>NW_027526245.1:53226338-54529135 GCF_048455015.1 Haemaphysalis longicornis
ATGAGAGTATGTATTGTGTCCGAAGTTATGGTATGTGGGCTGTTTTTTGTTGAAAAGGCATGCTCCGGAAGATGTAAGAAACTTCTCTATCAGGCGACCTCGGGCATCCGTTCTGGAGGAGCCCCAAAGAGAGTTGTGCGCATTAAGGTCGCCTGTTAGTATGTATGGTTCGGGCAGCTGGTCAACAAGCGCCTCGAAATCAGAGCTCAGAAGTGCAAAATCAGGACGAATGTAAATGGAGCATACCGTTATTAACCTATTAAATATTATCGTACGGATTGCTACAGCCTCAAGGACAGTGTTCAGAGTGACAGGGTGGCAGGCTAAGGATTTCCGGGCGACAATTGCCACACCTCCTGAATAGTGTGTGCAGCCAACCCTGTCCTTTCTGAAAACCATGTACCTATTTAAGAAATTTGTTTGTTTAGAATTGAGGTGGGTTTCCTGGAGACACATGACACTTGGCTGACTGGCATGCAGAATTTCATACACATCGTCAAGATTTTTAAGGAGGCCTCTGCAGTTCCATTGGATGATGTTTTCTGTTCCCATTATTTAGGTTAAGAATAACTGGAGTGTGTGTGTGTGTGTTTGTTCATGTGTCGTCTTTCGGGGCTGTTATTCTAGGATTTTTAGGCTTTTCTGTCTGCTTGGACATCGGAGGCCGCTCCTTGCGCTGCGTAGCAGGCAGGAACGACGTGACATCCATCTCCTCATCGGATGCCAGAAGGGTGCCCGGCGGACTAGGCCCCCCGGACTTGGCCCCCTTTCGGGAGCCCTTTGTTTGAGCTGCCACCGCCGAGGGCGTCCGGGGCACCAGAGGTGGCACGGGAGGGGCGGTGGCGGCGGGAGCCGATGCGGGGCCCCCGGTGTCCATCCGGTCGGCAACCTCCAACGCACTGGAGGACGGGGAGGCAGAGGCGGGAGCCGCACCGGTTCCCACAGAAGAGGTTGTCACCACAACCGCTGCTGCCTCAGCAAGCGGCGTGGCAACGGATTGGGCTGCCTGAGGCACCCCAGGGGGGGGCGGAGGAGGGACCAGGTCAGACTCGCTGAACTGGGTCCCTGTGGACACCAGACGCCGCTCCGCCCCCCGGCGAGCCGCGTCGGCGTACCTCCCCAGGGGGAAAGAGGCGAACCTCTTTCGCGCCTCTGGGAAGGTGATGTTCTCAGTTACCTTCACATTAATGATCGCCTTCTCCTGCTTAAACTTCTCACACGTTCGAGAGTAGGCGGCATGGGGTCCCTGGCAGTTGGCGCAGGTGAGGGTTGACGATGGACAATTATCGGAAGGATGATCATGCTGAGCGCACTTTGCGCAGGTCAGACGACCACGGCAGGAGTTGGTTCCGTGCCCGAACCGCTGGCACTTAAAGCAGCGGCGCGGGTTTGGAATGTAAGGACGAATGGAGTATCGGATGAACCCTGCGTTGATATGGTCAGGAAGTGAGGAGCAGTTGAAGGTCAGGATAATGTGTTTCGTGGGGATTACCTTATCATCTCTACGCATCGTGATGCGGCGCACGGCTGTGACACCCTGATCCTTTAGACCTTCTAGAATGTCGGCATCTGTCTCATTAAGAAGATCTGCCTCAGAGATCACATCCTGCGAGCTATTCAGGCTGCGGTGGGGTGTGACCCTGATGTCCAGATCGACCATTTTCTTCTGACCAAGAAGTGTGGTTGCCTGCTGTTGGTTTTTTACTTCAACAAGGACTTCACCTGTGCGTTGTTTTTTGGCATTGTAGGTTTTCCCAATTATTCCATCAAGGTATTTTGTAATTAAAAATACTGATTGTGAAGCAAGAGGGCGCGCTGAATCAAGAGATTCGACAACAAGGAAACGAGAGTATTTGTCTGGCTTTGGGAAGCTCATACTTGAAAGTGGAGGGAAAGATACTTCGGTGCGGCCCCTTTTCAGGGACCGATCACGTTTGGAGGGGGGTTTTGAATTTTCCATACAGCATAGAAAAAAGCAGGGGACGGGGGTACTTTCTTCTCAAACCTTACCCTGATAGCCTGAGAGGTCCCGGAGCTCCCTGCCTGGTAAACAGACAGGGAGCCCATCCGCCGGAGCTTGACCTGGGCTCCGACGGCCACCGTTTGAGGCTTCTACCCTTCACCTTTAAACACATCACCACGGTAGGTTACAGTTTATGTTGGGGGCTCGGGGTCCGCGGTGTCGCCAACACCGTCACCATGAATACTCAAGGTGCCCCGTGCGGGGTGCACTTACGGTTGATGCACAAAGATTTGGAGTATTTAACATTCAATACACCTTTTATTAAAATGGGGTAGTAACTAAGAATTGAGCAAATGGGGCAGTAAAAATTGGAACAATTCATATGGTGAAAGGTGTTGGAGGGCCAGAGACAGATGTGATGATAGTTCCAGGGTGCTTACTGCTCCTACCCTTGTTCTACTCTCCCCAAGTAGGAGCTGTGCAGTACGGTCTCACACTGCTATTAACACTGCAACTTGGTGTGGCTGTATGAGGACGCTGACATAGCATGTGTGCTAGGCCTGCTCCTTCCTGGCACCTGTGGCACTCTGCAGGGGAGGTGGGGGGACAGCTACTGTTACCTGTCCTGGGTAACAGTAGCTGTAGACAATTAAGCTCCGACACGAATTTGTCTGGAGGTGTCTCCAAACCACAGATTCCTGGGAGGGATACAGGCTCAGGTCAGCTGACAGTGGTTGGGGATATCCGTGTAGGACACTACTCTGTTCCTGCCTGACAGTGAGGTGAAGCCACCGTCCAGATTGACGTGCGCTAGGTCGGTGAAGCCGCAAGCGGCGTTGTGTGCGGATTCACTCCTGGCCATGCCAAAGAGGGCAGCGGTCCAGATTAGATCCAGAATTAGCGGTCCAGAATTAGCGGTCCAGAACTTGCCGGTTCGTTTTTCGGGGTCGAAGCCAAAAGTTAGAGGTACGGACACCTCTTCGGAGATCTGCCCTCGGGAGAAATTTAGGATTGCAGACTTGGAGGTTTTAATTAACAGCGATGCTGTTGAGCAAATCATTTCTGTATGGTGTCCGCAGCTTTTAAAATACTACGAACATGCACACCATTCATGCTCGCGTGCCTTGATACGTGTGCATAGTTTGTCACGGATAGTGGATAGGCCACAGATAGTTGGCATGGCCGAGGAAAGGAAGAGGCCGGTGTGCTTCGACAGGCTCGGCGTGCAAAGCATCTGCTAGAGACGATAAGTCATGCTTACAGGGCGGCACAAGAAAACGTTGACCAAAATGACGAGGTCACTCTGGCGTTGCTCAACGTAAGGTAATGAAATGCCATCCTGCCGACGTCAACCACGGCACCACGACAATAAAACTCAACTTTGTGTCCGTCAATGATCAAGTCTTGCACGTGAGCGCAAGCTTCCCTGAATTTTTTTACTGTTCTGATTTTTGTGAAGGCCACCATTGCCAGTGCAATGGCTGCTGCTTCATACACCACTGGGGTATGAAGCGGGCCAGAGGCAATGGAGTTTCCCTGGTTATTGACTACAGCAACTAATCTTACGTCGAGACGAAAATAGTTGGCTGCGTCCCTGTAAACCACGTCCTCACATTTAGCTTAGCGTTTGCGCAGAGCTTGCGCCCTGGCCTATCGTCGCTCGTCGTTGTAATTGGGGTGCGTTTCACGAGAAGAGGGGGAATGAGGATGCAATCTCCGCGTTGTTGGAATAGCTACTTGTAAAGTCGTGCTGCAAGGAAGGTTAATGTCCAATGTGCTTAAAATGCGACTCCTTGTTTGGCTGTTAGCTAAAGCTCATGCTGCCTTAACCTTTGTAGAAAGTGTACGTCTGAAACTGATCATGGTATGCAGAAAAAGAGTTTTCCTCCATGTTCAAGAACCTTTCCCATGCATGGAATGAGAGATAATGGCTGGAGAATTTCAATCGTAAGCTTTTTTTCAGGTTTAGGGATTAAAATATTTTTGGCTCTTTTCCACTGTTTCAGAATGTGGCCTCTATCCCAACACATATTGAGCTAATGAGTGAGGGCTTCCAAAAAGTCATAACCTAGATTACAAGCATTTGTTCCTGATGTCGTTTTGCCTAAAAGCACATTTTGTTTTGTGCAAAGGGCCGTAATGGCAGCCGCGTACCTTGCCCGAAGTAATGTTGAGGAGGGCATTATTCCGGCTCGAGTAGGGGGGCAGTACCTTGGCAGCACAGCTTGCAATATGAAGATCCTGAATAACCTTCAGTAGTTCTTTGTCCGTGCTACCAAACTGATAGGGAATGACACTTATGGCGAATTCCATTGGGAGAGCAGGAGCACTCAAAAGCACTCTAAAAGTGCTCTCTCCTGAGCAGGCGTGTTTCAGTGGTCGAACAGAAGTAGGAGCACTGTCATCCAGTGGTAGTGCGAGACCACTTTCGGTGCTCTGAGAGCAGTTGGGAGCAGTTCGATCTGCTCCCGCTTGAAAAGTCGGAGTGAGCACAGTACGATACAAAGGAAGTCACATGACCTTTAACGTCATATCCTCCCCTTTGTGTGTGTGTGTGTGTGTGTTTTGCTCCCTTGTATCGGGGAGCGCGGCAGTATCCATCGTGCATTTGCAACTTTGTGGAATGGGCAGCGAGCCCTACGAGCATGCGAATGCTTCACACCGCCACACGTGCTTTGCCCGGCTTTGCTCACACATGCTTTTCCGCAGAGATTGCTGGGATGCCTAAAGGCTGGAATACGTGGAGCGAACTTTCACGACAAAGTTCGTGCGGCGGGAAATCTCTGAGCTACCGTACTTATCCAATTCTAACGCGCCCCCGATTCTAACGCGCACCCGACTTTTCTGACAAAAAAACCCAAAAAACTTGCACCTCCGTTTGTAAGCGCACGGAACTTTATAACCCAGATAAACGAATGCGGGAGAAATGGGCGATTTATTCCCCAAAGTAATTTCGCTCATCTCACTCCTCGTCGCTTTCCGCTGACCAGAACATCTCGTCCTCGGTGCCGCCAAGAGCCTTCGCGATGCCACACTTCTGAACGAACATTCAACCATGGTCGATGGGATCGTGGCCCACGCCTCGCACGCCCATCCCGCGAGCTTCTCCAGAGCCGCACGCTTCAGCCGACCGCTCGTTTTGAATGCGTGAGAGCCGCTGCTGCCATTGCTGTTATCAAGCGCGCAAGTGGAACAATTTGACGATTTGTGTGGACGCCGATAGAAAAGTCTAGGTGCATATGGTTCCTGCGTCCGAAAAATCGTTGCTAAAAGCTTTAGCGCCATCTTGACATGGTGATGGCGATGGGTGGGACGAAATTTCTGCTGTTTCAGTTTCGGTTTCGAATCCGATGCCAACGCGCATGTGATTTTTCGGCCTATTTTTCTGGAAAAAGGGCGCGCGTTAGAATCGGGTAATTACGGTACATGGAGCGACGACATGGCGCGCGCCGCCGCGCTGCCGCTGGGCTGCTCTAAATTAAAGTCCCTCCGCCGCGGCCCTGCCCATAGGAGGGGCTTTACTCTCACTGAACTCCATGCCCAGAATCAACGGTGCTGTTCAGTAAACAGACCCAGTGAAGGAGCTTCCCACTTTGGTTGTACATCATTTAACGATTCTGCGTGGGGCGGGGGTGTTTCTTCTACTGAAATATTCGTTCTCAGTTCTCAAAAACGCTAAAGGCTGAAGGGAGAGAGAGAGAGAGAGAGAGAGAGAGAGAGAGAGAAACGAACGGCACCGGGGAGATTCGCACGAACGACTACAAGAACAAGTAGCCGGCAGTTTAACCTCTACTTCACCCCGAGAGATGGTGCATATGAGCAAAATAGCCTCTGTTACTGGTTTTTGTCGTATTTGAGACGCCCTCGTAGTGATACCGCCTGTTCCTCACTCGTCAATCTTGCAGACAGGCCTCATATTGCTGCTACTGCAAGTAGTGTAGCCGGATCGCCCTTATTTAACCTGATAAATGCTATCATGTATGCCCGTACAGCCGGTCGGGACCGTGTTTTCCCCTCGTCGTTTTTTCCTCTCCCACCTGCTCTCCGGGTGCGTGCCGCACTCATGGCAGGTGCAGTGGCCCTGCTCCCGCGTGCCCCCAAGTGTTCTGTCACCTACTCCTCACTGCACGACGCCACTGCTCCTGTTCTCTCAATGGAATTCCCCATTAGGTTGCATCAATGTATGGCTTGGCTCTTACCGAGATCGATTAAGCATCAGACGACGTTTCATGTCTTGGGTAGTTGCTTCTCACGGTGCAATCGCAAGCTGCATGCCAATTTTGTCGCAATAACTGAGTATTCTTCAATGTGTTGGTCAAGCCAATCCAGGCGACAAAACACGTTGCAACTGACTTTGTTCTTGCGGAGTTGCTGTTGCAAACCACTATTGGCCTCCCACATGTGGGGAAGCTGCAAGTCAACCTGGCATTGGTTCCCTGCTTCAAATGTATAATTAGTTGCCTGCTCAGCATCTCGGCCCAGTTGATCCGCCTTTGCCTTGATGTTAGTTATTTCTCAGATATGTGGACCAATCACCGAGTGTGAGGAATCCCGCTGCACCACTCAGAGCCCTTGAAATGCATATCAGTAAATGAGGATAAGCGGGCCTACCAGACCTTCGTTTGATGTTGCCGGGTGGTCGCTGCCGAGATTCTCTTATGTGTTGCGTAAAGTGGTCTTCCTTTACGTGTGTTCTGTAAAAGTGAGGCAAGGCTGCTCACACTGCTGCTCATCACTGCTCACACTACTTCCAGTGCAAGTGGGATGCGTATGGTCAGTGGTACGGGTGAGGCCTTCTTGTTGGGCATCAAGCCAAAGGTTTTCGCTTTTTAATGGTGTCATGCTTGCAATCCCCACTTAGTGTGATGTTCATTAAAATCACCGACAATGAGTAATGTGTCGAAATGGAAAATTTCAAGAGTTTTCTAAAAAAGCTTGGTCAATTTGGAGGTGTTGCGAGAAGGGCTCCATACGTTTAGGAGAAACGTGCCGGTCAGCCATGTTTTGCATTTAGTAATTAATTCGATGCAACAATACTCGCATCCCGGCCGGCAAATTTCACTTCTTTTCACAGACGCAGAAGTTTTGACGCCTCCGAACGCTCCAAGTTCTACACCGTGTTTGCCATTTGAAAAGACTTTCCACACTGATGAGTTCTACACTGTTTGTTGATTAGTACACACATACCCTGAAGTCACTGACCTAAGAACTGAAGCGCATGAAAAATTCCTTGCCGGCCTGACCCCTGACCCGACAGGCACAGTCAGCCCTGTGCGGCAGCAGCGGCTCACCATTGTTTGCATTGCTGGATGTAAACAAATCTTTCCTTTGCAGCTACGTCAGCTGACTCCTTAACCATGATTGGCTATCCGGTTTTGCATTGCCGAGGCACAACGAGGGGATTCAGTCCTAGAGCGATCTTGTCCTCCCTCGCAAAGCGAGAAAAAGCGATGCCTGGCTCATCACTTGCGACGTCACGCAATGTGCCAAGTCGCCAGTGGGAATGTGCCTTTAGACGATTGGTGAGCACTTTAGAACTGTCCGCTGACGGAGGCCAGACGCACGTGCAGTCGATTTTATGGGGCCCATTCCCCTTCACGCAGCGTCCTCAAAGAACCGGTGATGCAAATGTTGAGACCGGTGATTTCAGCACCAATCTTATCCTCAAATTGCACTAACATGGCTTTGAATGTCGCACGAGGGTTTCCATGATCTGTTCTCCAAAATTTTGAAGCACACCTTCCGTAACGTACTAATCATCCGACCCCGAAGCAAGGGGGGTTTGCCAAGGCCAATTTTCTTGTCCCAGTGTTTTAACTGAGTAGAGCCAGATGGAGAATTGTCCATTGCATCTGCGGACCCAATTTCTGAGGACCCCAAGGTCGGTAACCTGCTGTGGCTGGAGTCAACGATGGCCTGAGATGCTGGTCTGACGTTTTGGAAGAGGCGGGGTTCACAGTGGTGTCGACTCCCTTAAGTTCAGTTAGGGCTGCTTTTAGAACTTTTTTTTTCCAACGATAATGGACTCAAGCATGTGATGGATTTTGTTAATTTCTGAGCATGAATCGGAATGTCTGCCGTGAGTGTATTGACTCTGGGGGACCATGTGTCTCTGAGTGTGTTTGCCGTGGGAGACCGTAGCTGCCCAGCTCACCTTGTTGTTTAGGTTGATTCTGTTGGCATGGATATGGCCACCAGTTCTCGATGGTTTTGGCCCTCAGTGCTCGACAGCCGACGACGCAACGTCCAGCACACACAATCCCAGCTCCGGGTGGAGTTGTCCTTGGTCGCCGGTCCACAGCTCGCATTCCCTTGGCTTTGCTGCAACCAAGGAAAGGAGCCCAAATGGTCACTCTCCCCAGATGAGGCCCTAAAGAATTTTTTACTGCTCCTTTTTATTGTCCTCGTCCTTCACTAATAGTCACAATCTGCGCATAGAGTGTAAATCCCGAAGTGGTAGGACTTGATTTTAATGAAGTCTGTCGCGTGCTTAAGCTCCCAATCAGAGGTCAAGAAAAAAACGTTCAATGCATTACTGACCGCTAATCGCTAAAACGCTTCAACAAGGCCGAAGCCACATGTAGCCAAAGCAACAAGCACGAAATGAACATCGTACTGTTAAACTAGGCCGTACAGCCAGTGTCTTCTTGGCAGGAGGCACTTATTCACGTGGCAGCATGTAATGCCTTTCAGCTGCTGCTTGCATCAATCTAGAGTTTTGCTCCCGTGAGTACACCCCATTGTTTTTCTCAACAGCTGCGTAGTTTAATTTGACCCAATGCAAGTGCAGTTACTAATACGCCTGCAGTGCACTGGCCTTGAATGCAGGATCACACATGCTTGGTGCATTGCTACCGTGGTATGCTGCACGTATCAACTCGACTCAACAGTGTGTCACCTGACAACCTCCAAATGCACACCTGAAACACCTCCTTTAGTTCTTTCCAGGGTGCTCATTCTTCACAGTCCATCAACTGTTGGTACAGCCAGAAATACTTTTAGGGGTTGGGGGTGTATGGAGGTATGGGAGAATGGAAGGAGCCTTGCCAAAATGAATGCTAGCACTTGCTTATGTGCAGCATAGTAAAATGTTTGGGGGAGGGGGTTCAAAACCCCTCCGCGCTGTACCTGGAGAATCCTATCGGCCATCTGGGAGGCCATCACTGATGTGTTGCTGGGGTATTCTTGGCTCGTTTCTCTCTCACAAAGGTGAGCACATGGCGGAGTTATTTGTGCACTTGACAGCACCTGAGGATTCACAAGGATTGTCAGCTGCTGATAATGGCTGAGCTGAGCTGTTGGGTTGACCTTTTTTCTGTGCAGCTTAGCAAAGGGGTCAGCCTCGCGTAGGATGTTTACTAGCTCTCGCGTAGGATGTTTACTAGTTGGGACATAAAGAGTAGTCAGGCAGTGGATGTTCACACGTATTTAAAGAATTGGCGATAACATGGCTTATGTGAAGACTATGACATGCTTTTCATCACTATCAGAAGTGGGGTAGGTCCAGCCCCTTTAAGGGACCGTGGCACACCATCTTGCATTCAGGACAGACGCAAACACCCACACATCAAAACGTTCAACAAGTACTCCTGTAATGATGCCAGCATTTACGGAGGTGAAGGATAAAAAAAATCTAAAATGAAGTTTGCCTAGGAGGTGCAGTGTCCCTTTGGCACTGCACATTTTTATACGTTTCAACACGAAAATGCATAATCAACATAAAAAAAAAGTTGTACAACTGAAACTGAAAAGCAACACAGGCTGCATAAACTTTACCTTCTTAAGAGAAGCAAAAATAGGCCAGAAACATGCATACGCTATGCCAAGTTTTTTCTGCAGCCTTGTGTGCCTAGTGGTGGCTGGATGGCTTTTTGTTGACTTCGCGGGACTGGGGGAGTGGCTGTTGAGAGCCAGTGGTTGATCTCATGCTTCAGACCTGCAAGAGTGAGTAGTAACATGTGAACTTAAACATGCTGCGATGCCCAGTTTTACAACAGTCAGTTCACCAGTGACCACATAAAGTTGAAAACGGCTTGTGCTTGCTTTGCAGAAGGTTTGTACGAACACTTTGATTGACTATGAGGTTTAACACACTGACACTACACAGGCGATGGGGCACACCGTAGTGAGGGACTAATGTTAATTTTGACCACTTGGGGATGTTTTAACGTGTGCCAAAATCTCGAACATGGGCATTTCTGCTTTTCGCCTCCATTAGAAAAGCGGCAACTGTGGCCAGTTGCCGCTGTTCAAATATGAAGTCTGGACTAGAAGGTATGCAGGCAACGTTTAACAAATATACATATGTGCAGACGCAAGGATGGTGAAAACAGAGCCTGCAAGCATATGAATAGTCTGCTTGCCGGTTGGGAAGGTTGGTTGCTTAAAAAAAGAATAGTGCATAAAATAACCTGCTAGATACCATGTGTGCCCAAGGCAATGCTTAAAATCAACTCGCCATTCCATGTAATAAATGCAGCTATGTAGTAAAAGCACAAAGGGGGAGGGAGGAATAACCGGGTGTTTTAAGGTGCACAGTAAAAATAGCGCAGTTAAAAGGAACGAGCCAAAGATGGAACTAGCGTTACTCCGCTTTGTTCACTAATTAAAACGCCCAATTTTTTTTAATTCCTCAAATTAAGGTACTTCCTGTCTCGTCGGCTGACGAGTGACGATGAAAGCGACCACACCGACCGGTTGCTGGAACTCAAGTGCCTTTATTAAGCGAAGAGAAATAAACCCCCCCGGTCCCCCATGGCGCGGCGGCGCAGGCGTGGAACACGATAGCTCACGCGTCACACATCCGGCGGGTTTGATCCGCGGAGCTTTCAACCGTCACTGCTGGTGTTTCGTCTGTGCTTGAATAACTGTCAGACGCAAGGCCATCAGGCATGCCTGCACCGTTGAACGGCACCAAATGCCGACGGTTGCGCTGAATGATGCCTGTCGGTGTTTCCACCACATATGAGTGTGGTCTTCTTGCTGGGCTGAGCACCTTTGCTGCGCATGACATATCCTGCACCCACACATCCTCCCCGTCAGCGAGTGGGCGGAGTTGGTGGGCGGCGTGACGACGGTTGAAGTCTTGACTTTGTTTTGTTCGGTTAGCTTTATCCTTAGCTGCAACTTCGTCGTGTGGTGGTCACTCCGGTTGCAGGGTGTCTGGCATCTTCGGCACTGTCGTTTGCAGACGTCGGCCCATTAGGAGCTGCGACGGGCTGTATCCGCTCGCTCCTGGCGTGTCGCGGTACACCAGACAGAAGCGCCATGTGTGGGTCCTTGGATTTTGTGAAAAGATCCTTCATGGTCCGCACCATGTGTTCTGCCTCGCCGTTTGACTGTGGGTAGCCCGGGCTGCTCGTGATGTGATGAAATCCGTAGGTCTGCGCGAACTCGGCGAACACCCGTGACGAAAATTGCGGGCCGTTGTCGGACACGAACACATCAGGTATTCCATGTCGCGCGAACGTGCTCTTGACAGCCGCAATGACAGCTGTGGAGGTGGTCGACGACAAGCTGATTACTTCCGGAAAACGAGAGTAGTAGTCCACCACGATTATGTAGCGAGTTCCATCAAGTTCAAACAAGTCGGCGCCTACACGCTGCCATGGCCGATTTGGAGTCGGTGTTGCGATTAGTGGCTCCGAACGCTGAACTCTCGTCTGAGCGCATTTCTCACACGATGTTACGAGCTGCTCAATTTCGCTGTTAAGGGTAGGCCACCATACTGCGTCCCTTGCCCTTGCCTTGCACCGTCCAATGCCCTGGTGGCATTCGTGGATTTGCTGAAGTACCTCACGGCGCATCAGGCTTGGAATAATGATGCGGCGATCTTTGAGCAAGAAGCCATCACACACTGTGATGTTGCCTCTTTCCTTCCAGTACTCCCTTAGATGAACTGGAACCTTTCAGACGTTTTCTGGCCATCCTTTCTCACAGAAGCGGAGTAGCCCAGAACAGATGCCGTCTTCCGCTTGTTGCTTGCGTAAGGCATCCATGCGGGAGGACATGAGGTTGGCAGCTGCTGTAACGACTTCCCCGATGAATAACTCGATGGAGTCTGTCTGCCATTGACTTCGCTCAGGATCGTGTCCCTGAATAGGAGCCCTTGACAGCGTGTCTGCCGTGGCAATCAGCTTGCCAGGGACGTAGAGAACAGTGAACTGATAGCGCATAAGACGGATTCGCAAGCGCTGGATTCTGGGCGGAATCATGTCGAGTTCTGCTGATCCCAGGAGCGTGACTAAAGGACGATGATCCGTTTCGACTTGAAATGCGATGCCCCTCAGAAACTAGTCGAACCTCTTGACAGCCCACGTCACAGCCAAAGCTTCTTTTTCTGTTTGACTGTAGCGGCTTTCAGTGTCCGTTAGGGATCGTGAGGCGTAAGCAACCGCTCGTCGTTCTCCCGATGGTTGATCTTGAAGCAATACGGCTCCGAGACCGTATGAGCTTGCGTCAGCTGACACAACCGTGGGGTACGATGGGTCATATTTAGCCATGCAGACCTCTGAACTGAGCAAGCTTTTGAGCTTGTCGAAAGCAGCTTGCTGGCACGGTCCCCAAAGCCATGAGTTTCTCTTTTGAAGCAATGCCCTGATCGGTGCGGTGATGTTGGAAAGATGAGGAATGAAGCGGCCCACATGGTTCACCATTCCCAGCAGTCTTCGGACACCGCTGACATCCGATGGGGTTGGTAGCTTGGCCAAGGCCTCGACCTTTTCTGGATCGGGACTGATTCCTTGTGCGCTAACCACGACTACAAGAAACTTGACTTGGTTTGCAGAGAACGTGCATTTCTTGCGGTTCAGCTTGATTCCCGCTTCTTCCAAGCGCTATAACACCTGCTTGAGACGTTGGTCATGCTCTTGCTGCGGTGCTCCGAAGACAAGAATGTCGTCAATCATGCTCACAACTCCTTCGAGGCCTTCCAGAATTCTGCTCATCTGTCGCTCAAAATATTCTGGCGCTGAGCAGATTCCAAAAGGTAGCCTTTGGAAACAGAATCTTCCCATTGGTGTTATGAACGTAGTGAGTTCTTGACTTTCTTCTGAAAGCTTCACCTGGTGAAAGCTAGCGGTAGCATCGAGCTTAGAGAATACCTTTGCTGATCCGAGGCGTCCCAGGATGTTCTCGACTGAGGGTAGTATGTCACGCTCCCGAAGCACGACTTCGTTGAGTCGGGTGAGGTCAACGCATATTCGGTAGCCTCCTCCTGCTTTTGGAACAGCCACCATACCGGAACACCATGGTGTGGGACGGTCCACCCGTTGGATGACTCCCTGGGATTCGAGCTTGGTGAGTTCCTCTCGAACTGGTTTGTGAAGCGGAATCGGTACTCTTCTCGGCACGCTGAGTGAGAACGGTTTGGCGCCTGGTTGGAGACGTATCACGTATTCGTCTTGCAGCTCGCCCAAGCCATCGAAGAGACTGTCCTTCAAAGTGACAGTAGAATCCGTTACACTGTCCACGAACCGTATAACTCCGAGAGCCTGTATCGCAGGGAATCCAAGAAGCGGCAGGTCTTGCGAAGGCACAACATACACTGTTTGCACTGTAGACCTGCCTTTCCAGCTCAGTTTCGCTTGGAATGTTCCGAGAACAGTGAGGGAGTAATTTCCTGGGCCCGTAAGCTCACCTTCTGGCTTTTGCAGCTGTTTCGGTATGCCTGGAAACGAGTCCGGTACCACTGTCACCTCCGCACCCGAGTCGACCTTGAAGTTAGCGTAGTCCGTTGACGGCCACTTTTACGAACTTGGCTCTGGTGATGGCTGCTATGGAGTGCAGTGTGAGAGCTCCCATGTTCTTCTTGCTTTTCTTTTCGCAGACTGCTTCGAAGTGTCCAATCCGATTACACCCTTTGCACTTGGCTTGACTAGCTGGGCAATCTGCTCGAGGATGCGTTGGTCGACCGCAGTATCTGCAGCTCGTGGTAGCGTCGCTTGTGTTGGACTTCGTAACACGCTTGCCGGAGCTCCCTTGAGAATTCGAGCCATGTCGCGGCTTTTGGAAGCGCTTTTGAACTTTGGCCTCGGCCACAACGTGAGCAGGATTCGGCTCTTTTTGGAACACTGCTGCACGGGCTTTCACGGCATCTTCGTTGATGCGAGCCTGTAGTCTTGCTTCTTCAAGGGTAAGCTTTTGTGTTCGGCACAGTTTGTCCACAAGGTTAGAGTCCCGGAGACCCACGACGAACCTGTCTCGAACGAGTCGTTCTTCCACTTCCGCTGAGGCGTAGTTGCACTTTTTGACAAGTGTACGCAGCGCAGTGTAGAACTCGTCTACGGTCTCGCCTTCGCCCTGGGTTCGACGGTGGAAGCGGACACTTTCGTAGACCTCATTGACCGGGTGGATGAAGTGATCGGTGAACTTCTTCTAGCGAGCTCCAGTCTTCGCTGGACAATGCTAGAGTGTCGAGAACGCGGCAGGCGTCTTGGGAGCCCATGTCGTAAAGAAGCGTTCTGACCTGTACTTCTCCCGGCGCTTGGTAGAGCCCAGATGCATAGCAATAGTCGTCGAACTGGTAGACCCATTCTTTCCAAGAGCTTGGGTTCCCAAAATCGAATTTCGGTGGCGGTTAAAGCCCGGTGCCGCTGAACTGGATTGAAGGATCTCCATCCGCCATAGCGTGTTTTGCAGGCTACGCACCTTAGACTGATTGCTATTAATAATTGATCGATGTGTCGCTAACTTTATCCCACTTCTGACACCATGTCTCGTCGGCTGACGAGCGACGATGAAAGCGACCACACCGACCGGTTGCTGGAACTCAAGTGCCTTATTAAGCGAAGAGAAATAAACCCCCCCGGTCCCCGATGGCGCGGCGGCGCAGGCGTGGAACACGATAGCTCACGCGTCACACATCCGGCGGGTCCGGTAACGCGAACCGCCGCCCGAGCGAGCGTGAGAAACGCACCTTCAGCGCGCCGTGAAATGCGCGTCCACTACACTTCCGAAATCTGGGTCCTAGTAATTTTTCTGCGTCAAGACTTGCGCATTGAATCTACACGGCACCAGCGGAACGGGTTGATCACTGCAACAGCAGATTTTCTCTGGAATTGGAGTCTGAAGAAAATCTCAGTGATTGTCAGTGTCAGTGATTGCCGCGATTTAAATAAAAAACAAGAGCGCGCCTGTTTTTTATCCCTCGTACGAACAACCGACAAGGCATCCAGCGTGCGACCGCGACTGGTGACTGCGAAGCTGATGGTGGCGCATTGCTGCCTGCCTAAGTTTTCATTCCAATTTATTTGAAAACACGTTGGCACACGGGGGCGTGCACGAGTAGGTAGAGCGATAAAAACGTTAGAGCCCACGTATGCGTGCGACTGCGTCGCGATAAGTCACGCGTATGCTCGCGAAAAAGCGATCGCCCGAAGGCGTATGCAGAAAATGTTGCCGTACGGAAGCCAAACTCGAGGGATTTGTTCAAAGGGCGCTTGCGATCCGTCAGCGCTCGGGTTACAGCACGGCTCGGGAAGCGGCCTCGCATTCGCTACCATCGCTAAATCGGCGTACGCGTGCAACAGCTCTCCAAAGAAATTAATCGGTTTTTGTAATCAACCATGTATTAGAGGGAACTTACCAGACAAAATCGTGGATACGGTGCGGGTGCACTTGCGTCGGCATCCACGGCGGCAGCCAACTGCAGTGTCGGACTTTTGCGCGCCGTTCCGGCCGTTCGCTGCCGCGGTTTCCTCCTCCGGTGATGCGAAGTTATCGATGGCAGGTAGAGCGCCACCACGTAATGTGAATGCGATTAATAATATATCTCTGGACGCCACTACCGATAATTGGGTTGAAACGCGGCAGACGACAAACGGGACACCGGTGTTTTTTTTTTTTCTCGAGATGTGGGCGCACAGCGCATGCGCTAGCACAGTGGCCACAGACATGGCGGCTTTCAGTGTGGCCAAGCGAAGAAAATCGCCCGCTAAACTTTTGAATGAATACCGTCTATACGACGTGGTTGCGCACTATGTTTGTACGCAGATATAATCCAGCAATTATTTGTCAATAGTGCGGTTATTGTGTTGCAAGTTTTTTCTCGCTGCATTTTGTTGATGTGAACATGCTTTCTCGGCAGTGTATGCAGGTTAATGCCCGGGTTAACGCTTTCTTTAAATGTTTGCGTTAACTGGCCCAAAAGGCAGGCCTTGAAGCATACGTGTGCGTGCTTTCTTTTAATTTAGAGGTTCCCGATTACTGTGTCTCTGAACTGAAACGAATTTCTTGAATCTCTAAGAATATTCCTGTCTCGAGGCGATCCCAAGAAATAAGTATAGTCATTGACCTGTAAATTTCTTTTCTCCCGCCGAGGTGTGTGCGAAACAAAATCTGTCTAGTGACAAACTTCCGAAGTTCTTCTTGCGTAATCAATTATTGTGTACCTAAATGTGTATCTCGCACATTTTTTTTCCTATTGTGCAATGTTGTATGTCTAAATTTGCATGTCATAATTTTGCTTAGAGTCCAATAGTGTGTTCATAACATGTACGTGCCATATATGAGTGTAGTGCATGTTTTTTTATGACTTCGAATCAAAGATGTCCTCATGTAAATTTTGAATAAAATAAAACCGAAAAGAATGTTTGTGTAACGCTCCAATTAATATCGCCACAAAGACAATAATTCGACACCAGAAAACGCACTATTACCTACATGTTTTCTTCGTTCAATTATTAAACGCGTTACTGCACACACATACCAAACGACGGGCGGCGGCCATTCCGAGGCATCGCCGCCGCTCGCCCAACTTTCGCACCTGGTGCCATTGCCGAGCGGCCCATGAGCAGCGGCCGGAGCGAAAGTTGGGCGAGCGTCGGGCCGGCGCGGCTGCCGCGGAAAAAATGACGTCAGCAGCGTCCGCAACGTCACCAACCTCCTTTCCTCCCTCTTCACTCGTTGCCATGACGATAAATGCAACGTTTTTCAGACGCCACGTACCACTAGGTGACGATTTGGCGCTGTTGGCGCGAATTACGCGGGACCACGGTGGATGCTACAGAGGCCGCCCCGTGGTTAAGCTGCGAGACTTTCTTGGCCACGACGAATGGTCCGACACATTTGGGCGCGAGACTGGCCGCGAAGCCTGCGTTTGCGTCGCTGAGTGCGTGGTCCCTTCTCAGCACTGTGTCGCCCGTTTGGTACTCCACAATGGAAACTGAAAGCGCAAAATAGACATGGACAAAGAAAGGGGACAACAGGACGAGCGCTCGTCCTGTTGTCCCCTTTCTTTGTCCGTGTCTATTTTGCGCTTTCAGTTTCCATTATGCATCACCAACAGGCCCAAACCATGACCCTTTTGGTACTCCACGTTTTGGTGGGCGCGGTCATAGGTGACCATTTGCACTGCCAGAGCTTTCTCCCTGTTCTGGTTTGCGGTTGTGATGGCGGTTGCCTCCGCCCCCCGGCGAGCCGCGTCGGCGTACCTCCCCAGGGGGAAAGAGGCGAACCTCTTTCGCGCCTCTGGGAAGGTGATGTTTTCTGTCACTTTTAGATTGATTATTTTCTTTCCACTTGAAATTTCTCGCACTTCCTGGAGTAGGCTGCATGAGGGCCCCTGCAGTTTGCATATGTGAGGTTGTCAGAATTGCAATTGTCAGTGGGGTGGTCCTGCGCTGCACATTTCGCACAGGTTGTTTTGCCGCGGCAAGAGGTTGTGCTGTGCCCGAACCGCTGGCACTTAAAGCAGCGGCGCGGGTTCGGTATGTACGGGCGAATAGGGCATCGGATGTAGCCTGCATTTATATATTGCGGTAGTGTCGATCGGTCGAAGGTCAGGATAATGTGTTTGGTGGGGATTATCTTATCGTCCCTGCGCATCGCGATGCGGCGCACGGCTGTGACGCCCTGGTCCTTTAACCCTTCAAGAAGGTCGGAATCTGTTTCTGTAAGAAGATCCGACTCTGAAATCACACCCTGGGAGCTGTTCAGGCTCCGGTGGGGCGTGATCCTGATGTCCAGATCATGGATGCGAGTTTGGGCAAGAAGTGTGCGGCATTGTTTTTCATTGTTGAGTTCGACAAGGATTTCTCCTGTCCTGAGCTTTTTGGCTTCATACTTTTCACTTAATGTGCTTTTCAGAAATTTCGAGACAAGGAATACCGACAGTGAAGCGACGGGTCTTGTTGGGTCAGCTGATTCGATCACAAGAAAACGAGAATAGTTATTCCCGTCTGTTGAAGAGACAGTTGTTGACAGAAGTGGGAATGAAACTTCGGTGCGGCCCCTTTTCGGGGGCCGATCGCGTCTGGGGGGGGTTTAGAAAATGCCATATATCATAGTATAGAGGCAGGGGACGGGGGTACTTTCTTCTTTGACTTTACCCTGATGGTCAAAGAGGTCCCAGAGCTCCCTGCCTGGTGAACAGACAGGGAGCCCATCCGCCGGAGCTTGACCTGGGCTCCGACGGCCACCGTTCGTGGTTTCTAACCCTCCACCTATAAACACATCGTCACGGTTGGATCCAGCTTATGTTTGGGGGCTCGGGGTCCGCGGTATCGCCAGTACCGTCACCAAGATTGCTCAAGGTACCCCGTGCGGGGGATTGCTCAAGGTGCCCCGTGCGGGGAACTCGACTAGTATAAGTACCCCCTGCTATTTCTACAGCCCAGACCATAGTTACCAACTGGCTTGTCTCCAGCCTGATTCTTACCTACTTTTGCATTGAAGTCTCCCATAATTACGGTATACTGTGTTTTTACTTTAGACATTGCCGCTTCCGCATCTTCATAGAAGCGTTCAACTACCTGGTCATCGTGGCTGGATGTAGGCGTGTAGCCCTGTACCACCTTGAGTTTGTACCTCTTATTAAGCCTAATTACAAGTCCGGCTACCCTTTCGTTAATGCTATAGTATTCGTCTATGTTGGCCGCTGTGCTTTTATTGACTAGAAATCCCACTCCCAGTTCTGTTTTGTCCGCTAGACCACGGTAACATAGGACGTGTCCATTTGTCAGCACCATAAGAGCTTCACCCGCCCTCCTAGCCTCACTAATAATAATAACAATAATAATATTAATAATAGTTTTTATTGGTCGTAGAGGTAGAGAGTACATGACGGGTCAGCCTAAGCCGAACAGGCTTGTCGGGCTGTACCCGGCAGCCAGTGTCAGGACACTATAAATACCAGCAGGAAAAAAAAGGAAAGAAACGAAAGGTGAAGGTGAAGAGAAATGAGAACAGAGAAAAGCAACAACAAAAAAGCAAAAATAACACAAGAGAAACACGATCAGAAGCCGTAATGCAGTGTGTAATGCATACATACAAAAGAGAAAACGCAGAATTACTCAACTTCAGAAAAGTTTTTCCTTAAAAATACAGTTTGAGAGCATGTTTCGATCAAATGGAGCAGATATCAGTGGGCGTAGAATTGAATATATCGGGAACATAATAACTGCGCGCAAAACGTCCAAATCGCCCTTAACATCGGGGTACGCGAAACAAAGAATGACGTCTCAGGGGTCTTGAAGGCAGAAAACGAAACAAAAAATCACTATTCCATAAATGGCGGCAGATAAGAGTGTGCAAAAATAATGCGTCAAAAGAAGGCAATTGTAAAGCCGAAAACAAGCTGTTGCCATCGGGAATGTTGATATTGTAAGCCACATTTCGTAGCAACGATTTCAGAATACAGTTTATTTTGGAACGCCAAGTGAATGAACAATAAAAAAATACCATGATTCCATATCTCAGAATGCTGTAACCAAGTGCATATACGATAATCTTACGTACGGGTAAAAGGAGGATGAAACGGCTGTTATACATAGTACATGACAAGCCCCGAAGTTTATTGCAGAGCATAGATAGGTGACTGTTCCATGTCATATCAGAGTCAAAGATAATTCCTAAATACTTTACATTCGGCGATGGTAGAAGAGGAGAGCATTGACAATTATTAGGTCGCGAACCATGAAGAAAAAGAGGTAGATTATCATCAATTTGCTTGTGTGGATTGTGGAAACAAACAAGATTTGTTTTTTGCTTAGTTATAGAGTTTCGGGAAAACCAATCCATGACAGATTGAGTATCACCTTGTAACATTGCAACAGAATATTTACCCCATTTAATGCCCTATTAACCCCATTAATGCCCTATTAACCCCGTTAATGCCCTATTAACCCCATTACAGCCCTATGAACCCCCTTTAATGTCCTCTAGTTCCTCGAACAACACCACTAGACTCGCTTCGCTAGATAAAGTTCACGCGTTAAACGTTGCCAGGTTCAAATTCCATTCGCGGCCTGTCCGGATCCAAGGATTCTTAGCACCCTCTCCTGCATCAGATGTCTGACCACCACCGTGGTCAGTTGCTTCGCAGCCAGTGGAGACTGGGGGCCGTGGGTTAATTGGTGCATTCATGGGAGGTTGCGGCCATTACTACATCAGGGTGGCCAATCCTGCTCTGATGAGGGAGTGCACTACCGGCGATGGTCTTCTGGGTAACGCCGCACCCCAAGCCTCATTCTGCAATTCCATCAAGACGTAGACTTCGTTTTTTTGGGGGGGGGGGGAGCAGTCCTACTTCGTGAGGCACTAGGCTTCGCAGTTGATAGAAGCACTAACTGGTGAGCAGAAGGTATTAGTAAGCAGCGGCTAGAGTATTGGAGGAAAAAAGGCAGGGAAGTCGATAAAGTGTCATCCCAGCCAGGGGTAGCGGCAGGGCAGAATTAAAAAGAAAGACGAGTTGATGGTTAACTAAACTTAAATTTATAAGATAGGCTAGATGGCACATGTCCTCACCCCAATTCAAAGGGGAGGCCTTTAATCATCATCATCATCATCATCGTGGCACGGGCGGTGCGGCGGCAGTGGGAGCCGATGCGGGGCCCCGGTGTTCGCTTTCCCGACTGTCGACAACAAGCCTTTAAACCGTAGGATTGGCAATCCCACCGAGCCTTAATGATTGGCTTTATCAAGCCGTTCCAATCAGAGCGAAGAACGGCGCCTGTTTGCCGCTCTACGAAACTTCCTCGAGAACTCTGGCCTTCACCATTTCCTTTAATTCCACGCCCAACTGGATGTACCATTGGATGTATCCTACTTTTTCCCGAACTCCCATTACCTGATCCCTCTCCCCTAGACACCAAAATTGGCCTTTGGCGCTCTTTGCCCTAGTTGGCCTTGCGCCATTAACATCCAACCATCATCATCATCACCAAAATTGGCCAACGCGTCACATGGCGTTTTTGTATCCCTTGTACATAAAATAAATGCGTGTTACCACATATATTGGAAGACAGGGAGGCTGGGGTAGGAGCGGCATCGGTCCCGACGGAGACGGTTGGAACCACAACCGCTGCTGCCTCAGCAACCGGTGTGGTAATGGGTTGGGCTGCCTGATGCAACCAACCTAGGGGGGGGGGGCAGTGGGACAAGGACCGACTCGCGGTACTGAGTCCCTGCCGAAACCAAACTCCGCCGCCCCCCGCCCCCCCCCCCCTCCCCCCCGGGAGCTGCGTCTGCGTACTTGCCCAGAGGGAGAGGCGAACCTCTTTCGCGCCTCTGGGAAGGAAATGTTTTCGGTGACTTCGACATTAAGTATTTTCTCTTCTTGCTAAAACTTCACGCATTTCCTGGACTAGGCCGCATGTGGGCCCCTGCAGTTCACACGTGTTCGGTTGGCAGAATTGCAGTTGTCCTGTGCAGAGCATTTCGCACCGGTTGTTTTGCCGCGGCAAGAGGTTGTACTGTGCCCGAACAACTGGCACTTAAAAACATTTGGTGGGGGCTTTCAGTTTTCTTTAGAACTAGTACTTCTCCGTGTGATGCATATTTGACGGAAAGTTGAGGTGTGGTTGGCCTTCGGGTGTAATACCAGAGTCCTTCAGTGCTTTACTGGTCACGAAACTGCTCCGTAACTCAAAGGGAGAGCTTCATATGCTGCGTTTGGCGGCCGCGCGGTGGCGCCACCATCTCACTGAGGTCACTCCTCGGGCGGCGTTGTGCTGGCTCGAGCGGCGGAGACACGGGAAGTTGTGTTTGTTTTGTGCGGGAAAAAAATGTAACGTGCACCTCACGCTGTTGTGATGCGGCTTAAGTAGTGCAACGACGATGCCGAACACGTGTTGCGCCCCGGGATGTCGTTCCTTGTACAACGATACAACAGAAAATGCTTCCTTGTTCTGATAACCGAGCGACGGCGAGCTGCGTGAGAAATGGAGGCGCGCCATTCCAAGGCAAGAAACGGGAGATTTCAGCTTCGATTATAAGTGTGTGGCAGTGTGTGGGAATGCACTGTGTCTGAGAACGAAAAAAGCAATGTACTTTTTTGAGAGCATCCTGGACGTACCATTGTACAAGGCTAACTTAAAGCCGGATTTTTGTCAGATCAGTCAGGTAGCAGCGGTGCTTCATTACCTGTTTTCAAGCTTGCGTTACCTTGCGCTCAGGCTCGCATGTTAAAAAAACTTTGGGACGTCTTTGTGCTTTTAATTTTCACATTTCCGCGAATTATCCCTTAGGGTTCGTTTTGTTTGTTTTGTAACCGCGCGTGGCCGCTTCCGGTTTTCTTATCTGGCGTTTTAACCGGAGCGCCCATTTGCTCTTTTTGTCATGCGTCCCGTCGGGCAATATTGTTTGATATGAAAAGGGTGTCACCTTGTCGCTAACTTGATTTTTTGTTTCTTCGACAATGTTCACGATGCTATTTTCATGGATATGAAATTAATAACGTTCCGATGGTAATGCATGCATAGCAAACGCCCCGCAAATCATTTTATCGACGTTCTTCTGTGCGGACTGCTTCTTCGACGTTTGTGTTTCATTCTAGTCTTTGAGGTCGCTTTAATAAACTTCGTTCAGAAAAGCTTTGCTTTGTTCTTGGCTACGTGGCAATATTCTGTTTCATCCGTGTGCTACATATCGTAGCGCAAAGAAATAAAATTGTGTACGCTAGACCACGCTCTTTTGTCTCCCTTCGTAATATTAAAAAATTTTTTGCGTGTAATAAAATCAGTTTTATTGTTTTTTTTCGCTTCCTTTTTTTGCAAGGACTGCAAACCGTGGAAGCGGAAAGACACACGGTGCCACATATATCTCTTCGTGTTTTGATCCCTCGCGTTTCTGCAGCGTTTTTAGATGTTCTCAAGTATTTACCCACTCATCGAAACGACAATACTATTGCGCTATCTTTTTAGCGTTCTGTGCATTCCAGAGCAGTAAACGGGTTCATTAAGCATAGTCTGAACGACGCGTACTTGGTTTCTTTCAGTTTTTTTTATTCTATTATCGATAGGCCCGCACCAGTCCGTGACTACGGAGCTACCGTATGTGTGGTATTTACACCATTTGCTTTAAGAAAAGAAGCAATAGAGATTTTAAAATCCGTAAACACGACGGCTCAGCACTTGTGCCAGAGGACGCAGAAGCCGTTGCCGTTCGCGGCCGAAGTCTAGCGTAATTTACTTAGAAAAATAAAAACCCCTTGTAAGCAGGGGATATACACAATGACTGGACTAATCGTCGCTAACTACTACGAAAAAAAAACACAGTTAATCAGCGCGCAGACACCAGAAGCAGGGAGCGTTTGCACGCCAAGAGCTGGCCAATATGCCGCACGCGCGGCAGCTGGATGCCCTTCGTGGGTCCGTGGCGCCTGTAGTGGCCCCTATATGAAACCAGCGCCGAAGTTTCGTGACCAGTAAAGCATTGAAAGACTCTGGTAATACTTTCTGATTTGATGTGCGATGATGAGAAGATCTCTTAACAATGTTTCTTTGTTCCTTCTCCAAATGCCCTCATCTAGTTATTGGCACTGGGGAAAGTCCCAGTTGCCACTGAATCCCTAAAAAGAACCTGCGAGGGGGTTTCCTCTCAACACCTTTTTTCATAGAGACCTTGAAAGTGTTGTGTGGAAGCTCCTTCCGAAGTTCATGAGGGCTTCAGTGATAACCCTAATAACTACAATGCGCTTGATGAAGTAGATATCTTCCTCAAATGTCTACAAAAACTGAGTGATATGAGAGCAAGCGCGAAGGATGCATTTTAATTCAGAATGGAATGTAAACTATTTCTGGCAGCTGTGACCAAGAAAACACTGAAACGAAGTCCTATGAAGTCACCAATGGTTCGAAACTGGTCTTCCCCTGACCTGCGGCTCGTGTGCTGGAAGCCAGATCAGTGCCTGGTGGGCCTGAGGAAGGTGTTGGACGTCTTGATCGTGGCAGGAAGACTGAGTGCCAACAAGAATGTGTACTGGCAGGATACACTCAACTACTGCAAAAGTTTAGGCACAAGCATCGCCTGTTTGAGGGAGCATTAGCAGGCTGGATGGGTTTATTCGTGACCTCTTGGTCTCCAATCCCTCATACATAAAAAGAGGTGTGGAAAGGAGTCAGGCTGTTGCTTGCTTTGAGCTATGGGAAGCCAGTGTCGAATGGGGGTTCAGCGTCAACCGCCAGATCTCTGTAGAGAATCTGAGAAGCTTCTCATACATTTCACAGCGTATCGTAGGTGACACAGTGTAGAGGGCAGGTGGAATTTTGAACGTTCCTAACTGTGTACATGGCGAGACAGCAGTACGGTGCAACCGTGAGATCGCAATACACACAGTGCCAGGAAAACTCACAGCAGAGAAAAAGGCACAGAATCACGAAGAAGTTGAAGGCCTGACGATGAAGAAAAGCTTGAGGCAGTTGTTTCTGATTACTGGCCTCTGTGGATGAACATGCACAAAGGTGATGATGATGATGTTTGAGTGTTAATGGCGTCAAGAAAACAAGGACAGAGAGTGCCAAGAAAGTGTTTTGATTAATAGATTACAACTAAAATTGGTTAGAGGGAGCACAAATAAAATCAATTAAAAGACTATGAGTATGGCTAGAGTACAGGGACAGGGTGAATACCAAGATTGGCTGGTGTATAGGACCAGAGCTAAAACTATGGGTAGTATGAGATGAGCTGTAAGAAATGAACTTCTGACAGAAACTTAAGGTGCGCTGAACAGAAAGCATGGCATCGTCTCCTAAAAAGTATGACGGATGTACTTGAATATGTTGTCTGTAGAGTTCTCTGAAGTGTTTACGTCGTGTAATGTCGAGTGCTTGCATATAATCAGGATGTCTATCACGGATAGGCCCTCCCCACACCTGCTACACAAGGGTCTTGGAGATCCCGTGAGCAGGTGCGAGTGTGTCACATGTCTATGGCCTATCCGTAGTCTATCTAAGTGTTGTGTCTGAGATTCCAAAGTGGACAGGTGCCGCCGCGTATTAAAATTCGCGCAACTACACGCGTGAGTTCCCCAGTGCTACGATGGGTGGCGCCACGTCCCCGGTGGGCACCTTTCGGGAGACAATCACGTGACCGTGTTTTTCCCCGCCAACTCTCTCGGCACGGTCTCCATCTTGTGCACCGCAAGTCATGTAAACCTCGGACGAATAAAGTAATTTGCAGTACTCAACAAAGTACTTAACACTAAGGTAACTTCCATGTGCCTGTTGTGTGAGTGAGTAGTGTATTGTCCCAAGTGTAGTTTTATTACGTGTAATTTGTTTTGTCTGTTCGCTCCAGTCTGCTTTCCATGTTTTACGGATTTTTTTGTCGGGTGTGTGGCTTCAGGTCTATGTAAGGTAGTGGTGTTATGTTTACTTTGTTTCGGAGTGCAGCATTGGCGGCCATTTCATCCGCCCCTCCGATTACGCCAATGCCAGAGTGGCCTGGCACCCAACACACTATCACCCCAAGGTATGAAGAATAAGCTATTATTGTTGTAACTTCATCTTTGTCATCCTTTGTAGCAGATGACGCTAATGAATCATCACCATTTCATTACGCTCGTCACGAGCTGCCGCATGCTCACGTGGCTGCGTAGGCTCCCGCAACTTTTTTCTAGATTCCATTAAAGCCTCATCCTCTTCCGACGTGTCGCTCCCCTTCCTGAGCATCGCGCCGCAGCTGGAGGACCTCGATGTCCATCACATGTATGCCGAGAACCCGGGACTTCTGGCCGACGCCAAGCACATCGACGCGCGGAGCCGGAAAAGCAAAAAAAACTACGCGGCGTCCGCGATCTTGCAAGGGTTCCAAGCTGCGTGCGACCAAATGGAACAGCAACTTCGACGTAGCGGAAGCGGAAGGCCACATATGACGAAATCGAGAGGCGACACCATCTGCAGTAAGTGCACCGCTCGAGTGAATCAGCGCATTTCATGCACATATTGAGAAAATGTACGCGTGATTTTTCAGGAGACACCAGACGACTTGGTAGATAGTGAGACGCTAGACGCCGGACGGTACCGCGACAAGGTTGTCACCTTGACGGCTAGTGTACGTTTCAAGATGCAGAAATGCCAGTGTTCGACGCCACGCCCGGCCATCGAGTACTAACAGACAAGCGCACGTCCCCACAAGCAGACTATCCACTACAGGACTTAGACACATGTAAAATAACTCGGGTTCCCTATGGAGCTACTGTAATTTTAACGGCTACTTTGAACCACCAGATTCAATCTGTGGTAAACTGGCACCCAACGACAGCCCCCCTGCCGCAAGAATCTCTAGATTATCCCCTCATTGGAGCAGAGTCTAGTACCCAAGAAGCCATCGAGATGCCCAATAATGAGATCTTCCAAGAAGCTTCAACGACCGCATGTAAATTGGCCAGCAACAACCCTGTTGTATCTGACGCACCAGAACAAGGATTGGCTTCACCGAAAAAATCATTTTGTTCGCCTTCTGGAACCTCAATAATGGTAGGACCTAATTTCAACAAAGACTCGGACATCTTTCCCTTCAAGCCCCCGATAATACAGTAATACAGGGAAGAGGCTTCAAAGGATGCAAGAAACATTTGTGAGGAAACGTATGTAAAGCAGACCGAGTCGAAAAGACGCCAACGCCAAAAAAACACGAGCCAGAAGACGCCATTCTGAGCACAAAGTGAGATGTCAAGGAAAAATCGACGCGTTGCAGACAAGGAACAAAACAGAAGTCAAGACGCGAAGTCTTCCATGGAGGGAAACACAAACAAAGGCAGCAAAAGCACGCCCTCATCAAATGTCCGACACCTGCAAGAAACGTTTTCCGTTCACAGCAACATTCCCTGGTTTAGGAACCGTTCCTGCTCATACCCTCACAAATCGGCTCTGGCTTGCAAACAACCGTGGACCAATTGTAAGAATTGTAAGGATGCATTTGAATTGTAAGAATTCTAATTAATTTTCATGATTGAATTTATGATTCAAATCATAATTGATTTGAAGAGAAGATTAATGGCATGGTTTTTCGATGAGTTTGCGGATGATAATGCACGGACGACGCTTAGCGAATCTGTATAGATGATAGACTTAGGAATATAATGTTCAACTATGTGGCTTACAACCAGATGATGATGATGATGGTTGGTGTTTCATGGCGCAAGGCCAACTAGGGCAAAGAGCGCCAAAGAAAAAGTTCTATGATGAAGCGAAGTGATTACCACAAAAAGGAAGCTATAAAAACATGTAAATCGGACATAGTAAAATCAATTAAAGGTAATGCTGACGGCTGGTGTATAGGGCCAGATTTGATTATGCGTGATATGAGATAAGGTTTAAAAACTTAACATCTGACAAATATTCAAACACACGTTTCATAGAAACACTGGCATCGTCACCTAGAAATAGCGATGGATGTAGTGGGATATGTTGTCTGTAGAGTTCTCTGAAGTGTTTGTGTCGTGTTGTGTGAAGTGCCTTGCATGTTATTAGTATGTGTACCACGGATCGGCCCTCCCCGCACCTGCTACACAGGGGTCTTGGAGATCCCGTGAGCGGGTGGGAATGTGTTGCATGCGTGTGGCCTATCCGTAATCGAGCCAGGGTAACTTCGTTGTGTCTGTTGTGACTATCAGTGGTGTATGCTCCCAAAAATGGCTTTATAATGTGTAGTTTGTTGCCAGTCTGTTGATTCCAGTGCGCTTGCCATGTTGTGCGAAGGTGTTGTCTGATGTGTGGTTTCACGTCGGTGTAGGGTAATGTGGTTATGTCTACTCCATTCGAGAGTGTAGCAGCAGCAGCCATTCGATCCGCTGCTTCGTTCCCGGCTATACCACAGTGGCCAGGGACCCAGCAAAGAACAAGTTCAAATTTGCGTACATACACAGACATAACACCCTTGACTATTAAATTTATAACGTGATTTTTTGAAGACTTTGTTGACGACAACGCCCGCACAACACTGAGAGAATCTGTATATATAATGGATTGTGGGATGTGGCTTTGAAGGATATGATTAACAACCAGAAGTACACCATAAGCCTCTGCCGTAAAGATACTTGTATTACTGTTAAGAGTTCTAGTGACACTAAGCCCGGGCCCATGCGCCGCGCAGGACACCGAGGTGGAAGTTTTAGAGGCGTCCGTATAAAATTCAGAATAATGATACTTCTCCTGCAAATACAAGAAGTGCTGCAGAATTACACATGTGGGAGCTCGGTTTTTATCTACATGTGTAAATGATGTGTCGCATGAGACAGGGCGGAGATGCCATGGTGCTATGAAATCTGTTACAGAACTTTGGATGGCATCTAAAAAGGAGACAGCAAGCTCTGACGCTTCCTCTCTAACTCTGTAAGAGAAGGGCGCAGAGAACGATGGTCGATTTAAAAGGAGTTCAGTCATGGAGGTATCATGAAAAACTGATTTAAAAGGATGGTGAGGCATGGATGAAATTTTAAAAGCATAAAGGAGGTCTGTGTATGCTCGCTGACGTTGTAGGTTCCATTTGTTGCACTCAACATACAGGCTTTCGACCGGACTAGTTCGGAAGGCACCACATGACAAGCGGAGCCCTAGATGAAGCACTGGGTCCAGCATTTTGAGGGATGTTTTACTTGCTGACCCATAAACAACGCTACCATAGTCCAATCGTGAACCTATCAAGCTGGTAAAAACACGTAAAAGAAGTTGTTTGTCAGCACCAAAAGAGATGTGCGACAGAACCTTCAAGATATTCATTGTTTTTAAGCATTTATGTTTTAGTTGTTTTAGGTGTGGGATGAATGTCAGCTTTTCGTCAAAGATTATACCTAAAAACTTGTGTTCTTTCTTGACAGGAATCGAGACACCATTGAGATGAATGTCTGGATCCGGCCGGATGCCACGCCTCTTGGAAAACAAGACACAAGTGCACTTCCCCGGATTAAATTTAAAACCGTTGCTGTCTGCCCAACCAGCTAGCTTGTTAACACCAAGCTGGACTTGGCGCTCGCAGACAGACAGGTAACAAGACCTAAAGGATAATTGAACGTCGTCTACATAAATGGAGGAGGAAATCGATGGTGGTAGCGCCTTACGAAGAGAATTCATTTTTACAATAAAAAGGGTGCAACTTAAAACTCCACCTTGCGGCACGCCGTTTTCCTGCACATGAACCCTAGAAAGTGCAGTTCCAACTCGCACGCGAAACGTTCTTTCAGACAGGTAACTGGCAAGCGTGTTCATCATGTTACCCGACATGCCAAAGGACTTCAAGTCGCTAAGGATGCCGTACCGCCAAGCAGTATCGTACGCCTTTTCAAGATCAAAGAAGACCGTCATGCAGTACTGCTTGTGGAGGAAAGCATCTTTGATATAAGACTCTAACGCAACGAGTTGATCGTTGGTAGATCGCCCCGCCCTGAAGCCCGCCTGGCAGCTCTCGAGAAGACCATTGTACTCTAAGAAGTACACAAGTCTCCTGTTTATCATCTTCTCGAAGAGCTTACACAGGCAGCTTGTCAGGGCAATGGGGCGATAACTGGCAGGAGAGGAAGGGTCCTTCCCTTCCTTTAGGACAGCCACTACTATGGCCTCCCTCCAAGAGCGAGGAATGTGCCCCGAAAGCCATATTTTATTGTACAGGTGTAAGAGTGTTTCAACAGTGTCTGGGTGTAGGTGTTGTATCATGGTGTATGTGATTTTGTCGCCACCTGGAACTGATGTCTTACATGTGCTCAGAGCAACCTTCAGCTCATGAATTGAAAAACAAGAATTGTAAGAAGTGTGCGACTTGTTGTTATCACGCAGGGACTTCTTTTCTACAGATGTTTTGTGTTTCGTGAAAGTGTTTGTGTAGTGTGCTGAACTGGACACGTGTTCGAAGTGTTGTGCAAGTGTGTTAGCCTGGTCTTCCAGTGTGTCCCCTGTTGTACTAACCAGGGGCAGGCTGTGTGTCTGTTGTCCTTTTAGTTTTCGTATTCGTGTCCAGACTTTGTGTGTATCAGTGTATGAATTGATGGAAGTGAGGAAGGTGCGCCAACTCTCCCTTTTCGCCTCACGACGCACTCGCTTCCCAAAAGCCTTTGCCCGTTTAAAAGAAATGAGGTTGTCTAACGTGGGGTACCGGCGAAGGACACCCCACGCCTTGTTCTGGGCCTCTCGCGCCCGCCTGCAGTCCTCGTTCCACCAGGCCTCCTTGGGCTGCGGGACCCACTGGAGGCCTGGGGAATGGACTTTTCGGCGGCGTCGAGGATGTGCGCCGTGACGAGTTGGGCGGCTTCCTCCATGTGTAGGTGTTTTATGGATGTGTGGTGTAGTTGAGATGTTTGTGTGAATGCGCTCCAGTTTGCTTGTGATTCATTAAACCTTTTACGGGAAGATGGACTGCTCGGGCCTATACCTATATACGTTAATGAAGTGGGGAAATGGTCACTACCATATGGGTCTGTGCCCACACCCCAATCAAGACATGGAAAGAGAACTGCGGAACTAATAGCCAAGTCAAGATGCGAGTATGTATTGTGTCTTAAGTTATGGTATGTAGGCTGTTTTTTGTTGAAAAGGCATGCTCCGGAGGATGTAAGGAACTTCTCTATCAGGCGACCTCGGGCATCCGTTCTGGTGGAGCCCCAAAGAGAGTTGTGCGCATTAAGGTCGCCTGTTAGTATGTATGGTTCGGGCAGCTGGTCAACCAGTGCCTCGAAATCAGAGCTCAGAAGTGCAAAATCAGGAGAGATGTAAATGGAGCATACCGTTATCAACCTATTAAATATAATGGTACGGATCGCTACAGCCTCGAGGACAGTGTTTAAAGTGACAGGGTGGCATGCTAATGATTTCCGGGCGATAATGGCCACACCTCCTGAAGAGTGGGTGCAGCCAACCCTGTCCTTTCTGAATACCATGTACCTATTTAAGAAATTTGTTTGTTTAGAGTTGAGTGGGTTTCCTGGAGACACATAATACTTGGCTGACTGGCATGCAGAATCTCATGCACATCGTCAAGATTTTTAAGGAGGCCTCTGCAGTTGCATTGGATGATATTTTCTGTTCCCATTATTTAAATTTAAGAATGACTGGAATGTGTGTGTTCGTGTGTGTTCATGTGTCGTCTTTCGGGGCTGTTGCTCTTGGATTGGGCTTTTTGGGCCTTTCTGTAGGCTTGGAAGTCGGTGGCCGCTCCTTGCGCTGCGTTGCAGGCAGGAACGGCCCAACATCCATCTCGTCGTCGGATATCCGAGGGGTGCCCGACGAACCGGGCCCCCCGGACTTGGCCCCCCTTTGGGAGCCCTTCGTTTGAGCCGCCACCGTCGGGGGCGCCAGAGGTGGCACGGGCGGTGCGGTGGCGGTGGGAACCGGTGCGGGGCCCGTGGTGTCCATCACCTCGGTACCCTCCAATGCACTGGAGGACGGGGAGACAGAGGCGGGAGCGGCACCGGTCCCGATGGAAGAGGTTGCCACCACAACCGCTGCTGCCTCAGCAAGCGGCGTGGTGGTGGCTTGGGCTGCCAGAGGCAACCCAGGGGGGGGGCGGGGGAGGGACCAGGTCAGACTCGCTGAACTGGGTCCCTGTGGAAACGAGACGCCGCTCCGCCCCCCGGCGAGCTGCGTCGGCGTACCTCCCCAGGGGGAAAGAGGCGAACCTCTTTCGCGCCTCTGGGAAGGTAAGGTTCTCGGTTACCTTGATGTTGATTATCTTTTTCTCCAGTTGAAACTTTTCGCACTTGCGGGAGTACGCTGCATGCGGCCCGCCGAAGTTCACACAAGACAGGGTATCTGTCTTGTAACCTGCATTTATGTATTGTGGAAGAACTGCGCGGTCGAAAGTCAAGATGATGTGTTTGGTGGGAATCTCCTTGTCGTCGCTGCGGATAGTGATGCGTCTCACGGCAGTGACGCCCTGATCCTTCAAGCCGGCAAGGAGATCTGCATCGGTTTCGTTCAGGAGGTGTGTCTCGGATATCACACCCTGCGAGCTGTTGAGGCTCCGATGGGGTGTGACCCGGATGTCAAGATCAGCCAGTCTAGTCTGAGCTAGAAGCTTTGCAGACTGCTGCTTGTCATTTATTTCAATTAAGAGTTCACCAGACCTTTGTTTTTTGCATTTATACGATTTTCCTACTATGGCTTCAAGATACTTGGCGATCAAGAAGACTGACTGAGATGCAAGAGGGTGGGTTGGATTGAGGGATTCCATCACAAGAAATCGAGAAAAATGGTCCGGTTCAGGAAAGGTTAACGACGGCAACGGAGGAAAGGATACTTCGGTGCGGCCCCTTTTCAGGGACCGATCACGGTTGGGGGGGGTTTTAGACAATACCATAAAGCATAGTATAAAAGCAGGCAGACGGGGGTACTTTCTCCTTTGACCTTACCCTGGTAGTCAAAGAGGTCCCGGAGCTCCCTGCCTGGTAGACAGGCAGGGAGCCCATCGGCCGGAGCTTGACCAAGGCTCCGACGGCCACCGTTTACGGCTTCTACCCTTCACCTTTAAACACATCGCCACGGTTGGACACGGCTTATGTTGGGAGCTCGGGGTCCGCGGTGTCGCTGCTCACCGTCACCATGAATACTCAAGGTGCCCCGTGCGGGGGGCTTCCAACCAGAGAAATACCACATGCATCTGCCGTCAAAATGCTTACAATTACATTTGTACCAGCTCAGCCGCGGCAGCGGAGCTCGCGCCGCCGGAGCAGTGCATCGCGTGACCTGAGATCATGTCCCGAGCCGGGAGCCACGAGGCACGAGGCACGCGGCCGGCAGTTGGAATTCAGACACCGAGCCGACAGCACCGAGTTCGACTCTGCCACGCAGGATCAGCACCGGCGCCATGGCTCGCCAGTCTCCGCCGCTGTTCGCCTTCTGCTAACCTCTCGGCCCTCAATAAATGAAGGCGGAACGTCCCCTCACGTCCCCTTCACATTCATGGTTCTACCTGCTTTAAAACTGGGTCCATGCGCAGCACAAGACACCACAGTGAACGTATTAGACGCATCACTGAAAAACTCTGCAGCCCTGTATTTATCCTGCAGATACATGAAATACTGCGAAATCCCACTTTTTGGTGTCCTATTCTTATTGTATTGTAAGAAAGACAAGTCACATGACACAGGACGAAGATGCGATGGTGCTACAAGATCAGTGTGAGATTATTTGAATGGGTCTAAAAAGGAGACCTCATGAATATTCAACTCGTCCCTCACTCTCTGCAAGAAGGGAATAGAAATTGGTGGGCGGTTTAAAAAGAGTTGAGTTGATGATGATGGTTGGGCTTTTTTTTTTGGCGCAAGGCCGACTATGGGCAAACAGCGCCAAAGAAGAAGTTCATTTATTGGTTGATGAGACTAAATACTAAAACCTGTGAGTAGAAGTAAGAGTCATGCAATACAAAACACAATGGACTTGGCTGGTGTATAGGGCCAGGATGATTACACGTGATATGATAAGAGCTGCAGAAAGTTTACTTCCGCTAAAAACTTAAGAACACTTTGAGTAGAAAACATTGGCTCGTCGGCTAAAACGTATTATGGGTGAAGTGCCTTGCATGTGATTAGTATGTGGACTACGGGTAGGTCCCTTCCACACCTGCTACACATGGGTCGCGAAGATTTATTGATTGATTGTGGGGTTTAACGCGCCGACGCAACGCAGGCGATGAGGCGCGCCGTAGTGGAGGGCTCCGGATTAATTTCGACCACCTGTGGATCTTTATCGTGCGCCGAAATCTCGTACACACGGGCGTTTTTGCTTTTCGCCTCCATCAGAAAAGCGGCCGCCGCGGCCGGGAATCGAACCCGCGACCTTGTGCTCAGCAGCGCAACGCCTTAGCCACTGAGCCACCGCGGCGGGTGGGTCGCGAAGATCCAGTTGGAGTGGGTTATATATGTGTGACCTATATCCGCAGCCTAGCCAGAGCCAAAGAGTTCAGTTCTCGATGCACCATTAAAAACGGGTTTAAAGGGATGCTTATTTATTGATATTTTGGGGGCATATAAAAGGTCAACATAGGTTCACTGGTACGCTAAGTACTCTGTCTTAAAACTGTGGACAGGCCCAGTACGAAATGCGCCACAAGACAGGCGAAGCCCCAAGTGAAGAACTGGGCTTTTAAGTGTGATTTCGTGGCTGACCCACACACAACACTTTCGTAGTCCAACCGTGATCCTGCCAACGCGGCAGAGAGGTGAACCAGGAGTTATTTGTCTGCACGGTATAACTCTTCAGATAGGACTTCCAGAATATTCACTGTTTTTAGGCGTTTTTGTTTAAAAGAGAGAGAGAGAAAAAAGAGAGAGAGCTATCAGGGTAAGGCTGACGAAGAAAGTACCCCCGTCCCCTGCTTTTATACATGCTCTATGGTTTTCATAAATTTCCTCAAACCCAATGATCGACCCCCTAAAAGGGGCCGCACCAAAGTATCCTATCCACCCCTTCCGACAATGAGAATCCCAAAACCTGATTACCCACACTCCTTGGTAATTGAATCTCTTGAAGAAACCAGGCCTATTGCTTCACAGTCTGTGTTCTTGATTTCGAAGTTCTTAGAAAGTGTTATGGGAGAAAATTCCAAAGCTAAGAAGCAGAGAACCGGCGAGATCTTGGTAGAGGTACACAATCAACAGCAGGCCACAAAACTCTTGAAGCAGACACGAATTGCCGATCTCGATGTCAAGGTCAAGGCACACCGCAGCCTAAACAGATCGCAGGGCGTGATGGCTCCATCTAGCAAACAAGACCGAGGCCGATATTCTTGAAGGCCTGAAAAGTCAAGGAGTGACGGCTGTCAGGCGCATAACCATAAGAGACGATAAGGTAATTCCCACAAAACATATCATTCTCACATTTGATCAATCTGTCCTTCCAGACCATATAAATGCTGGTTTCATCCGGTGCTCCCTCCGAGCATACATACCAAACCCGCGGCGCTTTTTCACGTGCAAGCGGTTCGGGCACGGTGCTAACTCGTGTCGGGGCCAAATAACCTGTGCCAAGTGCGCCCAACATGACCATCCCACAGATAACTCTAGTTCTCAACAACTACTCTGCATTAACTGTCAGGGCCCACACGCGGCGTACTCCAGAAAATGCGATAAGTTCCAGCTACAAAAGAAAATAGTCAACATCAAGCTCACAGAGAACATCACCTTCCCAGAGGCGCGAAAGAGGTTCACCTCTTTCCCCGTGGAAAGGTACGCCGACGCAGCTCGCCGGGGGGCGAAGCGGCGTCTGGTTTCGGCAGGGACCCAGTACCGCGAGTCGGACCTGGTCCCTTCCTGCCCCCTGGGTTGCCTCCAGCGGCCCAACTCGCCTCCGCACCGCTCACTGACGTAGCAGCGGCTGTGATGGCAACCACGTCTGGTGGGGATGCTGCTGCACCCACTGTCTCATACTCTCCACCGGCCCGAAGCACGCGCGAGGGCCCGGCGGAGATGGAGGTGGAGGAACCGCGGCAGTCCCCACCATCGCCGCACCGCCTGTGCCACCTGGGGAGCTCCTGACGCCCTCGGCGGTCACGGCTCGAACGAACGGCACCGAAAAAGGTGCCAAGTGCGGGCGGTCTGGTCCGCCGAGTACCCCTACCAAATCTGATGACGACATGGATGTGGGACGTTGTCTGTCGGCCTTGCAGCGGAAGGAGCGGGTCCCATCATCCAAACCTCCAGAGAAGGTTAAAAAACCCCTTCCAAGAGTCCAAGCCCCGAAAGACCCTACATAAATAGTCACACTCCAGTAGCTCTAACACATCATAATGGGAAGACAACATATCGCTCAATGGAACTGCAGAGGCCTTCTGAATAATCTTGACGACGTGTATGACATTCTGCATGCTAATCAGCCAAGTGTAATGTGTGTCCAAGAAACACATTTGAATTCCAAACACAAAAACTTTTTGAATAGTTACCTGGTATACAGAAAGGACAGGGATGGCTGCACACACTGTTCTGGTGGTGTGGCCATAATCGCCCGGAAATCCTTAGCATGCCACCCTGTCAATTTGAACACTGTCCTTGAGGCTGTAGCAATACGCTTAATAATATAATGTTGATAACGGTATGCTCCATATACATTCCTCCTGATGTTGCACTTTCGAGCTCTGACTTCGAGGCGCTGGTTGACCAGCTGCCCAAACCATACATTCTTACAGGCGACCTTAATGCTCACAACTCTCTTTGGGGCTCTTCTCGCACGGATGCCCGAGGTCGCCTGATAGAGAAATTCCTTACGTGTTCAGGAGCATGCATTTTCAACAATAAACAGCCGACATACCATAACAAAGGACACAACACATACTCACATCTTGACTTGGCTATTGGTTCTGCAGTTCTTTTTCTATGTCTTGAGTGGGGTGTGGGCACGGACCCATATGGTAGTGACCATTTCCCCACTTCATTAACGTATATAGGTACAGGCCCGAGCAGTCCATCTTCCCATAAAAGGTTTAATGAATCACAAGCAAACTGGAGCTCATTCACAGAAACATCTGAACTACACCACACATCAATAAAACAGAAAAGCGGCCGCCGCGGCCGGGAATCGAACCCGCGACCTCATGCTCAGCAGCGCAACGCCTTAGCCACTGAGCCATCACGGCGGGTCGCACGTCTAATTATTTTTGAAGCACCACCAAGTGTGCATTGTTCTGCAGTTCTTGTGTTTAATGGAAAATACCACCATCTTAGTGAGCGTGCCACGTAATGGTAAATATGGTAACCCAGTTCCTAAGTGTCCTTGCTCCTCCACAGTGAAACACAACTTGCTGAGCTATTGCATGCTCACAGCACGTGGTCTCTTAGTGGTCAGGATTAGTGGTAGTAATAGATTGTTTTTTTTTGTGTGGGCAAATTAAAATTTCCTAAACAAATTTTGTGTGGTACATGATAGTTTGTGCTTCTCCACTTAAGTAGGGGGGGCTCCTGCACCCAGGACTTTTTGTTGTGAACTGCAGATTGCAAGCTTCGGAATGTTTTCTGTCCCTGTTATATGTACATACTTACATTGTTCTCACCCCTTTCTTTCCAGGTACAATCAAATGCTTATTTTATCAGAGCTGTGACTTTTATTTTATCAGCTGTGACTTCGGCTAGAGAGACGGGGGTGCTAAGGCTGCCAGAAGACTGCCCTGCATTGCTAGTGTAAACCGCCTGAGGAATTGTTTGTACTGGACGAGTACTTGTCTTCGGAGGGCAAAATGGAGAAGCTTGTAAGCTCCGCTTTTACTGTCCCCAAGTGCTAACTACCATGTTTCATATATGTTTCGTCTCAAGCTAACAAAATTTGCTTGCAGCTGTCTATCTGTTGTCGATGTAGACTTAAAAATTTGTAGCCTTCCACTAGAGCTCAACCTCATAAGCTGTGTGTAGTTTTGCTACCTAGGTTCTGAACTTCTTAATAAGTCTTGCTCATTTTTGTGTTTCCAGCATTTGCCGTTACAGTGTGAATGCATTCCATGTTCTGCAGGTCCACTACTATTCAAGATACGGAGGTACAGATGTTCAAGATTCCACAAGAACCCTTCTGCACAACCTGCTAACAAAAGCTGTGGCATTGCAGTTTAGTTGGAAGGGGTCGAAGGACACAAAGCTTGCCTTTGCCGAGCTTAGGCACATCCTTGACTTTATTTTCAGCAAGTATATTTTTATTATTTTGTGCTGTGGTAATGTCATCAAGTACCGGCTTTTTGGTGAACTATAGGCTTGTTCAACTAATTATGAATGTAAAGCAACCTGTAAACCGCGAAGAAACATTTTAATTTTCGGCCGAACTACTGTTGTGTGCTTAAACAAACTACAAAACTTTTAAGGCCAGTAAGGGATTATTGTAGCTATGAGTTGCTGCACCTGTATAGCAGTCGTAAGTAATGCATGTTCGCCAGCAGTCTCCTAAAGCTTGCAGCACAGGAACAGGCATATTAGCTAAGCATTGCCTTGACACATTGCCGTTATCCATGCTTCACTTCAAGGAAATTGTAAGGGTGACTGTTGCTTCATTCAGATGGCTTCATTTAAGTTGGAGTTGACAGACAGAATAATTGCTGTTGGCCATTAGTACATGTAAAGCCAAATATTTTTTTTTCTTTTTCCTTTGTTCTTTTTCCTTGTGTTCATATTTTCTGCGCTGCATCTGGAGATGATAAATTGCGAGTACCCACTTGCCCAAATATCGATATTTTTGGTGGAGGAAGCTAGTTTCTGATTATGTCTAACTTCTTGCAAAAGGTGGGGTGCACAGAATATTTTTGCCCGTCACAGTAAAGAAAAATGTTTGCTGTGAAATGTCTTGAATTTGCAGGTTGCTTGAGGGCCAACCACCATGAGGGTTCACACCATGCGACCGACTGTGTAATAAAACGATGGCTCATTGGGGCTCAAGACCGGGATGGAGGCCGCAGCCAGAGGTGCGTACAGAAAAAGGTGCAAGAAAAAGAGAGATCGGCTGCGCCTTCGTAAAGTGCCAGCATGGCGGGCGGGGGCCCATTCGTTCCCAAGTTACTCAAATAAACATGCTGAATGAAAAGTTTTGTTTATCATTTATTTGGGGTCACTCCATGGTTACATTCACAAGCTACCAGCCTGGCCTGGCTTTGTAAAAAAATTATCGGTAGTATAGTAAAAAGTATAGGTGGTATAGGAAAAAGAACTGCGATGGTGGTGCCAATAAAGAACCGACGGCCATCCGCCATCGGAACAATTGCGGCCCTGCTGTAGCACGAGTTTGGCTAGGTTGGCCAATGAGGTAGGCCCAACGTATAGGTAGTATATGAAAAAGAACTGCCATGGTGGTGCCAACAAAGAACCGACGGACATCCGCCATCGGAACAATTGCGGCCCTGCTGTGGCCCGAGGTTGGCTAGGTTGGCCAATGAGGTAGGCCCAACGTGGCCATAGGTTGGCCAACCACAAGGATGTCAATCCTTGTGGTTGGCCCAACCTATTTTGCCGACCCCGGGACGTCGGCCAGGTTGGCCAACGCCTGACGGGCCATGGTTGGGCAAAGCAAATTTGGTTGGTTGGGTTCAGCTCATGAAGTGTAAAGGGGGAGTTATAGGAGGTGTTTGAATTATTATTATCCAATAAGGACTTCTTTTCGGCAGATGTTTTCTATTTCAGGAAAGTATTTGTGTAGTGCGTAGAGCTGGACACGTGTTGGAAGTGTTGTGCAAGTGTGTTGGCCTGATCTTTGAGTGTGTCCCCTGTAGTGCTCACCAAGGCAGGCTTTGTGGCTGTTGTCCCTTGATATTACGTATACGCGTCCATAGTTTGCGTGTGTCTGTGTATGAATTTATGGATGTGAGGAAGGCATGCCAACTCTCCCTTTTTCCATCATGACGCACGCGCTTAGCGAGTGCGTTTGCCCGTTTGAACGCTACAAGGTTATCAAACGTTGGGTACCGGCGAAGGACACACTACGCCTTGTTCTGGGCCACTCGCGCTCGCCTGCAGTCCTCGTTCCAACAGGGCCTTCTTGGGTTGCGCGGGGCACCTGAGGCCTGGGGAATAGACATGTCGGCGGCGTCGAGGTCGTGCGCCGCGAGCAGTTGGGTCGTCTTTTCTGCTTGTAGGTGCTTTATGGATGTGTAGTGCAGTTTAGATGTTTCTGTGAATGTACTCCAGTTTCCTCTTCCCTCACTGAACCTTTTATGAGAGGGGGAATTGTTTGTGCATTTGCCTATGTATGTCAATTTGGTGAGGAAGTGGTCACTCCACATGCCACTCAAGAAATGGGAAAACTGCAGAGCCCTGATTTCTACTATGCTACAATATGTAGCTTGGTTTTTGTTAAAAGGCATGGTCCCGATTCCAATGAGGCGATCCCGGGAACCTGTGCGGGAAGAGACCCAGAGTGAAATATGTGCATTGAGGTCGCCTAGAACTAAGTATGGTTAAGGTAGTTCATCTATCAGGGCCTCTAAATGAATGTTTGATAGTTGGTAATCCGGAGGAATGTAGAGGGAGCATACCGTTATTAACCTATCATAAATTGTTCGAATCGCGACAGCTTCTAGCATGGTGTCCACGTGAATGGTGTGACACGCTGAGGATTTCCGGGATACTATGGCCACACCATCTGACGAATAAGTGCAAGTGTGCCTGTCTTTTCGAAATACCGAGTATGTATTGAAGAAGTCAGTATATTTACTATTAGGTGTTTTCACACATGAGACTTTGCTGATGTGAATTAAGTATCTCGTACACATCATCTAAATTGTTGATAGGGCCTCTACAGTTCCATTGAATGGTGTTTTCTGTTCCCATTATTTATATTTAAGAATAACTGGTGTGTGTGTGTGTGTGTGTGTGTGTGTGTGTGTGTGTGTGTGTGTGTGCGTGTGCGTGTGCGTGTGCGTGTGCGTGCGCGCGCGCGCGCGCGCGCGCGTGCATTGCCTTTCGGGACTGTTGCTCTGGGATTGGGCTTTTTGGGCTTTTCTGTAGGCTTGGACGTCGGAGGCCGCTGTTGAGAAATAAAAGCGCAGGCAGGGGGCGACAGTAGGTGAAGAGGAAGAGGAGGATCGGGGGTGCGCACTGTCTCGCTAATCGACTCGATCACCACATCGGAAGCCAGACGCTGGTCCTTTTTCGCTACACATTCTCTGGTGCCGTGACACCCAAAAACCGGCGCACGAGCGAATCTACCTACGTTCGACGGCGCAGCGGCTCCGAGGCACGTGAGGCTTGGATACCTTCGTACTGCTTTATCCTGGAAGCCTTGCCATCGGCCGCCGCCCCTTTCGGCTCGTGCCCAAGCCAGCCCTTGTCCCTTTGGTATTCGCAACCCCAGCGTCTTGCTTCATCGACTGGTGCCATGGACGCTCTTCGTATTCGCAGAGATGTCCTGCGAGCGACCGTCTCCGGGACCATGACAGTCCTCGACGCCTTGCTGCGGAGCCAGGCAGCAATGGCCCTTGATAGACAAAATGTCCTCGACCTCATCTTGTGTGACCAGGTGAGCCTTCACCAACTCGACGCTCAAGTTCAGGACAACCTGAAGGATGAAGAATTTGATGCTGACGTTTTGGAAGCGATCGATTTCGACCAGCGTATCTGCGCCCTGCGAACGCGCGTACGCTTCTCCGCGAGCGAAGACTCTTCCGCAAGCCCCGTCCTTCAACCTAAGGCGAGGGTGCGATGCGGGTGGTGAACAGGGCCTGTTCACCACCCGCATCGCACCCTCGTCTATTTGCTCGCTCCCCAAGGAGGCCCGGCGCACATTGGTCCCGGGTGACGTGCCGCCTGTCCGGGAAATGACTGGTGCGCGGGTAGAAGAACAAGACAACGACGACGGAGGCGCTGCGGCCTTTCAGGACGACAAGCAGGACACCGAGGTGCTCAGCCAGAGAGAGAGGCTCCAGCAACTCCTCAGTCCTGCTGGTTAAGTGACTGCCCTTTCGGGGAAGTCTCAAGGATACTCCAGGGACATCGGCATCGCTGACGCGGCTATCGTTTTTGAGAGAGCCCAGCGGCCCTGCCGTGAATCTAGCCTAGCCAACGAGACTTCTGCTTTGGAGATGTCTAAGTGGCCCCAGACGGATGCTGGCATCACAGACGCGATTCCAACTGCGGAGACGTCACTACAGCCCTTTCGCAACCCTCACTTCGATGATGATGATGGTTGGATGTTTATGGCGCAAGGCCAACTGGGGCAAAGAGCGCCAAAACAATAGTCATATTATGAGGGGTGAAACCTTAAACCATAACTAAGTCAGCAAAAACAAAGTAAAATCACAAGACGACAATGAGCATGGCTGGTGTAGAGGGCCAGATTTCATGATGCGTGATAGGAAATGAGGTTTAAAAACTTGACTTCTGACAAATACTCAAACACACGTTTCACGGAAACAATGGCTTCGTCACCTAGAAAAAACGATGGATGTAGGGGAATATGTTGTCTGTAGAGTTCTCTGAAGTGTTTGTGTCGTGTTGTGTGAAGTGCCTTGCATGTGATTAGTATGTGCACTACGGATAGGGCCTCTCCGCACCTGCTGCACTGGGGTCTAGAAGATCCCGTCAGCAGATACGAGTGCGTCACATGGGTGTGCCCTATCCGCAGCCTACACAAGGCGACTTCCGTGTGTCTGTTGTGTGAGTCAACTGTGTACCGTCCCAAGTGTGGCTTTAATACATGTAGTTTGTTGTCTGTCTGTTCATCCCAGTGTGTTTGCCATGTTCTCCGCAGGTGTTGTCTCATGTGTGGCTTGAGGTCTGTGTAGGGTACGGTTGTTATGTCTACAGTGTTCCTGAGTGCAGCAGCAGCAGCCCTCTCGTCTGCCAACTCATTCCCAGCGATCCCAGCGTGTCCTGGAACCCAGCAGAGGAGCAGCTGATGCTTCTTTGCATACACAGACATGATAGTGTTAAATACAAGATTAACTATGTGGTTTTTGGGGGGTGTATGCGATGACAGTGCGCGAACAACACTCAAGGAATCTGTGTAGATGATAGACTTTGGAATTTGATTTTCAAGTATGTGCCGTACAATCAGCAAAATCCAATACGCCTCTGCTGAAAAAATTGTCGTGTGGACGCTCACAGTTCTGGCTGCACAGAAATTCGGACCATGAGCAGCGCAGGAGACCATAGTGGAGGTTTTAGACGCGTCACTGTAAAATTCTGCAAGTGGGTATTTAAACTGCAGAGACAGAAAGTGCTGCAGTATTGCAGCCTGCGGTACCCGATTTTTGTCAAGTTTCATAAAAGAAAGGTCGCACGACACAGGACGAACTTGCCAAGGCGGTAAACTGTTTGAAAGGGATGACCTGTACACATCCAAAAACAAAGCACTGAGATCCGAGGCTCGCTCTTTCACTCTAAGTGAAAAGGGCAGAGGAACGGATGGGCGATTTACAAAGAGCAGAGATGTGGATGTGTCGTTAAAGACAGGATAAAAAGGATGATTATTCAGCGATGAAATTTTAAAAGCATAAAGCAAGTCCATGTATGTTCGTTGGTTCTCAAGGCTCCACTTATTACACTCAACATAAAGACTCTCAGCAGGGGTAGTGCGAAAAGCACCCGACGAAAGACGAAGGCCCAGGTGTAGAACTGGGTCAAGAATTCGCAAGGCTGTCTTAGTCGCCGACCCATACACCACACTGCCATAGTCCAAACGAGACCCAACCAAAGCAGTATACAAGCGAAGCAAGAGTTCTTTGTCGGAACCATAGGATTGGTGGGAGAGAACCTTAAGTATATTCATTGTTTTGAGACATTTATTTTTAAGTTCCTTGATGTGGGGAATGAATGTGAGTTTGTGATCAAACACCACACCTAAGAACTTGTGCTCCTTGTTCACAGGAAGCGACACGCCATTGAGGGTAATGTCTGGGTACGGATGGACCCCGCTCTTCCTGGAGAACACAACGCGGGAGCTTTTTGCAGGATTCAATTTCAACCCATTCTTGTCTGCCCAGCCGGCAAGCTTCTTGACGCCGAGCTGGACTTGACGTTCGCAGATGGACATATTACATGATTTAAAAGATATCTGTACGTCATCTACATACATGGAGTAAGAAATTGTAGGCGGCAGTGCCTTCCCAAGGGAGTTCATTTTTACTATGAAGAGAGTGCAGCTTAGAACTCCGCCTTGCGCCACGCCATTTTCTTGCACGTGTACCTTTGACAGTGCAGAACCAACTCTGACGCGAAAGGTTCTCTCAGACAAATAGCTAGCAAGGGTGTTAAACATATTATCAGAAACACCGAATGACTTCAGGTCAGTAAGGATCCCATAACGCCAAGCGGTGTCATAGGCCTTTTCTAGGTCGAAAAACACAGTTAAGCAGAACTGTTTATGAATGAAGGCATCCTTAATATATGACTCTAGTGCCACAAGTTGATCATTCGTGGATCGCCCCGCCCTAAAGCCTGCCTGGCAGCTCTCGAGAAGGCCGTTATACTCCAAAAAGTACACGAGCCTCCGGTTTATCATCTTCTCGAGAAGCTTACACAGGCAGCTGGTCAGGGCAATGGGTCGATAGCTAGCGGGAGAAGAAGGGTCCTTCCCTTCTTTCAAGAATGCTACAACTATGGCATCCCTCCAAGACTTTGGAATGTGCCCCGAAAGCCATATCTTGTTGAAAAGGTGAAGAAGTGTTACAAGAGTGTCTGTGTGTAAGTTCTGTATCATTGTATATGTAATGTTGTCTGGGCCTGGAGCTGAGGGTTTACACGTGCTCAGAGCACCCCTCAGCTCATGAAGCGTGAACTCGGAGTTATAAGAGGTGGCTGACCTGTCATTGTCATGTAAAGGTTTCTTTTCGGCCACGAGTTTGTGTTTCATGAAGGTGTTTGTGTAGTGTGCTGAACTAGAAACGTGTTGGAAGTGTTGTGCGAGTGTGTCAGCCTGGTCTTCGAGTGTGTCCCCTGTTGTACTGACCAGAGGCAGGCTGTGTGTTTGATGTCCCTTGAGTTTGCGTATTCGTGTCCATACTTTCCGTGTGTCTGTGTAGGAGTTAATTGATGTTATGAATGTACGCCAACTCTCTCGTTTTGCCTCACGGCGCACACGTTTTCCTAACGCCTTGGCCCGTTTGAACAAGAGGAGGTTACTCGACGTGGGGTACCGGCGAAGGATACCCCACGCCTTGTTCTGGGCCTGTCGCGCCCGCCTACAGTCCTCATTCCACCACGGCCTCCGCTGGTTGCGCGGGGCAACAGAGGCGTGGGGAATGGACTTTTCGGCGGCGTCGAGGATGTGCGCCGTGAGGAGTTGGCTAGCTTTTTCAACGACCCGCCGCGGTGGCTCAGTGGCTAAGGCGTTGCGCTGCTGAGCACGAGGTCGCGGGTTCGATTCCCGGCCGCGGCGGCCGCTTTTCTGATGGAGGCGAAAAGCAAAAACGCCCGTGTGTACGAGATTTCGGCGCACGATAAAGATCCCCAGGTGGTCAAAATTAATCCGGAGCCCTCCACTACGGCGCGCCTCATCGCCTGCGTTGCGTCGGCGCGTTAAACCCTACAATCAATCAATCAAATCAGCTTCTTCAACGTGTAGGTGTCCTATGGATGTGTGGTGTAGTTTGGATGTCTCTGTAAATGTGTTCCAGTTAGCTCGTGCTTCATTGAACCTATTATGGGAAGATGGACTGCTCGGGCCTTTACCTGTATACGTTAACAAAGTGGGGAAATGGTCACTGCCATATAAGTCCGTGCCCACACCCCCTTCAAGACATGGAAAGAGAATTGCAGAACCAATAGCCAAGTCAAGATGTGGGTATGTGTTGTGACCTGTTTTATGGTAATGTAGGCTGTTTCTTGTTGAAAAAGCATGCTCCAGAGGATGTTAAAAACTTCTCTATCAGGCGACATCGGGCATCCGTGCGAGAAGAGCCCCAAAGAGAGTTGTGAGCATTAAGGTCGCCTGTAACGATGTATGGTTCGGGCAGCTGGTCAACCAGCGCCTCGAAGTCAGAGCTCGTAAGTGCTACATCAGGAGGAATGTATATGGAGCATACCGTTATCATCATCATCATCACCAGCTATCTACGCCCACTGCAGGGCAAAGGCCTCTTCCATTATTCTCCAATTATCTCGGTCCTGTGCCAACTGTGACCAATTTAACCCCGCGAACTTCTTGATCTCACCTGCCCATCTAACTTTCGGCCGCCCCCTACAACGCTTGCTTTCTCTAGGGATCCACTCTGTTACCCTTAATGACCAGCGGGTATCTTGCCTTCGCATTACATGCCCTGCCCACGTCCATTTCTTCTTAATTTCTACTAATATGTCTTTAACACCAGTTTGCTCCCTGACCCACTCCGCTCTCCTCTTGTCTCTTAATGTTACAACTACCATTTTCCGCTCCATTGCCCACTGAGTCGTTCTCAATTTAAGTTGAACCCTCTTAGTGAGCCTCCAAGTTTCTGCCCCGTAGGTGAATACCGGTAAGATGCAGCTGTCATACACTTTCTTCTTCAGCGACAATGGTAGGCTGCTAGTCATTATCTGAGAATGTCTGCCATATGCACCCCACCCCATTCTGATCCTTCTAATTATCTCTGCCTCATGGTTGGGATCTGGGGTCACAACTTGGCCTAAGTAGATATATTCGCTTACCACTTCCACTGCCTCGCCACCTATCTCAAACTGTTGTGCTGTCCCGAGGTTATTGATCATTATTTTAGTTCTCTGCATATTAATTTTCAGGCCCACGGTTCTACTCTGTTCGTCCAGTGCGGAAAGCATGCTCTGCAATTCGTCCCCCGAGTTACTTAGCAAGGCAACGTCATCAGCAAATCTGAGGTTACTGAGGTATTCTCCATTAACCCTTACTCCCACCTGTTCCCAATCCAACGTTCTGAATACTTCTTGTAAGCATGCTGTGAATAACATTGGAGAGATTGTGTCTCCTTGTCTGACACCCTTCCTTATAGGTATTTTACTGCTCTCCCTATGGAGGATGATGGTAGCTGTAGACCCAGTGTAGGTATCCTCTAGTATTCTTACATAATGCTCATCTACCCCCTGGTTCCGTAATGCCTGAATGACTGCTAGGGTTTCGACCGAGTCAAATGCTTTCTCATAATCTATGAAGGCTATACATAGGGGTTCAGAATACTCAGCGCACTTCTCTACCACCTGATTGATCGTGTGAATATGGTCCATTGTTGAATAACCTTTACGGAACCCTGCTTGTTCTTTAGGTTGACTGAAATCTAAGGTTGCAGAGATTCGGTTAGCGATTACCTTGGTAAATACCTTGTAGACGACTGACAGTAAGCTGATCGGCCTGTAATTTTTCAAGTCCTTCATGTCGCCTTTCTTATGGATTAGGATGATGTTCGCGTTCTTCCAAGATTCCGGTACCAAGTCCCACCAGTGTATTTGTCATGTAAACAGATGGGAAGGTTGTCTTGACCAGCTCAGAGATGGACGCAGGAAAGCCACTGACGGGTTTAACAAAACACATTTATTGTACACTCTTGAAAAACCCTAACGCAAAGCACTCAGGAATCACACACAACTGAGCAACAATCACGCCCTTAACTAAATACCCCAAAATACAATCCAAATGTCTCTACAATAAAGTCCAACACCATTAGTAAAAATCTACTCAATCCATCACCTTCTAGGTGATGGTCTCTGCCTTCACAACTCCCTAGTTGTGTCCTACGACTGCGCATCTATTGGACTTGCCTACCCCGCTCGTCGTCGCCGACTTGTCACACCCTTGCGTGCCCGCGACTCGGTGGTAGCCGTCGTCGTCTTTTCTTGACGCCTGCGTTCGATGCACGCGGTCGTTCATCAGATGGCGTGGGCTGTACACGTCCTGACGTGTTTCCTCGGTGGCAACCCCCTGGTAGCCGCTGCCGCTGGAGGTCCCAGGTAGGTCTTGGCACGAACGTAGCCTTTCAGGGCCGTCGAAGAGAAGGTCGACGGAGCGTGGACATCGGCCGCAGGTGCCTGACCGCTGCCGCTGGGGCCACGAAGACACAAGATTGTGGTGCGCCGAGGATGCCGCAGCCAATGCAAAGTCGGCCGCTCCCGCTTAGGCTTGGTTGGCATAGTCAGTGGCCCCCTGGCCTGTTCCTTGAAGCTCACGTGCTCCTTCCGCCTCCTGGTCTTTTCCAATCTCATTGTGCGCGCCGCTTTTAACCCCTCTGGGCTTGATGGTAGCACACTCTGATTGGCTGTTTGCCTTTTCGCGTCCATATTTGGTCATCACGACACTTGCCTCCTGTGCGGTGTTCTCTGATTGGCTGATCAGTGCGCTACCATATTTGGGCATGATGCCTTAGTGTTTAGGCACGGTGCTCGTTCATTGGTGCGTTCCTGGCGCGCAGTTCAAATTGCTGTTTCTTTGTTCTTTTTTTCATTTTCGGGGTTTTTTGATGCTTCCCCTCTCAGGCGGTGCCTTGACACGACAGTATCTCCTCGACTGTTGCAACTGCGCAATCCGAAGTTTCCCACTGACCTTGCTTGCATTTGCTTCTTGCTGACCTTTGCATTAAAGTCTCCCATCACGATCACGAACTGCATTGTTGCCTTTTTCATTGCTGATTCCACATCCTTGTAGAAGCTATCTACAGCTTCATCATAGCTGGTTGTTGGCGCATTGGCTTGCACAATCTTTAACCTGCACCGCTTGCATACCTTGATCACGATAGCCCAAACTCTCTTGCTAATGCCAAAAAAACTCTTCCGGGTTTCCCGCTATTTCACTGTGGATTAAAAATCCAACCCTGTGTTCTTTCTTCTCTTGGGGTCCTCTGTAACTCAGGATATGCCCGCTAGTGAGCTCCATGAATCCTTCTCTTCACCTTCTAACTTTGTTTAACCCTATGATATCCCACTTAATGTCTGAGAGCTCCTGTAGTAGAACAGCTAAGCTTCCCTTCCTACACAGAGTGTGCGTTGAACGTTGCCAGGGTCAAGTTCAAATGGCGGCCTGTCCGGACCCAGGGATTCTTAGCAGCCTCTGCTGTATCCCTGTTCTGACCGCCGCTGCGGACAGGCGCTCCCAGCTTCCAGGAACTGAGGGTTAAGAGTTGAGTTTATTAGTCATTTGAGGTGGCGGCCAACTACTACACCAGGGTGGCCAGATCCTTCTCTGGTGAGAGAGTGCTGCTTGTGTCCCTAAGAGCGTTCGTAGCATGGTTGAACCTTCTTAGTGTAGCCCCTAGGTATCCGGGATGGTGGTTACTTCCAGAGCAGGCAGCACTCCGTACCTGCATGGGTTGGGCACAGAGAGACAGATGAAAAAGAGCGAGAGAGCGATGGGAGCTTCCTGCTGCCGACGTCGTGCAACCCCGTAGTGATACTGAGCCAGTGTTTGTCGATTTTGCTTTTTTTACATGCGCATTTCTGAAGGAGGAAGCTGACAAGCAGGCTTGCTGATGAGATTCACTGACGTGTGGCCGTTGGAAAGATAAGCTACTGCCATGCCAAGTGCATAGCTACAAAAGAATGGCTAGTTGGAAGCTCCACTAGCCAAAGAGAAGCTGGGCTTCTCAGCTGACATTCAGCTGGCTAGTTTGAAGCTCAGTTCACGTAGCTCCGTATAAGCATAGCCGCCATTAATGGAAGATTTTCAAACGTATGGTTCGTGTTTGTTTACATTCTGACATATAACATTACCAAAAAATCACCTTGTGAGCTGATTTCACTACTCAAATTATGTCAACAGCAACGCGATAACGCGAGTACAGGTTTAAAGAGTCAAGTTGTCACGGATGTCAGATTAGTTTTCTTTGCCTGTGCTTCAAATGCGCACTCCTCCGCAGCTCTGACGGAAAAGAAAAACGTTTATAACTGTCAAACTATTGCTGCTCAGAGCCCCTAAGTCAGAGCCCCCCAAGCTCAAGCCACCCATGACATTCGTGGCCGGCGAGTCCCCCTTTGCCACTGTGGCTGGATGGGGAGGCGTCTACGATGAAGGAGCTCACCCGTGCAGGCATGACCGCGACCACCCGCACGTGTACTGCGCCCCGAATGTGATCCACGGCTCCACTGAAGTGTGCCCCCATGGCACCGTCCTCGCCTTGGCCAAAGTGTTGTGGCGGCCAGAGGCGTACAAATTGCCGGCCATATCACGAGAGGCTATCGGCTACCTGGCGCACATTGGCGACGCGAAGCCTAAGGTGGACGACCCCAAGAACAAGACCTCAACTGGCGCCGACTCCCTCCCCGATGAAGATGAAGTGATGCCGCTGTACACGGTCGACACGAGCAATACGTTCGAGGAGCTGGATGGACTGGTGGAAACATATAAAGGCCTTGACGAGGCTAACGCAGCCCAAGTGCTAACCCGAAACGTGCCTCAGACCCAATCGGCAGCTCCCGCGTACCAAGACTGCCGCCGACAACAGCCGTCAAACACAAGGAGTGAAGAAAGAGACAGCACCCATGAGCGCGTGTCCAAGGCAGCCTCCAAACGACAGAGCCCAGCGATGCACGCCCACAACATCAAGCAAGCAACTGAGAGAATCCGCTGCAAGATCCAACAGCTAGCCATCGACCACAAGGTCGTGAGCCGGTATGCCATGACCCATGCCCTGGGCAAGTACACCCACAGCTTCCTGGCTGGCCAGCCCTGTAGAGGCCAGCGAGTTGGGCGCCCCCCTTGGCTTGCCAGCTACGCATTGAATGACATCTCAGCCTACTGCACTTTCATGGGTTTCACATCGTACGTCCCGCCCCTGGGGCGCTTCTCGCACAATTCAATGGACACCACCTATGTCCGAGACCATTGCAAGGATGGCAACGTGGAAGTGAACCGTAGGCCCATCTCCGCAGCCCAGCATAAACGTGACCATATCATGTTTGCCAACTATCTGGTTTTAGGACACATCTGGCAGCCATGCATCAAAATGAAAAGGCCAACCACCCCCATGCTGCTACGAAGGCTGGGAACAACAAATGGAAGTGGAAAAACCCCAAGGCCCAGCCAGGCAGCATCTTGCACGAACAAGACGCCACCAATATTCATATGGTTGGCACACTATTTTTGAGCAAACATCTTCAAATAGAAGTTTCCTGCAGAGGGCATGTTTGCACGCTGATGTGTGAAATGCTGGATGTGTGTGAGGCAACCCTATCATTCAAGCAAGTCTAATGGAGCGAACCACCTCACAACAACATTTGTGCACCTATGAAAACCTGCACAGACCAAGACAAGCAACTGCGGATCTCGTTTCAGCATACACCTCCCGTTTTTCTAGGCCGATACCAAACCTTCATGTTGGTGAAACAAGTGATGGGTGATGACGTGTGCAGGGTGATTGAACGATGGCTGTGGGGTGCAGCGGGACAAAACGACTAGTGATGCGAGGTGATCAATGTGTGCCTCTTCATGAATACTCTTTTCAACCTCAGCATCCCAAATTCCCTATGTCAAGCCATGTAAAGTGGTTGTGCAGCGTGATGAAGTGACCAGAGTGTGCCTTTCTGGGAATACTTTCGTTCTCAACTTGGGCATTGCAGTTGACTACTCCAGGCATAGTGCTGTGTTGTGACATTTCTGGGCCATTCTTATCTCATTCGAGTAATCAAGAGCTCTGTAAAATTTTGGTCTTCAGGTAAAATGATTAGTTGCCTTGTGTGGTAGCTAGAAACAGCATGGCCTCGGTCTCAGTCAACATTCCGGTCCTAGAGACAAGAGTTCCTTGTCAAATGTACCAACTGCCAAATGCATTGCAAGTCTTCAGCAGAAGGCTTTGCAGTGTACCCGGATTATTAGTCTGACCTCGCATACTCATGTCTGCTATAGCTGTATCATATGCACCTTCAAGTGTTGCATCAGCTCTACGGGAAATGCCGCAACCACGTAACTTTAAGTTGCTTTCAAAAGGGACCTTTACTGCTACACTATAATGTGAGTGCGAGCCCTTTCACCTTGCCTTCTATAGTTGCACAAGTGCACACCGTAGGCGCGCCAGAGAAAGGCACAGAAACAGTAACAGGAGAAACCATTTGCGGGCCCAGGGTAACTGCGACTAGGAGTGGGTAAATAAAAATTAACAAGTAGCATTGGCCTGCCGCAACCGGGATCAAACCCACGTCTTTGGGCTCAACATCCCGCCTTATTTACTTAGCATCAATCTGGCTCTTCACTGTTTTAAACACACTTAAAATTACTTTTTCTCAGCCATGTATTTACATGTCAAAATGATCTTTGAGCAGTGTATACCTTGAAAATGAAATTGGCTCAAATATTGTACTGTGCAGCGAGAATGTGGAGGTGAATCTATGCTGGAAAAAGTATGCGAGGATACAACTGCATAAATTTATTTGTCCTTATTGTAGTCAATTGTGCTAGCATTTGTGTGAAGGGAGAGAGTGGCAAGGAAACAAAGCTACAATCATACTCCTCTTTTTTTTTCAGCCCTTCAACCTTACAGTTATGCATATTTGAAACCTGTACAAGATTCCGATGGAAACATTTTCCAAATCATCCACACAGCACAAGATGGTATGACCTTCCTTTCGCCTTTCCCGAGTTGTTTCCAAATCCGTCGTGTAAATTTCTGGTAAGCAACGCAGCAATACTTCTTGAAAGAAAAGAAAAAGAATTACTGTTCTACAAGTTATTATGATCGGCAGCATCATCATTTAAAGGGGCCCTGAAAGGCGTCTTGAGCACACTAACTGAACTAGCGCAATTTTTAGGCTGGGTGGTCAATGTTAGCTATTACTCTGAAGAGCGGCGGAAAGCTCACAGTTTTGTTGCAAACTTTACCACCCTTTTCCCATTCTTTCCTGCGTTTTTGAATGCTGGCATCTTCCCGTATGTACATCATCAATTCTCCCATGGGTGTCCAGAAGCAGAGGTCCTTCTGTTAAGCAGCTTTTTCACACTGTTGCAGCAAAGAGATGCGTTGTGTGCTCAGCGTGAGCAGGTTATGGCTGCACCTTGCTTCCTGCATCACGCTAACATGTTACCGTGTTAGTCTATATTTACCTTTTTTACTCCATTACCATGCTTCACAAGACACGGGTGCACCGCTGGTCTGCTCTGTGCCTTCCCGTTCATCCCCACTACATTTGCACTGGTTGCAGACGTGACATAAAATGAGTGCAGCTTGCTTGATAGTTGCTACGCATCTAAACCCAGTGAAACATGTAGTCATGAAGTGATGCTATAGCCTACCTTACAAAACTGAAAAAATATCAAGGAAACTAAAAGCAGCTACTTTGAAAGGCATTTTATAAGAACACGTCCTTGCAAAGCTGCATCTTGAACAAAGCAGTCCTTAAAAAAAGCACAGCAAACAAATTAGCAAACACTAACAGTAGTACATCTGTCTTTCCAGTGACATTCTCACATGCCCACACTCGTTTTGAAGGGCCTCCTCACAGGGATGGGTGCACTCTTTCAATCAGCTTTCATCAGGACCAACAGGACCACCTGGTGAGGAGGGTTGCTGGCACGGCAGTGAACCTGGCAGAGGATGGTCGCTGCGATTCCCTGGGCTGCAGCACGAAGTATTGCACGTACAGTCGACTGCACACAGCTCAACCGCATCATTCACTACAAGCAAATCAGGGTTAAGGAGGTAAGAATACATGACCATACAGATAAGTTACTTGCATGCTATGCACATAAATGCTATGAAAGTACATACAAACCACTTTCATGCTATAAATGCTGTTTTGTTTTCCATTCTCGGTCAAGCATGCCAAACAGTGCAGCAATGTAAAAAGAAGGGCTAGCCCAGCCCATGGAAAAACGACCAGCAGGGTGTCACCATACACTCCCTACAGGTATAAACCTGCTGTTTTGTTTTCCATTCTCAGTCAACGAGTGTGCCAAACAGTGTGGTAATGAAAAAGAAGGGCTAGTCTAGAAAAACTGGAGCAGCCGGGTGTTACCATACTCTCCCTAACTACAGGTATAAATGCTCTTTTGTTTTCCATTCTCAGTCGAGTGTGCCAAACAGTGTGGCAATGAAAAAAGAAGGGGTAGTCCGGCACATGGAAAAACTGGAGCAGCAGGGTGTCACCATACACCCCCTAACTAGAGGTATAAATACTGTTTTGTTTTACATTCTCAGTGAACCGTGTGCCAATGGAAAAAGAAGGGGTAGTCCAGCACATAAAAAAACTGGAGCAGCAGGGTGTCACCATACACCCCCTAACTAGAGGTATAAATGCTGTTTTGCTTTACATTCTCAGTGAACCAGTGTGCCAAACAGTGTGGCAATGGAAAAAGAAGGGGTAGTCCAGCACACACATGGAAGAACTGGAGCAGCCGGGTGTTACCATACTCTCCCTAACTACAGGTATAAATGCTGTTTTGTTTTCCATTCTCAGTCGAGTGCGTCAAACAGTGTGGCAATGAAATAAGAAGGGGTAGTCCGGCACATGGAAAAACTGGAGCAGCAGGGTGTCACCATACACCCCCTAACTAGACGTATAAATGCTGTTTTGTTTTACATTCTCAGTGAACCAGTGTGCCAAACAGTGTGGCAATAGAAAAAGAAGGGCTAGTCCGGCCCATGAAAAAACTGGAGCAGCCGGGTGTTACCATACTCTCCCTAGTTACAGGTATAAATGCTATTTTGTTTCCCTGCCACAGCAGAAGAACCTGTGCAAAATGCTCGGCACAAGACCACCCAACTGACAATTGTCAATCCAACAACCTTACTTGTGTGAACTGCTGTGGACCGCACACGGCATACTCCTGGACTTGTGAAAAATGTCAACTTGAAAAAAAAAAAAAAGATCATTAACATCTTTAGCAGAGAACATCACCTTCCCAGAGGGGCGAAAGAGTTTCACCTTTTTTCCCCTGCGGAAATAGGGCAACGCAGATTGCCGGGAAGTGAAACGGCGTCTGGTTTCGGCAGCCACCCAGGTCAGCGAGGGTGATCTGGTCCCACCCCTGCCCCCCACTGGTTTGTCTATGGCAGCCCAAGCCGTCACCACACCACTTGCTGAGTCAGCAGAGATTGTGGAGGCAACAGTCTCCACCAGGACTGATGCTGCTCCTGTCGCGGCTTTTCCAGCCTCCAGTACAGTGAAGGCTGCCAAGGAGATGGATACAGGGGGCCCCGCATCGGCTCCCACATCTGCCACACCGCCCATGCCCCTTGCAACGCATCTGACGCCCTCGGCAGTTGCAGATCAAGCAAAGGGCATTTGAAACGGTGTTAAGTCAAGGGGGCCTGGTCTGCCAAGCAACCCTAGGAATCCGCTGACGAGATGGACGTCGGACCGTTCCTGTCTGTGTCGCAGCGAAAGGGACAGGTCTCTGTCAAAACCCATAGGGAAGCCAACAAAAAAAAAGCCCACTAAGAATAACAGCCCCGAAAGACCTTACATAAACGATCACACTACAGCAGCTATAATGGAAAAATATTATTCAATTGAACTGTGGAGGCCTTCTTATAAAGTCTTCAGGATGTGTACGAGATACTGCATTTTAATCGGCCAGGTACAAGAAACTGCAAACTTGCACTAGCGCAGCCGACCTTGTCTCACGCGGTTTAAACAGCACACGTTTTGTCCTTCTCAACAAAAACATAGTGGCAACTGAAAAACTGTATGTAGTGGACGCGCATTTCACGGCGCGCTGAAGGTGCGTTTCTCACGCTCACTCGGGCGGCGGTTCGCGTTACCGGACCCGCCGGATGTACGCCGCGTGAGCTATCGTGTTCCACGCCTGCGCCGCCGCGCCATCGGGGACCGTGGGGGATCCACCCGGTCAACGAGGTCTACGAAAGTGTCCGCTTCCACCGTCGAACCCAGGGCGAAGGCAAGACCGTAGACGAGTTCTACACTGCGCTGCGTACACTTGTCAAAAAATGCAACTACGCCTCAGCGGAAGTGGAAGAACGACTCGTTCGAGACAGGTTCGTCGTGGGTCTCCGGGACTCTAACCTTGTGGACAAACTGTGCGGAACACAAAAGCTTACCCTTGAAGAAGGAAGACTACAGGCTCGCATCAACGAAGATGCCGTGAAAGCCCGTGCAGCGGTGTTCCAAAAAGAGCCGACGAGACATGGTGTCTGTCTCGTCGGCTGACGAGCGACGATGAAAGCGACCACACCGACCGGTTGCTGGAACTCAAGTGCCTTTATTAAGCGAAGAGAAAAGAAACCCCCCCGGTCCCCGATGGCGCGGCAGCGCAGGCGTGGAACACGATAGCTCACGCGGCGTACATCCGGCGGGTCCGGTACGCGAACCGCCGCCCGAGCGAGCGTGAGAAACGCACCTTCAGCTCGCCGTGAAATGCGCGTTCACTACATCCCCCCTTCTGAAAGAATTGTGTTTTACAAGTCCAGCCTTTTCGGGCGCTTGACCTGTCGGCCGGACCTGGTCACTCATGGGTCACTGTCACTGTCGCACTTGGTTGATGGCGACATCGCTGTTGTTTCAGCCGTTGCTTCTGGCTGCTCGGGGAAGTCGTTACAGCAGCTGCCAACCTCATGTCCTCCCGCATGGATGCGTTACGCAAGCACCAGGCGGAAGACGGCATCTGTTCTGGGCTACTCCGCTTCTGTGAGAAAGGACGGCCAGAAAACGTCTCAAAGGTTCCAGTTCATCTAAGGGAGTACTTCTAAGGGATGGCTTCTTGCTCAAAGATCGCCGCATCATTATTCTAAGCCTGATGCGCCGTGAGGTACTTCAGCAAATCCACGAAGGCCACCAGGGCATTGGACGATGCAAGGCAAGGGCAAGGGACGCAGTTTGGTGGCCTACCCTTAACAGCGAAATTGAGCAGCTCGTAACATCGTGTGAGAAATGCGCTCAGACGAGAGTTCAGCGTTCGGAGCCACTAATCGCAACACCGACTCCAAATCGGCCATGGCAGCGTGTAGGCGCCGACTTGTTTGAACTTGACGGAACTCACTACATAATCGTGGTGGACTACTACTCTCGTTTTCCGGAAGTAATCAGCTTGTCGTCGACCACCTCCACAGCTGTCATTGCGGCTGTCAAGAGCACGTTTGCCCGACATGGAATACCTGATGTGTTCGTGTCTGACAACGGCCCGCAATTTTCATCATGGGTGTTCGCCGAGTTCGCGCAGACCTACGGATTTCATCATATCACGAGCAGCCCGGGCTACCCACAGTCAAACGGCGAGGCAGAACGCATGGTGCGGACCATGAAGGATCTTTTCACAAAATCCAAGGACCCACACATGGCGCTTCTGGTGTACCGCAACACGCCAGGAGTGAGCGGATACAGCCCGTCGCAGCTCCTAATGGGTCGACGTTTGCAAACGACAGTGCCGAAGATGCCAGACACCCTGCAACCGGAGTGGCCGCCACACGACGAAGTCGCAGCTAATAACTCGATGGAGTCTGTCTGCCGTTGACTTTGCTCCGGATCGTGTCCCTGAATAGGAGCCCTTGACAGCGTGTCTCCCGTGGCAATGAGCTTGCCAGGGACGTAGAAAACAGTGAACTGATGTCGCATGATTTGCAAGCGCTGGATTCTGGGCGGAATCATGTCGAGTTCTGCTGATCCCAGGAGCGTGACTAAAGGACGATGATCCGTTCCGACTTGAAATGCGATGCCCCCGAGAAACTGATCGAACCTCTCGACAGCCCACGTCACAGCCAAAGCTTCTTTTTCTGTTTGACTGTAGCGGCTTTCAGTGTCCGTTAGGGATCGTGAGGCGTAAGCAACTGCTCGTCGTTCTCCCGATGGTTGATCTTGAAGCAATACGGCTCAGAGACCGTATGAGCTGACACAACCGTGGAGTACGATGGGTCATATTTAGCCATGCAGACCTCTGAACTGAGCAAGATTTTGAGCTAGTCGAAAGCAGCTTGCTAGCACGGTCCCCAAAGCCATGAGTTTCTCTTTTGAAGCAATGCCCTGATCGGTGCTGTGATGTCGGAAAGATGAGGAATGAAGCGGCCCACATGGTTCGCCATTCCAAGCAGTCTTCGGACACCGCTGACATCCGATGGGGTTGGTAGCTTGGCCAAGGCCTAGATCTTTTCTGGATCGGGACTGATTCCTTGTGCGCTAACCATGACTCCAAGAAACTTGACTTGGGTTGCAGAAAACGTGCACTTCTTGCGGTTCAGCTTGATTCCCGCTTCTTCCAAGCGCTGTAACACCTGCTTGAGACGTTGGTCATGCTCTTGCTGCGATGCTCCGAAGACAAGAATGTCATCAATCATGCTCACAACCCCTTCGAGGCCTTCCAGAATTCTGCTCATCTGTCGCTCAAAATATTCTGGCACTGAGCAGATTCCACAAGGTAGCCTTTGGAAACAGAATCTTCCCATTGGTGTTATGAATGTAGTGAGTTCTTGACTTTCTTCGGAAAGCTTCACCTGGTGAAAGCTAGCGGTAGCATCGAGCTTAGAGAATACCTTTGCTGATCCGAGACGTCCCAGGATGTTCTCGACTGAGGGTAGTAAGTGACGGTCCCAAAGCACGACTTCGTTGAGTCGGGTGAGGTCAACGCATATTCGGTAGCCTCCTCCTGCTTTTGGAACAGCCACCATACCAGAACACCATGGTGTGGGACGGTCCACCCGTCGGATGACTCCCTGGGATTCGAGCTTGCCGAGCTCCTCTCGAACTGGTTTGTGAAGCGGAATCGGTACTCTTCTCGGCACGCTGAGCGAGAACGGTTTGGCGCCTGGTTGGAGACGTATCACGTATTCGTCTTGCAGCACGCCCAAGCCATCGAAGAGACTGTCCTTCAAAGTGACGGTAGAATCCGTCACATTGTCCACGAACCGTATGACTCCGAGAGCCTGTATCGCAGGGAATCCAAGAAGCGGCGGGTCTTGCGAAGGCACAACATACACTGTTTGCACTGTAGACCTGCCTTTCCAGCTCAGTTTCGCTTGGAATGTTCCTAGAACAGTGAGGGAGTAATTTCCTGTGCCCGTAAGCTCACCTTCTGGCTTTTGCAGCTGTTTCGGTATGCCTGGAAACGAGTTCGGTACCACTGTCACCTCCGCACCCACACACTGTAGACGATAAACTCGCCAAAGGTGACAGTTAGACAGGGACCTCCAGAGCAGCTGCAGCTGTTGCAGCCATCAATTCGTTGCACATGTATCCGCGTTCTGAACCGGGTGTCCGCTTACTGATGGACATTACTGAGGCCGCTGTTTTGAAATATCTGCTCATGAAATGTGTGCAGGATACCCGCAACCACTTTATTGAGAAAGCGCAAATAAATAAAATTGTATGGTTAGTCTACTTGATGCTCGCATTTTTACAAATCACGATATAGTGAAAAAGAGGTTGCAAGCAAAGTAATTTCCCATTCCCACCGACTTCGTTACAACTGTCCAACACCATAGAGCCCCTGTGACATCTCTCAATCATGCTTTGCTCGGTATGCATATGCCACTTCGACTATGCCAGTTTGCAGGAAGTAAGCCTCTCTTCACATCCTTTTTGCTGCTTGACTAGCAGTGCATTGGCCGCAAGTCGTGAGGGTCAGCATGGAATGGGTTGTAGAACAATTCCAGGTGGGGTGGCTCAGCACCTACATGCAACAAAGGCTTTGAAGGCATGCAAGGCCGTGATGGTGTTTCTATGTTCCAAAGGTAGCTGAAACTTGTCAGGACCAACGGCTTTTTAACTGCTTGGCCCACCGGAAAACACTAGCACCCAACGTATGACTCCTTGCCCTGGCTCCTTCGGTAGTCGCTCCAGATATGTTACACGAACCTCTGCAGGATACCGGCGTTTGGGTCGTGCACTCTGTGTAGCTGTATCAGTGGTTTCACCTTCGAACTTTGTTCCAGGTTGTGGAAGACGGTTAGCTTTGCTTTTCACACTGCCTTTCCCATGCGTCATTAGCAGCGGCAGACATCTTTGGCAGGAACAGTCCATTGGACCTTTATGACCTCTGAGTTGCTTCTTGATGAACTTGAGTATGACGAAAGTGTCTGCGTACCTATTTTGGCTATGCATGCAGCTGTGGAAGTGACCTCTACAAATTTAAAGAATTTGTTCCAAAGCTGCACACTTATGCATGCATTTTTGGTCAAGGAGATTGCACACATTTGGTTTTTCGAAAATAGTTCATGAACTCACAACAGCACCATGGGTAATCCCAGTCTATATTAGACATATTTGGCACTGTCCTGAAGTTCATGATGATTGTATTGAAAAATAAGGGAATGTAACAGTTTCAGAACAATGACATGTGACAACTTTGGTACGCAGCTTAATTCTTAAGTTGTTCAGCCACACGAAATGCTGCAACTTGAAAACGTTTGCATAAGTTACACTGCTCTGTCTTCAAATACGAAATGGTACAGGCATTGGCTGCCGGTATCATTTGGCGTTGGCCTCTTGGAAGATGTCTGTGCCACCCGTGAGTTGGCTGCTATCACCAGCATCTCTCAGGTGAGGATACATGCTCACCTGAACATTGCCGTCAACATTGCCAAGTGCCTCTCCTGGCCACAGATTTGTGGCATGCCTAGTGAGCCAACCAATTTAATGCATCATGAGTGATCGCCTGATCGTTGGCCATGCTGCTAAGGTTTTGTCTGATGTGTGAGTCAGCAGTGTCACTGCAATGCAGTGGAACCGTAACTTGTGGTACCCGTTACGCAAGCTTTCATCAGGTCAGCATGCTGCTGCTCCCCATGCATGCCCGCAGGTCTACCCAGTGCGGAATATAAGGAGGCGCAAAACATGATGTCCGGCTGCAAGGGCATTAGCACCCTTGTTATATCCTAGTTACAAGAACGCCCTTAACCATGGCTAAACCATAGTTAGAGTTAACCATAGTCGGCCGGACTTATACCCTAGTTACACGGGCACCCTTAACCATGGTTAACCTAACCGCAGTTAGACCTAACCATAGTCGGCCGAAGTTACACGGCAGACCTAACTGCAGTTAGCCCGCTAACCATGGTCCGCGCTAACTTCGGTCGGGTACCTAAGTTTGGGCTTTCAAACTGCAAAGATGGCGTCGGACGCGATTACAGGCATGGAGGAGTGCAGCGTGGCGACCGATGCGAAGCGCGTGTTGTGGACGACGGAGACGACGAAGGCGGTAATACACATTTGGCAGAACAACCTCGAGTCCCTCCGCTCCACATCCCGCAACGCAAAAATTTACATGAGAATGTTAGAAGAACTCAACAACGGGCTACCGGCGAATGAGGGGCCGTACACAGTGAAACAATTGCGGCATAAGTTGAACAACCTGGCAAAGCGTTTTAAGTAAGCACCCCTTGATTGAGCTCTGAATCTATTTTTTAGCGATGCATGCTTAACTTGGAAGCTTCGCGAACTGCACATAGTAGTACGCGCGCGCGCATGCGGAGTGGCACCGGTGTCACTGCCGCGCGCGCGCCATATGATCCAAACAACGAGCCACACTTCATAAGCGGCATGACTTCTGCTAGCATGAGTCCAATGAGGTCATCTCTGTATTGCATGCAGGCTAACCGCAGCTTGTATCTCTTTGTGAAACAGTGTATGCCATGATTTCTATAATTACTTTATTTAAAAGAAGGAGCACCGAGACGGGAAGAGGACTGGTGGGGAGCCAACAGACTGGCCCTTCTACGGTCTCCTCCGCAAATTCCTTGCGAGCTTACCTCTGAATGATGACGACCTGGTGGAGGAGAACGTGGAGGTACTTTTCATTTTCTTACATTATTGTAGCACGCCATTCGTACTAAAAATTATTTGTGCATGTACATGAGTTGAAAGTAGCTGAGCATGTTGATTTTTTATTTCTGTCTGCAAAATCTTAAAGCGTACACCTTAATTAAATGTATTGCATGTGGATACACATTATCTTGAAAACACCGGTCTTGGACTTTGTTCATTTTTATTTGATGGATGCAAAATTTGACGATTTGTGCTGCAGAGCAGCTTTCATACATTTTACAATGTATATGCACTGAATGCAGGCCTGACACGCACAAAAAAAATAAACAGGAACCATTGCAGTAGTTGTGACGGAAATTCAACTCCCATCGCTAAAAGTCAGTCCTAAGCCTTCGCTGCATGTGAACGAACACACTGGGTAAGCCATTGGGTCACTAAAGCTGAGCACCAATCAAAAGATGTGGCTGATCTCAAGGGGTGCCAACAGGCATTAAGGATTGAGAGAGGCAAACCTCATAATAGTAATGCAAGCTTTCGTCATCCACTCCGTACGTGAACTTACAAGTCACTAAAAATACTCAAATCGAACACATCGAAAAGAGATAGGAGCAACTTCTCAGGTGACTTTTGGCTGCCGTAGAGAGAGAAGGATGAGTCCTCCTTACAAATAGGTGGGCAAAAAATAAAGTTCTCTCTCTGGCTGCACTGTGTGGCGCAACGAGTTTGACATGAGGGAATGATGATGTCCTGTAGTGGAATGGCAAATGCGAGTTAATGGAGCCATGTTTTTGTTCACAGGTGCCAGTCGTGGACGAAGCTCCACAAGAAGCTGAAGTAGTCGCGTCATGGGACGACGCAGATGCTGCAATTGAGGGCGGACATTGGCCAACTGAGCCTGCGCAAGCCAGCCCCAGTCATGGCGACACCAGCAATGGGCTCGTCGAAACTGCCGGGCCAAGCCGCCCAAGTGCCAGCGCAACTGCAGCAAGCACTGCTGGGCCAAGCCAATCACAAGCCAGCCCAGCCCGTGGCACCAACGCTAATGGAAGGGCTAGGATGCGGCCAAACGCCTCTGTTTGGTCAGCATTTGCAAATCAGCAAATGCATTTGCAAAGAATCAGCAAATGCTCAGCATTTGGGCTACAAGCCCAAATGCTGAGGCTGCAGAGGCAAGCCACTACAGCACAGATAGGCATGATGGAAATGATGAAACAGTTTTTCGCATCAAGGGCAAACAACAACTCGTAGGCAGGATAGGCAGGGAACTAGCTGGCCAACCCCACGTGTATTTTTCTTCGCTGTAATAAAAGCCAACCCCTAAAGGAATAGCGCTCGCGCAAGCTGTGTAGTTATGTTTTACCTTGAACATGCACAATGATTTCTTTATGATAAGCAATGTTGATATGTATGATGTACGCCCCTAGGTTATGTAGTTTGAAATGGTCTTGGCAAATATTTTTATCCACGTATTCTTATATTTTTAGCTGAGTGGTTGAATCAAGTGACAAACAGAAAGACACTAAACTTTTCACGTTTATTTACCTGAGAAAGACTATTGTCTTTTAAAAAAGCAGCAACAACAAATAACCCTGTGAAAGACAACACGATTGCTCGAAAAGAAACCAGACACAGCAGCAATTCTTTCTCAGCAAGACACCACATTTTGGTCAGCTGAAAAAATCAGAACGAAGAACTCCCTTTAAGACAAAAACGAATGCTCTAAAGGAAAAGAGACAGAGCAGCCATTCTCAAAAAAGATGGTACGTTCTGGTGGCAAGTTAAAAAATTACAGCACTTCCACTCAACGTGAAAGCTGTCGGAAGTGCAGAGCAGTGATTCACCAGAGGGGCTCTGCTGCCATTTTCCACAATTTCATTCTATTTCTCCCTCTTCTCTTGATGAATTGAACAGAAGCTTCTTCAATGCAATTCAATTTTCCCCCTGTCGCAGTGCTTGCACCCCATCTCCTGAGACAGGCCACATGCCTTTTTTATTTGGTTTCATGTCTGAAACAGCACGAGCGGGAGCTCTGTTCTTGGTAGCCTGTCTCTGTCTAGATAGCCTGACCGTACACGAGCCAAGAGGACAGGCTGGGCCCCTAAAGTGCCATGCACTCCAAAAAAAGGGGAAACAAAACTTGGCACAAGACAACACTAATGCTGTAAGCAAACCCAGACCGAGCAGTAATTCTCCAACAAGACGCAATGTCCTGGTGATAAGTTTAAAAAAAAAACAAGGAACACACAACTCTGCGCAAGGCAGCACGAATGCTCGAAACAAAACCAGACAGACTAGCGATTCTTCTAGACCAAGACCCAACATTCTGGTGACAAAAAAAGGGTGAACTAACAACTCTGTACAAAACACGAATGCTCTGAATGAAACTAGAGCAGCAAACATAACCATGGCATTGCATAATACGAATGCTCTAAGCAAACCAAGACCGAGCACCCATTTTCCAACAAGACGTGATACCTTGGTGGTAAGTTAGAAAAAAAACAAGGAACAGACAACTCTGCGCAAGACAACACGAATGCTTGAAACAAAACTAGACAGACTAGCCATTCTTCTAGACCAAGAACCAACATTCTGGTGACAAAAAGAAGGGTGAACTAACAACTCTGTACAAAACACGAATGCTCTGAATGAAATTGGAGCAGCAAACAACGATGGCACTTCCACAGATGGAATTCCCAGAACACAAATGCTCTAAGCAAACCAAGACCGACCAGCAATTCTCCAACAAGACGTGATACCTTGGTGGTAAGTTAGAAAAAAAACAAGGAACAGACAACTCTGCGCAAGACAACACGAATGCTTGAAACAAAACTAGACAGACTAGCCATTCTTCTAGACCAAGAACCAACATTCTGGTGACAAAAAAAAGGGTGAACCAACAACTCTGTACAAAACACGAATGCTGTAAATGAAACTAGAGCAGCAAACACAGCGATGGCACTGCCACAGAGAAAACGGAAATAACACGAACATACGTTTGTCGTGCCCTACTGACTTTTAGCTAGATGCTGAGCAAGGGCCTCCCTGACTGCCACCCCTAACGGCTCTCTCCGGTTACTTGTGCGGACTGGCTGAGGACGTCTTTCATCGTCACAGCGGACTGCATCGACCCAGCTTGTGTCGCAGTGGTCCCTGAGCTGCTCACAAATGTTGTGAAGGACACAGGCGGCCCGAACAACACTATTGACATTATCTATGTCACATTCAAGGCCCTTGTGCACCATTCGGAAGCGCGCCTTGAGCCGTCCAAAGGCATTCTCGACAACGCGCCTAGCGCTTGACAGTCTATAATTGAATGTCTGTGAGGGAGATCCATGAGGACCAGGGCGCGGAAACGGTTTCATGAGGTGTGCCTGCAAGGGGAACGCTTGATCTCCGAGGAGAAGCGGACAAACATTCACACCTTCCACAACCTTTGCCTCCATTGAGAACAATTGACTAGCCAGGACACCTGGCAGCTTCGACCTGCGGAAGACGTTGGAGTCATGGTTCTTCCCGGGTGACCCAACATTTGTCGACAAGAACTTGTAGTTGTGGTCAGCAACCGCCAACAGAATGATGCTGTACCAGCCCTTGTAGTTGTAGTAGTCGGAAGCATTCACTGTGGGGGGGCACACTTCCAAGTGGCAACCGTCAAGGGCACCAACTCCCTGGGGAAAACCTAGTACTGCCTCAAACTGGCACAGATGCTCGGCCATTTCGCATGGTCGAGGGAACCTGATGTACAGGTGCTCGAGGCGCTGCACTGCCACCCGACAGAACTCCCGAAATATAATGTTTACCGATGGCCGGCTAACCCCAAACAGGTGGGCCACAGTTCTCTCCTCTGCTGAGCTGGCGAGACGGTACAATCCAAAGGCCACACGCTTGTCCAAGGGGATGGCTCGACGCATGTTGGTGTCTTGTCGCCTCATGCACTCACAAGCGTTTACAATGTATGTGAACGTCGTGCGGCTCACACGAAATTTTTCTCTGAAGGCAGAGTCGGGGAGATTTGGAAGTGTGGTATCGTACCATGAACTGCTTCGGTGGTACGACCACACATGCCGCTCACGGTAGCAAAGTCTCATGATTGCCGCCATGCGCAGTTTACGCCTCTTGGCCGTCTGCCGCAGCTCTTCATCTATTTCGTCAATTTCAGCCTGCAGATGTTGCTGTTGCATCTGTAGCTGGTACATAGCTCAGTCCAAAATTGAAGCTCACCGTCGTCGGACGTATCGTTGAATACCGGTCGGCTAAGAGCCATCGTTCGCTCATCGGACGAAGTCGTGCGGACGTCACCCAAAACAACACACACTACGCACAGCAAACGAGACGCACTGGACACTTAAACAGAGGCGAAACAGTACCACGCCGCATGAGCGTGCCGACAGGTAGCCGACGTTCGCTTATGTCACTCAAGTCATGTGGACGTTACTTAAACTTCCCCACACACACACACACACACTATGCACAGCAAACAAAGCACACTGAACACATCACGATAGGTAAAACAGCACCACGTTGCAGAAGCGTTCTGACGCTTAGAGCCACCGTCCTCAATGTGAGGCAGTCACGCGAGCGTTACTTAAAACACACACACACACACACTACGCACAGTAAACAAAGCACACCGAACACTTCACGACAGGTGAAACAACAGCACGTAAAAGCGTTCCGACGCTTGCAGCCGTCGTTCGCTCATGGGACGCAAGTCGTGCGGACGTCACTTAAAACACACACATTACACACGGCAAACAAGTCACACTAAATACTTGACGCAACGCGAAACAGTGCAAGCGGTAAAAGGTAGCAGAAGCGATCCGGAATGGCAAAAATACACTCCAACAACACGACGACGACCCACGACAACGTTTTTACAGCGTTGGCTTTGGCTGACCTCGGCTCGTTGAGTGGCTTCGTAGACAGTGTTGACGGGTTGTTTTTACATTCGCACTGTCTAAAGAAAAAAAAAACGTAAACGTGTGCGCTAAAATAGATAGTTTTGCAACTGCTGTTTTGAATAGTTTGTTATAACCTGGCAACATCTCTTTTTTTGTCATTACAGTAGCTTGAACATAATTTGTCATTTCGCAATTGCATAGACCACGTGACCGCTTGACACACACGCTCGGATTGCATGTAACAGCAGCTGACCATGGTTAGCGCTAACTGCGGTTAAGCTGGGTAACTATAGTTAGGCGTAACCATGGTTAGGTGTGCCCGTGTAACTAGAGTATTACACAACAGACCCGACTGCAGTTAGCCCGCTAACCATGGTCCGCACAAACTTTGTTCAGCAAACTAAGTTTAGGCTTTCAAACTGAAAACATGGCATCGGCCGCGACTATGGTGACGAACAATAGCAGCGCAGTAACCCATGCAAAGTGCATGTTGCATATGACAGACACGACGAAAGTGCTCATAAACATATGGCCGAATAACCTTGAAGCCCTCCGCTCAACGTCACGCAATGCAAAAATTTACCTCGGAATGGTGCAAGGACAGACTACTGGCGAACAAGGGGCCATACACTGTAACATAACTGCGGCAAAAGCTGAACAACCTGACCAAGCGTTTTAAGTAAGTACACCTTGTTTGAGCTCTGAATTTCATTTATCACGATGCATGCTGAACGCGGAAGCATCACAAACTGCACATAGTACGCGCACGCATGCGAAGTTGCACTGCTACACGCGTGCCAAACAATCCACACAGTGGGGCCACACTTCATAAGCAGCATGACATTTCACCTGCTAGCATGAGTTTATCTTCAGTGAGGTTATTTCTTTCAACCTGACACAGCAGCGGCTGCGTTTGTGCGGGGTTAGTGACACCGATAGTCACAAGCACACTTGCTCAACATGCCTCACCGTGTAATCGCCGCTTTGTCTTTTACACCTTTTCCTTTATGTTTACAAGGCGCAAAAAAACACTTATGAAAGACTGAGGTATTCACAAGCAGGGCACCCTGTTAGTGTATAACTCAGTATTTCGAACCTGTTTTTTTGCATCTTGTAAGCATGCACTTTCACCAACTCACCGAGGTCTTCTGTTTTGATCTTTTTTTACTTCAATGCAGCAATTAAAAACTGAAAGTTTGTGATAAACAAGCTAACCAAACGGCCGTCTGTGAGATGGCACTTCTAAGGCCCTGTTCCGGATACATTATTGTTGACGTCACAAAAACACATGCTTTGCGGGAGAATTGAAATTTTGGCTTAAAATGTCGAATTTCTCAGCGAATAAATTATCGTCTGCTGCCTGACAAGCACTGAGGGCGCTATCCTTCGAATAAAGTAACCATGTATTTTGTCTGTGTGGCCACTAAGTATACTGTAGGGTTCGTCGCGGCATTCGTAAATTGGCTCTCTCATTACTAAACAGCGCAACAAAAACACGGACTTTAGCTGAGGTACACAGGACGAGCGCTGACTTTCAACTCATCAGTTGAAAGTCGGCGCTCGTCCTGTGTACCTCAGCTAAAGTCCGTGTTTTTGTTGCGCTGTTTAGTAATGATGGATAACCAACTCGCCCAATACTGCACTTTGGCTCTCTCACCTTTACCAAACGTCTTCCACATGTGGTCCTGCTGCCTTTTAGGCTACGTTGTGACAGTTGTGAATTGGCTCCATATTTCAGTTACATATTTGGTCCTGATACCTCTTCTCATGTCGGATGCTCCTTCATTGGACCGTTTCATTGGACGAAGACCTTCAGGTCTTCGTATTCTTTTTGGCACATACCCTCGCAGGAAATTGCTCTTGATACGTGACACCCCCAAATTCCACATTGGTGCTCCAGCCAATAGATAAAGCATCGTGCACTCCATGAAGGCTGCATACCACACACAGCTTGTCAAGCGCCTGCTCTTTGGCATGCAGAACAGTCAGGAATTGAAAATAGCTGTGGGATTTCTAGGTGAAGTGTTGGCGAGCATTTCGCAGCAGCTGAAAACTGATGTAATTGAGAACTTCTACAGGGAGGCTGGTTTTCTGAGAAATAGTGGGGCTGCCTCCAAGGAGCCATCTGGCCTAAACTCGAATGCAAGTAAAGTGCGGCACCTCCCCTTCTAGCCAGTGGTGTCGCTCTGTCAATGAGTCGTAGCGGCCAACCGCGTTACACCTGCAGGCAGCGCTTAAATCCGAGCTTTTCCGAGTGCATCCGCGCAAAACTAGTTCCTAACGACACCTTCATTTTGAGGGAAGATAAAACCTTAGCTCAAATTATTGGCCTCTGTTGGATTGGACGCATAAAAGAGCTGTTTGTCAGGTGGAGTAGTGAGTTTCAACTATGTTGCTAATAATGAATTTAGTCTTCCAGGTTTTCCCTTAACCATTTGCCTCTTGTTTTATGCATTGCAAACTTATTTTTGCCTGTAGAGCCTGACAGTCACATCTGAATGTGCTTTATCATTCTCGACAGAGGATTGTGGTGCATTGCCATCCATGCCACACTGATAATACAAGAAAAACGAAAGCGGCCGTGTCATCTGCAGCTGAAGACGGGTGATGATCTGGAATGCGGACGTCGCTTGCGGCGTCTTCCCTTAGAGCGCAACATTGAAAAAACCGTCGTGACAGTGAGTGATCTTTTAGGAATCAGCATGAGCTCAGTGATGGACGTGAAGGAAAAAAAAGAACAATGGAAACGTACTGACGCCCTCCCAAAAGCGTCCGCAAAGCGCTGGCAAGAGATGACGCACAGAAGTGTACGATGACTTCACGAAGTGTGCATTGTGGTCTTCCGTGCATCACTTATTTCGCCACAATGAAATACCAACAGTAAAGGCAATTGCTGCGGATGTCCATGATAGCAGTGATGTTACTCCCCTCAAGCCATGGAATGTGCACAGCCTGATTAATGACATCGCGTTCATGTATGAGGAAAGGGGCCACAACTCATGGCTGATGAGTGAGACGACATTATCGCTTGGCAGCAGAAGTACCTCTACAACATTGCCAGGTACAGGATGGTGGTGGTGGTGGTGGTAAACTTTATTTAGCCAAGCTCTGTTATGGGGGCGTCGTGGCCGCTGGTTTTAGCCTGGCGGTGACAATGGCAGCCCTATTCGTCAGGGAGGCTTGAACCTCAGGATCAGAGCTGCCGAAGATTGAAAAATATTCTACCTTGATGAAACCTGGGTGAATGCAGAACATGTGCTTTCGACTGTTTGGACGGACATGACGGCTACTTCCCACCATGACTCCCTCATGCATGGTCTGACAACAGGTTTGAAGCAGCCGTCAGGGAAAGGCCAGCGCCTGATTGTAACGCACATCGGCGGCAAGGACAGCTTCGACGGGGACTGCATGGATATCTCTAGGGGTACGAAGTCCGGCGGCTACAACGAGGAGATGAACGGCACCAACTTTGAAAGGTTCTTTGATACCGTTCTGGCACAACTGCCACAAGGTAGTGTCATTGCCCTGGACAATCCCTTGTACTAGTGGCTGGAAGAAGCAGTATCTATGACTTGTTCACGCAAGAAAGTCGTTCAGGACTGGCTGACATCCAAAGGACTTGCTTGGGATGAAAAAATGCTCAAAAAGGAGCTCCTCCGCCTTGTGGCCTCTGTGAAGACAACACATCGAGTATTATATTGACAGTGCAGCAGCAAGGGAAGAATGTACTGTGCTTACGCTCCCGCCTTAACAGTGTGAGCTCAATGCCTCAATTAAATGAGGTGTCACAACCAGAAATGTCACGTTTAAGCTGGCGGATGTAGAGGTGATTGTGAAAAAAGAAGCCACCAAGGTAACAGCTCAACACTGGGCAAACACCATTCAGCATGTGATCAACATTGAATCAAAGTTCAAGCGAGACTGTGGAGCAAGTGCCATGTTCAACCCATTACAATACACCTGAGTGGAGACGACATGAACTCCGACAGTAACCTAACCAGTATTGAGTTTCTTAAAGCTGCGTTCGTCTACCACTTAATTGCCAGTGTCACTTTCGCCCCTTTCAGTTAGTGTGGAGCGCGGTATTCTCCCAAGATTCACTGGGACTGTAGTGAAGGGCCAGTGCAGTCTCGTGGCCAATCCACCGAACAAGTGGTGTAGCGTTTGTCAAAGACCACGGGCCAGCAAGAAAGAAGGGAGGACGCCGGAAAACGCCGCCATTTGTAGCTCGGGAAAACAACATCTCACGTCGACGTTTTCTGGAATCGCTTTTCATGCAGTCAACACCAGCCACGATGAACCAGATAGAAGGAACTTTCGACCAGCTGCCAATGAAGTTTGAAGACAATTTCCTTTTCCCAACAGCCGAGCCCCTGATGGCAAAGCAATACTTTGATCTGTTTGTGTCTCAAGCCATGCTCAAGTCATAGAAGAGACAAACATGTACTGCATGCAAAAGAATGAAACTCCTCTTGGTCTCACTGCAGAATGTTTTGCCAGATGGGGCTTGTAAACATGCACAGAAACCGTGCTTACTGGGACACTGGAAGCAGGTAGAAGCTCGTTCCGCAAGTGATGTCCAGGAACAGGTTTGAGAAAATCACAAGCCACTTGCCCTTCACAGACAATGACCAAGCAACAGACCAGGTGAAACGAGATAAATGATGGAAGGTACGTCCGTGGTTTTCCTCACTGCAACAAAACATGCTCTTGGTTCCCCAAGAAAAAAAATCAGCCACAGATGAAATTTCAATTCCATTTTGTGGCAGCTGCACCATAAGGCAGTATATCCCAAGCCAGCCAAAAAGCAAACGGGGCATAAAAGTCTGGCTAGGGTTGGTGAGCTAGGTATTTGTTACGGCTTCGACGTTTACCAACGCTGCAACAACGGTATGTATGATTTCATTATGAGGGTACCAGCTGGGTCTTGGTGTTGGTGTGGTACTGCAGCTGTGTACGAGCCTCCCAGACCGTGATGACAACACATTTCTTCGACAGCCCCCAACTTGTTTTTGAACTGAGAACGAAAGAAACATCCTTTGTTGGTGCACTTCATGAGAAGACTTCAAACTTGAAAGCAGATGGATGAAAAATCTATGAAGGAAATGGGCCAAGAAACGCATGGTTCTTTGGTGACATCATGCAGACATAAGTCGTTTACTGCAGACAAGTGGTTTCATAACAGAAATGTCACCATGTTGTCGAACTGCTGCGGTCTTGACCCAGCTGTAGCTGTTACAAGATGGGACAAGAAGGTGAAGGACCACATTTCTCTAGACTGCCCCGCAACCACTCAAATGTACAACAGCTCCATGGGTGGGGCGGATTTGCTGGACAAAATGTACTTCAGCTATCGCTTTGCCTTGCGCTCAAAACGGTGGTACATGTATCTGTTTTGGCACATCATCAAGATAGTAGGCGTGAACGCATGGTTTCTTCACAAGGTAATAAATAGCGCAGCAGCAAAGGCAGCCGTCGGTACCTCTGAGAGTATTCCCCAATGAATTGGCTTCCAGCTTGGTGCTGTTCCACAAGCGACCAGGAGGGAGACACTCGGGAGAGCGGCTCCCCACCAGCTAAGAAGCTGTGTCAATTCCCCGTGACGTGAGGGCTGATGAAACTGCCCGCTGGCCAGTGTGGACCGCGAACACAACTCCTGAAAGATGTGCTCAAGTGGATGCACTTAATTTCTAGCTCTGTGTCCCATAAGCCTTTGCCTCAACAAAGGCTGCAACTGCTTTCTTGCTTACCATCACTAATGAGACTGCCTCGTCAATTTATGTCTAACATATTATCTTTGTGACTTGTCTGTCACTAAACCATTGTTTCCTGCCTACCTCAGTTTAAGATAATAAAATTCTTGACTACCAAGGTTCACCTTAATTGTGTGCCATTGAAAAATCAACAGTAGACTACAGGCATAGTCACCAGGCATCAAAATAGGACACCTTGAGTGTTTGCAATTGCTGTGTTTGATTTTGTGGTGGGTTGGAAGTCGAAGTGATAGTTACCTCTTTTAGTTACCCCTCTCACAACCTCTACACGGCCACGGTTGCGGGGCTTATGGCCAAGTGACCACATTTGCTAGACCTCTTTGATAACACAAGGGCTTGGTGATCTCCGCATATTTCCGATGGCTTTCTCTGCACTTTTTTATTAGTTCCTTCTTGTGCAGCCGCGTGGAACATATTTTCAAATTTCAACAGGGCTCGTGCATCACGTCGCTCCGAAACAAGTTCGAAAACATCAGAAAAGAAACGGAAAACTGCTCAGCCGAAATGATAGCAATGTGGCAGGAGCACACCCACCCCAAGAGGCAAGCAAGCTCTGATGCAGATCAACCCGGCAAGCAGCTGTGCCGGCTTGCAGTAAGTTCTTGGCTGCAGCACGTGATGTTATTGCTATAGGGACCGTGCAGCAAGATTGCTGCACCATATTGTGGGTACATCTCAAAGTCTGCGGTTGGTAGCCGAGCAGGGAATGCTGGTGTAGTTGCGCTTTGCTGGTGACTTCATGGTGAGTGCAAGGACAGTTGTGTTGTGAACTGTGAAAATACTTTTGATAATTCTCCTCTAGAAATGAGTTTCTTTCAATTTTCAGTATGTTTATCCCTTCATGACCACCAAACATGACGGATGTGCAGTGTGTGTTGCCGTGAAGGAGGTGCTTGTTTACATTTCGCTGTATGCCTGTGTGCCAAGATGGGTGCAATTTTCTTTAACATGGGTCCAATCAAACCGAATTGTTTTTCAGTTAGGTGGTATGTCTACAACAAGTATGGAGTTCAATTGTGAGCCTCGAAAAGTAGGCCCAAACAGCCGGCCCTTAAAATGTCAGGTAACAAGTCGCAGCACCGTCGACCTCTGTATACGGATCAGATAATATACGTGCTGGGTCCAAAAGTCTAGGGTGACCACCCCCTCTTGGGGGGTATCTAGATGGTTTCCTTTACCACTCTTCATGCCGTCTATGATCCGCTGTTCGGTGGAACCTCACATCCTGCAGATACTCCACTAGCGACTTCTGATCCGCTGGCATTCAACGAGACGTCTTTCTCGGCCTCTGAGGCAGAGCACGCGTTAAGGTCTTTACATAAGAGGGCTGCACCTGGTCCTGATGGTATCGCAATGAAGGAATTAAAGAAGATATCCTTAGCGGCTCAGGCACTAATAATGCGTAACTGGTGACACTATGGGGTCATTCCACTTGAGCTGAAACAGTCCAAGACTGTGTTCATTCCGAAGTGCCCTACCCCCCAAGGGCCAGGAGTCTTCCAACCCATCACTGTATCTCCAGCTATTCTGTAACTTTCTTCGAAACTGGTGCTCAGAAGTTTGGCTGAATCTCATCACTTGCATAAGTGCCAATCAGGCTTCTCTGACGACCGCAGCACATCCTCTAACATGTTATTATTACAGGTACTCATTCACTAAGGAATCTGCAAACCATTCTTCGCCGTCAGTCTTGAACATAAAAAGATGTTTGATTCGGTCTCACATGATGCTATTTTTGACGCACTGCAATCCTGCAATGTCCCTAATCACACGCAGTCATTAATTGCAGAAATGCACACGAATGCATCCACGGTATATTGGTCCGGAGAGATGACTGATGGAGTTCGTGTTTGCATAAACAGAGGTATCATACAGGGCGATCCAATGTCTCCCTTCCTCTTTGAGTCCTAGATCCTCGAGAAACTGAATTCGGAGTTCATCTCTGTGAGTACTGTATGTCTGTTCTCACTTTCACAGATGATATTCTTCTGCTGTTAGACTCTCACGAAGGCCTACAGGAGTTGTTGCGGTCAACAGAAGAATACTTTAGGAACGTTAATCCTTCCAAATCCCAATACTTTGGATGGAGAGTAGATCATTACACTCATGGCATTATATGCGACCTCACTGAACTTCAGTTTCAAGGTACAAGTTTGTCTTTAGTGTGTCCAGACTACCCCATCAAGTATCTCGGCTTAGAATTCCTTGTTAACAAAACCCCCAACATAAACCCCGCTAAAGCAATTTATATTCTTCAACTCATTGATAGAGTGTCATTGAAGCCATTTCAAAAGCTTCATTGTGTCTAGCAACTTCTCCCGGCATTTCTCTATACTACTTTGAATACCCTACATGTTGAATGTGTCCCAACGGCTGGACAAGCTACTTGACAAAAAAGTAAAGGCTTTCATGCACCTTCCGAACAATTTTCCCAGTAGCCACATCTGGCTTCCAGCCAGGAATGGGGGCCTCGGCATAGTTGAACTCCACAGGATAGCGCAGTGCGTAAAACTGAAGTGTATGTGTCGGCTTATGCGGTTGGCCCATCTGGTTGTTGACTTCCTTTTCAAGGTTTTGAGTGCTAGCCACAGATGCATCACAACTCTCACGACGTTCCTTAGTGGGCTACAGACCCTACGATCATCAATACAGTCCTGAAAAAGGGCACTGCAACATGGTGGAGCAGCTTGCATGGCGGATACACCAACAAGGACCTCTTCACCCATGTGCAGCAGCAACGGGAAAACTTTTGGCTACAGGACTACAAGTTCATGAAAGACGCCGACCGCATCCGTGCTTTGCGACTACTCACAACTTTGGCCCCTACAAGAACACTGTTTAATATGTACGCAACTGACCCTGCCGCACGTATCTGCCTCCAATGCGCCGAAAGGCCAGACACAGCGTTTCACATTCTACAAGAATGCAGATCAGTACGCCTCGTCCGACAAGAATGCCACAATTCCGTAGCTCATCAATTCACAGGGATTGCCTGAGAAAAAATCCCTGGAGCAATAGAACTCCACAAGGGTGCACCTCAAACTGGACGTGGTGTTTCAGACGCAGGATAGGGTGGTAGTTGTGGGCTTCGATATTTCGCAGTAGAAGCTGCAGTTTACTAGTGTCTGAGAAATAATTGACAGCGTCTTCCGCAAGACTCCCATCAAATAATAAACCAGACATAATAAGCCATCTTCGAAGTCCCTTTGGCTATCTACGGGGCTTCTACAATGTGACTGACAGCTTCAACTGCCCTCATGCTGTTCACGCAGGTCAGTTGTAGCGTTATGATAGAACACCTGTGAGAGATTGTGACCTGGAAGTGTTTTGTTCACGTGTTTTCTTCCGGAGTACAAACATGTACTCAGGAAATGTTTCGATACACCAGCTTCAGCTTGACTGAACTAAAGAAATTTTATTGAATGAGCAGCATCGATAATGCAGCATACACGAGAAGAACGTCGAAGAGGAGGTTTACATGAGTTGAAACGAACACTGGAATATGGTCCTTCGGTTTCCTTTTTGTAGATAACTACACAGCGCATTGAGTTTTTTTTCCTCCATATAAATACAGCGTACTAGAATATTCTGGTACCACAACGACCACACAAATCGAGGAAACAAAAACAAGGACTACTACAAGCACGGGACACCACCATTTCGCTGGCAGCCGTGTTGGCCTTCTCAGTAGGCCGCATGCCAAACTGGCCCGTTTACGGTGTAGTGGCGTAATAACTGGGTAGTTTTTTATGCGACTCGCAACTAGATAATATTACTTCTATGCAATGCACTAATTTCTAAGAAAAATTATTTTGTTTAATTTACTGACCTAATGAAAAAAAGCGGTACTTTTCCTTGTTGACGTCATGAAGTGGATCACTGTCACTCGTGTCGCCAGTGTCACGGGATATTGAACCAAAAATGGTTGATCGCAGGAGCGCCGGGAGTATAAAAGGAAGCATCCTTTGGTGACCTTCCCTCATCCCGCTGATTTTCAGTTGTATGTCTTTGTCAGGCACTCTGCACAAAACAGCCATGAGCCACATGGTGGTAGTGGTTGAACACGGGTCAGGCTCGCATTTTTGATGTAGTATCGGTGCGAGACATTGTGGATACGAAGGTGGGGGCAGCCATTCTGCAGAACCCAAAGAACACTGGTGTCATGGGTACCGATGTATCGATCCGGCGGAACGGCGAAAAACACCCGCCAAAAATCGTGGCAGTGGGTGAGTTCACTTTCCTTACATCGAAAAAGCAGTTTGTTTATGGAAACCTGCCTTTAAACATATGTCCGTTTTTACGTTGAAAAAGCCGTTTTGTTTTGCACTTAGGGATATGTGCCTTTGAGCGTTCGTTTCATTGTGTTCCCAACAGGTACGATCCAGCAGATGGAAAACCAGTGCAAGACCGAGATTAAACAAGCTTCTGGCGCTGGCACTGCTGCTCGCAATGACGAGGTGAATGTACACATTTTTGAGGAAAATAGCACGTGCTTCTAGAGTCTGCCCATTCATCGCATAGAATTTCGTCCTAGGCTGGTTGGTACCGGCGTAAAATTTGTGATATGACTGTCCTCATGGGGCTTCGACGCAAAGTAACCTGTTTTCTTTTTTTGTGTAAGCAAAATGTAGTATAAATATTCTAAAAGCTGAGAACGCCGTGCGTCCTCTTCAGTTCGTTTGTCTGAGCCACACGCCATGGTTGGATAATGTGCGGTTAGACTATTCAGCAATTAATGTTGCAGGATTCCGAGGAAGCCACTGACATTGGGGGCTTCCTTGTCCAGAGCTCCTTATAAGTGAGGGGTACTCAGCGATTATCGCAAAGGCTCATGGGTAAGTCGTCTGCTTCTGGCACTTCCGGTTCGGAGCCCCCGAGCACCATACCGAGCAGTTGCGGCTTGTATCGGGCTGTCGCCGTGATAAACTGCGTGCCTTGTTTCATCCTGTTTAATCTCTTGCAATCAACGCTTCGTACAGTCAGCGAGGCATAAGTATATTCATCGGCGCATGACCGGAGACGGTAAGCACCTGCTGTTTTATCAGCAGATCACAGTAACTACTCGATGTGCACACTTTGGGCAAAGCTAGTGCCCAGCTCGCACGCTGCGCCTCTGATTGTTCTTTTTATTTGGCGTTATGCATCTAGCTTATCTCGGACGCCGTGATTCGTGCGTGTTTTACGTGGCAGACAGCGAGGGTAGTGGCAACTGCTTTAAGCAATCTCTGCTCTCAATGCTTTGGTGATGCAGCTGCTGACAACGTGCATGATCAGTTCCATCTAGCTGTTACACAGACACCGTAGAGATAAGCAAATTATGCCTAATGTACACTTCCATAATGAAAAAAAGAAACAACAACCCTAACAATCTGATTATAAGGTTTAATGTGCCGACGCTACACTGGCAATGAGGCGTGCCGTAGTGGATTGCTCCGGATAGATTTTGACCACCGGGGGCTTTAACGTGCGCCGAAATCTCTAAATCTCGTTCTTGCTTTTCGCCTCTACCCGAAAAGCGGCCGCCAAGAAAAATAATTTGCAATAATAGTGTTTGTCAACCCGACCTCATGTTTGGCGATCGATCGTAACCCCGTCATTTTACAGCCACGGTTAAAGCGAAGCCCAATGGACAGTTGTAACGCACATGGAAACAAGCCTTCATACACCTTTCGTGTTATTTTACTTGCTGTTTCCAGAGGCAATCGGCCCAATTTTTTATTGTCTTTTGTTTTCCTGCTGCTGTGTGCGAGCTTGACGCTTGACTTAACATGTGCTTGCACAAGTTAAACACGCCCTGTGTAATAAGCTTATTAACGACCATGTTTCACCTTGCTACCTCTAAGCAAAGCTACCTTTAACCATAGCGTTGGTGGGAATTTTCAACAGCAGGGGAGGCAGCACTGCACGACAACTTCAACACCAAACGAAGGTAGTGGTTGAACATAAATGATGAAAGCTGATTGATGTACTCTTCATCACCACATACATTGGCCACTCTGCTATGGCTATGATAGACCAGCAATTCTCAACTACAAGGACGTGAAATGTGCATGCCATGCAGGCCTATCCTTATTCGAAGGCACAACTGCCCACATTTGATGGTTCCAGGTGCAGCGATGTCTTACAACCTCGACAGACTGGAGCTGCTGGACTACGAGCAAGGGGAACACTTGTGGCCTGCCATTACATACGCCTCTGTGAGCAACTACTTTTTGCACAAACCGTGCCACGATGGGGAGGCTAGAAAAGCCTACAAGTCTGCTGATGCATATCAGTACGTCAAGTCAGGTATGTGCCTACCAGCCGCTGAACAGTGTGCAGTAATGAGGTTTTCTTACTGTGCAATAGTGCAAATCTTGAGTGAAGCTGGCATTTTATTCCACATAAATTGGCTTTTTGACTTGTGACAATTCTGAAGGAAATGCAAAGATCTGCACGCACCCAAAATCTGGACACGGTTTCCCTTTCTCTTACGCAAACAAAATGTTTGTGCAGGCAAGGTGCACAACCTGCGGACGGCGAAACCACAGGCTGGCCTGCGCATCCTGAATGGCTGTGTGGCCCTTCACAGAAGTCAGGCCCTGTGTATGAATGCTGGGTGCTGGCAACCGAGGAAGGGGAAATTCAGGATGCAAGATGCACATGCATGGCAGGGTAAGCATCATTCACAGTGTACAGTCGTGTGCAATTTGAAGGTACAGTCAAACGCCGCTACAACGAACGCTTCTACTACGAAATGGCTTGTACAATGAAGCAGTGCCATATGGCCTGGCCAGATTCCGGTGTTTCCTATGTATTGTGAATGCCACAACAGCGAATTTGCCTGTTTCACGAAGAAAATCATGCGTTCCCAATCGCTGAATTGTTGTTTGATAACGAATACGACTAGCCGCACACGTGGTAACGTGCAGCAGCGAACCGAATCCGAGCAACCGGGCTGCTCGGTATAGGCTCGGAGCTGCGTCGCCGCGGCCTGCTGCTGCCGCCGATGGCACTCGCTAATGCAAACGGCCAGACCCAGGTCATTCCAGGTTCTTTTAAAGAACTACAAAAATAAAAAAGGGCGATAATGCCACTGCACTGCTGCTCAGGGATGTAGCCAGCGGGAGGAGGGAGTTCTGATCTGATTGTAGGGTTTAACGCGCCGACGCAACGCAGGCGATGAGGCGCGCCATAGTGGAGGGCTCCGGATTAATTTTGACCACCTGGGGATCTTTAACGTGTGCCGAAATCTCGTACACGGGCGTTTTTGCTTTTCGCCTCCATCAGAAAAGCGGCCGCCGCGGCCGGGATGGAGGAGGGAGTTCGACCCTCCCCCTTTCCCCCTCCTTCCGAAATATTTTCCAGGCAACCCGCGTAAGCGAGGGCTAGTGTTTCTTTCCACAAAACTCCTCCCCGGGAAGCCTACGTTTCCTTTTACGCAGCCAGAGAGGGGACAGTTCGCCTAACTGTGCCTTTGGCCCTCGGGGCTAGAGTTCCTGTATATGCTCCCTACGGGAGCAAGAGTTGCACCTTTGATTTCCATTCGCCGCTCACGACCCTATTCGCTGATCGCCGTCACGTGCCCAAAAAGCATCCACGCACCGCAGAGAAGCCGGCGATGCGGCTGCAACACCGCTGCTGCCCTCTGCTGTCGGCGTCTTTCGTACATTTTGTGCCGCTGCCATGTCGCATTCGTAGTTCGTAGCGCGAGAGCGACAAGCCGCAACACGCTAGTACATGAAGAGTATCTTTTTTGCACAACTTCAGTACGCGGTCAAGCCGACAGCCCTGAAGGCCTAGAATTTGTTTTGGTCTTCCATTTTCGCTGTTGTCGGTTATTAGCAGCTGACGCCTAGCTCTATTTTGCACAGCCATATCTTCCCGATATTCGGATATTCGTTATAGGAAAACTGCACTCAACAGGAGGAGGAGGAGTAAGGGGAGGGGAAAACTTTGTTTAACAATTAAATCGATCTGGTTAGTGGGCCGGGTCCTCAGTCCAGGACAAGAGAGTAAAAGTAATTTTCTTCAAATCATAGAACGCCATCCCGAGTAGAATAGGATTGGTTCTTCATGCCTGGAAGGCTTGAAACACGCCGTGTGACAAGAGAGAGACCTGCAATTTTTGAATACCCTTATGCACTGCATGCTTCGCCCCTCCCCAGGCTAACCAGATCGATTTAATTGTCAAACAAAGTTTTCCCCTCCTCCTCCTCCTCTTGAGTGCAGTTTTCCTATAACGCATATCCGAATATCAGGAAGATATGACTGTGCAAAATATTCCGAAATATCCCTCCAGGTCTTAACAAACATATATGTGTTACTATAAATTTAACGAAGATGTGACTCGTTTTGCTCAATAAACCTCCATACTGGTTAGATGCCTGGTCACAGCGCTTTACGTTGTCAAGGCATGAAAGTTTGCCGACATGCACTACAGACTGCAAAAACTGTAGGTTGAGTTCCAAATAACCCAGTGTGTATATACGCGCGTGCCGATTCTATACCAGGCATCTAACCAGTATGGAGGTTTATTGAGCAAAACGAGTCACGTCTTCGTTAAATTTATAGTAACACATATATGTTTGTTAAGACCTGGAGGGATATTTTGGAACATTTGGCACAGCGATATCTTCCCGATATTCGGATATGCGTTATAGGAAAACAACCCCAATAATAAAGCAAAGTGCGCGTTACAAAAAAAAAGCAGCGACGTCGGGGCGCGCTCACACTCCCCTCTCGCGGTGCGCACGACTTCTTCAAGCCCGACGGTTGGCTTTCCCACGCTGCTTTGGATGCTTGGCGGTCAAGAAGGCGGACCTATGCGCAACTCTTGCTCCCGTAGGGAGCATATACAGGAACTCTACTCGGGGGGAAGAACACAATCACTGCGGGGGCGCAAACGCCTGCACAGAATGGCGGCGTGGCCCGACTGCGATTACTCGCTCTTTTTAAGGCGTTGGCCTGGAGCTGAACCAGCTCTACCTTCGGCCTTTCTTGTGTCGACAGACGCCGAATAGACAAAATAGGAGCGCGGAAGACATCGACAAACAATTTCCATGTCGCCTTTTAACCCCCCTGTTGGGCGGCCTTCCTTTTCTTCCACTACCTTCACTGTTTTCCTGCCGGCGGAAAAGCAGTCTGGATCGAGTTTCGTTGTCGCAGCAGGGTCTACAGTGTAATAAATAAAATGAGAAATGGCACAAAACAGGCACGGTATGTCGGCGTGGTCCCAAGTCCTGACTGGCTGTTCTGCTGTTCCCAGAGCACTTGCACTTTTTAGCGAGAAGAAGAAGGAAAAGGGCGATCAGTGTGCAAATTTGGGATGAAACGTGTATTTGAGATTATTTTTAGAATGACAGGGCGGTTGCGAGAAGGAAGCGACAAAGGGCAATAACGATTTGGAGGAGAGTTTTCGGGCTAGTCTTGGGGAGGCGGCAGCAGAAAAACGGCGTAAGAAGAGTCAGCTAAGTGTGCGCATGCGCGCACTGCCTGACTGCGGAGAAAAGTGAGTCTGTTCCTGATCTGGTCTGTAGCGTAGTTGTTCGATTGCGCCGTGTTCATGTTACAACATCTTGGAATCGCGATGAGTGCAGGTGAAGGTGCAGGGACTAAAAAGCGACGACAATTCAGCCTCGATGAGAAGATGAAGATCATCAGTGCCGTGCAGAGCGGCCGGAAAAAAAAAGGGATGTAGCCGAGGAGTATGGTGTCAGCGCATCGACCTTGTCGACATTCTTTAGGGACAAAGAAAAGATACAGGAGCAAGTGGCACAACATAAAACGGACCCGTCAAGGAAGCGGGTCCGTGCAGCCACATTTCAGGATGTTGATGCCGCCGCCGTCTACACGTGGTTTGCCGATGTACGTGCAAGGAAGATTCCTGTCAGCGGGCGGTGCTGTGTCAGAAGGCCAAACAGTTTGCCTTCGCCCTCGGCATGGATGAAGCGGACTTCAAAGCGACGAGCGGCTGGCTGAGAAGCTTTAAACAACGACATGGCATTGTTTTCAAGACTGTGGCTGGCAAAGAGGCCGATGCACCGCACGATCTCGCCAACAATTGGCGCGAGTCCGAACTGCTGAGAGTGCTGCACGAGTACAGGCCGGAAGACACATTTAATGCCGACGAAACTGCTCTTTTTTACGAGTTGCTACCTCAGAAGACCCTGTGCGAGAAAACACATCGCTGCAAAGGGGGAAAAAGTCCGAGCAACGTCTGACTGTGCTGCTCTGCTGCAATGCAGCAGGGACTGAAAAGCTGAAGCCGCTAGTGAGTGGGAAGTCGGCAAAGCCACGATGCTTTAAGGGCGTGCATAGCCTTGCAGCAGATTATGTTGCGAACAAAAAGGCCTATATGACGGCGGACTTTTTCCAAACCTGGCTTTTGCAACTGAAGAAAACAATGCGCTTTCAGAATCGCAAGATTGCTCTTGTCGACAACTGCGCCGCACACAACAAGATCCCGGTGCTAAATCACGTGGAAGTGATTTTTCTGCCGCCGAACTGCACGTCGGTGCTGCAGCCATTGGACCAAGGGATCATACGGTCCGTTAAAGCCCGCTACCACACGATGATGCTGCAGCGAATTCTGCTCAACCTCCAACACAACATTAAAGGGCCAACTAGGATCAGCGTCCGCCAGGCCATTGAAATGGTTACCGGCGCATGGTGGAAGGTGCCCGCCGACGTGCGCAATTGCTGGTGCAGTGCTGGCTTCACTGAAGCTAACGACACAGCCGATAGACGTGCTGACGATCGCAAGTCACCCATTTCGGCCACGGAGCTGCAGGAGTTCATAAACACGTACAGTGCGTGTTGCGACGCCGCATTGGTTGTGACGGCCGACAATTACGTCTCGGTGGACGACCAGGTCCTAATTTGCTCTGACCTTACAATTACGACATCGTAGAGGCCATCATAGAGAAAAGGGACGCCACAAATGACCAGGCGAGTAGCGATGAAGAGCTTGCAGAGGAGCCAAGCGTTGACTACCCACGAAGCGATAGCGGCATTTGACGCCCTACAGATATATATCTCGTCACTCCCTGACCTCACGCCGCAGCATGCCGTGAACCTCGATAGCATCAAATCGGTGGTGGTTGCGCATTCAGTACATCATACTACTGTGCAGAAGAAAATTGTTGACTTTTTTTCACCTATTGGAGTTTAAATCTGATGTAAATAAACATATAGATTCGCTGCTAATTCTAATTAATTGCTTACTTTATTCCGCTAGCTACGGTAAAATGCATTCGCATTTTTCAGTTATTGCAAACTGCAACAGCCTGCCTGATGAAATTGAAGCTCTATCATCTTTATCATTTTAAAGGCTTCTAAAAAAGTTTCTTTGAGAGTGCTGAATGGTACATAACAGTCATAGTGAAATTTTTTGTGTATTTTTGAGTATTATTCGTTGCACTTTTGCGTATTGTTTTTTCTCGCTGAATGTATGTTTGTAGTGCTGCACTGGGTTTTTATTAATTTATGTTACATTTCACTTTAAGTCCTTCTTTTCCTTTTTGCTTCACCGTGTTTTCTGATACTGAGTGAATGTAATTATGCCTTCTTTTGTTTTTTGTGGCATAGGGTGTTTAGAAATTTCACTTAGATGCGCGGTTTAGTGTCGTTAAAATTCCTTAGTGTTCTTTTGAATATTACTATAGTTTTACATGTATAACATTGCGTTTCCTGTTATTCTATTTGTCCTTTTTTTTCCCCCTTCGAGTCCGCCCTATTTAAATATACTACTTATTTTCTATTGCTATATTGTCAATATTTTTTATAATTTATATTACTACTCTGCAATGCATATAGCTCTATAATATGCCACTGTATATGATTCTAGCGGCTTTCACTGTTTCATTCTTCTATGTAATATTTAACTGAGGGTCCTGGTGCAGTCTAGACTATGGGACCCTCGTCTGTATAATTTTGCTTTGTAACCTTCATCTTGTAAGATTGAATAATCTTCTGCTTCTTATATATGCTTCTCTGCTTTATAGGGCGTCAATTTAGAGCACGACGCATATAGCAAAGTGACGTGTATAACAAACAATTACCGCGGTCCCGCCTGCTTCGTTATACAAGCGTTTGATTGTATTTCAGTCAACATCAATTACTGGGATATTTACATTTAGATTTCTGGGGTATTTACATTTAGTAACTATCTCACGCTTGAGAGTGGTAGCCAGCTACGCTGCGCTGGCACCACCTACAGCTTTTAAAGCTTATCTGCTAGCTGGTTTCTGACAAGAATGTGTAAAATTACATGAGTGAACTCCGCATTTTAGATAAGTCTCATATTATGAAATATGTACTTTGATGCCAAAGATTCGTTGTGACATAACAAAGTTTATTTCATTTGCAGGATTCCGAGGAAGACACTGACATTGGGGGCTTCCTTTCAGCAGCGCATCAACAGGAGGTCTAGCTAGGCTTTCACCTTCACATTCCTGGAAAGTTCTGAGCATGCCCCCCGTGATGCTTTTTTGCAGGTTCGCTACACAACGCTGCTGGCCCTCCTAGAGGCGGTTTGTAGGCTGGGCAACAACTAACTCTCCTTGCTGGCCGAGATGGTGCCTTTCCTGGTTGAACTCTTGGAAGGTGGGTGGCAGAGAATGGCCCATAGTCACAGCATCCAAAGTTGGTCGGAAAATCGAGACATTGGCGGACGTCGAGTGTTGGCCGTACTACAGTACCAGGTGCGCAAAGAAAGAGTGAGAAGAACAGTGCACGAACTGGGCAGGATGAAAACGCTAAAAGGGATTCAAGGATTCAACAAGCGCTGTTGTGTGCGTAGTTTAGTTCGCCTTATAACGAGTGCTTTCGGCGCGTTAAACACCGCAATCAATTTGTCTTTTGTAACGAGTCTTCGTGTGCACAGTCACTCAGCTGGATCTTCAGAAAAAAAATGCATTCTTGACTTTTCACTGCTACTTTTAGTCCCTAGCATTGCCGCATGTGCCTAAAGACGAAAATGCCGCAATGGCGTTAACACTCATGCCCATATTTTTTTTTTCTGCCTTTTGATTTTGATAAGTCCAATTGTGGTTGTCCACATATTCAGTGCTGATAGACTAATTACAACAAGTTTGATGGGTATCGATTTTCAGGCCAGCCATCCTCGACCCTACACACCCAGATCACATTCCAAGTGTGTTTCCGTACAGGGTGCATGGCAACTTAGAACAAAAGCTGACGAGATTCAACCGTGCACAAAAAAAGCAGCAGCTCGAACCTGCTCCGGGTGACTCCGGATCACCTCCCGATGACAGTGCTGACCAGGAAACCACAAAGAGAACGTCCGATGCTGTCACAGAAACGTCTCTTTCTGCGCAGGATATCCGGGACAAGCTTGCAGAAAATGAAATGCTTAGAAGCACGTTGTTAAATTGGAGCAGGAGCTAGCAGCGGCCAAACACAAAATCGCCATACTTGAAACCAGACAGGAAGAGCCACTTGATCTTCCGAAGGTAACTGAGGACATCGTGATGAAGTCTGACAAGACTGTCAAGTTCCACACAGGGCTGGTTTCCAAAGTAATGTTCCTGCGTTGTTTCAGTTAGTGCTGTCTATCTGGACACCCACTGTGAAGACACGCCTGAACCCACAGCAGCAATTGCTAGCAATTGCACTCTGCTAGCTGGTTTCTGACAAGAATGTGTAAAATTACATAAATGAAATCCGCATTTCATTAAGTTTCACATTATGAAACATGTACTTTCGTACCAAAGATTCGTTGTGACATAACTAAGTCTATTTTGTTTGCAGGGTTCCGAGGAAGACACTGACATTGGGGGCTTCCTTGTCCAGAGCTCCCTACAGGTGAGGGGTACTCAGCGATTATCACAAAGGCTCATGGGTAAGTCGTCTGCTTCTGGCACTTCCAGTTCGAAGCCTCCGAGAAACATACCGAGCAGTTGCGGCTTGTATCGGGCCGTCGCCGTGATAAAATGCGTGCCTTGTTTCATCCTGTGTAACCTCTTCCAATCAACGCTTCGTACAGTCAGCGAGGGATAAGTATATTCATCGGCGCATGACCGGAGACGGTAAGCACCTGCTGTTTTATCAGCAGATCACAGTTACTTGATGTGCACACTTTGGGCAAAGCTTGTGCCCAGCTTGCACGCTGCGCCTCTGATTGCTCTTTTTATTTGGCGTTATGCATCTAGTTTACATCGGACGCCGTGATCCGTGCATGTTTTACGTGGCAGACAACGAGGGTAGCGGCAACTGCTTTAAGCAATCTCTGCTTTCAATGCTTTGGTGATGCAGCTGCTGACAACGTGCATGATCAATTCCATCTAGCTGTCACACAGACAATGTAGAGATAAGCAAATTATGCCTAATGCACACTATCATAATGAAAAAAAAAAAAGAAAACCAGAACAATCTGATTATAAGGTTTAATGCGCCAACGCTACACAGGCAATGAGGCGCGCCGTAGTGGATTGCTCCGGATGGATTTTGACCACCCGGGGTCTTTAACATGCGCCGAAATCTCGAAATCTCGTTCTTGCTTTTCGCCTCCACCCGGAAAGCGGCCGCCAAGAAAAATAATTTGCAGTAAAAGTGTTTGTCAACCCGACCTCATGTTTGGTGATCGATCGCGACCCCGTCATTTTACAACCATGGTTAAAACGAAGCCCAATGAACAGTTGTAAAGCACAGGTAAACAAGCCTTTATACACCTTTCGTGTTATTTTACTTGCTGTTTCCAGAGGCAATCGGCCCAATTTTTTATTGTCTTTTGTTTTCCTGCTGCTGTGTGCGAGCTTGACGCTTGACTAACGTGTCCTTGCACAAGTTAAACATGCCCCGTGTAATAAGCTTATTAACGACCATGTTTCACCTTGCTACCTCTAAGCAAAGCTACCGTCAAGCATAGCGTTGGTGGGAATTTTCAATAACAGGGGAGGCAGCACTGCATGACACAACTTCAACACCACACGAAGGTAGTGGCTGAACATAAATGATGAAAGCTGATTGCTGTACTCTTCATCACCACATACACTGGCCACTCTGCTATGGCTATGACAGACCAGCAATTCTCAACTACAAGGACGTGAAGTGTGCATGCCGCACAGGCCTATCCTTATTCGAAGGCACAACTGCCCACATTTGATGGTTCCAGGTGCAGCGATGTCTTACAACCTCGACAGACTGGAGCTGCTGGACTACGAGCAAGGGGAACACTTGTGGCCTGCCATTACATATGCCTCGGTGACCAACTACTTTTTGCACAAACCGTGCCACGATGGGGAGGCTACAAAAGCCCACAAGTCTGCTGATGCATATCAGTACGTCAAGTCAGGTATGTGCCTACCAGCCGCTGAACAGTGTGCAGTCATGAGGTTTTCTTACTGTGCAATAGTGCAAATCTTGAGTGAAGCTGGCATTTTATTCCACATAAATTGGCTTTTTGACTTGTGACAACATTCTGAAGGAAATGCAAAGACCTGCACGCACCCAAAATCTGTACACGGTTTCTCTCTCTCTTATGCAAACAAAATGTTTGCGCAGGCAAGGTGCACAACCTGCGGACGGCGAAACCACGGCATGGCCTGTGCATCCTGAATGGCTACGTTGGCCCTTCACAGAAGTCAGGCCCTGTGTATGAATGCTGGGTGCTGGCAACCGAGGAAGGGGAAATTCAGGATGCAAGATGCACATGCATGGCAGGGTAAGCATCATTCGCAGTGTACAGTCGTGTGCAATTTGAAGGTAATCGCGCGAGTGTCGATCGACCACGACGATAACGCCCTCGCGCAACTTGTTTTGCTACGCCTGGTTCCTCGTTGACGCATTATTCTCTCCCTCGGGCACTGTTTATTCAAGCGGCCATCACTCCCATGGCAAAATAAGTAACTGATTTGATTGATTGTGGGGTTTAACGTGCCGATGCAACGCAGGCAATAAGGCGGGTCGTAGTGTAGGGCTCTCGAGTAATTTTGACCACCTGGGGATCTTTAACGTGTGCCGAAATCTCGTACACACAGACGTATTTGCTTTTCGCCTCCATCATAAAAGCGGCTGCGGCAACCGGGAATCGAACCCACGACCTCGCGCTCAGGCACCGCCTTAGCCACTGAGCCACCGTAGCGGGTGCGGCAAAATAAGTAACCCCTTCCACCTTTATCGCGCACGCAGCAACGACCTCCCTGTTGTACCTTATAGCAGTTTTCGAAAAGGTGCACCCAAGCACACTGTCACGAAATAGTGGGCCTTTATAACAATGGGTGCTATCGCTGCTCACGCTAACGAAGAAGAAAGCCCACACGCGATTCCAACCGCACAAAATCACCACAAAGCGGAAAGGGTGGTCCACTAGCCGCAGGAGTGATGGCTGCTTGAAGGAACAGCGACCGAGGAGTGCATAAACGGGTCCAAGGCACGCCGAGAACTGTAAGGCAGAGGCGTTGTCTTTATCGGCCGAAGCTCGTGCAATAACCTTCAAAACGCACGCGACTGTACAGTGCAGCTCAACCAGTGGCGGATCCAGTGGGGGGCGGTAAGGGCGATCGCCCCCCCCCCCCCCCCTCCCCGCTCCCCCCTCCCTTCAGTGCCTGTGGCCACCTCCTTGGTCAGGTTGCCCCAGCACGACTGCCCTAACCGCAGAGGAAGCCGAATGGCTAGAACGGCTGTTATGATCGGCCTTCACGGCTTGAGAGGCAGGCATAACCGAAGTTAGTCTCCTAACCGTGGTTATCGCAAACCGAGCTAGGCAAGCATGGTTTACCCTCACAAACTGAGGAGCTGCAGGTGCACCAGCCCTGAACCAGCGCAAGTTAATCGACAGCTTCGCGGAGTGGCGGGGGGAGCAGCCGTGCTTGGGCTTTCTCTCTGCCCCCGCTTTCTTCGCGCATGCTGTCGTTCAGGAGATTGAAACAAAAAGAGTAGTGACTTTGTGTGTTTTTGTATTTATTTAGACGGTGCAATAAGCCGCGGCCGCCGCTGCGTAGCCGGGATTGCTACAGCCGCTCTGACCGCTCTGCTTTTTCTATCAAAATAAACAGAAGTGTAGTGGACGCGCACTTCACGGCTCACTGAAGCTGCCTTTCTCACGCTTGCTCGGGCAGTTCGTGTTACCTGACCCGCCGGATGTATGCCACGTGAGATATCGTGTTCCACGCCTGCGCCGCCGCCATCGGGGAACGGGGAAGGGGGGGGGGGGTCACCATTTCTCTTTGCTTAATAAAGGCACTTGAGTTCCAGCAACTGATCGGTGTGTACGCTTTTATCGCAATTCGTCAGCCGACGAGGCAAGTAGGTTCGGTCGTTCAGTTGGTTCAGTACTGCGGCACAAGTTGAAGGAGATCTGACATGTAGTCGAAGGTGACGAAACACTCACGTGCTCACTACATGACCAGCACGTGATTTCGTCGGCCAAGTCGCATGAATCTGACGACTGGTACTGTAGTAGCCACTTGACCCATCCTGACGAGTCGAGGTAAGCGTTGGCCACGCGCAAATATATAGCTTGCGTTTAGAACTTTAGATTTGATACCCGCACCTCTTAATTGTTTCGTTTTTGAGTACAAGAAGACTTGAAACGTGCCTATCATTGCTAGCTCCAGTATTCGAGATGCCAGTCACGCCAGTATTCAGCCAAGCATACCCTGGATGTTGTAGTTACTATACTGACCCTTCTAACGCAGTTACGAGGAATGTACCAAAATCCTATAGAATCCGCTACGACGATATGCATCAGGGATTGAATTAAGTACTTTTTGCAGCAGTATAGTTTATTCATATGATAAAACTTCAAGGTACGTTTTTCTAAACATGCGTTTACAAAGAATACGCGCATGTGTTTTCATATTGATGAAATGAACACTGCCCACGATTTTATGCTGGGAAGTTTCAAAGGTAGTGAAGCAATGTCACATAGACTGAAATAATTTTGCTAAAGTACAAGCGATTTATTTATCACAAGCCGATACAGCATCTCTTGCTCAAGCTTAGCACGACATCATGTCGCTACGCGCTTTGTGATTCATTCTTTCGATTACACGATGAAGAGTTCTTTTTAAAGTATTCCGCTGAAAGTCCCCTGTAAAGTTTACGTAAATATGCTTAAGCACTGCGCCGTTTGCTAATTTTCGTCGTCTGCGATGCTTCTGCACATTGAAGTTGCTCTCACTCTGTTTTACTTGTTAAAACGATGCAACGCATGATTGAAGATGAGCAAGTGGAGCAGTGCTTGCGCAATCTCCTGTGTGTATCCATTTATTGTTTGAAGAATTTTCTTTGCATGGGTAAGCTCCCGTTAGTAATTTAAATGCTCATATACTCTAGTACAGATTCTAGGATGTGTCTTTAAGTCATGAGTTCTCATTCTATCGTCAGGTCAGCAAATATTACTTTTTGTATTCGGCATATTGATACATGAAGCATCTTAAAACATGAAGCTCACAACTGCGGCTTGTCATGTACACCGACAGCATTGGACTATCACATTTTCTTTCATCTGTTTGCAATGCAACCCAAAGCTCTCTCTGAAGAATGAAGACGGCAAGTTCGCAGAAGATCGACAAGTTCTTCCTTCCTGCTGCTAAGAAATCCCTACATGTTGCAGTCGAAGGCACGGAACAGGCCACCTCATCAGCAGTTGTGCCAACGCTATGACTGGACGAGAAATACGCTAACACCTGTATTCTTCCCCGGTCGGCAGCATGTAGCGCATCGCTACCTCTGCAAGGCGAATGTTCACCCCTTTCTTCTCCATGCGACCTGATTACCGAATTTGAAAGCGAAAGATTGGACGTGGTATCTCCGAGCATCTCCGCGGAATTCTCGAGTGACATAGGAAAGTTCGTCGGTGGGAAAGTCGATGACTACACTAAACGGCGTTTGTTGGAAACGCATTCGTGCCCTCCCGATAACTACAGTTTTTCATACTCACTTCACCGGAAAAATGGCAAAAATGAGAAGCGATGCGTAAGTCGGTCGCATTTAAACTTGTCCTGTCCGATTATAGCAGGGGCCTGTAGTGCAAGTACTGCGTTTTGTTCGTAACAGGTGCGATGGGAGGCTACCAGAAAAATGTCCCCCTCCAAAACCTAGTCACCAAGCCACTCACATCCTTTGCGAAACTGCTGGGAAAGGACGGCGATCTTTCTGTACATGAAGTAAGCAAGTACCACAATGAAGCAATGCAGGCTGGGTGGGAGTTTCTCGCATGTCTGAAGGCACCCGAAAAAGATGTAGCCAACCAAATCAGAAATCAGCGTCTACATCAAGTGAACGGGAATCGAAACCACCTGGTCCCAATTATAACGTCTATCATCTTTCTAGGGCGCCAAAACATACCATTTCGTGGGTATCGAGACGACGGAAGACTTCTTGAGCGGTCAAATGAGGCCTCAATGACTTCGAATGAGGGCAATTTCCTCGAGCTTCTGCGCTTTCGAGTATGAAGCGGGGACACTAAACTTCAGAAGCACCTTGCCAGCACATCATCTCGAGCCACGTACATCAGCAAGACGACCCAGAACGAATTGATCAAGTGCTGTGGAGAAGAGATTCTTGCTACCCTTATTCAGTGGGTGCACGAGTCGGGTGTCTACAGCATTATGTTCGACGAAACAACCGATGTATCTCTCACGGCGTGAAAAAAAATGTGCTGTAGTCCCGTACGTCCATAAAATGGCGCACGGTTTGAAGAACGTGGGGTCCCGATACGGCGTAAGGGTGTTGTTCTCGGCAAAAACAAAAGTGGGCAGTCTCTGCCGCATTGTTAACAACAAGGTCCGGCCTAAGAAAAAGAGCAACGAGTGTGGCGTCACCCACACGCAGCCTTTTGTTCGTTGTGCGATTGGCGTCGTTTACAGAATCCCGTTATCATGCAAGTCTGTGTATGTGGGCCAAACTGGACGCTGTTTAAACATTCGTTTGAATGAGCATGTGTCAACTGTGAGAAATTCAACAAACGCCAATTTACCTGCTCATTGCAAAAAGTGTAAGTGTCACCCGTTGTTTGGTGACACAGAGGTGCTCTACCAGCAAGGGATCAAACTGTCAGAGAATTGGTAGAGGCATACTTTATCAAGGAACATAATGACAAGTGTATAAGCATATCATCCATTATTCTTCACGGGAAGGAACAAGCACTAATCGGCACAATGTTTGTTTAATCTGTTTTGTGTTCGTGTATAAATTTGTGTTTTTCAATAAAACCGGCAGTTGCGAGTAAGCGCGTGTGTGTGTCCCTCCTCTTTGTCCCCGTCTATTTGTGCGCTTTGAAGTTTTTTCGATATCATGCACCAACTAGCCCAACTTGCGGTATTGCTTAGACTACGGCTCTTTCATCAGCACATTGTTCATTTGTTTAGTGCATCGACAAGCACTGTTTCAAGGATATTTTCTTCCTGGATTGACTTCATGTACCTGCAAATGTGTGAAATTGACATATGGCAATCCAGGTTTGCAGTTGATGCTACCATGCCAGCAGCATTTGCCAACAAATATAGCTCAACCCACGTGCCCCTAGGCGCAACAGAGATTCGGTGTGATGTGCCGTCGTCATTCGTGACAAAATCCGAGGTGTACTCGCATTATAAGTCAGCCCACACATTTAAGGGGCTTGTTGGCGAGGCACCCAGTGGCGTGTTGACCTATATATTTTGGAACTGTTCACTGCCAGCACATCTGACGGCGAATGCGTGATCAGAAGTGGTTTTCTCAAACACAACTTTGATCCTGGCGACTTGGTGATGGCCGACAAAGGCTTCCGTATTGAGGACCTCCCTGTGAAAAAGGGTGCGCTGTTTTTCAAAAATTATATTTTGCAAAAAAATTATTAAGTATCACTTCATCTTCGTTAACATAATTTCACAATTCTCAATCTTTTTTAACAATTTCATAAATATCAATTTTTGTCGCGCAAACACGAACCGTTATGAACCGTTACGAACCATTTTTTTCGTTCCGCAGCTGAAACGAAACAGAACTTGTATTTATGGAACGAAACAGAAACCAGAACGAAAAACATTCCATTCGGACACCCTGCGTGCAACTCCCTCTTCTGCAAGAAGGGTGCGCGGTCCCTCTGGACCAAAACAGAGCCCAAAGAGCTTGACGGGGCTGCCTGACAGCGTTTTGTGAATGCCAAGGAAGGGCCCCCCGCCTAGACGCTAGTCATCACTCCAAAGAAAGTGGAGGTGTTGGGGTGTAAGTATATGCTTTCAATCAAACATTTTTCTATTTTTAAAAGAAAACCCAAACAGAGCACTACATATTTCTTTGTTTTTAAAGGGGCATTTGACCACTTCATCAAAACTGACCCAATGGAGAAGCCGGCACCAGGAGATGGCCGCAAGAGGCTAAACTACTACTAGGGGGAACTTGTCCAAGACATCAGGAAAAAATAAACATCCTACTGTCTTCGGACGGTGTTCTAGAGCTGCAAAATGCTTCTCTTCAACTACTATTTTTAAATGCAAATAGCTGCCAGCTGCATGAAAACAATGATTGATGCATCACAAGTAACCACTGCCTACCTATTGATTGGATATAGAAAAAGTGGCTTACACAAGCCAAGAAAGTGTTGACCTGTTGATAAGACTACTTATTAACAGATCTTAAACAGGTCATTCATACAGGTTTAGTTTAAATAGGTCTGGTTGAAACTAATCTGTCTGTACGGGCCTGGTCTGACCTGAACGCGATTCTATTTCGTAATCCTATAAATAGGACCCACTAACCAGAATTTTTCAATAGGGTTTGCATGGAAGTGCGTCGTTTCCACCGCTTCACGGCCACAGTGAGCAAGAGCTGTTGTATTATTGGCTGGCAGTGAGTTCTAGTATGAAACAATATTGTACTAAGGGAAACTTCGATTTATCACACTAATACATTATCATGTCAAAATTACCACTATCGATTTACATGTTTTTCAGAACTCCAGCCCTGCAGTTAAAATCAGCAAAACTTGCTTGAGGTTATAAATATAAGGTACAATTCATGAAAAGAATTTTATACAAAACAGCACATATGGTATGCATAACAGGCAATGCAAGATTTCAAATCACGTCTAGTGGAAGTAGCGATCCAAGCCAATCCGTATCCATGTCGCGTGAGCTGTCAGAGGCATTGTAATGAATTATTCACCCAGCTTGGCTGCATTCTGTGTCTGCCATTTGTGGAACCACCACCACCATGTTACACTTTCTGGTAAAGTGGAAAAATGAAAAAAAGTGGGACATATACCCAATGAGGTGCGTTGTGGATCTGGCAACTGGGTTTAAGCTGATGGAGGATAGCGCTGATATCCTTGCATGCTGAAGCGGCTGGCTCATGGAAATTCAATGGAAATCCAGCGAGTAGCCTGCTCTTGGAAGTATTCTTGCTGTTGGTAATCAAAATTGCATATTCTCGTACACACACCTAGGTGTGGCACGTTGCTTTGTGTAACAAATGCACAGGGAATATTTCACATACCCAACCTCTTGTAGCGGCACGAGTAGTGCATGCGAGGGCATAAAGTCTACCAGTACAGAATAAACGGTCACTGCAGAAAGTGGCACTGCTCGCGAAGTGTTCAATTTGTACGAAAATAGTTTTGTGTAAGAAATGGGTACCACGCATGAGAATCAGGCCGTGGCTAGCATTAACATAAGAGCAAACACGGCCCTGCCCGCTCGCCGTGCATGCAATCTAACGTGCATGTTTTTCGTTGAGACGGATAGAAAAACATATTAATCAATATTTCCCCCTCACAATGTCTGCTTTATTGCCACTAATGTTGCATTACCTTAAATGGTAAAGTGGGAGTACAAGGCAACTTCCAGGTATATCCCTGTGCTGAAAGTTGTTCAGTGGGTTCTCTTTTTTTGTTTTTTTTTTAGCATCCGCATCACCTATCGTAATCCGGGTGGTGCTTACTCATGCATACCTCATTGCTCAGTCCTAAATTTAGTAGTTGCCAAAAATCACTGAAGTGTTAACCTTTCGAATCAGCCATATAGAAACACAGTTGGTGTTGTGCAAAGATAAGAGTGTTTACCTGTTAATATTGCAATGCATATGCCTGATGCACTAGCTAATGGCACCCTTGTGTAATTGTTGATAAAGCACTTGCAGGGTCTGCTTCTGTAATGAAAAAAAAAGCAAAATGGGATTGCGGCCACATCCTAGAGCTATTTCAGCAATGATGCGACGGTAATAGTGTTGCTTTCTTAGTGGAGGAGAAACTGTGCTGCATGAATAACGTGAGGCCTTTCTACTAATTTAAAATTACTACTGCATGTAACTTAACGTTTGGCGTTCCTCTTTGTTAAATGCAGAAAAAGTGCATCTGTGCCAAACAACATGAAGAAATCACACACGTGAAAGAACAAATCGCATGCATAGAGGCAGAGCTCATGAAAGCAACAGTGTCTTGTTAAGCTTGATAGAATTATTCTCTCGTGATAGAACTGTCAGCTGTGCTATAAGTTTTGACAGTGAACAGAGGCCGATACAGTGCCACAACGCCCAACGTCATCTTTGGTACAAGTGGTAAACTCATTCTTGTGGCAAAAAGCTGCACCTCAGACGGAAATATCGGGGCCTTGTGGGTGGTAGAGCGGGTGAGTCCGGAACCGGGACCGTGCGTACAACTTGAAAAAGAAAGCAAGAAAGAAAAAAGGAAATCTCGTTTTTAGGGACTAAACCAAGCAAAACAAACGTGATAGAGCCACCCTCCCGCCCGTTCGGCAACCATTACCCATCTCATCAGTGACCTTGAACAGCTGCGAGTGCACCCTGCGGGCCCCCCCGTGGCAGAGTGGCCTGAATTATGACCGCCGCACCGCCGACAGACAAATAGCCGAAGAATGCCGCCGCAAACGTAACCAAATCCCAGTGTTACTTTACCCACGGCACAACTGCCCACATTTGATGTTCCAGGTGCAGCGATGCCTCACAACCTCGACAGACTGGAGCTGCTGGACTACGAGCAAGGGGAACACTTGTGGCCTGCCATTACACATGCCTCTGTGAGCAACTACTTTTTGCACAAACCGTGCCACGATGGGGAGGCTACAAAAGCCTACAAGTCTGCTGATGCATATCAGTACGTCAAGTCAGGCATGTGCCTACCAGCCGCTGAACAGTGTGCAGTAATGAGGTTTTCTTACTGTGCAATAGTGCAAATCTTGAGTGAAGCTGGCATTTTATTCCACATAAATTGGCTTTTTGACTTGTGACAACATTCTGAAGGAAATGCAAAGATCTGCATGCACCCAAAATCTGTACACGGTTTCTGTACTGATTTTGCCCCTACGCTTCCGAACCTGGGGCCCACCTGTCATCGGTGTTGCGCCTGTAGAGAACATCGGCTCTGACATCAAGAAGACCGAGTACGTCACCGCCCTCTCCCGAGGGCGGTGATGCTTGAAAGTGGTAGCCGCCTAAGCTGCGCTGGCACCACCTACAGCTTTTAAAGCTGATCTGCTAGCTGGTTTCTGGCAAGAATGTGTAAAATTACATAAATGAAATCCGCATTTCAATAAGTTTCATATTATGAAACATGCAATTTGATGCCAAAAATTCGTTGTGCCATAACTAAGTTTACTTTGCAGGATTCCGAGGAAGACACTGACATTGGGGGCTTCCTTGTCCAGAGCTCCCTATTGAAGATGCTCGAGATAACTCATGCAAAAAGCCCAACAATGTACGCGCGAGAACTGCTTCGGCAACTCTTTGAGCCTGGAAACCTGCCTGGCACTTCCATGACGGGGAAGAAATCAAACACCCATAAACAAAAAGATGCGAAACTGCAGCTAGACCCAATCAGGGTCAACGCCGTTGTCAGTGAGTATACACTCTTTCCACATTGGGTTAGGAAAGAACTGCATCTACTTGGTGTACTGAAGTCGGCAGCTACAATTGGTTTCCATCTTCTCTGCAATTATCAAGGCCTTGAGAAGTTTGTATAATGTCTTTCCATTAAAAATTTTTGGATTGATGCAGTAGGAGCCTGTAATGTTTGACCATGGAGGTCGTCGCACTGCGGGCGCAACCAGCGATGGAGACACAGAGACAGCCGTCACCCTTCGGAGGGCCGTTAACAATTAGGCCGTCTCGACGCACAGCGCCTACGGAAACGAGCAGGGTCGTGTTCGCCCCGGGACAAAAAGGCGCCACCGGCGACTATGTGTGGAGGTTCTCCGAACGCACCTTCCTTGGTCTGGGAGTATTGTACCCGGCCTTACCGTTTCTTGTTTACTTAGAACTTTCCCTTCCCTCACTGAGGGTATTTATGCCAGGCCCGGCGTGAGGATGGGGTCTTTTTTTGCTCTGAACTTGCTGCAGGTTACGGGGAGAGTCCCGCCTGCGCCGGCTAGACCCCAGCAAGCTTCTAAGCCCCACTGCGGGCTAGTTCTGCTCCCCTTGTATATGCCTTGTAAATAATTCCTGTACATAAACTGTACATAGCTTGGACATCCGAGTCTGCCTCGTCCCTCACGGCGACACGAGAGACCGAGTGCATTCCTGGGTACGGAGAAGACCTAAAATTGACTGGGCCCAATCATGCAACGTGCTTTTCCCAACTGACCAGCGTACTCCCACCCCCCTGGTCATAAAAGCTTTTAAAGTTTGCATGGAAACATGTGTGCTGCTGGATACAATTGAATGGACCGAAAATTGTCAGTTTCAATTTTACGCACTTTCAGCACTGCCGCTCAGGCCAGCCTGGCAGACGCCAATTCGGGCAGCAATATGGTTAAAGAACATGAAAGTAATGATGGCATATGCTCCCTGTCCCCCCCCCCCCCCCTCAAAACAAAAAAAAAGCATTTTGAAGTTCCTTGCAGCACCCAGTTTCAGCAAAGCTTCTTGCGAATTGTAAGCTCTCATTTTTGGCACATTGTTTGGCCATGCTGAGGAAATTCTTGTAAACCAAGCGACCTTGTTTGCGAAGCAAGTAAAGATCAAGGGCTGGCAGGACATGGCAGATAAAGAGATGACTGCCTTTCTTGGTATGATGACCAAGACGGGCTTCAATAAGGCACACCCCATCTCCCCCATCCGGCAATGCCCTAGGAGTGTAGCAGATATTGTTCTACAGCGAAAATGAAAAGTGGTCCAAGACAAGTTGCACAGCATGCAAGATTCACCTCTGCAAGGTTCCCAGTTTTCCAAAGTTCCCTCGGGAATACAACACCCCTGAATGCCCACACGGAAGAGTATTCCTACCGCTGTACTTTTTGTTCCTTATAACTGCAGGTGTTTTCTCAGTTACAGTTGTGTTCACAGCCTAATAAACAGTGAAAGAATCCACTCAACTATCTTCTATAGAAACCCCATGGGCTTTTAAGGGTTAATGAGCGATATCCACGTTTCTAATACAATTATTCCTTAGTGTTTTTACCTTGATTAATTATAAAGGAAATATTTACGTTATAGACTATTCTTGAAAACAGAAGCGTAAACATTACCAAGACATAACTGTAGCTTTGAAAACTGTTGCTGAGCTGTCATTCATGACCCCCTCACACACACACACCCACCATTTTTATTACCTTTTTTCTCCCCATGAAAAATGTCACTCCATAGGAAAGCGTAGAAAAGATTGTGATATTTGCACCCGAATGTGCCATTCTTTTTGTCCCATTGTAGGTCAACAGCCACGTCGTGGTTTACAAGGAGACAGCCAAGTCTCTCCGCAGCCATGCAGAGTGGCTGCGTGACAACGAGAAATGTACCGTGGCAAACGCAGCTTTGAGGGCCTGCCCGCAGGCGACGTCTAAGGCACGCCACAAGAAGCTTAGAGAGCTTTCCATCAAGGATGCATTGACGGAATTTCCACTTCTGTTCAACGAAGCATCGGTATGTTTGTAAGCTGTGTAATGTACAACGTACAATGACTGAAGGGCATTATATTGTAAGTTGCTCATGGAATTCAACATCGTGTTTAAAAAAGACATTGTGGAGGCCACGGAGGAAGGCTTCAGGAAACTGAGTTGGTCATCCGGCGCGGCAGCCAGAAAGAGGTGGCAGCTCTTTCTGAAGCAGCAGGAGGTAATGTTATGTAATCAGCTTTCTTGCTTTCTGTTTGTTCTAATTGTGTTCTATTCCCTGTGCTACATGAGCGTTTGAAAGGACATGCAAGCCGAATGGCCTCAAAATTTTCAAATTCTGTTCAATCTGCAAAGACTTCCGCCAATTTACAAAGCAGTGCAGCGCCTGTAACCACAGTTCTCAATGGCAGTTGAATGTTTCTGCCTTCACTTGGCATGTCTTGGTAGGCCAGTTTTTTTTTTTTTTTTCATTACTTGGCGAGAAATCTTGATTTCAAAGCTAAACTGGGCCAAAACACATTGTGAGTCATAAAACTGATTATATCCTACATGTGTGCAAATAACACGTACAAAATGAAGTCGGAAATATGCCTTCTATATAGGACGTTCTCTTTTTTAACACCTGCGGTGTCGAGAGGACAAAGTTTCTTTTTAATCATAGATTGAGCAATAGAAAATGTTAAAGCCACTTGTGAGCGCAGAGTTTTTCCACGTTCTGTGTAGCCAGGTTCGAAGGCAGGGTAGGAAGATAAAAGGAAGAAGGTGGTCAATAAAAGAGATCAAAGAATTTGCCTTGAGCCTATTTCTTAGTAGGCCCAAGGCAACGTTACTAGAATAAACTCAGTTTGAAAGCTCCGCCGGAGAGGTGGGCCGCGTGGCGGGCGCGAGAACTAGTGGCGCTGTAGTCGAGTCTTGCGCTACTCTCGGCGCGTCGTCTGCTACTGCGGCGGGCCGCCGCAGCAGCCGTCCGCGGCGGGCCGCCGCCCCGACGTATCGCGGCGGCTTAGTAGTACTGCTATTGCTAAACTTAAACATATATCATCTTCCCGGTCGACAAGCTTAAACATCTTCATCTTTCCAGTCGACGTTACCGCATCCCATTTGTGCACTGTTTGAGTAGATATGCATACGATCGTCTGTATGCGCATTGACTTGCATGCGTTGCTCATTGGCTGGATAAGAATCGACGGTGGGCCTATATTTGAGCTGTGTAGATTGCGTTTAACTTCCATATACGGGAGTTTCATAGCGAGTGAGCATTTTCAGCGTAGCTTCGATAAGTACTGAGCTGCCTTATCTCGACGAAAAATGACCCAACACGTTTGTAAAAGCCGCGCCTTTATGCCTGTGCAGCAACACGACAGTTTTTGTAAATCTCGTCAGTGCGAGGTTCCGTTAACCAGCTTCCGATGTAGAGTTCTTATTCTCAACTTTTATATGCGCCGGGCTCATCTCACCTCCTCCGGCCTCAGCGCTGTTTGTGGTGCATAGGAGACATTAGATCACCGAAGATGAAAGTTCGCCTACAGTTCTGACGCTCAGTTCATCTCTCGCAGATGCACTCGACTTTTGCGAAATCACGTTAAAGGTAGAAGAATCCGCGTGGAATCCGCACCTTTAAATCACAATTTAAAGGTGCGGATTCTACGCCTAAGTTCATAAGGATCTTTGACCGCCTTTTTGATGTTTTTAACTCAAGAAATCCCTCCACCTGATCGTACAAAGCACCTCTGCGAAAGGCGAATGAGGCGAATGAGGATTTAAAGGCTGAATTGTACATAACAGGACTCCAGGATGCACAAGGAAAATCAGCAATTGAGGGCCTCAAGAAAACCGTATTTTTAGGACTCCCCATACGTATGAAAAGTGTCATGGCAACTTTTTACAGGCTTCTGGAAACAGGGAAGCTGCAGAATTTGCTCACGCACAAGATGTCTCATAACCACCTGAAAGCATTCTTTGGTTGCGTAAAAGGAAAGGGGTGTCAAAAAATAACAACCCTACTACCTTCCAAAGGAGCTGCATAAGGCAGTTGTTTAAGCAATTTCATATTAGCCGTACGCGATTAAATATGATCCAATATGACCCGGAATTAATTCGAAAGGCCGTTGAAGGTGAGAACAGCCCGGCGCACATAAAATTCAGCACAGGAACTCTACACCGGAATCTGGTTAACGGGACCTCCCACTGATGAGGTTCACAAAAACTATCGTACTGCCATGCGGGCCGGAACGACCACCCTCACGTGTTTTGCTTGAAGCCAGGCAAAACACGTGTTGTTTTGCCTGGCGAGCATCGGCGTCAATATCGGGCGCCTCCTTCACTCAAGAAGGTTTTCATTAAGATCGTCGGTGCAAGTGCGCGTGCTTTGCAGCGACCAACATTACTAGTAACGTTGGCAGCGAGTGTGTACGCTTTGCTCGTCGGTCATTTTTGGAACTGTTTTCGGCCATGCGAAGGAGCTTGCACGAAGACACGTACGTCATGTACAAAGCGTAGTGAGGAGCAAGAGATTTATCCACGGTTCGGCATGCCGGCTTGCTTTGCGCCGGGGTGCAAGAGCGGCTACCGCAATGGCTACTCCACTTCACGCCACTTCTTCGGGCCACCAAAGGACCCTACGGAATTGAAAAGGTGGGAGCAAGCTTTACATCGCAAAGATAAAAGGCTAACTGCGAAATGCAAAGTCTGTGACATTCATTTTGAAGATGACGGCATTGTAAAGCACTACCATCATGTTGTTGGGGGACAAGAAATTTTGATAGCACGCGTAAAGTGGGAGCTCGCGCCCGGTGCCATTCCGCGTTTGTTCCCGCCACTTCCACCCCATATATCGAAGCCGAAACTTTCGGGATCAAGGCGCAAATCAGCCCAAAAACGCACGGTGTCCCGCAAAAGTCCAATGCCTAGTTCTTCGGCGGAGGAGCCGCCGGAAGTAGAACAGCAAGACGAAAGGCAAGCGGTTATTAGCAACGCTGCCGTGACTCAGAGTTGCCCTGGCGTCACAATAACAATTGATGAATTGTCAACTGTCACGCTGCCTTCAAATCAGTGGATTTTCGAGAGTTTTTACGACGAGGCAACGAACAAAAGGTGTGTGAAATAAATTATAAAATATAATATAAAGTAAAATAAATATAAAGTCACTATCTTACAAACGTGTTGGGTCGTTTTTGGTCGAGATAAGACAGCTCAGTAGTTATCAGAACTACGCTGAAAATGCTCACTCGCTAAGAAACTCCCGTATATGGAAGTTACACGCAATCTACACAGCTCAAATATAGGCCCACCGTCGAATCAGCCAACCAATGAGCAACGCACGCAAGTCAATGCATACAGACGACCGTATGCATATCTACGTAAACAGTGCGCAAATGTGATGCTGGGTGTCAGCTGGAAGGATGACTAATTTTGAAGTTTGTCGACTGCAAGGATGATAAATGTTTAAGTTTGGCCATAGCACTACTAGAAAGCCGCCGCGAGCAACTCCGCGGCCGCCGCAGTAGCAGACGACGCCCCGAGAGTAGCGCAAGACTTGACTGCAGCGCCGCTAGTTCTCGCGACCGCCGTTTGGCCCACCCTCCTCCGCTGGCGGAGATGTGGAGCTCCGAAACTGAGTTTATTCTAGTAACGTTGGCCCAAGGCTTACCGACAGATCTCTGAAGCGCTATTTGCCACACCCGAGGTCGCACCTGAGGTGGTTGGTTGAAGTGCTCATGACACCCAGAATTATTTCTGGAGTGTTTGATGCCTTGAAAGACGCTGTCAAAAATTGGCCAATCAAAGATCGGGTTTGTGTAATCATGTGTGTAGGAAATGCCGTTGCGCCCAAATTTACAGTACAACACCAAAAATGATGTCATTGGGCATTCAGACGACGGTCACAGAGAGGACAGCAGGCGTGGAAAACACAGCCTTTGGCTTGCGCAGTGGCCAAAACGACGTTGCGTGCAGAAGCCATCAAAAGACTGTTGCTTGCCTTAATTGAGAAGCTGAAATAACTTCAGCTCTTTGTTAAGGCAGTGGTATGTGATCAGGGGTCAAGTAAGATTCAGTTATTCGAAATGCTAAATGTGACCCCACAGAATCCTTTCTTTGAAGCTTGTGAGTAGGTCTACTTCTTGTTTGACACGCCGCACTTAATAAAGTGCACAAGCAATAACCTTCGCTACCCCCCCCCAAGCGTTTCATTGGCAATGAAGTTGTCAATCGGACGTACATAACACCTTTGTGTGAAAGCAAAGATAAGCTGATCTCAAAATTGGTCCCTAAATTGACTGATGAGAGGCCCTTTGAAAGGCCAAGATGAGAGACTGATGAGAGACCGATGAGAGACTGATGAAAGTCCAAGAGGCCTTTCAACAGCATGAAGGTTAAGTTTGCGACACAGGGCTTTAACCAGACTGTATCCAAAGCACTGTCTGCAATGATTGCTATTGGAGCACTATAGTTGCGACTGCTAAACCTCGTGGGAATGCTTAATTATTCACGCATTCCTCCAAAGCAGTCCCGCTCTCGCGACGGGTATCGCGGCGTGCATGAGCAGCAGGAGGCGAGACACGGCTGCTTCGTTTTCCTGTGCGCCGCGCAGCCCGCAGGGGCGTGCTGCTGACAGTCGAGGGAGCAGAGGAAGTGGGGGTGGTGGTCGGCTTCTGTTTTTCCGCCAACAAAACCCGAGGGGACGCCCTCTTCAGTTGGGACCACCGAAGAAAACAGAAGTAGGCCACCCCCGCTCTGTCGACCAGGGAAGTAGGCCACCCCCGCTCTGTCGACCCTTTATTGGAGTATCCCCAGACCAGTTAAGCCTGACCGACCTTTCTATTTTTTTATGTAAGCGGAATCAGAGATAACCAGTGTGTTTTGTATGTTTTAGTTATTCAATAAATGTGTTTGGTAGAGACCGGAACTCCGTTTTCACCCGAACCCGCCCCGGCCGCTGTCCAGTGCGCCGCGGGTTGGGATCGCTATCTTTGTTGCACGGGAGCCGCTAGGCGAAGCCCGCTTGCCAGGCTGAGCGAGTAAGGCAACCCCATAACCTATAGCGAAATTCATTGAGCAAATGGACAAGATATTCAACTGCCCCAACAGCAAAAACCCCAAAGTGATTATCTGCAAAAGTACAATTTTGCCATCAGTGCCAATTCGAAACATTTGGAATTTCTACGTGAGGCACTCAAATAGAGTGCAAACTGGAGGCTTGACATCCCCTAAAGACAGCCCCACACAATTTGTGGCTGGCTTGTCACGGTACAGTCTGTCATCATGCTGTGGGAAGAAATCTCCCAAAACTTAGATTTCGATTGTCTCTTGGCTCGCAACCTGCAACAGGACCCTCTGGAGAACTTCTTTGGCTCCATGAGGCAGAAGCATGGCTGTAATGAGCACCCAAATGTGTTGCGATTCATTGCTGACTGTTTAACCTGACACCTAGAGGGAACTGTGAAATTCAAGACACCTACGTGCTGGCTCGTCTGGCACAGGGCAGCCGTAGTGAGGCACCAGCCTTGGAGGTGGCAGAATTTCGCAGCTCCAGCGACGAGTAAGGTGAAGGCTTCCCAGATATACTGAAACAAAACACCTTGTTCTGTTTCAGTGGCCACCTAGTGCACCAATTCTTCAAGAGACACCCAGCACGGTGTGCTTGTGGACCACTCTTGAGGAATGAGGAGGAGGTCTTCTCTTGTTCCCATCAGATTTTAGCCTTGCTTAGGTCTCCTGATGAGCCGGGTGGGCTCTTTGGCCAGTTCACAGCGCCTTCCCATGGCTTCCTTGAGGCCGTAATGGACATGGAAGAGGAATTTCTGGAACATGTGGGAGTTTGTGCACATCTGCATGGCCCAGTGCCAGCACTTTAGACTGCAGTGCACGAAAGGCTGCCACTTAACTTGAGCGGCAGTGAAGCATGTCACGGAGACCTCCTGCAGCATTTCTACCGCACAAGGATAATACGACATGTAGAAGAAATTGATAGGGTTTTAAAGAAAACAAAAGACAGGAAGTCTGCCGCCATACGGAAGCGCCAGAAGGTGTAATTTTAAATTCAGGTTGTCATTCCGTGGTGGTATATTTTTTTTTACTGCGGGCTGGTGCACCAAGGCTACAACTTGTTTAACAGGCACCCTATAGCAAAATGCTGTGCACTAATTGAAAGTGCTTTGTATTATAAAGCGGGATGAAGTTTAGTACATAGGCCCTTCGTTGCAATGAGGCCTTGCATGTTTTTCAGGTCCAGCTTGGTTTCTGGAACCAAGTTTTTTAAGCCTCATGTGAGTGGCGTCAAAATTGACGAATTTTTTTATACACCGACTGTTCTACACGCTACAGCTACACTATGGCTATGAAGCTCTTATAGTGAAGACCTCTGGATTAGTTTAGACCACTTGGCTATCTTCAATGTGACCCGAAATCTCGACAAATGGGTTTTATCGCTTTTGCCTCCATGAAAACAAGGGCCACAAAAGTTAAGCCACTGCTGAAATTTTGTCCTTAGGCTGAGGAGCAAATTGCCTTTGCCAATGAGCCACGATAGTGGGTGTAGTGATAGCTTGAGTGACCAGTGACATTTAGGCCTCCTGATGCCCCAAAAAGTGAATGAAAACATTGCCATTTTTTAATTGTACCAGAAATATGACCAGTATCACTGTTATTAAAACAGTCGTTATACTGAATGACTGAGTGGGGCTTAATGCACCGAAGTTACACCTAGGATATCAGGCACGCCGTAGTGTAAAGCACTGGATTAATTTTTGACCTTGTGGGAATCCTTCACGTGGGCTGAAATCTCGCCGCATGGGCGTTTCATTGCGTTGAGCTTACCCAAGTGTATTACATGGAAGTTGCTTGCCCACAGCTGGGGTAGCCTAAACTACTCCGAACACCTTCAGCTTATGTAGTAGAATAGCCTATTAAGGGGTGACTAATTGTTGGTTTGTACGCTTGCTTTCTATGAGCGTTGCAGTCAGCTGTCTTTGCTGCTAAACTGAGCTACTGCATGGTGGTGTCGGTGTTGCCCGATTGACCCGAGTTCCTCATTTCTTAGCTATGGCATGTTTTTTTTTCTTTACTGCGTTAAGTCATAAAAAACTGTTTAGCTATACCAGGTGTAAGCCGTAGGAGTAGCCTCCAAACGTTTCTGCATGCTACAGGGGTGACAGCTTGCTGAGTGATGTGTCTCGAACCCAGATACAAGAAACAGAGGAGGGAGGACATGGCCAGGCACCTTGCAGCCAGGATCACAGACGAGAGCAGCGGTGCGGTGCGGTCAGAGACATACTCGCTGACAGCGATGAAGTACTAGAACTTCGCTGAGGTTGTCTTTGTTGATGCAATTCACAAGACAAACGGATACCACTGTATTTCGTCCTAGCGGAAGATTCCTATGGGGAAAGCGCGATAATTGCAGTTTTGTATGCAGGTGAAGACGAGGCAACTGTGCAAGCACTGTTCTCAAGGTTCAGCACAAAGTGTGCATCCAGCTGTGACACAAACGTCATAACTGATTAGGATTTCCCTGAAAGGAAGGTCCTAAAGTCTGCGCTCCCTTGTTCTCTCAACACAGTGTGCCTCTTTCACGTGCTGCAGACATTTAAAAGGGAGATAATATAGAAGATGGACATCAATTCTCAGAAGAGAACGCTCATTCTTGGAATACTGAAAAGACACACAGTGAAGCACACTACTAAGAGGTGTACAAAAAGCTGCAGGACACAAGATGCAGCAAGGAGCTTCACTACATTGACAAAAATTGGCACCCTACACGTAAGCGAATGGGTGGAGGGGCTTAAGCATCGAGCCACCACTTGCAGAAATTCTACAAAAAACTGTGTGAAGGCCATCAACCAGAAAATCGTGCAAGTTGTGAATAGGTATGCATCCCTCCACGAGAAGCTTTGCGATTTGCTGACTGTCGTCAACAGGCTGCACCTTGTGTGACCATAGGGCAATGAAAGCTTTGCTGAAGGCCCCAGTTGTCAGAAATTTAACAACTTGTGAAGAGAAGTACCATGCCACATTGACGCCATACGCCTTTTCTATCATCTTGAAGGAAATAAGGAAAGCTAATGACATGGATGCTTTAGGGCAGCATTCTGATACTGAAGTTTCAGCAGAAAACTGCTCGTGTACTGTAACGAGGCAATTATGCTGCCGTGTATACCAGTTCTTTTAACGTAGAGTGGGGTCTTCCCATGTTTTTCGACAATGGAACCCGGCGGAGCTCCACCGAAAGTCGTGTCGACTCTTTGCAACAGATCTACCCTCCACAGGCAAACCTAATGTGGTGCCTCATGTGACCACAAAAAAAAGGTCATATCAGAATGCCAGAAGCCTAGGCAAGCAACAGCAGTTCTCCTGGAGACTGAAACACTGGTTGCAGAACTGCCAATGAAGCAGTCGTAGCAAAAGCTGGAAATTCTTCAGCATTTTAAGAAAAGCCCTGAGGAAAGGAAAGAGGTAACTCTGGTTGAAGTTCTGATTTATGAAGATTCAGGAGACGAAGCCGTGTATGACAAGGAGAGTGCCGGTGAGTGCATATTTTGTTTCTTGCATGCATGCCTCAGCAAGCCATTAGTTGTGTACTATATGTGAAGGTACCTATTGCTGATGACAAAGCTTCAAATTTATACAGCAGGACAGCCTGCTGACAGAGCAGCCCCAGGGCCTCAACTGGTGTCCAACCCAGCGGCTGTGCGGAATGCAGCGCTTGCAAGTGGTAAGCGGACACCCAGTTGCTCTGCATGATGCATTTTATGATCTACCCAAAGACTGTGGGGTCAGTTTTGCCTCGTACCGACTGGAACCAACAGCTCTTCTGTCAGCAGCCCACCCCATCCATCCAGCCAAGGAGCACCAGGTTCCGTCCAAGCGACTGTCCGGAGTGCAGTGTTTGCAAGTGGTAAGCCACAATGCAGTGGCTTTGAATATTTTCTAGGATCATTGTATTCACTGAGTAATACCGGTTTCGCCTTGTGATGACAGATGTTTTTTTTTTGCCCATCTGTTAATAAGCATTTTGTTTTTGCTGAAAAGAAAGCATTTTTGTGTAGCCACTCATTGAATTTGTGTTTTATTTTTTTTTAAGATCGTACATATGCAGCGCCATCTCTCCCACCGAATTTTCATTCATTTCTTGTTGTTACTATTTGTTCTGACCCGCATTTTCACATCGAGCCCTCAACCTAATGCCACTGGACTTAGTGGGTACGGCATTTTCATCGCTGGAGCTGATACACTACGCGCAACAGACTGTTTTCCTGACCCGCCAGGTGGTACTGCTCGGAAGCCTACTAACACGTTTGTCTTGACATGTTTAAACGACACCACCTAGACTTTTTTTAAAGCCTAAGTACTCTGTGGGACACGGCCTACATCATTGGGCTGGAGCGGGCGGGGGCTAATAGAAAAAGCGGGCTTCATGGCAGAGCACAAGGTTGTCTTCCCTGCAAAGGCCAAATACTTTTTTGCTGGTGTCGCCTATATATAAACTATATTTATAAAACTATATTTATAAGTTACAGCCGTTATTTGCAAGCAAGTTCGACGGAGGTTTAATGATGCCTAGCCCGCACCATTTTTGACGGCGCCTGTAAGATAAAACTGCCGTGTTCTCAGTCAGCTTTCTTTCCTCACTGCGTTCACGCCCACGGTATTGTGCACATGACCCTGACCACGCTTCTTTTCGAGCCTGTCATTTGTAATTTGCCAGGATGCTGCCGCACTACTGTTGTAATGCTGAGCAAGTGTTCAGCCCCGCGGTGTCACGGCAATTACACTCCAGAGTGTAAAGTGCCGGTGTTTCAGTTTACCCAAGAAGACAAGTTGGGACGCAAATGGATACGTGCGATACACCGAGAAGACTAAACCTACACAAAACTCCTTACTGTCCATATATTATTGTCTTTCAGGTAATTGAAAAAGATGTAGCATTGCACACACTATCACATAACAAAAGTGTTACAGTCTACCTAACACATAACACAACCTTGTTGAAAGAGTTGTTACTGATTCGAAGGTAATATTCTTTCACAGGTATATGCACACCATTTCGCAACTGACAACGTTTTATACAGTACATTTACGTTCATGGCCCCACAGGGTGTAACCCGCGCCTTCACCCGGGGGAGGTTCCGGCCAGATTTCCAGACTGTCCGACATGCCTGTCGTCCAAGCATGCTACCCGGGAGAGCGCAGATAGTAAGCGACGGCCATGCAGAAGGCTCTAGCAGAGTCAGCGGAGACTTCCACAGCGAAGAGGAAGCTGGCAGAGTTCTCCGTCTGAAACACCTGGCAGATTACGTTAGGTGCGAACAGAGTGCGTTCTGGGACGTCACTGAAAAAAATGACCACCTAATCTTGCTGGATAAACCAGAACAACCACCACCTATGTTTTTCGTTTCCGGAATTCGACACAGAAGAAGGCCACATGTTGCCAGCTTATTTTGAAATTGTAAGAGAGGTCTACGATTTTGAACTTGAACTTGAACTACGATTTTGAACTAGGACAACTGCCGAGGTTTGCATACACGTCTCGAAAAAGCCCTTTTCTTTCGGCCATTGAAGAGCAAAACTTGAAACTCGCACTGCAAATATGCAACGACACACAGCCCCCAGCTCTTTGAGCCATAGCAGAAAAGCACAGCCTGGACCATGTTAAGGGCACCTCCATGTTGAGAGCATGAATCAAGAGAGCGCTCTCAAAAAATGTCTCCCAATTACAACTTGCCGCGACCCTAAAGGCAGCTAAAGATCCCCAGTGCTCACTGAAAGCATCTGTACATACTGCACCCCGACGCAACATCACTGGCATTGCTGAGAAAGCAAAAAGCGACCCAAAGGCCTTCCGGTCTTATGTAAACCTCCTCCGCACCTCTCAGCAGCACCAAAGTTTCAGGGTTAATGGGAAAGTGGTCGATGCCCCTCATGGCACTTTTTTAGCTGGTTTTCTGCATTTTCTGCCCTATTAGGAGAGCAATGTCGGCCCTGGGCCCACATATGGTGTCGGCTTCAAGCTGCTGGTGTTCGGTGCGTGCGTGCCTGCCTGCAGGTCACAACAGTTGAGCAGTAATTTTGGGCTTTCAGGCCTTGGTCTGGCCTCGGCCGGGGCCTCGAGGGCCTGCGTGCCCTGTGTCTGGGGGACATTGCTGCCGCCCTCTCTCGTTTTACGGACCCCGGGTGGCCGGCAGCATGGCTTTCCGGCCATGGTAGCGTGCCCCCCTGGCCGTAGACGGGGCTGGGAATGGGGCATTCAGTTCATCTTCACTCTTAGGTTAAAACTATGGGTTCAGTGTGGGACCGGTGTCTGGCTCATTCAGTATTCCGTGCCCAACCCCGCTCTGCAGAAAGCTCTAGCGGTCTTGGATAATTTTATAAATGGCTTCAAACGGCCCCATGTGGCACTAATTAGGCCCTCTAGGCCACGAAAGTAGGGTGCCGGGTTCAATCCCTGCCGGGTCACACTTTTTTTTTCTTAACCTTTTACTGCCTGTTTGGTATGGTGCTACTTCGAGGGGGGGGGGGGGGGGGACCTACCTGATTCCTGCTTATGCACTGCAAAGAGTTTGTGGCCTGTTTGTTCGCTCTTATATTTGAGATTGCCGCATGAATCAGACAGCTGCCAACATGTTGTTGCAGCCTGATTTTGCGTACAGAATTCACATTGTGAGGTGTTGTGACTGTGCTGTCGTCCTGCTGTGTCCATGAGGTCATCGTTGGCATCCTGTGGTCGGGCAGAGGCAGAGTCTAGAACCATAACGATCACGTACCCTCCGGAAAAAAGGTGCTCCCTTTGCGGATTTGAGGTTTCCTCCATGCTGGCCCTGGCCAATCACTACAGGGACTCCGACGATAAGGCAGTTCAGTGGAATTGTTCAAGCCGTGGCCAATCCGAATACACCACTGCGAGCTCAATGCCCTCGCACTTTAAGGGGGGACGCGGCTTTCAACTTTGGAAAAATGACCAAAACATCGTTTTTTTGAAACCCACATATTCGGCTTCTATGTTTCCTATTCTGTGCGTCTGCAAAGTTTTTACGCTGAAAAGCGTCGCAAAGTGGCATAAAAAAATACTTTTGTCAGGCGCGGTGACAAACTATCAGCGCAAAAGGGCGAAAAAACGGCAATTTTCGGAGCGCTCTATCTCCGCAACGGTGCCACCGGGCGCGGCCATTTTGATATGGTTAGATCGGCCGAGCGATCGTCTTTCCCGTTCCGCTCGTCTCTTTTATCTTCGTTCATTCACAAACGCACAAACGGCAGAAAAGAAACGACGCACAAACGAAGCTAGAAATAGATGCTGAAGCGCTATTGGTCCTCCGGTCGGGGCACAGAACAGCGACCCTCCTGATTGGATGTCGCGGGCGCAACGCAAGATGGCGGCCGCCTGAGCTGCGTAGCGAGCGGATTGAGTTCATTTTCGCCGCTTCGCTCGGCCGAGTTTCTGTTCAATCTGTGGTATTCAACACGGACGTTATCGCGATGGGAATGCCAGAGATAACGAGCCAGATTACGGGAAGTTGTGGGGCTCGAAAGGCGGAGGTCATCGAACGTTTCGTGGTGCGCGTGACTCTACCGTCGCCAGACCCCGGAGGGTGACGCGGTGTGCGCGCTTGCGATAGCGGTTCGTGAAGTGAACTTTTAGTCGGATTTGCGATGTTTACACGCTTAGTTATTGCTCTGTTTTGACTGTGGGCTCGCTAGCCTTGAGAAAGAAACGGTCGACGCGTCAAACGCTGCGGCGCGCACGGCATAGCCGACGCGCATTGGAGCATCACATGACTGGGCAACCGGTTACGATTGAACGCCAGTAGTTGTAATTAATGCCTGCGACGTTAGTTTTAATCTTAAAAGCGACCTGACCAGCCATATCAGGTATAATCAAAGCTCGATATGTCGCGGTAAGCGTGCGCTGCGATGCGCGCGAGCCATATCGCCTTTCTTGCGCAACGTTTCCCGTGCACTTGTAATTTTCATGCAAACAGGTTTTGAGTTAGTAATATCATGCAAACAGGTTTTGAGTTAGTAATATAGGAATAAAAATATGCTCTCTGCGTTAAAAATGTACGTTACTGTGGCAGCATTTAACAGTGATTTTTTTAGGGAAATTATTGATACCATTGCTCAGGGCATACTAGCTGTGCTGCGAGAAATATTGGATGCCTTGAATGTCAAAAGTAGTAAAAAAAATATGCTCTTGCATTGAAGTTGGGAGTTATGCAGAATACTCTACCAAGCTTCAAAGTAGCTCATTTTCAACCTTGTGGTATGCAAACTTTTGGCAATGAACACCTGCACTATGAGTACTAAGTTGCTGTGCCAGGCAAGAAAAACATGAAAAAAAGCCAAAAATGTTCAAATTTAAGTTAAAAAAATGCTTAACTTGTTGCCATGGTGACAACACTGCAAAAGGAGGTTGTCCAGTGCGATACAGCCAACCAACTAACCTACTTTGCATTGAAAGCCCATTGAAACCCATCTCCCCTCCGTTTGGTTTGCAAAGGGGGGTATGTACTCTTCACGGAGGAGCTGAAAATGATGTTTTCTGGAAAGAGAAAGGCTGAAAAGGCACTCCAATTTCAAGGCAAGGCCTTCCAGAAGCCCCATGTTCAAAAAGACATGAAAGGCTACAACCGTGACGACTTTTGATATGTGAAACCTATGTTGCAACTTCGGAAGCCGTTTTCTCAAAACAGTTTTTTTTGCCACCTGTGTCGCTTGTCCCAGGGATTTCTTCGTGACCGCTGGGTCTATTTTGATTCCGTTTCTTGCATTACATTCCTTGATGAACTGTTCAGGTCGTGACACTTTTAGTTTTCCAGATTTGTTTTTTGTGATTTTTTTATTCAAATAATCGTTCACAGTTGACATGCCTGTTGCACATTAACCTCTAAAAAAATGAAAACTAAAAAACATTGTGTTGTAAAAAAAAAAATTCTAAAACTGTCACGACCTCGTCCATTCATTTGGGAATGCAAAGCACTTCGAACAAGTTTTCTATCGTGTTTTATAAGCCGCTCAAGCTCGGTACAAGCGGAACAGAAAGAAAATTTCATACATAAAAAAGTTATCAAAATATTAACTTCAAATTTTTATGGTGTTATCACAGAAGCATTTCCAGTTGCTGTGCCAATTTTCATCAAAATCCACAAAGAAATAAAAAAGTTGATTTTGAAAGCCACGTCCCCCCTTAAGTGATGCCCTAGGAGAGCGTCGTGAGCCGCTTCTGCAGATGGTGAGGCATGCTCAGACCCTCAGCCGCCTACACCCAGGGTAGGGGATGGTGACACCAGTGCTAGTTCCCCGGCATTGCAGTGGCACCCTCGAACTGACGTCAGTACCACTCCAGATACCACTCTTGAATCACAGTCAGCAGGGTGGGAGGATGCAGAGTTGGAAAGACTGACGTGTCTTTGCCTGAGGCAGGGTCTGTGGTACCCGCTAAAGACTTGCAGCCACACTTCCCTACCAGCAGTGTCCCGGCCATCACTCGCGCACTACGTGGCACGCACTACCGCCAGATCCTAAAGGTGCAAGAGAGGGTCCTTCGGGACTCATCACACAGGTCCTCCCTGGCGGGTGAGCACGGTGGCCGGCGTGTGGAGGGGGCTGCAACATCCCCACATGTCCCAGGTGTTCCTCCCACACCCCCAGACGCTCCCGTCCCCTCAACTGGCCGGCCGGCTCCCTCCCTTCCCCAGCAGCCCCGCAGACGCCACCACGACAGGCGTTGGAGCACACCCGAAGACAACCATAACAAAGTGGTCTCGGGTGCCGGGGCAAGGTGAGGGCTCCGAACTCGAAAACGCGGGCACAGTAGCATCTAACACTGCCGAACAAGAACCCAGAGCTGATGCAGCCCTACCTGAGTACGTCGTTTACGAGCTCCGTCCAAACTGGAAGAGCTCGGCCTGCAGTCGCGGGGCTCCTTAACGTCCTCCGACGAGGACAAGGAGGAGGATGTGGAATGGCCATTGCACCACCACACGAGGGAAGTGAGAACCCCACAGGACTCCACAAGAGATGGGCCCCACTCGTCTCCTGAGGACCCCTGCGGCAGGACAAGGTCCGGGAGGAGGCTCACCGCCGCTGGGACCACCTGCGGCTGTCGCGCCATCCCCCTCGCCGTCAGAGCCTCGTATTCCGGGGTGGAGGATGCCGTCGCTGCCTCATGTACAAGGGGGAGACAACCCAGTGGCGCTGGCAGTGCGGGCGAGCATCTGTTCAACCGGGGTCACCCGTCCTGCTTGCTGGGGACTCTGCCACTGCCAGGAGAGACTGATATGGATTCAGGACCCGCGCAAAAGACCACCAGCCCTCCAACATGGGGTGAGTTTTCTGAAACCCTTCCTGGAACATTGACTTTTTGGTGCAGGTCGGGGCCACGCATTTGCGGGCTGGCTGTGGTGGCGGACAGCTTTTAAGTAAGGTGGTCAGATGAGCAGCTGATATTACTAAACAGGGCGGAGCTGCAAGTGCCGGGACATGTGGACATGCGGCGTTCAGTTTCGCCCGAACGCATAAGTTCCCGCCTGCAAAAAGACAGCGGCCGCCGACTACGATAAGTCGAAGACAGCAACGGCGAATAAGTGGTTTGCCGGAAACGCCGCAAGTGACCATCTAGGGACAACTTATCTGGGGACCAGCGAAAGTTCAGCACCTAGCTGACGACTGTGAAAGAAATCTAGGAAAAACGCGAGGAAACCGAAACCGACTGAAAAGGTGCATATCGACGGCTAGAAAATCAGCTCGCAGTACGCCAGGAAGCCAAGTGGGCGACACCTAGGCCCGGCACAGCCAATGAAAATGCTGCCGCCTTTTGCGACAGTCGTCTGCTTTGGAAGCTGCGATCATTGTAAAATAAAGCAAAAATTGTCAGTTAAATTGCTCCACACTTGGAACGTTGTTTTCGGAGACCTATAAAAACCCCCACACACGCAAACAACCACTTCCCGTTGCGCGACTACATATGAAGTTTCACATGTGCCCGGAAAGCAGAAGAAGCTTGTAAACATAAGTGCGCGTCTATCATTACTGCTACTGCAATACTATAACGACTTACAGAAAGCAACACGCCTATACTGACAATGCATTGTTGACAAATAGAAAACATAACGGCTCAACCAGTCTGTGCTGAAAAACACCCGGATATTTTGCGCAGAAGCCGTCGCCGGAGAATATTGTCTTAACAAAACGTTCATGCAGATGACAGCGTCTACCGTCGCTGGACAATATTGTCTTAAAAAAACGTGATAGCGTCTGCGTAGACGATCATTTCGGTTGTGTGTCGCAGTAATCAATCATACGACTACAACTGATCGGTGGTGCAAAAAAAAAAATAAAAGAATGTTTATGTAAAAAAAATTATGCATGGCAGTAAAAAAAAAGAACGGTCCCTCGGTACGACCTCCTTTTACCACAGCAAGCATAGCAAGCAGATCAGCCATGGCTACGACCGCACGTTTGTGCTGCCCCCCAAAAAAGGGACAAGGGAAAGCATTGGTCCGACAATGAAAAACTTGAATTGTTCACCTAATCAGGGACAGAAAAAAAATCATATTGGAAAGGTTCAATTCAAAAACAACACTCCAAGCGAAAAAGCGTGCCTGGAGTGAAATCGGCGATACCCTACATTCTCGGCATCCAACAATCAAAAGATCCGTCGAGGACTACAAAAAACAGTGGTCTAATTTAATTCAAGCCTCAAAAAAACGCCTCGCTGCCAATCGGAAGAAGCACACAATGACAGGTGAGTGAAAAATTATGCATAATGTCCCAAAAGTGTTTCATGCTTTCTTTAAGCCTTAACCACTAATGCCGCAATGCAGTCCCTCGCAACAAAAAGTAAATTGATCACGTAGAATACTTACATTTAAATTACCACCAAGAAAATATCGAAATATACGTCCTTGTACTTTTTTTTTCACCAATGCTTGCTAAGATGCTATTTCAGTGTGAACAGTGGAATTCAATGAAAGTGATTAAAGCTATATCCCCACCACAAAAGCTCCCCTTAGAGGTGGTGAATATGCATTTGTATTAACTTTCTTCTGGAACGAGCAGAAGGCTCGTTCATCCTTATCTGATGTATTGTGACTTTTTGGCACTTTCTAATAATTCCAATATAGAGAATAAATTGGCATATTTTCAGAGGTAGCATCAACATTTATTTTTATTTCAACATTTGTCTTGAAACATGCAACAAGAATATTCATGCAAACACAAACCTGAGGTGCTCTTCAGTACCATAAATGAGGATGACCCACTTAGTGAAACTAGTCACGTGTCTGCTTCACGAGCGCCACGATGGTCAATTTTACAGAAAAGTTAAATATTCAATGAGGAAGACAGGCACTAATTGCTACCACCCATGCGCTCATCACGAGTTTTCTTCGGTAGGCGCACCTGGGGACAACGACAGCATCGACCCCCTGACAGATGCCGTGGTTGATGTGCTGGGAAAGGACAGCCCCATCTTGGAGGGCATCGCAGGCACAAGGGACATGGACCATGAGTAAGTCATGTCTACCCTTAATGGCCCCCTGAAGAGTGTTGCGTACAAGTTGGGATCTCATTGAATCTCATTCAGCAACAACTGGATTTAGTTACTGGGGCCCACTTAGAACACACTCGGAAGGTTCATTGTATAAACACCTTGTTGGTTCCTAAATTGCTTTATTCAGCCTCCGCTTCTCTTGCAGTTAAAGAAGTAGCCAAAAAAATTGACCCCGACACTCGACAGATTGTCAAGAAAGTTCTACATCTGCCTCACAGTTTCCCCGACATCATTGTTCATCTTCCACATCGAGCAGGTGGCTTGCGGGTGCTGGGGCTGTCAAGGGTCGCAGCGGAGTGCAGCTCAAGGCGTTCGCTAGGCTCCAGCTCACCGACTGTGGACGCTATCCTCGACGACTTGCTCCTGGAGAACCCGGCTCCCTGAGCGAGAGCCTGGGGGTCCCTATGGGAAGCACGGACGCGGACAAGCTCCACAAGGCCCTGAACTGGGCAGAACAGGTGCACTGGATGACTTGGAAGGCCCGTTACGAAAACACCAGCCTCTCCAGATCCTTTCAGAGGGACAGGGTGGGGAACAGGTGGCTGTGGCCAAGCGCATTGCACATGGGTGACGAGTCCCTCTGCCATCGTACCAACTTAATTCCAGCTCGTACCCTCTCCAACAAACAGGCCTCGGATCTTTGCTCGAGCCTCTGTAGGAGCTGCGGGACCAAGGAGGAGACGGTCTTCCATCCTTCAAGAGTGCACCTTCATTCAGGCACCGCGCTGCTCCCGTTATATTGAATCACAGGTCCTCGACAAGCTACAAAAACGCTAACCCGACACGGCCGTCACAAGTGAACGTCTCATCACAAATCGACACAGTGTAAGGTTTCGGCTGGACATCATTCTCGAACTGCCTGAGTGGATCCAAATTATTGATGTGGCAGTAGCTTGGGACGCAACCGTCGGTTCCCTTGAGCACGTAAATGTCGGAAAGAGAACCAAGTACGTTTCATTAAACCCTGTACTCAGCCCCAAGCCCGTGAAGGTCTAGGGGCTCAATTTCAGCGCACACAGGGTCGTGTGTGCAGGCACAAGGAAGGCTGCTCATGAAATTCGCTTGACTGACAGATCTGGGCTGGCTAGCGGCCCGAACCACAGTAGGCAGCCTAATTTGCCTTAATCGATTCTCAAAACCAATCACCGCTTAGGTGTGGGGTTTGGCAGTCTTCCTTGCAAAAGCACAGTAACTTTGTCCTGATCAATCAATCAATCATTACCATTATTTTACCTTCACCTGCACTTTTAACAGCCGCTTTTGTGATCAGGCCCTTTTGGCCTTTTTAGGTTTTTTTAACTGCCTCATGAATGCCCGACTTCAGTATAAATGGATTTAGTGTGTCTGTGTTGAGTGAATGTGTTTGTGATTACGAGTATGAATGTATGAATGCATGCATTTCACCTCTGCATGACCATCCCGTCGTTCAAATCAGCATTATTAGTTTAGGGATCACTAGAGTGGTGGCGGTCACTTCTTGTGACTACTCGTTTTGACCTTCTACTCATTTTATGTTTGCTGACAGACGAGAATGAGGATCTGCAGGCAACCTATTTTCAAGATGAAGGGATGAAAAAGCCATTTCGAGATTTCCCTGAGACATTATTCATCGACGCAACATACACATTGCTCGAAACACAGATGGCTTGTTTTCTACTAACTGTGGAAAATGCGAACGGTGAAACCAAAATTGTGGCTGTCAGGCTTTTTGCTGCAGAAGATGCAGACACACCATTGGTTTTTTTAAACATTCAAGCACTGCAAGTGTGTGCATTTTGTGTTACAGGCTTTCCGAAGAGAAGGCTGTGTGCGAAAATTGAAAATCACTATAGGAGAACAGGAAACAGCCCTGGACATAATGCAATGCATGGTGTACGCCAGGGTTCTCCCCATGGTGGGCAGCAGTAATTCTGCTGCCCACCAGTGCGGCTACCCGACCGCCTAGATGACAACCCGCCCATCACTCAATTAAACCACATCTGGGCCAGCCGATGCGACTTCAAACAACGGTGCTTGGTCGAGACCGCACACCAAATTCAGACAAGAAAATCAGGTCAGTGCCGCTCCTCTGCGGTCGCACCGCATGCCCGTGTTAGGTGCTAGCCGGTGCTAGCGGAGCACGCATCGAGAAATCGTAGCCCATGCCAGCGCTTCTTTTTCTTTTGGAGGGGCTGGGGGAGGAGCGGTCAAAAGGAGGAGCTGCTATCTTCTGCACACCTGTTGGAGGTAGCCATGCGCGGAGAGAGGCGCCACATGAAACTTTCCAACTTGTCCGCTCAACAACCGCTCCTCAACAGTTCCACGTGCCCCCACAGCCATGCGTGTGCACCTCATCAACTTCACTTTTTCACCGCGGCATGGCGGCACAGCGCCGTTGAGTTTAACGGGCGCGCCTCGAGGCAGCCTAGCTTGATTAAGCCAAGACCGCAAAGTCAACTCTCAAAGTCAACCCAAGCACTGCAGCACCAATCGGAGAAAACGGCCGCCAAGAAAAAGCCGTTGCAGCCGTCTCTGCTCTCCTTTTTTTCGACAGAAGTTGTAGAAAAAGTGTCGAGGTCCGTTGACCAGGTGCAACAGCTGGCTGTGGCAGCCAGTATGGGTGCGGCGAATGTCACCAACCCATCTCTAAATGTTTTTGAAGGGTCAACTAATGAAGAAGCACAGCAGCATGCCGCAACACCCGGCGTGAATGCAGCCGACGTTACCTCTACATTATTGTTGAAATGTCCCTACTACTTCAGGACGCCACGTGATGTTACTTCCAGCCATGCGGAAGCTGGTGATGGCAGCAAGCACGCATCCCGTTTCAACAAAGCATGGCTTCGCGATCATCCATGGCTTTTTTTCGATGACACCCAAGGTGAGATGCCTTGCAAGCTGTGTAAAAAATATGATAAAAGACCATTTGACAAGCCCGTGTGGAATGAAGAACCTTGTAAAAGGTTTCGGCTGGAAGGGTTACTGGAAAGGGAAGGTTGCATCACGATTTTCGATACTGTTTATTAAAACTTGATTTACTCGCCCGAAGTTTTCCGAGTAGCGTGCTGCCCCACTACCCCTAAACAAAGAAGTGCATATTGCAAGTAAATCTATTTTGTAACCAATTGAACTTGCTGTAGCATGTTCAAATAAGAGGCAACCATATTTACTCTCAATTTATCTTTGCTTTCACTTTTCACTATTTGCGAGTAATCTCATAGGCCATGAGCTCAGCTGCAATGAATGTTATACTTGGTTTTATTGTGACAGCTGTCAATTATTAGGTAAATCTATGGTACTGAGTTGAAAATTGTGTGTAAAACCACTTGTGGTGTGCCAATGGACAGTGGATGGTGCGACAATGCTGCAAATGTGACAAAATATTTTGTATATATATGCCAGATTGGAAACGAATTGTTCCTCCAGCAGGTGAGTTGCTGAGAACTCCTTAAAGAGAAACGATGTAAATGGACCAACAGATCAATCTTTGGATCTTAGCACAATAAAATTAAGGGCTGTCTAAGGAATAAACCTGTGGAGGGGTGAGTGCGAAAGGGTGGTGCAAATTAAGCACCACAACGCAAATCATGAGTGACACCATGTAGAACATAATGAGTTCGAATACTGCTGAAACAAACAAATTGCAGAACATTTTGAGGGAGGCTGTAAAAAGAGAATTACTGTGTCTGGGTTTTGTAACCGCAGAACTCCATATTTGATTACACTGAAAATTCCTTATAGCAATACGTCAGAAACAATTTGAGCCTATATTACCACACAATCTAAACGGCAATGTTAATTTTTTTTTTACTTTTAGTCTATGGCAAACAATATGCAGGTGTCTGTTCAGTAAAATAGGCTTTTTTGGGTGGGGGGGGGTGGATATATTGCCGGCTGCCGGCATGTTATCGTCACCGGATAAGTTGCCGGCACTCGCGTCCCATTGGCTGTCGCTACTGCGGCACTGCTGCAAAGAAATTATTTCTTTCTTCCATCAGGTTTCTGTACTTAAAAACAGCTTAGTTTACTACCATTAGTTTTATTATTTTTTAGCTAAAATTTACGGTATCCTTGCTTGTATAAAATTAGTAGCATCCACCTCTCACCGGAGCTGTGCTGCGTCTGGGAACTTCAGCCGCCATTTCCCCGTGCGTGCGCATAGCCTGTCGTTTCTTCGTTCTCTATTCGTGCATGTTTTTCACGTGTTGGTGGTGAGGCGTGCTCAGAAACGCATTTTGTCAGAACTGCAGTGGCGCCTGATGTGGACAATGTCAGACGACAACGATTTCGTAGAGACGCTGCCGTCATCGAAGCAGGCAGGGCCCTCGTCGACGCAACAAGCAGCACCCTCCCCGGCATCGACTGGGCTCACAGATACCCCAGGATGGGTAATGGCGAAAGTGGCATACTCTGTGCTTTGACACCAGTTGGGTTCAAAGAAGCTGCTGTAATTCCGTCTAGTGCTCCGCCAAGCAACAGTGCTACTGCCTGTGCTTCTGCACAAATGCCGGAAAGCGTATCACAAGGACAAATAGCTGTGTCTATTGCACCAGACAATGCAGACTGCACTGTCACTAACAGCGAGTCTCACGTGAAAGCAACGTGAAAGCGCCCAAAAGGCCACAGCCTAACGGTGATAGGCATGCCTAAAAAACGGAACGAAATGCTGACCATGGACCTTTCAGATCTCTCCCAATTTCAGAGAAGAAGAATGCTGTCCTGACTTGGTTGGTGGGATCGGCAGCTGCAGCTAGTGCACTGAATGGGCGGCTGCTTGAAGAGCATGAAGTAGAAGTAAACCCAGCACTGCTTCACTGTGCGATTCTAGACGAGCGTGTAGATATAAATATTGCACAAAGCTACTTCACGGATGACGGATGGCTTGCCGTGTGTAACACAGTAAGCATGAAAAGGGCTGGCCACCAGTGGCAGTGTGAGGCATGTCATATTGATTTGGAGGAATTCAACTCCATCTTGTGTGACTGGTGTCTTGCCTGGTTTCATCTCCCATGCGTGTCCCTTCAAAGGCAACCAAAAAAAAAAGCTGTGGAAGTGCCCTTCATGTCAGTAGCTCATGCCTACTTCTGTAAGCTCAACATCATCCATTTGCAGAATATACCTCGCTGCAACAAAGAACGTGGCATCCTGTTTAATAAAGTCGTGTTTGTACTTATTTCTATGCATCCAAGGTGTGTCATGTTGTCCTAGTACATCCAGTTGCCTGCTGCGCAGTGATTTTGATCTTTGGTATGATTTGCGCTATATGCCTGGTAGAATTATGGCTAAGTTGAATAGCACATATAATAAAGTTTCATCTGTCTGCAGTTCGGCTGCCAGCTGTTGGATATGTGCATGAGAATCATCTGCTCAGTTTTTGTGCGCTTGCATTATTCAGGAAAAAATCTAGACTTGCCGAAGTGTTATAAGAACAATGCCAAGAGCCTGTAATAGACAAACAGTTTTTATCGGTGATTGGCCCATGCACAGTGTCACAGTAACAAGGTATGCCGCTGTGGCTACTCACACGAGTTTAGAAATAAAGTTTTAGCGTGCAAACATGCGAATTACTGTAATACAGAAGTGTTTTCAAAGAAAAATAGTAGTGAGCATGAAAGTTGAACCAACACCATGGGGAGAACAAGAAGGAATTTTTTACACCACCACCAAAGGAAGTGTGGCGTTTTGAGGCACCACAAGGTTGCTCAAGGATAAAAACCTATGTGAAAAACACTGCGTAGGATGAAGCATGTGTATGCTGTTTATAAAGTAATAAAGCACAGTTACGGAATGCCAAGTTATCAATCCAAATTAAATGGAAAAGTCCACCTTCCAGGGTGGGGTTTCACCGGTGAGGGCAGCTGTAATTGGTTTTCTGTCGATATTAGAAAAAAGCGACGAGTATTGGTGGAAAAAAGGCAGGTGAGGGCCGATCAGAGGCCGTCCCAATAACCACAGGAAGCCTTTTAGTCTTCACCATCGCAGCCATAGCGCACGGCACCATGACACAAAAATTTCCTCTGCCGGCCTGTCGTCGGTCCGTGTTGAAGCACCAGCAAACTGTTCGGAAATGGTAAAAAGCCGCTTGCCGGCACAAAAAGCTAAAATGCCGGCTGCCGGCAAAATATCCAGAAGAAATAAATTGCCGGCTGCCGGCACAATATCAGCAACAGATAAAGTGCCGGCTGCCGACACAATATCCACGCCTTTTTTTTTTTTTTTCTTGTCGTTGCTGATTAGAACCATGCCTTGAATGCGGTATTGAATGCCTAAGGATAAAAACACTATCTGAAAAGCTGGAGCACGGAGATAAACACAAAGGTGCAACCATTCAATGACAAAAAAAATCTAATAAAATACCGTAATTATAGCGTAATTATAAGTTAAAAAGGCGACACTCGTGGGTGCTCTCAGGCGGGCGGCAGCTTAGCTAAATTTTGAAGAGCAATTTCCGCCATGAAAATGTTACCCATTCGGTGACTGCCGTGAGAAATTCTTAGCAGTACTCCTAATTCTGATTCTCACGGCTGGTGGGACTGGGTTCAAAAGCATTTTATCCTTAGGCTGTCACGTCACTAGTTTTCTCCCTGACTCAAAAGAAGTTTACGGCAGGTAATTTTATACAGCTAATGAAAGGTGACTGCCGTGATAAATCAAAATTTTAAAGGTGCTTCTCATGGCTGCAGTGAGAATGGGCGCAAAGGCATTTTACCGGCAGGTCATCACGTGGTCTCGACAGGCAATAGGAGGCGACTGCCGCGAGAAATTTGTAAAAGGGATTCTCACGGTTGCCGTGCCATTAGCCCCTGCCTCAACGAGCTCACAAAACAGCACGACTCTAGCGAACAGAAGCGGCGAGCCTTTCCAACTCTGCTCGACGCAGGGAGAGCCAGACCAACTTACCTACTGGTAGCTCACCCTCCCATCGTTCGTCCTCGTTCACGGACAACGTTCCACAAGCGGGGGCGCCGAACAAAGCAACGAGACGCGAAGCGACCAAGCGATTGTCCGTGCGGGCGCCAACCCCACGTCAGGACGGAAACGCGTCCTTCCTCGACGGGGAAACTGCACTTTCACAGGCGTCATGTTCTTGTCGAACGATTCAAGCTGATATGCATTGGAGTGTCGCGACGAGAAGCACTACAGCGGTTCAGGAACACGTGCGAAAACAGCAACGGCGCAACGGAGAGCAACAAGAGGAGCCGCGAAAGCCGAATGCCTGCTTTGACAAGGCGTGCTTAGGGAGGCTTGTGGTTCCAGCGTTAGCCGCAGTGTGACGCCACCAACCAAACCGACGTACGGCAGCTTTAGTAGCACCGCGCATTTAACATAATTTTAATTGCGCTGTACTATAATTTAACAAATATTTTATAACAACTGAAGCATGCAGCTGCATGCTTATATTGACCCTTCTGACCTGGCGGGTAATTTGAATTTCTCTATAAAGTCAGCTCAACAAAAGCTCTTTAATCGGCTTTGTTCAAGAAGCTAATGAAGGAACTTCATGCTGAATCATGAAGTTAGTTGATTGATTGTAGGGTTTAACGCGCCGACGCAGCGCAGGCGATGATGCACGCCGTAGTGGAGGGCTCCGGATTAACTTTGACCGCCTGAGGATCTTTAACGTGCGCCGAAATCTCGTACACACTGGCGTTTTTTGCTTTTCGCCTCCATTAGAAAAGCGGCCGCCGCGGCTGGGAATCGAACCCGTGACCTCGTGCTTAGCAGCGCAACGCCACTCAGCCAGCGCGGCGGGTGAAAACAACTTCCAAAACCTCCACCGCTGCCCCCGTAGAACAGGTTGCGAAACGTACTCTCGCACTCAGCGGTAGCGTCACGCGGGCCGCCTTTCCCCCTCTCTTCTTCTTCTTAGGTGGTTCGGGTGAAAAGGGAAAGGAAGTGCACTGGGGATATTATTGAGCCCACCTGGGGGCTCACCTGCATACAACCGCGGGGAGAGGGAGGAGGGGGATATAAGGATTAGAGAGGAGAAAGGGGGTGATAAAGAGATAGGTAGGCGAGTAACAAGAGCTAGGAGCCTCGACGTGGATCCTCGTGAAGCAGCAGCAAGGGCGCGTCCAGCAGACTATCGTCTACAGGCGCTGGGCAAGTCCGGTGGCCTCCAAGTAGACCAGCAGGAGGCGGAAGGCGTCCCGGCGGGTGCCGTCGGGGCCTACTGGGTATAGCAGGCTCTCCAGGCGCTGGTAGGGCAGCCCAAGACGTTGGAGCGAAGTCTGCAGCACTCCCCGGTGTGCCGCAAACTCCGGGCAGGAGCATATATGTGCTCCAGCGTCTCAGGCTCGGGACAGTGGGCACAGGTGCGGGAGGAGCGGCGGCCTTGGCGGTGCAGTCGAGCAGCCACGTCACAGCAGTTCAGCCGCAGCCGGAGCAGCAGGCTGCGGGCGTCCCTGCTCAGACGCCCCGGGAGGACCCGAGGGGCCTGGCCACTCACCACACGGCGGTCTGGGTGCATGGCGAGGGCCACTTGGGCGAGCTGCTGGCGTGCAGCGTCGAATTCTGTGACGTCCCGGGAGACAGGGGTGACTGGCTGGTGGGCACCCTTGGCCAGGGTCCCCCTCTCTGGAGTGTGCGCGCCGATCACGGCGGGCCTGGCGCACCTAGCGCAGTGTTACGAATCGGCCAGCAACACGTGTTTTCCGGCATCAGCGACCACGTGGGAATTGACCATGTGCGCCCGCGTGTTGGTGAATCGTACTTTCGTGTCTCGACATGCCGGGTCAGTCACCTCGCTTTGCAACACACCTCCGGCAGCTGTCAGCTTCCACGTGCAAAGCCACGACGTTCGCCACACCCTTCAGGCACCTGCGCGTCGCCTTGACCTTCCCGGCTCAGACGTTTCGCTATCGGCACGATCAGCAGTTGATAGAGCGACCCCGGCACCTTTCAAGGACTCTCCCCCCTCTCTCGGACGCCACAAGGGGCGAAGATGACTCGCGATCTTGGAAAGACTGTGCGTGTGTGTGTCTATGATTTCGTGGCGTGTTACTCTTGGGGGCGTTTTTTGGGTATAAAAGAAGCAGCACAAACGCTGATATTCATTCCTGTCTGAGCAGCGAATCCATGCGGTCGCTCTGCTCCTGTCCTGTATTGTAACCTCGCCCGTTGGGGCATTGTATGTTTTTTTGGCTTCGGCTCACCTCTCGCCATGAAGTAAACAGTTACGTTACCCTATCAGCGTCTGGACCTCTTCCCGGCTGCAGTCGTCCTTCACGGTCGCAACAACTGGTTGGCAGCGGTCGGATGACAACTTCGTGACACCTGGAGCCAGCGGTGCGAGACCCAACACCACGGACGTCAAGGCGGCTTCGGACTTCGCAGAATTCACGGCGGTCAAGGGTGAGTGCGGGACTTTTCTTCACTGAGTTTTACCAGGCTTCTGAGGATAGCTGGTAGGGCGTGTGTTTTTGTCGCGTGGGTTATTCGCGCAAAAATTTTTTTTGGAACAGTGGGAAAGCAGTACTCTAGACCGGCCATGAATTTGAAAGCGTTGAAAAAACCGCAGTTGTTGGAGCTTGCAAAAGAGTTGCGCTTGGATGTTACGGACGCGCTGAGAAAGCCAGAGCTGATAGAGGCTATACTCGCTGTTGGGGCTGACGATGACGAGCTGTCTGAGTGCATTGAGGCGATCAATGACAGGGAGACCGCTAAACGTCAGGCTGCAGAGGCAGAGGCTGAGCGCCAGCGTGAGGAACGCGAGAGGCAGAAACAGGAACGCGAAGATAGAAAGCGAGAACAGGAGCGACAGCATGAGCTAGAAATGAAGCGTCTAGACGTCGAGGCGTCTCGACCTAGACATCAGAGTGGCAGCAGCGTGCAGTCTGCGGCGACTGAGCGACCTACGTTGCGAATGTGTGACCTAATGCGACCCTACAAGGTAGGAGAAGACATCGGTCTTTTTTTGGTCAACTTCGAGCGTACGTGTGAGAGGGCCCAGTTTAGCCGAGACTCATGGCCGCAAAAGCTGCTTACGCTTTTGCCAGGTGAGGCATCCGACGTGATGGCCCGCTTGCCAAAGGAGGAGGCGGAGGACTACCAGAAAGTCAAGTCAAGCCTCCTGCGTAAGTACAGGCTGTCAGCAGAGGCGTTTCGCCAGAAGTTCCGTGAAGCCGAGAAAGCTAGAGGCGAGTCGTACTCGGAGTTCGCCTACAAGCTTAAGGCAAATATGGAAGAGTGGCTCAAAGAGGCAGAAGCTTTCGGAGAGCACGACAAGGTAGTTGAGTGCTTCGGTCTTGAGCAGTTTTACCGCCGACTACCGGAGAACCTCAGACTCTGGGTGCAAGATAGGCCAGGGGTAAAAACTGTGGATCAGGCAGCTCAGCTAGCCGACGAGTTTGTCGCACGTCGAGGTGCGCAGGGGCCGAAAGACGGCCAAAAAGAGTTCAGGCCGAGGCCTAAGTCAGGGCCGAAAGGCAGAGCTCCCCGGGAAGACGGAGGAGCAAGGGATGTCGTTCTCGTGGATAGAGAAACTGGCCACGATAACGAAGAGAGAGCAGCAGACGCTGAGGATCAGCGCAGAAAGAAAGCTTTCGAAGCGCGCAGACAGGCTGCATGTTACAACTGCGGCGAGACGGGACATTTTGCTGCCAGGTGTAAGAAAGGAAAACTAGTATTTCACGTACTAGATCAGAGTGAGGACAACAGACAGTTTCTAGAGCCGTACGTACGGGAGCTAGTCGTCAATGGTAAACCGTGCCGAGTTCTTCGTGACTCCGCGGCGACGGTAGACATGGTCCACCCTTCGTACGTTGAACCGGATCAGCTAACTGGGCAGTGTGTTTGGGTGAAGCCAGCCGTAGGTGCACGAAACGTTCGTCTGCCGATTGCTAAGGTCAGCATCGGAGGTCCGTTTGGTGAACTTGTGACGCAGGCAGCAGTATCCCCACAACTACTTCCGGAGTACAAGTACCTATTCTCGAACAGGTCGGATCAGCTGTTAAGGGAAAAGGGGTACAATTTTGAGAAACTGCCGAGGAAAGAACCAGCTGAGCTCGCTGCGAAGAGCTCGAGTAACGATAGGGTCGCCACCTCTGTGAGGAATGGCGAAACTCAGACAGAAAGCGATGATTGGGCATTTCCAGAGGCTCGCGACGGAGGGCAGCGTAAGTACACTGTGTGTAAGGCCCCTACGGTGAGTGGAGATGTTTCGTCGCCATGTTCAAAGTGCGCTAGTTCACGGGAATCCTTGAAAACGGCTGTCGACCTGAACGCGCGCAGTTCGCGGGCAACTGAGCCGTCTTTTGAGACAGGGCAGCCTAGGTGTAGTGTGGTTCTGGCAGGAAGGAAGGAAAACGGAAACACGCTTCGGTCTTCGCGTGCCGAGGTTGTCGCTGAAAGCGCGAGGGACGACGAGGTAGTGACTGTTGGGAACTGCAAGGTGTCTAATGGGCTCGTCGTGCCCGTTTCACTCCCAGCTGATGTTCCCGACGATAGGTCATCATCGGCTGAGCTAGTTGAGGTTCCGGTGTCGCCTGTGGCTGAACCGAAGTCGGGAACCAACCAGCCTAGAGGAGAAAACGCAAACGCGTTCCGGCGTTTGCTTGCCGAACGAGTTCGTAAAAAGGCGAGCAACGAGGAGGTAGCAAAAACTTCAGCGCGTAATTGTGGCGCGTGTTTCAGTGCGAGCAAAGCTGTGAGCTCGCATCGCGTCGAGGGTACGCCGCCTAGAAGCAGTGCACGCCTAACGTATGAACGGGGGAAAATCCCGCTCGCTCGACCTTTGTCGAACAAAACGACCGGTGTCATTTCACGCGGTCACAGCAGCGTTGAGAGAACAGCTGCAACTAAAGTGCGATACAGAAAGGGAAAAGCTCAAGGCATTGACGAGAGCTCAAATCGCAGCTCTCGGCGCGAGAAGTGGCCTGTTGACGCCTGACTTTCTCAAATTTCTTTGTTTTTCCTGAAGCAGGTTTCGCCCTTTACGATTACGTTTTTTTTGTGTGTGGGACATTTCCAATCACGCGAAATGTCACCTTTCAGGTTTGTGCACTTGTCTAAAGTACTGCTGGGCTAAAATATAACTAGTGTAGTTAGTTATTAGCGTATTTTTTCGCAACTAAAAGCCTGGTAGATCTTCAGTGTGGATTTGTCTTCGCACTTGCCGGCGATGCGGTTGTGTCTTGCTGTGTTGTTCTGTTGCTTGCCTGACCAATCCAGAGACGTTCTTGGGAAGCCACTTCTCGTCCAGTGATCGGCCCTGTGAAACTCCAGCACGGTGTCGTACAGCCCAGGCCTGGAGTCGAGCGTCTGCTGAGCACTTCACTGCGAAAGCATCCCTCCGGACAACGGTTGAAGACCCTTATCCATCGGGATCTCGGACCCCCGGCGGAGAAGCTGTTACGAATCGGCCAGCAACACGTGTTTTCCCGCATCAGCGACCACGTGGGAATTGACCATGTGCGCCCGCGTGTTGGTGAATCGTACTTTCGTGTCTCGACATGCCGGGTCAGTCACCTCGCTTTGCAACACACCTCCGGCAGCTGTCAGCTTCCACGTGCAAAGCCACGACGTTCGCCACACCCTTCAGGCACCTGCGCGTCGCCTTGACCTTCCCGGCTCAGACGTTTCGCTATCGGCACGATCAGCAGTTGATAGAGCGACCCCGGCACCTTTCAAGGACTCTCCCCCCTCTCTCGGACGCCACAAGGGGCGAAGATGACTCGCGATCTTGGAAAGACTGTGCGTGTGTGTGTCTATGATTTCGTGGCGTGTTACTCTTGGGGGCGTTTTTTGGGTATAAAAGAAGCAGCACAAACGCTGATATTCATTCCTGTCTGAGCAGCGAATCCATGCGGTCGCTCTGCTCCTGTCCTGTATTGTAACCTCGCCCGTTGGGGCATTGTATGTTTTTTTGGCTTCGGCTCACCTCTCGCCATGAAGTAAACAGTTACGTTACCCTACTGCTCTGGACTTCTCTTCGGCTGCAACAACGGCTCGCCGCTCGCTTCATACACGCTACCCATCGTATGTTGGAGGCCACGGAGAAAGGATCAGGTGCCCCCGCTCGGTCGCAACAACTGGTGGCAGCGGTGGGATGACACGGTTGCAACAGCAGCTAGCGCATCTGCTCCTTCGCCTTGATTGATTGATTGTGGGGTTTAACGCGCCGACGCAACGCAGGCGATGCGGCGCGCCGTAGTGGAGGGCTCCGGATTAATTTTGACCACCTAGGGATCTTTATCGTGCGCCGAAATCTCGTACACACGGGCGTTTTTGCTTTTCGCCTCCATCAGAAAAGCGGCCGCCGCGGCCGGGAATCGAACCCGCGACCTCGTGCTCAGCAGCGCAACGCCTTAGCCACTGAGCCACCGCGGCGGGTTGCTCCTTCGCCGTGACCGTGGCCTTGACTACGCTTTGTAAGCATCGCGCGTGCGGGTTTACCAGTAATTTACGCTTTATTTTAATGAAATGATGCTAATAAATGAGCTAGACTAGCAGCTTATGTGTTGCGCACTTTAAAGCACACAATATGTTTGGCAATTTTTCTGCTAAGCTCTTCTTGTACACCTACATTGGAGTAGTTGCAGAAAATTCTTCTACCTTCTTTCCAAACTACTGAACCTTGCCTGTGCCACAGATGAGCTCAATTTCCACCGTTGCTGCGGTCATGTTGCGGCATACCCAGCTCCAAGTATTACGTGGGCTGGGTTTGGCGATTTTCGCAGTGACTACTACCTCCCTAGGTTGTCCCTTTCCCCAGCCAATCTGAGGAAAAGGGGGGGGGGGGTGCTACGGAAATGGATTCCACCTCCCTTCTTCCCCCGTCCCCAACTCGGACAAAATAAAGTTGTTCACTCACTCACTCCAGCCAAGAGTTCAGTTGTGCTGCCTCTTTGTGCTGCCTCTTTGTCCTCAACATCAAACTAAGCAATGCAAAAACGAACGCTTATCTGGTTGCCCAATGGCGGACGCTTAAAGGAGCCTTGAAGAGGAAACAAAAGTTTGTTTTATTCGAAAGATTAGGTGTTTCATAGTACCCTAAACGCTTTCCCGGAAGCAAATGATGCTTTATTCACTGAGAAATAAGGCAATTTAAGCCAAAATTTTAAATATCCCGCTAAATTGCACATTTCGTGACGTGAACAATGGCGTCATACGGGCCGGTCCATGAAACAGATACTTAGTATGTCGACTCCATATAGCACTCACACGCGGGAACAAAACAGGAACCGGAACTCGTGCCGAAACCAAGACGGCGGCCATTTTAAAAATACAAGTAAAACCTAGTGCACCCGCAGCCCTAGTCATGGAATCGCTTGATCCGGAGAACAAAACTCTCGCCGAGAAGCTCGGGCTTGCATTTAACAACCTCACACTACTTGAACGCTTAATGCTTCAAAGTGCACGAGCGGCAGGAGGTGCGGGATACGCGGATGGACCGGAAAGCGGCCATTCCGCGATAGCCACAACAGACGAACGCCCAGCCATCGGCACCGCTGCCTCGTCAGCCCCGTCGCGACGGACGAATACAGACTGGTACGTATGTGCCGTATTTTTATTACGGTTAATAATAGTTCAATTTCAGTAGCAGTATCGCTTATGCCAGTTGGTCGGTGTCGTGTATGGAAAGCCGTTCGCGCGAGCTCTCTGGTCCGTCCAGGAAGATACGTGCGTCAAGTGTGTACGGCATTTTTTCCCCCAAGGTGAGAGCGCTTTGACGGCGATTTGACGAAGTCGGCGACGAGCGCCAGCATATCCCAGGAGTGAGCTAACGTAAGGGTCCCTGCCGTAATCACTTCCTCGGAAATGAAGCGAGCACACTCGTACTTCCATTAGCTCTCTTTCTCCTCCGTTTGCAAAGTTCACAAAACGTAGCCACTCTTGCTTCGTCGACGTTCGTCGTTGGGCAGCACATGAAAGGAGATCTCCTCACCGGCGGGGATGTCGCACTCCCTCGACGATTTTCCCGTACTACATGGGCATTTCAAAACACAGCAACGAAATTTCATTGTAAAGTACTCGAACAAACTGAAGTTTTCAGTGGTTGTAAACTGGAAACGAGCTCCTAACAACAGCAGCAAGCCAACACCATTCCGAAACTTTTGCGACGACTGTCACTATCTCGTCGCTGCTTGCGGTTCCTTACTCCCCTCGTTTCTATTTTTACCTTTGCTGGTTGGCGATATGACGGCCAACATCCTGTGAAGGAATTACGATAGCAAGCAAGGTCGCGGCTTTGCGGGCTGGGACTGTTCGTTGGCCCCGAAGAGCCTCGAACCCCAAAAATTCGTCTGCGCGACGGTGGCGACGGCGAGATGTCGAGTTCGGCTGGCGGTAGCTTCGTACGCATTGGCATACACGCTTGCGTGTTTATTCGGAACTTCAACCGTTTACTCCACCGTTCTTAGTGTCATAAAAGGAATGCGCAGTATGTTTAACGGGCATATAGCTCACTATGCAAACTGGTAAGCCCTGCCTAACTTGCGTTTGCTTATGTTGGCCTCCGCCAATCGCAGAGCATTCTCGTGTGACATCATAGGTTCGGTTGAGGGAAATGACCTGGTGGGTCGCATAGTCATTCCCTTCTTTCCTAATTATGTAGCTTATTTGAGCGAAGTTTGTGTTAAAGGGACCCGGAAAAGCCTTTTGTGAAAGTTACAAAAGGCCTTTATCGTCGCGTAGTACCAATATAGCGATGCAATGCCGTTGGAATTATGGATCTACATTCAGTATTAGCTGCGCCAGAAGCAATTAAGTGCACCTCTCCCCCCCTTGCCGATCGATTCCTCCTCCCTCTCTGCTTCTTTCAAAGCAGCTGGAAACACTGGGAATAGCTATGTGACATCGCGACGCTCGACTTCCGTTCTGCGCTAGCTACATTACTGCGCCTAGGCACGTGCAAATCGCTGCAGACCCGCCTTTGCCTCGGGATCGCGCAGGAAGGAGGAAGAGCAACCGGAAGCCAATGGCAGTGACGTTGCCGGCGACCGACGATCGGCCGAATCAGGGGGGCGCCTCGCCGTTGCATCAGCCGCGATCGCCGTTGCGTCAGCCGCGGTCGGCTCGCTGCGGCGGCGCGCTCATCTTCTGAGAAAGGCGATATTCATAAATAGTTTACAAATTATCCGTACAACGCATGGGGCTCACACTTGGCTCAAAAATTCCCCGTTATGTGTTCTACCACCTGAATGCATTTGATTGCCACCTTCACAAAGCTCTTCTGGGTTCCTTTAAAAGTGGTGTCAGTATGGTTCTAACGAGGCAATCTTTCGAATGAACCAAACTTGTGTTTTCTCTTCATGGTTCCTTTAATAAGTCCTTATATGACGCTCTACAGGAGCTGCGTTTATTTTATTTATGCTGTACATTAGTTGCAGAGCAGCTTGAAATTCTTGAGAGATGAAGTTTTGTGTATAGTTGGCGGCAGTAGTACGTGGCTGAGGGTGATGTGTTGATATATCGATAGGATTTAATACGAACTATGTAATACGCCAAATACTTACTAAGTTCACCCAAAACTTGCTGTCTTACACCCTGCACGGATATAAAGCCAGAAGTCTGTTACACTGACACGCGCTTCTGCTTGTTGCCCATGTGCGCGTGCCCTCAGGGGACCCGACGTAAAGGCAAGACTGGGAAACTCCAGCATCACGGACCGGCACCGCCTGCACAGAAAGAGCTGAATCAGAAGACAACGAGATCGAACAAAGCGACGACCAAGTCCAGGCGTATCGGACGTAGACCGAGAAGCAACGTGAGCAAGTCGTTAACTACACGCAGAAGATAGCCACGAAAACGCAGGTTCTCTTCGTAGACAGCAGGCTCGCCAACATGTGGGAGGCCAGGCACGGGGCCACCCGAAGGTCGAATAGGCAGATACACAACAAGAGGCTGTGAAACGCATTCACGAGCTGAACAGACAAGCGGCCGAGTACGCAGTCCAACTATGCAGGCAGAGCTGGATAAAGAATTGCGACAGTCTCCAGGGTACCCTGTCGATGGAAAAGGCGCGTAAACTGCTAAAGTACCTAATAGACCCACTGAAGAGCCGGAGCGCGGGAGCCCGCGACCTCGTACGAGCGATCAACAGCTACGACGAGGATGGGGAGAAGCTCGTGCGAGAACTCACGCGGAAGTTCATCAAGACGGGAAAACAGCGGCAAACCGACCCTCGAGTAGGAAAAGGCGAGCAAGGAAGACATAGACGGGGCCTTCACGGAGCTGGGGTTGATCGCGGCCATAGACCAAAACAACCACGGTAGCGCGCCGGGCATCAACGCCATTACCTACAAGGTACCAAGGAACATGAGTGACAAGAGTCGAATGGAGTTCCTAGACCTTGCCAACGCAGGGTGGGAGAAGGGATCGTTACCGAAAGAATGGCAGGAAGCGAAGGTGCGCTTCATTCCTAAGCCGAGGAAGCTACCTCATTTCGACAACCTGCGACTTGTCTCTCTCACGTCGTGTGCGAGTAAGATGGCCGAACGCATGACATTTAAGAGACTCCAGAGGCACCTAGACACCACCCATCAGATATCACAGACCATGCACGGTTTCCGGAGGCACCTGAGCACGCAATGCGTCGTAGTGCAGCTACACGAACTGGTGATCAAGAAAGACAAGAATCCGACGCCGAGGGCAAACCTTGCACTCGACCTCGAAGGGGGATTTGACCACGCAATCCACGACAGCATACTCCGTAACCTGCGAGAAACGGGATGCGGAGAGCGAACGTTCAAGTATGTCCAGAACTTTTTCTGCAACAGAACGGCAAATATCAAGATTGGGGTCGAGAAGTCGCAACCGATAGCGCGAGGTGACAGGCGCACACCGCAAGGGTCGCTCCTGTCGCCCCTGCTCTTCAACCTGGTGCTACTCGCGCTGCCGGCCATGCTCCAAGGCACAGGGACATCGACCACGCTCTCTACAGGGGCGACACCACCGTGTAGACGTGTGTAGCGGGGTTGGGGAGTTGTATGGAATCGAACCTTCACACAGCGGCCGAGACCATACACGACTATGCAGAGATTTGCGGCCTCTGCTGCTCGCCGCAAAAGCAAGGGCTTCTAACCATAAAGCCACGAAGAAAGAACGGAGAGCAAGACAAAGTGCTTATTACCATAGACGGAACTGGCATAACACTGCACATGCAGTCCCAAATCCTGGGAGTGATCTTCCAGAGCAACGGCAAGGAGAGGCAGCGGCGCTGAACAAGATAAAGACCACCACAGAACAGATCGCGAACATAATCCGGAGCGTCACAAACAGGCGAAGACGTCTGATAAAAGACGACGCGCTGAGGCTAGTCCAGGCCTTTGTGACGTCGGGCATCGTATACGCCGTGCCATACATACAGCTACTGAAGAAAGACGGGGATCAATTGAACGCGATCATACGCAAAATATCGAAGACGGCGATGGGTACCCTGCGTCACTCGCCCACCGAGAAGACGCTCGGCATGGCTAAACGCGATACTTTATAAGAGTTGGAGGAAACCTACCTCTCTAATCAGAGAGTGTGTCTCGGCCAAAGCACGGTAGGCCCAATGGTCCTGGGCAAGCTGGGCTGGCAAGGGGCTAACCACAAGTGGGCGCAGAAAATCGAAAGCAAACCCATGCGTCGGAACATAAGACACGGTCGCAACGACGGGCGCAGAGGGGCCAGGGTTAAGACCCTGACCGAAACGCTAGGACAAGCGAAAGAATAAACCGCAGTGTGGGTTGCCGTCTATACACGGACGCCTCTCTACCCAAACTTCTACCAGAGTCCTTCAATGCTTTTCTACTCAGGCCGCATTATCGGTCACGACGGAAGCGCGCTGTTGATGTGGGCCTCTGTCAAAACGGCGTTTCCGGAAGAGGCGGGCGTTTCCGTGGCGCTCACGCAGCCTAAAGCAAGCAAAATAATCACGGACACGCAGAAAGCGTACGACTATAGAAAAGGGCGGGGTTCTTTGTTCAGTTTGAAATTTAGTTCGAAAAGCAGGAAAGGTTATAAACGACGTTTGCAGGAGGTTTGGCTGTGCAAACAACGGACTATATGGTGCGCAAGTACGATACGGTAGCATTGCCCTACGCGTTGCTAAAGCATGCTGCCTTTATGGCGTACTCTAAGGTTCCCGAGTCAGAATACTGTGATTCAGAGCACGCGCGAAGATTGTTACGGTTAACAGTCCCAGTGCTCATGGACAAAGTACATGAACAATTTTTTCACTTATTGAAGCGGAGTGCTTCATGTAGCATTACACATCCCTGTTTAAGAAGCATTGTTTAATACACTCCTTCGGGTGCAACTGTGTTGGTATGTATTACGCTGACAGGGTAACCACAGGAATTGTAATGCATGCGCCGAAACCGTGGTGCATACGCCTAACGTCTCGCTTTGGGATATACTACGTCAAAAAATACCCGTTGCTTTACTTACGGTGAATTAAATGAGACCTTTAAAAGAGGTAAAGGATGACACTTTAAATATTTACGTGTTACTCTGTTCTTAACCTCATATATTTTGACTTAACGTTAGGTATCCTTTAAGATGAGCCTTATGACTTGCAAAACAACGTTATATATAACTGTTCGGGGATCGGCTGGTACAGGTTGATGGCTTTAGACTGTAAAGCGTGTAGTTTGGCCAAACGTCAAGCAAATGTCGATATGAGCGGCTCCGTCGTTACTATTCAAGCGAGTTACAAACCGGATTATATCTTGTTAAACAACAGCGAAAGCGCTTCAAGGTTCTCTTGGTGCAGGTGCTCAACGAGGCTAAATGTAATCCGTTTTCATGGGGCATCGGCTGGTGTTTCTATTGAGGGGGCAAACCCATTTTATAGTAGGGGGGAGAGAGAAGGCTAGGGGGGCGGGGCAATTGTGTTGCGGTAGCTTGGGGAGGGCGGCAAGAGCCCTTTTGCACCCCTCTGCCGATTCTCATGTCCGGTATTCTCATGTCCGGCAAGTGGTTAGGGCAACTTTTACTCCCTCATAATGAAAGGGCTTACATACGCTAGCACTTACATACGCTAGGTTTTGTCACGTTTAGTCTTTTTCTCTTCTAACTTTTTGCGAGTCAGACAGATATTCAAAATGCTCAACCACCGGAATCACTTGGCTTGTAAGTTGACTCTCTCTGTAGCGACAAGAGCATCTGTAACACATTCTTTCGTCAAAATGTTTCAACTATTCTCCATACCTTCAGCATATTTAGGTAGGATTTTATATGTCACAAATCTACTCTAGATTTCTGTGTTGGACATACGATTGTTCCTTCTGGAATTCGCATTTTTTCGCTTAAAAACTCGCTGGTTTAATGGCCACCCTACACTCATCATTGCACCAAAGGTTCCGCTTATTTTAGCCAAGTGGAATAAATTTGGGGAATCAGTTTAGTGTGCCGCTTCGATTATATTGTTGGTCAGAGCCTGCGGCGTCATCAATATCAAGGGAAGCGGAACTAAGTGATGTTTGCATTTTTTATTCTGGAGAATCTTTCACTCAGAATTGATTTCTGTGGGTGTGGAGTGTTAAACGGTGTATTCCCGAAATATTTAAGACTGGCTGGAGTGTGCTACAAGTTTTTTTGATGAAAACATGACGAAGTCCATTGAATTTGATGAAGTCCATAAGTGAGAAAATGGTTAGTAAAAGAATATAGAAATCTCCACGAGATTAGTTGTTCTTTGTTGTGCTATAGAATGTTGGGTCTTGTTTGTTTAATAAGCATGCTCCTGATGATACAAGAAATTACCTAAGAAGGCGTCTTCGAGCATCAGCGCATTCCGACCCCGAAAAGCGGTGGTGAGAGTTAGTCACCAGCTGGTGGAGAAGTCTGTACAGTGAATCATTCAATATTTCAACTATGTAGTGAGGTGACCGTGTTTTCGAAGTACGAAAGACGAACATACTGTTACCAGTTGTTTGAAGAATACGCCTGTATGGCAACAGCGTCTCGATAGGTCTGGAGGTGTAGATACTAGCATGGAACTGACTTTCGAAAAAGAATTGAATCCGTCCAGAGGTATGCATGGAATAGTGCCTGCCTTGTTGAAATGCAAACTAGTTCTACGGAAAGATTTTTGGTTCTGCTTCAGGTATGTTTTCTAGAAGAACCTCACACCAATTAGGTTTTCTGACAATTCGTAGATAGGGTATTGTAAATTTTTAAATGTTTCTGTAGCTTCCCTAGACTACATTATCAGCTATCATAAAATTACATTATAATAAGGATTGTGTTCATGGATTCTTGTGAAGTCTCCACGACACGGCTTGCGTAGTTGCGACTGCCTTCACTAAAAAAAGTTTTTACGTGCATCCCAAAGTATGCTCTCCTTAATCTTCAGCGTTCTCTTTTTTTGTCCCATTAGGATTATCTCTTATCTCTTTTTTGTCCCAATAGGAGCTTGGGCACGAGAACGCGGCGTGCTCTCCTTGGATTGTACACGGTAAAGTGGAACTTCACAGCGGTCGGTTGTGTGGTCGGGAAGGCTACATTTTGCGCATGCTGCCTTTTCTCGGAAGCTTGACAAAGCAGAGCCAGATCTTTCGCAGGTGTAGCACCGGCGAGGGTTTCAAGTACACGAACGCACAGGGATTTTAATATAGCCTGCCTGGGAAGGATCGCGAAATATGCTTGTCAAGAATGTGAACATAACATCTTTTGCGGGACAGAAATACTTTTAAAGATAGGAAATCAGCCTGGAGGCGTTTGGTGGCAATTTTCTTCACATGTTCCAAACATCTTTACATACAATTATTTTATGAACATTCACAACATTCTGACAATTGAAAGCTTCGAGAACTTGCCCAAACAAGTTCAAATTTTAGAGAAAATATACACATGTAGTGTTCTTAGATTGGTGGGGAGAGAGTGATGCTAACGGGGTTGTCACCTACATCGATGGTTGGATTCCGCTGGTTGAAGCACAAGACGGACTAGAAAGGAAACACACCTGACGTATAGACTGAGCAGTGTATACGTCAAGTGTCTGTGTCTTTTTTCCTCCGTCTTGTGTTTTAATCATCGCAATCCAACCATTGACTTACTAGCCCGCTACCAGGCGTTACTCAAGCGTGTCGCCTACATAAGTTATTAAAATTATTTCGCCATACTGTTTTGCATCTGTGATTGTTCAAACAAGGTGACCGCTTCCTAAGTTGCTGACTTTACGGCAGCTTCCAATCTCATGCGTAAAAACTTTAACTGCACTAGAGGCTGTGGCACGTCTCATTTGAGTGCTTTCTTTCACACAATGCATGATGTAGCACTTCGGAAACATTTCCGGCTTTTTTGGTATTAACATTGCAGTGCAGCACCGTTTCGCATCCTTTTTCGAGATAGATCATGCAAAAACAGCGTCTTGTTGCCACAATAAGAGAATTCTTCTAATCCGCTCTGCTGGCCCCCAACTCGATCATTACAGTGAAGACGAAAATGTTTTTTTGGCCTTGGGTGGTCTTTTGGATTCCGTACCAAAGCGCAGAACGTTTGCTTCCAATAGGTCGAAAGCCCACGCGTACGTCGGTCGCTCGTCTGCTGTTAACATCAGCGAGAGTGTTGATCCGTTTTTCAAATTGTGTCATTACCGTCAAATCTGAACAAAATAAGATAGGATGATGAACGAAGACGCACTTTGCACAACTTTACTTGCTACTTGATTTAACCTTGATCTTATGTACCGATTACCGCTTCATGAATTCAATGTCTGAGCAAAGGAATTTCGGGGCTGCCTTGATATTGAGGTTACCGTCGAACGCTACTTGTAGGTTAAACGGGAAGGTACTCTGGCCTCCTTTGTTTGCCTTGAAAAAAAAAAACCGATGAAACACTCATTGCAAAAAAAAGAGAAAAACCTAGGTTTTGCCAAGATTCGAACCATGGCCTTTCAAAACAAAACGTCAGCACCGAGGCGCCCGACCACGCCAGAAGATGAGGCGGGCCCCAAGAATTTGGTGCCCTAACAGAGACTGCCAACGAATGTTGTCGAGTGATTTCCTTTGTTCGTATTCGAGCGATTTGAGCCGTGGTAACACTTGTTTCTTACGCACCCATTTGGATCCGAGGACAGTTATGCTATTACTACAAGCGATGTAACCACAGCCCCTTATTTGAGTCAAGAAAAGCTATCGCGCTTCATCGTTCCCCCTATGGAAGCCACGGTAGCAACGAATGGAATGGCAGGCGCTGCTAGCATTCTGGCGTTGATAAGGCTTGGCCGTCACGCACCAATCTTGCAGCCAAGCCCCATCATGCTAATACTGAAAGCGACGTAGCCAGAGCTCCCTTATTCAACTAAAAAAAAGCTATCGCAAATACCCGGTCTCCCCGATGAAAGCCAAACAAGCCACAAATGAATGAGCACTTTCGAACAGAAATAGCTTGCAATTTGTCTCAAGGCAGCCGATAACCGCAAGTTAAAAGGATTGGCCACGTATCTGCTACTTTCGTTACAAATGTCGTCAAAAGACGATAGTCTTTGTAGACATTTGTCAAGGAAATGCCCCTTTTGCTTTCCCGCTCACCTCTCATGCTGTTCCTGTTCTGTCGCGCTCATCCCAAGGTAAACACACTAAAGAGGTTTGCTCTGTCGCGCTCATCCCAAGGTAAACACACTAAAGGTTTGCTCAAGGCGGTTTGAATTTACCACGTTCCACTGCTACAGGCCGGGTTCCTCGATGCCAGTGCTGCAGTACGGCGGAGACGCGCATGAATCGAGGCGGCCGACTTCAAGGTTTATAGAACCGCGTTGCCGTGCTCCACGAGCGTTCCAAGCAGAACGTGGAACCGAGCTAGTGTAACCTTTCGTTGCTGTTGCCGCGTCATTTTTCATATGCCGCCAGGAGGTAACGCGGGCAACAGCAGGCGGCGGTTTTCTGCAGTAGATGTAGATTATCATTTGCTATCGAAAAACCATGCATCCATGAATTTTTTTAAAATAAAGGAACACTGTAAGTATCTCTTGTGTATTAATTTTCGGTCCTATCGTAATGTCTTGTTCATGTTCAGCAAAGTTGACAAGTATGAACATATAAACCGGGCTTAGACACTCACATTTGGCTGTGAGTATATAAGACTATTGCGCAGTATGCATTTTACTTTGGCTGAGTGGCTGAATCGAGTCACAGACAGACAGACAGACAGACGCACAGACAGATAGACATACAGACAGACCAAAATTTCTGGGTTTAAGTAGCCGAAGAAAGACTATCGTCTTTGAACGAAATTGACTGTCTTCTGCTGGAAGGAACGACCACGAAGCACGAGAAGGACGTCAAACCCGACCGCTTCTGCCCTCTTTCCGCTGCTTTCTCGCGCTGCGTCGACGCCGATATCTGGCGTTGCTCACATCAGCGTTGCTCGCTGACATCAGCGTTGCTCGCGCGTCAGCTCGCGTCACCACGCGAGAAAACGCCAAAAGTACGCTTTATGTGGTTGGCCCTTTCACTTCTACCACATGTGCGTCAGCTCCCCGGCGCCGCATGCCCAGCCTCGGGCACGTAGTGAAACCGTCGGCCGCCGCCCTAAACGAGGGGAAAAAAAATCCACGTCGCATGAAGTCGCGCACGAAGAGGAAGTGACGTCACACTGTGACGTCGCTGTTTGGGTGGGGGGGGGGGCGTGGTCGGCGTGTTCCCTTACGGGATATGCTTTGGGAATACGCGGCCAGGCTAAAGCGAAGGCGTGAGTTTTATTTCTTTCTATGTTTATGCTTTTTTGAACGTCTTGGTAATGTAATGGGTTCACTGGCGCCATTTTCTTTTCTTTTCGCACAGGTAGCGGCAACTCGTTAGCTAGTTTTAGACTTATTTTCACTAATCAAGGAGGAGGAGGAATAAACGTCCCTATAGAGCAGTTCGCCTTGGGGAAGAGTCCTCATTCCAGGACCCCTTGAGACCGTCCGGTTTCTTGAGCCCTCTTCACCAGCCAAAGCTGGTCATCAGGGTCCGAGCTGGACAGTGCTCTCTCCCAGTGCTCAGGAATCACGCATGATTGGACACATGGTTCGCGTTCAAAAAAGGAAAAAAAAAGGTTGCTCGCTAGAAAAAGAAAATAAAACAGCACGCAGATTGAGACAATGGGGCTCTCAAAGACTCCCAGAAATACATGTCAAAATATGAACTGCAATAATTACACCCCGTATTCAAAAAGCACGTATTGCTTGTCCTTTATGCGTCCGTTTTGCTGACGGGCTACCCTTATTGCCTGATTATGTTATCAAGGATTGTCCACGGTACAATATATGCAATTGCAGTTCTCTCAAACAACCCCAGAAATTTCCGAAGTTCCTTATTTATCCATTTGTTTGGTTATTGGGCTACGCCTAGACGTTCCAACATTACCGTGATTTCTGCTAAGTTGCGTTGTTAATTGCAACTTTGTAGCAAAGGTTTTTTTTTACAACGCGGCTGGAATGCTAATAGCAGCAATACAACAAACTTTCATTACGACAGACGCTTGCAATGCAATTGAACGAAATGATCGTAACTCGTACGCAGAATTCGTTCCATGCAGCGCACGCTAAAAAAAAGTTGGCATTTTCGGCCCCGCACGGACCGCAAACACCAAGTTTCGGAGCATCTGCGTCGATCGCGGCGCTTGAATACAACCAGTCGACCACGTAACGGGCGTGCGGCATTTCCGTGTCCAGCCCAGCAGCGGCGCCATGAGACCGTACCACCCCGTTCGTGCAATCCCGTTCGCCCTGCCTGAAGCCTAGCCCCCAGAGGAATCGTCCCCGTGTTATTCGATGCTTTACAGCAATCTCCTCGCGTTGCTTTAGTCTAGCTCGGCGTTGTCTAGTGTTTTTCGTTCTTTCCACCATATTTCATCGCTCTCCTAATGCTGGAAAATGCGGTTCCCGCGTTGCTGTCGTCCAGCTCGGCGTTCTCCAGTGTTTTCCGTTCTCTCCAGCGCATTCCATCGCTCTCCTAGCTGGAGAACGCGGGGTTTTCCAACAGGGGACCGACACAAATGGGGCTGACCGCACCAGCATGGCGGTGTTGCTTAACATGCACAGTTTGCAGGTATACCAACAAGGGTCCCCAACAAGGGCCGATAGTGCTGCCCCATCCACATAAATCTCCCCGTTACGAGTCAACTGTGGCACCACTCTGCTTCAAGAAGTACAGACCAAAGATAGCATCATGCGTTGACCGCGGCAGCACTGAAAATTCCGCTGTGAATGTGTGGCCCCCAGATGATACAGCCAGTGATCACATTCAAGTGGGCACAAGGACTCACCCCCAACACCTCGAAATGTTACCATTTTGTTACAGTGAAACATTACTTCGCGGCCAAGACGGCATTTAAAAGGAGAACTCATTACGGACACTGTGGCGTCCATGTCGATCAAAGCCCTTGATTGGGTGCCGTAGACTAATACATCCACTTAATTTTGAACATAGCCTGTCGCAATTAGGCTGTCCGGCAAGAGGCAATTCACTTGAGTGTTGTGCTGTACCCTCACCTCCACTGGCGGGTTGGCTAGTTTTCCGGCAGCGGTGACCGACGCCAAGGCGAAGGTGTACACCTCTTTCGTGTTGTGTGTAGTGTTAAGCGGTGGTCAGACACCTGCGAATAACGGCGCTGCGGTGCCTCGGAAAACAAAGCTCGTGGAAAGCGAGCGTCATAGCGGTGTTTCGAGCGTTCGGGCGGTTCCACATGGGAGGTTATTGGTATCGTAGCGCTTGGCTGCGACAGCGGCAGAGCGAGAAATGGACCCTCCAAGCCACAATTGTAGCAGAACAGGAAGTGACGCTCACGGGCAGCGAAGTATCCCTCGAAGACGCCATCAAAACCGTGATTATAAGCTGGACGCCGAGGACGCCGAGAGAACTGCTAAATGCCGTGACTGTAGCCTGCAGGTTAACGGATGTCAAGCTGCTCCGGACATTAATTTCGAGGCGGAAAGTTCGCATCGCGCGACTGAGCATCCGAGGGGGAAGGAGTGTGGGCCTGTACATCTTGCAGCACATAAATTTCTCAAACGTGCACGCTGTCAGTAAAGTGCCGAGGCGCTTGGTGTAGCAGCAATTCCTCGCAAACGATGCGCCGGATAGTTTAAGTGAACTCCGGAGGTGGGGTCACATCAACGCTTGCTACAGTTGTCACGGCCCTTCTTGAAGGTGTCGAAGGTGCGACAATGGTGGGAAACGTCTGTCGCCGATTCCAACTGTACGCGTCCCATTAAAAAGTTGTATACGTTTTCGCCGGTGCCTTTTAATAGGTTACCGAATTTATCATCCTCAAACCTTCACGGGTCGACGAGACTGCAGAGCTTTAACACCTCCTCGATCTAGGTAGTGCACGTCTCACCTGGGACTTGAGCCCGACGGAGTATCGTCTGTTCAGCCCAATGCTTCTTTCCGACGGCATCACTTATAAGCATGGGGAATATCTTCAACAGAACGGTCCAAGGTACTGTGAGCTGTTTTCATTGTTCTCCAACCAGGTCAGGGCAATCCCAGCTAGGGAAAATACGATGTTCGAGAGTTGTGCAGTGATATTCCAGGGGTTGTATCGGCTCACCCTTTGATAATGAGTCAGTTATACCTTAACGTCTTCATCGGCGTTCCTAGGGGATGCCAGCCAGGCATGGGGGCTTGCACGAGGTTCCCAACTTGAAATATCGTAAGAGACAGCGGTGGAAGACCAGCGATACGTCGGCTAGGGCGGAAATTCTCGTGGTCCGACAGGGCGTACCCCCCCCCCCCCCTCACCAATCTGTTACAAGACTGATTTATTGCCAGTGAAGTTCGAAGGTGTATGACGAGCGTAGGTGAAGAGTGATCTGTGGATGATGATGCCAAGTCGAAGAGCAGTCGCGTTCTCTTCTTCTTCCGTTCAGCCCGTTCAGGTTATTGCCCGTTGTTGCGTCGACGAATATACTTGGCCTAATGTTTGTGTAACAACATAATTGAATTCCGTTATAACTGCAGCACTGACAAAATTCACGTGATGTCTGTACTATACATAGCTGGACAGCATCGCCTACTATTGAGTTTGTTTATTCGGTCTCAGTACTCCACTCAAACCGTTACCTTGTGTTTACAAACAAGTTAACCGTAAGGAATGTCACGACAATATGGCTGCTGGCATATCGCTGATGCCAATGCAACTTCATCGACGACCCATTAAGTCCACACACCTGGGAGGTTGTACCAGTGACACTTGAAACGGCAACACCACGCGCGCTGTCGGTGGACTCTTTTTGCCTGGATTCCACTAGAGCCTCCCCGGCGTTGCAAACAGTGAAAAAAGGTTAGGGGGGAACGTCGCTCTCCCCCTCTGCTGTAGCACCTCGCAAATCCCGGAGGGGAGATGTCTTTGTTGTTCGCACCTTAAATAAACCCCCAGCCGCATGTTACGGCGTGCGAACATTACACCCGCATGTTCAGCGACCGTGGCTCAAAGCACTCAACCACGGATCTCGAGCGTAGAAAGTAACTGCTGCAAACGGGCAACTGTCATGTCGAAATTGAGTTGGAAACCGGTTTATCCGGAACTACTTTGGTGCAGCAACACAAAGCAGTTAGCTCCCCCACCCCATCACCGTAACTTTCTTTGCATGTGCCACAGGAAGTTGTCCACGATTATATATGCCAAAATGCTATTAACCTTGAAACTTTAAAAAGACGCAGGTTTGAAATTCGGAGGTGAAGTAGAGCGATTACTACGAGATTAGGTCCACTGTGTTTTTCATTGTGTTTTTCATGCCCATTGTGTTTTTCACGAGCCATTACTAAGTGTAGAACGAATAACAGAGCCACCTGCAGTGTCACGATGAAACACATGTGAGCACTATATTGACCGGACGACTCTGACGGCCGCCCCACTCCTTTTCCCTTCTCCCCTCTTCCCCAACTAGGCTACCAAGCCCCCCGTATCGTTAATAAAGTTTCATTCATTCATGTGTTCCACTTCTGGAAAGTTAAACTAAATATCCGCATGAGTCGCGTTGTTCATCTGGTAGTGTAGTAAAGGAGTAGGTTTAAAACGTAACTGCGTTGGGAGAAGTACCATAACCTTCAGTATAGTTAAAGTAAACTTATCCTTCATGGTGAGGACTGCGAAAAGGAATCAAGGCGATCTGCAAACATAGTGCATCCCATGAGATCCGCTCCTAGCGTTCAATTATTATCTCCGAAATACTTAAGTAAAGCTTTAGTGTCCTCCCTATAGAGAGGACACTAATACCACTACGCCACCATGGAGGTAATACTTATCGAGAGGGAAATATCTTAGGTGGAAATAACTCCATAAAAAAATTTGCCGCAGTGCGATGTGTATGATTTACTATGACTGGTCATTTATTTCTCTGTGGTAGAAACATCGTTCAGCTGTAAGTTATATTAAGGCAGCCTGACTACAGCATTCCAGGGAGCACATTATACAGTACAGAGAACATCTTTTTCAGCGAGAAAGCGTGTAAAATATAATGCCGAAAGGTGACTGTATTAATTATTTGTTTAATAAACGAAACCTCTCAAGGATAAAAAACCTTATATTCAGGATACCGAGGCAGCAAAGTGGGATACTTTCCAGAATCAGGGCACTTTCATCGATTGCCTGTGCTGATATTCTTTAGCGCACTTTCACCTTTAGCAGCACTCCCAGAAAAAATCCAAGAAATTACTGATTGTAAATCAATTACTGTGTTCTGAAAGGGCCTAAGCAACTCACTCATTTAAAGCAACCATGTAACAAAATCTGCTTGTTTCCTGAAAGGTACATGAAGTGAGCAGTAAGTATTCTCGAGGCCCGGTTATTCTGAGAGAAGGGAATGACGGCATCAATATTGTCCACAAGAAACACATCACGGATTCGCCACCTGCATTGTCACTTCAGGATGTGGTCATCCCTTTCGCCGCATATATCATCATTTTCATCGTGTCATCATGTTCTTATGGTTATGTGCCTTTGGATAGTTCTTGGGGCTTTTTCAGGGAGTTCTTGCAAAGCATGAGAAATTTGACAGTGGCCTGGTGTCATTTAAGTGATAGTCTATGTTGAAATACTTGAAATGGTCAGCCCTACTTGGGATTTTAAATTATTGGTAGAGGTTAAAGTATCTCTTGAAAGGCATGAAGGGGGTTAGGTCTGATGAAGAGGTTTAAGTTGCTGGTACATGCAAGTTGCATGTCAACTGAACACTGAAGTCGTGCTTTGCTTTACGATTTTTCATCATTGGCACAATGCGAAGTGTAAGGTCCACTTATGAGATTAGATGCCGGGCGCCCGGGTTGCGCGTGAGAACCCGCCGCTCTGTCTAGCGACGTAGCACTGCCGACACTGCGCTGCAACCACCGCTAATTCGTCACGGCGTGCACGGGAGACGAATCGTCTGGCCCACCGCATACCTCAAGGATAATCCCCCATTGAGAAAGCAAATAGCGCCGCCGGGTTCCAGGAACGTCCGCTCGACGCGCGGAGGTGGTGGGATTACCGGCGTGTCTCTATTGTTGTCGCGCCCTGGTCAGCATGACGCACTGTCGCCGTCTTTCGCTTTCACCCCGCGGGGTCGCTCGAAGCTGCTCGACTGCGGGCGTGCCGTTGACCCGAAGGTGGCGGCGCCTGAATGAATATTCCGTGGCGTGCTGAGTGACAGCTGTGTACGTGAATGTAGGCACTCCCTTGCGCGTGTACGAACGCTACAGGGGTGTTCCCGAGAGAGGGTGATCTCGAGGTTTTATAAGACCGAACTTGGCCGTTGGAAATCGTTCTTGTCTGAGCGCTGAGCTGGCAGTTCCCGGCGGGACAAGGAGTCTCGACCGTTAACGCTATAGGTTGGGAGTTCTGAGCCCCCTAGTCGAGGTTAGATCGCGTCGGAGGTTTAGGGTGCAGCGCCGTACCGGGCAACTAGACGGATCTTGCGGCGAGACAGGTTCTCGGCCGTTGTTTCTCGAGCGGTTTGTGTACGCTCCGAGAATAGGAAAGTTAGACGAAGTTGAGGAGCTCGAGTGATTTGTGCACACTCGGAGCTAGCGTCTAGCTGAAGTTCGAAGTTTTTCTTTTATTTCTCATGTACCCAGTTATCCTACTGTAAATAGCTGTACATAAACTTCCGTTTCACTTAATCAACTTCAACGCCTCGAGTTTGTCAATTCGACCGCCGTCTCCAAGAACTTCAACTCCATCACCCTGCCAGCCTCCTGCCAAATCAACCGGAGCCCGGGCGATTGGGTTCCTGATCGACACCGGACTTCGGGGAAACGGATCTTCACTCGAAGGCTGCCTTTGAATCTATAGTGAGTGTTAATGTAGTTAATCGCACCGCATTGTAACGTCCTGGTTATTCAAGTGTCGCTCATGAGATTTTTTTCATGGCAGTGCTGCCGCTGATGCAAAAGTGCAGTGCTTATTTACGCAGACGGCTTCCGCCTTCATTGATAAATTTTAGTACTGTATGTGAGCTGACACCCATGCCCTAGAAGAATAGAAAATGTGCGTATTTGGCTTGAACAAGTTTTCTTCTTTGAACAAAGTTGCATCTCTTGCTTGGTAGAAGCAGGGCTTTGGTCACAATTACACTGGCAGCAAGGTACGGGAGGGTTTTTATAGCACGCAACTGTGAATTTTACCTTTGATAAAATGTTGAGGATGGAAAAAATGCTTTCAAGTCTGCTTTGTAAAACTGGTCACCTGTATGTTTCAACGCTGGCTTGTTTGGTTCTTGAAGATGTATGACTTGTTCCCGCTTGAATTGATGACGTGTATATAATTACCCTGCTTGTTAAATTTTAATATGTGTAACATGCTCCCAGCCACCTGGTTTACAAAATTATATGAGATTCACGATGGATTGTATGAGATTTCTTGGGATGAATTATTTTAAACAACTACAAATTGTTTGGGCAAGTAACGTGCCTTAAGTCAAAGGCCTTTTCGGGACGCTCATAAAGTCTGTTTTGGCTACAAGTAGGTTGATGTTACACTTACGTCTGGTGTCAGAAAATTGTACCATATTTAATATTCATGTTTTATTTGTGGCATACTGCCCCATGTGACCTCTCGTGTCGAAATTTTTTATCGCTAATCTTGGCTCGAGCGTTCTTTTCCTAAACTCTTGCACTGCACTGTTGTACGTTTGTGATAATGCAACCGTCTATGGCTCGTTTTTAGGCCTTTCCCTACAATTTAATAGCAAACTGCATTTTCCCAAACATTTATGCGTAAACATGGTATGGCAAGCGCAATGAGTACTTCCGCATTTGAGTTACCTTGTTTTATCTTATAAGACAGCATATTTGATGCTCACTGTTGTATAATGTCTGTGTCAGTGCCGCGGTAGACGCACAAGTCTATTTATTTGTGATGCAGTTGCCCCTAAAACCGTCTTTATTACCCATGTTTTTGTGTAAAGGTGAATATTTGAAAATGCCACTTGGAGCCTACTGTTATCGTTGTGGTATTTATTCCTTGTACATTGTTCATTTTCTGGGCAATTTAAAATAGACAGCTATCCATATCTGAAATGTATTTTTACTAACACCCAATAAAGTTGTATAGTGTATTGAAAAGCAGTGTATGTGTCACAATAGTTGGTTTCGTGCGTCTTTTAATGCTAGTATATTGTTTGTTTTACATGCAACTTAAACCCAGTACAGGATCCTGCACACAGTGCAGAATTCAGTACTGTGTGCTGCTCTAGGTGCCTGAGACCAACTTTTATATAGAACTGTGCTCCGATAGGCAACTGTCGGGAACTCGCAGGGACCCCACTGCTGCGGTGGTTTCTGCTTTCCAATTGTTGGTATCACTGCGGGTCATATATCAAAGCTGTGTTAAAATTGTGCTTGCGGTTTCCTGCTGATAATGCATCCGCCAGCCTGGCTTATGACCTCGGTGTATACCGACAGGAAAGCAGAAATATTGGAAAAGTGGAGTCCCATAGACAGCTTCCCAATGTCTATAGGAACACCGTTCTATATAAACAGCTAGGCTGAAGGTACCTGGAACGGAGCACCGGATAAATTTCATAATCATTTTACACGGATGAATGTTCCAGTAACCTAAACTACCCTTTCATTTGGAACAGTGATCCGCATACCCTTATTTGGACCCCCGTTCGAGAGCGTTTAGTTGCAAAATATGTGGTGCACGGTTCCACTTAATTTTCAGGGTATGTGGAACACGGTTCCAAATATATAACTGGAACTTTTTTGCAAAAAAAACTCCCCCCACCTCCCCGAAGGGGATCGTGCGGAAATGCGAATGCATTGGGTGCACCGATGAGTGCGCTGCGCAAGCAGTCATGGAGAGAGGCGCGCGCTCCACTACATTTATATATATTTTTCCGAGCGCAGCGAGCGGAGAGAGGGTACGCGGAGAGGAGAGAGAGACCCGCGCAACACGCCCGCCCCGCGCGCGAGCTCTCTCCGCCGAGCTCCGCGATACGAGCGCCCTCACACGCCCGAGCGCACTCCTCCTCTCCACTCACTCTCCGCTACTCCGCCCGAGCTCCGCGATGCGAGCGCCCTCACACGCCCGAGCGCACTCCTCCTCTCCCCTTGCCCTCCGCTACTCCCGCCCGAGCTACCACCTGCTCCGGTTGCTAGGCGCGCCACAGCTGTTGCTAGGGGCGCGGAGAGATAACACCTGCGTGCGGACGCCGGCACAGACCGCCCGACAACCCTCGACTAAGAAATGCATTCGCATTTAAAAGTTCCAGTTACTAAGTGGATCTTATGTGGAACCAGATTAAGAGTGTAGCGCCGCCGTACGCCAATACACTCTAAGAAAAAAGGGTGTAGTAGTTTCTTTTTAAGGGTGAAACAGGAATGTATCATATATTGCTCCCTAAGAGGTAGAAAGATTTTTCCTTTTAAGAGGGGCTAGCGCGTTTCTCCCCCTAGGAGAGGGGAAGATTTCCCCGTTTCGTGAGCTAATGGAGGAGCGTTCCTCCCCTGGCAGCGTCACCCGAGCAAGGCTTGTCATGCGAGAAAGGCCTAGCGAGCTGATCGGTTTGAGGATCGAGGAAGTACAAATATGTAGGTTACTGCGGTTGTATGCGCTTAAAATGCGCTAAAATAACCAAGAAATTTCCTACCGAGCACCAGAACTGCGGTTAGCAAGCGATGTCGCCAATCGTATATTCGCGACTTGCCTTCGTCTCGCTGCGCGATACACGTTCAGAGCGAACGCGCCGCCGTAAACATAATAGAAGTCATACCGATTGCTTTCAAAATGCCGCCTTTATTTCCGAAAGGCTCGTAACCCCGCCGTTCACAGCACACGAGGTCACAAGCATCCAATGCGGCCGTTTGAGAACAACCAGTTGTTGTTAGTCGCCTTACCTTGCTACAACCGATGCATCAAAACACGGATCGTCTGCAATCGTAAATCTCTGTGCAAAAATGCAGGCAACACGAAAAACGTATCCGTAGCTGTCGCATCCGTCCGAGCGAGATGACACTGCTCGCCCTCTAGCGTGCTCGAAGTAAAGCAATCGTCAACGTTTTGAAATGACCGATAGATGACGCAAAAAAAGTAGGGTTGGTGGGCACTTACATCAAAGCGTTTAACGTATATTATTCCAATAACACGGAGGCCGCATGTGGGCAGCCACATATTGGGAAGAAACATAGCACAACACAGCGACATACACTTCATTAAAGGCACTGCCAACGCACAATACACGCAACGCAACACACAACATCGCAAGCATAATACACGTATACACCATCACATATAGTAAACTTTTGACATGTCCGCATGATCACACGCCACAACTAAACATTGAAACGGCCACAAAGTATTTATAACCCTGATCGCCGAAAATGCAGGTAGGAACAATGAGCTTGCTGCTTGTTTCGATAACCCTCGGCAGTGCGTGAGCCTAAGTTAGGTTTTGTTATTTTGATCAAATGTAGCCCATGCAATTGCAAACTTTTATTAATTTGTCGCATTGTAACAAGCAGTAAAATATCTCAAAGAAGAAAAAACGTTTCACGAAACAGTACGGCAGGTATGTTTGGGTAATGACACTCATTGCCTCGCCTTCGCTCTTTTAGCTTAGAGCGCACCGCTGGTCTGGCAACCATTCAGCCAAGATGTTACCGAATGGGGGCCTTTTGTTGTTGGTAACTGATGCGTCAAAATGCTGCGGTCCGTGCTCGTTGACGAAAAAAGGGGCAGTTTGCTATCATCGCTGACCTCTTTTACCCTTGGGCGTCAGTATAAAACGTCCACAAATGCAGTCGTAACGTTGAACAGGGCGCAGGCGAGTCGCCCACAGCAAGCATGCAGCGGTGCCCACAAAATGTGCTTCAAACACACGGCTGGCGAGCCACACACGGCTCGCGAGCCGTGCGTTAGCGTGGCGGGCACATGGTAATAATAAAAAAAAGACAGCGAAAAAACAAGCAAGCAGCATACCGAAGGGAAGGTGTTGCAAATAGTCGTCGTATGCGCCCGATCGGCGAAAGCCACAGTGCAACGATGAACGGCCTCGTTTTCGGCGTCGGCGCCGACAGCAGATTGCAGACGACAGGGGAGAATATTTCCTCCCCCGTTTCGGTGTTTCGTAGAGGCCGTACAGAGGGCGCTACGTGTATATAGCTAAAGGGAGTTCTCGCTGGTCCGGGGGAGAAAACCCTCGATTTCCTCCCTTTTTCTACCCTTTTCAATGAGAATGCATTTCTTAGTCGGGGGTTGTCGTGCTCCGTCGGCGTGGGCCTGCATTCCTCCAGCGCGAGCGCACGTGAGCGCGCGCCTCGTAGTTCTGCCTTCGTCGTCGTCGTCGTCGTAAATGCGAATGCATTTCTTAGTCAGGGGTTGTCGTGCTCCGTCGGCGTGCGCCCGCAGGTGTTATCTCTCCGCGCTCCTCCTCGCCCCTAGCAACAGCTCGACCTCCTCCATAAGATTTTTCAAGGGATTAAAAATACGTTTTTTATTTATTTGTTTAGGTACACTAAGGGCCCCGAAGTGCATTACATATTGGGGATCGAAAAAGAAAAAATATACATAGGATCAGTGTACAAAGAAAACCATGGTAAGAAATTATACACATATAAGGCAATAACACAATATGTACACTCACTAGTTGCTATCAGCAATAGCAAAGTGGACAGAGTATGTTATAACATAGACAAGGCAATAGAAGTTCATTTACCACTTGGTTTCCGAATTGATAAAGTCCGGTTCCATCCATTCGCGTGAGGTACTCATTTTGAAGATATGATAAATATGTATAAGTATTTATGTATAATATACATAATAAATACAAAACTATTAACTTATAACAATGTATGTTACACGTTGGGGACGAATTTTTGAACCCGTCGTACTGTCAAGAACAATAAAAATAAAATATTTCTTCATAAAATGTATTCGTATGTTCCGAGAATTGCTGCAGAACTGCTATCACTGCATGCAATTTTGTTTTGTCTACATAACAACTAACACTTAAAGAAATATGTAAAAATATAAACAGATATCCTCAACAAACATGAAGGCAAAAGACATAGAAGTAAAGAACTACATTCATCTAAAACTTACAAAAGATTGCATGCAGTGGATATTATAAACGTGAAAAGCACGAAACAACTTGCAGGCGGACGTTTTAATGTCGCTTTGTCATTCAAGAATTTTTTTTCAATTTTTGCTGACATGCGACGGTTAGGGACAAATCTAAACGCGGCTGTCTTTTACGCCATTATAAGGCGTAGGAGCAGCTTGTTAACAGTCGCGTACAGCGGATAATTCCACCAAGATTATTCACAGAAAAAATTGAGTCAAAACATACACTTGTGGAGAAAAAAGCGAGACGATTATATTTGGATGACGGCAACAAAAGTTTCACTGGCAACAAAGTGCACATTTATACAGAAAACCTAGCAACAAGATACTTAAATCGGAAAGCTGCAGTTAACGCACATATTTAAGCAACAGTGACTGTACAGTGTACATATTACATAAAACAAGGCCAACAAAGAATAAAGTTCAGCGAGCACATGAGGTTAACCCCACACATAGAAACGCAGTGAACCCAGGCAAAAATAAAACTATTACCCTAGAAATTGTAATGTGCTTTTAGAACACTGGCGTCGTGATGTAACAGGACCATATGGGTAAAATGGGTAGAAGCATAAATGCTTAAAATATTAAACAAAATGTGTATTTGAAAGGTGCTTTAGTGTGAACACAATTGCATTGTGCCCGATGTAAAATAAGGCTCTACTTGACATTAATAGAATGACAAAAGAAGTTTAAAAGACAAAAGTTTTACGTAAGTCGCAGACGGTACATTTAGTTGCACATAGCCCATAGAGCAATGGTTTGTTGAAAAACGCCGCGTAAACCAGGTTTTCCAGAGAAAGGTGAGCGATTCGTACTTGACGTGCTTGTTAAATTTTAATTTCCAATTTCGTGATAATCCTAGAATATGATGTGGGCGGTTGCAGTGAACGGAAGCAATCTCTGTGGTTTCTAAAACTAATGTGCAATGATTCGTTACCACAATTACACTCTTATGAAGCAGAACTAACATCGTTTCTTTTACTTGCAATGGTTTCTTACTGATTCTCTATTTAAAGGACAAAGCTTACTCGGCGGGGAATTTTAGCGAAGCGGTCAATGACTTCTGTGACGCTGACATCAACGTCTCTGTGAGCGTACAGAAGTGCTACGCCAACCATGCGTTCCTGGGACATCGTGGAGCGCAAGTAGTTCTTTAACAACCTCATGCTCGAAAATGTTCTCTCTGCGGTGGCAGTTGTCACTGGAAGGGTGACTAGAATCTGAAGCAGTTTGTGCACATTCGGATAGAACTGGCAGTCGCAGTGAGAGAGGGCAGTTATTCCTGTGCTGGGGCGGAGGTTTGCTGCTTTGTTCATCCACTTTGCCCAGCAAAGTCGCAGTTCTCCCAAAGCAGCCCTTGCGTCCACGTCCTGTGGAAAACTAGCGACGAGGTTTTCCGCTGCTTTCTCGCGATTGTCTTGCAGTGGTGGTATTGCGGATGGCACAATTACAGAAAAACACTCTAATGTTGTCCTGTGCTTTTCGAACCGTTGGTGCAACTGTGCTAACACGTAGTCCATGAATGGAATGAATACGGTTCTTCTAAAATATTGCTCTGGATTTTCTAATGCAACGCCACAATCCTGCTGGCGGACGCCGGCTCGTCGGCTGGTGATTTCGACATTCATTTTGTTTGCCACGGCCTGCACTTGTGCCAATATTTTCGAGAAGGAGGCAGTGGCACTGTCTCGGTCATTCTGAATAGTCTCCTGTACCAAGTGTAGGTCGTCCATCGCTGCGCTCATGTCGATGCTGCTCGACTGCAGCCTCTTTGACAGCGGCAGAGTCAATGCAAGTACATTCTTCGCCACATGCAGGCTCACGAGGAATGCTGGTGACACAAGTGCCAACGCCAAACTATTCGCCTGAGCGGAACTTTCACCACTGCCATTGTCTTGAATTTCCTCTAGTGCTGCGATCACCGCTTCAAAAAGACTGACAAATGAAAGCACTGCATCATGCTTTTCCACCCAGCGCGTTTCGCATAATCCCAGAAGCCGCTGCCTTGTGGACTCTGGGCACATCAAACTTATCATTTTTCTCAGAACGTGCGAACGGTTAGCAGATTTCCGAAAAAAATTCGATGTTTGCTTAAGCGTCCCAAAGCAGTTTCGGATATCTGTAATAGAGCAGGCCGCACACCAAACTAGGTTAAGGGAGTGGCTGGCGCAATGTGTGTACAATGCGGTCGGATATTTTTCGCGAACGACGGCTTGCACACCATTGGTTCTACCTGCCATAGAGCTTGCGCCGTCATACCCTTGGCCACGAAGGTGTTACATGTTAATTCCTAGGTCAATGAGAAATTTGATAATTGTGTCGGCAAGGGCTCTGCCGCTTTGTTCCTGTATTGGCACAAAGCCTAAAAACACTTCTTCGATGTTGTCGGTATCCTTGTTCAGGTACCTTGCGCAAACGGCAAGCTGTTCAATTCCAGCAATATCTGTAGTTTAATCGGCAAGTACTGCAAAGCAGCCTGAGGCGTTTACTTTTGCAACCAATCTTTCTTTGATGACTTCGCCAGAAATTTCTATAATTTGGTTTTGTACCGCTGGGCTTAAATACGAGGCATTACTGGAGCAGCCCTCCAGGTGGTCCTTCAGAGCTGTATCGCCACAATCGGCTCGCATTCAAAGTAGCGCTCTGAAGTTTCCTTCGTTTTCCGCGGAGACGGCGCTCAAGTCCAGAGGACCGCTGTCCCTATAGCCCTGCAGAGCCAGACCCTGCCGTGCGCAAAAAAGAACTGTCTCAACAACAGGCTGCAATTTTCTTCTGTTTTCTCTTATTTGATTTTGTCTGCCCTGGTCCAGCTGATCAACCACACTAGGTGCGTTTCCTAAGAACGTTTGGATAAAGTTATCAGCCGCCAGTTGACAATCACGGTGATATTTGGTGCTTTCGTGCGCATCAAAGATTTCGAGAGCGTGTTTCCATTTCTGGAAAGGCTTAGACACGAGGGCTCCAGTGCGTGCATGTTGGCCCTTGCCAACCTCCGGTCCGCAGAACAGGACGCACACTCGACAAAAAGCACCTTGTTGAAGGTCTGAGTAGCTCAACCATCGATATCTACCGAGCCATGCCGACTGAAATCTTCGGTTTTGCTTCAAATCTTCTGTAGATTTGAATCTGTATCCTTGAGGTGGAATCCACGGAGATGTCAGAAGCTGATATCTGGTCTGGTCTTGCATTGTTGAGTAATTCGAGTGCAGCCCTATGTCAAATTTGCTTGTTAGGACCGTTTGCGCATCTGACAGAGTTAAATATTTGATATCACTATACGTGATTCGGTACATGAGCGATCTGTTTCTAAATTGTGCACAATAACTGAACGAATAAGAAAAATATGTGCGAATTCTCACCAGATGAGCATGTTGAGCCTGTCGGTACAGACGGTACAGACGCATGCTTCTGAGTTTCCAGATGTGGCTCTGGCACCAGTCCTTCGTCTCTTGTGCCAGTAGAGATTTTTTCTCTTGAACCAGTACCTGCGCAAACCACAAGGGAAAAAAATAAACAGCAGCCCTCTCTTGTCGCTATACCCAATGACCCAGTAATGCGCCATCTTTGTTTATAAGCTCCTACCGCCATGTATATAAGTAGCATAATGTTCGGTGTGTGAAACTGCACCTTTGGCCTGCGCGAGCAAGGTGTTTCCTGCAATGCTCAGCGTAACGCGCTGGTTCACCGGTTTGTGACTTAGAAGCTGTTTTCGGACTAAGAAGTGGAATCTATATGTGTTTAGGGGAAACAGCGTAAGATGTGCCACCTAGGCTAAGGGTGCAGTGGCGACAAACTCAATACGAGTTGTAGAAAAACCAAATTTTTTAGACTGCGCCTCGTCATAGCTCCGTCACCTCCGTGGTTATCCGGCCTGTTCAATCCTACGCGTGATCAAAACCAGACGTGAAAATAGCATGTCAGGGAAGGGGACATTTTTTTTTTAGCGTGAGTAGCGATTTTTTCGATTTTTTATGCAAACCATGGAAGGGAGCGCTCCTCTGTGTTCTTGAAAAGAGAGGAATTTTTTCTTTGAAGGGGGAAGAGGGTTGTCTCATCACGCGACTGAAGGACCTACTGAATATAAAGACAGCGCAAGGCTTGATCCACAGTGCTTTTCGTCCTGCCGGCATCGTCAGCATTGTACGCCGGCGTGGCGAAAACATTTTAAGAAAGGCAGCGACAACATCGAAATAATGATTTCGAAACCGAACATGATTGAATTTCAAGCAGTTGCATGACTGAAGGAAAAAAATAGGACATATACAGAAAAGGTCTCAGTACTGAAAAGAATGCATGCAAACGAATGTCTCCACGAATGAAAGTCAGGAGACCTGACTTTTATGAGAAAGAGTTGCTGTTACATGTTGGTTATGCTAACGCTTACTTTCGCAAATAATGCATCTTATTCCCTTCACTTGACTACTGGTTTATCAGTAATAATGTTGCTATTTTGCAAACGTAGCTGCCAATACCTGTCCGCCTAAGAAAACCCGATTCTAGGCTTCAAGATCATGCATTTTACGCACCATACATTGAACACAAGAAAACCCGTAAAAGAAATAGCATAGTTACCTTTGCTGGCTTCAGTGTCTTGGCACGGACGCTTGGACGTAGGAGGAAAAAAATGTCGATATCCTCTTCTGTGACATATTGTAACGCCGAATTCCGTGCAGTCGCTACGCGGCATTGAAGGGCAGACAGATGAACTCCGAAGACATATTAAGTTGAATATTTACACTAAAGTTGCTATCAGCAATAGCAAAGTGGACAGAGTGATCTGATGATCTGATGATCCCTGATGATCTGACGACGACGATTGTAGGGGAGGTTTCCTTAAAAGTATATTTAAACGAAAGAAAAAATATTTGCAGACTGAAGTTGAAGTTGAGCAGAGTAAGAAGTAAAATAAGCGTATCAGACAGCTAACTTTGTGTGAAACCCTGAGGATCCGACCCCGAGACGTCGTCTCTCGTTGTTTTGATCGGTCACTTAGGCCCCGCCCACGACGCACGTGCCAATCAGCATCTCGTGGCGATCTGGTTGGTTGCATTCGCAAATCCGTGCATAAACTGCGGCGGACAACGCCCCCGTAACCCCGAAACGTTGGTAACTCTCTCCCACCACTAGAAAAAAGGAAAAGACGAAAAACAATTAAGTAAAACACAACAAACGAAACCACGTGCAAACACTTGAGGGCACCTGTTAAGTTCGAGCACCTCTTTTCCTAAAATCGCGAGCTGCTCGTTTATTCTGTCATATGTTCTTTTTTTTCCCGCCGATTGGGATGCGGTGATGAATGGACAGCGCGGAGCGCAGACGGAAACGCATTACTTCGCGCCTCTGGGTTTGACGCGGGCGGCCACGGGGCGGGTTCAAAGAAGGGACGCGCGCTGCGCATCGTTTCGTTTGTTTGTAATGATGCCGCAGCGCCCGGTGTCGGCGCCTCGGTTTGAGGGAAGTGGTAGGCTTGGCCGCTGCTGTATCGGGCAGGTCGACGAACTGCGGCAAGTATTCGCGGGAGGGCTATGACGAACTAACGAGGCCGTCTGGGTGGCCCTCGTTTTGTGCGATCCCGAGCACTTTGGACCAACGGCGGTTAGGTAGAAGGGTTGTTTTCGCCTGCAGGTGTCCCCGCGAGACGGTTGAATGGGCTTCTCCCGCCAGTCATTCTGGGGATCTAGGCTTGGAAACATTGGGTCGCGCAGGTCATTTAGTCGCGTGTCTCGTGCCGGCTACGTGTGGTCTTCTTTCCGGCCTGAAAACGCGACGTCGTCTGGCTGACAACGAGGGCGGCAATAACGGGACGGCGGGGCGCGTGGAACGAGAATGGGGGTCCGTCGGGAAACAATTAGTCGCCTATCGGCGGCGGAAAAAGAGATAAGTGCCGTGCGCGGTGTGTGGCGGCGTGCGCGGCCACAGAGGGGGGGGGGGGGGGGGGGGCGCTCGACAAAGCGACGTAGAATTGTCGGCTTGAATGTCTGTCGGCGACCCGAAGTGCGCGCGCCGTCTCAAAACTTTAATGATCACCAGGAGGGAAACGGGCCACCAAGGGAGAGCTGGTGCGCTTTCCGGACAGGACTCCTAAGGTTCTGGACAAAATCCTAGGATGGTTTCCGGCGCAGGTGGTTGCCTTGGTCGCCGTGCATGACAGCGCATGAAAATTTTTTTTTTTTGGGGGGGGGGGGGGCTGAAGCCCCATAAGCCCCCCCCCCCCTCCCTACGCCCCTGCTTGTCTCTGACCATTTACGTTTGGATATCGGGCTTCAGCTCTTTCGGGGCGAGTTCCAGGCTGGACGGCGCGTGGTAATATACCCCAAACCTTTCAGACTATACTCCGGTCGTTTCCTGTTTTTGTAGCAGCCTTGTCCTGACTCACCCCAGAATACCCGTATAAACTGCCCAGTGCGAATTATCCGATAGAGTGCAAGCACATTTTGCTGTGCTTCTTGCAGAGTTCACCAAAAAGAAGCCGCTACCTATTGATGCTGATTTAGCTGACCTTTCTTGATTCGAAACCGAAATAAAAAATGTACGTTTTCAGCCCTGGTGTCGACATTTGACCACAAACCACCTTGTCTTGCGAACACAAGCAAAACTGCTAGTTTTTCCGCCATCTGTTTTTCAATTATTCCTGTTGCGTTAGATATCCCTATCAAGACCTTTTCGAGGAGGTGGATGTCATGAAAAAGAAGTTCTGGTGGACATAGGTTGTGACTACGGGGCAAGGAAGGAAGCTGAAATTCTTGCTTGCAAAAATGCCCATAACTCTGTAATACTGCCACTTCCAGCTTTGTTTTACCTTCCTGTAGCCTTAGGGTGTAGTTGGCGTTAGGAAAACAGAAAAAATCGTGCAATTCCTTTAATGACGACGATGGTTGAGCGTGAAGCTTCCTCGTGAAGTTTTCTTGATTGGCTTAACCTACAGTGCGAGTATGTGCTACTCTGGGAGTACGCTACTCTGAAAGTACCACTCTTCTGGAATACCCACAGCAATCATCAAGTGTGCGTTCCGTAGGCCTAACGTTTGGGTTCAGGCTGTACGACGTGAATCGGTGCCTGCTGCTTGGCGTTCAGTGGGCAATTTTTTCAGTGGGTGCCGGTTTGAGGTATTCAACTCAAAGATGTGGCGCTAGGCCTAACGCCCTAAACCTCTAAATTTGAAAGTAGGCCTAAACGTGTTTTGGTTTACAGCCTTCCGGCACGCAAAGAAACGCCATTGTACTCATGACGGATTCTTTGGTTGCCGTCTGAGTTTTCCAAACCACTTCGACTGTGTCAGAATGGAGCAATCGCATAGACATCGGCTTCATAACGCGAGGGTCCCATGCTAGATTCCGGCCATGGGGACGTTTTTTTTTCTTTCATTTTACCGACGATTATTCACCATGATTGTCAGAGAAAGTGCGTTTCTTCTGGGCGTATTAGCTCACGACGGCTTTAGCGAGGTCAATAAAATTTCGCTTTAAAATTTGGTTCTGCTCGAAAGAAAAATGCCTAAAAATTATAAACATTTGCAATACATTTTGTTCTTTCTGTTATGACGTCTGAAACTGTACGAAAACACGCCGAACAATGCTTGGTCTCAGTGAATATTCCGGGGATGAAAGGGTGAAATAAAATGATGAAATAAAATAAAATAAAATCACCTGGAATCGCGAAGCTGGTGATCTGGCGACGTATTATTACCTGGTGGAGGAACAGATGGCCTAAACCATGTTGGAAAAAGCGATGTATTTAAAAGCTGAGACAAATTAATTACAGGCGCCCACAACAAAGCTCCTATTGGCTGCCCCCGTACACAGATTCTTCGCTGTCAATTGTCGGAAACACAGCGGTATGCCCTACTGCCATCTTCTTCGTCTTCTCGTTGCATGAATTTGTTTTGTCTTCAACCACATTCTTAGCTGCTCATTTCAACATATGCTTTGTTTCTACGCCTAACAGCTGGGCCTTCTCTGTGGTACTGGTAATGATGACGTAGCAATATCTAGGGGAAAAGGGTACCTGATATCTTCTTTTACTCGTAGCTTTATACTCGCCGCACTAACAGTTCTTTCAGACTAGGGCTCGTTGTTACGCGGTTACAGGAAATGGGCTAGTGGTATTCATGATGAGATACTAACCCTCCGAGGCATTTACGCAAAAAAAAACTACAAACTAAGGTAGAATTCTGAAAATGTGCGCGAAAGGTGGCGGCTCAGAGATGAATATTCCAACAAAGGATCTCGTTTTTTTTCTTTTGGATAACTTACGCGCTGCGGCTGGACTTAAAGGCGAGCGCTTGTTGGTAAGAGGACGACAAAACAGGCACACGGCTATTGACTCTGAGTAACTAATCCTGCAGTGTTTCTACGCACCAAAAAAATTCCCCGCATTTCCCCGAGGGGAAGAATGTGAAAGTGCGAATGCACGAGTTGAATTTGCGCGGTTCGGTAATGTTCGCGAAAGAGAGATCACACACACACACACAACTACAAAGAAAGAAAGATGCATTTATTCACAGACACCTATTTGGGTTGTCGTTGTACTTGATTGCTAGAGCGGATCTCAGCTTTGAAATTTCGTGTCAGTACTCCTTTAAGCGGGTGCATTAGCCCTTCTCACGCCCGATTCTTGGCCAATCCCCCACGTGGGTATGTGCCATGTCAGCGGCCAGGCAGCGCGCGCCCATCTCCCCCCGTTGCCAAGGAAGACGAGGAGCGCGCGCACACGCAGCTGTTGCTATGCGGACGGCGGCGGACGCTTCAGGCTCGCTTAAGAAGTGCATTCGCACTTAAAACTGCAAACAAGATAGCGGACACTCCTGAAAAAAATTGCAGATGACATCTACGTTTAGTTCATAGGATGTATGACGCAAATGAGTTACCGTGGCGTGGACGGAGTTGATTAGAGTTCGTGCATTTATCATTCATTCTTTCCAAGCACTGCAGTTCAGCGTCGAGAGATAGACTAGACGCAACGATTTTTAATCACTGCGGCACAGTAAAGCCAGAGGTCACTTATATTTGCGCGACTTGAGATCCGGCCGTAAAATGTTGCGGCTGCAATGTGTTGGTCAATTTGAGAAAGAAGATGAGAGCGTCAATCAGTGGCGTAGACTTCTTATCTTTCCGGGGGGGGGGGGGGGGGGCAGACCTGGAGTGCGACTCGAAGCGGCTAAGGGAGGGGCGAGGAAGCGGTGGGGTGGTCCCTATGAGAAGACACGTCATCACCCCGCTACAAAGAGGCTACCACTAATCATCATCATCATCATAAGGGGCACCTGCAGCAGTGAGGGCCTTTTACATTGTGTCGGCTAACTACGAGGTGTCCCCAAATACGACGTCCCGCAAATCTATGAACCGTGAACTTCAGCGGTTTGACGCATCCAGTAGAAATTTCTTTGAATACGTGTTTTACTGGTCACATTTATTCAAAACTATTGCATGACTGAACCATCAGCACAAAAAACGAGTCGATTTGTTTTTCTTTTATTGGGCAGTTCGGGGGTAAAAAGAAAGGGACACGAGAAAGGGACACGACAGGGGCGCTACGCGCTGCTATGTTCATTTCCGTTAAGAGCCCCAGAAACGGGTCTGACTTTGACCACTCATTTTTGTATCCGTGTGTGTGTTGTGCCAGAGCGCCCGACACAAATTCGTTGCACCTGGCGATGTGCGGATGGCGGGGTTGATTCGTGCCTAGGCCTAACCGCCCGCGTCAGACGTGCCGCGACTTGGCGGGAAGGGCGCCGCCGAGTCTTCTCTCCCTTTCCCATCGCGACGGCTGGACCAAATCATGCCTGGGACGAACTAATCCCCGCAGACACGCAGCAAGTAGTGACTGGAGACGCCGCCGCAGAGTCGCCTTCCCTTTGCCGGTCGTGGCGGCTCGGCTGACGCAATCGCCTCGCCTCCAGTCGCGAGATTCATAATGCGGCCAGTGATAGCTCGGACTGGAGGCATTGGAACTGCACGCGGCTGCAACGGAACCCTGGGGGTATAAAACCAGCCCGGAAGCAGCGGTGGTGCGGCGCATCTCATCGAAGGCCCTGAGTTGAGAAGTGCTATCACGCTTGTCTTAGCCATGTAACGCTCTTGCTACCTTTGTATGTATTGTATTTAAATGCTGCGTCAAATAACCGTCAGCTCGGCTACTTCGTCGCTATGGTCTGCGCCGCGTCGATAGCGGACTGGGCAGGGCAACGTCGCAACAGCAGTGACTGAGCTGGGATGGCCCAGTCCCAACAGTGTATGTGGATGTGTTTTGGAGGCTTGGAGTGAGTATCGCTCGCAGTCGACGGCCGCAGTGCACCCAGTTGCTGCCGGTGCTTGGCAGCCGTTACAGCACTGTCCAACTGCTCTGGCGTGCTTTGTTACCTCGAAAACAAAGTTTGCAAACAGGCTTTTCGGAGGCGGGATAGCTTGCACTGACGTCACTGTATTCCCGTGTTGGTGCGTTGGTTGCACAGTGGAAATCTGCAGCTCTTGGTTCGAGAAGCGCTGATGAAGCTGAGAGCTATCGATAAAAAAGTGCGGTGGCGTCGTTATGGGCAAGAAACATGTTTTACGAGACGTTCCAAGACGCGAGCTAAAGGTAAAAACCCAACGTCTGGCGTTGGAGTTCGTCATATAAAACGGCCCTTTCACGAGGCCTTCCACGGTGCGAGCTTATACTCGGCACAAGTTGCTAGCGAGGAGTGGTCGCCCCGCCAGTAAACAGTAGATGAAGGTGGGGAAAGAACAACCACCGAAATTCACCGTCGTCGTCATCTTCATCATTACACGGTGGCATAAACGAGAAGCAGCGCGTCGGGTTGCCAGTCGAAAGCAAAACGCTCCTCCAGCAGCAAGATGCCAGCGCTGTTCGACAAAATATGCGAGGCGAAACAAGGCGTCACACGCGTTCGACTGGGCATTATGATGTCCGATTAACAACCCACAACCTCCACGGTGTGGCTATATGCTCACTTTTAAATGGACAGCACGAGGACATAGTCCTACCAAACCTGAGCAAAAAGTTTCAAAACGGGAGCCTAATAAAACCATGTGGTTGACACAAACCATGCAGTCAATTTGACGCGAATCACGTAAACTAACTGCGCCTGTTTAAATGAGCGGTTCCGCTCACGAAACGACTCCAGAGCATGACATGCATCTATGGAAACTGCTTGAGACCGGAAAAGAGCGACTTCGGTGCGCGTAGTGCATGCATTGTGAGCAGCCCCCACCGCTTCCCCTAAAACAATTTGAACGAAGCAGCTACGCGTTTCCAGGCCGCGCATTTGTAAACAAAAATAACTGCTCCAATCAACAGGTGCCGTAGAAACAGAGCGACTGTGGTCGCGCTTCCCACCGGGACCTAACCACCTCGTTTTTCCCTTTTCACCGCGACCCCCTAGTGAGCGACCGCCGAAAAACGCTAACAGCGCCAAACAAGGACAGGCAAAGGAGGGAGGTGCAGTTTTCGTTGACCATCCTTGAGATGATGATGATGATGATGATTAAAGGCCTCCCCTTTGAATCGGGGTGATGGCGTGCGCCATCTAGCCTATCTTAGTAGTTTGAATTTAAATTTAGTCTCTCAACTCGGATTTCTTTTTAATTCTGCCCTGCCGCTACCCCTGGCTGGACTGTTATTTTATCGACTTCCCTGCTTTTTTTCCACCAATACTCTGGCCGCTGCTTAGTAATACCTACTGCTGACCAGTTAATGTTTCCATCTATTGCGAAGCCCAGTGCCTCAGGAAGTAGGACTTTCCCCCCAATTCTATCCGGCTGAATCTTTTGGCATCCTATTACTATGTGGTCGATTGTTTCTTTATCCCTGCCACATACAACACATGTCTCATCCTGGGACGAATATTTGCTCATGTAAGTTCGAGTTCTCAAGCAGCCAGCCCGCGCGGCAAAGAGCAACGCACTACCTTTATTGTTGTCATAAAAGTTCTCTTTCCGGATCTCTTTTTTGCTTGCTTTGTAGATTCCCAGCGACGCCTTCTTTTCCATCCTCTCTTTCCACATGAGCGTCTCTGTTTCCTTCCCTTGCTTTTTAACTGCCCCCCCCCCTTGTTTATTTGCCGCGGTCAAGGTATATTTATTCGCCAACTTTCGCGTCCTCTTCCGCCATTGGGTGTCCACACTTTTAAGGTACAGGTACCTGTGCACTCTGGCAGCCCAGTTCTTCTCATCTAAATGTCTCAGCCGCTCCTCAAAACGTATCTTACTTTGCGCTTCCCTCGCCTCAAGTGAAGCCCAACCCATATCGCCTTGTACCGCCTCATTTGTAGTCTTACTGTGAGCTCCCAGTGCTAATCTGCCGACTGCCTTTTGGTTAACCTTCAGTCCCGACAGGATATCGGACTTTAAGCATAATACTGCATTAGAGAACGTGAGCGCCGGCACCATTACCCCTTTCCAGATGCCTCGCACTACCTCGTACTTATTGTAACCCCAAAGTGCTCTATGTTTCATTACTGCTGCATTTCGCCTCCCTTTCAGTTTGAGGTGTTCTTCATGGGCATTCAGGTAGCCTTTTCCTTCATTAAGCCAAATCCCCAAGTATTTGTACTTATTTACTAATGGTATGGCCTCCTGTTGAATTCTTATTGGTGCTGTATGAGCTGCCTCGTTAAAGCAGCACAGTGCCATCGCAGCACAGTTAAGCAGCACAGCGCCACCGCTAAATGTCTGAAACTCGTACACGTGCGTCCAGACTTGAGTTTGTGATAGAACTTGTTTGCACTGCTGTACTCACGAGTGCATGTACTCACGAGTGCAAGCACTCGAAAATACAGTATTCATGAGTATTGTAATCATGAGTACTGTGTACTCATGAGTACCATACTCACCAGTACTCATACTCATGAGTACTCATGCTCATGAGTATTGTACTCATGAGTAGTGTACTCATGAGTTATGTACTCACGAGTAGTGGACTTACCCCTGTACTCAATCGTCATCATACTCACTTTTTTAATCTGGGTGTGTACTCACTCATCATCGTACTCACTCGTGAGTTTGAGTACAAATGAGTACAAATGAGTGTACTCACGAGTGAGTGCGCCGACCTATGCTCCCGACAAAATGTCGCTTTGCTGGCGTGCTGCTTAAGCCAAGCAATGGTGGCTAGAAGGGCCACCCTTCTAGCCACCATAGCCAAGCGCAGCGCTCCAATGTTGTCAACAATCCGCACACTGAGCACATCTAACTCACCGTGAAGAAAAGCGACACGGCCCTGCGTTTCCCCCTGCCCATAGGGAGGACGGAACTGTCTTTCAATATCCCAAGTAAACAATAGTTGGCAGACAGGACGGCCAACAGTCCGATGTCGACGGGCGCAGAGCCGCGTCAAGCCCTTAAAAAGTTCCTCAGCCGAGGCCGGAGGGGGCTCTGCACCCCCGTAAAGCCGTCCGGGGGGGGGGCACGAGCCCCACTGCCCTCCCGTAGTTGGCGCTTCTGGCGTCAATGTTTCAAAGTGTCCATTCGGTATGGTGTGGTCTTACTGAACGTTTTGATTTTTTTATGCGAACGCAAGGCGAAAGTAAAGCTGCTGTCAAACAACCTCATCGAACAATCCAACTTACCTATCGGTATCTACCATGTGAACAGAAACACGCATGTCCTTCAGCGTCCTTACAAGCTGAGCGCCCTTTCTGCCTACGGCAATATGGTTGCCGACCGGTTTCCCCGGCTTCACCTCGCCGCATTGCCGGCTATGGGCGGCCTCCACTCCAGAGGTTTTATACAACCTCCTTGGTTTGGACCAAGGAGGTTGGTTTGGACGCGCCCGAGCTCGCGCGGGAGTCGCAAGCGATGCATTGCGTGAAAGCCTGCCGCATGCCTAAGAAGAGCGAAAAATCCCGTGCGGGAGAGTTCGATCTATCCATTGTGAGCAAAATGGCGTCCGATATAAAAAGTTTTAAATGCATGTAAATTTTACCAGAAATAAAGAAGGGTTCGATATAGGCGATATGTCGAAAAATCTGTGTTCGATATAAGCGGGCTTTGCTGTATTATTTACATGCATGGAGAAAAACGCAAATTAGCAGCATTGACCTGGAGCGGTTTTCCACTTCTCGCCACGATTTCCAAAAATACCAAAAGCTCAAAACTTGTATTCCAATATTTATTCGGTTTTAGGCCGTCGACTATGCCGTCATAAATTCGAAATGTAAGTAAAAGATTACACACGCATTCCTGCATCTGCATCAAGACTTCAGCCACAGAAATGGTGGCTCTTGGAGTACAATGAGTCCCGAACCCGCGTTGTGCTGCGGCCGTTTCGTCAAGTTCCGCTCGTCGGACTCGAAGTGGAAGAACTTGTTGAAGTTGTAGAGGCAGTTTCGTCGGGGGCGACTTCCACGGTTGGCCCGGCCCTCTGCTGCGAGGTTTGACGATAACCTGCAATGTCGCCAGCCAGCTGGGTTTCCGCTTGTATGAGTCGCCTAATTTTGTCCTCCGCTTCCACAAGGCTGACGCGGCACGACTGATCAGAACTGGTGTTGAGAAGTCGGTACCGAGAGATCGCGTTGGCCAACTGGGTCTCAAGGTCTATCAACCGCAAGAGCTTGGCCTCAGCAGTCATTAGAGCTTGCGCGGCCTGCTGGCCCTGCACTCCGGGCTGCTGGATTGCTTGCCGAGCCGCAATGACCTCGGCTGAAGCCTCGGTGATCTTCCGGGTCAGTTCCCGAATCTGATCTTCCGCTTGAACGAGCTGGGCGTCGTTGTGGTTCGGAGGGATCGGCGCCCTATCACGCAGGTTGCTCGAGCCTTGGCGAAGCCAGTTCCAAAGCGAAGGGCCGTCCTTGTCTCTGGTGTGGTGGCGGCGCCGCTCCAACGGTCTCGACTTGGAAGCATTTTTCCGGTAGTCAGAAGAAGGAGACTGGTCGTAGTCATCGTAGTCATCTCCCTCGTCGTGGGAATCATAGTCGTCGTAATAGTCCTCATCAAAGCGGCGGCGCCCCTGCTTCCTCCTTCCACGCGGACGACCAAAAGAGACCGTGCTAAGCGAATGCAAAACGTTCTCGAATGACTCAGCAATCCTCGCCAGGTTTTCCTCGCACTGTCTCACAAAGTCCTCGTCAGCAAATGCGGTTGGCGTCACAGGTACCTGTTGAGCCCGTGCAGGTGCCGAGAGCAACGTGGCTCGTGTTTGCTCCAGCGGTGCAGCGGCTGCTTTGGCCACCACGGTCTGCTGAGCTGGTGCCGGTACAGCGGCCATAAGAGTCTGCTGCATTGGCTGCACAATCACCTGCTCAATTGGTACCGGCATTGCAGCCACAGGGGAAGGCTGCACTTGCTGCAGAAGCACCGGCTGAGCTGTTACTGACACTGCGGCCCCAGGGGGCTGCTGCACTGGCTGAACAAGGACTTGCCGTGACGTCTGTGCCACTGCGTCGGTATTTACGGCTTGTTCCCGCCTATTAACGATGATTGTGGTCTGAGATAAAAATGCGGGCGTCTTGGTGGGCGTCGGAACTCTCGGGTGGCCACCGTCGTACGGGTCTTTCAGAGAACATCCGTACTCCGCAACATCGGGGCCTTCCACTTCGTAACCCATCAGGTCGATGTTATGAGGCAGGTGTTCGTGTCCCCTGTAGTGATCCAGCTCAAGGACAGAATTCGTTGGGGCTGGAAAGACAGCTGGCATATCGAACACAGTATCAGCTGGATGAAGAGGGGGTGACAGATTGTGATAATGGGGCACGTTTGTAGCATAGAAGCCATTAAACTTATGGTAGTGCGTGTGAGGTGGTAATTCTTGCGGCGGCAAACAGTATGTGCCGATGTAGCAGTCGTCGAGAGGGCGAGCCATACGTTCTCGACGAAATGCTCTTCTTTCTGACTCGGAGAGATCCATCTCTACGCTACGGCCGCTGCTGCCACTGCCGAAACCATAAAACCTATTTCGTTCAGACTCCGTCGGCATCAGCTCCGACATAATTTCAGTCATAAGGTCTGGATTGTAACCCAGCACGTCGTCGATGACCTTCATCTGCAGGCGATTTATTTTTTTCAGCCGTTTCCTGATTTCATCGGCCATACTAGAACTCGATTCTATTGGGTGATTATGCAGAACGGCTCTGGCGGCTTCCAAATGAGTCAGTAACTTCATCTTTTTGTCTATCTCCGAAGCCGCTTCGAATCCTTGGCTTTTAGTCACTGGTACCTCGTTTACGCGTCTGACGTCCGATGCGAAAGACGGCAAATTATCGAAGCTGGGAGGCATAAAATCCGAACTGAGGCCGCCGACCCCTATAGAAAGTCCTCGGACGGGAATAGTGCCTGGTTGGGCCCCATATAATTTGTTAAAGAGGAAGACGGCTGCGCTTCGAATGGCATGACACCCTGCATGGCCCCAGTAAATGGAAAGCCTATCATCATTCCGGAAATCGCTCCAGGCATTCTTGGATAGTCCAATACGCGCACCCATGGAGGGTAGCCATAAAACTGTGCCTGGGTCATCTTCTCTTTGCTCTTTCTCCTCTCTTCCTGAGCTGCTTTCTTCGTTTCATCGTCCTTCTCCTTTTGCCTTCGTTCTTCAGCCAGCTTGGTTTTCGCTTCAGCTTCCTCTCGAACACGGCTTAGCCCAACTGACTTCGCCAAAGCCATCTCTTTTTCCCCGATCTCTTTGAACTTGGACTCGGCATGCCTTCTCAGTATGGCGTCGGTAGCGCTCGCCAGCCGATCAAAGTATTCCAGCTTCTGTTCCATCAGCTCCTTGAGCCTCCTCTCTGAGTGTATCTTGTTTGCCAAGTCCACTTCCTCATCGACAAGCTTCCGGAAGTTTTTGAAGCTCTTGTCACGTACGTCCTCCCGTTTGCTGCTCACCATGCGCTCCCATTCGTCCATCTTCTTGGCCATTATCTGCCGGATAATCTTCGTATTTTCGTCCATCGGTGGAGGTGGTGGCAGTGGTCGTGGTTCCCGTGGCGGCGTTGGTGGGCGAGATCGCGGCCTTGCACCTCTCCTGGCACGAGAGTAGCGAATTGGGCTGCCCCTTCCCAGCGAATGGCGGCTAGGGCTGCCCCTACCCAGCGAGTGGCGGCTAGGGCTGCTCCTTCCTTGCGAGTAGCGAACTCGGCTGCCCTGACGCCGGCCTCCACGACCGGGAGTCCCAGGTCTCGCCCATCGCTACCGTGAAGGGCTACCGCGTGCTGGTGCACCCCTCGGTTGCATGGCTCCCCGTAAAGACTCGGGCGGAGCACCACGAGCTCACTTCAGTGATCCCACCTCACGAATGTGCCCTCTGGTCATTGCGAGGTGCAGGCTGGAAGTCGTGCCAGAACACAGCGGTTGCAGTCCGAACAGAATGCAAGTCTCAAACTCGATTCCAGGGCGTAGCCAATCTTACGGCTCCCAGCAGGATTCAAACCGGGCCCAGCTCTGGCATTCCGTGGTCACCCCAACGCGGCGAAAGGCGGCTTGGTGGTGTTATCGATGGCAGTACTGGTTCTACACGCGGAATGAAGAAGCTGCAAGAGAAATGTGTTAAGTGTCCGATGAGGGTGTGGCTCTTTTGTGCGTGACCAGAAACAACATAACATAAAATATTACCACAGCAGAACTCATGTATCCTATTTTCTATGTTTTAATTTGTTTTCTATCGACCATTTTGAACCACATGTATTTATTATTGAACCCCGCCTGATTCCCCCGATGAGTACGTTCCATCCCGCCCGAGGATATCATCTCTATCACCATCATCAATATAACTTAAAGGCAACAGTATTCGCCGCGAGATCGACATGTAGCTGGCGACAGCGTCGCGCTGCTAGTGTGGACGCTCCGCTGAGCGTCCCGGGAGAATGCACACTGTGGGCGCGCTTCGTGCCTTTTTCGCCGCGTATGTGCACACGAAAGGCGCAAACAAGAGTGGTATGCTCTAGTTTGGTTCCTCAACGTTCAATTTATAGCGTGGAAGCGTAAATAAGTTTTCATTACTACGCCAAGAAAGCGGCGACCCATTGCGAATCTCAGACCGGCCGCAGTAATGGCAATGAACTTATACGCCGTGGCTCGTAGAAAGCTCGATCTTTCCAGAGTATTGCTTTGAGCCTTCAATAAAAGCATAAATAGAAACAAATTGTGAAGCCTTGATCTCTGGAATTAAGTTTACAACAGCAATTTCAATCGCTTTTACTGGTAGCATGACACACTCTTGCGTTTGTGGGATGTCGTGAAATGGTAACACCACTTAACTGCACCGACATGCGTTCTACGCAGTGTTTAGAGTTATGTCCGACGGAAACCAAAATTGAAAACTAGAGTTACGTCCAACAGAACTTAAAGCCAGTTTCTAGAGTTACGTCTGACGGAACCCAAAATTGAAAACTTGAGTTACGTCCGGCGGAACTTGCGGGCTGCAGCACGGGTGGACGGGGGTAGATAAAATAGTTTCCGCAAGCGTCGAAGTGACACAGTACACGGCACCATGCGCGTGCTAGAGTGAAGTCTTAAAAATTACTTCCACATGACTGAAGCTCCTCACAAAATACCGGAACTGAATTGCGCGCCTCAGCCCCCATTTGTTTTCGCTCAATATTTCATCTATTCTTGTTCATCAAACATGAATGCGTTGAAAAAACTTTTAAAATCATACAATACGTAGTAACTATACTCCTCGTTTAGTTTGGAGCCCTGAATTTGTGCCGGATGTGCGAAATATTGTTAACGGTATATTCAACTATTGATCTGGCAACAACAGCGTGGCATCATCGTCAGAGCTCTTTGATGAAGGCAGCTGCGACACACCGCTTCAAAAAGCGGCCAGCACCTGGACCCGGCCCCCCCCCCCCCCCCCCCCCCCCCCCCCCTTCTTTGGATCGTGCGTACGACGGCGCCACTGCGGCCGCCGCACGCACAATCCAAAAAACAAGCTAATTGTTCAAACTGAAAATGTAACGTTAAATTTTGTTTTAAAGTGCATAATTCTTTGTTTTTGTGCTTTCATAAGTTATTGATTGCTATCTTAACTCCGGTTTTTAGGTTGCGATTTTTTCTGCGTCCACACAACTGCCTCGAACAATTAGCGCTTGTGCGGGAAAGCCGGCACATTATACGCCTACCTGAAGTACTAAATTTGCAGTTATCGTTCGGCCTACAGCAGATTGTATGCCAAAACTAATCCAGTAGCCTAAAAACTAGCCAGCCAGTAAAACTAAGCGGCTCTAAATAATCGTTTTCAGCTTGCATAAAGCCGTAGAGGCGACTTATAATTTATTTATTTTTTGCCGCCAGAAGACCGAAGAGAAATCGCAGCAGACGACAGTGCGCTAGCGACGGTTGAGCCCACGGCCGCATTTCGTTTTGCTACTCTTGCTTCGTATGTATATAAAACACTTGTGTAGTTGAACACATTGGGCTCCTTCGGCATAACAAATTTATGTAAGCACTCAAATAGCATTGTTCACCCAGGTCGCCGAGTGGCGAAGCAAGTTGTATAGTTTATATTGTCACCAACAGATGGCGCCACTGTAAAACAAGGTCCAAAACAGTGGAGCAATCTTTGGGCCACTTTTTGATTCATTAGGCCTATGGCGAGTTTCGCAACTCCGGCCTCAGTTGTAGCTTCCTGTTAGCATGGAAAACGTACTTCCGTGGACGCTTGATGAGCACTGCTGATGGCGGACGGCTGGCAGGCACGGAAATACGGAGAAATGAGTCCAATAACGCTAGCACGTCAAAAATTCAGGGAAGTTTGCACTCATGCGCAAGGCTCACATGACGAAGCTGTTCTAGGTGGTCATTGACGGACACGAAGTGGGGTTTTAGTATCGATGTGGTGTCGTAGTTGACGCCACCGGCATGGCATTTCAATCACTTAATTAAGTGGGAGCAAGACCAGACTGAGCTTGTCGTTTGGTCAACGATTTCGTACTCAGCTCTGCAAGCGCGACTAATCGTCTCCAGCACATGCCTTGTACACCGAGCCTCCGGAAGCGCGGGCCGTCTCAACTATCCGCTGCCGGGCCTTGTATAGTCAAGGAACATCTACAGCATCTGCAACGGTTATTTCGTGCCTCTTCTACGGTACACGGTCAATCCGCACGACGACGCGGAGAAGAACGAATGGGGGCGTACGCTATGACGTGTCTTCCTTGTTCCGAGCAAATGTTGCCACGATACGGCGAATGCTGGATTTTTACAGCAAAGCTGTATACCTCTACCCCCAAACGCTTTCATCGCCGTGGGGAAGAAACATCCAAGGCGCCAAGGCTTAAGACGGCGAGCGCCTGCGTCAGACAAATTAGGCATACAGCCTGGAGCTGAGAAGTAGTTTAAGGAAACCACAAAACCAAGCATGGAAACAGCATTTTCGATGCCACGCATCTCATTCACCCGCCTTGTCCCTCCATCCGGCGTCGGCGTCATTGTTGTCGGCGTCCGCCCCTCCCCCATTCTCCTCGCCGCGCCAGCTTCGCTCTCCGCCGCTCACCCCCTCTCCTCTCCGATAGCGAACACTCTCTCGCGAGGGGCATTGGATTGGATTCGATTGGATTGGCTTGGCTTGGCTTGGATTGGATTGGATTGGATTAAAGTGGATTGTGCTGGACTGTGCTGCGTCATAGCCGCGGCAGACGCACTGGCGCCGGCGCGTCCCCTCACCATTATGCGCGCTATAAAACGCGGTGCCTGCGCCGCTCCGCTCCATCGTTCCAGCGCCGTTCCTCCGCTGTCCAACGCTGGCACGTGAACCCCCTATGCGTCGCATCTACACAGGGGTTCCCGCGAGGGGAGGTGGTAGTTTTTTTAAGTGCAATGCACTTCTTAAGCGACCCTGAACCTGCGTCCACCGGCGATGTCCGCGCACGTGGAGATGGGCGCGCGCAGCCTGGCCGCTGACATAGCACATACCCACGTGGGGGATTGGCCAGGAATCTCCTCGTCTTCCTTGGCAACGGGGGGAGATGGGCGCGCGCTGCCTGGCTGCTGACATGGCACATACCCACGTGGGGGATTGGCCAAGAATCGGGCGTGAGAAGGGCTAATGCACCCGCTTAAAGGAGTACTGACACGAAATTTCAAAGCTGAGATCCGCTCTAGCAATCAAGTACAACGACAACACAAATACGTGTCTGTGAATAAATGCATATTTCTTTCTTAGTAGTTGTGTGTATGTGTGTGATCTCTCTTTCGCGAACATTACGGAACCGCGCAAATTCAGCTCGTGCATTCGCACTTTCACATTCTTCCCCTCGGGGAAATGCGGGGAATTTTGATGATGAGGTGCCTATGAACAATGGGACTTCCCACCATATATTCCCAGTTAAGATTGTATTTGCCTATTATCTTTGAATGCTATGCAGGACTACTGTCCCTAAATAGAGCAGTTCTCGCCCAAGACTCCGAACGGATGCGTCAGGCTAGGCAGGACCCAGCATTTCGCGGCAAAGAAGCCGAGCATAGTTGTTAAGTTCGGGCCCCTCACCTATCAATTAAAGCAGCCCGGCAACTAGATATCTTTCGCTGGGGTGTAGCTTGTTGACCTTTATTGTGTTTGTTTCCCCCGCCAGGCCGAGCTAAGTTGGCGTGCGGGGCGTGAGGAGAACCGCGGAGGCTTCTTTGTTATTCGCCGCGCTTTTGTGTCCACCCGGCGAGCGGGCCCGGAGACGACGCATACAAACGCGTCGGTCACTCCATAATAGCTGAAAGCGATGTCGGCTTTCCGAAGGAGGATTTCCTTGCGTTCGTCTGAGAAGCCGGCGGAGGGGGACCGTTGATATTTTAACTACCGCGATTAGCGCCACGACAATCCCCGAACCGGACGGGAGCTGAAGGTCGGTCAAGGGGCCAAACCTTGATCACCAGACGTTCAGTCTATGACAGCTGCACTGCTGAAAGTTGCTGGGCGAAGTTGCCATTCGTCACACGTCTGAGCCTGGCGACTTGGCTGCTGGGATGGCTCAGTAGGTATAGGCGACCAGGCTTTGTTAGGCGCTCCACGTGTCTACAAAGGAAATGAATTTTGGCGGCGCGGAGCATAAACATAGGCGTGCATGGTTATGTCTGCTATTCCCGAAATTTGGTCTGCTATGGGTTGGTTGGTTTTTATTTCTGTTATATTTGTGTTTTGCGGAATACCTTTGGGTTTCTGTATGAGAGTGACAGAGGTGGGTCACGTGACTATTATGAACCAACCTAGCTTTGTTTGTCACGGTGGCCAACCAGTGGCCTAGTGTGGGCTAATCAATGAGCCATCCTCACTGTCAAGTTGTGACGTCCCTTTTGTGGGCGGGGTTTTGTTGGTAAAACCAAGGAGTTTGATTTTGGGGAACAGAGAGGTAAACAGCGGCGAGCTCCCTCTCGATGCGGGCATTTGCCGACCTCTTGTTTCCGATCACGAGTCATGAGTTGTGAATAGTTAATGTAAATAAAGTGTACATATTGTACATTTTGAGTTTACTTGGAGTAGACAGTCGTGGGCTATGTGCCGTCGGCCAACGAGCCAGCAATCGTCGCTTCATGGAATCATCGATCATCGACGTTGGCGACCGATCCACCTTTCGAAAGTTAACTATAGTGTCAGCACATAAGCTATTACAGTACCGCCACTAAGACACGCAAGTCAGCAATGGCGGCCATTTTGTCGTTCATCACAGTTGCGAGATTGCCGCATCTACGGCCTCAGCACTAACTCCGACTGGGTCCTTTGATAACAACACTAACGAAGGTGCACCAAAACGGCATCTTCGGACACACGTCTGCCGCTTAAATACTGTTACACGCGTTATCTTTGATTTGCATTCAAAACGACGTCGCTCGTGCGCCGCAGCAGAGCACGCACGGGGAGCTAAGCCTACCACAGTACCCCGACTAACACGCATAACCAACAAAATAACTTTGCCCATGAACCGTCGCCTTGTAAACAAATTTCTCGTAATGGATACTGGCCAATGATCATGACGGCGGCACGGAACGATAACAGAAAAGATCGCCGACGCTCTTTACCCTTATCTAGTGACAATAGCCGACTGTAAACAACATGCCTGCCGAGACGACGAGAAACATTTCATACCCTCATCTATCCCCACTGGTAGTGGTTCAGAACAGCTTTGCTGGACATGCACTTTCGCAGGGCGGAATGGCAAGCAATTTTTGTGGCCAGTATTGGCCAATCGTCTTATGTGGGTATGCTTAACTTCACGAACGGGATCGTGAGGTACGCACGCAGGGCCCTCGGAATTTTCTTGGTATTTTTAAAACTGCTGACACAATACAGAAACCATTTGCTCAACAGCCGCGCTGATAAAACTCAGCGCCCTTTCACTTTATCAAGACGGATGAGCGGCAGAGTTAGGCACGCGCTAAGTGCCAGAAACAAATATATAGCAGAAACATGGCGCGAAGACCAAGTCGTCCTCGCGCGGTTTTTCAGTATGCCTTCTAGACACATACAAGAGGGGGAGGTCAACAGACGTTTACTAGAAAGCTGGCTTTGCCGCAAGAAAGCAGGCTTTGCCGCAATTGAGTTGCCGATGCAACTCAATTTTGATGCCTTGGTTCTGCTCCGCGCTCTCGGAAGTAGCATTTGCGTGTCGCCCGCATTGCCGCTCTCTTGTGCGCTGCCGCTACCGCTCTCACTGTATGGTATCCGTGGGGAGAAAAGACGCCCGCCTGCGATATATCCGCTCCTTCCTACGCGCGCGCTCTGATCGGTCTGCTTTCATCCTGGGACACTGGGGTGCACTCTAACAGTGGATTAATCCGGCCCTGTACGACAGCTAAGGTCAAGCGACACGGATTCACAAATTACAAAACATTGGTCTCTATCCCACCCTGCGGAACTGTATGACCAGCAACGCTGTTGAAAATCACTACAAATGGTGATGGAGTAGGGCAGCAAATGTTTCTCATCTGGGGTTGTCGGTTGCGCTCGGCTAGTGTCACTAGTTCAGGGGCCAGCGCATCGCCACTCTTTTCTCTGTCATTCCGTGCTGCCGCCATGATCATTGGTCAGTTGGCATTACGGGACATTTCTTTGCACTGCTACGGTTCATTGGCGTCAACACTTTGCTATTTATACGTGTTAGTTGGAGAAGTCTGGTAGGCCTAGTTTTCCGTCCCTTCTCGGAGGCTGCGCGTGACTGACGTCGTTCCGAATGCGAATCAAAGATAACGCGCGTAACAGCATTTCAGCTGCAAAAGAGTGTCCAGCGATGCCGTTTTGCTGCATCTTCGGTAGTGTTGTTAACGACCCGGTCGAAGTTAACGGTGAGGCCGTAGATATGGGGATCTTGCAGCACTGAGGAGCGACAACATGGCCGCCTTGCTGACTTGCGTGTCTCAGTCTAAGGTAGTGTAATAGCTTATGTTGTGACAGTATGCTCGGATTCTTTGGCGACAAATGCTGGGTCCTGCCTAGTCTGACGCATGTGCTCGGCGTCTTGGGCAAGAACTGCTCTATTTAGGGACAGTAGTCCTCCCTAGCGTTCAAAGGTAATGTGCAAACATAATCTCCACCGGAAATTCATGATGGGGAGTCTCATTGTTCTCAGGCGTCTTATCATCCATAACGCAGTTTGGATGCTTGTTTTGTGGTTTCCTTAAAAGAATTCTGAGCTCTATGACGTATGTCTGATTAGCCTGACGCAGGCACCGGACGTCTTGGGCCTTGGCGTCTTGGTGTTTTTGCTTAAGGGGATCGTTTCTGCCCACGGTGAAGAAGCCGTTAGGGGCTCGAGGTATACAGCTCTGCTGTAAAAAACGGGCAAATATTGGCTTCTATAGTGTGCCAAATATAGGCGCCGCTATCTGAGCTTTGGTAAAGGCAGGCTGTTCTTGGTAAAAAGTTAACGAAAACTTGCGACCGCTCCTTTATGCTGTGGTTCTAATTCTCAAAGAATATTGCACGAAAAATAAAATAAACTAAAAAATCGGCAATTTCAAAAGGGCGCTTGGAGTAGCAGCAGGGACGACGTTTATTTCAATATATTGAAAACGATTGCCTTCTATAGTATGCAAAATATATGGGCCCCGGCTTAAGTTAAATGCGAACGGTTGTTGGTGAGGGGTCAACGGAAACATGCCTGCGCCTATTGACACTGAGCTATAGACTAATTCTTCCGTACTATTACAAGACAAAAAATGCAATTAAATAAGCGGAAGGCCCCGATCAAAGCGCGAAAGTGATCGGCAGCGGCGACAGATATTATGAAGGGGCAAAGATCACTTTTTCAGCATGAGTACAGTGAAAGCGGGTGCTTGTTGGTAAGAGGTCCGACGAAACGGGCTGGAACCCATTGATGGAGAGTTATTAACTCTCCAGTACACATTGTAGAGAAATTATTCAGTCTCCTTCCACTCTGTGAAAGATGAACAGCAGACGTCCACGCAGTCCAAAGAGTGCGCGAACCAAAACATGTCTACTTTTGCGATTGTTCACGCTGCCTGGCCAAGCAGCTGAATAATGCTTGGAATGGCTCGAGCTTCATTTTCGCGAACAAAGATGGGGCTGCTTGTTTCCCTGCAGCGTTGTAAGCATGTTGATGTATGTGCCATACCAACCCAAATGGCTCGACAACGGAAGACAGCAGACATGCCTGATTGCACCATGGGAGGTTCACATTTAAATCTCCCACCAGCACGACGGACACGTCATCGGTGAGGTAATGACGCCGAGATGATTGAGCACGCATCCCCGCCCTTCACTGAGTGAGTGAGTGCTTTATTGATACAGAAAGTGGAACAGAAGTGGACTGGGTATATTTCGAACTCATTTGAGAGTTCACCAGCATACAACCCAGTCCTGGGGAAGGAGAGAAGGGGAATGAAAGGGGATAGGTGAGACCAAATAGGGACAGATAAAGAGGGAGAGGGAGAAAGAAAGAGATAAGGAGTGCATAAGGCTGGTCGGCAGGCATTGGGCTACAGCCGTTGTATGCGGTTCGTCTGTTCGAGGAAGGCCAGGACAAGTCGGAATGCTTCCCGCCGGATGGAGTTGGGGCCCTTCGGGAAAAGCAGGTCCATCAGGGTGTGGCTGGGCAGCCCAAAACGCTAGAGTGCGGCCCGAAGCTCTGCTCGCGGGACATCGGGCTGGCGGCAGGAGCAGAGCAAGTGCTCCAGGGTCTCGGCTTCTGGCCAGTCAGCACATGTGGGTGACGACCGGCGACCCTGTCGGTGCAAGCGGGCTGCCACGTTGCAGCAATTGAGCCGCATGCGGAGGAGTATGGAGCGTGCTTCCCTGCTGCTGCGGCCACGCAGGACCTGTGGAGCTTGGCCGCTGATGACTCTGGGGTCCAGGTGCATCGTATCCCCCTCCCGCGCCAGGAGGGGTTGTGCGGCGTCGAAGGACCTAAGGTAGCTAGAAGCAAGGACCCCATCCTGGCCAGCAGCACCTCTGGCCAAGGCGTCAGCCACCTCGTTGCCGGTGATTCCGACATGAGATGGCAACCAGTGGAGCCGCAGGTCACAACCGCGGGACTCCGCCAGGTGAAACGTCACCGCCAGTGACCGCTCCACGTAGCCGCTGGAGCTCGATGGCTGGTCCGCCGCTCTCAGCCGCAAGAGAGCTGGCCGGGAGTCGGTGAAGATGACGGCCCCCTGAATCTGGTTGGCCTTCTCCAGGAGCAGGTCTGCAGCAAGGTGCAGCCTGGCCAGCTCTACATGAGTGGAGGAGGCGGGAAGGGCAGGCAGCACACACGACTGGTGCCAAGCTCCATTGCCGTGCAGGCGGCTCCAGCTCTGCCCATGGACGGTTGCACGGAGCGCTGCACATGCGCACAGAGAGAGCGCTGCACATAAGCACAGCGCCGCCCACCGGCGGAGTGATAGAGCGCACCGCACTGCGCGTGCCACAGATGTTGGGGGAGAGGGCGCGCTATCACGGCGAGAGGAGGAGGGGTGCAGCGGTGCGGACAACACCAACGACGGACGCACTCAGGAAGGACAGGGCCGCCGACAAGAGATTCTATCAGCGTCACATCTAAAAAATTTTATTCTGCATTTTGGACAAGAACTAGATAAAAAAACTAATTCTTACGGCCCACGTCATTTTATTGCGGGTCTCACACTCATCATACTCCACAAGTTGAAATAAACCAGATAGAGAGAGAGAAAAAACTTTAATGAATACTGGAGAGGTTAGCCCCACAAACGGCGGGGCTTGCTACTTCAGATGGGGGTGAACATAGTGAGGTAAAAAAAAAGAAGAGGGGAAGAAGTGCGCACCAAGAATGAATAAGAGGGAGAAGAAAATAAAATCAGTTCGGAACGCAGAAAAAATTTACAGCACTCGGAGAAAAAATCTGAGGATCCGAAGTTTAAAGAACATCGGTTAGTCCCGTGTCAGACAGAAAAGTTAAGAGAGCCTTTGTCCGTCGCGCCGCGTCAGCGTGATTTTGCCACGGACCAAGAAAGTGACGCAGCTCTAAAGAGTGTCTTCGTAGCAGTCGCTTTTGCAAAGCCTTAGCGTATCGTATTGCAAGTCGCAAGTTAGAATCCCCCAGGGTGCGTCGTTTTTTTCTTGCCAGTTGATTTTTTCGTTTTCGGCCGATCTTTTTCTGAACTGAGTTCACCATTTTCGGGCCGTAACTTTCACTGTACCAGGAGCGAGTTTGCAGAACGCGCGCAGACTGCCACTGACGCTCTAGCGAGTTCTCGTTAGCGTGCTGCTGCTTTCGGGCAGTGGGCGCAGGCATGAATCAGCACACCCTTGGACTGGTGCGAACACGCTTTTTACGATACAGGCATGAGTGAGGCAAGCTCCGAATATGAGGGAAAAGCGCATGGCATTTGAGCGTCAGCGGTGACGCGGAGGGCGTCACCCACTGCGTAGACCTCGGTTAGTGATTTCTACGATTCTAAGCCGTCCTGGGAGGATTATCCCAGGCATTTTACAGCCGACAGTAAGGCAGAAGGGCAGTACGGCGATTAGTGAGATATCGAGAAGGCCCATCCAACGATGCCGTCGGATGTCAAACATGTTGTTTTACAAAACCGAAACCGAAACTTGTTTGAATGATAACCTCGGACATCGTCTAATCACGGTGCCATCTCCTCGCGACGTCACAGCTTTAGTTGGTGCGGCCGCCACAGACCGCGCATGGTAGTTTTTCTTCTTTCCCGCTTTATAAAATAATTAACGACTTATCAACCGGATAAATGATGAAAAGTGTGGTAATTTGAGCCAGTCTACGCAGTGCAAGCAAAACCGGGAGCTTGACAAATTCTTTTCAGTGTCCCTTTAAAGCCAGTTTCTAGAGTTACGTCCGACGGAACCCAAAATTGAAAACTAGAGTTACGGCCGGCGGAACTTGCGGGCTGCAGCACGGGTGGACGGGGGTAGATAAAATAGTTTCCGCAAGCGTCGAAGTGACACAGTACACGACACCATGCGTGTGCTAGAGTGAAGTCTTAAAGGCTAAGGCTTTCTTCTTCACTCTTGACGCTACCGAATCAAATTTTACAAAGTTCTTAGCGACTGCTTCCGTGGCTTTTGATTCATAAACCGTATTTGGCATGACAGCGAACCCGCCATCCTTGTCCGCCACTAACAGGGAAAGGTTACTGCTGCGCAGAAATTCAGTTGCCCTTTTTACACTGTTTGGGGCACGTACACTTCCTTCTCTTGAACCAAGGCAATCAACGCCTTCTGCAATACACCTTTCTTTGTTATCTGCATCAACTCTGTCGGCCACTTTTCTTACAATCGTGAGTGTTCCCACAGGCGTCTCTACCGGTTCAGTACAAAACTTAGACCGACAGCTCAGAATTCCTTCTACGGACGCAGGCAAGTCTACCTGTCCAATACAAGTCACCTTTCCAGGACATGCGGCGACTTTCTCTTGGCCTTTCTTCATGGCACGGAGAGACGGCAAACACTTTGACCAGAGAAACTCTGTCACCCTGGCTGCGTCACAGGAGAACTGGCGGTACAGTTCATCTGCGTCACGTGCACCAACCGACGCACAGTAGACCCGAAGGCAGTCATGTAGGTAACGCACCTGTCACCTCAGTTCCGACCTCAGAATCTTCGTGATCCTTGTACCATGTCGCAGCGAAGGGAGGCAAGGACGGAAAAGCGCTTCAACCTCCGGGGGATTGAGTCGGTGTCGCAAGGCGAAAGAACAGCATCTTGCATGGCATGTCGTGATGGCTATAAGATTTGTTAAAGATGCAGATGGGTTGGCACATAAAACAGGAGGAAGAACAGGGCCCAATGTACTAGAAAGAATACTTTTCAACGCGTAAATGTTGGCTCTGATAGTGTTCAGCACCAAGTTGCACGTTTGAAAGATGCCGGCTTCCCTCGGGAAATAATAGCATCAGTGGTTGAAAGCCTATTGCGTGATGTCAAGTCAGGGGCACGACGTCAAGGGCGAGATGAACCTCGCAAAGAAAAGAGGCCTGTGGTCGTCCCCAAAGTGCACAATTTCTCCCACCACCTTAAAAAGGTTGCGGGGAAATGTGGTGCCGACGTTGTGTTCTCCACCCCCGATAAACTAGCACGAATGTGCTCCGCGGTGAATGGCGAGAAAAAGGGCAACCACTGTGCAAAGAGGCATGCCACGCAGTTTGTTGGTTGGAAACAAGGTGTTGTGTACGAAGTGCCTCTATCCTGTGGAAAATGCTATATCGGGCAGACCGGTAGGTGCATTAACGACAGGCTCCGGGAGCACCGTACAGCTGTTCAAGCGCTCGCTGCGGGGGGCCATTTAGTTGACCATTGCCGCCGCTGCCGGTGCGTTCGACAATGTGTTCACTTTACGAGAAGACACAAATATTGCGTTGTTTTATTGACCAAGCCAGCCATGAATTGTTTGAAGCGTGGCGCATCATGAAAGGCCGTGATAAGTGTGTAAGCACGGCATCTATTCGTTTGTCAAAAAAATAAGTACACTATCTGAATGCGAACTTGCCACGTGTTTAACGGAATGCACCACTTGACCCTGTCATGACTTTTCTTTGTATTTTGAGCATGTTCACGCATGCGCGCTCCTGTATATATATTTCGATACGTGTAGTAAAATTCAGTTGATGTCTAGCGCTAGTCCTGTGTGGTCTCTACATTTGTCCTGTCTACCGCGCTACTTAACCATGTTTCTCAGTTCCAACCAACTAGCCCACATTTACGCGTTGACAAGTAATTTCTGCCATTCTCGTTTGGCCAGTTTTAGATGCGACGCTGAGAGCATCTCTTGTCAGCGGCCCTGTCCTTCCTGCGTGCGTCCGTCCGAACAACGGCTCCTTCAGGCACGAAAAGGAGGCTTTGTAAAAGCTCAATGGAATGCCGTCTGGCCCCGGGGTTGAGGACTGGTTCATGCTTCCGACAGCTTCCCACAGCTCCTCGTAAGAGACAGGAGCGGTCAAAGTGTCAGCTAAGGAAATGGGAACTTGTGGAAGTTCACCGCAAAAGTTGCAAACATTCTCCTCAAATTCCGGTGTAGTTTCGCGCTCCCCTGACGCCTTAAAAAATTCCATAAAGTGGTGAGTGAAGAGCATGTCCGATAATCACCGGTGTAGAGGAAGCCGTTGCGGAGAAAATCACAGGCAGCGCAAGCACTGAAGGCACGGTAGCGGTTAGGAGGCCGGTGGCGGCTGGCAGTGTCCCAGGTGGCTGGTCAGTCGAAGAACCAGACATCGGCCCTTGTTTTCGCAAACTTCAGAACTAAGCACGCTTCTAATAAACGCGAGAAAAGGAAAAAAAATTGAGAGACAGGCAGGGCAGAATAACCGCCTCTTGCTTTGTGTTTTTCTTCAAGTGAGACTGTATTTAGCGTTCGGTGGTCTAGGGTTTGTAGTGAGACAAACCAAACTTTTGCTTCGAAACAGCTATAGAAAGACCATCGTCTTTAAAGGAGCCATGAAGACAAAACACAAGTTTGCTTCATTCAAAAGACGGCATCGTTAGAATCATACTGACACCACTTTTAACGTAAACTTCGCTCAAATAAGCTATATAATTAGGAAAAAATTCCCCGCATTTCCCCGAGGGGAAGAATGTGAAATTGCGAATGCACGAGTTGAATTGGCGCGGTTCGGTAATGTTCGCGAAAGAGAGATCACACACACACACACAAACTACAAGGAAAGAGAGATGCATTTATTCACAGACACCTATTTGTGCTGTCGTTGTACTTGATTGCTAGAGCGGATTTCAGCTTTGAAATTTCGTGTCAGTACTCCTTTAAGCGGGTGCATTAGCCCTTCTCACGTCCGATTCCTGGCCAATCCCCCACGTGGGTATGTGCCATGTCAGCGGCCAGGCAGCGCACGCCCATCTCCCCCCGTTGCTAGGGAAGACGAGGAGCGCGCGCACCCGCTGCTGTTGCTATGCGGACTACGGCGGCGGACGATTAAGGCTCGCTTAAGAAGTGCATTCGCACTTAAAAAGGGAATGGCCATGCGGCCCACTTGCTCATTTCCCGCAACAGAACCTATGATGTCATAACAGTCTCCTCTGCGATTGGCGGAGGCCAGCAAAGGCAAACGCAAATTAAGCTCAACTTATAAATAAGCTTGCAGAACGAGCTAGTTGTGCTTAAATTTAGGGCACATTCTTTTTAAGGCAATAAAATGGTGCGACAAACAGCGGAAGTTAAGAAAGCACATGTAAATGTAGAAGTACTGATGCGTACTGCTGTTGGTACTGCGCGCTCTATGCTTGGTTTAGCTGCACAGCACTGCGGGCCTTTGAGATTGTCTCAGACGACACTGGCCGATTGACGCAAGCAACTGTGTCTTACGTGACCATATTTGTCGAGCGAGCACTGTGTTTCACAAAAGGATTATTTTCTCCCAGAACAAAAACAAGCCAGGAAGAAACGGCTTGCCACGGTAGTTTGTCGGCTTCTATGTTCAGTTACGTAAACAAGCGCGCGAACGCCGCCGTAGGGTACCTCAAAACCAGAGCCGCCGTACAGGTTGGAGACACCCTTTGAACCGTCCCGTGCGGCGCAACGCGTTCAACGTGCTCAACGTGCTCAACGCGTTGTTCTTTTCGTTTCCCACGAGGTCCATCCGTCTGTATGGTCAAAGTTTTCTGTCTGTACGGTCAAAGCTAAAGGCCAACATGCAAACAACGTAGAGATATAGTCCCTCTTGCATGTACCCCCATGATACGAGTTGTTGTTTAGCGCCGCCCTTGTAACTTTCCTCAACTGTGACATTTTTAGTTCACGCGAACTGCGTTGATGGCGCTACCTAGCACATTTATCGCAGGGTCCTCTGTCAGTTCTAATATTTTTTGCAATTTCTGAACTTTTTCGTTGATAACTGCTGTATGGTGAATAAACGAATCAGAGCCAGCTACCTTAAGATTACATAAAAAAACATTGAAACTGTGCTAAAAATATTTCGCCACGAGCGTTTACCCCTCATTAGCAGAGAAAATAGGCTTTAAAAGGATATCTGGACAAAATTTACAAAGCAAACGAGTGCGGTACAGTAGATGTACAAACTTTTGTCACCAAAAATGTCGTCCTTTAACGACCAAAGATAAATCGAAAAAAAAATTAAAAAGCGCTCCGAGGTCCGGAATCGACATCCCTTCCCGGCAAAATGAAACCAACGCGAAGTGCCTGAGGCAAAGCCACTCGGCCATCGGCACTCAGAAGCGCTGAATCAAGAGTGCGTTTATGTAGCTGCTAGGCGATAACAGTGACTGTGTTTCAGAAATTGTCAATTTGGAACGCTTTGTCGCCCGCGTGATGACTTGTTGTTTGCACGCAAGGGAAGCCAAGTCCCTGCTCTAGCTATATCAGTTAACACAACTTGCACTTCAGCCACTGTGTTGTCACTAGGCGCGTTTTTGTGGCTGAAAGGTGGCTGAAAGTGACCCCAAATTTTAGCTGCTTCCATAGGCTCCCATTGTTTAAACTTCGTTCGCAGTGGGAAAAACTAATCTTGCGTGCGCAAACGTGCTGTGGCCATTAAAATGTTCGCAGCGATTCTTGAAAGCGTTCCCCGTTCTCACAAATGCAATTTATGTCCTGTATTTTTAATGATATTAAAAAAACAGCCTATTCCCATTGAAAACGCGCGTGCTTCGCGTCGTGGCCACCAGGGGCGTCGTCGCTTCGTTTCCCAGATTTCTGGATATGAGCCTGCCGAGTGGCATCGCCGCACGCTTGCTTCGCGCCTGGTCTCAGCGGACCTCGGAGCGGCCGAGAACGAAAGCGCATGCCTTGCTCGAGCGGTGGAAAGTAGAAAAGTTTTCTCCGCGCGCTCTAGACACGTCTCGGAAGAAGGCCGATGTCCTCTCGACCGGTCGCAGTCGCTTTCAGAGAACGGGCGCACCTAAAGTGCGGAACAAAATTGGGAAAGCTCAGGCCAATGGCGAGAGCTCAAATCGCAGCTCTCTGCGCGAGAACTGGCCTGTAGACGCTTGACTTTCTCAATTTCATTGTTTTTCCTGAAGCAGGTTTCGCCCTTTACGATTACGTTTTTTTTTGTGTGGGACATTTTCCATCACGCGAAATGTCACCTTTCAAGTTTGTGCACTTGACTAAAATACTGCTGGGCTAAACATAACTAGTGCAGTTAGTTATTAGCGTATTTTATCGCAACTAAAAGCCTGGTAGAGCTTCAGTGTGGATTTGTCTTCGAACTTGCCGGCGATGCGGTTGTGTCTTCCTGTGTTGTCCGGGTGCTTGCTAGACCACGCTAGAGACATTCTTGGTAAGCCACTACTCATTCAGTGACCGGCCCGGTGAAGCTCCATCACGTACAGCCCAGGCCTGGAGTCGAGCATCTGGCGAGCACTTCTCTCCGAAAGCATTCCTCCAGACAATGGTTGAGGACCCTTATCTATCGGGATCTCGGACCCCCGGCGGAGAAGCTGTTATGATTGAGCCCACCGTTGGGCTTTGTTTCAACACTCCTCGGATGTGCGGCGAAGCCTCCACTACGTGCGCCTTTCAAGTAGTACCCCCGTGTCGGTGACTCATGTTTTCACGTCTCGACAAGCCTTGGTCAGATGCTTCGCTTTTGGCGCGTTTCATACTTCGGCGGTTGCCGACGAGGCACGCCGAGACTTGCCCAAGGTCACGGAAGCCCCGCGTCCTCAGCGGAGTCCTCCTCTTTCCCCTTTCTAGGAATCAGCGTGCGCCGCTACTACCTACTGCTCACGAACGCTCACAAGAGCGTGGTGTGTCTCTGTGACGCTCGTGGCGTGTGCACACTCTAGCTGGAACGCTGTTTTGACCGTTGGCGCTTTTGGGTATAAATACGAGCCCCTCAAGCACTATAACTCATTCCTGTTTGAGCAGTGAATCAATGCTGTCACTCTGCTCGAGTTCTGTACTGTAACCTCGCCTGTCGGGGCATTATTCTTTGGCTTCGGCTCATCTCTCGCTATGGAGTAAACGAGTTACGTTTTGCCTACGGCTTCTGGACTTCTTCACGGCTGCAACAGTGGCTGGCCGCTCGCTTAACACCACGCTACCACACGTATGTCGGAAGCGACGGAGCTCCGCTCGGGTCTTTCTTTCCGGTCGCAACACCCGACAGACATTACTGGTACAGACAATGACAAGTTTCAAGCAGAGGTGTTGAACCTCCGGCAGGAATTGGCTGCGGCTGAAACAAACTGCGCAGCAACACGGTTCACAGAAGATGCCCTGAGGAAAGACAACGAGAAAGTGTCATTTTATACAGGGCTGCCTTTTTTCTACTTGTGTTTGCGCTATTTTCACTGTTGAGGGACTACGTCCCCCATTCCCACAGGAATGCCCTCACACAGTTTGAGGTAACGATGCCCTTCTTGATTGTATAAAAGCTTGGCGGCACACTTATATATCTTGCGTACCGTTTCAGCGGATCACAGCCCACAACCTCAAGAATGTTTGAGAAGTGGCTAGACATATGCTTTCACCGCCTCAATTTATTCGTGCATTGGCCAGAAAAGGAGGATGTAATAAGAACAATGCCAATTGCATTTGTGGAAGACTTTGTACGGAAATTGCGCGTCATCCTTGACTGCTTCAAAATTTTCATTGACCGGCCAGGTTCGATGCAGCCACGATAAACACCACAATACCGTGAAATTCCTGGTAGCGATTTGTCCCAGGGAGCTGTTATATTCATTTCGCAGGCTTTTGGTGGACGTGCTAGTGATAAGTTCATTACAGAAGAGTGTGCTGTCTTTAGGCTTCTAGATAAAGGTGATGTTGTGCTTGCCGACAGAGGTTTTTTGACCGAAGAGAGTGTTGGCATGTGTTGTGCCACACTGGCGGTGCCTAATTTTACCAGAGGCAAGCGGCAACTCAAGCTCTGAGGTGGAGCGAACAAGAGAAATAGCGAATGTCCGCATACATGTAGAGCGAGTTATAGGTATGGTTACAAACAAGTACACACCACTAAAAGGAAGCGTGCCTGTAGAGGTACTGAGGACAAATGGCAGGAATGAGTGTCAAATTGACAAAATTGCCGGGGTGTGCTGTGAACTAACCAACATCTGCAATTCAGTTGTGCCACTGGAGTAGTCTTTTTGGTGGCCTAGGAAGACTTTTTTTATGGGCTAGCTTTTGTAAAGCCTTTTCTTGCTCATTAAATAATTGTGAGATTTAACGTGCCAACGCTAAAACGTCGATGAGGCGTGACGTAGTGGAAGGCTTCGGATTAATTTTGACCACCTGGGTACATTTAACCTGCGCCGAAGTCTCGAACACACGGGTGTCTTCGCTTGTTACCTGCACCATAAAAACGGCCACCGGGGGCAAGAATTGAGCCCGCGTCCATGGGTTCAGCATGGGTTCAGCCACTGAGCCACCGTGGCCTATGCAAAATGAAGCTGATAGTAGGAGCACATGTGCAAATTACCTTATACAACACTGCCCATTGCTTCGGCTTTGTAGTTCAGTGTAAAAAACTGGCCGAAAGTTAGCATTGTATAAATGCCATGAGAATGTGCAGCTAGAGAACACTGCACATGCACAGAGTTTTCTGGTTGAACTTGAAACATAAAGCAAAGCTTTAGCCCCGTCGCTGATGCTGCTGTACGACAATTTTCTCTGCAGGAAATCCAACTTTCTCTGACGATGATGAATGATTGTGGGTGAAGTGAAAAAAACTCCCAAACATTTCCCCGAGGGTGAACATGGTTAAGTGCGAATGCACGGGGTGATGCTATGAGGGGGAGTAAAGTTAAAATCCGTTGGCATTCGCCCGTGAGCGCGCGCGAGCCGACCCACGGAGGTCTGGCAGTTTATCGCTGCATATATAGGGGGGTACGCCGCGCCGAGCGCGCCGAGCCAGGTGGCTGAGAGAGGAGGCGAGCGCAAGGGGAGAGGGACAGCGGCGAACGGCAGCTGCAGCCGAGCGAGGGGGAGAGGAGAGAGTGTGACGTCACGGTGGAGAAAGAGGCGCGCGGCAGCTGCTGGGGAGAGGAGGCGCGCTGTGACGTCATACCATGACGTCACGGCGCGAGGAGCGGTGCGGGGAGCGGCGCGCACCCGCGCAGCCACGGCGAGGAGGCGGAGCGAGCGCGGTCACGTGGTGAAGTGACGTCACCGCGCCGTTGCTACCGACGCTCCTCTCCGCTCCACGCCGTTGCTAGGGAGAGGAGGACTGCGGACGCCGCCGCCGCCGGCGGTGGAAGGTTTGGGGTCGCTTATAAAGTGCATTCGCACTTTATAAGCACTTTATTCGCACTTAAAACAAAAATATCCCTTGCCATCTCCACTAACCTGAAACCTGGGGAGGGGCGAAGCATGCAGTGTATATGTGTAAAGTGTATGCAAAGATTGTAAGTCTCTCTGTATTGCCACACGGCGCACCCTGATTAAGTGCCGGTGGCAGGAGCAATAGCACTTACTGAGGCAGTGACGTCCTGTCTTGCATTGAACTGGATTTAAGCAATTAAATGAGAGACAGGCTGGCCGTATGTTGTCTTCCGGTCACACTCCGCAGCAAGCTAAGAAATATGCTAAGAAGCAGCGCGAGGCGTTGGAAAACGAGTGTTTCGGTGTGCTCTTTTGTATATGCGTTACGGTCTAACGCAAAGCGTTGGAAAACGAGTGTTCAGTGTTTTAGTACCGTGACTACAGGAGACAACAACAACAAACGAACATTTATTGAAACGGATGGCTCAAGTTCGCATGGGTAAGAGGAGGGAAGGGACGAAGGCCTCAATAGTGTTCCAACATGGAAGAGTCAAGGACGAACCACGACAGTACGGATAAAGTCTGTTTGATGCGGCCCTTCGGGCGGGTCCAGTCCTCGTAAGCAAGTACCCAGACAGGCCGATGTGTCGCACGTAGCCCTACCAGACTAACGCAGTCCCATACAAGGTGACGGATGGTTGGCTTCAGCGACTGCATACATGCGTAGCAGACGTACGAAGAGTCGGATGATGATGCCGGCGCAGATAAAAGGTCTTCGGAAGCTGCTGCCGTTGAATTGCCGCGCCTCTTTTTTCTAGTCGAGGTGTGCCTTCACCTGGCCACGACGTCATCAGTTAAAGCCTATCCTGAGCTCGCACGGTTAAGGAAGACATGTGCGGTGCGGGGAAGCCCAGGAGGCACTGGGTCCGGGTTGATGGGTGCTGTTGAAAGGATATCCTGACGGTGGCGCTGTTTGCGGCAGCGGCGTTCGCCATCGGGACCAAAGCAGAACTCCAACTACTCAGTGCGGAAGCCGTCAAGCTGCGGGGGGAAATTTCGACAAGTCTCGCTCGACAGCTCATGGGCCCACTCACTACCGAGGAGTCTTGCGTGCCCGGGTGTTAGGCGAACGGTCACAGTAATGCCAGTGCGCAGTCGCAACGTTGCACAGGAACGTTTAATGTTATGAGCCACAGAGTGCCGTCTTGGTGGTCTAATGAGATCCCGTAAAGCATCTGCGCTGTCCGTAAATATGCTGATGCTTCGGTACGTTTTAGAATCAGCTGCCCGTAGGCGTACAGCGAGCTGGACCGCCGCCTCCTCCCCCCCCCCCCCCGCCTCGATCGCGGGAAGCTTTAGCGTTGTGGCGGTAGGTGGTATGGTCATCTTGAAGGTGCGGGTTGTGTCTACGGCCGGTACGTGTGTAACGGCGGCGAGGGACGCAGTTTTTAAATAGCGCTGCCACAAAGCACACACGAAGACAGGAAGTGTTGTTGAGTCTTCTGGATTCAAGGGAGATGCGGTGACCGAAGGAACATGGCTATGCGACAGGTAAACTCCTTGAGGATGTGAAGTGGGTGCTGGCCGTTGCTGAGTAATGAGCTCATCCTCCCAAGGTGCAATGTGCGTATGTATGGCAGGCACAGACGTGTCGAAATCCTCACAGGCATGGCGCAGTAAGCGGCGGCCCTGGTGAGTGGGATTGCGACGGTCTTTCGTCCCCTCTTCCCTCGGTTGGATTATGCTTTCGAGAGTAGGAAGACCAGCGCACCAATAGAGCTCCTCGATCCGTGTGTGTCGTGAAAGCCGAGTTATAGCTCGAAGTACTTCCCGGTAAAGGAATTCCATCTGGCGGGTCTGATGTTTGGTGAGTGACTAGCACATGGCGCCATATGTGGCTTTGGACACACGTACACCTTGTGTCGTACACCTTGTGTCGTACAGAAGTGTCGTACACCTTGTGTCGTACAAGTACACAAGTACGCCGGGCTACGTCCTCGGATGCCTCGCCAGAAGTGTTGGAGATGCGGCGAATAAGGTGCAGGAGGTTACCCCACTGCGGCCGAAGTTGCTTGATTCATTCTGTAGTGCCACCGTTCTGGTGAACGGGCACTCCGAGGACACGCATCTAATCCTGTGGAGCAGGCTGGAGCGAAACGCCTCCAATGGTTAAATGAATCCGTGAGCGCTGTGCAGGTGTTCCCCGTATGGCGAGGAATTGTGTTTTCGCCAGCGATATTTTCTTTCGAGTGTGAGCTAGGAGGGCACTGAACGTGTCTAGGGCTTTCTGAAATTCATGCAGAAGGCTTTGACGAATGGCTGACTTTGTGCGTGCTGACACAGTTGCTTGAGTTAGTGCCCGTGCCGCCGCTGCTGAGCGTGACGGAAATCTCAAGGAAGTAGCGGTCGCTGCCCAGCTCATGCTTGGCGTTCCCCCAGCCAAAGTCCACCGTGTCCGCATTGTCGCTGCCGCCGGTCCGAATGAACGCGAGGTCTGGCATCGTGTCTCGGGTGACCGAGCCGCGTAGCCTCCTTGCCTTGGGTCTTTTTTTTTTCGGACCACGTGCGTCCAGCCGGAGCCCTCTTGAAAATCCTCGGTTGTAATTTCTTCTCCCTCCACTTCGACTTGCACCTGGGTAATGCCGGGGCCAGAAGCCTCAAAATCCTCCACCGGTTACTCCGTCTTTCTAGTAGAAGAGGAAGGTATTGCATAACCACCGCTGGCCGGCTAACCCTTGATTTAGGGTTACCGTGGCGGCCACCGCTTCGAAACTTCCCGGGTGCGTAAAATTAGAAATTATGGCTTGCCTCGTGAAAATCTGTTTTCCCGGTGATTGCGTGGAGAATCTCTGTCGATTGGTGCTAGTTTTGTGGCCCGGCATCCGCATGGCGTGTCACAGGACCGGTACTTGGTGGAGCCGATGTGAAACCCGACTGCATCATTTGGCCCCCTGGTGGCCGTCCCTAGCGGGGAGTAGATACGCCAAAGTAGCGGTAATGATCTCTAGTTTTGTACTTGTGCGTTTTACACCGAACCCCATGACAAATATTGCGAACATTTTCTCCACTTTACACGGGAATGAAATTCGAACTTTGAACACACAAAACTAAAAAAGGGTTATAGATGAGAAATCGAGAAACTGCGAGGTAGTGCAGAACCTACAATGTTATGAATTTGCGCCTGCTGGCACACAGTTGATTGCATATTTACAATACAAGCAAACCACCTTGAACAGTTTGAATGTTTGACTCCATAACTTAAATATTAAAAAGTTATGAGCCAAGAAGTAAGTAACAAACTTCACAGCGACAAATATAGTGTGCAATATTAACCTAATACAAAACATTTACATCCGCCAGGGTTTCGTGCTGTAACACCCCACCAGTCTAACTTGAGATTTCTAAGACACGTAGGTGGTGCCAATTAGCATCTCAAATGTCTGCCAATTCCGGCCCTACAAGTAGGATGCTTAACAGCTTATTCACATGGGTAGGTTTCTTCATAGGTAGGTCTCATGAGAAAACCTGTTGAGAGCCGAAAAGGATGTGGCTGGTGATCGGTGGTAACAAAACGGTGACCGATAGACCACATCTTGAAACTTGGGGAAAAGCGAAGGAGAGGGGAACAACGAGGAGCAAAGAAAGAGGTGCTCTAGGTGATATATCCCCCTTCAGTATCCGTAGGACGTTAAGACCAGATTTCAATTTCCGAAGTGTAAACAAAGAAAACTCGTTACGTATTGACGGGTACCTTCCGGAAAAAAAGGGGGCGTACACCATCCTAGCGGGTGTGTAGGAAAATCCCTGGCGTAATCCAACGATGCCACAGCGTACAACAAATATTATTGTTCCCTGATGATGAAACCGCACTACTAATGCACTCAGGACAAGAGTAGACATAGCAACAGTACCCTACACTGAGCTGAAGACACAGATGAAGCAACTCCATAAAACATGGTGAGCAGACCGGAGTATATAGACAGACAGCAAACTACACGTAATAAAACCACATTTGGGATAAAAAATTACACTATCTTCCGGTAGGGGAACCCTGAGTAGTGTGCGAAGGAGCCATGGGGTCGATTCAAGTGGCCATTAGTTTTTAGTTCATCGTTTCCGTTAAGTTGAGGTACGTAGCTACCGTTAAATTTACCGTTTGGTTTCCATGGTAACTACCAAACGTTTCACTTACCGGAACTACGAAATGGGAAATTGCGTTGACCCATGGCTACTTCGCATACTACTGAGGGTTTCCCTGCAGGAATATGGTGTAATTTTATTGCAGGAGGGGGGGGGGTGTTAGAGTATAGAGAGGCATTAAAGAGAGAGAGAGACGTTATACGTGATATGAGTTTGTCTTTATTTGGTCGTTATCATTGTAGTGAAGGGGTCGGGCAGAGTGGGGGCCAATCCGCCGGTACCGGTGGCGTAACGTGCGCGCTAGAGAAAGCAGCATCGAGGAAGCAGGGAAGAAGAAGAAGGACGTCGGAAGCTGTTCGTTTCGGAGGCAGCAAGACGGCCACCCTCGCGGTGTAGGCCCGAGGACCGTCGCCGGCTCTCCCGTCTGAGCCACCGCCCGGGCTGTCAACGAGACAACGGCCGACGAGACCACAAGAAGGTGTTGCGCCAGTCAGCGTGAGCGGTGTTCCGGTGGCATGGAGCGCGGGCAGCGAGGCCTCGGCATGGCGCAGGCCTAAGCACTTCCGTCCCGCCGCTAGCCATCGGCCACCGTCACGTCCCTGCCAGGGAGAGGACAACTCCTCATCGACTTCACTAGTCTGCCCCGTCGCCTTCCAGAGAAGTACGTCTCCGCGTCGTCGCATCAGCGATCGTCTCGTCGCGCGATCGGCGTCTGTGAGTGCGTGCCTTTCTTCATGACTTTGTGTACTGTCTCCCGCACTTGAATCTTGCCGCATCTAGTTCGCTCGTGTGCTACAGTGTCTGTTCCGGCTTTCTCCATTATCCAGCTAATATAATGTTGTGTGTGCGTGTGCGAGAACACAGTAGTCAAGTCTCGTGACTTTCTATGCGGCCCGGCCCAACATTCTTTACAATCATCATCATGTTCAACATAGGTGACGTCGAGCTGGGGTTGGCGTTCCGTTTTGATTATGACCGCCTTATGGTCTGTGAAATGTAAAGTCAAGGGCTGTTGTAGTGGATGAATCCTACAGTTGCTGAAGGTGAGGCCGATGCACGGTGCCCGGATGATTGTGGGCTGCTTGTAATCACGGCCCGCCGAGACTTGCTGACGTACGCCGCCGCCGCCGACGATGAAACGTCGAAGGCACGTGAAGCGTGCTCGCCTCATGCCGGCCCAGGAAGACACCGGCAACACTGTCTCTCCAGGAGCCATTAAAGGGTAAGACACCACCGGGCGTTCAGCAAGCCGGGCATGCGGAGAGGGGGTGTGGACGGCGCAACAACGACAAGAGAGGGACATAGCCCCGACCATAAGATCCTTCGCATCTAATACACAACTGACTCACGCAAGAGAGTAACTCAAGTTGCCTTATGCAGATTGCAGATGGGCCACGGACAGGCAACACACTCGCATCCGCTCAATGAATCGCCAACACCCCTGTGCCCCAGGTGAGTAGAACACGTATCCGTTATTCACATTTTAATAAAAGCCAAGGCATTGAACATGACAGGACACATACTACTCCTGGAACTCTAGGGAAACATATTCCACTTGGCTGTGGTGGGATCACTATCCACCAAATCATCTGTGTGATTCACCCAAACAACTACGCAAGTAAGCTACATGCAAGACGGGCAATATTTATTTGGAGAAGTGCCGAACGGGCTATCTAAAAGAAAGCTAGCATCGAAAGCTGGTGCCTGGCAATACAACGAAGTGTCAACCACGATTGGCGGTGAGCGTGACCACGGGTGGCGCTGCGAAGTGCTTCTCCGGGACGTCGGGTTAGGGATTCTCGCATTTGTCGCCTGCTTCACTTGGGCTCGCTCTGCCTGATGCTACTTTTGCGCTGGGTTGAGGTTCGATGCTTGCCCGCGCCCTATTTTGCGTGTGCGGAACTTTCGATCATAATAAAGGACTTTAAATTCGATACGCTAGCTGAGGGCGTGATTTAAAGTACTCGTTTTGATACCGCACCGGGAGACACATTGTCGGTGTCACCACACTACTTGTGTTGTAGGTTGTGTTCCAAATAACCCACTGTGTGAGCAGTGTGCGTGCTGCTGGCTTTATACCAGTCTACTAACCAGTATGAAGGTATAGAGAGCAAAACGTGAGATAATTGCGTTTCAAATAGGAATTACGTGGTCGGTTGAAGCTCGGAGGCTGCGCTCGTATGCAGGCCCGGGTGCCAAAACCACATCATCCACAAAGAAATCGTGGCTTCAACCTCGTCTGATATTTGTAGGTATGAACAAAATCAAAGATATTTTGAAATGACACATCCATTTTTCATTAGGGCTTTACTGCCTTTATAAAAAAGTTCGCACGGAGTGTAAAAAGCCAGTACGATGATGAGTTAGTGTCGGTTTCCACCCGTTCTGCAGATGCACCGCCATACCATGTTTCCGTCATTATGCAGCGGCACGCACGCACACACGCACAAATACACACGCACACGCACACACATACGCACCCACACGCACACAGAAACGCACATACACGCACTCGCACACACACATACACACAGACGCACAGACACACACGCACACATACACGCACACACACACGCACACACACGCAAACACACATGCACACATGCACGCACAAGCACACACGCACGCACACACGCACACACCCACACACACATGAACACACACACACGAACACGCCCACGCACACACAGACGCACATACACACGCACACGTACACGCACACACACACGCACGCATAGACACACACACGCACACGCACACACACACGCACCCGCACACGGATATACACACACACGTTTCTCGTGGAGGATAAAAGCAAAAACGCCCGTGTGTACGAGATCAGGGCGCACGTTAAAGACCCCCGGGTGGTCGAAATTAACCCGGAGCCGTCTACTACGGCCCGCCTCATCGCCGGCGTTGTGTCGGTGCGTTAAACGCTACAATCAATCAATCAATCAATCAATCAATCAATCAATCAATCAATCAATCAATCAATCAATCAATCAATCAATCAATCAATCAATCAATCAATCAATCAATCAATCAATCAATCAATCAATCCCACACACACGCACACGCACACACAGACAGACACACGCACATACACACACACGCACACGCAAACACACGCACGCACGCACACACACACGTAGATGTACACGCACGCGCCCACACATGCACACCCCCGTACACACACGCACGCACGCACGCACACACACATACATACACACATATGCACACGCACACGCACACACGAACACCTACACGCACTCGCACACACACACCTACACGCACTCGCACACACACGCGTACACGCACGCACACACGCGCACGCACATGCTCATACAGACACACATACACACGCACATGCACACGCACACACACACGCACACGCAAACACACATACACACACGCACACACGCAGAAGCACACGCACACACAGACACACACACATTTCTGATGGAGGCGAAAAGCAAGAAGGCCCGTGTGTACGAGATCTGGGCGCACGTTAAAGACCCCCGAGTGGTCGAAATGAACCCCGAGCCCTCCACTACGGCCCGCTTCATAGCCAGCGTTGTGTGGGCGCGTTAAACCCTACAATCAATCAATATTCAATCCCACACACACGCCCACGGACACGAACACACAGACACACACACACGCAAACACACCCACACCCACACGCACACACAGACACACACACAGACATACACACTGACAAACGCGCACACGCACACACACATACACACACACACGGACACGGACACGCACACACAGACACACGCACACACATGCGTATGCAAACTCCTCTCGGCGCACGGGGCACCTCGAGCAATCTTAGTGACGGTATTGGCGACACCGCGGACCCTGAGCCCCGAAACATAAGCTCGAATGAACCGTGGCGATGTGTTTTAAGGTGAAGAGTAGAAATATCAAACGGTGGCCATCGGAGCCTAGGTGAAGCTCCTACGGAAGGGCTCCCTGTCTGTTTACCAGGCAGGGAGCTCCGGGACCTCTCTCGCTATCAAGGTAACCCGAGCGAAGAAAGTACCCTCGTCTCCTGCTTCTATACTATGATATATGGTATTTTCTAAAGCCCCCAAAAACGTGATCGGTCCCTGAAAAGGGGACGCACCGAAGTTTTGTTTCCTTCATCTCAGTCACTCTCGCTCTCAAAGCCCGATAATTTCTCGCGCTTTCTGATCATAGAATCTTTTTTTAAGAAAAGGCCAATCATTTTCCATTCCATGTTTCTAATCTCCAAGTATCTTGAAAGCCTTGTCGGTAAGTCGTACGAGGCTAAGAAACCTAAAACGGGAGAACTCCAGATTGAGGTAGACAAACAGCATTTCGCTAACCACATCGCACAAACGTGCATGGTCGATGTTGACATCAAGATCACGCCCCATCGAAGCCTTAGTAGCTGCCAGGGCGTAATCTCTGATCGGGATCTTATAAGTGAAACCGAAGCCGATCTGCTCGAGGGTCTTCGTGATCAGGGCGTGAAGGCAGTGAGGCGAATAACCATATGCCGAAAGGACCAGATAATACCGACCAAACACATAATCTTGACGTTTGACCACTCAACACTTCCCGAGTCGGTCAACGCAGGCTTCATGAGATGCCCGGTCCGACCTTAAGTACCGAACACACGCTGCTGCTTCAAGTGCAGTGGTTTGGGTACGGCACAAGCTTTTGTCGTGGTAAATTAAAGTGCGCAAAATGTGCAGCACAAGATCATCCTACTGAAAATTGTGAATCCGAGAATTTTACTTGTGCAAACTGCCAGGGACCGCACGCTGCCTAATCCACGAGCTGTGAAACGTTTAGACAAGAGAAACAGATCATTGCCTTGAAAGTCAACGAGAACATCACCTTCCCCGAGGCGCGAAAGAGGTTCGCCTCTTTCACCCTGGGAAGGTACGCCGGATTAGCTCACCGGGGGCGGAGCGGCATCTGGTTTCGGCGGGGACACAGTACCTAGAGTCGCACTTGGTTCCGGCCCCTCCCTCCCCAGGCTGCCTCGGGCAGCCCACCCCACCTCCGCACCGCTCGAAGAACCAGCAGCGGCTGTGGTGGCAACAGCCACCATCGAGACCGATGCCCATCCGTACCCTGCTTCCCCACCCTCCCGGTTTCTACTGGAGCATGCGGAAGAGATGGACACCGGGGTCCCGCATCGGCTCCCACCTCTGCCGCAACGCCCGTGCCACCTGTGGTGCTCCCGACACCTTCGGTGGTAGCGGCCCAGAAAACAAAAGGCACTCGAATGGGTGCCAAGTCCAAGGCGCCTGGTCCATCGCACCCCTAGGACATCCGAGGATGAGATGGACGTGGGACAGTTACTATTTGCGTCGCAGGGGAAGGAACTGATTCCTGCATCCAAACCTGTAGAGAGGCCGAAAAAGCCCCCTCCGAGAATCCAAGCCCCGGAAGACGATACATAAACCACGCACTTCAGTAGCTCCGAACACTTTATAATGGGTAGAGAAAACATAGTCTAATGGAACTGCAGAGGCCTCCTGAAAAATCTTGACGATGTATACGAAATACTGCATGCTATTCAGCCAAGTGAATGTGTGTTCAGGAAGCACATTTGAATTCAAAGCACACAAATTTCTTGAATAGTTACATGGTATACAGGAAAGACAGGGATGGCTGCACACACTCTTCTGGCGGCGTGGCCATAATCGCCCGGAAATCCTTAGCATGCCACCCTGTCACTTTGAACAGTGTTCTTAAGGCTGTTGCAATGCGCACAATAATATTTAATAGGTTGATAATGGTATGCTCCATATACATTCCTCCTGAGCTTGCACTTTCGAGCTCTGACTTCAAGGCGCTGGTCGACCAGCTGCCCCAAACCCTACATCCTAACAGGCGACCTTAATGCTGATAATTCTCTTTGGGGCTCATCTCGCACGGATGCCTGAGGTCGCAACCAAAATTCGAGCGGAAGGAAAAAACGAGGCGATACGCTCACATTCCAGTCTACTCGACGATCGGCGGGATGACGTCGGTGGAACGTGTTGAGAGCTCCCCGTGTACGGTGCCGTGGTCCAAAAACGTGGCGGGACACTTTCTCTGTGGCGCCTGTTGAGACGCAGTGGCCGCAGGTCGGAACGCCGATGCCCGCGCTTGTGCCTGGCCACTCTAGGCCTAGCCCCAAACCTTGGCCCACAACACGCCTAGGGATCACGCCAGCGGGAACAGGCACCCTGCGTTGCACCAGAGGAACCCCCGGACAGCTCCCGGGACGATTCTCGGAGCACAGCGCAAGCACGCTCATGGCTTCAACTCGAACCACCTCCCGACAGGAATCCTTGGGCCCTTTCCTCTGGCGCTGTCTGGTCGCTCGCCTCCGCTGGCCCACCCCTCTCGTCCTCGATACACCGCGGGGTCACGGTGGTCGTCCTCGTTCTGATCTTTGACCGCCTGTTCGTTTTTGTCGTCTGCTTGCGCGTTGTCCTGCCGTGGGATGGCAGTCATCACACCTATAAATCATGTAATATGTCAATCTGCGAACGTCACGTCGAGCTTTGTGTCAGGAAACTTGCTGGCTCGGCAGACAAGAATGGTTTTAAATTGAATTCTGCAAAAAGCTTCTGCGTTGTGTTCTCCAGGAAGCGCGGGGTTCATCCGGACCCAGACATTACTCTCAATGACATGTGACTTCCTGTGTTTTTAGGTGTGCTTGACCACAAACTCACATTCATTCCCCACATCAAGGAACCGAATAAATGTGTCAAAACAATGAATATCCTTTTGGTCCTCTCACACCAAAAGTATGGTTCCGACAAAGACTCCTACACCTGTATACTGCTTTGGTTGGGTCTCGTTCGGACTATGGCAGTGTGGTGTATAGGTCGGCGACTAAAACAGCGTTGCGAATGCTTGACCCAGTGCTACACTTGGGGCTTCGTGTTGCGTCAGGTGCTGTTCGCACTAGCCCGGCCCAAAGTTTGTATGTCGAGTGTAACAAGTGGTGCCTTGAGAACCAACGGACATACATAAACTTGCTTTATGCTTTTAAAATTTCATCGCTGAATAACCATCCTTTTTATACTGTCTTTAACAATGCATCCACATCCCTGCTGTTTGTATCTCGCCCATCCGTTCCCCTGCTCTTTTCACTTAGAGTGAGAGAGCGAGCCTCGGATCTCCGCCCTTTGTTTTTAGATGTGTACAGATCATCCTTTTCAGACATTTTACCGCCTTGGCAAGTTCACCTTGTGTCCTGTGACATTTCATTTATGAAACATGACAAAAAACGGGTACCTCGAGCTGCAGTACGGCAGCACTTTCTCTCCATGCAGTTTAAATACCCACGTGCAGAGTTTTACAGTGGCGCTTCTAAAACCACCACTATGGCGTCCTGCGCTGCTCGTGGTCCGAATTTAAATGCAGCCAGAACCATGAGCATACACACAAGCATATTTCAGCAGAAGCATATGAAATTTTACCTATTGTACGACATATTCTTGAAAATCAAATTCCCACTTCCATCATCTATACAGATTCCTTGAGTGTTTTTCGTGCACTATCATTGGACAAGCCCCCCAAAAACCACATAGTTAATGTTTTTTTCGACACCATTATGTCGATCTATGCGCAAAAGCATGAGCTTCTTCTCTGCTGGGTCCCAGGACACTCTGGGATCGCTGGCAATGAGTTGGCAGACGAGAGGGCCGCTGCTTATGCACTCGGGAACACTGTAGACATAACAATGGTACCATATAAAGTCCTCAAACCACCGATGACAATACTTGCGCAGAACATGGCAAACACACTGAAATAAACAGACAGACAACAAACTACGTGTAATAAAGCCACACTAGGGACGGTGCACAACTGACTCACACAACAGAAACACAAAAATTGCCTTGGCTAGGCTACGGATAGGGCACACCCATGCAACGAACTCGTACCTACTCACGGGATCTTCACGAACTCAGTGCAGCAGCTGCGGAGAGACCCTATCCATAGTTCACATGCTGATTCAATGCAAGGCACTTGACACCACTCGACGCAAACACTTCCAACAACTGCACAGAGAACACATCCCGTTTCACCCATCATACTTTTTAGATGAGCCCATGTGTCCCATCAAGCGTGTTTTTAAGTTTGTCACTGATGTCAAGTTTTTACGTCTCATTTCTTACCATGCATCATGACAACCTGGCCCTTTACACCATCCATCTTCATTACCTTGAGTTCTACTTCATTTATTTTTACTGAAATGGGTTACTTTTTTATTCATATAATTCGCATGAACTAACTATCCTTTGGCGCTCTTTTCCCTTGGGCGGCCTTGCGCCATAAAAATCCAAAAATCATAATCATCATCTTCACGCACACGCGCGGACATGCACATACAGACACGCACAGACACCGATAAAGACACACACACACATACGCACACGCACACGCGCACACGCACGCACACACACACGCGCACACGCACGCACACACACACGCACACGCGCGCACACACACACGTTTCTGATGGAGGCGAAAAGCAAAAACGCCCTTGTGTACGAGATTTCGGCGCATGTAAAGACCCCCGGGTGGTCGAAATTAATTCGGAGCCTTCCACTACGGCACACCTGATCGCCTGCGTTGCGTCGGCGTGTTAAACCCTACAATCAATCAATCAATCAATCAATCAATCAATCAATCAATCAATCAATCAATCAATCAATCAATCAATCAATCAATCAATCAATCAATCAATGAATCAATCAATCAATCAATCAATGAATCAACCAATCAATCACACGCACGCACACACACACGCACACACAGACACACACAAATACAAACATACACATGCACACGCACACACAAACACACACACGCACCCACACACACACGCACACACACACACGCCCACTCACAGGCGCGCACCGACACACGCACACACAGACAGACGCACAGACACACACACACGCACAGACACCAACACTTACACGCGGACACACGTTTCTGATGGAGGCCAAAAGTAAAAACGCTGTGTGTACAAGATTTCGGCGCACGTTGAAGACCCCCGGGTGGTCGAAATTAATTCGGAGCTCTCCACTACTGCTCGCCTCATTGCCTGCGTTGCGTCGGCGCGTTAAACCATACAATCAATCAATCAATCAATCAATCAATCAATCAATCAATCAATCAATCAATCAATCAATCAATCAATCAATCAATCAATCAATCAATCAATCAATCAATCAATCAATCAATCAATCAATCAATCAATCAATCAATCAATCAATCAATCAATCAATCAATCAATCAATCAATTATTCAATTATTCAATCAATCAATCAATCAATCAATCAATTGAACAATTAATCAATGAATCAATCAATCAATCTCAAACACATACGCACACGCCCACGCACACACGCGCACACAGACACACATACGCACACGCACACACACACACGCAAACGCACACACACGCACACACATACACGCGCACACCCACACGCACACGCACACACAGACGCACGCACACACACCCGCACACAAACGCACACGCACACACACACGGACACACGCACGCGCACACACAGACATACACACGTACCCAGAGACACAGACACGTACCCAGAGACACACACAGAGACAGACACACACTTACACACACACACGCACGCACACGAACACACATACACACACACACGCACGCACACGAACACACATACACACACACATGCCAATGACGTATACGATAAAAATACAACACTGTTCAGACCTGGAGGGATATTTACGGTACATTTCCCGCGGCCATATCTTCCCCATATTTATATGTGCGTTATAGTAAAACTTCGCTCAAGAGAGAGAGACTAATAAACATAATTATTGTTTCTTAGTAAAGAGTCTTTTGGGTGGCCTCCTCATTCCAGGATTCCATTGGCACGAGCAAAAGTAATTTTCCTCAGTTCATAAAACTTCACCTCGAGTAGGCCAGGATTCGTTCTTAAGTCGGAAAGAATAAAGGGCTGCTTGGACATATTCATCAGTTTTGATTGTTGTTGTACTAAAAAATTGCCACGGATACGATTCATTGCGTGTTTTAGCGAGTATATCATGTATTGAACAGCTTAATCATGTCATAACCATGCGAGGTGAAAGTCAGTTTGTTATAATAACAATGGCTAATAAATATAATAAATTCGGAGCACGGAAGCCGCCATCGAGTATTCTGGACAACGTTGTCGGCGCCGTTTCGCGGTGTCATATTACAATCCTTCTCATTCTATTTGCATGTGAACATATATTGTACGCTGCAGGTATGCCCCTGCATGCAGCTATAACGAAAGCCAAATTCAGAAGAAGGTAATGTATGCCATATAGCCTGATGAAAATATGTACACGAACTTTTTGAGGCTTCCAAACATCCTCAAACCTCATAATAAGGGCGCGAACCATACATTGGGTTTGTTTAAGTGTACTTCTACCGCCTGGCTGTGCCGGTCTGTGTTATCTGTGTGTAGCGCGTGTTCCATACACCCACCGCGGTGGCTCAGTGGCTAAGGTGTTGCGCTGCTGAGCACAAGGTCGCGGGTTCGATTCCCGGCCGCGGCGGCCGCTTTTCTGATGGAGGCGAAAAGCAAAAACGCCCGTGTGTACGAGATTTCGGCGCACGATAAAGATCCCCAGGTGGTCAAAAGTAATCCGGAGCACTCCACTACGGCGCGCCTCATCGCCTGCGTTGCGTCGGCGCGTTAAACCCTACAATGAAATGAAAAAAAATGCGTGTTCCATTCTTTCTTTCTATGCCGCATGTGTTATCCCTCGCGCAGCGAGATAAATGACCGCAGAGTAGACGCCGCGGCATTCGATTCACCGACACTCGCCTACGCACGTCACTTTGTTGACTGCTGCTTCGCCGCCTCTGTGTTCTTGAGTTGTTAGGGGAGCACAAGTTGGGTCCAATAAACTTGGTTTACCTTCGCCCCGCACGGGGCACCTTGCGTATTCATGGTGACGGTGTTGGCGACACCGCGGACCCCGAGCACCCAACATAAACTGTAACCTACCGTGGTGATGTGTTTAAAGGTGAAGGGTAGAAGCCTCAAACGGTGGCCGTCGGAGCCCAGGTCAAGCTCCGGCGGATGGGCTCCCTGTCTGTTTACCAGGCAGGGAGCTCCGGGACCTCTCAGGCTATCAGGGTAAGGTTTGAGAACAAAGTACCCCCGTCCCCTGCTTCTATACTATGATGTATGGCATTCTCTAACCCCCCCCCCCAAACGTGATCGGTCCCTGAAAAGGGGCCTCACCGAAGTATCTTTTCCTTCATTGCCATCTTTGACATTTCCTGAACCAGATAATGTTTCTCGATTTCTTGTCATGGAATCCATCAATCCAACCCACCCTCTTGCATCTCAGTCAGTCTTCTTGATTGCCAAGTATCTTGAAGCCATAGTAGAAAAATCGTATTAGTGCAAAAAACAAAAGTCTGGTGAACTCCTAATTGAAATAAATGACAAGCAGCAGTCTGCAAAGCTTCTTGCTCAGACTAGACTGGCTGATCTCGACATCCGGGTCACACCCCATCGGAGCCTCAACAGCTCGCAGGGTGTGATATCCGAGACAGACCTCCTGAACGAAACGGATGCGGATCTCCTTGCCGGCTTGAAGGATCAGGGCGTCACTGCCGTGAGACGCATCACTATCCGCAGAGACGACAGGGAGATTCCCACCAAGCACATTATCTTGACCTTTGACCGCGCAGTTCTTCCACAACACATCAATGCAGGTTTTATCCGTTGCTCCATCCGTTAGTACATCCCGAACCCGCGGCGCTGTTTTAAGTGCCAGCGGTTCGGGCACGGTACAAACTCTTGCCGTGGCAGAACGACGTGTGCAAAATGCGCGGCGCATGATCATCCGAGCGACAATTGTCCATCCGATAGCCTGTCTTGTGTGAACTGCGGGGGGCCGCATGCAGCGTACTCCCGCAAGTGTGAAAAATTTCAAATGGAAAAAAAGATAATTAACATCAAGGTCACGGAGAACATCACCTTCCCAGAGGCGCGAAAGAGGTTCGCCTCTTTCCCTCTGGGGAGGTACGCAGACGCGGCTCGCCGGGGGGCGGAGTGGCGTCTGGTTTTCACAGGGACCCAGTTCGGCGAGTCTGACCTGGTCCCACCCCCGCCCCCCGCTGGGTTGCCTCACGCAGCCCAACCCGGCACCACGCCGCTTGCTGAGGCAGCAGCGGTTGTGGTGCAAACCACTTCTGTCGGGACCGGTGCCGCTCCCGCCTCTGTCTCCCCGTCCTCCAGTCCGTTGGAGGGTACCGAGGTGATGGACACCACGGGCCCCGCACCGGCTCCCACCGTCACCGCATCGCCCGTGCCACCTCTGGTGCCCCGGACGCCCTCGGCGGTGGCGGCTCAAACGAAGGGCTCCCGAGGGGGGGCCAAGTCCGGGGGGCCCGGTCCGTCAGGCACCCCTCGGACATCCGACGACGAGATGGATGTCGGGCAGTTCCTGCCTGCAACGCAGCGCAAGGAGCGGCCACCGACTTCCAAGCCTACAGACAGGCCTAAAAAGCCTAATCCCAGAGTAACAGCCCCGAAAGACGACACATGAACACATACACACACTCCATTCATTCTTAAACGTAAATAATGGGAACAGAAAACATCATTCAATGGAACTGCAGAGGCCTCCTTAAAAATCTTGATGATGTGTATGACATCCTGCATGCCAATCAGCCAAGTCTCATGTGTCTCCAAGAGACTCACCTCAATTCCAAACAGACAAATTTCTTAAATAGGTACATGGTATTCAGAAAGGACAGGGTTGGCTGCACACACTCTTCAGGAGGTGTGGCAATTGTCGCCCGGAAATCCTTAGCCTGCCACCCTGTCACTCTGAACACTGTGCTCGAGGCTGTAGCAATTCGAACAATAATATTTAATAGGTTGGTAACGGTGTGCTCCATTTACATTCCTCCTGATCATGCACTTTGGAGCTCTGATTTCGAGGCGCTGGTCGACCAGCTGCCCTAACCGTACATCTTAACAGGCGACCTTAATGCGCACAACTCTCTGTGGGGCTCCTCCAGAACGGATGCCCAAGGTCGCCTGATAGAGAAATTTCTTACATATTCAGGAGCATGCCTTTTCAACAAAAAACAGCCTACATTCCATAACTTAGGACATAATACGTACTCACATCTCGACTTGGCTATTGGCTCTGCAATTCTCTTTCCATGTCTTGAGTGGGGCGTGGGCACGGACCCATTTGGTAGTGACCACTTCCCCACATCCCTAACATACATAGGTAAAGGCCCATGCAGTCCACCTTCCCATAACAGGTTTAATGAATCAAAAGCAAACTGGAGTACATTCACACAAACGTCTAAACTACACCACACAACCATAAAACACCTACACGTGGAGGAAGCAGCCCAACTCGTCACGGCGCACATAGTCGACGCCGCCGAAAAGTCCATGCCCCAAGCCTCCAGTGCGTCCTGCAACCCAAGGAGGCCCTGGTGGAACGAGGACTGCAGGCGGGCGCGAGAGGCCCAGAACAAGGCGTGGGGTGTCCTTCGCCGGTACACCACGTCAGATAACCTCATTTCTTTTAAACGGGCAAAGGGGTTTGGGAAGCGAGTGCGTCGTGAGGCGAAAAGGGAGAGTTGGCGCACCTTCCTAACTTCCATCAACTCATACACTGACACACACAAAGTCTGGACACGAATACGAAAACTAAAAGGACAACAGACACACAGCCTGCCCCTGGTTAGTACAACGGGGGACACACTGGAAGACCAGGCTAACACACTTGCACAGCACTTCGAACACGTGTCCAGTTCAGCACACTACATAAACACTTTCATGAAACACAAGACATCTGTAGAAAAGAAGTCCCTGCGTGATAACAACAGGTCGCACACTTCTTACAATTCTTCTTTTTCAATTCATGAGCTGAAGGTTGCTCTGAACGCATGTAAGCCTTCAGCTCCAGGTGCAGATAAAATTACATACACCATGATACAACACCTACACCCAGACACTCTTGAAACACTCCTACATCTATACAACAACATATGGCTTTCGTGGCACATTCCTTGCTCTTGGAGAGAGGCCATAATAGTGGCTTTCCTGAAGGAAGGAAAGGACCCTTCCTCCCCCGCTAGCTATCGGCCCATCGCCCTCACAAGCTGCCTGTGCAAGCTCCTCGAGAAGATGATAAACAGGAGACTCATGTACTTTCTTGAGTACAATGGTCTTCTCGAGAGCTGCCAGGCAGGCTTCAGGGCGGGGCGGTCCACCAACGACCAACTCGTCGCGCTCGAGTCCTATATAAAGGACGCCTTCATTCACAAACAGTCTTGCACAACGCTGTTTTTTGACCTTGAGAAGGCCTATGACACCGCTTGGCGTTACGGGATCCTCAGTGACCTAAAGTCTTTCGGTGTTTCGGGCCATATGCTCAACACCCTTGCTAGGTATTTCTCCGAAAGAACGTTTCGCGTGAGAGTAGGTAGCGCACTCTCAAGAGTTCATGTGCAAGAAAACGGCGTTCCGCAAGGTGGAGTGCTAAGCTGCACTCTTTTCATAGTTAAGATGAACTCCCTTGGGAAGGCACTGACACCTACAATTTCTTATTCAATGTATGTAGACGACATCCAGGTATCTTTTAAATCATGTAATATGTCCATCTGCGAACGTCAAGTCCAGCTCGGTGTCAAAAAACTTGCCAGCTGGGCAGACTAGAACGGTTTTAAACTTAACCCAGAAAAAAGCACCTGTGTTGTCTTCTCCAGGAGGCGTGGGATCCATTCGGACCCAGACATTATCCTTAATGGCGTATCGATTCCTGTGAGGAAGGAACACAAGTTTTTAGGTGTGGTGTTGATTGAAAGGCTTACGTTCATTCCTCACATTAAACAATTGAAACATAAATGTCTAAAGGCTCTCAACATTCTTAAAATCTTGTCCCACCAGTCGTATGGAACGGATAAGCAACTCTTGTTACGTATTTTGAGAAGCTTAGTGGGGTCTAGATTGGACTATGGGAGTGTTGTGTATGGGTCAGCCACTAAAACAGCACTTAAAATGCTCGACACAGTGCTTCACTTGGGGCTTCGCCTCTCTTGTGGCACATTCCGTACGAGCCCTGTACAGAGTCTTTACGCAGAGTGTGACAAATGGAGCTTATCACACCAGCGAACCTATGTTGACTTGTTATATGCCTCTAAAATTTCATCAATGGACAGCCATCCTTTTAAACCGGTTTTTATGATACATCCACATCAAAGCTGTTTTTAAATCGCCCATCCATTCCTGTTCCCTTCTCGCTCAGAGTAAGGGACGAGGTCACTATTCATGAGGTCTCCTTTGTAGACACATTCAAGTCATCTATCACCGATCTTGTAGCACCATGGCATCTTCGTCCTGTTACATGTGACATGTCTTTCTTAAAATACAATAAGAACAGGACACCAAAAAGTGGGATTTTGCAGCATTTCATGTATATACAGGATAAATACAAGGCAGCAGAGTTTTTCAGCGATGCATCTAAAACGTCCACTGCGGTGTCTTGTGCTGCGCATGGGCCCAATTTTGAAGCATGTAGAACAATGAATGTTAATACAAGTATTTTTACGGCAGAAGGATATGGCATATTTCTGGTTGTAAGTCACATAGTTGAACATCGTATTCCTACATCCGTCATTTGTACAGATTCGTTGAGCGTCGTCCGTGCATTATCATCCGGAAAGTCATCAAAAAACCAAGTCATTAATCTTGTCTTCAAAACAATTATGGTAGCTTATTCCTCAAACCTTGGGGTGACTGTGTGTTGGGTGCCAGGCCACTCTGGCATTGGCGGTAATGAAGTGGCGGATGAAATGGCCGCCAATGCTGCACTCCGAAACACAGTAGACATGGCAACACTACCTTACACAGACCTCAAGCCACACATTAGACAACAACTCCGTAAAACTTGGCAAGCAGACTGGAGCGAACAGACAGACAACAAACTACACGTAAAAAAACCACACTTGGTACAATACGCTACTCACATACAATACAATACACGACTCACACAACAGGCACATTGAAGTTACCTTAGCTAGAGTACGGATAGGCCATACACATGTGACGCACTCGCACCTGCTCACGGGATCTCCAAGACCCCTGTGTAGCAAGTGTGGGGAGGGCCTATCCGTAGTCCACATACTCATAAAATGCAAGGCACTTGACACAACACGACACAAACACTTCAGAGAACTCTACAGACAACATATTCTCCTACATCCATCGTTTTTCCTAGGTGATGATGCCATTGTTTTCATGAAACGTGTGTTTGAGTATTTGTCCGACGTCAAGTTTTTAAACCTCATTTCCTATCACGCATCATGAAATCTGGCCCTATACACCAGCCATGCTCATTGTCGTTTTGTGATTTTACTTTTGTTTTTGCTGATTTTACTTAGTGTTTAAGGTTTCACCCCTATCATCGACTATTGTTTCAGCGCTCTTTGCCCCAGTTGGCCTTGCGCCATAAACATCCCACGATCATCATCATCTCGTTTACCTTCGAGTCAACTACGTCATCTTTGGCTGCGTGACAATAAGGTCTTCGTGACGGTGCAGAAGAATTAATGCGTTGGACACAGATAATCCATCATCTGAGACAAGTCAACAGCAACGAAGGAAATAGAAGACAGCCGTTTGATTTCCTACTGTACCATACGCGTTTAGTGGCCCGCTGATTGGTGCGTAGCATTACAGACTGTTGAGTTTTTATTAGAGAATCTCAACGATTCTTTAGAGGAGCCTAGACATTTTAAATACTTATTGAGGACGTATGAACACTGAACCTCGCTTGAAAGGACACCCGGTCTTATGATCGCTGCGCTTAAAAAAGTTATTTTCTCTCAAGAATACACCTTGAAATTATTTGCACGTTTAAGAAGCTGGCCGAACAACTGCGTTTGTGGAAATACGCCTTTTATTGCAATAAAGATCCAAACGGGCGATTTCTAGTACAGACACTGCTGCCCCTCAGAAGCGGATTATAGCAGATGACAGTAGCACTAGTCCGAAAGGTGACGTCGGTTGCCAGGGGGCGGCACTCAAATATTTCACCTCCAGTGGTTGCTAGCCGACGAGCCTAGTATGCGTTGTCGTCCACTGCGCGGTGTCACATGGAATGTACCAACACAGGGGGTTGCAGGGGCGTTCTTATGGCATTGTGTAGTCTCTGTAGACGTCTTATCTAATGCGGTTGCAGGTCCCCATGTGACAATAATAAAATGAAGTAAAGAGAGTGGTTAGGAATGAAGGTTTCTTGGGAGTATGAGCAGGAAAAATCCCAGAAATGGTGAAAGGGGAGTTCAGAATCATGGAGGGCAGTAGCGCCTTACGGAGCGGTGCGGTGTGAGCGGATGCACCAGTGAAGGAAATGAGTGGTAAGGGGTATCGGTGGTGTAGAATATAAGGGAAAAACCAAAGAAGAGGACCAATTCAAGGAAGAGCGGCAGAACAGGAATGTGAATGGAGAGGGGGATATTAGTACGCTGTGAGGGGTACTAGCCGTGAATGTGAAGAATATAATGCAAAGAAGGCAGGAGATGATTGTAGTGAAGTATTTTAGTTATGTGGGGTAGACACGCCCTCGTATTTTTGTATTATTTTAGTGATGCATGCAAACACGCATTTATTTTTGTAGCAGCATGTTTATTCTTAGTGCTTGAGACACAAGTGGCTTTGCATACTGGCAGTATTCACACACATTAGATTTGCATATCTGGTGATAACGTTCAAGAAAATTATGTAACAAAAAGATAGCAGTGTTTGATGCAAATGCTTTGTTTATTCATTATAATACCCGTGGGTTTGAATAACAGCTTGAATTCCTTTGAAACACTGCCTATCTTCGTGACAGGTAATGTCCACTTTCAGTCAAAGTGCACACCGCGTGAGGTTGGTTGCTGTGCCACTTGCAAGGGCAGTTGACCGGGCATTGTGGCGTGTTGTTCCCCAAAAAACACTGTAAAAAAGAGAATAACATAATAAAAATACAAATTAGAAGAATGACAGAATGGAAACAGCAATAAGGTAGGGGTGCACCCTAATTTAATATTTATTTAAACCGGCAGTATTAGGTATGACTAAAATATTTTTATAACAGCGGTAAATACGCCCGAGAATGTTCTGAAAACAAAATGCTACGCGAAATATGGTAATAGAAGCATCCAAGGCTTTCAAGGGAAATTCATACCGCGTAGATGTAGAGGGCATACTTCACGTTACAGCCCAGGTAGCCGGTATTTGTCTTTATGCGTGTTTAACTTTTGAGGAACTGTCCAATGCTGAGCTTAATAGCCATGCAAAGTTGTATTGTGCAGCTGCAAGAAGCTTCGGTCGAAATTTGCGGTTTCTGTTTTCATTAGGATTACATGTGTGCACTGAATATTTGCACTATGTACACTGAATGTGCACTGAGTACACTGAAACATGTATTTTTTCTGAAATACATGTTTACGTTTGTTATTTTGGTTTCTAAAACTACTTTTCGCTCTACAAAATGTGATAGACGTAATCTTAGCTAAAGAAATTGTGAATGCGGATTACCAAAAATATTATAACGATGGTGAAATGTTTCAAGGAGGGGTTTGGATCGCGCTCTTATCGCCATTCAGGTGCTAGATTTGTGGTGTGTTTTTATGCACAATCTCTACGTCAACAGAATCCGCAGTAGGTGGCGGCGGGAAAAAGACGAGATAGATGATGCTAAGAGGGCGGCGATCAACGTGTTTGGTCCCACTCGACCCTCGGTCCGAACAGCGTACCTCACTGTAAAAAAATGGTCTTATCATGTTCGACTGCGCCATCTATATTGGTGAAGTTGCCGGGTAGCGTCGCCTTATAACAACGTGATCTCCGACGAAGCAGCCGCTCGCAGGGCTGCCTCCAGTACCACCACATACTACCCTTCTTCCACTCGTCTTCACAATCGCCTTTACTCTAATATTGCCTCACCCGTCGAGCTTACCCTTCTCCAGACCCGCGCCTCACTGGCACCCAAACCATTCTCCTCCGCCAGGCTCATACCCGCTCCTTCCCATCGCATCACATTCTACATCGCATACGTATGTACTCCAGTCCCTCAATCGGTCCTTCTTGCGGCGCGTACCCCTCTATCTCACACTTCTAATGGGACTGCTACGCCCCGAGGCTTCCCCCATCCCTTTCCCGCATCACCTCATGGGACACATGGCTGGCTCCCCCGCCTGGAACAGACGTTTGGGCCGCACACGAGACTGCATTCACGTCCAGAAGATCTCCAAGGACATTCTGGACCACTACTTAGACGGCTACGCCTCAGCCTCCATTGTTTAGCTCACCTGGACTTAGGTCGGTGACTGGGCAATAAATGTTTCCTATCTCTTTTTCCCTTTCTCTCCTGGACCAGCCAACACGGCCGCCAAAGATGGTGAGGAGCAGGCCGGCGAGAATCGCGATAAATATGCTGGTTCATCGTAACAGTTACTATTTGGTCTTACGACAGGTAACGACCCACATTCTACGGCAATTTTGTCGCAGATGCTGGGGCCTGGCTTAAACATTACCTAACGACAAGAGGGTCCAACCGTTAGGACCCGACAATACAGGTGGATATTGTTCTTTTCTTTCTTGCTGACACAGCGCTGCTATGGTTTCAGAACCATGGAGACACACTTATAAGCTGGGACAGATTTGTGTAAGAGTTGAAGCCTTTTGGCGACACAGACACCCGAAAGTCGGAGGCTGAGAAGGGCTTTGCGCAGCCACCCAAGTTTCCCGGGGAAACATGCACAACGTGCATTAAAGAAATTTTAAAACTGTGCAGCCTTGCAAGCGCAAGTACGTCGGACGAGAACAACGTTAGACACCTACTAAAAAATGTTGCAAGACGTGTACGCTTTTCACTTACCAAGGAGGATTTAGTTTCAGCAGCTTATGTAGTGCGACACTGCCGCGTTTTTGAGGCTCTGAAGATGCGGCAGGTTACCCCAAAGTTCGGCCGCCTTTCGAACGTAGCCGCTGTTCCCAGCCTCAACATGCATTCTCAGAAAAATATCATTCAGATGGTGCGGAAGATAATCAGAGAGTTTCTTCTTCACTTCATGGGCGGCAGCCGCGGGCAAGCACTCCAAGAGTGTAAATGTCACATGTTGATCTTGTGAGCTACCAGTGTGTCCTACAAGTGCCCTTTATCAATAGCCTCCTCCGAACCGTGGGTTCGCCACGGCTGCACCAGCGATTACTGTGAGGATCGCGTTTGTGCTGTGACCTCCCGGCTTATGTGGGCACTCCTACTAACCCTAAAAAACGCCGCCACCCTTATCAGGCAGACCTCGCCGTACCCAGCTGAGGTGCCCCGCCGGTCAAGCTAGGCACCGCGTCCACCACCCAGTAGTCACTTCCAACCGCTGAGCCGTCTCACCACCGTAAAGCCACCCATTTGGTATAATCGTGGCCTCACGCTTGGCGACATATCTCGAATCGCCAACGAGCTGCAGCTAGGTGGCAAAGCAGCACGGCTTACCCTGCAACTGCTCTGCTGCAGCCGCCAGCACCGCGTATGGCAACGCGTGACTACTTGCCGGCGTCTCACCGAAGCGTTACTCTTCCCCCAAGCCGTAAAGGGCGCTCCCCTTCACGACGTCGCCGCTGTGATGATGTCAGGGTTAGGTGGTGCGAACGAGAGTCGCGCACGGGATGGGAAAACGACGAGGGTCCAGACCACGGTGCAAGAACACGGGTGAACAACATTTAAGAACAGACAGGCGGAGGACAAAAACCACAGACATAAAAACTAAGGACAAAGGTCCTACTCGTGCTATCCTTACTAGCAACCACTGTTACCAAGCTAGGCAAATAAACCCACAAGCTGACTAAGTAAAGCTGTAGATTGGGCTAGTTGGCAATTCATAGTGAACAAATGTAGCGCAGCAGAAACACAAGGGACGGAAAGAGTACGCACGGACGAGCGCTCCAATGTGATGCTATGCAATGCGCTGCAATGCGCATTGTGATGCTATACAATGTGATGCTATAAAATGTGATCCTATACAATGTGATGCTATCCAATGTGATGCTATACAATGCGCTGCAATGTGATGCTATACGCGACAGGCCACTGGGATTGTGAAGATGCTTGTCGCGTGTTGGGTGTACTCGATCTTTCTTTGTCAGTATTTTTTGATATTGTTTTGTTTTGTTTCCTACGTCTTTTTTGTTTCTGCTAAGGCTAAGCATATACATTTGCCGTATTGTGAACAAAGAATCAGTTGGAAGTGAGTGCTCGTCCGTGTGTATTCTTTCCCTTCCTTGTGTTTCTGCTGCGCTACATTTGTTCACCACAAGCTCACAGTTTATGCTGCCTGGTAGAGCTCTCAGGGTGAGGCGTCGACTTTCTAGGAATGACGAGAGCCGAAGGTGATTTCGTCGTATGCGTCGTAGACAGATGTGGCACCGTGGCGCCGTATCGCCGCTGCCTTGATTGACCGGAGTAAACGACTACCTGGCACCGTCGCAGGTCTGAAAGACGTGCCGGCTCCAACGAGGTGGCACGAGCCGAGGCTCCCCCGCGCACAGCACGGGTGCTTCGGTATGTGGGAGGGCAGGTGGTCCGCCCGACGACGTGGCGGTTCCCACAGGCCGGAACGAGGGTTAAGCTGCCCGGCGCAAAACTCAGGCGCCTTTAGATGGACGGGTTTCCTGCCCTACAGCGCGGGCACCGTTGTACCTGCAGGAGCTGTCGATGTCCCGGCGCTACGGCATGGTCACCTTGACGTGGGTGCTTTCTCTCGCAGCGCGAGGTCGCGTTCGATAAGCAGCAGTTCAGTCCAGCTGGTCTTAGTTTGTTGGTTGGTTGGAGCAATAACAAGAATGGCACGTATCCACTCTGGGGGATTGGCCACATCTGATTGTGGTTTCACTGTTAAAGAAGCTGATGAATTAGTTTCAAACTAAGGAAAAATAGGGTACAGTGATGCTAACAATTTTGGAACCAAAAAAAATCAATACTGCTGTAACGAAAGGTACATCAATAAACGATTAAAAATTGGTTGATGCGATTGATTAACTACGCAAGCGTACGGATTAGGCAATAAAAGAGTGAAGAGCGCGCGGAACAATCTCGTTGCACCAACCGAGCTCGACTGCCCCAAATGACTATAAAGTAGGCACAGACAAGGCGAGACCGAGACGCCAGAGGGGAACCTGCACGTAACGATTTCGGAGGGAAGAGAACCGCCGGCAAGACAACAGCAAGTGGTCAATTGCTGGCTCCCCACGTTCCGACCTCTTCCTCCTCCATGCTCTTCTTCCCCTATGGAGCATACCCGCGTTCGGGGGATTGGCTTTGTTCTTCCACTTGTTTGTCCTCCACTTTTTCTGGTATCATCAAGCCGCTTGAGCCCCGGCCTTTGCGAAACCAGCATGTTCGGCCGATGAGGGTAAGGTCGCGGGACGGGCAGTTTTACCGATTCCCCGCCAGTAATGATATCTCTGAAAACAGTGTATGTTTCTGTAAATCATGTACGTATTTTGGCTTTGGTTGGCGCCTGTGCAATTGTTTCTCTGATTATTCGTGAATTTAAGAAGCACCCTGTACCGTAGGTTATTTTTCCCTGCGACCGTAATAGACATTTCAGTGTAGCGGGTGGTGAGCTGGTACTCCACGTTGGTGTTTGTTCTGCACAGGGCGAACGGCATTATCGTACCGAATTAGCTCTGCCGGAAAACGGTACTTGTGAAGTCATTCTGGTTATAAATTTTCTCCACGAATTCGAAAGTTCGTTGGATTGTGCAGCCGGGAAACTATCGTTCGTGAATGAAGTTTTATGTATTTCCCTTCAGGAGAACGACAGTGACTGCGAAGGCGTGTCCCCAGCTATATACAGTCGAGTCCACTTATAGCAATATTGAGGTGCCATGAAAATATCATTGTTATAACCGATTATTGTTATAAGCAGGTTATGCCGAAAATAACAAAGAAAACGTGACAAACAAGAGCATTTAATGAGGGCAACATGATAAACAAGAGCACTTAATGAGGGGGAAGTTGCTTAAAGAGGGGAAGTGACCACAGAACAGGAACAGTGACAACAGGCAAGGAAAACGACGCTGGTAAGCACCAGACTCGGAACACGTGCAAACGGCGGAGCTGGAGACGTGGCCAAATTAGCGAAGAATACGGGAGGTCGGCACAGTGCACACATGTGCTGCTGCTGCGGCGGCTTAGGCGCCCCGGTGCTTTTTCTACAGGCGGCGCACCCTCAGAATGGACTGCCCCACTCCCCGTAGAGGCGCCCATCCGGTCCTCCTCCCCCTCCTCCGCGTCGCCGCGGCAGGCGAAAGCAGCGGTGGCATGCGAGCCTCTTCGGCGCGCACTCGCCGCGTGCAAGGCCAAGTGCGCTATCGCCTGGCCACCGCGCGTATGCTCTCATGCCGTTTTGCGTAATAGGCGAGGTTGGGGTGGCATTGTCGCAGCGTTTTTGCAGTTTTGTTTCGTTCAGGGTTGGTTCCAGTGCCCACATTTAATTGTTATAACCGATATTGCATCATGACAGCATTGTTATAAGCGGTTTATTTTGCCATAGAATACAATAAAAAGCTGATGGTGCCGCGGCTGTCTATTGTTATATCCGATATATTGTTAAAACCGGTATTGTTATAAGTGGACTCGACTGTACCGTAGAACGCAATTATAACACCTAGGAATTGATCGGTTCGCAGCGGTAAATATTTACCACACCAGAAGTGGCAGCAATCAAGTCTTCATCCATCCCAACGTCGACCACGAGCTTATGTAAAACGTGTTTGCTCCTCAATCCTTAGTTGCACCAGTCCAATGTGCCGCTCACTTGTGGGCACTCAACGCTTCATTTTAACCCGTACTTCTGCCGTCGGGTTTTAAGTTAACCAAGTTTCTTAATCACGTCACCGTCTCAATCCAGGTGGTAACCGATTATACTGCACTGCCGAATGAAGGGCGTGATTATTAGGCACCCATAAAATCCATGATGAACTAAGATTCCGAGTCAAGAGGTCCAATGAGTCAAGAGGTCCAACACGTCAAAAAGTCCAATATTGGATCTCTCGATTCGTTGGACCTCTTGTCTCGTTGAACCTCTTGAATCATCTTGGACCTCTTGACGCGGCTGAGGCGAGTCAAAAGGTCCAACGAGTCGAGAGGTCCAAGCTGTAACAAATCACCGCTACAAATCACCGCCACGTTTGGGCTTCAAGTCGCGGTGTTATTACGAAAAGTTGGAAGTATAACGCGTCTCTCTATATAAATTTTGTATGTATATAATTGTGTATCAGTGGAAAAAATAACTCCGGTGTGTATTAAAGTTTTGTATGTATATAATTGTGTATAGTTTGTGTATATATTGCCGCGAGCATGTATTGTCTTTCTTTTTACCAGCACCTGGGCGCGCTAGCCTATTTTAGCTTTTTAGAGCTGAGCCGAGGTTTCCTCTGCCTATTGAGCGCTGCGCCGGGTGACCTTGTTTAATATGAAGATGGTTTCCCCCTTTCGAAACTTTTGTCTATCAAACGTCTTTTTGATGAACAATGTTTCCGATCCAATTCGATTGTTAGGGATATAAAACTAGATGTTCACCGGGCAGACACCGCTACATTTTAGTCGACGACGCTCGACCGTGCACGTCACTTTGTAGGGTGCTTCTTCAACGTTTGTGTTTACTTGAATGTTGTGGACATGTCATTCAATTTTAATATCATTACACTGTTCAATAAATGGTTCCTGTAACTGTGCGTTTCTGTTTCAATAAACATTCCTCATTACACCTTTCTCGAGTAAAATAATTAGCATGGCGCTAAAGAGTAGATAATTGACAGGGTGTGTCGGCTTTCGGAACTTGGTAGATGGAAGCTGAATTATTTTACTTTACAGGTACGAAGAAACGCGTATATCGTGCTATACGTTGAAAGAAGATCAGGTAAAGGATTAGAGCATTCGGAAACCTTTCAGAGGAGCCCAGATTAGTAGTCAATAATAATAAAAAAGAGAACACCCGAGAACCCAGGACCGGTCAAAGTTATGCAATGAAGTACTGATGATTAAGAGTACTGAGATACTAAAAGGGAAGGCTATACGTAAGATGCTGAAGGTCATTTCTATAGAATTGGCATAGTTCGTGTCATATAACGCGTAGACTGGAACACCGACCCTAAATTCTCAAAGTCCAAAATATGTCACTCAGGCAGTCGGTAACCGTCACCTGGAGCCGTTATTAGCAATATAACCACGCAATCTGGAAAACAGCCTGTCTGCTTTTCGCCAATAACGTCGTATAGTAAAGATAGCTAGAAGCTAGAAGATAGCTAGAACCATCAGTAATCATAACAAGCAGCCAATAATTGCAATGTAGACCCGCATAACTCAAAGGAGTACTGACACGAACTTCTCGTGTTACGTTTTTTTTCGCTGTTATGGGCACCTATTAGCCCACATTAGACGGTCGATAGCAGTCTAAACAGTCATTTACAGCGTCGTTTTTTGTGTCAGTTTCGGTTTCACAAAACGAACGACGAGTGGCCGCCATGACAGGAAATAGCACTTGACATCACCATTCTTGTCGCACCGCTGCGGGTCTAGACGCGGGAGCGAGCGACCGCACGCGCTCGCCCAGACCAGCCTAGGTCTTCACCATCTCCGCGCGCCCGGGAAGCACGACACCGGTCCCAAAACCATGACGTGTACACACGGTGTAGCAGTGTGCGCCAACCGCAGCCAGCGCGCCGGCTACGTAACGGGAGCCCCGACGTCGGCAGTTGGGGGCAAGTAGCAGATGATGTCATGCTGGCCCGCTCTGGGCTTTCTCGTGCGGGTAGAGATTAAAATGGATTTAAAATATGTTATACCGAACGGCTACAGTTGGAACTTGCTGGGAGATGTCTCCTGATAAAAAGGAAGCATTTTACATAGTTATCTCAGCTTTGAAACTTGGTGTCCCAACTCCTCTTAACGACAAATATTACTAAGAGATTTTATTGCATCCAGCCATTTTGTAAAATGAGCTGAATGGGTTAATCTATTACGAACGGCTGAGGGGAAATTATAAATGGAGAAGACCAAAAAAAGCTGGCTCGATGGACCTTTTGACGGGTTGGACCACTTGACGCGTTGCACTTTTCGACGCGTCGGACCTCTTGACGCGATGTACATCTTGACCCAAATTGGACCATTTGACTCGTTGTACCTCTTGACTCGACTGTCACGTGACTATTGGACCTCTTGTCTCGTTGGATCTCTTGACGCATTGGACCTCTTGACTAGAAGCAGTGAGCTAGCCACTTCCGTCATCGAAGCAACGAGATATATAAAATAACACATCCTCAATACTTGTTCGTGTTCGATTTCGCACAGGAACAGCACCATCTACTGCCACCGAAGTCTCGACAGCACAACACAATCAATACAGGCGATGCGACACCAATTCGCCCGTAACCGCAGAGGGTGTGTGCAGCGTATCCCAGTCATAAATGAGTAAATGGATGAACTGCTTAAAAAAAAGGTTAATTCGCGAGTTCCAGCTCATGGGATGTTCCGGTGATCTTTGTCACGAAGAAATATCAGTCGTGGGGATTTCGTGTGTACCACCGTCGGCTCATTGCAATCACCAAGAAGGATGTACACCACGTTCCCCTCACTGACGACGAAATCGATTGCGTCTGACCTGCTTCCTACGTATTTCTCTGTAGACCGCCGGTCTGGATATTGAAAGCGCCACTGCACCCATCTGATAAAGAAAACACGACGTTAGTGCAGCCAGGCAGACTTCGGGCTATGCAATGCGCCGGCCACGTTCGAGCGGCTTATAGGCAGCCGAGGGATAAAAGCGGCGTTCTGCATTCGCTAATTCGACGACGCGATCATCTACCAAAGAACCCTGCAGGAGCATAACGAACGGCTTTGTCTCGTTCTTTACACTATTAAACGTGCAGGTTTGGGGTTTAATTCAAAGAAATGCCATTTCATGTGGCGCCAAACCATCGTGATTGGGTAACGAGTCAACAGGACGGAAACCGGCGCGATCGGCAGGTTATCACGGCCGTTTGTGATTTCCGTACACCTATATTATATGTGTGTGCAGAGCAGGAGCACAGTGGCATTGTGGGCAGTAAAATCGCTGACCAGTGTGTTGCTGTGACCGGTCTTAAGAATGGTGTGGAGGACCCTCTGGTCACTTGTTTGGACATAAAATAGTTTATAGGACGGAGATTCCTCATCAAGGACTGCAAAAATAGAATGCGAGAACACGGAACAAACTGAACGTAATATATCCTTACATAGGTAAATACCTCACTCAGGACCAAAATGGTAACAGCAACGTGTCCCTTTGCGAACTGCGATAAGGCACACTCCCGCTACACTTTCATACCTGTTGAATCCCACACAGGCTCTGCATGTTAGTTTAATGCAACGCCGACGACGTTGCCAAAGCAAGATTTCCATGAGCACACCGCAAGCATTGTAAAGGCAGCTTTTTCCACTCTCGTTGGCAAACCTCTAGTTTTGCTTCTCCCATTCTCTCCTTCGGGCACGCGTCACTCGGTCCATTATTGAAATTACTCAAGAGTGTTGCCCGTATGCTCCCTGTTGCTCACTAAAGAGGATACAAATGTGCACACACACACACACACACCCACACACACACACACACACACACACACACATATATATATACATATATATATATACAGAAAGAAATGCCGGCAGTCTACAACGCCAAAGAAGGCATAGGGGAATGGTTAGAATATTTTTTACCGTTAGTGACGTTACATTATTATTTTTATTAATTACGTGAGAAAGAAAGAAAAACACGCGCCCAGAGTGGCGACCGAACCCACGCCTTTCGATTAGATCTCGAATGCCTTACCAATTCGGCTATCTGGGCGACTGTGTTCTGCTTCACTTTATGGGGTATTTATATTTACTACAACTGTATCTGACGCTTGAGGGTGGTAGCCAGCGCCAGTTACCCGCTTATGTCAGGCTGTAGACGTTCGCGTCACGCCCCGGAGGTGGAAAAGAAGGTCCCCTTCCCCCCGTGTAGTCTGAGTGGCGCTGGCTACCACCCTCAAGCGTCAGATACAGTTGCAGTATATATAAATACCTCATAAAGTGAAGCAGAACACAGTCGCCGAGGTAGCTGAATTGGTAAGGCATTCGAGATCTAATCGAAAGGCGTGGGTTCGGTCCCCACTCTGGGCGCGTGTTTTTCTTTCTTTCTTTCTCACGTAATTAATAAAAATAATAATGTAATGTCCCTAACGGTAAAAAATATTCTAACCATTCCCCTATGCCTTCCTTGGCGTTGTAGACTGCCGGCATTTCTTTCTGTATTTCCTAACGAGCCCCTCATTTCCGAACCCTATTATCGTGCGAAAGCTTAGCGAGGGCCTCGGTTCTGGCAGCCTTGATGCCAAGGTAGCATAAGAGGGCTTCCCGCCAGTTACTCGCTTATGGCAGGCTGTAGACGTTAGCGTCACGCCACGGGGGTGGTAAAGAAGGTCCCCTTATCCCCGTGTAGTCTGAGTGGCGCTGGCTACCACCCTAAAGCGTCAGATACAGTTGTAGTGAATATAAATACCTCATAAAGTGAAGCAGAACACAGTCGACCAGATAGCCGAATTGGTAAGGCATTCGAGATCTAATCGAAAGTCCTGGGTTCGGTCCCCACTCTGGGCGCGTGTTTTTTTTCTTCCTTTCTCAGGTAATTAACAAAAATAATAATGTAACGTCACTAACAGTAAAAAATATTCGAACCATTCCCGTATGACTTCTTTGGCGTTGTAGACTGCCGGCATTTCTTTCTGCGTTTCCTAACGAGCCCCTCATTTCCCAACCCTATATATATATATATATAATCCAGGGAGTAGTAGAACTTTGAAGATGGTAGAGAACACAAGAGAAGAAAAACTTCGAACAAGGTAAAAGCACGATTGTGGCCTACGTTTCAGCAAAGAGAACTTGCTTTCCTCAGGGCAATCTCTCGCCTGGCAAGCAGGGTTTATATAGGGGTAGGACCCCAGGTGAAAGGAGAGGGAAAGATGGAAGGGAAATTGAGCAAGCTGATTGGTTTCGGAGTGTGTCGGGGGAGAGATTGAGGGGCCAAGAAGGTTGTCTAGTTTAAGCCGCGAAGTAGGTCACACGGAAGTCAGCTGGTGGCTGATATTCGTGGAATTTTTGGACAGAAAGGATGAGAGGGTGCTTATTGACCCGCCGCGGGGTATAGGGAAACGAACTCAGAACCGCCGGAAGCAGACCAGGCGGTGAGGGTGGGGTCCTTATCAGAAACTATCTGCAAGCCTCAGGTCAAAAGAAAAGAATGAGACGGGGGAAAACTACCTAGGTCAAGAAAAAAGAAAAAAAGGAGAAAAAAAACCGGGAGGGAAACCACATAAACCCACACACAAAAGAAAAAGCAATGACCGGGCAACTGAAATGGCACGTGTCACCCACGGCAACATTCCAGGAACAGGCCTGTCCTGAAACTCAAAAACGAAAAGATAAAGTTAGAGTGACGTACGGGGCACAAGTCCACGCGGAGTAAAAAAAAATAAAAAAAGGAGAAATTAAATAAATAAAATTGAATTCCAAAAGCAAGGTTGGAGGCATGAGGGCGAGTATTAGGCTAGACGCTAAGGAATGAAAAAAAAAAAGAAAAAGAAATTAGGTGACCAGGTACAGAGCAGAGTGAACGGTCATAGCCTTTGGATGAGGTATATGCACGAAAATGGCTAATGCTGTATTCCCGGTGAATATCGCAAGGATTCCAAGTTGCCCTTAGACGCATTAATTCCAGCAGGTTCCATGGAGTTGAATTTGTGAATTAAGTAGGATTCTCGGTATTTCCTGTCCCTAGGAGACTTAAAATTTGACTGAAGTATATATAACTTAAGGTCATCAAAATTGTGGCCTGGTTGGTTGAAATGCTGCGCTACAGCTATGGAGGATTTGCTAAGAGTATCTGCCCGGTGACCATTAAGCCGTAGGCTCATAGGTTGGCTCGTTTCGCTTATATACTGTTTGTGGCACATTGAGCATTCCAACATATACACAATGTTCGATGAAGTGCACGTAAAACTTGAATTAATCTTGTGGACATAATTACTGGCTGTGCTTTTTACAACGCAGTCTGTTTGCAGGTGCCTACAAGTCTTGCATCTGGGGCGGGAGCAGCTGGATATGACTTGTGGCTTTGAAGGCCCTGTTTTAGCATGCACTAAAATATCTTTTAGATTCCTGTTTCTCCGGTAGGTAACCCTTGGTGCTTCCGGGAAAGTCTTTTTAAGTCGGTCGTTACTGGCTAAAATGGGGTAGTACTTCCGCAGTATATTGTTTACGTTTGGGAGGGCGTTTGAAAATTTAGTTATTAGGGCAGGTGGCCTGGCGCTTTCGTTTTGCCGCTGTTTGAGATTAGACACACGTTGGTACGCCTGATCGAGCGAGCTTTTGGGGTGGTTCCTGTTCATAAGGGTGGCCTTGAGTTCGTCTAGGTGCTCTACGTAGTCACTGTCATCACTGCATACTCTTCTAAGCCTGGTGGCTTGTCCTACAAAGATCCCTTCTTTGCAGTGTCTGGGGTGATGGCTTTTATAATCTAGGTACTTCTGCCGGTCTGTTGGCTTTCTAAAAAGCGTGGTTTTAAGTTTACCGTTGTCTAGAATGACGGTAGTATCTAGGAAGTTCACTTCTTTTTCAGAATACTGGCAGGAGAATTTAATAGTCGGATGCGAAGAATTGAGATGGGATATAAACGTTTCTAGAGTCGCGCGACCGTGTTCCCAAATAAAGATGTCGTCTATGTAGCGGAGGTAAACCTGAGGTTTATGCGGAAAAGAGCTTAATAGGGTAGCTTCAAGTTGCCCCATGAAAATGTTGGCATAGGTCAGTGCGAATGGAGTACCCATGCTAGTTCCAAAAACTTGCAAAAAGTAAGAAGAGTCAAATTCAAAATAATCGAGAGTTAGAACTAGTTTTAACAAAGTTATGTACACTTCTGGTGCATGTTGGTGCGGGTTTACTGATAGAGATTTTGAAATCGCTACAATTCCTTCGGCGAACGGAATGTTTGTATACAATGCAGCAACGTCAAGAGTAACAAGGAGGGTTCCGCAGGGTAGGCGCCCGCCCATATTTATCTCTTCTATTATGCGGAGGAAGTGGGGGGTGTCCTGAACGAATGAAGGAAGAGCCGGAATGTCGGATAGGTGATGATTCAGAAACAGAGATAGTGCTTCGGTTGGGGTATTGTTATTCGAAACTATGGGTCTGCCAGGAATGTCGGTAGTGAACAATAATTCTACGGGGACTTTATGGACTTTTGGGAGGAGGTAAAAACGTCCTGCATGCTTATTATTCGGTTTCATGAAATTTAAGTCAGTAGTCGTTATTAATTCTCTAGATCGTAGATCTGTGCGGGTCTGAAGGATTTTTAGGCTGTATTCCTGGCTCGGATCGTTATCTAAGGGCTTGTAGTGGCAAGGGTTATTGAGCTGCCTATAAGCTTCATCTTTGTATTTTCCCATAGGTAAAACAACTACACTACCACCTTTGTCGGCTGGCTTTATGACTATGTCGGTTCTGGCTCATAGGCAATTCAGGGTTACTTCTTCCGACAGAGTTAGGTTCTTGCGCTTGTTTGATCGCTTAGTTGTTGCCAAAACTTCTCTTGATACTGATTTTAAGTACAGATCCAATTCTGGAGATTGATCTACATCTGGAGTCCAAGTGCTAGGAGGGTGGAGGGTGCGTTCGTTAATGTCAGGTTGGTCCTGCTTCTGCGAAAAAAAACTCGCTTAGTCTCATTCTCCGAGAAAATTCAGTGAGATCTTTGTGTAACTCGTATTCATTCACACTGTTATTTGTGGGACATAAAGTTAGACCTCGTTCTAGGATACCTTTTTCGTCGGCCGTTAGTGTTTTGGAAATGTCAATAACGTTGCTGGGGCAGGTAGCGAGAGAGCTCGTTTTTTCTATAGGATTATTGGCTGGGGGAAGAGGTTCTATTAAAGCGATCTCTGTATCGAGGGAAGACATTACATGACGTAGTACTTCATAGTCCCGGCTATTGAGAGGCTGATCTCCTACAGTACATGCTGCATTTTGAGAGGGAAGTTGGTCACGCTGAAACTTAACCGCTTGCTTATTGCTAAGATCATTTTCCTTACGATTTATGAAAATATTGAGATCTAGTTTCTCCTGCTCGGTTAGTGGAAGAGCTTCAATCTGGTCGTTGAAGAGGCTGAGTTGGCTAGTACAGTGTTCTCTAAGAATTTCTAGGAGGGAAAGAGAAGCATTATTCAGAATATCTTGCCACCTGGCAGCTAGTTCAGGAGGGAGCTCACCAAGGGCACATCTAACTTTTAGGCGAAGGCCTTTGGGAATCTTTTTGCTTTGGAGATACGAGGAGTACGTTTTTAGATGAAATCTGTAGTTGGTTTGTTTGCCGGCTAGTTTTCGAGCTTTGAGGAAAGAGCGAGATATAGGGGTTGGAGCATACGGCCTACTCGGTGGTAGTCATTTGTGTTTGTTCCGAGCAGACCTCCGGGGTGACACTTTTTTGCTTGGAGTCAGTAGTTTAGGGGGGCGGCTAGGGATGAGGTCCACATCGATGCCTGTTTGGGTGCCTGTTTGCGTTATACTGCGTGTTGGGGTCTGCGTGAACCATGAGCGTGTTGTCTTTGGTGGGTCGGGTTGTTGTTCGCTCACATGCTGTACAGCTGGTGTTGCGGCCACGTCCACGGTTTGTGTGCTGGCGGCACATGTGCTGTTCTTAGGTGGACATGGCATTTCGCTACCGTTGGGGGTGTTGGGTTTGTTCTGTTGTTCTGTGCTGGCCGGAGACGGGAGGTTCTTACGTGAAGTTGGGAGCGTCACCTTAAATGTGTTCCTCAGCCTGTGCTTGATGTTTTCGCAAATCAGTCGGACGCCTCGAAAGTTAGGGTGTAGTCCGTCCTTGGCCAGGTGTCCTAGGGGGTCGTGGTGAATTTTTGCGTGGTGGATGATGTCAACGTTTCCTGTGTTGTGTCCAAGGTACATGAGGAAGTCGTTAAGCTTAGCTGACCTTTGTGAGTGAGGTAGAAGTCTGTGTGTCTGGGGTATGTCTGGCTTGTGTTTGTTTTCGATCCTGGGAAGTACTGTTGTCAGGGTTATCTTTGTTTTGGGCCTGTTGGTATGAACATCGTGAACAAGAGTTTTCATGGCCTCGATGGTGCTTTCAGCGGTGTTGTTGTTGACGTCGTTAGTGCCAAAGTGCAGAACGAAGTGAGTGATGTTGCGTGGGGCGGCGTCAATCAGTTTTCTGATGTCATGGGTTGTGGCGCTGCTTTGAAAGCTGATGTATGGTGAATGTTGTCCGGAAGGGAAGTGGTCGTGAATGTACTTAAAGTGGCTATCACCGATGAGAGCTATGTGTGCCAGGGAGAGGAGAGGGGGCTTACCTTGCTCCGTCATCTTCGTACACGAAATCCAGGGAGTAGTAGAACTTTGAAGATGGTAGAGAACACAAGAGAAGAAAAACTTCGAACAAGGTAAAAGCACGACTGTGGCCTACGTTTCAGCAAAGAGAACTTGCTTTCCTCAGGGCAATCTCTCGCCTGGCAGGCAGGGTTTATATAGGGGTAGGACCCCAGGTGAAAGGAGAGGGAAAGATGGAAGGGAAATTGAGCAAGCTGATTGGTTTCGGAGTGTGTCGGGGGAGAGATTGAGGGGCCAAGAAGGTTGTCTAGTTTAAGCCGCGAAGTAGGTCACACGGAAGTCAGCTGATGGCTGATTTTCCTGGAATTTTTGGACATAAAGAATGAGAGGGTGCTTATTGACCCGCCGCGGGGTATAGGGAAAGGAACTCAGAACCGCCGGAAGCAGACCAGGTGGTGAGGGTGGGGTCCTTATCAGAAACTATCTGCAAGCCTCAGGTCAAAAGAAAAGAATGAGACAGGGGAAAACTAACTGGTCAAGAAAAAAGAAAAAAAGGAGGAAAAAAAAACCGGGAGGGAAACCACATAAACCCACACACAAAAAGAAAAAGCAATGACCGGGCTACTGAAATGGCACGTGTCACCCACGGCAATATTCCAGGAACAGGCCTGTCCTGAAACTCAAAAACGAAAAGATAAAGTTAGAGTGACGTACGGGGGACAAGTCCACGCGGAGTAAAAAAAAATAAAAAAAGGAGAAATTAAATAAAATTGAATTCCAAAAGCAAGGTTGGAGGCATGAGGGCGAGTATTAGGCTAGACGCTAAGGAATGAAAAAAAAAAGAAAAAGAAATTAGGTGACCAGGTACAGAGTGAACGGTCATAGCCTTTGGATGAGGTATATGCACGAAAATGCCTAATGCTGTATTCCCGGTGAATATCGCAAGGATTCCAAGTTGCCCTTAGACGCATTAATTCCAGCCGGTTCCATGGAGTTGAATTTGTGAATTAAGTAGGATTCTCGGTATTTCCTGTCCCTAGGAGACTTAAAATTTGACTGAAGTATATATAACTTAAGGTCATCAAAATTGTGGCCTGGTTGGTTGAAATGCTGCGCTACAGCTATGGAGGATTTGCTAAGAGTATCTGCCCGGTGACCATTAAGCCGTGGGCTCATAGGTTGGCTCGTTTCGCCTATATACTGTTTGTGGCACATTGAGCATTCCAACATATACACAATGTTCGATGAAGTGCACGTAACACTTGAAATTATCTTGTGGACATAATTACTGGCTGTGCTTTTTACAACGCAGTCTGTTTGCAGGTGCCTACAAGTCTTGCATCTGGGGCGGGAGCAGCTGGCTATGACTGGTTGCTTTGAAGGCCCTGTTTTAGCATGCACTAAAATATCTTTTAGATTCCTGTTTCTCCGGTAGGTAACCCTTGGTGCTTCCAGGAAAGTCTTTTTAAGTCGGTCGTTACTGGCTAAAATGGGGTAGTACTTCCGCAGTATATTGTTTACGTTTGGGAGGGCGTTTGAAAATTTAGTTATTAGGGCAGGTGGCCTGGCGCTTTCGTTTTGCCGCTGTTTCTTGAGAACGTCATCCCTTTTGAGATTAGACACACGTTGGTATGGCTGATCGAGTGAGCTTTTGGGGTGGTTCCTTTTCATAAGGGTGGCCTTGAGTTCGTCTAGGTGCTCTACGTAGTCACTGTCATCACTGCATACTCTTCTAAGCCTGGTGGCTTGTCCTACAAAGATCCCTTCTTTGCAGTGTCTGGGGTGATGGCTTTTATAATCTAGGTACTGCTCCCTGTCTGTTGGCATTCTAAAAAGCGTGGTTTTAAGTTTACCGTTGTCTAGAATGACGGTAGCATCTAGGAAGTTCACTTCTTTTTCAGAATACTGGCAGGAGAATTTAATAGTCGGATGCGAAGAATTGAGATGGGATATAAACGTTTCTAGAGTCGCGCGACCGTGTTCCTAAATCATAAAGATGTCGTCTATGTAGCGGAGGTACATAGACGACCTTGTTCGAAGTTTTTCTTCTCTTGTGTTCTCTACCATCTTCAAAGTTCTACTACGCCCTGGATTTCGTGTACGAAGATGACTGAGCAAGGTAAGCCCCCTCTCCTCTCCCTGGCACACATAGCTCTCATCGGTGATACCCACTTTAAGTACATTCACGACCACTTCCCTTCCGGACAACATTCACCATACATCAGCTTTCAAATCGGCGCCACAACCCATGACATAAGAAAAATGATTGACGCCGCCCCACGCAACATCACTCACTTCGTTCTGCACTTTGGCACTAACGACTTACAGAACAACACCGCTGAAAGCACCATCGAGGCCATGAAAACTCTTGTTCACGATGTTCATACCAACAGGCCCAAAGCAAACATAACCCTGACAACAGTACTTCCCAGGATCGAAAACACACACAAGCCAGACATACCCCAGATACACAGACTTCAAGCTCACTCACAAAGGTCAGCTAAGCTTAACGACTTCCTCATGTACCTTGGACACAACACAGGAAACGTTGACATCATCCACCACGCAAAAATTCACCACGACCCCCTAGGACACCTGGCCAAGGACGGACTACACCCTAACTTTCGAGGCGTCCGACTGATTTGCGAAAACATCAAGCACAGGCTGAGGAACACATTTAAGGTGACGCTCCCAACTTCACGTAACAACCTCCCGTCTCCAGCCAGCACAGAACAACAGAACAAACCCAACACCCCCAACGGTAGCGAAATGCCATGTCCACCTAAGAACAGCACATGTGCCGCCAGCACACAAACCGTGGACGTGGCCGCAACACCAGCTGTACAGCATGTGAGCGAACAACAACCCGACCCACCAAAGACAACACGCTCATGGTTCACGCCGACCCCAACACGCAGTATAACGCAAACAGGCACCCAAACAGGCATCGATGTGGACCTCATCCCTAGCCGCCCCCCTAAACTACTGACTCCAAGCAAAAAAGTGTCACCCCGGAGGTCTGCTCGGAACAAACACAAATGACTACCACCGAGTAGGCCGTATGCTCCAACCCCTAAATCCCGCTCTTTCCTCAAAGCTCGAAAACTGGCCGGGAAACAAACCAACTACAGATTTCATCTAAAAACGTACTCCTCGTATCTCCAAAGCAAAAAGATTCCCAAAGGCCTTCGCCTAAAAGTTAGATGTGCCCTTGGTGGGCTCCCTCCTGAACTAGCTGCCAGGTGGCAAGATATTCTGAATAATGCTTCTCTTTCCCTCCTAGAAATTCTTAGAGAACACTGTACTAGCCAACTCACCCTCTTCAACGACCAGATTGAAGCTCTTCCACTAACCGAACAGGAGAAACTAGATCTCAATATTTTCATAAATCGTAAGGAAAATGATCTTAGCAATAAGCAAGCGGTTCAGTTTCAGCGTGACCAACTTCCCTCTCAAAATGCAGCATGTACTGTAGGAGATCAGCCTCTCAATAGCCGCGACTATGAAGTACTAGGTCATGTAATGTCTTCCCTCGATACAGAGATCGCTTTAATAGAACCTCCTACCCCAGCCAATAATCCTATAGAAAAAACGAGCTCTCTCGCTACCTGCCCCAGCAACGTTATTGACATTTCCAAAACACTAACGGCCGACGAAAAAGGTATCCTAGAACGAGGTCTAACTTTCTGTCCCACAAATAACAGTGTGAATGAATACGAGTTACACAAAGATCTCACTGAATTTTCTCGGAGAATGAGACTAAGCGAGTTTTTTTCGGAGAAGCAGGACCAACCTGACATTAACGAACGCACCCTCCACCCTCCTAGCACTTGGACTCCAGATGTAGATCAATCTCCAGAATTGGATCTGTACTTAAAATCAGTATCAAGAGAAATTTTGGCAACAACTAAGCGATCAAACAAGCGGAAGAACCTAACTCCGTCAGAAGAAGTCACCCTGAATTGCCTATCAGCCAGAACCGACATAGTCATAAAGCCAGCCGACAAAGGTGGTAGTGTAGTTGTTTTACCTATGGGAAAATACAAAGATGAAGCTTATAGGCAGCTCAATAACCCTTGCCACTACAAGCCCTTAGAGAACGATCCGAGCCAGGAATACAGCCTAAAAATCCTTCAGACCCTCACAGATCTACGATCTTGAGAATTAATAACGACTACTGACTTAAATTTCATGAAACCGAATAATAAGCATGCAGGACGTTTTTACCTCCTCCCAAAAGTCCATAAAGTCCCCGTAGAATTATTGTTCACTGCCGACATTCCTGGCAGACCCATAGTTTCGAATAACAATACCCCAACCGAAGCACTATCTCTGTTTCTGAATCATCACCTATCCGACATTCCGGCTCTTCTTCCTTCATTCGTTCAGGACACCCCCCACTTCCTCCGCATAATAGAAGAGATAAATATGGGCGGGCGCCTACCCTGCGGAACCCTCCTTGTTACTCTTGACGTTGCTGCATTGTATACAAACATTCCGTTCGCCGAAGGAATTGTAGCGATTTCAAAATCTCTATCAGTGAACCCGCACCAACATGCACCAGAAGTGTACATAACTTTGTTAAAGCTAGTTCTAACTCTCAATTATTTTGAATTTGACACTTCTTACTTTTTGCAAGTTTTTGGAACTAGCATGGGTACTCCATTCGCACCGCCCTATGCCAACATTTTCATGGGGCAACTTGAAGCTACCCTATTAAGCTCTTTTCCGCATAAACCTCAGGTTTACCTCCGCTACATAGACGACATCTTTATTTGGGAACACGGTCGCGCGACTCTAGAAACGTTTATATCCCATCTCAATTCTTCGCATCCGACTATTAAATTCTCCTGCCAGTATTCTGAAAAAGAAGTGAACTTCCTAGATACTACCGTCATTCTAGACAACGGTAAACTTAAAACCATGCTTTTTAGAAAGCCAACAGACATGCAGCAGTACCTAGATTATAAAAGCCATCACCCCAGACACTGCAAAGAAGGGATCTTTGTAGGACAAGCCACCAGGCTTAGAAGAGTATGCAGTGATGACAGTGACTACGTAGAGCACCTAGACGAACTCAAGGCCACCCTTATGAACAGGAACCACCCCAAAAGCTCGCTCGATCAGGCGTACCAACGTGTGTCTAATCTCAAAAGGGATGACGTTCTCAAGAAACAGTGGCAAAACGAAAGCGCCAGGCCACCTGCCCTAATAACTAAATTTTCAAACGCCCTCCCAAACGTAAACAATATACTGCGGAAGTTCTACCCCATTTTAGCCAGTAACGACCGACTTAAAAAGACTTTCCCGGAAGCACAAAGGGTTACCTACCGGAGAAACAGGAATCTAAAAGATATTTTAGTGCATGCTAAAACAGGGCCTTCAAAGCAACCAGTCATAGCCAGCTGCTCCCGCCCCAGATGCAAGACTTGTAGGCACCTGCAAACAGACTGCGTTGTAAAAAGCAGAGCCAGTAATTATGTCCACAAGATTAACTCAAGTTTTACGTGCACTTCATCGAACATTGTGTATATGTTGGAATGCTCAATGTGCGACAAACAGTATATAGGCGAAACGAACCAACCTATGAGCCTACGGCTTAATGGTCACCGGGCAGATACTCTTAGCAAATCCTCCATAGCTGTAGCGCAGCATTTCAACCAACCAGGCCACAATTTTGATGACCATAAGTTATATATACTTCAGTCAAATTTTAAGTCTCCTGGGGACAGGAAATACCGAGAATCCTACTTAATTCACAAATTCAACTCCATGGAACCTGCTGGAATTAATGCGTCTAAGGGCAACTTGGAATCCTTGCGATATTCACCGGGAATACAGCATTAGGCATTTTCGTGCATATACCTCACCCAAAGGCTATGACCGTTCAGTCTGCTCTGTACCTGGGCACCTAATTTCTTTTTCTTTTTTTTTCATTCCTTAGCGTCTAGCCTAATACTCGCCCTCATGCCTCCAACCTTGCTTTTGGAATTCAATTTTATTTATTTAATTTCTCCTTTTTTTATTTTTTTTTACTCCGCGTGGACTTGTGCCCCGTACGTCACTCTAACTTTATCTTTTCGTTTTTGAGTTTCAGGACAGGCCTGTTCCTGGAATGTTGCCGTGGGTGACACGTGCCATTTCAGTTGCCCGGTCATTGCTTTTTCTTTTGTGGGTGGGTTTATGTGGTTTCCCTCCCGGTTTTTTTTCTCCTTTTTTTCTTTTTTCTTGACCTAGTTAGTTTTCCCCCGTCTCATTCTTTTCTTTTGACATAAGGCTTGCAGATAGTTTCTGATAAGGACCCCACCCTCACCGCCTGGTCTGCTTCCGGCGGTTCTGAGTTCCTTTCCCTATACCCCGCGGCGGGTCAATAAGCACCCTCTCATCCTTTCTGTCCAAAAATTCCACGAATATCAGCCACCAGCTGACTTCCGTGTGACCTACTTCGCTGCTTAAACTAGACAACCTTCTTGGCCCCTCAATCTCTCCCCCGACACACTCCGAAACCAATCAGCTTGCTCAATTTCCCTTCCATCTTTCCCTCTCCTTTCACCTGGGGTCCTACCCCTATATAAACCCTGCCTGCCAGGCGAGAGATTGCCCTGAGGAAAGCAAGTTCTCTTTGCTGAAACGTAGGCCACAATCGTGCTTTTACCTTGTTCGAAGTTTTTCTTCTCTTATATATATATATATATCAAAGTTGCAGTCCTTATTGCCAGTGCTGTTTGGCGTTTTAACAGTGTTTTTATAGTGCCGAATGAGGTATGATTGCCTTTTTTGTTTTTTATGCAGGAATAAATAATTGAAAATTCAAGTCGAGAAAAAATGCGCCGTTTTTTCCGGAAGCGGGAATCGAACCCACAACCTCCGCATAACGCGTGCGGTGCTTACCATTGAGCTAGTTCCGCGGCGACTCCCCTCTCGACTATACCGCGTCTTACCACGTCTTACCACGTCTTACGTGGGGCCGCTGGGAAAAGACCTTCTACGTCTTCCCGCGGTGGTCGAGGGGCGGCGCTAGTTGACCTGGGCTCTGAGCAGTCGTAAATACAAAACCCCGCGGTATAGTCGAGAGGGGAGTCGCCGCGGAACTAGCTCAATGGTAGAGCACCGCACGCGTTATGCGGAGGTTGTGGGTTCGATTCCCGCTTCCGGAAAAAACGGCGCATTTTTTCTCGACTTGAATTTTCAATTATTTATTCCTGCATAAAAAACAAAAAAGGCAATCATACCTCATTCGGCACTATAAAAACACTGTTAAAACGCCAAACAGCACTGGCAATAAGGACTGCAACTTTGATATGTGTCCTTACGGAATGCCTCGTCCCGTACGTCTCTGTTCTACAAAATGCATTACGAGGGTAATGGCTTCAGCAGTCTGAAATGCCTTTGGCTATCCCCGACCTCCGACCACGTCTTACGTGCGGCCGCTGGGAAAAGACGTTCTACGTCTTCCCGCGGTGGTCGAGGGGCGGCGCTAGTTGACCTGGGCTCTGAGCAGTCGTAAATACAAAACCCCGCGGTATAGTCGAGAGGGGAGTCGCCGCGGAACTAGCTCAATGGTAGAGCACCGCACGCGTTATGCGGAGGTTGTGGGTTCGATTCCTGCTTCCGGAAAAAACGGCGCATTTTTTCTCGACTTGAATTTTCAATTATTTATTCCTGCATAAAAAACAAAAAAGGCAATCATACCTCATTCGGCACTATAAAAACACTGTTAAAACGCCAAACAGCACTGGCAATAAGGACTGCAACTTTGATATGTGTCCTTACGGAATCCCTCGTCCCGTACGTCTCTGTTCTACAAAATGCATTACGAGGGTAATGGCTTCAGCAGTCTGAAATGCCTTTGGCTATCCCCGACCTCCGACCACGTCTTGCGTGCGGCCGCTGGGAAAAGACGTTCTACGTCTTCCCGCGGTGGTCGAGGGGCGGCGCTAGTTCACCTGGGCTCTGAGCAGTCGTAAATACAAAACCCCGCGGTATAGTCGAGAGGGGAGTCGCCGCGGAACTAGCTCAATGGTAGAGCACCGCACGCGTTATGCGGAGGTTGTGGGTTCGATTCCCGCTTCCGGAAAAAACGGCGCATTTTTTCTCGACTTGAATTTTCAATTATTTATTCCTGCATAAAAAACAAAAAAGGCAATCATACCTCATTCGGCACTATAAAAACACTGTTAAAACGCCAAACAGCACTGGCAATAAGGACTGCAACTTTGATATGTGTCCTTACGGAATCCCTCGTCCCGTACGTCTCTGTTCTACAAAATGCATTACGAGGGTAATGGCTTCAGCAATCTGAAATGCCTTTGGCTATCCCCGACCTCCGACCACGTCTTACGTGCGGCCGCTGAGAAAAGACGTTCTACGTCTTCCCGCGGTGGTCGAGGGGCGGCGCTAGTTCACCTGGGCTCTGAGCAGTCGTAAATACAAAACCCCGCGGTATAGTCGAGAGGGGAGTCGCCGCGGAACTAGCTCAATGGTAGAGCACCGCACGCGTTATGCGGAGGTTGTGGGTTCGATTCCCGCTTCCGGAAAACACGGCGCATTTTTTCTCGACTTGAATTTTCAATTATTTATTCCTGCATAAAAAACAAAAAGGCAATCATACCTCATTCGGCACTATAAAACACTGTTAAAACGCCAAACAGCACTGGCAATAAGGACTGCAACTTTGATATGTGTCCTTACGGAATCCCTCGTCCCGTACGTCTCTGTTCTACAAAATACATTACCAGGGTAATGGCTTCAGCAGTCTGAAATGCCTTTGGCTATCCCCGACCTCCGACCACGTCTTACGTGCGGCCGCTGGGAAAAGACGTTCTACGTCTTCCCGCGGTGGTCGAGGGGCGGCGCTAGTTCACCTGGGCTCTGAGCAGTCGTAAATACAAAACCCGCGGTATAGTCGAGAGGGGAGTCGCCGCGGAACTAGCTCAATGGTAGAGCACCGCACGCGTTATGCGGAGGTTGTGGGTTCGATTCCCGCTTCCGGAAAACACGGCGCATTTTTTCTCGACTTGAATTTTCAATTATTTATTCCTGCATAAAAAACAAAAAAGGCAATCATACCTCATTCGGCACTATAAAAACACTGTTAAAACGCCAAACAGCACTGGCAATAAGGACTGCAACTTTGATATGTGTCCTTACGGAATCCCTCGTCCCGTACGTCTGTGTTCTACAAAATGCATTACGAGGGTAATGGCTTCAGCAGTCTGAAATGCCTTTGGCTATCCCCGACCTCCGACCACGTCTTACGTGCGGCCGCTGGGAAAAGACGTTCTACGTCTTCCCGCGGTGGTCGAGGGGCGGCGCTAGTTCACCTGGGCTCTGAGCAGTCGTAAATACAAAACCTGCGCTATATTGGAGAGAGGGGAGTCGCCGCGGAACTAGCTCAATGGTAGAGCACCGCACGCGTTATGCGGAGGTTGTGGGTTCGATTCCCGCTTCCGGAAAACACGGCGCATTTTTTCTCTACTTGAATTTTCAATTATTTATTCCTGCATAAAAAACAAAAAAGGCAATCATACCTCATTCGGCACTATAAAACACTGTTAAAACGCCAAACAGCACTGGCAATAAGGACTGCAACTTTGATATGTGTCCTTACGGAATCCCTCGTCCCGTACGTCTGTGTTCTACAAAATGCATTACGAGGGTAATGGCTTCAGCAGTCTGAAATGCCTTTGGCTATCCCCGACCTCCGACCACGTCTTACGTGCGGCCGCTGGGAAAAGACGTTCTACGTCTTCCCGCGGTGGTCGAGGGGCGGCGCTAGTTCACCTGGGCTCTGAGCAGTCGTAAATACAAAACCTGCGCTATATTGGAGAGAGGGGAGTCGCCGCGGAACTAGCTCAATGGTAGAGCACCGCACGCGTTATGCGGAGGTTGTGGGTTCGATTCCCGCTTCCGGAAAACACGGCGCATTTTTTCTCGACTTGAATTTTCAATTATTTATTCCTGCATAAAAAACAAAAAAGGCAATCATACCTCATTCGGCACTATAAAAACACTGTTAAAACGCCAAACAGCACTGGCAATAAGGACTGCAACTTTGATATGTGTCCTTACGGAATCCCTCGTCCCGTACGTCTCTGTTCTACAAAATGCATTACGAGGGTAATGACGTCAGCAGTCTGAAATGCCTTTGGCTATCCCCGACCTCCGACCACGTCTTACGTGCGGCCGCTGGGAAAAGACGTTCTACGTCTTCCCGCGGTGGTCGAGGGGCGGCGCTAGTTCACCTGGGCTCTGAGCAGTCGTAAATACAAAACCTGCGGTATAGTCGAGAGGGGAGTCGCCGCGGAACTAGCTCAATGGTAGAGCACCGCACGCGTTATGCGGAGGTTGTGGGTTCGATTCCCGCTTCCGCAAAACACGGCGCATTTTTTCTCGACTTGAATTTTCAATTAATAATTCCTGCATAAAAACAAAAAAGGCAATCATACCTCATTCGGCACTATAAAACACTGTTAAAACGCCAAACAGCACTGGCAATAAGGACTGCAACTTTGATATGTGTCCTTACGGAATCCCTCGTCCCGTACGTCTCTGTTCTACAAAATGCATTACGAGGGTAATGGCTTCAGCAGTCTGAAATGCCTTTGGCTATCCCCGACCTCCGACCACGTCTTACGTGCGGCCGCTGGGAAAAGACGTTCTACGTCTTCCCGCGGTGGTCGAGGGGCGGCGCTAGTTCACCTGGGCTCTGAGCAGTCGTAAATACAAAACCTGCGCTATATTGGAGAGAGGGGAGTCGCCGCGGAACTAGCTCAATGGTAGAGCACCGCACGCGTTATGCGGAGGTTGTGGGTTCGATTCCCGCTTCCGGAAAACACGGCGCATTTTTTCTCGACTTGAATTTTCAATTATTTATTCCTGCATAAAAAACAAAAAAGGCAATCATACCTCATTCGGCACTATAAAAACACTGTTAAAACGCCAAACAGCACTGGCAATAAGGACTGCAACTTTGATATGTGTCCTTACGGAATCCCTCGTCCCGTACGTCTCTGTTCTACAATATATATATATATATATATATATATATATATATATATATATTTAGTTTGGAAATGAGGGACTCGTTAGGAAATACAGAAAGAAATGCCGGCTGTCTACGATGCCAAAGAAGGCATAGGAGAATGGTTAGAGAATTTTTTACGGTTAGTGACGTTACATTATTTTTTTTATTAATTACGTGAGAAAGAAAAAAACACGAGCCCAGAGTGGGGATCGAAAGGCGTGGGTTCGATCCCCACTCTGGGCGCGTGTTTTTCTTTCTTTCTTTCTCATGTAATTAATAAAAAAATAATGTAACGCACTAACCGTAAAAAATTGTCTAACCATTCCCCTATACCTTCTTTGGCATTGTAGACTGCCGGCATTTCTTTCTGTATATATATATATATATATACCTATAGTTAAGAGAAGAGGTTCCTGGCTATGAGGTTAGCTGTACGATAGAGAAGTCAAACTGAAAAACATAGCATTTATTCTAACGTTTCTACCAGCGGATCCCCGGTCGAAACGTTAGAATAGATGTTATGTTTTTCAGTTTGACTTTTCGCTCTCTCTCTCTCTCTCTCTCTCTCTCTATATATATATATATATATATATATATATAGTAAGGAAATGAGGGGCTCGTTGAGGAAATACAGAAAGATAGGTCAGCAGTCTACAACGCCAAAGGAGGCATAGGGGTGCGGTTAGGCTCTTTTCTTTTCAACTACGGTTAATGAGGTAAACATTTTTTTTAAATATACAGAAGAAAGAAAGAAAAACACGCGCCCAGAGTGTTTTTCTTTCTTTCTTTCTTCTGTATATTTAAAAAAAAATGTTTACCTCATTAACTGTAGTTGAAAAGAAAAGAGCCTAACCGCACCCCTATGCCTCCTTTGGCGTTGTAGACTGCTGACCTATCTTTCTGTATATATATATATATATATATATATACATATATATATATATATATATATATATATATATATATATTAATATATCTGTGTTCGTTGTAGTGAAGGTTAACCAATCGTCTCTACTATTTTTGTGGACAGAATGGCTTTGTGTTATCAGTGTTTACAAATTGTATAGTAGCTAGACGTTTGATGCGACCATCAGTTGAGCAACGTGTGCCTCACTTGTATACATGTGAATACTTGACCCTTTAGCTTTCATAAACAAAATATACGACACCAGGAAACGTTTTCTGGTAAAAAACGACCTAATCGTCCCTGATTCTCAGAGATGAATATCATTGTACGCTACTTACTTTTTCGTTGCATTTCGGATTGCCATGAGGAGGGTGGTGCATGGTGTGGTTAGTCATGTCCCTGTGGAAATGAACAATTATGATTCTAGTGCTGAGACGCCACACGCGCAGGCCTGGAGTTCATTGTTCACACCAAAACACCGTTGCCAATCACGAAGTCAACTTCTGACTTTCTTTTTACAAATCCACATGGTCAATACCGGCGCTGTGTCAGCTGGAGGCATTAAACAACTTGTTCTTTATAGACAGAACAAAGCAACTCTTAACAAAATCTATTTATCCCTAAGACTAAGCAATTGCACATAAGAGTGAACGCTGAGTGTAAGAAATTCAACCAGTGGAACCATATAGAAACAGCCACAGCGCACAAACATATGCATAATACACACTATGCAAAACACTATACACGCCAACGCAAACTGTTTGCGCATTGAACGTCACGATGCAAACTAATAAATGCGCTATATGTTTCTCGGCTTTAACAAAAGCGCAAAGGCAAAAATGATCTTTTTATGTCCTGAGATGAGCCTAAGGCTCCATTTGGTGCGACTAAATTGTAGCCCAAGGATCGTCGTCATCATCATCATCAACATCACAGTCTATGTACGCCCACTGCAGGGCAAAGGCCTGTCCCATGAATCTCCAATTATGTAGGTCCTGTGCTAACTGCGACCAGTTTATCCCCGCAAACTTCTTGATCTAATCGGCCCATCTAACTTTCTGCCACCCCCTGCCCCACTGGCCTTCTCTAGGGGTCCACTCTGTTACCGTTAAATACCACCGGTCATCTTGATTTCGCACAACATGGCCTGCCCCTGCCCACGTCCATTTCTTTTTATTTATATTATTATGTCCTTAACATGCGTTTGTTCCCTCACCCACTCCGTTCTCTTCTTGTACCTTAATGTTAAACCTATCATCTTCCGTTCCATTGCTCGCTCAGTCATCCTCAATTTAAGTTGAACCCTCCTAGTGAGCCTAAAAGTTTCTACTCCGTAGGTGAGTGCCAGTAAGATGCAGCTGCCATACACTTTCTTCTTCAGGGACAATGGTAGGCTGCCATTCATTATCTGCGAAAGCCTGCTGAATGCAGTTTACCCTATTCTTATACTTCTAAGTATATCTGCCTCATAATTGGGATCTGGGGTCCCAAATTTGCCTAAATAGTTGTATTCGCTTACCACTTCCACTGCCTCGCCACCTATCTGAAACCGCTGTGCTGTCCCGAGGTTATTCATCATTAGTTTAGTTTTTTGCATAATAATTCTCAGGCCTACGGTTCTACTGTTTGTCCAGTGCGCTAACCATGCTTTTCAATTCGTCCCCCGAGTTACTTATCAAGGCAACGTCATCAGCAAATCTGAGGTTACTGAGGTATTGTCCATTATCCCTTACTCCCACTTGTTCTCAATCAAATGTTCTGAATACATCTTGTAAACGGGTTGTGAATAACAATGGAGAGATTGTGTCTCCATGTCTAACACTCTTCCTTATAGGTATTTTACTGCTCTCTTTATGGAGGATGATGGTAGGTTTGGACCCATTGTAAGTATCCGCTAGTACTCTTGCATAATGCTCGTCTACATCGTGGTTCCGTAATGCCTGAATGACTGCTGAGGTTTCGACTGACTCAAATGCTTTCTCATAATCTAAGAAGGCAATATTTAGGGGTTCAGTATACTCCGCACACTTCTCTATCACCTGAATGATCGTGTGAATAAGGTCCAGTGTTGAATAGCCCTCACGGAGCCCTGCTTGTTCTTTAGGTTAGCTCAAATCTAAGGTGGCAGAAACACCGTAAGTGATTACATTGGTATGTGCCTTGTAGACACGACGACGACGACGACAAGGGAATTCGCAAGCACGGATCGCTCCGTCTTCTGCGTCCAATTTTGGCGATTATTTGACCCACAGAGCCTGGATTTAACCATCAAAGTTCGGGAAAGTTCTACCGGTCATGCGGATACCACTATTGCAGGTGGGTGACCCGTGGAAATAATTTTACAAGACGTTGAGTGAGACCGGTGGCCACCGCCGCGCTAACCCTAACCTCGACTACGGCCCCGCCGGAGCCGGGGCGGGTCCCCGGCGGACCCCCGTCCACTGAGGAAATGGCAACAGCCATGCGAGTTGAAGTTGACGGGATTGAGATTGACCCGGAGGCATGCACCAGAGCCAACGGCTGGCGTACGGCAGGAGAAAAGATCAAGAAGTCGGACGGCGACGTGGCAGCCATGTCGCCAACGCCCGGCAACGGCGGTGGGAGAGCCAAGGCCACCCCAGACGGCGTGGAGCGGGTGACGCGCCCGCCTATTAACAAGGGCAAGCTGTTACGAAAGGCACGGATGCCGGAGCTCCCGCGAGGCGACATGAAGATCATCGTTCGCCCGCGTGGAGGGCTCCGAGTTGGCGCTGTGACCAGAGTAGAATTAAGTCGAGCAATCACGGCGGCAGCGCAAGTTGCGGCGGAAGATGCAAGGGGAGATGTTGTGTGCCCCAACAACCACCAGAATATCTTGGTGATCAGCACGCCCCGACGGGGGAACGCCGATCGCTACAATGCGGTCGAGCGCATTGATGTACGTGGGACTACATACGAAGTATGTGCGTACGAGGCCGCCCCCCACGGAACTGTGAAGGGGGTGATTCGCGATATACCACTTGAAGACTCAGCTCTGGATATCCAACAGCACGTGGTCCACGAATATAATCCAACGGCACTGCAAGCAAACCGCATCGGCAAATCACGATCAGTGGTGATTGCTTTCGCAAGGAGGAAAGTTCCACGCTACGTCAGGTACGGAAACCTCCTCACGAAGTGTACGCTATACCGTAAACAGATTGAGGCCTGCCAAGCCTGCGGCCGGTTGGGGCATCGCCTCGACGTATGCCCTGACCCAACAGACAAGATTTGCCGGGGATGTGGGACCGCCGGACCCGCTGAGGATCACGCGTGCGAGCCCAAGTGTGGTCTCTGCGGAGGCAACCACATCACAGCAGACAAAACCTGCAGAGCAAGATACAAGACCCCTTTCATCGTTCGGCAACGTCGATGTGAGAGGAGACAGAAGAACCAACAAGAACGGGGACGAAGCCCCGACCGCAGAGGTCCTGCAGGCGGGCCCCAACGGGACAGCAGATCGAGATCGAAGACGCCCACTAGGTGCGCTGGGGGTCGTCGGCGCAGCTGCTCCCGGTCGCAATCTCGGATGCGCGGTGGCGCCGGCGGCCGACAGGGGCGCTCTCACTCAAGGCCGGTGCAGAGTGGCAACCGCCACTGGGAGACGGCGGGGCGAGGAGCGTCTACCGCACGGAGTGGTTCGAGACGGCGGAACGAGCTCGAAGATGGCGAGGCGTCGGCACGGAGGCGGCGTTCGAGGTCCAAGGGGCGGCCCGGAGATCAACGCGGACCAACAACCAAAAAGGTGGGCTGGGCTAGCAGGTCTCCCGGAACGTCCGACTCGGAGTTCCCTCCCCTAAATTCCCCCTCTTCCCCTCCTCAGTCAACAACCAAAGAAAATGCAGAAATTGCAGAGTTAAAACAAATAATCGCGAAACAGAACGCGCACATCCTAGAACAAAACGCCCAAATCAAAGGGCTAATGAATAAGCTAGAACAGTTAGTAACAAGAGGACCAGGTCAGGGAGCATTAAAGGACCAGGCAGAGATACCAGCGGCGGAGGGCCCGCGCAAAATGCCCTGCAGGAGGTCACCCCCTCCGACTTCAAGCACGACGAAGGCCCAACACAGGCAAGAGGCCATGGAAGCCGAGGACACTACAGTCAAGGAACTAGCCACACAGCCGCCGGCAGAGGAGCAGAAGCAACTTACGCACGGGGAAACGGTCATCCTCACGGCACTAAGGCGCATAGAAGACCGGCTCGGCACACTTGAAGTTAAGTACGAGAAACATGCATCACGTATTGCAGCATTGGAGATCAGGATGAGATCCATGTCACTGAAGAAAGAACGAATGGGTAGAATAAAAGAAGCCATTGCCAAGCGGCGCGGAAGGCTTGAAGTCACGAACAGCGAGGATAATGACCTCAAACTCCAAGCACAGTAAGAGACGGCGGGGCAGCAATGAGCCCACGACAATTTTCCAATGGAACTGCAGAGGCATCCGGAACAAAGACATGGAACTAGCACTATACATGAACGCAGTAGAACTTAGACCAGCTATCATTGCTCTACAAGAGACAAGAGGAATCCCGAAGGTACCAGGGTACGTTACGTACACCGACCCCACCACAATGGGGACGGCGATTCTTGTGGAAAATCGCATAGCAGCAACACAGCACCTGACAGCGCAAACGGGGTGCGAACACACGCTGGTTGAAATACATGCGCAGGAAATCGGCAGCAAAAGTAATATCTTTATCATGAGTGTCTATTGTAGACCGTCGCAAAAACAATACGAATTCGACCGAATTGTGTTGGATGCGAAGAGGTTGGCCAGGACCAGGCCACTTCTGATCCTGGGGGATTTCAACGCACCACACACACTATGGGGATATAGGTTTCAATCAAAGAGAGGAAAGGCCTTAGTCAAGACTATGGAGGCCCTGGATATAACGCTACTCAACGAACCTGGAGTACCAACAAGAAGAGGGAACAGCGCATCTAGAGACACCACACCGGACCTGTCATGGCTCAGCGGTTCACTCGACGTCACATGGAAATGTGAAGACGAGGACCTGGGCTCTGATCACCGCGTTATTACACTCACAGTACGAGGTCCTGACTTTCGAGCCAAGCTGGGAACAGCCCACATCACAGACTGGGACAAGATGCGTACATGCACACAATCGGAGGACGACGCGGAAGAAACGACATCATCTCACTTATCGTACAAGGAATGGGCTGACAAGCAGAAGCGGATCCTCGACCAGTTCACCCGGAAAATCGCGACAACAACAAAGGTACCATTTGTTGACAGCAGGCTTGCCCACATGTGGGCAGCGCGGCATTCACTCACCAGGCGCTGGAAGAGACAGAGACGGAATAAAAAGCTCGCCCGCCGCATAGCTAAGCTCAACGCAGACATATCAGAACATGTGTCCAAACTTAGTAGAGAAAATTGGCTACAGATATGCGACGGCCTCCAAGGCCAGCTGTCTGTGGGAAAGACATGGAAGCTGCTACGGCACCTCATCGACCCCACAGGCAGCAAGACGGCAAGCCACCGCTCGTTGACAAAAGTATTAAACACATATGACGAAGATGGTGACCGGCTGATCAAGGCGCTGAAAGAGCACTATCTACAGACGGAGCGGGGGCAACACCCGGCCCCACAAGAATACACAGGTCCCCATAACGAGGACCTAGACAGGCCCTTCTCGCTTTCGGAGCTCTGGTCAGCAATTGACGATAGTAATAAGAAGAGTGCCCCTGGCAAAGATGCTATTATATACAGACTACTTACAAACATGAGCAGCAGGGCAGCGCAGTCCCTCCTCGAACATATAAATAGGGCTTGGGAGAGCTCGCAGCTCCCCCCAGAATGGACAGAAGCCGAAGTGCGATTCATTCCTAAACCCGGAAAAGCCCCAGCCATAGAGAACATGAGGCCAATCTCGCTAACCTCATGCGTGGGAAAGGTGATGGAGAGGATGGTGCTCCGTCGACTCCAAGCGCACCTTGAAAACAGCGATCAACTGCCAAAGACAATGTTTGGATTTAGGAAACAACTATCCACCCAAGATGTGATGCTCCAACTTCACGAGTTAGTCATCAAGGAAGATACCAGAAACAGCCCCAGGGCAATTCTGGCCCTAGACCTAAAAGGGCTTTCGATAACGTTACACACGCAAGCATTCTGACGAACCTCAACGGTACGAGATGCGGCACACGCACTTTCGGATATATCAGGAATTTCCTATCCTCCCGTACGGCGCAAATCTCGGTGGGCAACGAGCGATCGGAACCCATCGAACTTGGGGAACGAGGCACCCCTCAGGGAGCAGTCCTGTCACCACTCCTTTTCAACCTGGCTCTGCTACCCCTCCCACGCCTGTTGGATCAAATTGAAGGGATCGGTCACGCGCTCTACGCTGACGATATTACAATATGGACGAAACAAGCGGGTTCCGATGGTTGGATAGAGGAGACCCTCCAAGCAGCGGCACTGACCGTGCACGAGTACGCGAGGACCTGCGGACTCAGCTGCGCGCCACAGAAATCAGAGCTCCTCGTGGTCCAACCCGGCAAACCCCGCCAACAGCTCCCGCCTGACATCGCTATCCAAATCGAAGGCATCAAGATCACGCCGACGGACAAATGTCGAATCCTCGGGCTTACCCTACAAGATAACGGAAAGGCACACGCCGCCGTCGATAAAATTAAGAACAGTGCTGAGAAGATGCTTGCGATGCTGCGAAGAGTCACCACCCGGAACAGAGGCCTGAAGGAGGACGACGCCCTCAGGCTAGTACAAGCGTTCATAATATCAAGAATTACATATTCGGCACCGTATCTCAATCTCAACAAGACCCAGAAGACTACACTCGACACCATCATCCGAAAGGCCACTAAGGATGCCCTCGGCTTACCGATATACTCGTCAACCCAGCGCTTACAAGCCATGGGCGTACATAACACGGTTGACGAGCTCATCGAGGCCCACCTATCCAGCCAGCGTCTCCGCCTGAGCCAGACAATTCCCGGCCGCGCGGTGCTGGACAAGATAGGATGGCGCAAAGAACAGGCAACAATCAAGACCACCATACCAACAGAATGGACGAGGACCTTAAAGACCAAGCCCCTACCCCGGAACATGGCCCAGGGCAAGGACGGCGGTAGGAGGCATGCTCGAGCCAAAGCAGTGTCCAAGCAACTACAACAAGAAAATGGAGTGCTCTACGTAGACGCCTCTCTTGTGAAAGGAAGCAATCGCGCAGCGGTGGTGGTCACCGATGCAGAACGACTCATCAACAGCGCGGCGGTAAAGACTAAGGAGCCCACGACAGCGGAGGAAGTGGCCATAGCCCTGGCGCTCGTTCAACCGGGCGTCGGGGTGGTGGTCAGTGACTCAAAGAGAGCCTACAGCGGTTTCAGAAAGGGGGTGATCTCCTTAGAGGCAGCCACAATACTATCGAAAAAGAGGGCACCAGGCCGAGCCATAGAGCTCACATGGGTGCCTGCCCATACAAAGGTAGCCGGCAACGTCATCGCTGACTACCACGCCCGAGCAATGACCCTCCGGGCAGGGCAGGACACGGACACCCCAACTCCGGCACTCACATATAAAGAAATTACGAACGAATACAAAGACGAGCGGCGTACCCTCCCCGAGCCACACCGCACCCTGACCAGGGAGCAACAGACAATACTCAGGCGCATCCAGGCGGGGTCACTAGCCCACCCCGTCCTGTTGCATACATTTTACCCTGAACACGAGGGGGACCGCTGCCCATTCTGTAAAACAAACAGCGGCACGCTCGCGCACATACTGGCGGAGTGCACTGAACTAAAGGCCCCTATAACCCCCCACCCTCCCTCCACCCCCCCTACCCCACTACACGAGCGATGGGAGACCTTGCGGTCCAGCCCCGCCCTGCCGACCCAGCTCGCGCTGACGGGCAGGGGCCAGGAGCTGCTGGCCCAATACGGTTCCCGCGACCTGGGAACCGCTCCGTCTGGCGTCTGAACACGCCTCGAGCTCAAATAAAGTTACTACTACTACTACTACTTGTAGACGACTGACAGTAAGCTGATCGGTCTGTAATTTTTCAAGTCTTTCATGTCACCTTTCTTATGGATTAGGATGATGTTCTCGTTCTTCCAAGATTCCGGTACACTCGCGGTCATTAGGCATTGCGTGTGCAAGTTTGCCAGTTTTACTAGTACAATAAGCCCGCCATCCTTCAAGAAGTCTGCTGTTATTTGATCTTTACCAGGTGCTTTGTCCCCTTTCATTTCTGTGAAAGCTTTCCTCACTATTTTATTCTATAGCCCTTTACCATTGTCGTTATAGGTGGGGTGTCTACCTCTTCTGAACTGCTTTCTCGTTTGGAATTATCCTGGATGCCCCACTGTTGTACAGCTCTTTATAGAACGCCTCGCTACTATGACTATTTTATACGTATTGGTGATGACATAGGCTTGCTTGTCTTCAGGTGCATACGTCTGATTTTTCCTCACGCCTAGACGCCTCTTCGCTGCGTGCAGGCTACCTCCGTTCTTTGCAGCATGCTCAATCGTTTCCATAATATACTTTCGTATGTCAGCTGTCTTACGCTTATTGATTTGCTTCACAAGCTCCGCTAGTTTTATTCTGTCACTGGGGTGGAGATTGTCAGGGTTTGCAGTTTCGTAATTAGATCTTTCGTCTCCTGGGAATGTTTACCAGCATCCTGTCTAGTCATCGTGCCCCGACTTCTACTGCACACTCCGTGATAATGTCTGTAAGTTTGTCGCTGGCTTCCTGTGTAGTAAGCTGTGCTTCCTCGGTAAGAGCTGAATACCGAGTTCTTATTCTTGATAGGAACTGAGAAGAGCTCTTACCTAGCCCAAGGATGGGGTGTTGTTATCGGTGATCGCTAGTCCTCGAGTCTCGCGGTGCAGAAGCGAGACCGGCGCTTGAGACGGGCGGATGAGATGGAGACCGAAGTATATCGAGACGGTACGAGGTAATAAGACGTATGTTACAGTCGCAAATTATAAAGTAAATTCAAAAGTCCCACTTCTGCAATGGCCGATAAAACTAGCAACAGTTAACAGTGCAGTCTAAAACACACCCGTGACAGATCTAACGGCTCAGGTGGCCTGGTGCGGTCGATGATTTCGGTGCTGGTAGTCCTGGTTGTCGGCAGCGTTTGGTAGCTCGGAACAAAGAACCCCACTTCACCAGTCGATGGCGGTTATCCAATGCTCGGCGATCGAGCAGCAGATAGATATTGTTGGGGCTTCAACCTAGCCGGGTTTCCGGGAATCCTCAACGACGGCCTCGGCCAACCACAACTACCGCATCTTTCGAGCAGCCCTCAGAACCATGGTTCTTCGAATCCGCTCTGCTGCGTGGGCCAGTCCCGATATCACTTCTTCCCCCGTCACACATATGCCTTGTGCTGTTTGCCGGTTCCTTTCTGGCCACACCTTGCCGGCACATACCCGCAGAGGCTATTGTCCGACTTCCTCATCATTTCCGACTTCCTATTAATCTTCCTCATTATCCCAGCTTGTCGAAACTTACACACATCACCTCTGTCCTCTACATTATCACTATTCCTGTCGGAAGCCACCCAGTGCCCCTTGTAACATGTCGAAGAATTATAGAGCCAGTAAAAATAATTATTCAGGATGGGTGGCGTCATAGAGCTGGAGCAACTTGTTAAAATTGGCATTGAGCGTGGATTGAGAGGTCCTGAACTACCTTCGTGGTTTGAGTGTGATCGTGAAAAGCTCTCAGAAGCACGAGCTGCAGTACGAGAAAGGCGCAGGTTGATGCTTTAGATGAGAAATACGTCAGACTCACCGAAAAATCTGACGCTTTTGAAAAGGAACATTCCGCATTTTAAACAAATTGTCAGATTTGCAGCTTGCATCAGTGAACCAAACAGAAAAAGTGACGTTATGCCTTCAGGACAGCGACGCTGGTCAAATATTAAAGGGGCCCTGAAAGGCGTTTCGAGCACAGTAAATTGACTAGCGCAATCGTTAGATTGGGTCGTCAACATCATCTGTGCCAAGTATTACTCTTCTACGCGCAGCGGAAAGCTCACACTTTTGTTGCAAAGTTTGTCACCCTTTTCTCACCTTCCCCTACGTGTTTTTGGACGCCGCCATCTCCACATGTTTACGTCATCGATTCCCAGATGTTCGTCATGAGGTAGACATCCTGCTATTAGGCGGCTTTTTCACGCCCTTCTGGCAAAGAGATGTGTCGTCTGCTCAGCGTCGGCTCGCCCGTTGATCTGCCAGCGGAGTGCCGGAGTGCTTGGAGATTTTACGACAAACGAAACAACAGTAAACAAACGCTTATCCGTTTGTGCTGAATGACGGCCATAACACGACATCGATATTATCTCTTGTAAGTACGTACCGTAAAGAAAGCGTCGAAGCCCCCTGGCACTTCTTTCGTGCAATCGCAGAGAACGCCCTGTACCGAATGCCCGGGTTTGACGCATACATTTTATTTAACTTCAAACCCATCCAGAGGTGCGTTTCTAACGAACACAACGTCACAACATGCATTGCAAGTCTGAACCGCGATTGACTGACGATCGGTTGCTTCCTCTTTCCCGTCGTAAATTCGGCACTCACCTCGCGCTCGGTTTGCGGGGACGAACAGCGAGTCACTTAACTCTGGCACGCAAGCCGAGAAAGCTTTAGCCAGGCACACTGCACATACCCCATGCGAGGTTGAGTCGCGCGTCACTCGAGAAAGATAATCCAGACCATGGGAAACACTATCCACCCGCAGAAGTACAACGTTGCATTTATTCACGAAACGAACGCGTCCACAACACAGGAGGCGATGCACACACACGCACAGCTTCGGTCGCTGACTTGGCTTAGCTGCAAGCTTCGTTCGGACAGTCAGCGAAGTTACGACGATACAGAGCTGCATGAGGCGTGCTAACCACTGGACGTATTTAAAAACACAGGGGCAAAAAACTTCGTTCATCGGAAGCAAAACATCTTTCCTCCATCTCGCGCTACTTGCCGCCATGTTTCGGCCTCCCGTACGCACGCTATTTGGCTGCTAATAGAGAGTTTTAGTACAGCGCTTTTTGCCTTTGCATACGATAAACGCTAAATTTTTGCGTCCCGCCACGTAAACACCACGAGGGGAGTTTTCGTAGAGCGCCTTCTTACACCGTGGTAGAGCGTCTCATCAGTTTTGCGTAGCGACAGGCTAATGCATACGGCGCCACCTGTCGAATGTTTTGAGAAATGACTCGCCGGCTGATCTGCTAGCGGAGTGCCGGAGCGCTTGGACATTTTACGACTATCCAAACAAGTGCAAACAAACGCTTTCCTGTCAGTGTTGAATGTGACACATGGGTGCAGCTTGTCAGAACCACGGTGCTCGCTGCTCCAGTGCGGCGCGGGTTTGCTCTGCGCCTTCACGTTCATCGCCACTGATAAAGCGATCCGATCCGGCGCGTTTTGTGCTTGGGTTCTGTGTCGGTTTAAAATGTCTTTTTCACATGCCGCCGGTAGGAATTACCACCGCCGCAAAATAAGACCCGGCACCAGCGGGGCCACATCTGTGACCGCGCTTTCTGGATAAACAGTGCGCGGTGCATAAAAGGAAACGAGCGCACGATTCTCCCCGTGCCGCTGCGAGTTCACCGCCGATAAAAAGTCACGTGCCTCTGATAGCAACCGCAGCCACGTACACCGCGAAAGGGCAAGGCCAGGCCGCACAAATGTGGCCAGGTCTTTCTTTCGCTTTTCCAGCCTTGAGCGGAGTGTGGGATCGATGTCCATGGTGTCAACAAAGATGAAAATGCCGAAAGAGTTTGCCCGTAGCAGACGGCAGTCTGAGGAGCGCAATAGCGGAAGTACGTCACCGCTAAGGAGCGCAGCATCATGGGAGGGAAGGCTCGCGTGCCGACAACAGCGAAGAAAAAGTTGAAAGGAGGAGGAAATTCGGCGCAACGATAATACGCGGTTTTTGATTTACGATTTCTCAGCTAATACTCATTGCTTTAACAAAATTCTTGCAGGAAGAGATTGCTAATACATTGCTCTATTTGTTACATATACATCCATGCATCGGGGGAAGGTATTTCAGGACCCCTTTAAGGAAGGCGAAAACGCAGCTGGAGGAAGTGGGTTGTCTCACGTTCCACCTTACGACAGTTCAGGAGTACTCAATTGCGGTGAGCTGTCGCCTTAGAAGAGTGTCGCACGGTTCAGCCCGAAAATGTTCCAGTGTTCCGTAGGTCCACTGGAGACGGAGGAGAATGCTACAGTCGCAAGTGCAGCTTCCACAGACCCTGATGCAACAAGTGTCGCTGATAAACATCCCTTTAAGAGAAATTTAAGTGATGGAGCAGAAATGTTCGCTCCTCCACGATGATCTGCACCCGATCTTACGAACACATTCTTTGCAAACAGAGAATGCGCTTTCGACAAAAATCAGCACAGGAATGTGATGTCGAAGTGCATCTCTGGTATCAAAAACCCCACTCAGTACAAGTAAACCACAACACTTACAGCTGCGTGGTAAGGACAGTACATGTAATGTCGTCTGTGCCCATTCAGATATTGACTGTGAGGACACAGCTGATGCACCAAGAAGATGATCTCTTCTGTGTTCCCAAAAACGCGCTAAATGAAGGCGCAAGTATTTCCTCTGCCCAAGCGTGTGCGGGGGAAAAATCCAGTCATGTCAAAACAACCCGTAAACAGCTGATGGACTTTAAGAGAAAGCTCTGCCACCGCAAGGTCGTCCGGCTGAAGCGCAAGTCATTGTTCGTGATTCCTTCAAGGTCCTTAATGCAAGATGAAATAACAGCACTACTTTAGGAAGGGTAATTAGTTACGGTCATTCACAATTTTGCGTCAAACCTTGATAACAGTGGTCAAAGTGACGGAAATATTACTAGATTTTAGTAAGGTTTCGATAGGGTCTGGCATGATAAACTAATAATAAAACTTCAGCTCATTGGCCTTCCAGCCCTTTTGGTAAATTTCATCGCAGGTTATTTGAGTGACCGGGAACAATATGTTGCCATAAACGATTATCAATCAGCATCTCTCCATGTTACATCTTCTGCGTCCCAAGGAATACTGTTCCTTGTCTACATCGATAACATCATAAATGTTATTGATTTTAGTGTGCAGATGAGACTGCTGACAACCCTGTTCTATTCTGAAACATTAGTATTACTGGTGAGAAAAGAGAATTTCATAATAACCTTGCAAATATTTCAAAATGGTCAGTATGTGGGGTAGTAGTATGTAGTATGATGCGTATGTACATGTAGTAGTTGTTAGTATGCCAGGGCCGGATTAAGGGAAGGGGGCTACGGGGGCTGCAGCCCCGGGCCCCCAGCTGTCAGGGGCCCCATTCGATCATATGAAAAAAAAAACCTTGAGTGTGCTCGCTGCCCGCCTTGGAAGTTTAAGGTAGGAGCTTCAACCTTACCTTCACACCGAAGCTGACTAACTCGTGACAGGTGGGGAGGAGTGCGGGGCCCCTCAGGTTATGGTTGACAACCTTCGAGTCCATTTCAATTTAATTTAGTTATTCCTGCTCCTCTTCCTTGTTTCCCCGAGGTTTCTGAGAAGACGTCTTGTGCCAAAAGTCGTGGGTACGCAGCTTGACCGGCCCTAACAAGCCACATAAAAAAGGCCCCAAGCTCGGCTCCGGTCTTTTTTCGGCACAGGTCATTCCGGTAGTTGTTTTGGTGCACGGACACCTAACTACGCGGTCGTTTTGGGCGCGCGCACGTTTCGGTATAAGAAAGGGTCAGGCATGAGAATAAGGAAATAATCTGCAGAAGAGTTGCAAGCTGGGCGAGTTGTCCTGTGTACAGGACCAGCGCTTGTCCTGTGTACTCCTTTCTGCGTCCTGTTACGTTTGCGCCTGGTTTCATTCAAGAAGGAAATAATGGCTGAACAACACTGTAAATTTAAACATGAGGGGCGTTATATGTAATTATTGACAACTTAAGCGCTGCCCTACGGGCGCATACACAGTTTCTGCCAGAAATTTCAATGTATAGCGCTTCGAAGTTCATTGCAAAGACGACCCGTTCAATAAAGCTAGTGGATTAGTCGAATCGCGTAAGCGTGATTGATATAAACTCGATATTTCTCGCTCAATGGCTAGCGTATGGTTGTTTAAATATTAAAATGTTGTGTAGACCACTCGTAGGGGGGTCGTTCGGCTTCAGCTCGCTCTTCTGTGCTGTAGCCTCTGCAGGCTGTCTGAGCAACAAGCGTTGCCGAAGCAACATCTCCGCGCGACTCCATTCGCAGCGTTATTCACGAGGCGCCACTCCGTGTGGACGCAGAGGCCGCCGGGCCAGCCCGACCCTAGCGGCTCCCTTCGAGCTGAAGAATCAGCAGGCCTAGGCGGTGTGAAGAGCTCAGGCGCGGACGCCAAACAAACAACCACAACGTCGGTTTCCTTTCGTGATGACGAAATTTGCGTCCACGTAAAAACGCATCCTGCGTGCGGCCCCTTCGATGCCGTCACGAAAACGGACCTCCGCCGCGGCTCGGAGACGGTAAGCTGTCTGCCCCTGTGGGCACTTTTCGCGTTGGAATGAGCCGGTTGGCGGCGCGGACCACAGGGCGGCCCACAGATCTCGTCCCACTTGGGCGCCGGGGCAGGAGGAGAGGAACCCCCGAAGGAGCGCGGGAAAAACAGTGGACGCCGCAGACGTGTTGACGACTCAAAAACTAGAGGTCCACCCATACTCGCCTCCTTCGTGGCCCCCGAATCTAGACGAGAAGCTTCAGCGTGTTTGCACTGCCAGTTACGACCGAACAACGACCCGACCGATCGAAAACGAACTACTGACGGCTGGAACTGTTGCGCGGCACCGACTGGAGCAGCAGCGCGGGGGTCAGCAGAGACATTCGATCCTTACTAAAATGTTGTCTGATGCCATCTCTCGGGCTCACCTGTCGATCTCCAACCCAAAGGGGACCCGTTAATGTGTAATGGCTTGCCGACTAGCAAGAGCATCGTAGTAGCGCAACAGGAGTTCATCGCCGCTGAAAGCTCGATGGCCATGCGCAAACCCACGCACGAAGCGGACCGCTCCCCAGCCCAAAAAGCGACATTGTTCTGCTTATCGACTTTGTACTAATCGTGCTGCAATAGGAAGGTTGCGTTGCGCGACACGTCTGAACCCCCCCACCCCTCCCCCCTCTGTAACCCCCCTTCCAACTTCCTTCAAAGGCGACGCGTGTTCTAACCGCCGCGTGCTTTCCCGTCTGCGCGGGTAACCTACAGGATTTCGGCCCATAAGCCGTGGCGGCTAACTGTTTGGCAGATGTCTGTGAGGGACAGCTGCCTGCGCTGACTTTGAGCCCTCTTATATATGCAGGTGGAGAACTTTATAATAAAACTAAAACCTGACAGGCGTAATGAAATGTGACGAAAATACTCTTTTGTACTATGGCGTGTGCAGGCCGACACGGCGCTTTGATTAGTTGTGAATCTGTAATGGAGAGGAAATCAACCCATACTAACTTTTACGCCTGATAGAATTCCTTACGTAATACTAGACATCGAGACAAGAACTTAGTTTCCAGAAAGGATAAAATTATGTGTAATTCATCACTGATCAGAGAGCATAACACGGGCTTCGAAAATTTTCGCACAATAAAGCGGAGTCATCATCATCATCATCATCGCCATCCCCATAATCATCATCATTAGGGCCCCAAGGAGGCAGTAGCCCCAGGCCCTAAAGTTTCCTTATCGGACACTGATCCTAAATACCGAAAAATGTGACTATATGCTGCTTACCGGTAAGGAACGTCCAGTAAAACAGGCATACAAATCAGAAAGTAATTTTTAAGAGAGGTAACTAGCTACAAATAGTAATTATTAATGAGCACTAATACCCTGTCTTAGAACCTGCACATTGAAAACATGTTCAGCTGTTCTTACAAAATTTGGTTTCTTAAAGGGACCCTGCGCACAAAACGGAAGCTTGCTTCATTTGAAAAGTTACCTTGTTACAATGATACCGACACAACTTTGAACGCACACTTCACTCAAATAAGCTATATGATTAGGAAAAAAGACACTAGCCATGCCACCCACAAGCTAATTCCTCGCAACAGAACCTATGATGCCATGTTACCAGCCATGGGTTTGGCTGAGGCCGGCAGAAGCGAACGCAAATTAGGCAGGGCTTGTAAGCCTGCCGAACGAGCTAATTGATTTTAAATGTAATGCATATTTATTTCACAGCAGTAAGAATGGTGTGGTAAACAATGAAAGTTACGAAAATACACGTAAGCATAGAAGTGCCGATGCTCACTGCTGTTTGCATTGGGCTCCCAATGCTTGCTTTAGCTGCTGCACAGCAGTCCGCCGTTTTGGAGTTGTCTTACACGACGCTGGCCGAATAAAGTAGCAAGGTCGTGTTTGCCGAGGATACTGCATGTTTCACGAAACGCCTGCTGCCTAGAGTAATAAAAAAAAGCCGGGTGCAAATGCGGTCAAAAGAAACCAACGGTTGGGCTTGATGATGAAGATGATCGTTGTCGCCAGAAACCCTGTGTATCGGGCGGATACCGCAATGTCCAAACCAGGTGAAAAGTTAACAAAAGAAGGATAAAAAAGAAAAAAAAGAACGAAAAAAGAGGAAAAACGGCTGAATGCCTAAAGTCATTACACCGTCCCCACCAGGGAGAAAACTAAAGGTAGCAGTTTGCCGGCAGTCTTGTGCATATGGTACACTGCATGCGTATGTACGTCCACTGGACTGTCACCATTCACTGCAGTTCACTTGTGCGTTCAGTGCACCGTCACCAGAGCCGCACCCAGCCGAACCGATCGCTGCCAGATTTGCAGTCGTTCTTTCGTCGTGTGTACGTCCATTGCATTGTCGACGCCGTCCTCATACCCTAGCGCCTGTTGTACAGTGGCGTTGACTCTGGCGGGTGGGCGCAGCTTGTGGCAGTGCAGCACCAAGTGCTCCATACTTTCCTCGTGGTCGCCGCATGCCCTGCACTTTGCTGCTTGTACCTCTGGTGCGCTGTCGTAGCGTCGGAAGTACAGCAGCGTGCGCAGTGCCCCCGCAAGGGCCTCGAAGAGGAGTGTGCTGCCGCTGCTGTTGTCGTACACACATCCGACCTATATCTTGCCTGTGGCTGCGGTATAGTTCCAGGGTAGACTTTTGGTGCATTGCGGTCCGCCAGTGAGCGCGTTCCTCCTATTTCACTCTGGAGCGCACCTTCTCCGTGATCTTGTGTGGCGGGCCCACCTCGATCGGGTTGATAGTGATGCCGAATTTTGGACGGAGGTTGTAGAGGCGGTGGTACCACTGTGTGCGTACACCCCTGAATGCCATGTAGCGGAACAGTCACCACGCCCAGCGTTCATCGTTCATGACTCGGAGTCGCTCTTCGAATGCAATCTTGCTGGTGGCCTCGCGAGCCTCAAATGTTGACCATCCCAAGTCACCTTGTATGGCCTCCACAGCCACTCGGCCATGGCAGCCAAAGGCAAGGCGGCCCACCTCTCGCTGACCACGCTCGAGCCACCCCCGTGTTGGCGTCAACACACACACCACAGCGTTCGCTGAGGTGCGACATAGGACGTGCACCAACTTCCACAGGTCACGGACCAACAGGTATAAGTTGCACCCCCATATGCACCGTCTGCGCAGGATACAGCTGGCGCGTCTCGACTTTTCTTTCAGTAGTGCCTCGTGTGTAGCATACTTGTTGCCAGTGGTGCTGAAAGTAATGCCAAGGTAACAAAAGCTGTGCATCGATGGAACCACTTCACCGCCAGGAAGCAGCACAACGCGAGCTTTGTCCTCTGGGTCGGAGAAGCACAGGACCGCTGACTTGCGCGTGTTGAAGGCAACTCCCAGTGTTGACAGATGCTCAGCCGAGGCGGTGACAACTCCCTGTAGCTCAGCCACACTTCCAGCGAGCAGGACAAGGTCATCGGCGAAGACCAGCCCCGGAAGTGACCACATTTGCGGGATTCCATCTCCAGAATAGGGCAGCGTGAAACCAAGTCCCGACGCAATAAGGGCTTTCTCTAGCCCCGCTACGTACTGCATGTATAGCAAGGGGGAGAGCGGGTACCCCTGCTTCAGTCCCCAGTGTATTGCCACTGGCTCCGTGTGGACCTCTCCGAAGCATGCCACTGCCTTGTTGCCGCTGTATAAGCGCCGCAGAAGGTCAATCCATTTGGATGGCATAGCCAGGTCGCTCATGTGTTGGAGCATAAGGCCGTGTTGGACATTGTCATATGCCTTAGTGACGTCAAGAAAGCATGTCACCAGGCCACGGGATTCTTTCCGTGCAATTTCTATGCACTGGGAGAGTACAAACAGGTTGTCCTCCACCCGATCACCCCGTCTAAATCCATTTTGCAGCTTCGTCAAGTGACCACTTTGCGCCGCCCACGCGCTCATCCAGGCCTTAAGCACTTGGGCAAAAAGCCTATACAGTACGCTGGTGACTGTACGTGGCCTGTGATCCCTCAGAAGGCTGCTGTGACCGCCTTTCTTTGGTATTGATGACACGTTTCCCAGTAGCCATGACTCTGGGATGGGGTCGCCGTGGATTATGCCGGTGAGGATTGCTGCAAGGTGTACTTGCACCACTTCCCCCAGACACTTCACCAGTTCCCCAGGGATGCCATAGAGTCCGCTTGCCGTGTGGACCCCAATGGGGGCAAGAGCACATTTGAGAGCGAGCGGTGTCACTTCCTATTGGCAGTCAGCCATGTACGAGTCCTGTTCGCTTGGCGGCTCTCCTACCGGGCTGGCTTTGTGTTGGACGTCACCTTGGTTGGGTGTATGTTCAAAGATTTTCTCAAGATGCGATGTGAGGTGCCGACGGATATCAAGAACTGTTTCACCCGTCATTTCATCTCGGAGCGTTGGCAGTGGCGATTTGCGGTCGAGTGAGGAAACATAGGTCCAAAACTTCCGGGTGCTGCTGCGGCCTGCTGTAGTGATCTCCTCCAGTTGCCTCTGGTCGTTTTCTGTGATTTTGCATTGGACCAGCTGTTGCACTCCTTATTTTCAGCGCAGATACTCTTCCCAGGCCAGGAGGCATTCACTGGCTGTGAGATTTTTCACTGCATGCCTGTGTGCCCGGTTCGCTGCACACCGCTTTTCAGCGGCCTCTTTGATTTCCCTGTCCCACCACCGCTTTCGGTGAGGACCTCCACGAGAGCCTGTGCGAACCTCATGCTTGCGCATGATTCTCTTGAGCTCATCGACAAACTCTGAGTACGTTGCCTTCCTTGCGTGGATGGGGCTGCACTCGAAGTCGCTGGCAAATGTTTTGTATGCAGGTGGCGGCAGATAGCGCTTTGCAGGTTTTCGAGGCTATCGCACACGTTTTTGGTGGGGCGATGAGAGTGACAGCTTGATGCGATTGTGTTCACTCCCCAAGCTGAAGAGGCCACCTTCGTCGATGTGGACCTGTCTGATGTGTGCTGCCAGTGAGGACGATATCAGTGCGTAGTCAATGCAGCCACGACTGTTGCGAGCACACCACGTAAACTCACCTTCACAGCCTCCTCGCAGGTTGGCTATCTCGAGAGAGAGCTTCTCAGTCAGGCCAACCATAAGGTTACCATTATAGTCCTGGAACCCATCGATCGCCTGAATGTGTCCATTGAAGTCTCCCATCAGGACCACTTGTTTGTTGGTTCCCCACCGTGCCACATCCTGTTGTATGCATTGCAGTATGTTGCAGGTGCCGTCGTGTAGCCCTTGGGCGACAGCTAGGTACACAACACCGATGATCGTGGGCTTCCCAAAGATGTTTCCGGTCATCCATAGATGTTCCCGACACGATCCTTCCAATCTCGCCCATGCATCACCGTGTCGCCACAGCACGCCCACACCTCCACCTCTCCAGTCGCCTTCCCGGTTGCAACCCGCCCAATGCCAATTTCGATGCATCGGAGGTTCCTCAGAGCTCCGAAGGTGCATCTCAGCTACTGTATAGATTGCAATGGCCTCCTGGTCAAGAGTGGCATACAACTCTTCCCACTTTGAAGCTTTCCTTGCCCCGTGCATGTTTAGGAAGCCGATGTTTACTGTTCCTGCCCACTTTATGCGGTGTCGACAGGAACGCTTCCTTTTTGTTGGGCATTTTTCCGGGGGTCAGTAGGGGGTGCTGTCTCCCTGTGTGGGATGTATCTCGTCTGTTGGGTTGGGGGCTTCACGATGGTGGCTGTGGCCTGCTGAAGAGATTGCGCTGGTGGTGGCGGGCTCACTCGGCCATCGGTGTTGTTGCAGGTGTCCCCTACTGGGTGGGCCGTTTCTTGGCAAGGATGCTTTCCAGGGACTGTGCGATGAGCTGAACCAGCTCCATGTGGTGCTGATTTGTCCCGCTCTTGCGTGTCTGCTCGTTTTGGTTTACCGGCCTTTTTTGGGTATGGTGCATCACCCTGTACCTTGTTTTGGGTGTCCATGCTTGTGCCCATGTTGTACAGGCAGCTGGCCCTCCTTGAACAGCATCCTTGTCAGTGGTTTTGGTTTCCCCAGTCGGGGTGGGCCTCCCCGATCTAAAAAACGCACCAAGGACTGTCCAATAAGTCGGCTGATGAGGCGTGTGCTGTCCTCGCTGTACTGGAAGCCGTCTTTGCCATAGCCGATAGGCAGCTCTATCTTGTTCATGTCGATAAAACGTTGGCCGGCCTTCCGACACCACTTTTTGAGCTTCGCATTGGCAAGCACAATTGCATCGCGCACCTATCCGCCTCGGCTGGTGATCTCTGGGATGGAGCACACAATGAGCTGTCCGCGCCGACCAGATCATTCCCGCGAAAGGATGTCTGTGATTCCCTCAGAGGTACCTTGCAGGACGTCATGGATTCCGGCATGCAGGATTTACTGTCTCTGGGTAGATGGGACCTTTTTCTCAAACTCAGTGGCATAGCGGACAACATCTACCATTGTTGCCTCCGCTCCGTATAGGAACTCAACAGTTCACCGAGAACAAGTCTCGGCCATCAAGGTCTCCGCCAGAAGGCTCACATTTTTGTCGCCGACCACCACAACCTCCCTCTGCCTGCTCTGTGGTGGGCACCCCCTCACGTTCTGGTGTCCGTGCTGGTCGTTGGCAACCTGTGGCTTATCCGGATTCTTTCCAGCAATGGTCGGAGCCTGAGCTCCACCACTGATGGGCTCTGGGGTGTTCCACCGTGAAGCCCTGGTCCTTTCATTACGCCGCAGCTTCCGGAGCGTTTTTCCTAGCGTTGCCTTTAGCTGAGCATGTTCCAGGTCACATGACTCTTCCACATCCAGGGCGTTAGGCAATTTCTCTTGGCGATTTTGCCTGAGGTTGTTCTTCGGGGTGGCATTTAGTTGCATGTCACCTTGCCCAGTCCCAAAAGCCACCTCATCTGGACTTTTTCCCGATGAGTCATCTGCGGCCCTTTTCTGTATATCTGGCTTACGTGCAGGGGTTCTTTCCTCTACAATTTTCCTTGGTGGTTCGTCCTCACTAGAGGTCTGTGCTGCACCCAGATTCGCATCCTGGAAGCTTGTTACTTCCAGTGCTGTAGCAAGGGGCTTGTCAGCGACGTTGCTCAGGTTGTTGATTCCAGATTCATCCTGCGTACTACTGCCCGCGCCGTTCACTTGTATAGGAAGGACTGTGGGTTCAGCTCGCCGGGGTGGCTGCTGTTGACTTTCCGGAGCAATTTCTTGAGCACAGTCTGATGAACCGGAGGGCACGAGGGCTGACGTCGACTCGGATGGTCGAGAAGACTCCAGCTAGGGTCCAGAGCTCCGCTGCTCAGAGATCATGCCACTTCTTGCGAGATGTGTATTCAACACCAGGATTTACTCTTGCAGTCGGGTTATCAACTCTCGCAGCTTCATTGTCTCCGTTTCCAAAGCATCCAATTTCGCAGCAGAAGTGGCATCCGAGGCGCAGAGTGCACATGTAGCCGTCCGTGGCTAGGGCCTCCCGGAGCGTCTTGTACCCCGCCTCGTCCAGGTACACCCCCCTGTTGGAGTTGCGGCATTTCACTTGCGGCGTGTCGGCATCCTCTCGTCGCACCGTACTTCGTACCATTTTCCTGAGCGCGCCGCCGAAGAAGCGGACGGAGTCGGCGCACAGGGAGTGTTGAACGGTGAGGGAAGAGGGGAGTGTCCTTGAGGAGGAAGCAACTGCCACTCCGACGGGCCTGCTTTGCAAGGAACTGCAGCGGCGCTCTCCCGACGTCACTTATCGGGCGTCCGAACAGGCGTGCGTAGTTTTGTTGACTCCCTTTCTCACATGGGTGCACCACTTGGCGGAAGGCCGATGGCCCTGCGCTCGCGCCGCGTGAGGCCTAGCCGACCAGCACGAGAAACGAGTCGCAGCACTGTGCAGCGTACGCCTGCCGACATACGGTAATGCATCACTGGGGTACTACAGTGCTCCCGGCGTATTCATACGTAGTCGCACCAGCAGTGACACACTGAGAAAACTCCGCTAAACAGGCTCGTGCTCCCGAGCTTGGAACCGCCGCCGCCGTGTAAGCGGAGCATGCGAGCGGAGCACGCGATAGTTGGGTATGGTAGCGCCATTTGGGAGGACTGGTGGCAAGCAAGGCGGCAGAGCCGAAAGACACAGTGGAAGTTCGTTTGAATACGCGCACTTATGACTTCATGGAAGAAGTAATAACAACACACGATTTGGCCGGGGTATCAAAATGTTAACCCGAGTTGATTAATTTCTCAATGCGTACAGCATCATTTGCTGCCGGACAGGGGTGGGGGAACCATAAAAGAGGAAATCTTTCGAGTAAAACAAAGTTGTAAGTTGTCTTCATGGCCCCTTTAACGCATAAACTGCGCGATTCCCCCTCAAGAGTAAAACTCGTGTGCTATTTATCATATATAAGGCCTTAACTGGAATACGCCAGTGTCGTGTGGGACCTGAACACAAAAGTGAACATCAATAAACATTAGACAATGTAAAGGAAGGCCATTCGATTCATCTACTCCAAATACTTACCGACTGATTCGCCATAGCAGCTAATGTTTGATAATGGAATTTAGACACGTCAATCTCGCAGGCGTGATTTGCGACTTGATTTTCTTTTTTTGTAGCTGAACCGCCAACTGTCGATAGACCCATCTTCATACTTATCTTTTCTTCTAAGCAGGCCAACTTGGCACTTCCATTCTAACTTACCCCGTTTTTCGCCAGAACAGATACGTTTATGTATTTTTTGTTACCTCGGGGCATGTCTGACTCGAGCACGTTAAGTGAACCGTATTCTGCACGCATTAGGCAATTTCTCTTGGCGATTTTGCCTGAGGTTGTTCTTCGGGGCGGCATTTAGTTGCATGTCACGGGGAGAAATGATTGCATTTCTTGCTGAACTTGAGTTTTTTTCTTGTACCTGCGTATCAACCACATGCCATTCCTGCTTGGACCTAATGTGGTTTGCAGTACGTATTAAAATAAATAAATAAATAAATAAATAAATAAATAAATAAATAAATAAATAAATAAATAAAAACTGCACTTTGTCCGTCTACGCATAGAAACAGGCTGTCTTCAGCGGGTAGATAGAACAGACAAGAAAGGAGTGAGGACCTGCTTTTAGATGCAGAACATCTGATTCACTCGCCTTGTCCTTCCGGCGTCGTCGTCGTCGTCGTCGGCGTTGTCCGCCCCTCCCCCATTCTCCTCGCCGCGCCAGCTGCGCCCTCCGCCGTTCACCCCCTCTCCTCTCCGATAGCGAACATTCTCTCGCGAGGGGCATTGGATTGTATCGGATTTGGATTGGATTGAATTAAAGTGGATTCTGTTGGATTGTGTTGCGTCATAGCCGCGGCAGACGCGCTGGGGCCGGCGCATGTGCAGTACTCTCTCTTCCGCGGTTTCCTCTCCTTTAGGCGCGCTGCGCATATAACCGGTGTGCCATTCTCCGGCGAAGCAACATCCACGCTTGGCTGAAACACCTAGAGTCCACGCCGCTTTACAACTACGCCAACGTCGTCATCGACTGGGACCGGCTTACGCAGTCCCCTCAACGTTATGCGCGCTATAAAACGCGGTCCTTCGCCGCTCCGCCTATGCGGCGCATCTACACAGGGGTTTTGGCGAGGGGAGGTGGGAGTTTTTTCGGCAGGCACGCGCTTCGCGTTCCACCAGAGAGCATATTCTGTGTTTCTGACGAAGTTCTAGATGCGAAAGCTGCGGTTTCAAGCATAGAACCATACCGCTGCTGAAATACAGATCCTGTTTCAACGTCAGATGCGTTTAGTAAATTCTACAGGCAGTTCAGGATTAAAGACCTTAATGGCGTTGGGCGTCATCGGACCAACAAAACTTATGGCCTTGCCTTAGCATCAGATGAAGCGCTTCGACTGTGTCTGCGTAGTGATCTATGAACTTGGCATAGTATCCGCAGAGACCTAAAAAGGGTTGTAAAGACGACGTCCGTAGGAACAGGGGAAATGGCTGTAGCGTTTACTTTACTTTCTACAGGTGGAATGCCATTGGCTAAGTTCTGTGCCACAAAAACGGAGTTCTTTGACAGAAAAAACGACATTTATTATTCAACATCATGCCACTGTTTGCTATGCAAGTTAAGACTTCAAACCGGCTAGCGTCATGCTCACAGTGAGTCTCCCCCACCATAAATACCACAAGATAGCAAAACACATTTCTGCAATTTTTCCAGATATAGAACATCATCTTTCAAAAAATTGCAGGCGCGGACACCAGACCAAAGCACACACGTTTGAACCTGAACAAGCTTTCATGGTTATGAATGTAGTTAGGTCCGCACTGACCTCTTCTTACAAGAGCTGATGAAAAGCAGACGCTGAGTCTTGCTTAGAAAAGGAATTAGCTGCATGAAAAATTTGTCACAACATTTCAAAATGGCGCATAGGATAGCCATGAATGATAATGGCCTTATTCGGCTCCCGGAGGTCAACACGCAGCCGGATGGCACCATTCTTTTTTCGGACCACGACGAGCAGCGAGACCCACTCTGAGGCATCGACACGTTTGATGACATCACTGTCCTCGAGGCGTCGCAGCTCGTTAGTCACGTGATCACAAAGCGCTAGAGGCAGTCGTTGTAACTTGGATTCAGCTGGAGTTGCACCTGGCCGCCGTTGGATACGATATATGAAGGATTTTACGAGACCCAACTCATCGTTGGAGAGGTGCTCGAAGCACGGAGGCGCGTTGACGGGACACTGCAATGAACGAAGTGATGCCTGTCGACAAATAGGAGAGACACCATTCATCTGGATGCCTAAGTGCTGAATGGCGTCACGTCCCAACAGCGATGTGCCTTTGTCGGTGACGTAGAAGATGATGGAGGGAGACCGTTGTGAAACTTGAACAGAAGTATGTAAAGAGCCGACAATGCCGATACGTTGCTTGAAAAGGTTCCGCAAATATACGAAAGTTTTGGACAGGCCGTGCTGTTTACTGAAGTGACGCTTCAAGTCTTCGGCAGTCGTCAATGACACTGATGCTATGGTATCAACCAACAATTGCACGGTACCCCCGCTGACTTCAGCTTGGACGACTAAGTTTGTTCTTGAAGAAGTGCTAACTTTTAGCACAGACGTTGAAGGATGATCATTCAGGAGTGATAACACTGAAGCTCTCGGAGCTGAGTTGATATCTGCAGATGCCTGATGCTGTACACGTACATGTGTGATGCCTGATGCTGTACATCGAAGAGACTCGCTGAACTGCCGCAGACGTGCGGCACGCCCACTCAAAATGACCGCATGTGTTGTATGCGTTGCAATGCCGATGTCAGGCTGGACAGATTCGGAAAGTCGAATCGTGCCATCTGCTACCGCAGTGGTCGTGGAACTGAGGCTGTAAGTCGCCTGGAAACTTCTCTTGCTGAACTGTACCGCGAGTCCCTGAAGACAATTGCCGTTGGGGGTGACCATCTTGCCTTCCCAAAAATTTCGTGACGTCCTCGCTTGCCGGAAGCGATGATGTGACGTCACGGACTTACCGTCTGCCCAAACCACTTTGTTTTTGCGCCGCATTATTGTGCACTCTGACCTACAGCCTGAACGTGGTGAGGTTGACCGGGAGCCAACGCTGGATACGCAAGAGATAACTCCTGCGAGCTTCGCCAAATTTCTTCAGTATTTTCCTATAATAAGGCTTCGCCATGTGCGAGCTGCTTCTCTCTTACTTTAGGGTTGGACTTCCGCGAATTTCCTGGTCTCAGACGCGTTCCGCGTCCGAGCTTCCCCTTTGCAGTTGCCGACGTCTTGTGAACTTATTGTGTTCTACAAGAGTGTTCGTAGACGCGGTAAAAAGTTGGTCAAGGTGCTCCACAAGTTTGTCCTACATTGAAACGGCTGGGGTCGAAGAACCAGTTCAGGCACCACCGCGGACGTCGCATTGCTTGCATCGTTTCGGGCTTCTTGCTCTGAGTCGGCGAAAGACTTGCGTTAACCGTCCCTTCCCAAGAAACGTATGAGTGCCAAAGCGTGTCTCTCAGACAAAAAACAAGCGCTAAATAAACGCACAGGACGAGGAGTGTTGCACTCCTCGTCCTGTTTTTTTATTTAGCGCTTGTTTTCCGTCTGGTGATGAACCAACATGCCCAAACCTTTTCCCTTCTGAAGAGCGCGTCTCTCAAGTCGCTGCCGCCGGCCTCGTCAAGGTGGGCCTGAAACGTTGTCTTCCAATTAGGCCACAGAATCGGGGGCGGCCCCGGTGATTCGAGAGAGACGGGGAGACGATCGAAAAGGGCCATGATAACAAGCAGGTAGCAGGGAGGGGGCAGATAGGTAGCGAAAGCAGAAGCAGAAGGACCAGAGAGGTTGAGGGCTTACACGATAGCTCGCGGAAGTCTGCACACAGAGGAAGCTAGGCCTCGGGACGCTGGACGCGTCAGACAAGACAGAAAACAGCGGGGGTAATGGTACTGCACTAACAGGTTCTTTCTCCCTAGGGTAGAACTGAGGCGAAGAACATCCTCGTCGCCATAGTATTGTGTTTCGGGTGGTGGCCGACGACAAGGGCCCGGTGACTGAAGCGAGACGCGGCGGGCGGCGGCACAGTCCGCAGCACGAGCAGGCAGTATGAGGCCTGACCTACTGGAGCCCAAAAAATGACTAAGCCGAGAAGCGGCCCTTTATTACCGATGACACACGGAGCCACGCATACACACGTGAATGGCTAGCTTCAATCACATGTGTGTCATTCCACAATGACAGCTATCCGACACTCTCAACAAAGAGGCACACTCAGTGCGCGTATGATCTAGAAGATGGCGCTACTGATACACCAAAGTGGTTTTCGAAGTAGTATGAGAATACATAGAAGCACGGGAGGTGGGTGGTAGCCACCTCCGCCTGCAATTATACCCAGCGAGGTCTCGGGACATCCTTCCTGTTAGGCTGGCAGGGAGGGCCTTTATGTCCGCCTGCCGGTGCTTGGCCAAAACGCTAACCGCCACCGTTTGAGGCCCCTGTCCCTTCTCTCACAGCTTATCTGTACAATGGGTAGCAACTCTGGCTTTGAGGCTCGGTGTCCGCAGTGTAGCCTTTCCCCGCCACTATGAATACCAAAGTTCGACGGATGTGGAGATGTTTAAAAAGGCAAAACATTTCCAAAAAAACGAAATCTGCTAGCTTTCTGCATATTTATTAACAGTGTTTGACAAAAAGAAAACATAAAACCTATCTGAAATAAAACAAACAACTGATATTACAGCGTTTCAGTTGCAAATATAGGCGTGCGCATTTTGTGGGGTGGCAGACAAAAAACGCCTTTGAACAGTGCTGCAATGAGAAAATACAAAAACTAATTGCACCCGAGCCTGTGGCTCATGGGTCGAGCACAAAGCGTAAGAGTAACAAAGTGTCTCAACACATAGCGAGCCAGCAGTGTGAACGCGGGAAAATGCAATTGCATATTCAAGAAACCAGCACTGCGTTAATGATGGGAGGACCCATACAGGAAAAGCACAGCGTGACAGGTGTGCAGGTTACAGGGAAGAGGCAGGTACGTGCAGGGGCACCAAAAGACTGGTCTTTGAACTACATTTGCACCGAAACGACAAAATACGGGTCCGTTCTTTTTGTCCTGTGCTCTTCTGTCGCCCGTTTCGTTGACGGAGTGACGAGAAATTGTTTCCGAAGTTCCCCATGTGTTGCTCACAGAATAATAAAGAGAACGATGTAAATGTAGATTGACAGCGGCGATGACTGTGGTGTGCAGGGACGAAAACCATATCTACAGACAAAACTCACCCCAACGCCACGTAAACGTTTGCAAAATCAGTTACCTCAAATTTCTACTGGTGTTCTGTATTCTGGTGTTCTGTAAAAGAGCCTGTATTTCTGCCAGCGCTGAAAAGCGCTGGCAGAAATACAGGCTCTTTTACGTTGCATATTTCGGCGCTTATTATTAACACTCGGCGAACCTTACGTAATTTAGAGAAGTCTTTGGTTGCTCACATATCTGCCACTAGAAGTTTTTTCTTTCTTGCACTGTAACGCCCAATTTATGCGAGTAGTTTTAGGTATTTACTGCTGTTTACACATTATTGAGTATATTCATTTTTTGTGTTCGTACTGCAAATATAAGCCAAGTGAAGTGGGGTAAAATGCCTAAGGCATACAAAAAGAAGGGGTGAGATTATTGATAACATCCAAATAGCTTTAGATACTTTAAACATCTCCTACCCTGGTAAACCGCAGAAAACGTCATTGCACATACCTGTAATCCCATTTTTTCACTGTTATGGTACTACCATGAAGTGCAAGTATACTAATTCCCCTCGTATTACTTTAGGCCTCTCGAATTCCACAGAAAGTCGGTATTGAAATATAAGAGAGCACCCACCATGAAAAAAGACCTTTATGGCCACGACATCTAAATGCGGCATTGAACTACACGCAACTATAAGCGCAATCTGACAGGCCATTGAAAATTTATGAGGCTTCTTACAACGATATCACAACAAAGGGTACCATGCACTTACTGACGAAAATGAATGGATAAGGGTACCTGTGACATATTTATGTTGGCGAAATAAGGTTTACTAGATCGTAATTGGCACACGAAAATTACAGGGAACGCTTACAACTTTATAAGAATAACCTAGTCGGATTTCTGTTGATAGGCACTTCATTTGTTCTTGAATCTTGAACACTGAGTCCGCACCCGTCACCATTTCACCAACCCTCTGGCAAAGCGGCCTCTAAAGCTCGTTTCGTTCGCTAGCCCTCGCCACCAACACCCTCTACACAATAACAAGCGTAACTGCTAGAGGTAGCGTCTATTTCCGCCATCTTATTTTCGACCAGTAACACTATTTCTAAAAATCAATGAAGAGCCAGCTTTCATATGCCTTGCCGGGAATCATGTATACTCCACACAAAGTTGTCGTGTTCCGCCTTTACCCTTGCCACAAGGCGGAGATAATGACAGGTGCCTAACAATGCCGCTCAACGAGCATACAAGGGTGATAATACCGGCAAAAAGTTTGAAACAGCCTCGGATGAGTTAACCTTGCAATCAACGATTCGCTCTTCTGCCGTACCGACCTCTGGAAGTGTGTAAAATCTGTTGTTTATTTTGCACTCTGTATAAAATGCGATAGCACAAACAAAAATAACGTTCACGATAACTAAAGTAGAAATCAAAGTTTGTCAAACCCCAATAATTACTACTTTACTTTAAAATTTTAAACCACTGAAGCACACCGGCACATTAACTACGACAAGATAGTCAACAGATAACGCCAGGATATTTTATGTCATATGTGACGTATGCGGCTAAGTGTCATTTGTAGAACGCGTTGTTGTTGTGGTTGTTGTTCTGCTTCTCGGAAACGGCACCCTTACATTCATTCTATTTGTTGCGCTACGTATGATACATTCACGAAGATTGTATTAGTAGGCATCACCTAGCCCTGAGAAAGCCATCCAATACGTAAAATGAGGCAAATCTTTTCCAAATACGCATTCCTGGAATCGACGAAGGGAAAAAGCAACGAATGTATACCCCCTTTGCAGAATGATTCCAATTGTTTTATTTGTGTTGAAGGTCTACCCCTCGCCGGTATGTACCGTTTGTACCGTGTTTCACGATTGTTCTTTTTAGAGAAGGTGGCCTTCTGTGTGAGTCTACAAGCAAGCACCATCAGCATAAAGGGGTACTCTCTGTGCACTGCCCTATCTAAAGCAAGCGGACAAGTGTTGCCGCTGAACGTTATCTTTACGCAAATTTTGCCATCGATGACGAATTGCCTTCCCCGTGCTGGGTTTTGAAAAAAATATATAAAAATTCTGGTATATTTCAAGTACTGTGCTTAGATACACCATCCAAATACAATTGTCATTGTTTTGGAATAGTCTTTGTTCTGCCCACGATGCCGTGTTTCTTGTGTCTAGTTCAGACACGGGCGTTTCAGAAAAGTAGTGGGCATTATGCCATACGCGCTTCTTTCTCCTAGATCAGCATGCTGCTCAGATTTTGTCTGTCTTTTGCAGAGCCTGCGTAACAACTCACTGTATGAACAATAGGTTCGTCCAGCTAAATATTCGTTCTTTTTGGGAACAGCTCGCTGTAGAGTGCAGTTTATGAGGAATAAAATGATCAACCGCTGACTCCAACATTTATACATGTGAGTGTATGTCGCAACGTTGAGGGCCCTACACCACCTTTTTAAAATACGTTCACGTCTACAACTTTGTGTTTTGCTTAAGTCAATCGGGATTAGCCATTTGCCTTTGTGAACTGGTCATTTATCGTGAGCGTAAATCTTCAAAATTTTAGACTAACTCCTTAAAAAGCACTCTGTTCGGAATAATCTGAGCTGCTTCTTAATTAAAAGGGCTCATACAATAGAGACCCTTCTCCTACCACTAACGTGTACCAGGTAAAATAATACATTGAAATAACGGTATACTTTGATTTAAAACAAAAGAAAAACAATGTCAGCAAGGCAACAACTCGAGATTATTGGACAGAAAATAACGCAATAATAATAGATGAATAAACAACATATCAACGTATTTTCGCTTTATTTATCTCTTGTTTTGTGTGCCATAGTTTTGTGATATTTCGCACCAAAATGTTTGAGATGTTAATGTCTTTAAATATTACGGTTTGTTTTGATTGTCGTTGCTTTAAGAAGTTTTAGCGTTTCTGTAATTTAATGAGCTCAGGGTTTCTTCTTGTGATGTTATTTTCATACACGGAAGCAAGTTGTTCTTTGTGTCCTTTTGTTATGACCCGCCGCGGTGGCTCAGTGGCTAAGGCGTTGCGCTGCTGAGCACGAGGTCGCGGGTTCCATTCCCGGCCGCGGCGGCCGCTTTTCTGATGGAGGCGAAAAGCAAAAACGCCCGTGTGTACGAGACTTCGGCGCACGATAAAGATCTCCAGGTGGTCAAAATTAATCCGCAGCCCTCCACTACGGCGCGCCTCATCGCCTGCGTTGCGTCGGCGCGTTAAACCCTGCAATCAAATCAAATCAAATCCTTTTGTTATGGGGCAGTGCTGTAAGTAGTGGTCAAAGCTGTTTGCTCGTAGGTCATATTTACGTTTCTGGTGTTTTGTAATTGCAGACATTCGATAGTACAATGGAAATATACTGTGTCTAGTAATAACCTGCTAGGTGTAATACCTTGTGGGGACGTGGGCCGGGATTTCGTGAATATTTTTGTTCATTGGGATGTGTTACTTTTATGCCCTTCTTGTTGCCACAACATTCCACTGTTGTTTTTGTTATAATTGAGATGTTTTTTGGATAATTTGCAGCGGAATAGGCCAGTATAATGTTTCGCTAGATTTTGCTGTTTGGCTATTTTATTTTACCCGCTATTTCCTTGCCAATTTTGCCAGTGTGGCCTTTAATATATATATATATATATATATATATATATATATATATATATATATATATATGGGTTTACAATATTTTTATTCCTAATTATTTTTATGTTTGATAGGCTCTCAGTAAGCAGCGATTCCTTCTGCCTGCAAATTATTTTTGCACTAGAGGAGTTTGTATTGTTTGGTGTCTAATATTTTGCCGGCCTTATCCACAATTTTGGAAGCTGCTCCTATGGCAGTTTTACCTTGCGTGCCATCTGTAAAAACTTTCAGCTCTGTCTACAAAATTGGTTGAGTAACATATCCGAAATGTTTTCTCTCTGCTGGATCCTCCTGCCATATATAAACCTCATTGCTTATTTCGTCTTCTCTGAAAGCGTGGTTTCTTCAGGACAACATTTGCCTGGAAAAGAGTACGTTAAATGCTGCAATTTCCTTTTTTATTATTAAGTGAATTGGTGGTACATTTGTTGTTATATTTAAAATCAGGATGAATACTGTATTGTTTTGGGAAGTTTAATTAGGCTTGCTCTTTGGCTGCTACTGAGTTTTTTTCTCATTAAGACCTGATTTTCTGCCAAATTAGGGAGGAATAACACAGAATCCCTTCTAGAGCTCGGGTATATTTTTTGTATGTGTTTGCTGGTACGCCCCAGTCGTAGGCGCCATATTTTTGTCCGCTGTTTATTATTTGCGTTACTTTTTTATATAATGTCATTGTAACGAGTAACACTTAGCTGGTTGTCTTTATAGCAGCCTGTAATTGTGGACGGTCTCCTTCGGTCCACTTCACCTAACGCCGAAGTTTCTAAAGTGTTCCAATGCTTCTCGATTGCGTTGTCAAAGAATTTTTCGGGTGCAGTTGCTACACCAGTAGGTTTAGTTCAGTCGAAAGGAAAATCACCTCTTGTTCTTATCGCTGCCTGAGCATGCGTTCGCCTAATTGAGTGTCCTATATCGACATGCTCATTAGTTCCTCTGGTTTCTGCCGCACAGATCCAATAACAAGATTCTGCCCTATCACAGTTCCCGTATACTGGTTTCCCCACATTCGGCGCATTGCAGCCTCTTGTCACCGTATTTTCCAAGTGGCCGTCGCTAACAGAATGGTGGCATCTTAGAAGGAAAGCGCCCTTAAAATACTTGCAGCGTGCTATGCCGGTGTCACAAAGTATATTTCTTACAATTGACAGGTTGGTTTTGTTTGAAAAATATCAGATGCCACTGTGGGCGCAAGGGCGCACGCGCACCAAACTTTCGAAGAGTCAGATACTTGCGTAAGTATGTCATGCCTGACATGTATAGACTTCACACATGAAATCATTGCTTACATACACTACTGTGGTACAATTCATAGGCACACTAGCGCTCGCAAGCACACACGCACGCATGCACGCACGCACACCCACCCGGACACACACACAGCACGCAGGAGCGGGAAGCCAAGCATAAGTAGGCGGGCTGAGAAAGACATGCAGGCAGGCTTCACGTGACGTAGGAGCCGCAGAGCTGATGGCAGCGTAAGGGCGGAGTAGGCGCGTTCATGTGCTGCGATGGGCTGCCTTAGCCCCTCATCTGGGCACAACGGGAAAAAGGACTTTAGCCGGCAGCGCGTCGAGCTGACTTTCCTGCCATGGCTGAACCGGCGGAGCGGGATATTTTGTAATGCAGACTGAAATTTTTGCGGATCATCAACGTTACTAAAGAGTTTTTATTTGTGCGTATGCTTCTCCCTCCGCTCGGTGCGGAGGCGGTTACGTATATTCTTCAGTGACGCTAGGGTACCCTGTTTCGCGCCCTTCCTGTGCCTGTGGAGACCTAATAATAATATTAATAATATTCTCTATTTTATTAAGTAACTGGTTACATGTACAGGCCAGCCCAAGCCAGAGAAGGGTTGTGGGGCCGTGCCTGGCAGTTGGCGTAGTGATACACGGACGTAGCGAGCTACAAATGTCGTTTATAAAGAAAAAGAAAAGGAAACAAGGGAAAGAAAAAAACACGAAAAGTTAGAACAACCAGCATAAAAGGAGTAGTAACAAATGCACGAGAATATACATTCATAGCATACACTTCAACCACGGAGCTCCATATTTGAGCACGACCGCTGAGCCAAAAAAAGTTGCGATGACAAAGAGCTTGGTATAGAAGGTACATAAGTGGATTGCTTTCTATCGAACCAGATACTAAAATTTGAGAAGGACTAGAGAGGTGGTTGTTAATTTATGACTGAAACGGCCCTCTGAATTCATACACGAAATAGTTATTTGCTAATACGGAGTGATTGATACAACCGATTGATAGAATTGACTTGAGTGAGGTTGGAATCGCGGCCTGCCTGGCAGAGACGACCAAAGTATTCAAGGGGGTGTGTCACGTATTTTGTCCAGTCGTGCCGTTGTTTGTCGCCTGCGGCGGCACGGTGCATGCATTGTTCATTTGTGTGTGACATGAATACGTTATTCCTAGGTCGTGCTGGGGTCTTCCTTGGGCTACCTCACTCCGTGTTTCGTCGGGCACACTCGAGTCCACACTTTGATGGCTGGTACCGCTAAAAGACAACAGACGAGCGGCAATGCGACCCTGTCAAGCTGTGTTGCGTGCCGCGTAGCGGCAGGCGTGGGCCCCTACGCCCTTCACCTCATTGTAATGCATGTGATGGCTATACCCCCCCGCCCCCCCCCCCCCCCCCCCAGTCGATTCCACGCTGGGTAGACGATGACGATTGATTGCCCCAAAGAATAGGTGAACACTGAAATGTTTTTGTATAGTGCTTGTCCGCATAAAAAAACCCTGTGCTATGATTGTCGTTGCTTCAACGTGGACTGAGTGGCGTATGCCCAGCGAGAGCGGCGGCTCCTGCTGCTGCTGCTGCTGCTGCTGCTGCTGATGCGGCTGATAAGGATGGATGGATTTTAGCGGCGCGATGTTAATTGCGGCAAAAAACGCTAAAAAGAGTTGTGAGCTGACAGAGATGAAAAGGTACATACATAAATTGATGAACAGGAAGAATTGTAAAATCAATTAAAGCAATCAAGATGGCTGGTGTAAGCGGCCAGTTTTGGATTATGCATGATATGAATTCAGCTGTAAAATATTAATACGAGAAAAGCGCTTAGAAACGCACTTAAAAGATATGGCATCGCAGACAAGAAGAACGCTCGGCGGAATGGGATATGTTGTCTGTGGAGTTGGGCGAAGTGTTTGTGTCGTGTAGTGTCAAGTGCCATACACTGAATTTGATTGTGGATTGCGTATAAGTGTACTGGTGGGATGTCTATCTCCTCTGAACTACTGTCTCGCCATCCCATCAGTAACGAGCGAAGAAGGAAGGCTTTGAAAGAAATGAAAAGGGGCAAGGCACCTGGTGAGGATCAGATAACAGCAGACCTCTTTAAGGATGGCGGAGAAATTGTACTTGAAAAACTGGCAAACCTGTATACGCAATGCCTAATGACCGCAATGGTACCGGAATCTTGGAAGAACGCGAACATCATCCTAATCCATAAGAAAGGCGACATGAAGGACTTGAAAAATTACAGGCCAATCAGCTGACTGTTAGTCGTCTACAAGGTATTTACCAAGGTAATCGCTAACCGAATCTCTGCAACCTTAGATTTCAGTCAACCTAAAGAACAAGCAGGGTTCCGTAAAGGTTATTCAACAATGGACCATATTCACACGATCAATCAGGTGATAGAGAAGAGCGCTGAGTATACTGAACACCTATATATAGCCTTGATAGATTATGAGAAAGCATTTGACTCGGTCAAACCCTAGCAGTCATTCAGGCATTACGGAACCAGGGGGTAGATGAGCATTATGTAAGAATACTAGAGGATATCTATAATGGGTCTACAGCTACCATCATCCTCCATAGGGAGAGCAGTAAAATACCTATAAGGAAGGGTGTCAGACAAGGAGACACCATCTCTCCAAAGTTAATCACAGCATGCTTACAAGAAGTATTCAGAACGTTGGATTGGGAACAGGTGGGAGTAAGGGTTAATGGAGAATACCTCAGTAACCTCAGATTCGCTGATGACGTTGCCTTGCTAAGTAACTCGGGGGACGAATTGCAAAGCATGCTTTCCGCACTTGGCGAACAGAGTAGAACCGTGGGCCTGAAAATTAATATGCAGAAAACTAAAGTAATGATCAATAACCTCGGGACAGCACAGCAGTTTGAGATAGATGGCGAGGCAGTGGAAGTGGTAAGCGAATATATATACTTAGGCCAAGTTGTGACCCCAGATCCAAACTATGAGGCAGAGATAATTAGAAGGATCAGAATGGGGTGGGGTGCATATGGCAGCCATTCTCAGATAATGAATAGCAGCCTACCATTGTCGTTGAAGAAGAAAGTGTATGACAGCTGCATCTTACCGGTACTCACCTACGGGGCAGAAACTTGGAGGCTCACTAAGAGGGTTCAACTTAAATTGAGAACGACTCAGCGGGCAATGGAGCGGAAAATGATAGGTGTAACACTAAGGGACAAAAAGAGAGCGGAGTGGGTCAGGGAGCAAACTGGTGTTAAAGACATATTAGTAGAAATTAAGAAGAAATAGACGTGGGCAGGGCATGTAATGCGAAGGCAAGATAACCGCTGGTCATTAAGGGTAACAGAGTGGATCCCTAGAGAAGGCAAGCGCTGTAGGGGGCGGCAGAAAGTTAGATGGGCAGATGAGATCAAGAAGTTTGCGGAGATAAATTGGTCACAGTTGGCACAGGACCGAGGTAATTGGAGAATAATGGGAGAGGCCTTTGCCCTGCAGTGGGTGTAGATAGGCTGGTGATGATGATGATGATGATGATAAGTGTACTCCGCTCATACTGCGGAAAGGTCTTGAAGAACCAGTGAGCAGGTATGAGTCTGTTAGATATTTCACTGAAGATGTTGGGTGCTGGGAACCTTCTACCAGCGCTAGGGATGGAACACAGAAGGAATAAAAACACAAGACGAACACTAGTCAGTTGTGTGACATCCCAAATGTCGTATTTCGTGTAGTTTCTTGCCTGTCGCTTCACTCAGATATGTTTTGCATGTTTCATGAAAGTGTTGACTGATATATTGTTATGTATACCGTGTTGCTGAGGTAAGCAGCAGCCCTCCAACTGGTCACTTCCTCTAGGCCTCTTGGTTCTTCAATTTTATCAATTTTAGTGGCTTGATTCTATACAACATTTAAAAAAAAATGTGGTTGGTAACGCCATTGACATCATGCTATCAAATTTTTGTATCCGTAGTTCGGAAGCTGTAACGGAATCTCTTGTCAACATTGATTCCTTCCACCCGCCTTTCGTGGTCACCTTTAACGAAACTTTTTATCAACGTGTACTAACCTCCGAGCTTGTCTATCGGTACACAAAAGGCTAATATTTTAATCTCTACAAACAGGTTGAGTTGTACACTTGGTCTGAAGTTTATGTTACAAGCGATGCAGACAAAGCTGTTAAGGAGGGAATTGATGAGCACATCCTGAAAAGGCAATTTATTTCCGGCCATTTTTCCACATTGTTTTCTAAAGAATTAAAAACAGCATTGCACAAAAAGGAAACGTTTCACCGTCGTTTCAAGAAAACTGGGTTGACTGTTTGGTACGCAAATTTCACGGCGTTTCGTTCTCTGGTAAAAAAAGCTAACTCAACGTGATAAAGCTATGAACGAAAGATGAGCGGAGCATAGCTTGCGCTCCTATCCAGAGTCTTTTTGGAAACATGTGCAGGACAACACGCGCCAATCTTCCCATGACATCTCTTTGCGCGTGCGCACTGATTCTGGAACCCGTCATCTGTCCTCACCGAAGGAAGTCGCGGAGACATTTTCGTCCTTTTTTAGCGATTGTTATTTGCCACTTAGCGCACGAGGTTGCCCTGATTTGCGTGAAGGAGATACAGATCAAAACGCCAGTACTGATACCTGCTCCCTTTTCACTATTACCGTCTCGGACGTCATAGCGGCGATAAACAAGTTCAGACCTAAACGGTCAGCGGGAGTTGATGAAATCCTGCTGTTCATCATCAAAGGATGTTGCTCGCTTATCGCCCCTGCACTGGCTTATGTTTTTAATATTTCGCTCAACACTGGTGTCCTTCCAGAACTTTGGATGAAAAAAGGCGTAGTCACCCCATTTTTAAAAAGAGGTGATGCTTGTAACCTGTCCAACTGCCACCCTATTTCTTTGCTTTGTGGCTTTTCGAAGGTTTTTGAAAGAATTGTGTGCAGGCGCTTCTCTGCTCATCTGTCCAAGCTGTTAACAACTCAACAGCACGGCTTTCTGAGAAGGCGGTCTGTTGAAACTAACCTCTGTTCCTTCCTGACCCACGTGTCCCCTGTGGTCTCAAGCAGAGGTCAGGTGGACTGCATTTACTTTGATCTATCAAAGGCATTCGACAGAGTCCATCAGGAATTACTCATACGAAAGCTAAAATGCTATGGCTTCTGTCCCGCGCTCTGTAAATGGAGGCTCAGTTATTTATCAACGTGCCAAAATTATGTCCGTGTTCATGATATTTTGTCTATACACTTTGTTCCGACCTCCGGAGTGCCACAATGGTCGGTACGGTATTGGGCCCACTGTTGTTTCTTGCTTTTATAAATGATGTCAATTGTGAAAATTATGGAAAAGTACTTCTGTTCGCGGATGATATGAAGCTGTTTTCAAAAATTCAGTGAACAGAGGACTGTGTAAACCGGCAGAAGGATATTTGTACCATTTCGCAGTTGTGTATAAAAAATTGTTTATCTCTAAACACGTCTAAAACCAAAATCGTTACTCTATCGAGGCAAAAGACGCAGGTGTTGTTTTCTTACAAGGTGGGAAACAGCTATTTTTCGCGTAAACGTTATTATAAATTTAGGAGTACTTATTGATAGTCATACTAATTTCAAACCGCATGTTGGGTCCCTTCGTAACACCGGTTTTAAACTACTGGGTGTGATTTCGCGCCTCACACGCAATTTCAAATGCCCGGATACCATCATCGACTTGTTTTGTTCTTTGGTGAGATCGCGTTTGGAATTTGGTTCCGTTATTTAGAACCAGCTCCCAAAAACATATTCCCACCTAATAGAATCAGACCAGAAGCACCTGGTTAGAGTTATCTATGACATATATTTCGAACGTAAGATTTATAATGAATACCATTCTCTTTTAAATATAATAGGCATCACCGACCTACGAAGTCACCGATGTTATCGTGACGCCATGTTTTTCTTTATTATACTAAATTGTCATTTTGACACTCCCGATTTACTGCACAGCGTCAATTTACATGTCCCTCAGCGATTCACGCGCCATTGTACATTATTTGCCCCCAGTATGCCACATAGCACATCACCTGCTGAACGCCTGCAAATTCTGTGCAATCGCATGTCAACAGATATTGATTTCTTCATGCCTCAAAGTATTTTTACTCTTACCTTAACAAATCTGTTTTTAATGCCATGACTTGCGAAATAACCGTGCCTTCCATGCACGGTTATTTCACTGATAAATCTGTGCTCGCGATATCGGCATTTCCTTCTAGCTATAATAAATTGGTGATGTTTTTAATTGTCACTTTATCACATTTTACTATCTGACTTGTGTACCAATGTAAGAGCCTCTATGGTGTATTGGACATGCAATAAAACATGAATGAATGAATGAATGAATGAATGAATGAATGAATGAATGAATATGATGGTGATGATGATGATGGTTGGAGTTTTTTGGCGCAAGGCCAGCTAGGGCAAAGAGCGCCAAACAAAAGTATCCGAAGAAAATAGTGGCTAGAAAAGGCAGAATAACAATAAAATCAATTACCGGCAATGATGATGGCTAGTGTACAGGGGTAGTTTTGATTACGTATGATAGGAAATGAGGTTTAAAAATTTAACATCAGAAAAATATTTAAAAAATTCCCCCGCATTTCCCCGAGGGGGAGAATGTGAAAGTGCGAATGCACGGTTGTCGGCCCGCTTGCGGCGCTTGCGCTCGGCCCCCGCAGCCCACCGCCTCGCCGCCTTCTCTTCCATCTCTTCCATCGGGTTTGTAGTATCACGTGTACACCACGCAGTTATCAAGCCGCTATAACACCGCTGAGTCGCCAACGCACGCCGCTGACGACGTAGTTTGAATGCGTTAAAGATATAAGGCGCGTTACTAACACTGATATCAGCGTCGCGTCCGTGGCTTAGTCGGTAGAGCGTCGCGCTGCGGCCGCAAAGTCCTCGGATCGAAACCTGGCGCCGGATGCTGTTTTTTTTATATAGAGAGGAGGACTGCGGACGCCGCCGCCGACGCCGCCGCCGCCGGCGGTGGAAGGTTTGGGGTCGCTTATAAAGTGCATTCGCACTTAAAACGCGTTCCACAGAGGCCATGGCATTGTCACCCAAAAACAAGGAAGGGTGTAGCGGAATGTGTTGTCTGTATAGTTCTGAAGTGTCTGTGTCTTGTTGTGTCGAGTGCCTTGCAAGTGATTAGGATGTGGACTACGGATAGGCCCTCCCCACACCTGCTACACATGGGTCTTGGAGAGCCAGTGAGCAGGTGTGAGTGTGTTACATGTGTATGGCCTATCCGTAATCTACCTAAGGTAACTTCAATGTGCCTGTTGTGCGAGTCAGTTGTGTAACGTCCCGAGTGGGGTTTTCTTTATGTGTAATTTGTTGTCTGTCTGTTCGCTCCAGTTTGCTTGCCAAGCTTTATGGAGTTGCTGTCTTACGTGGGGCTGGAGGTCTGTGTAAGGTAGTGTTGTTATGTTTACTGTGTTTCGGAGTGCAGCATTGGCGGCCATTTCATCCGCCAGTTCATTTCCGCCGATGCCAAAGTGGCCTGGCACCCAACACACAGTCACCTCAAGGTTTGAAGAATACGCCAGGAAAATTGATTTCAAGACAAGGTTAACTACATGGCTCTTCGAGGACTCTCCGAATGAAAATGTACGGACGACCCTCAGCGAATCTGTGTAGATGATGGATTTGGGAATATGATGTTCAACTATGTGCCTTACAACCAGAAAAATGCCGTATGCTTCTGCCGTAAAATACATGTCTTTACATTCATTGTTCTATATGCTTCAAAACTGGCACCATGCGCAGCAAAAGACACTGCAGTGAAAGTTTTCGATGCATCACTGAAAAACTCTGCAGCCCTGTATTTATTCTGCACATACATGAAATGCTGCAAAATCCCACTTCTTGGTGTCCTGTTCTTATTGTATTTTAAGAAAGACAAGTCACATGCAACAGTACGAAGATGCCATGATGCTACAAGTTCAGTGTGAGATGATTTGAATGTGTCTAAAAAGGAGACCTCATGAATAGTGACCTCGTCCCTCACTCTCTGCGAGAAAGGAAGAGGAATCGATTTAAAAAAAGCTGTGATGTGGATGTATCATTAAAAACCGGTTTAAAAAGATGGTTGTCTATTCATGAAATTTTAGAGGCATATAACAAGTCAACACAGGTTCGCTGGGGTGATAAGCACCATTTGTCACACTCTGAGTAAAGTCTCTGTACAGGGCTCGTACGCAATGCACCACAAGAGAGGCGAAGCCCCAAGTGAAGCACTGGGTCGAGCATTTTAAGGGCTGTTTTCGTGGCTGACCCATACACAACACTCCCATAGTCCAATCTAGGCCGCACTAGGCTTGTGAAAATACGTAACAGGAGTGGCTTGTCCGTTCCATAGGACTGGTGGGACAAAAGTTTAAGAATGTTGAGAGCTTTAACACATTTATATTTCAATTGTTTAGTGTGAGGGATGAACGTAAGTTTTTCATCCAACACCACACCTAAAAACTTGTGTTCCTTCCTCACAGGAATCGATACGCCTTAAGGGTAATGTCTGGGTCCAGATGGATCCCACGCTTCTTGGAGAAGACAACACAGGTGCTTTTTTCTGGGTAAAGTTTAAAACCGTTCTTGTCTGCACAGCTGGCAAGTTTTTTGACAGAGAGCTGGACTTGACGCTCACAGATGGACTAATTGCATGATTTAAAAGATATCTGGACATCGTATACATACATTGAATAAGAAATTGTAGGTGGCAATGCCTTCCCAAGGGAGTTCTACTTAACTATGAACAGAGCGCAGCTTAGAACTCTACCTTCCGGAACGCCGTTTTCTTGCACATGAACTCTTGAGAGTGCGCTACCTACTCTCATGCGAAACGTTCTTTTGGACAAATAACTAGCAAGGGTGTTGAGCATATGGCCCGAAACACCGAAAGACTTCAGGTCACTGAGGATCCCGTAGCGCCAGGCGGTGTCATAGGCCTTCTCAAGGTCAAAAAAGACCGTTGTGCAAAACTGTTTGTGAATGAAAGCGTCCTTTATGCATGATTCAAGGGCGACAAGTTGGTCATTTGTAGATAGCCCCGCCCTGAAGCCTGCCGGGAAGCCCTCGAGAAGACCGTTGTACACAAGAAAGTACACAAGTCTCCTGTTTATCATCTTCTCGAGAAGCTTGCACAGGCAGCTTGTTAGGGCGATGGGGCGATAGCTGGGGGGAAAGGAAGGGTCCTTCCCTTCCTTCAGGAAAGCCAATACTATGGCCTCCCTCCAAGAGCGAGGAATGTGCCCCGAAAGTCATATGTTATTGTATAGATGTAGACGTGTTTCAAGGGTGTCTGAGTGTAGGTGTTGAATCACAGTGTATGTGATTTGGTCTGCACCTGGAGCTGAAGGCTTACATGTGGTCAGCGCTGCCTTTAGCTCATGAATTGAAAAAGGAGAATTGTAAGAAGTGTGGGACGTGTTGTTATCACGCAGGGACTTCTTTTGTACAGATGTTTTGGGTTTCATGAAAGTGTTTGTGTAGTGCGCTGAACTGGACACGTGTTGCAAGTGTTCTGGGAGTGTGTTAGCCTGGTCTTCCAGTGTGTCCGCTGTTGTACTAACCGGCGACAGGCTGTGTGTCTGTTGGCCGTCTACTTTGCGTATTCGTGTCGAGACTTTGTGTGTGTCAGTGTATGATTTGATGGAAGTGAGGAAGGTGCGCCAACTCTCCCTTTTTGCCTCACGACGCACTCGCTTCCCAAAAGCCTTTGCCCGTTTAAAATAACTGAGGTTATCTGACGTAGGGTACCGGCGAAGGACACCCCACGCCTTGTTCTGGGCCTCTCGCGCCCGCCTGCAGTCCTCGTTCCACCAGGGCCTCCTTGGGGGGCGGGACGGACTGGAGGCCTGGGGGAATGGAATTTTCGGCGGCGTAAAGGATGTGCACCATGTAGAGTTGGGCTGCTTTCTCCACATGTAGGTGTTTTATGGATGTGTGGTGTAGTTGAGATGTATGTGTGAATGTGCTCCAGTTTGCTTTTGATTCATTACACCTTTTATGGGAAGATGGACTGCTCGGGCCTGTACCTATATACGTTATTGAAGTGGGGAAATGGTCACTACCATATGGGTCTGTGCCCACACCCCACTCAAGACATGGAAAGAGAACTGCGGAACCAATAGCCAAGTTAAGATGCGAGTATGTATTGTGTCCTAAGTTATGGTATGTAGGCTGTTTTTTGTTGAAAAGGGATGCTCCGGAGGATGTAAGAAACTTCTCTATCAGGCGACCTCGGGCATTCGAACTGGAGGAGCCCCAAAGTGAGTTGTGCGCATTAAAGTCGCCTGTTAGTATATATGGTTCAGGCAGCTGGTAAACCAGTGCCTCGAAATCAGAGCTCGGAAGTGAAAAATCAGGAGAGATGGAAATGGAGCATACCGTTATCAACCTATTAAATATTTTTGTACGGATCGCTACAGCCTTGAGGACAGTGTTTAAAGAGAGAGTGTGGCATGCTAATGATTTCCGGGCGATAATGACCACACCTTCTCAAGAGTGGGTGCAGCGAACCTTGTCCTTTCTGAATACCATCTACCTATTTAAGAAATTTGCTTGTTTAGATTTGAGGTGGGTTTCCTGGAGACACATGATACTTGGCTGACTGGCATGCAGAATCTCATACACATCGTCAAGATTTTTAAGGAGGCCTCAGCAGTTCCATTGGATGATGTTTTCTGTTCCCATTATTTAAATTGAAGGATGAGTGGAGTGTGTGTGTTCGTGTGTGTTCATGTGTCATCTTTCGGGGCTGTTACTCTTGGATTGCGCTTTTTAGGCCTTTCTGCTGGCTTGGGCGTCGGAGGCCATGCGTTGCAGGCAAAAACGGCGTGACGTCCATCTCGTCCTGAGATGTCCGGGGTTTGCCCGTCGAACCGGGCCCCCTGGATTTGGCCCCCTTTCAGGAGCCTTTCGTTGGAGTGGCCACCGTCGGGGGCGCAAGAGGTGGCACGGGCGGTGCGGTGGCGGTGGGAGCCGCTGCGGGGCCCGTGGTGTCCACCCCTCGACACCCTCCAACGCATTGGGGGACGGGGAGGTAGAGGCGGGAGCGGCCCCGGTACCAACAGAAGTGGTTTGCACCACAACCGCTGCTGCCTCAGCAAGCGGCGTGGTGCCGGGTTGGGCTGCGTGAGGCAACCCAGCTGGGGGTGGGTGTGGGACCAGGTCATACTCGCTGAACTGGGTCCCTGTGGACACCAGACGCCGCACCGCCCCCCGGCGAGCCGCGTCGTCGTACCTCCCCAGGGGGAAAGAGGCGAACCTCTTCCGCGCCTCCTGGAAGGTGATGTTCTCAGTTACCTTTATGTTGATTATCTTTTTTTCCAGTCTGAATTTTTCACACTTGCGGTAGTACGCAGCATGTGGCCCACCGCAGTTCACAGAAGACAGGGTATCGGAAGGACAATTCTCGCTTGTATGATCATGCACCGCGCATTTTTCACACGTCGTTCGGCCACGGCAAGAGTTTGTACCATGCCCGAACCGCTGGCACTTGAAACAGCGCCGCGGGTTCGGGATGTACGGACGAATGGAGCAACGGATAAAACCTGCGTTTATGTGTTGTGGAAGAACTGCGCGGTCAAAAGTGAAGGTAATGTGCTTGGTGGGAATCTCCTTGTCGTCTCTGCGAATAGTGATGCGTCTCACGGCATTGACGCCCTGATCCTTCAAGCGGCAAGGAGATCCGCATCCGTTTCGTTGAGATCTGTCTTGGATATCACACCCTGCGAGCTGTTGAGGCGCCGATGGGGTGTGACACTGATGTCGAGATCAGCCAGTCTAGTCTGAGCTAGGAGCTTTGCAGACTGCTGCTTGTCATTTGTTTCGATTAGGAGTTCACCAGACCTTTATTTTTTTGCACTTATACGATTTTCCTATTATGGCTTCAAGATACTTGGTGATTAGGAAAACTCACTGAGATGCAAGAGGGGGGGGGGGGTTGGATTGAGGGACTCCATGACAAGAAATCGAGAGTAATGATCTGGTTCAGGAAATGTCAAAGATGGCAATGGGGGAAACGATACTTCGGTGCGGCCCCTTTTAGGGGGCCGATCACGGTTGGGGTGGGTTTGAAAATACCATACGGCATAGTATAAAACGAGGGAAACGGGGGTACTTTCTTCTTTGACCTTACCGTGGTAGTCAAAGAGGTCCCCGAGCTCCCTGCCTGGTAGACAGGCAGCGAGCCCATCGGCCGGAGCTTGACCAAGGCTCCGACGGCCACCGTTTACGGCTTCTACTCTTCACCTTTCGACACCTCGCTACGGTTTGACACAGCTTATACATGGGAGCTCGTGGTCCACGGTGTCGCTGCTCACCGTCACCATGAATACTCAAGGTGCCCGTGCGGGTGAATGAATGAATAGCCAGCGATCCAAGCGTGGCCTAAAATCCAGTACAATAGCAGTTCATGTTTCTGGGCACACACGGACATGACGGTGTTAGGGGCTACAGTTTTGGCCGGCCTTCTTAAAGAACAATGCAAACACAACGGTCATAATCATCATCAGCTTATCTACGCCCACTGCAGGGCAAATACTTTTCCCATAGATCTCCAATTGCCCCGGTCCTGTGCTAACTGCGACCAATTTATCACCGGTTACTTCCTGATCTCATTCCCCACCTAACTTTCCGCCGCCCACTGCAGCGCCTGATTTCTCCAGGGATCCACTCTATTACTTTTAAGGATCATCGGTTATCTTGCCTTCTCATTAGATGCCCTGTCCACACCTATTTGTTCTTCTTAAAGGGGTCCTGAAATACCTTCCGCCGATGCATGGATCTACATGTAACCAAATAAGACAATGTATTAGCAATCTCCTCCCGCAAGAATTTTGTTAAAGCGATGAGTATTAGCTGAGAAATCGTAAATCAAAAACCGCGCATTATCGTCGCGCCGCGTTTCCTCCTCTTTTCAACTGTTGACGGCGCGCGAGCACTGCCTCCCATGATGCTGCGCTAGTCAGCGGTGACGTACTTCCGCATTACGCTCCTCCGACTGCCGTCTGCTACGGGCAAGTTTTGTTGACACCATGAATTCCGCACTCCGCTCAAGGATGGATAAGCGAACGAAAAATCTGGCCGCATGTGTGCGGTGGCCTGGCCTTGCCCTTTCGCGGTGTGCGTTGCTGCAGTGCAGCACGTGACTTTTAATCGGCGGTGAACTCGCAGCCGCTGGGGAGGATCTTGCGCTCGGTCCCTTTCATGCACCGCGCACTGTTTATCCAAAAAGCGCCGTATCAGATGTGGCCCTGCTGGTGCCGGGTCTTATTTTGCGGTGGTGGTAATTCCTGCCGGCGCCATGTGAAAAAGACATTTTAAGCCGATACAGAACCCGTGCACAAAACGCTTCAATCATGTGACCAGTTCAGCTTGGGGCGACGCGTGGTGGAGAGCGGCAACGTTGGCTAAACATGCTCCGGCGCGGCTCTGAGCTTTCTAGCGCTGGAGCGAGCGCCTTTCTTTGACGATCTCAAACATCGGTTGCCTTGGCAACAAGGCACAAACCGCCCCAGAGGTCAGTTACGGTTGCGTGATCCCGGTTCAGCTTGGGGCCCCACCTCGCGGCATATGGGCACTGCAGGCATACTACTCACTCTCATTTGGAAGTGCGAGATGCGTTTGGCATTACAGGAGGCGATGGTGTGTGTGTTGTGGACGCCTTTGTTTCGCGATGAAATGCGACGTTGTGCTTCTGCGGGTGGATAGTGCTTCCCATGGCCTGGATTATCTTTCTCGAGCGACGTACGACTCAACCTCGCATGGGGTATGTGCAGTGTGCGTGGCTAAAAGCCATCTCGGCTTGCGCGCCAGAGTTAAGTGACTTGCTGTTCGTCCCCGCAAACCGCGCGCGAGGTGAGTGCCGAATTTACGAGGGGCAGGAGGAGGCAGCCCATCGTCTGTCAATCGCGGTTCAGACTTGCAACGCATGTTGTGACGTTGTGTTCGTTCGAAACGCATCTCTGGATTGTTTTGAAGTGGAAAAAAATGTATCCGTCAAACCTGGGCATTCGGCTCAGGGCGTTCTCTGCGATTGCACGAAAGAAGTGCCACGGGGCTTCAACGCTTTCTTTATGGGACGTACTCCGGTAAGAGAATATCCATGTCGTGTTATGGTCGTGTTGCATTCAATACGAACGGTTAAGCGTTTGTTTACACTTGTTTCGTTTGTCGTAAAATGTCCAAGCACTCCGGCACTACGCTGGCAGATCAGCCGGCGAGTCGACGCTGAGCAGACGACTCATCTCTTTGCCGGAAGTGCGTGAAAAAGCTGCCCAATAGCAGGATGTCTAGCTCATGACGAACATCGGGGAATCGATGATGTAGACATGTGAAGATGGCGGCGTCCAAAAAAACGAAGGAAAGGGTGAGAAAAAAGCGACAAACTTTGCAACAAAAGTGTGAGCTTTCCGCTTCGCGTAAAAGAGTAATACTTGGCCCAGATGACCTTGACGATCCAATCTAACGATTGCGCTACTTCATTTAGTGTGCTCAAAATGCCTTTCAGGGCCCCTTTAATTTCTACTAATATGTCCTTAACACGCGTGTGTTCCCTGACATCCGCTTTCCTCTTGTACCCTAATATTACACCTATTATCTCCCATTCCATTCCTCGCTAAGTCGACCTCAACTTAAGTTCAAGCTAAGTTTAGCCTCCAAGTATTTGCCGGCACTCACCCCGTAAGTGAGTGCCGGCAAAATGCCGCTGTCATACACTTTATTATTGAGTGACAATGGTAGGCTGCCATTCATTATCTGAAATGCCTACCGAATGCACTCCACCCCATTCTTATCATTCTAATTATCCCTGCGTCATGGTTGGGATATGGGGACACAGTTTGGCCTAACTAGATATATTCGCTTACCCCTACCACCCCCTTGCCACCCATTTCGAACTACTGTGCTCTCGCGAGGTTTTTTAGGATTACTTTCGTTTTCTGCATATAAAGGGACCTTGCCACACTTTTGATAAGCGCCTTTACCCTTTCTTTCCCGTCTGGAACCACTGACAAAGCTGTACTTATCGCCACCACGGAGCGGCACTGCGTGATTCGCTCGTCGCACCAGGTACGCCAGCACGGAGCGGCACTGCGTGATTCGCTCGTCGCGCCAGGTACACCTTCCATTTCTGCTTTGTTTTTGTGCCTTTTTTAAAAAAGGGCCCACCTCCCCGCGAGGGGGACTGGAGTAAATGCGTCGCATAGGGGGTGGGTGTATTGCGTTAACGTTTAGTGTTTGGGGAGTTGGTGGTAGTGAATGCCTTGTATCAACAGCTTCTTGACGTAGTTTGAATGAGTTAAGGATATCAGGCGCGTTCGTAGCCTTTCATTGTGTGTCGGTTTTGTGGCGCAGTGGGAAGAGCACCATGTACCTCGCGTTCCGCCCACATGTAGTGAATGCGTTTTATCAGCAGCTTCATGACGTAGTTTGAATGAGTCAAAGATATAAGGCGCGTTCGTAGCCTTCCATTCTGTGTCGGATTTATGGCGCAGTGGGTAGAGCACCATGTACCTTGCGTTCCGCACGCAGGGTCGTGGGATCGAAACCAGGCGCCGGTAAGTATTATTTTTTTTATAGTGTAGGGGGAGGGGTGCGGACCTGTTGTTGAGAGCGAGGAGGGTAGCGTGATGCGGGAGAGGAGGAGTGGGGGAGAGGGCGCACCTGGAACGGCTGTTGCGGACGCCGAGGCACGCCGACAACGCCGGGTGACATCGTGAGTTAAAGAAATGCTCTGCATTTAAAAGTTGGTATCGGAAAGCGTTCATTTGCGAAACTGAAGGAAAACCCGCCAACAACCGCTACATGACGTTGGGGACGTAATTCGAGTCGTCGAAGAACGTCCAAACAGGGAAAGATAGAAAAATCTTTTTAGCGAGTTTTTGAGTTATGTTACGGGCATAGAGCAGTAATTTTTGACTGAGGTACTTTGCGGCCCCCTAATCTAAGTACTGGGTGTGTTGGGTGACCACGTACTGCAAACATTTAAGATTTCAAAAAAAAAAATTGAAAAGGTGTTGCAGGGTCTCTTTTGTTTTCAGGCCCACTGTTATACTCTGCTTGTGCAGTGCGGAAAGCATGTTTTAGAATTCGTCCCCCGAGTTTCTTAGCGAAAAAGCGTCATCAGAAAATGTGAGGTTACTGTCGTATTTTCCGTTTACACTTACGCCCGCCTGTTCAAAGGACCAGTTAAGGCCCAAATTCACCGTGTGCCCGTTCTCGAGTTCCTCGCATGTACCTAGAAAGATCCCAGCCCGTATATTTTATGACTATGCCCAAATTTTAGCTTCGTGCTTGCTTGGCATTTTACAGTATGTACACTGGAGTCCACTGTTAAAGGGAAACGGCGAGCGTGTGGCCACTGCGCTCCGCGAAGTGCCCGCGCAAAGAAGTGGCGAGAATCGGCGACAGCCGGCACATGCACCCTGACCGCATGAGGCGGGGGAAGCCGCTCTGTCGTCTGCTACGGCGCTTCTCACATCTTTCGAGTGGGAAAACAGCGCAGCCGGGCGCAGCGGAACGCCGTAGCAGACGACAAAGTGGCTTCTCCCGCCTCAGCGGTCAGTGCGCATGTGCCGGCTATCGCCGATACTCGCCACTTCTCGGCTCCGGCGCTTCTTAGAGCACAGTGGCCACGCGCTCGCCGTTTCCCTTTAACAGTGGACTCCAGTGGACATATCAGACGGAACGGCTGCAGGAATCGATAACTAGATGTGGCATTGTCGACAATGAACGTTGTGTTGCTAAAGGAACTAGAGGAAGTTTCGGAAAAGTTACAGCGAAAATTGGTGTCGTTTTTCTCACGATGCTTTATAATAGTGTCACGAAGCGAAAGACGACGCAGTTGTCTTCAAAGAAAACAAGTTTATTGGAGCGAACTTGTGCTCCCCTAACAACTCAAAGAATACACAGGCGATGAGACAGCAGTCAAGAAAGTGACGTGCGTAGGCGAGCGTCGAGAGTCGAATGCCGCAGCGTCTGCTTTGCGGTCATTTATCTCTCGGCACGAGGGCTTCTGGAACAGTCGAATTGCATCCAGAACACTGTAGATCATGGAAGATTATGCTAAGCTGGTGAAGTTAGTTCGCGACTCTCTCTCTATCAAAGGAGATAACACGTGCAGCATAAAGAATAGAACATGCGCTTCAATTGCTCCACAGATAACATAGCCCAGCATAGCCGGTCGGCAAAAACAAAACATAAACAAGCAAACACAAAACATTGGTCACCCCCCCCCGCTCTCAGAGGGCATCGACCCGATGCTAAACTTAAAGATAGTCGAAAACAACAACAACAACAAAAAAGGGCCTCATCGTGCGTTGTAAGGTTTCAGACGAACCACATGCACGACTTCGGGCCGCGTGCATCGTCGGGATGTTCCGGAATCACAATCGCGGATAACCTTGTAGTTAAGTTGGCCAACACGTTGTAAAATCCGATAGGGTTCGAAATACCGTCGTAGAAGCTTCTCACTGAGTCCACGTGACCGGATGGGAGGCCAAACCCACACACGGTCCCCTGAGTGGTACTCGGCGTCTCAGCGTCGGAGGTTGTAGCGTCCGGCATCTACCAGCTGCTGGTCCGTTGTGGGAACTCGAGCGAGCTGGCGGGCCGGCTCCGCACGCTGAAGGCATCCATGGAAGTCGGGGTTGAGGGCATCGTCTTCTATTTGCGGAAGCATGGCGCCAAGCATCCTAGTCGGCCGTCTTCCATGGGCAAGCTCGAATGGTGTCATCTGCGTAGTTTCGTGGACAGCCGTGTTGTACGCAAACGTGACATGCGGAAGGACAGACGGGAAGATGCATCAATGAAGGCCTGCGCGAGCATGCGTATGCTCTACGTGTAGGCAGCGGGAGCCACCTTGTCTCGCATTGCAAGGCATGTGGGTGCATCCCATTTTTACATAGAACCAAGGTTCTAAAGCGCTACAAGGAATCACGCACACGCGAGACTTTCGAAGCCTACTCAATAGCGAAAAAAGGAAGACAGAAATGTGTCAGTCAGGCTTCAGTCGCACTTCTTCAAAAAGAAATAGCGTATATCGACAGATAGCGCTTGTCAGGTTCTGAAAAACTCGTTGTTCGCTCACAGTGCAAATCATCCCAGCATGTTTTTTTTTCTTTCCTAGGGTTGTGACGTCACTTTTTCCTCGTGTATATATTGCAGAACGCAATAAAGCACCCCCAGTTGTTAGTAAGCGCTTGTACTGTCTTTTCGTCCGTTAGTCCCCGTCTCTGCGCTGTTTTTTCCCCCTGGGAAGGACTTCATCCGAAGTCTTATGTGCAACGACGACGTACATAGACAGCATATCAGCGATTGCCTTGTTCAGACGTTCCGTTAGCCCGTTCGTTTGGGAACGGTAGGCCGTCGTTCTTCGGTGATCGGTGTTGCTGTATAAAATTCCTTGCATGAGCGACGCAGTGAAGGCCGTTCCGCGGTCCGTGATTGGGACTTCAGGGGCTCCATGTCGCAGCACTACTTGGTTTATGAAGAACTTGGCGACTTCTTGTGCAGCCCCCTTAGGAAGAGTGGCGGTCTCTGCGTAGCGCGTCATGTAGTTTGTCGCTACGACAATCCACTTGTTCTCGCTCGGATTGTGACGTAGGGAACGGGCCCAGAAGGTCCATTCCGATCTGTTGGAAAGGCTTCGATGAGACGGCGATCGGCTGCAGAAGTCAGGCGGGTCTCTTCGGTGCCGTTGTTCGTCGCTGGGAGTCATGGCAGCTCCTGACGTAGTGGGTGACGTCAGAAGTAAGGCGGGACCAGTAGTACTACGTCTTGATTTTTCCAGTAGTGCGAGCTGTGCCGAGGCGTCCGGAAGACGGGTCGTCGTGGCATGTTTCAAAATTTCTTCGCGAAGGTCTGCGGTGATTACAAGAAGATAATTTGTTCTCGTCCCGGGGCTGAAATTCTTCTTCACGAGGACAGAGTTTTTCAGGCTGAATGCTGGTAAGTTCCATTTGAAGGCCCTAGGCACGGCGACGTTGCGTCTTTTGAGGTAGTCGATTATGACGCGTAACTCGGGGTCGACTCGCTGCTGTGAGGCTAGGTCGCTCTCCGTCACAACTCTGAAGAACGCGCTGTGTGCATCGGAATCTTGAGGTGGTGGGTTGACGGAGGTGCGGGACAGACAGTCGTCGTCGGAGTGTTTCTTACCGGATTTATAGGCGATCGTAACGAAAAACCCTTGCAGGCGCAAGCTCCACCGCCCAAGACGGCCCGAGGGGTCCTTCAACCTTGAACGATGTTCCATGCACGTAGGGGCGAAATTTCGAAATGGCCCATATAATCGCGAGGCACTTTTCTCAGATGCTAAGTAGTTTTTTTTTTCTTCCTTGGACATACCACGGCTGGCATAGGCGATTAGTTTTTTGCAACCGCTTTGCTTTTGGACTAGGACCGCCCCCAAGCCTATATCACTGGCAACCGTATGCATTTCTGTTTCGGCGTTTTCGTCAAAATGGGCGATCATAGGCGGTCTCTGCAGGCGTTGTTGCAGCTCGCAGAATACTTGGGCTCTTTCCCAGCTGAAAGGGGTGCTATCTTTAGTAGAGCGCGTGAGTGGCTCTGCTATGCGTGCGAAGTTTGCGATGAAGCGGCGGTAGTATGCGCAGAGTACGAGAAATCTTCGCACGGCCTTTTTGTCTTTCGGTCTGGGGAAGTACGCTAAGGCTCATCTTTTCGCCGGTTCAGGCAGGTCTCCTGCGGTGTTGACGGCGTGTCCCAAAAACTTGAGTTCGTCGTGAGCGAAGCGGCACTTGTCAGTCTTCAGCGTTAACCCCGACATGCGAATAGCCTCGAGTACAGACTCCAATCTTGCGAGGTGTTCGTCAAAGTTTCGGGCGAATACCACAAAGTCGTCGAGGCATACGAGGCAGGTGTGCCACTTCAGGCAAACTAGCACAGTGTCCACGACCCTTTGAAAGGTTGCTGGCGCCGTGCACAGCACAAAAGGCGTCACTTTGAACTCCTATAGGCCGTCCGGGGTTGTAAATGCAGTCTTCTCTCGGTCTCTCTCGTCCACTTCAATTTACCAGTAGTCGGTCTTCAGATCCATCGATGAGAAGTACTTCGCATGGTCAAGGCCGTCGTCGATTCGTTGCAGGGGGTACACGTCCTTTTTGGTGATTTTGTTCAGTCGCCGGTAGTCAACACAAAACCTTAATGGGCGGTCTTTTTTCTTCACCAGTACGACCGGCGCAGCGCAGGGGCTTTTCGATGGCTGTATAATGTCGCTGAGCATGTCGTCGACTTCAGGCCGCATGGCTTCCCGCTCGTGTGAAGAGACGTGGTACGGTGACTGTCTGTTCGGTGGGGCTCCATCTTCGGTTATTTTTCGGTGCTTCGCAAGAGGTGTGTGGCCTAGTTTTGAGTTCGACGAAAAACACTCCCTGTAGCGACGCAGTAAAGCCAATAATTTGTTCCGTTCTGCTTTCGGTAACGCCTGATTCACGTCGAAGGAATTCCGAAGCTTCAAGTTGTCTTCGGGTGCGCGTTCAAATTCGGCAAGCGCGATCACGTCATTTGCTACTTGCGTTTCTTCGAAAAACGCAATTGCAGCGCCCTTGCTTAAATGCTGGTAATCGTCGGTGGAATTAGTAACCAAAACGTGGGATTGGCGCTGCTTGAAGCGCGCAATGCTTCTTGTGGACGCCGCTCACCCAGTGGACGCTGCTCACCGGGTTGCTAGCAATTTATGTGCCTCTTTTGTGTTGGCGTACGTGAAGTGCATTTTTTTGCCTTTGGCAAGGGAGTATATTATTTCTATTTTTAACTTAAAATGGAAAATTTAGGCTTTAGTCCTACGAATCTTCACATTTTGGCATTAGAAATGCAAGGTCTCTCTTGAACCAGTTCTGGGGTGCCGCTATTTCCGCAAAAGAAAGGGAACGATCAACCTTTACCCAAAGCACCAAGAACAGCTTAGCCGCTTGGGCTACCCGAACAGTTGGGGTACCCTGTTCTAAACCTCCTTATTTGTACTTGCTTTCGTTGTATTCTTTTCCTTTTTTGAACGGGGTTACTATGATGATGTCTGAACAGACCACTTCTTTGGGCGGCCGATGCATTGCAGTGTTGTACAAATGAAGAAAATATTGAAGCAATTGCAATTTCCAAAAATGAAATATCTACTAAATCAAGCAAGGTGTGTCGTGGTGTGATTTTGCTAAATCAAACTCTGACAAAGTTGTCCTCTGGGAGAATAATAACAACAAAAATGCTTGCATCAGCACAAGTTACTGGGTAGCAGCATACTCTTCATGTGTACAACGACCGCTATAATAAAGGGCTCTATAATAAATCGCTAAAGACAAGCTCACACGGCGTCCCTTTATCCAAGCTTCGTCGGTGGGCTGCCTTCAGCAGCGCCACGTCTTTAGCGGTGCCATCCTTATTCTAAGCATTTTCAAGCTAGGCTTTCATCTTCTTGTGTGGAGTGCGCCCTAGCGGCGGCAGCGTTGTTGCCAACGATGGCGAGAAGGCATCACTCCCAATGCTTTGCGTTAAGAAAATACCCTGCATCGATACAACGTAAGAGGTAGCCGCGTACCTTGCATGAGTACATACAACAAAAGTCAATGAACCTAAATATGCAATGACACAAGTTCAAGTTGTTGAGCGGGGGGGGGGGGGGGGGGGCAACAGGGATCGTTGTGGAAAAATGAGATTTCAGAAAATAGTCCGCACGTATAGCGCATTCATTCAGGGTACCGCCTCGTGACTTCGAGTGATCAAGAACCACTTATTCCTTTCAAAGCCGCTCTCTGCGGGGGCTAAGTAGTCCGGCTACGTCAGAAAGAATGTAATTAATTCATTAAGACAGTCCTAAAAACAAGTTTCACTCGGCCGATGACTCGGCAGATGGGATCCCTGTGTCCACTGGTAGATGGCACTGCCTAACCTTCAGGTTGAAGGTGTAAGTTATCCGAAGTTCCAGATAGGCCGCCCTCGCTGTTGAGTAGCTTCTTCCGACCGTTGGTGCAAAGCACTGATTGGTGATAGCTATGATGGCTGGTGTGATTTCAGAATTAAGAATGTAATTGGTTGATTGGCTAGTTCAACTGTTTCCGAGTAGCTAATTGGTTATTAGCACGATATAATATCGTTGGGCGATCTCCCTGGCACCCTAAGGCACTACCGAGATAGTCAAAACTGGAAATTATTGAATAAGCTGCGTGAAAAGAATGAATACCTCAACTTTTTTACGCGGTTTAACGCACCAAACCTACACCTGCGCAACGACGGGCGCTGTAGTATCAGGGTGTGGGTTGTTTTTAACCACCCAGGAATTTACAACTGGCGCACAAACCTTGATACGTGTGTTGTTCCGCTTTTCGTCTCCCCGAAAAAGGCGCAATCGCGGTCGGCACCGACCCGACGCCCTAGGGATCAGCAGCCAAACCCGTAGACAGTGAGCCTTCGCGGGGCGGTAACAACATCGACTATTATGAACTTTATGCTAAAGTCTTGTCGGAGACAAAATTTGTGGCTTCAATTTGGCACCATAATATGTGTTGTAAATTATATTTTAGAAATTCGAGGTAAAATACGAATTATGAGATTAAATAAAACGCATTTTGTACTTTGTTGAGCGCTGTAGAGAAAACACAGGACGAATGATACAAGGACGAGCGCTACTTCCAACTGAATTTTAATAACAACCATGGCACATATGAATAAAAAAAGAATCACAACACGCTCAAATGATTATGAATTTTAACACATCACTACACATCCCCGCACGCACTCGTCAGGCACGCAGGTGCGACAAATGTTATTCAAGAAGGCCAGCTCTTCGAACTCAAAGATATGGACGTCGAACTGACGCAGTCGCCTATCCGCTGCATTTCCGCAGCCTCAACAATCTCTCGCGTGCGCTGATCCGCGTCTCAAAAAATGACCGAGCACGCATCGTACATAGGCTCACACTTGTAGCACCTTTGGCAGTGAATACCCAAATTTCTATCTTTGCCTCTCCATACCTTGTTGCAATGTTCCCGTAGGCGAGTGTTGAGGCACCGTCCAGTTGAGTGTTGAGGCCTTCTTCGATTATCACTTATCGCACGTGCGTGCCTGACGAGTGCGTGCGGGGATGTGTAGTGATGGGTTAAAATTCACAATCATTTGAGCGTGTTGAGATTCTTTTCTATTTATATGACCCGTGGTTGCTATTGAAATTCTGTTTTAAGTAGCGGTCGTCCTTGTATCCCTCGTCCTGTGTTTTCTCTACAGCGCTCAACAAAGTTATAATGAATTACCAACTCGCTCGTACCCACACGTTGTTAAGCATTTCGTACACCCGGGCAACCGTTTGTGCGCTTACACGTGGACAACAATTGTATCGGGGCTCTGGTACTGAAGTTACTCAATTATCATGGCGACACTCTTTCGCGTGAAACGCTAATTTGTCCAGAAGAAGAAGAGAACGAATGACGAACAAATGCCAATAATAGAGACCAAATTTGACGCTATTGTTCTGCGCGCATGCGTTGTTATACTTTCCAGCTTTTCTGCAGTACAGTAAAGCAGTAAACCAGCTCTTGAAAATCATTCCAAGAAACTCGATGACAACTGGTAATCCCCCGAAATTATTTGAGAAGTTTTAGTAGCCTAAAACCACTGTAGCAAAGTTTAATGGAGAGCGCCTTAGTCAAAGTTTACCACACAAAGTACGAAAAAAAAACGCAAATAATTACGAATTAGGCAACCATGCTCAAAAGACTACCAGTAACTTGACTAGACAGGAAGACAATTTCTGCAAAGGGTAAAATGCTGTAAAGCGACACGGATATCTAGCCAATATTCAGATATGGAGAAGTCCACATGTGCCAAATTTTACACTTTCTTAACGGACATTTCTTATTCAGTTGTGCGCTGTGTGACAGAGTGCGCTTCTAGGACGATTTCATGGTAGCATGGTTAACACCGAAATGCCGCAAAGCGAGAATCTGCAATGCACGCATTCCCGTGTACGTTTTATGAAACGGTTGAGGTGTCATCGGTTTGAGTGTGCGGGAACTCCGAGGATTCTTTACTGTGCGATACTGTACTAAGGCTATGAAATATAAACGGATGCGTGAGCCCGTCATCCTCAGTCTGCTCAGGATTTAATCTATAAAAGAAACAGGGGGTTTAATTTTCAATACCTTCTACGATAACAATCGATTCTTAGCCACTGAGAACGTGTACTCGCAGTAAGAACAGTCACACACCACATCTCAACTGAGGCAATACTTAAAATCATCATTCATGTAAATTTCAGAGGGGTGCCTACCTCCGAAATACTTTATTCAAAGTATCGTTGACTGTGGCTAAAAATTTGTTCCGCTAGTGCAGACATTTTTCCGTCTTTATAATAAAAGGGAGTCCCAAATCAGCGCATGGGTAACAGCCATATCTCGCCTTGCACTTGTTTGTTTTTAAACCATATGTCTCGTGCGCCTTTCAGCACTCCCAAAATTTCTTTACTGCTATTAAGCCGCCGACTGGAGAAAGAGCAAGCATAGCTTTGGAAAGATGTACAATTGTTTTGCTACGTGCGCACGGGTTACTTGCTACCACAGATAATACTCGTCATTATGCGCTAGCAGATACTCTACTGTGGCATGACAGTAGCCGCATACGAGCTCGGTTTAAATCAGAAGGATATCGTTCCGTTTCTTCTCTCCCTAAGAGAAAAGCGTTAGTTTGCGGCGAAAAATCTATTGCGGCACCGAAGCAAGAACACCTGTTTACGTATATAAAAACATACTTACGTAGACGAAAGAACCGTCACGATGGCACAAAATAACAACCCCAAAGTCTTCATCGCTTCCTACGGAAAGTTAGGAATACGGGTACCATCTAGTTCTTAGAAAAAAAATGTGGCCGCCGTTATATAGTTGTAAGACAAAAACGAAGGCTCATCTGCCCAAATATAGCCTTTCATCTATAGGGTTCCGTTTGTTAGGGAGACGCTGAATAGCAAAAAAAAAAAAATTGACGAGGCGATGGATGTCTTTTCTTCCATCTTAGCATCAGAAACAGTAGAAAACTACTTTATTTCCGCTTTTTTCATAGCTATTAAGTTCTCCAGAGAGCGAGCCTCCTGCTGGAGACAATAAAAAGAGAGAAAACGAAAGATAGCCCTCGAACCATCGAGGGTTGGTTTTATTGGTTGTCTGCTCTCTGTTTACCTGTCTTTTAAACTAATGGGCGAAAATGTGTCTTGTCATACATGTTCATCACTTCCCATTATAGAAGCTAAGTGCTTGCGGTAAGGACGATTCATGAAGATCTTGCAGATGCTTAAAAGCGAGGTGCTATATAAAAATATTCCACTTAAGTTGGCTACAACATAAACGCGATTTTGTAGAGGAAGTGGCTGCATTATGTTCATAATGTGAACGGTTATTAGTTATAACAATGCAAGGTCAAGTATGAAAAAACAGTGTCACGAACATTATGTATTTAGAAAACTATCTTGAAATAGAACGGAAAAGCGGGCAGTTAAAGTAACCGAAACATTCTTCAAAAGACATGAGACGATGAGTCTATAAAGAGAGGTTGCTGACTAAAAGTGAAATTGTTTAAAATACAGATGGCTGGTGCAGAGGTTGTGACTTGCTTTATAATAAATGGCAGTAAAAGGTTTATTAGTAACAATTAAGGCCAGCATAACAAAAATTGCCGGGTCGTCGCATTGTCTTCGGAGAGTAAATTGCCCCAAGGGCCTATACCACCGAAAAGGCGAGTGCTGATGTCTGAAGAAGGTGCCGGGAATCCTTAGAGCTTCGTCATTCAACATTACAGTTTATTCGCGAATTACATTAACGAAAAAAACAAGTGAAAATGTCACAGACAGAACAAGAAAGAAATTCCTGATGTGAGATTCTGACGCCTATGCATGGGGACAATCGATGTGGCTGGTCGATCCTTACAGCCGCGACTACACAGTGCGTAGCGGACTGAAAAGCCGCACACACGAAGGTGGGGTACGCTATTACTTAGTTAGCCGAGCAGTGTTCAGCTATGCTACCGCATCTCTTCAATATCACTCTAGCAGTCAGCTTCCTTCAAGCCCATGCGATTAGCTGATGACAATCAGCTGCATTAAATATGGCAAGAATAGCGCTTTCAAAGTTTCCTTTCACCTGCGGAGTGGTGTTTATCCCTTGGTTGCGGGCGTGAAGAAGAAAACTTCGGAGTTTTTCTTCTTCGTTATTGCCTAATTTATGCTCGGTAGCTATTCATATATATCACCGAACCTCATATTTCTTGAAATTGGTTCACTCAAGCGCGAGTAAACAACGTGCAACGAGGACGTGAAGCACCGCCATACCCTAACCGGCTGGCAAATGCGCTTCTGCTGAAATGTATTTTTCGCACCCACCCTACTCAGTTAAATACTCCCGAAAACTAACAAAGCAGAACCATATTTATCAAGTCATGATTTCAGTAAGACGGGTTTTCGCTCTGCAACCGATACGGATGTCCCGGGTAAGATAGGCCTCAACCACCGACGTTCTTATCTTGCGCTGTGGCAGTCGCCCTAGCGCCGTTCAGCGTCTGTTGTCCAGCGTGTGTGGTAGCTCTTAAATGTTCATTGCTGCGGCGTTTTCCCTAGCGCGAGACTGTACCTCAGCAACCAAATACCTGTGCATGGCAATCCACGCCAGTGCCCCGAAGTCGAAGCATAGGAACAGAATAACGCAGTCAAACCAGCGAACATTACTCGCAGCAGACACCTCGAAGGAACTCTAAACGCAGTAAGGCAAGGCGGTAATGTTTACGCATGCACAACACATAAGAAGGGCTGGGTGACCTCTCAGTTTTGGCATCAAGCTATTGGCTGGTAATACTAGCGAGCAGGGAAAGAAGAGTTTGCGTTTCTAGCGTCACTTTTTTTTTCATAGGCATCGGGCTTCGGCAACCGGAGAGGTCCGAAAGAGTTGAATTGAATTAAAATTGGAATTTTACGCGCCGGAGTTACCCTCGGACACGAGCCATGCCGTATCGCACTGCTGAAGATTAACACTTCGGGACCTCTGACGACCACCATTTGGTATACACGGGCATTACGCTTCTTCGCCTCTATCGGAAAAGCAGTAGCCGCATCAGGGATCGAATCTGCGTTCTTGTACTACTCAGAAGCACAAAGCCTTCGGCAAAATAATTTTGCAATGAAACACTTCGTCGATATCTTATATTTCAGCTAGGCGAATTGCTGGAATGACCAAAAAGGCCTCGGCGGAAATGAGGCGTCCCCTGGGGCAAAGAGTTTCATAATAATATATACTAGAGGGAAATCTGGCGCAGCATTCGCGGGCCGCCATGGGCGGCGCCATTGCAGCTAGCGACGTTCCTCGCCTCCTTGGCTTGGTTAGCCACATGGCTTCTTTTTCGTCTTGAAGCCAAAAGGGGTAACATTGTTTTTTTGTTCATCTTCCATGAAGCTTCTAAATAATTCCTGACAAATAAATCTTTCTGGGGCTTTAATTTTGTAATAACAGAACAAATTTGATTAACTTTTTGCAGTATTATTGTTGGATTTTTGCAGCCAAAGCCAACTTTTCAGCCAGTTCGTGAGCCATGCCCAGGACAAGTGGAACGTGCCTGCTCGGTACATGACGGCACGCTCGCTGAAACACGGCTCCCCTAGACAGTGTCGCCAGATTTCCCTCTATAATATATAGTAGTATGAAACTCTATGCCCTGGGGTTGCTGAATAAAGAAAAAGAAGCGCGCCAGGAGCGCAGCCAGCGGGAGCTCGCTCCACGAGTGGGGCTCTCGCGGCGGTCGGTTTGTTGCCAGCTTTGATAGACGGACGTCTGGTCTCCTCGTTCCCTTTCGCCACACAATTTGCTGGTGCCAAAACTGCCAGCTTTCCGGTCCCGCCGACGCGCGGAATGGAATCGTTTCGTCGCCGCCGGGACGTTCTCCGTACTACCATCACGAAGAAGATGACGGCACTCGACGCGCTGCCGCAGAACCCGGCGGCACCGACTCTCGATTTACCGACGCCTCTGGGCATCATTCTTGACAAGCAGCAAGCCTTGCACGAGCTCGACAGCAGATTAGGGCGAGTCTCACCGAAGAGGAATTTGACGCCGACATTTTGGACGTAATTGAGTACGACGAGCGCATGTGCGCCCTTCTCACGCGCGTGTGCTCCGTTACGAGTCCGGCCCCTTCAGCCAGCGCAGCTACAGCCGAGTCTGATGAGCCTTGCCGGAGTGCACCTTTGAAGCGTCGACCGGGCATCCTTCAAGCAACGCAGGGTACCAGCTTCGCCGCACTCCCGAAGCTCCAAATACCGACGTTCTCGGGCGACCGACGCGATTAGCAATGGTTCTGTGACCAATACGATTCCAGCATCCACTCGAACGCAGCCTTGCCACGCATCGAGTAGTTAAAGTACCTGTTCTCGTACTTGACCGGTTTTGCTAAGGACGCGATCAATGGCATAAGGCTGGCCGACAACAACTACGACTTTGCCGTCAAGGTCATCACCAACCAATTTGGGCGGAACGATGTTCTCGTGGACGACTACCTGGACAAAGTGCTCGCCCTGGAGCCGGTGCAGAGTTCGCCCAACACCGAAAAATTGCGGGTACTCTACGGCACAGTCGCGTTTCGCATAAACGCGTTAAAGGGCCTGGGGATCTCCCCAGACCAGTACTCCGTGGTGCTCCACCGCGTTCGCTACGGACCTTGCCGTATGACATGGGCCTCCTGTGCCGCCAAAAGCTGAAGGAGGCGAAGCAGGACGCATCCGAGGTCTCCGCATCCCTTTTCGCCAGGTCCAAGGAAATCAAAGTGATCCTGGACTTCCTCCGCGTCCAGGTGGAAATTCGAGAGGACAGCGCGTCCGATCGTTCTTTTCCATCCACGCGCCGCGGCCAGGGGAGACAGCAGTCATCACCTCCGCGCATCGCTCCTCCAACGGCGATGACTCTCAGCGCCATTTTCCGTCCCCAGGGCGGCCCAGGTGTTACCTTTGCAGCGCTCAGGACCACGTCCTCGCCCACTGCACAGCAGAAATTACGCCTGAGGAAAAGCGAAACCATTTGCAGGCAGACAAGTGCTGTATTAGGCGTAGTAAATTCAACCATTTCCACTCTCATTTTTTACGAGCTTGCTGATAACTTGCTTAGAGGCATAATCTATTCGAAAACAAGTTACCACTCGACTGCACGTATCGTTACGGGGTGGCGAGGCCACGCGTGCAGGATCCTAAAACAGAAGATGCGTCCACTTCGGGTTCCGTTTCCAGACTGTCTTTATTGGGAGAATCTCGAGAGAAGGAAAAAGAATTATACACACAAAAAAATGGGGAGGGTTGCTGCAGGCATTCACCGCAACGCAGACACCGCGCGCGCGCGCGCGCGCACACACACACACACACACACACACACACACACACACACACACACACACACACACACACACACACACACACACACGCGCACGCACGCACGCACGCACGCACACAAACACACACACACGTGCACGCACGCACGCACACGCACGCACACGCACACGCACACACTCTTCGCGCAGGTCACAGCACAGACATAACAGTCGAACTCCGGCGTCCTCGGGGCAACAGACGCTCTCCGAATGGGCCTCCCCGAACCCTGGCGGCCGTTTCGAAGGCGCCCACGGCGGTCGCACTAGGTGTCGGGTGACGGGACCCAGGCGTTTTACGTGATTCACTGGAGGCAGGCAAGCTATGTGAACTTGGTCTGCGTGTGGCGCCGACGCTTCTTCAGTTTCGTCTCTCTCGTTGGAAGCAGCTGCTTACAATAAAATACAACTGCAGAACAGCCAAAGCTCTCGTCTGTGGTCAATGTTCACGGCGGCACCTCACGTCGCTGTGCGACATCCAGCTCCCTGCGGGAAGGTTCGAACCGGGCAGCAGAAGACAGGATCACAGTCGCAGCGACACGCCGACACTCAAGGCAGCCAACGCAGTTACGTCCTCTTCGACCAGCGCTGCAGGACCCACGCGAGTACTTCTGCAGACAGGACGTGAATGGGGACTCGGCACAAGCCGCCAGCTGCTCGTTCGCTTTTTGTTGGATTCTGGCAGTCAGCGGAACTTCATTCGACGCGATGTCTCCCAAGCACTCGCTTGTCACGCTACCGGCTTCTAACGTCTGACGCTCGCCACGTTCGGAGACACTCGCCCAAGAACACCTGTTACGTGCAACAGAGCCTCTTTGTCGCTTAAAAGCCAGCATGCTGACCAGCACATCAAAAAAGAGGCTCTCGAAGTCCCAAACATCTGCCCTCGCATGACCGCCCGTCAGCAAAGAAATCGTTCATGCAATGGCCGCTAAGCGTCAAGTTGCTGCTGATGCCCGACTTGCGCCCACATTTTAGGAGCATCAGGTTTAGCGTGCTCATCGGGTCGGACGCCGATTAGAAGGTGGCAACAGGAATCTTTTCCAGAATTTCTTCCACTCTGATGGCTGTGGAGACAGTTCTGAGCTGGACTGTTCAAGGTGCTCAGTTCGACAACCCAACGCCTTCGGCTCATTCGAGCGTGCTCTTTTTATCTCTCGGAGAATCGCCCCCCGAAGACGCTGGCACAGACCACAGACGTTGATCGATCGTCCATGCGCCGCCCAGAAGCCATCGGAAATTAGCACACTGCGGAAAACTTTACGTTCAACGACTCCTCCTTTCAACCATACGAACTTGAGGATCATTAGGCTACCCATATGAGGGCCCCTCATAGTAAAAAATCTTCTATAGCCCTCGTCGACCGCAAGCAAGCTGCGCATACGGGCCCGGTAATTTCAAGCCGCCGAGGAGCATCGTTTTTGGCACCGACAGAAATATTAGCACCTTCTTCGGCTTCGACCCGTTTTAGGAGGCGTCGGCGCAGCCGCCACCCAAGCTCCGAATGGGAGACGTCGTGCTAGTGAATGACTATTTGCTGCCTGACGTTTAGCAACTTGGCTGCCGTCTTCACCTGTTTAACGGATGCGACGGAGTTCTGCAATTATGGACCCTCTGCAATTAGATTTCTCTCCGCCAGCCACCGGGACTTGAGATACGGTGACCGCTTCAGCGCATGTGATTTTGAAGCAAGCCCCTGCTCAATGTGGGGGCCGCGGGAGTGTGTTGAATAAAGAAAAAGAAGCGCGCCACGAGCGCAGCCAGCGGCAGCTCGCTCCACGAGCGGGGCTCACGCGGCGGTCGGTTCGTTGCCATCTTTGATAGGCGGACGTCTGGTCTCCTCGTTCCCTTTCGCGACAGGGGTGATGTTACATGAGCAAATTGCTAAATTAAACTTTTACGTAATAGGTGATGTAAGGCACATTGTAAGACATCACGTTGTGGGTTTTAAACAAAACCCTGCTAGCCTACAAGACGTGAATAACACAACTGTTAAGCCACCCACGGCGGTGGCTCAGTGGCTACGGCGTTGTGCAGTTGAGCACGAGGACGCGGGTTCGATTCCAGGCCGCGGCGACCGCTTTTCTGATAGAGGCGAAAAGCAAGAACGCTCGTGTGTACAAGATCTCGGCACACGTTAACGATCCTCAGGTGCTCAAAATTAATCCGGAGCCTTCCACTACGGCTCACCTCATCGCCTACGTTGCGTCGGTGCGTTGAACCCCATAATCAATCAATCAATCAACAACTGTTAGGCCGTAATAAAACGTGGATAGAGCCATGCCATTTCCCAATAATTACGAATGGACGTAGACGTACGGGAATGAAAACACAATTTCTGGAAGCCTAGTACAATACTTGCCTTCAAACTGCCGTTCTAGCTGTTGTATGTGATGGAAGCTCACTTTTATACGCTAGTTGGATAACCTGATGAAAGCGTCACGCGCACTGCCGCAACGATCAACTAAAAATCACGGCGATGCAGGAATGACCGTGCTTTAATTCAAACTAAAATCTGCGACACCTGATGCAAACTTTGGGAATGTTTTCTCTTCGATGTTTTAGCGCAAACTGGTATTTACCCATTCAGTTCTTTAATAACGTGACCTCAGTCCGATGTGTTCCATAGTGGCCTGTAGTAGTGCAATAGTGACCTGTAATTCCTAAAAGTCGAGAATTACGGAGCGAAGGAGCGCTAAAAAAAGGGCACTGGTGGCTTTAAACATCGAATAAGCAAATGAATTCTCTGGCCGCCTATGCACCCTTACAGTGCAACGAAGTAGTTAAAGGGGTCCAATACCTTCCGCCGATGCATGGATGTACATGTACCCAAATAAAGCAATGTATTTGCAATGTTTTCCCGCAAGAACTTTGTTAAAGCGATGAGTATTAGCTGAGAAATCGTAAATCAAAAACCGCGCATTATCGTCGCTCCGCGTTTCCTCCTCCTTTCGACTTACTCTCCGCTGTTGACGGCGCGCGAGCCTTGCCTCCCATGATGCTGCGCTCCGCAGCGGTGACGTACTTCCGCTATTGTGCTGCTCAGACTGTCGTTTGCTACGGGCAAGCTTTGTTGACACCATGAATCCCGCACTCCGCTCAAGGCTGGAAAAGCGAACGAGAAATCTGGCCGCATGTATGCGGCGGCCTGGCCTTGCCCTTTCGCGGTGTACGTTGCTGGCGGTACATGACTTTTTATCGGCGGCGAACTCGCAGCCGCACGGGGAGGGTCGTGCGCTCATTCCCTTGATGCACCGCGCACTGTTTATCCAAAAAGCGCCGTATCAGATGTGGCCGCGCTGGTGCCGGGTCTTATTTTGCGGCGGTGGTAATTCCTGCCGGCGGCATATGAAAAAGTCATATTAAACCGATACAGAACCCGTGCACAAAACGCTTCAATCATGTGACCAGTTCAGCTTGGGGCGACGCGTGGTGGAGAGCGGCAACGTTGGCAAAAGATGCTCCGCCGCGGCTCTGAGCTTTCTAGCGCTGGGGCGAGCGCCATTTCTTTGACAATCTGAAACATCGGTTGCCTTGGCAACAAGGCACAAACCACTCCAGAAGTCAGTTACGGTTGCATGATCCCGGTTCAGCTTGGGGCCCCACTTCGCGACATGTGGGCACTGCAGGCGTACCACTCACTCCCATTGGGAAGTGCGAGATGCGTTTGGCATTACAGGAGGCGATGGTGTGTGTGTTGTGGACGCCTTTGTTTCGCGATGAAATGCGACGTTGTGCTTCTGCGGGTCGATAGTGCTTCCCGTGGTCTGGATTATCTTTCTCGAGCGACGTACGACTGAACCTCGCATGGGGTATGTGCAGTGTGCGTGGCTAAAAGCCATCGGCTTGTGCGCCAGAGTTAAGTGACTTGTTGTTCGTCCCCGCAAACCACGCGCGAGGTGAGCACCGAATTTACTACGGGCAGGAGGCAACCCATCCTCTGTCAATCGTGGTTCAGACTTTCAACGCATGTTGTGACGTTGTGTTCGTTAGAAACGCATCTCTGGATTGTTTTGAAGTTGAATAAAATGTATGCGTCAAACCCGGGCATTCTCTGCGATTGCACGAAAGAAATGCCACGGGGCTTCAACGCTTTCTTTATGGAACGTACTCAGGTAAAAGAATATCCATGTCGTGTTATGGCCGTGTTGCATTCAATACGAACGGTTAAGCGTTTGTTTACACTTGTTTCGTTTGTCGTAAAATGTCCAAGCACTCCGACACTCCGCTGGCAGATCAGCCGGCGAGCCGACGCTGTGCAGACGACTCATCTCTTTGGCGGAAGTGCGTGAAAAAGCCGCCCAATAGCAGGATGTCTAGCTCATGACGAACATCTGGGAATCGATGATGTAGACATGTGAAGATGGCGGCGTCCAAAAACACGAAGGGAAGGGTGAGACAAAAACGAAAAACTTTGCAACAAAAGTGTGAGCTTTCCGCTGCGCGTAAAAGAGTAATACTTGGCACAGATGATGTTGACGACCCAATCTAACGGTTGCACTAGTTTATTTAGTGTGCTCAAAATGCCTTTCACGGCCCCTTTAAGTAAACTGAATTTTCCCAATGGAGTCGATAAGCGGCTTAATTTAAAGAATCTGTCTTTCTTGATTAAGGGTCACTTATTAAATATTTATGGTGTGTGTTTACAACGGGTTAACCGCTGCACAGCGAGTGAAGTAAATTGAAATTTCGGTTTTGCACATGCAAGGAAATGGTTGCGGCTTAGCTCAGCTAACATTGGGTATGCCATGCAAAGGCTTGGCTTAGTCTGGTTGAGTCTTGGTTTCGCTTGGTTAACCTGTGATGCAGCTGTATTCCCGAACACGGCTCAAAGCCGTTCGGTCCCGTGCAACGCTCACAGAAGGAAGCGCGGCCTCGCTTTCATTTTCGGCGAACGCGGCGTTCCTTTTTCACGGCGAACGCGACGCAAGATGAGTCACATAGCCCGGGACGACCCAGCGGTGCATGCGTGTGAGGCTGCGGGTTTGGTTGGCTGCCGATCAGCTGAGCGGCCGCTCCCGTCACGCCTACCGCCGCGACGCGAGCAGAACGACCTAAAAACGGGGCCTTGTGCGTAGCGCCGACAGCGGGCCCAGGGAATCACGCAATGCGCTTCGAGGGGTGTGTCGCCGGGGGTGTGTCTCCGGTCAAGAGGTTAACTTGCGCATCCGCCGCGAAACTGCTGGACGAAACTAATTCTCTAGTTTAAAAATCATATCGTAGACTGAATGCTGCCCCATGTTGGTTCTACCTCATCCTTGAAGAAGCGGAGCCCGCAAAAAACTTCGCCTCCAAATAGCCGGTACGCGTAATTCACCCCCATTTTCTCGTAGTTAGTTGGTTTGACGTGCGTTTCCTGTGTACACTTCGTGACGTGAATGGGGACGCAGCTCCGTGAATCTGCGTCTCTGACAATATCCGGCGGGTTCTATAGGTAAATGACGGGTGGGCGTAGCATACTGCCCCCCTCTCCTACCGCACACTTTTGGAGAGCGTTCGTGCCGCAACGGCGAACCGCCCACCCCTCACAATTTCGGGACACTCTTCTCCTTTGCTTTCTTTCCTTTAATTGTTAGGCCGTGCCATCGTTCACTCGGTTACTACGGCGACGCGGCTCTGCCCAGAAACGGGCGCCAAAGGGCGGCGCTCTAAAAGGGAAAAGCCGCCAGCGGGCGCAATTTATCGCGCCTTGGGGCATCCACCGGAATGCCTGCTGGTGTGGGGAGGGTAAATGGGGCATGACGGATTGGTACAGAGCAGAACAGCAACAAATAAGAAAAGGAAAAAAAAACATTTATTTCCTTGTGAAGTATATTTCATTCGTTACACCATCGAGTCGACACCACATTACGCGAGTTCACATCAGCCGGGGCTTACAAGCAACAGCTACAAAACCAAAATTGCAAAAGCCCGAGGTGTTACCATGTTATCAGGGGTGTTGAGGTTACGCTTCACAAGGTTGTTGCGCTGGCAGTTTATAAAGTGAAGAAGCTGACCCTATACACCAGCCATCCTTACTTCCTATTTATTCATGTCACGTATTGTTATTATTGTGATTTAACAGCGCAAACTTAAAGGGTCACTGAAGTGATATGTAAACATTGCGGGATTACTTGCGCAAATTGTAGTCCGGAGTCCCCAGGCGATGTTTCGACCACTCTAGGCGCGTTTACGCGATTTTATTTAGTAGAAAAACTAATTCGAAAATGCTGTCCTCCTCTCTTTACGCTCGCCCATTTTCTGTGGCGTTTTCGTGTGACGTCAGGAGGGGATGAGCTGGCAATTGGCTGCGCCACGGCTGCGCTACTGCACGGCTCCCCGGCCGACAGAGTCAGTCGGCCCAGCGTTTCGTCCGCCGGCCGCCGGCGGGTCGTCGCAATCAAGGAGGTTAAAAAAAATTGCTTGGTCGCAATTCGTTCGCTTAGTTGAAACGAAGCCAGGACACGTTTGTGAATAGAAGAATGTGCCTTTCTTTACTTGGTTTGTTTGTACACTGTATCTAGCTCCAAGTCAAAGGTCGCCTTCACACAAGCGCTGCACAAGCGCACATGCGACGCTTCGCTGACTGGTACGCCAGTAGGAAAATATAAGGCCTCTTGAAGGCGGGAGAAGAGTCAGCGAAGTCAATATAGGTACTAAGGAAATAAAATCAACTGATATTTTTACCGTACAGCGTAAAACTAGGGCGCGGGAAGCACTTTTTTGCGCCGGGCGAACAAGCACAGCGGTCAGCAGCACGACTACGCATCTGCGAACGCTTTTCCGTCTACGAAATGCAATTGCTAGACGTGAGCTACTGTGGAAACTCGGGCGACGCTTACTGCACGATCGCAGTACAACAAATAGTCACCTAAGCTGCTTGAAATGCCAAAACTAAATAAAAGTGTAAACCGGTTGCATAATATATACCCTATATTAGCAATGCCTTCGCGTCCCGCTCCGTGGCTCAGTGGTCTGGGGCGCTAGGTATGTCACCGCGAATATTTTGCAAGTCACGAGTTGGAATCCCCGCAGGTACGTGCTTTTTTTTTGTAAGTTAACTTTTTTGTTTTCCGCCGATGTTTTCTATATTGAGTTCACCTTTTTTTTGGGCCGCAACGCTCATGGCTACACGAACTAGTTCACAAAACACGCGCAGGCTGGCACTGGCGCGCTAGCGAGTTCTCGTTGGCGTGTTGTTGCCATAAGCCCCGACTGCTTGCAGGCAGTGGGCACAGGCCAGAATGAACAGACCCTTGGCCTGGTGCGAACACGCGTTTTACGATACAGGCATGAGGGAGGCAAGCTCCAAATATGGGGGAAAAGCGCATGACATTTGGGCGTCTGCGGGTACGCGGAGGGCGTTCATGCACTGCGTAGGTCTAGGCTAGTGAATGCTACGACTACAAGCCGTCCTGGGAGGCTTATCTTGTGCATTTTACAGCCGACAACATGGCAGAAGCGCGGTACGATGATTACTGAGATATTGAGAATGCCCATCCAACAACGCCATTGATTATGTTTTACAGAACCGAAACCGAAACCGAAACTTGTGTGATTGCTAACCCTGGGCATCGTCCAATCACGGCGCCCCTCCTCCCAACGTCACAGCCTTAGTTGGTGCGGCCGCCGCAAACCACGCATGGTAGTTTTTCTTCTTTCGCGCTTTGTAAAATAATTACCGATTTGTCAACCGGATAAACGATGAAAAGTGTGCTAATTTGAGCCAGTCTACGCAGTGCAAGCAAAAACGGGAGCTTGACAAATTCACTTCAGTGTCCCTTTAACGGGACGAGAGAAGGACACAACACAAGCGCCTTCTAACTACAATTGCTAACAAAAGCAAGAGCAACGTTGTGTGCTGCGTCCCCGTGTCGTGGTCGTGTGATAAAATATACACGGTGATCAAAATTAAGTCGACAGGTCTTCTTTTAAATAGGTGCCTAGATTTGCGCCCAGGTGAGACAGAATTATGTGGTAATTATTGATGTCAGTGGCTTGATTAACTAAAATTTAATAATTAACTTTTTCTTCGCTTCAGTAAGCAGGTATGTTTGCATTAAAAAGTTGGACGCCATTGTGTTTCCACGCAGTTTCATCTGGCAGAATTCTTCTAGCGCATCCGTAGTAAGAGATATCGAACTGCGAAGTTTAATTGTCGTTCGCATGATTACGCATGCTATGCATTGAAGACCGGCGCCAAGCTCCTCCCTTTTGTTCTGTGTTTCGATAGCGGGTCCGAGTACTGCAGATTGCGATAACGATAGCCAAGACTGAACGGGTTCCAGTTATCACTTTTTTCTATGCCCCCATCCCGCTGTCGGGCAAAACACTGTACACAATAGCCACGTCGCAAAATAGAGGAACTTTGCGCCGATCTTCACTGTCTTGCATGCGTAATCAGACGAACGGCAATTAAATTTCACAGTTTGATATCTCGGAGTAGGGATACTCTAGAAGAATTGTGCCAAATAAAACTGCGGTGAAACACGATTGCAGCCTACTTTTCAATACAGACATGCCTGCTTACTGCAGCCGCTAAAAAGTTATTTATTAAATTTTAGTTAATTAAGGCACCCACATTAATATTTACTACGTCATTCAGTGCCCCCCTGGGCGCATAACCTGACTGTAGAGGTGGTATTCACGTAAATCGAAGCGCCTAATTTTTTAAAACCTGTCGACTTAACTTTGATCACCCTGCATATTGGACAAAAAAGTTCTTACGACAGGTGCATCAATTAGCGGCTTCGCAAACAGCGCAACACGTTAAGGAGCACGCCCACGCCCCACCTTTCGGCGAATTTCTCTAAACATTGCTGTCACCCCAAATTTAACCGTATAAGCGTTCTTTTGGCACATAAAGATGCGCCAACGATGTAGATTTTAAAAGCCTACTGGATAAAAAAGAATGCGTGTACGTGCATTAGTTCCCCTTCGGTGTCATTGCTGGATATTGAAGTTGCTTACCTTGACAGCACTTCTGCTTCAGTTTTCATTGTGGGGGTTTGTGTAGGGGAGCGTGGTGTACGTTACGGCTTTGGGTAGTGCACAGGCTGAACTTTGTGTGTTTTTTTCCCGATTTTCAATAAAACTTCAGTTAGTAAGCGCTGTTTTTGTGTCCTTTTCTCGTCCTGTTAAGTTTGCGCTGTTCAGTCCTAATGAATATATGCCAACTAGCCCAGCTTTTGACCTTGTTGCCCTTTTTTTACTCTCAGGCTTTAGTAAGGGCCTTTCCACCGATGTCAGTAGATAACCATATTTTAGGAGATTTTTGCGGTAGTCGGCTTTGCGCCATTAAAATCATCATCATCACTAAAATCGACTGCGGAAATTCCGACCTAAAGTTCAAGAACCGGCATGAACCCTTCAGACTTCTGTAACGGGATCTGATGCAAGTTGTTGTCAGCTCCATTACCAACACTTTCGACATTAAGGGATTCAAATAGGCACCGCCAGACGTCACAAAGTCAACGAGGAGGGCGGTATCTTCTGACAGAAAACTGCCTCAATTAGAATTTAGGCTAAAAGTACTCCGACCTTCCCATAAGAGCAGAACATCGCAAAGATGTACGTCCACTTTCTAGCCACCGATCTAAATATGAGGAGCACTCTGTGGTCAAAATGGCCATGCTTCTGACTGTCGAGCGTAAAACGACTTTGGTGGAAAAAGTGGTCGCGTATCTGCTCCTTTTGTTGCAAATGTCGATGCAACACGATAGTCTACTGGCGCCCCTGCCAATTAAACACCTCCCTTCTCTTTCCCGCTCACCTCTCATGCTGTTCCTCTCCCATCTCGTTCCTCCCAAGATTACACGCGAGAGGTTTGCTCAAGTCAATTCCACTGCTCCAAGTTGGTGCCGCGATGCCAACGCTGCCACACGGCGGAGGTGCGCGTGAATCGAAGCACCCTACTAGCACGTATATAGAACCACGTTGCTTTACTCCAAGAGCGTTCCAAGCGGAACGTGACACCTATCTAGTGGAACCTTTCCTTGCTGTTGCCCTTTGACTTATTAAATGCCGCCAAGAGCTAAAGTGGCGCTGGCCACAGCAGGCGACGGTTTTCTGCAGTTGGTGTAGTATTTCATTTGCTACCGCAAAAAACCAAGCATCCACATTTTTAAAATACATGAACACTGCAAATACTACCTATGTATTGACTAGAATCAGAATAAGAAATGTGTTTTTATTTTTCCCAGTATAAAAACGGACCTGAGACAAACAGCTGCTCATTCAGCAGCTTCACAAGGCCTGAGGCCCTACACACAAGGTGGCAGCGGCAGAATACAAGATATCTGCAGGCTCAAAAAAAAAGCAGGAAAGGAGATAGAGAGAAAAAAATTGTTCTCAAAAACGGTGTGATCAGGAAGAACAACAAAATAACAGGAAATAATTACATACGCAGAAACATAAATATAACACCACAGTGCACTCAAATATTGTAAACACAAGTGCACGCGCAAAAATTTGAACAACCGTGATCATATATACACTGGCATAAACACGTATACACGTGCATGGCATGTACACAAACGTTGAGTGCACGCATGCATACCTGCAGGGAAAACGACAATTTATTACAACTTACTTTCAGAAAAAAATGTCAAAAAAGCTTGGTACCCTTTGTAACGAAAAAATAATAATAAACACCGGAAGAATCAGGCGTCCCCACAGCACTGTGACCAACGCATATATAGAACTAAAACGCAAATCCGACAGGTCGTTTTGGACTAATAAAAGTAAAACAGTGTAGCACGCCACGTGAGAACTCGCTGCTATCTTCTACCCTTCAGAAATTCTGCTTAAAAATTGTGCATTTAAATCAAGTTTATTCCTTTTCGTACCATCAAAAAAAGTTATATTAGTGTTCAGGGTGTAAGGTATTATATATTTTAACATTTGTTGACCGTAGTTTGGGCGCGTTCTGGAAAGAAGCCACTTTTCTGTGTTTTGAGTGTTCGCGCCCGGTATGCGTTCTTCCAATGCTGACATTTTCATTAGGAAAGTAGTGCGGAGTGAGGTTCTAGAAGTGCACAATGAAACAATAATGTACTGCAGCATGATGTGAACGGGTAGACATGTGAAGCGAATGAACAGTGGTTTAGTATGAGCACAGTACTGTTCGTCCGCAATGATGTGAATCGCTTACTTTTGCGGGCTTACAATAGTATTCATGTTAGTGTGTGATGCGGTACCCCAAAAAAGATGACAATATGCAATATGAGATGGAAACAATGAATCGTATATCTGCTTTTTTTGCTAACTGGAAGAATGCCATGACATCGAAAAAAGGCTCCTACAGCTTTTGACAAACTTATGGCTGCGTAATCAGTGTGTTCAATCCATCGAAGGTGCTCGTCAAATATACCGCACAGTGTTTTATGGTGGCTAACGACCTCAATAATATTATTACCAAGGTTAATAGGTTAATAAATAAATTTGTTTCTACGCGCCGATTTGTTGGGCCGAAATGGACAGCTTTCGACTTAATCGTATTTATTTTTGATTGCTCGCGTTAGACCAATTTCAAAGTCATTATAGGATATCATTTTCTTTCTGAAATATTTCTGTAGTAGTAAACAAGAGATAAATAGGGAGGTGTCGTCAGCGTAAATGACAAATTGAGTTTTTTTAGAAATCGTTACCAGGTCAAAACGTAAACATTGAAAAGAAAAGGTCCCAATATACTGCCCTGAGGATTGTATGCCCTATATATGCGTAATATGTTGTTTTTGTTCAACAATGTTGACAAGTACGAACATTGACACAGACGTTTAGATTGGGCTGGGCTGTGGGTATATAAGACTATTGCGAAGCCTCTGTTTCCTCTTGGCTGGGTGGCTGAATCGGGTCATGGACACACAGACAGACATACAGAAAGCCCCAAAATTTCTGCGTTGAAGTAGCAAAAGAAAGATTATCGAGTTTAACAATCGTGAAGTAGCGCTTACGGGGTGACGAACCCAGCTTTTGGGAGTGTATTTTAATCCACAAGGAGCCCTCAGTGCAGCCTGGAAAGGTCCAAGTCTTGGTCAATTTTCTGGGTGCACTCAGAACTTTGGCCCAGAAACCGAAGTCCGTTTTTTACTACGCAAACTGCATTGGGAGCGTGTCTTTACATAGAAGGAGGAGCATTTTGTTTTTCCTCGTGTGTTTTACAACTTGGGGCTATCGATGTTTCTAATTCTGCACTCTGGTGCATCATCTCAGCGGAGTTGATCCTCCTTGTACTTCTTTTTCTGCATGCGCCAAAAAAGTTAGGAATGGCTTTTTGCTGGTTTCCCGGAAGACCTACTAGATCCTTTTTTAAATGTGTTTTCTTTTTCATCTTTATTGTTATGTTATTGCCTTTGGCGTTTCTTGAGGGGTCCCAGTTCAACTTTTTATTCTCCGAAGTTTTCCCCTATCTTTTATGTTCGAAGATTTTCTTAGGGTAGCAGCGATGAACAAAATTGCTTTCGGCTTGCTTTCTCCCCGTCAATGGCAGACTCGCCTTGGCTCATTGGGCGCACGTGGCTCCTGCATAAGCAAAGAAAACTGTGAGCAACAGAAAGGACAAAGGTACCTTTGAACTTTTCTATTTATGGCTCATCCAGGAGAGCGAATACTACCCTCCCATCGGTTCACAAAGCTTCCCTATACCTACATTTTTTGCGCGCCTGCATATACTAAATTCTCCCAACACATCAGCTACACTTGTGTACACATGCTCCGAAAACATTTGCCGCATATGGGCTCACTTTGCTGCCAATGGCTTCGAAAGACAATAGCCTTAAGCCGCCTCTGCCTCATAAATGCCTATCTTTTTTCTTCTGCCCACCTCTTCCCTCGGTAAGCAAAGTGGAGAGGGAGCCACAGAGCGGGTTGACCGTTCGCTAGGTTGAACACGAGCCACTACCCTAATTGCTAGGCGCGAACTATGCCCGTGGCCCCGTACCCCTGCCTCTTAATTACCCTTTTCTTAACACACTGCGTCCACCGCCAAGGTGCGCAGGTATAGGCGTAGAAACGAATGGTATCATGCGGCCGGTATAATAAACCTAAATGCCACCATGCAGCTTAGACAAATAGGCGGTAAGAGGAAGCGTCTCTACTACGAAACTCAGGCGAAGCAAGGACGGAAGTGCAGCAGCCAAGGACACGAAAAGTATACTTGGGTAGCTGGCACCAGCGTGAACATGTTGTTGCACAGCACATGTCCTCCCACGGAGGGGAGGATATCGCGGCGCATGCCATAGACTACCGAATGGGATTCTTGGCAGCTGCGTCGCCCGTTGTTCAGCGCTGGGAGAAGGATTTTCTCTGCCCTCTCACTGAACGCCATCATGGCGGTTGACTCAATAACTTACAAAAATAAGGTTGCGGCGTCTTCGTGGGTTGCCTGGGCGTTAGGATGCACTACATGTCCGACTAAAGGTGCGAGTGACGAAGTGCAGTGTTTTCTGAGGCCGAACTCGGGAAGAGGACTGGAGGGGCCACGCCTGGGTAGAGTCACTCATTCAGATGTACGATACTTTTAGGGCCCTGCATCCGGCGCGCCGGCTCTCTAGGTGGGATTTGAGGGTCTGCAGGGGCCCTAACCAGTGATTGCTCGTTTAACTGTGATCCGAGCGGGAGAAACTCGCGGTATGGCGGCTTACATAGAGTGCCCCTCGGCACTGCAGGCGCTGGGTTAGCTTTAGGGTAGTTGAGGGTCGTACGCGCAGGACTATCGGGAGCCGCGGGTCGCACTTCACTTCTCACGACTATGCGATATACCTCTTCCAGCTGGACGACGCTTCCACTTTTGCCTTGAGGGCGGACGAGGCAGCGGTCAGTAGGAACAGCCAGAAGTTGTGAAGGGGTATCTGTGTGGAAACAAAAGCGATCAAAAAACAGGGACGAAGGAAGACGAAGCTTTTGTTTCCACCAAAATGAACACTTACCAACCAGCCCAACTTTCCGTCCTCCTGAAGGGGTATCTGTGGTGATTTCGGTCACAGGCCACGGCATCCCTGAACGTCCTTGCGGGAGGCTTCGATGCAGGACCTGTAGGGTTGCCACGAAGTACAGCCGGCCTCAGTAGCAGTTCTGTTTCCGACAGCGAATGTGCATTGCTCCATTCACACACAATGTCTCCCAGGCAGTGAGATTGGGAATCAAGCGCCTTATCCTCTTCCGGACGAGACCTTCCAATTGAGGTTAGCGCCAATTAAGACGCTAATATTTGACAGTAATTGAAATATTCGGCAGCGATCGATTCTCTGTTTTTGTCTCATCAGGCCAGTTTTGTTAGGCTAGTGGACGTGCCAGGCTCTGCTTCCGCTGCGGCTTGCTGCAGCGGAAGCAGAGCCTGGCAGCCTGGAACCTTTTCTTCTTCCCCGTTGTTCAAGGCGCTTTGTACTCGGCGAGCTCGTAGTTGTGGTCAACACAAATCTGACACGACGACAGGGGCTGAGTTTTACGTTCGGTCCACAAAAAAGGGTGTGCCAACACAGTAGGCAAAGTAATGGTGGATGGTGGACCCAGGTAAGAAGGCGGCGGGTAGTGTCTGTCAAATGTGCGCAACTGCAGAATACACGATTGATCAACCTGCTTTTCTATCGCGCAACCGGACCTCGACCGAGATTCGCAGTCAGTCCAAAATATTCCCCACATGCCCTTTCCGACGACTTGTCTGTTCCATCCGACGCAGCAGCTGAGGATGACTGCATGATACTCTGCCGGGACAAGATCCCACGGTCGGATGGGGGTTGCGGGGCTTCATCAGCGCGCGGTGCAGGAGCACCGCATACTCTGTTGCGGCGACCTCCACACACCAGACCTTAAAAAGTGCTAACGCGGCAGGAGATCTGGTATTGGAGGTCTCGCAGTCTTCCACATAGGCGGAGCTCCACACAGTGGCCAAGGGGAGCGGGCTCTCAATGTGGTCTTCAACGAGCATGTTTTTACAACCAAATGGAAGGGTAAGGGTACTTATTGCCGCTTCCTAGTGGGCCCTTGCGAGTCGTATGTCCTCTATTGCTGTCTTTTCCTCGCCAGTCAAGTGTGACGTCAGGTACCTTTAATTTTTTGATTCGAGGGAAAGCGGGATTGCTATAGATGGTTGCGCCGAAATTGTTCCAATATTCCTGCCAGCTCCGCCTCTCACCCAGAAGTGTAGAGATTTGCAGCTTGGGCAGCGCAGCCACGTGAGTGCTGGGGACAACATGAGGGAAGGCCGGTTGATGAATGTTAGCGTGCGGGGCCTCATTGGAGCGATTTACCGTCTTAGGATCCCCAGCGATCGCAAACCCGGCTCGTGTGCGAACATCAATCACCTTGCCGTCAAACTCCCAGGAGGCAGCCAGGTCCGATCCGAAGTCTCCGTCATTGAGGCCCTCCTGTAGCTGATGGTCCAGTTATTTCATGTTGATTAGATTCATAGGCCCATGGTGAGTAACGGCAGGAGTTGGCGTATTCGGCTGCATACACGCGGTAACGGCAGTCTCTGTCGTTATAGTAACCCCACCCGCGCCGCGGAGGGGGCGGTCTGTTCATGGCGGAGGAATCAACTAATCCAGGCGACCGGTGGCCTCGGTACGAGCACATGCGGCGGGCAGCGTCGATGACGAGGCCCGCCAAATCGAATTTCGCCAAGGGCTAACGCCCGGTCTAACGTCCGCCAAGTGCGCGCCGCAATAGGTTAGGACTGCTCGTGGCTTCCGTCTCCGGGGTATAGCCGCACCACAATATCGGGGAAAGCGGGGTAGAAAGGGAGCAACACAGCCGGTCACCTATTCGCTGGGCTGATCCCGAGCCCCTGCACCTAGCGGAAGGCAACAGGTATGCCCGTGACCCCGTGCCCGGGTGAGCCGCGTCTCTATTATCAATATGTTCACACCACTCACACTCTTCTTTTTCGGTGTTCCTACTGCCACAATATGAAAAGCGGAGTTTTTCACTAGCTAATGCAGTTTTCATGCGTTCTAGTAGTTGCGGGCCATGTATTGCAACCTTTTGTTACTTTTAGACATAGAATGCCGTAGCGAGGACAAGCGAGTTTCGGGTGTGTTTTTCGGTCAAGATAGATTTTTCAGCGCGTATTTTTTATCTCGCATATATAAAGCGCGCCTCTAATTTTCATTAAAAGAACACTGTTGATGATCGTTTAATTATTGTAGCCCAATGCCAGCTAGGGAAAGCAGGGCCACAAAAGAAGGTAACCGACAGGGATGTCAAGGCAATTTCTCAATCAGGTAAGCAAGAACGATAGCACAATCAATTAGACAAGGGAGATGACGGGTGCTGAGGGCCACTTTTTATAATGAATTCTATGAAGTGAGCTGTAAAAAATGATCTCTGACAGGTACTTGAAAATGCACTCATTAGATATCAAGGGATCGTCCGACCCGCCGCGGTGGCTCAGTGGCTAAGGCGTTGCGCTGCTGAGCACGAGGTCGCGGGTTCGAGTCCCGGCCGCGGCGGCCGCTTTTCTGATGGAGGCGAAAAGCAAAAACGCCCGTGTGTACGAGATTTCGGCGCACGATAAAGATCCCCAGGTGGTCAAAATTAATCCGGAGCCCTCCACTACGGCGCGCCTCATCGCCTGCGTTGCGTCGGCGCGTTAAACCCAACAATCAATCAATCAAGGGATCGTCCGACAAAAAGAATGCCGGGTGGAGTAGGATACGCTGTCTGTAAAGATGAAAAAAATGTTTACGTCATGCTCTTTCGAGCGCCAATTACATTCAATTAAGATGTGCATTACAGATACGTGATCTCCATAGCTGATGCACAATGGTATGTAACAGGTATGGAGCACGAGTATGCAGCAGGAGTACGTAGCAGCCTGTATAGAGTCTCATCGTTGCGCCTGTTGTACATAGCAGTATTTCATCGTCACAAATATACTTTTATTAAGCGTACCTTGTTTCCTTTCAGTTAACGCCAATCTTGTTACCATGTTTACGAAGTTGTCTGATATGCATCTTGACGTCAGTGTAGGGTAGCGTTATCATGTCCACAGCGTTCTTATGTGCAGCAGCAGTGGCCTCTTAATACGCGAACTTATTCCCGAGAATCCTGGAGTGCTCTGAAACCCCGCGTTACTGATTTCAAGGTTCGAGGCATATTCCTTCATAATATCCATACAAAAAGGACTGATCACATAGTTTTCAGAAGGTATTTTGAGGAAAGTCCTTCAACGCTTTGGAAATCTGTGTGCACGAGGAACTTTGGAATTTAATATTGGACATTGTCACTTGGGAGATGTAAGATACCGTATGCTTCTGTGGTGAAAATACTGCCCTTAAACTCTATAGTTGTAACTACATTAAAATATGGTCCGTGCGCAGCATGGAAAGTCCAAATTTGTAGCGCGTCGCTATAAAATTCTGGGCACGCGTAATTTTCCTGCAGAAAGAAGAGCTGAAGAATCGCTCTTTTTTGGTACCCTATCTTTCTCTATTTGTATAAAAGACAGGTGGCCCGACAGACGGGGAAGACGCCATGGTGGTCTAAAATAAATGGTGGGTGTCTTGTTCCTGTACAAAAAGAAAGTCTGAGAGGGAAAAGCCTGGACACAGATTGACGATTTGAAAACAGTTGGTGTGAGGATGTATCGCGCATGGACGAATTAAAAGAATGGTTTACCGTAGAGGTGATTTTTAAGGTATGGATAAAGTATACGTACATCCTCTAGTGGTGTAGGGCCCATTTACCGCTTCAAACGTAGAGGCTCGGGACTGGGCTAGTGCGGAAAAACACCACAGGAAAGGTGAAGGTCCAACGACGCCCTGAGTCGACCACTTTGTTGTTGGTGACCCATACACAACACAGCCGTAGTCATGCAGTATAAAGACGCAGAAGTTGTTTTCTGCAGCATAGGATCGGTTAAAGAGGAGCGTCAGAATGCTTATTGCTTTTAGACATTTTTGTTTAGCCGTTTTAAGGGTTAGTTTGTTATCGACAAATATTCCTCTTGCAAGTTGATTATCTTCTCTGATATCTTCGGCGAAGCAGCCTGTACCCAGTCGTTCGATGCATGCAGGAACGGAGTGGCGTCCGTATCATTGTAGGATGTACTGGGAGTACAGACAAACGGGGTTCCCTGGTCCAGAGATGTGGACCTAGATCCTTTTGCGGCTGTTGTTGGGAACGCGACAACAGGTATGGACGGTGAGGCGGGAGTGGAAACTACTGCATCTAGCCCCCGCCTGTGTCAATGTCTCCCTTGCCCTCAGTTGTCACGGGGGCCACTGCAGCGAAAAAAGAGGGAGCAGCATCGTTGCCGACAATATTAGTGGCCACCGCCATCGTTGTTGGCTGTGTTTGCAGCGTGGGGCCAGTTGGGACTGCCGAAGGAAACCCAGCGGAGGGCTGTCGTCGGACGAAGTCAGCTGGGCTGCACTGTGTCGCCACCGAGACCAGACACCACTCTGCCGCCAGGAAAACTTTGTCGGCTTACCTCCGCACTGTGAAGGAGGCGAGCCTCTTTCGCGCCTCTACGAAGGAGGTGTTCTCTGTGATTTTGACACTAATGATTTTATTTTCCAGTGGAAACTTCACACAGGTCGTGAATATGTCGCGTGTGGACCCTGACAATTGCTGCAGGTGAATTCTTTTGTTTGGCAGGTTTTTGCTGAATTGTCGTGTGCCGAACACAATGGACACTAAGTCAGCCACGGCCTGAGTTGGTTGCATGCCGGAACCTCTGGCACTTAAAACAGCGCCGTGTATTTCGGATGTAAGGATAGAAAGAGCACTGGATTAAACGCACATTCATATATTGTGGGAGTATCGAGTGGTGAAGTGTCAGGATGATTTGTGGGTTGGAAATTTTGTTATTGTCTCTGCGGACGGTGACGAGCCTCACATCTGTGGCGCCCCGATCCTACAAGCCTTCCTGAAGGTCGGCACCCATTGCGTTTAGCAGATCTTGGTCAAAGATCACACCTGCAAGCTGCTGAGGCTGCGGTTGGGCGTGACCCTAACGTCTAGATCAACCATTCGAGTCTAAGCGAGAAGCTTTGTGGCCTGCTATGGGTTTGTTCCCCTCGACAAGGACTTCGCCAGTTCTTCGTTGTTTAGCCTTGTATGATTTGCCTATTATATTTTGAGATCAAGAATACTGATTGCGCTGCAGTAGAGTGGGCTGCGTGAAGAGTTTTAATGACGAGAAATGGAGAATAATTGTCTGACTTAGGATAGCTTAGCGTTGCCAACGCGGGAAAAGTACTTCGATATGGCCCGTTTTCAATTGCCGTTCTTGTTTGGGGGGTTCAGACTATATCATTTGCTGTAGTATAAAGTAAGCTACTGGGGTACTTTCTTAACTGACGTGACCCAAACAGCCACTGAGCACCCGGAGCTGGTAGACAGACAGGGAGGCCCTCGCAGACCGGCAGGGAGCTTACAAGCCGGAACTTGACCAGTGCTCGAACGGCAGCCGTTTCAGGCATCTACTCTACAGCTCTCAGCATATTCTCACTGGATGACTATGGGCCCTCTGAAAGGAACATAGACACCGAGGGACTGGCCCCAGCACGGGGCAGCTGGAGCGGCGGACGGTTGAGTGACAGGAAGAGTAAGAAAGATCTATCTCTCAGGCCGCACCCATTTGAGACTGTGTGCAACTGCGTTCTCCATGGTGTGGTATTTTTAATGATCTTTAATATACCATTGTTTCCGTAACATCTTTTGGCGTGGTGCTGGGTAACGTTACACCGCCACGGATCTCCAATGCGGCCGTCACATCGGCTCAACCGGGATGACTGACAACACCTTGAATACGGGGGCACCGCCACCGCCCCGCTGTTAGTCAAGGCGCTGTGCCCACTGCAGTCACGTGAAAATATCGTCACATTTGGTTGAAGCTTATGTGTGTGGAGCTCCATGTCCGCAATTTTGCTAATATCGTCACCTTTTACACAGGGGTGCCCCGTGCGGCGAATAAAAAGGTCAGTACCCAGTACCAGTTATGTTTTGATATTTTCCTCAAATATGCCTCATGTTTGTTCGTCAACATTGTAAACAAGTGTCAAGTGTGTTAGCAAATCGTGTGCCTTCGAAACGTTCTGCCTTTATTAAGCTATTGTTGCATAATTTGATGTTTTCATCGGGGAACTGAATTGAGTGAGAGACAGACAGTCCGACCAAGAAATTTTCAGGTTTAAGTAGCCCCCTAAAAAAACTATTGTCTTAAACACCTGGCTCTAGTCTATAAACTTTAACGAATGTAAATTTCAAGACATTTCTTTGTTTCCTGCAGAAGTGCAGTCGACCGAGAGGTGCTCTGTGTACGCCAGAGGTTATCCCTTAATTGGAATTAGTGCACGGCGACAATCTGGGCCCCGAACTACACATTTTTAACTCAACCGTGAATTTGTTCCGCATACTGCTGCTCCTCTCATTCATCCAAATTTTAACTTGCGTTTTAGCAGAGGAATAAAGAAATCAATTTTGAAATAGCCGCCGTTATAATTCACTCAATAAAAGTTATCACTACCAGTCTTTATTCAGTTTATTTATCCTGAGGCCGGATGATCACTTTTGGCGTGTCGAACACGCATACAAATTTGAAAACACTTTTGTCACAAAATCTTTTTTTTTTAAATTGTTACCTCCCCTCAGAAAACATAATATTGTGTGACAAAAGCTATTTTCAAATTCCTTCATTCATAACCTCCGCCTCCTCCTCTCTTCAACACCTACGTAATCAAACTACCGTTCCGGTACTGTGGCATCAATAGAGGATTCCAATCTTTATTGCCGATTATTATTCGCCGTTTTCGGGTGTAGTGATTCCACATGAATTTCTTTCTGTTGTTGGTGGTATATATTTATTTAGCGTCAATCACTGCTCTGGAGCGCATGCTCAGATATATTTGGTGTGTACTTGTGTAACTCAGTACTATAGTTGTTTTGTAGCATTGGAACGATTTCAGCCTGTTATATTTAGCTTAAACATTTCCACGCGTGTGTTCCGAAAGCCATTTAGCGCATTCGCGTTTCTATTTCTGAGTGTATCTACTACCAGCGCGTGCATTTTAAGCTTCTTTTATTGCCGCTTTGTCACTGGTATTTGTCTCTTTAAAAACATATTCCCTTCTGAAAGCAATAATTAAACAATGAAATAAAAGCCCTATTAAACACCAATAGGGCTTCCACTGAAAGCGCGAGACATACACAAAGCCTAAGGTTCAGTTGTTTGTAACATTCACATATATACAAAAACTAATGATGGTCTTTTCTTTGCCTAGTGCCATTATTCCTCCAGAAAAAAACAAGTCGCGGATCTGTAGCGTGACCGGTGATGGCATCCGTTGGCCCGGAGTTGCGGCAAACTTTGCGGCCGAGTAGGGTGATGAAAGAAAGTGTATGTACAGAAATTGACATGGTTTTTGACTAAGCGAACAGGGGTTCTGCGGTCCTGAGCACGCGGGAAAAAATAACCAGGTTGGTTCCGCCACATTTCACCCTTTCTCCCGGTGTTTTCAGGAGCTCACCAATCACGAAAATCCGTAGCACTAAAATTGACGCCCACACACTGATAGCGAGAAGGCACTTTTCCTCTCGCACAGGCCAGCGTCAGGTGCACTTCGGTTGTCCAATCTTCCTAATGTCGAAGACGTTAGGACCACCAGGGTTGAAGCGACAGGAGGGCGCCTGGGTTTGCTGTAGTCAGGGGCCTCAAGCACCGGCTGGCTCGTCAGGCCTGTTTTGAAATCGTTGCAAGCCCGCTCCTTCTTCTCAACCCATTTTATCGTAAGGGGCTCAGTTTTCCGAAGAGCGTCAGTGAGGCTGCTGGATAACTCAGAATGCCTGTGAATGTATCGCTGGTCGTAACCTGCTACGCGCAAAAATGAACTGATGTCGGCCGGCTGCAGAAAATCGCGAAATGCCGTTACCTTGACTGCTGAAGGCCGTCGGGCCCCTTGGCCAACTACCTGGTCATGAAATAGGTGCGAGAGGTTCGTACAATAAGCCTCTGGCACAAACCAACTGATCAAACTGTGCTCCGTTCTTGTGCCTGTACTCACGGTAGAGTATACCATTCCTTTCCTGAAAAAGAACATTTTTCTTTGCAACTGATACGCTTCCCTCCAGGTTAATGTTCTGAAGCGTTGCGTCTCGCCTTTGTTCAGCTATCAGTGCAGAGAGAGAGATAAAAAAGTTTAGTTATCTTAAAGAGAAAGGGTTAAGAGAGAAAGCGGTCAGCCTCCCAAGTCCAGGAGGCCGCGAGCCCGCGCTGATTCCAGTGCTCGGTTGACCAGAGCTTGTTGTTGCTCCGGAGCCGAGTTGGTCAGCGCAGACTCCCACTGCTCGGGTGATGGGATGAGGAGGGGTTTAGGGCTGCCTTGGCACGAGTGCACCAAGTGGTAGGTAGTGAGAGGGAGGTTGCAAGTGCGGCAGTCGTGTTGGAAGATTGATGGAGAAATGTGGGAGAGCGCTATTTATTCCTAACAACTTCTGCAAACTCTCGGAAGTGAGTGGGACAAACACCTCACCTAAGAAGTCGGAAAACTCTTCCTCGTCTCCGGTGTCTTTCTCAAGCTTATAGCCTTACGATGTCACCCTCATTCTCGTGGCAGGTAGGGAAGCCTCTACGCTTGGAGGGCTGCTCTCTCCCACGCACTGACTGTGGGGTGCCACCCCGTCTGAACTGGGCGCTCTCGCCGCCACCTCCCTAGATGTTGAGGATGTCTCCTCTTGGACTATAACGTGAAATTTTAAACCATTTGGAAACAGCAATTCATCTGAACGGTTGAAAAAGAGTTACGGATATTCGGGCGGCAAACTGGGCTACACAGCCGCATCTCTGTCAAGTGTCCCGAACGGACCCTCGATACGCATTATCGCGATCGGAAGACACACGCTGCTTGCCTCAACCACCTGTTTGACCCATGCACACTCACCTAAAATCTGGTGTGAAAAAGCTGAGTGCACCACATCCATCGTTGACGATGGATGTGGTGCACCCACGGAGGACTCGGCAGCATTTACCGCTCACTGTCATCTCCTGCATGTATGGTTCCAGCAGCTTCCTATTCACATCGCCTCCATCGACTGCCAGGAAAGCTACCCTGGAATTTCGACACCCGGCTGCCACGTGACCCGGCTGGTGACAATTCAAGAGTATGTGGTAGCCTCGTCTCGAAAACCTTTTTCTCGTGCTTTGCCTGGTCATCTGTAGTCTGCGCTTTCTCACTGTCACGGTGCTTCAACCCTTTTTCGCCAGTGCCCTCTGCATCTCCGGAGACGCCGTCTTTTTTCCATTCCTGATGTTTCGGTTTAAACTCTCGCTTCGGACCCTGCCTCATTTCACTAGCATGACGTGACATGACGCGACATTTTTCTTAGCTTTTGGACATACATTTTGAAATTCCTATGTGTTCATCTTGTAACCGTTAAAGTTATGCTTCCGAGTGCAATGTTTTAGTACATGATCATGCAGCAATCCTTTAGGCAGCTCTTGCAGTGTTTTCGAGACGACAGCTGTCACTGATGGCCGTTCTCACCAGTTCCTTTAATTAGCGACTCTCGGGGACCTAATAAGACAACAAGCTCCAAGTGATATAGGAATACATGAAACAGCTTCACAAATGATGACTTGAGCTTAGGATCTGCGTGCCCAGTAAGTCTGGGCTTTGAAAGCCGCTTGATCGTAGTAGCTACCGGAACACGCGGACGCGGTAACGAAGGGTCGCCTATGGCCTGGGCGTGATTATCGGGGTTCCTGTCATGAACGGTACTTAAGGCGGACCAGTACAATGTTGAGAGTTTGTCAGTTACTTTTTCTGGTGGTTTGTTCATTAACACGTTTCAACGGATACTTTTCGGTTGTTGCAGGACAGAAAAACAGAGCTAAGTCAAATAAACGTTTGTACACACACTTATTATCGGTTGTTGCAGCAAATCAGCGGCATTATGTGGGTGGACGAATAAGCCCTCTTCAATCCGTCTTTAACATCTTTTGGGAGGTAGGGTTCTTGAAAAAAAAAACCGAGGTGTTCGGTGTTGTCGAAGAAGCCGGGGAGCGCCGCTTGATGCCGGCTTTGTCCGACATATTTTCTCTAACGTAGGCTATGAATTGTGGAGATTATGTTTAAATTGATAGTTCCTTTTTAGAGTGGACAATCGTTGGCCACGTTATGACGTTCATCCCGCCAGTCATAACTATCATGAGTTGCCAATGATCCTGGTCAAAACATTAGAGCTTTACCCTTTCGGCCCTTGTAGTGCCAATTGACGCCATCACCTAAAATTTCCTCTAGCGCGTAGAGAACTAAACCCAAAACTGGTAGTTTTCTTGGGAATTGTTCTTCAATGGTGCCTGTTGCGATTGGTACCACTGCAGCTTCCTTTTAGTGGAGCTGGACGCAACAAAGAAGGAGCTCAAGGGAAGACGAAATTACGACATTGAGGGGGAAAAAACATGGCGGTCTGACTTTTATTCCCCAGCTTGTTAATCTATAAATACGTGAACTGCGAAGCTCATTTTCTGTGTGTAAATTTGTGTAGTCATAAGGTTTAGGACTTATCCGAAAAGTGATGTCTGTGCTCAACATAAAATTTTAATTGCCAGATGTCCTAATTTATTTCCTCATGAATAGATCTTTATATTTGCACTTCCAGCTCTCTATTGTTTTGTTTGTGGGCTCATAGGACCCACAAATTTAAGAAAACACACAGAAAACATTGTTTTGCTTGAAATACAAAAAATCAGGGTTCAAAAGGGTTAATTAGGGCATTTTGTGCCTCTCTATTAAAAATATTTTTCTGTGTACTCTCAAAGTACCGGATCCAACAATGTACGAGAGGCTCGTGGTTCAAATTGGTATTCTTCCAAGGCTTTTCCTTTTTTGTACGGGCTAGATTTAAGTTATAAGGTACACTACATTTAACGTTTCTTCGCCATATTTTTTGAAGCTGCGGTTGAGTGGCGCTTTTAGGTTATTTAAGCATACGATATATCAAATATTGCCCCAAAGTCGGGATATCAGGCAATAATTGATTGTATTGAGACGGGGTAGACGCGGTTAGAATAAGGTGTATTTAAGCTATTTACAAAAGGGGAAAATGAGACACACAGCAGATGACCGCTCTAGCTCTTGCTGGGCGCCACACCAATCGTCGCCTTTCTCGTCCTCCACGATTGGCCTCATGGCGCGAAGGGGGATTTCTCTCCATAGCAGTGGCTTCACCGCTTCGCTAAGCAAGGCTGCACCGTAACATAACCCCCGGTGGCGGAAACGCCGTCCCGGCGTGTTCTATGAAGGAGCCGACAACGTAGAGGTGTAGGGTTTGAGCCGAGCGACATGGACAATGTCTGTCGTAGCGACGGAAGAGATAGGTGAATCGGGGTGATCTCGTACATCACGTTGGTAACCCGTAACACTTTGTAAGGGCCGCTGTAGGGTGAAAGTAGTTTTGATGACAGACCCACGTGGCGGCGAGGAGACGACAGAAGGGGGAGGGATCCTGGGGCATAGTCTGCGTGACGGTGGCTCTTGTCGTAAGCAGCCTTTTGGTGAGCTTGGGACTGGTTAATGCGGGCACGGGCAATCTGTCGGGCGTAGTCAGCGCGGGCGATGGAATCGGTCGTGTATTCTGTCGCAGAAACGTTGGACGAAGGAAGTAAGGTATCCAGAGGCAAGGAAGGTTCCCTTCCGTACAAAAGAAAAAATGGGGAATATGTGGCGGTGTCAGGCCATGACGAGTTGTAAGCAAATGTCACAAACGGTAACGTTACATCCCAGTCGCTATGGTCCCAGTCGCTGTGGTCGCTATGAAACATACATGACTATCATGTTGGTAATCGTACGATTGGGGCGTTCAGTGAGCCCATTCGTTTGAAAATGATACGCAGTAGAGAAGGTGTGGTTAGTGCTACACGAACGCAGGATGTCTTCGATAACTTGGGCTAAAAAAGACCGCCCTCTATCGGTGAGGAATTGGTGAAGGGCTCCATGATGTAGAATGATGTCATGTAAAAGGAAGTCCGCCACTTCTGAGCACAGGAGGTTGGAAGGGCCCTGGTGATTGCAAAGCGAGTTGCATAGTCAATGGCAACGGCAACCCACTTGTTTCCCAGAGTGGAAGTTAGAAAAGGTCCGGGAAAATCTAGGCCGACATGGTAAAAAGGTTCAATGGGGACGTCTATGGGCTGCAGGAGGCCGGCGGGGGCCACGGTGGGGGTCTTCTGTCGTTGGCAGGGATCACATGATGCTACTGAAGTAAGATGGCAAGTTGGGCTAGTTGGTGCAGATTAAGATTCATGGTGAAAAACAGCGCAAGGAACACAGGGACAAAAAGGAAGAGTGGACGACGCACAGCGCTGAACTCACAATTGAAAGTTTATTAGAAAGAAAGCACACATTTATACACAATAGCCATACTATCGCGTGAACAGATAACACTGAGAAAGCGTGTGAGCGACAACAGAGTAACATGTTTTAAAACACTGTGGCACGCGATAAAATTCTGCATCCAAGAAGTTACACAATCTGCCAGCGGATAAGAAACTGAAATTCCTTGTCAAGTAATGACAGAGAAGGAACACTAACGCGCTTGCCGTCGTTCCTTCTAATATGGAGGGCCTCTATTATCTCTCGGACCTGCTGGTTTTTATGTTTGTATAATACTTTTGTTTCCGTATAAACAGGGTAACAATCTTTACATTTTTTACATTTTTTGCAGTGTTGTGCGACGTGGGAATAGTCATCGCCCTTCAAAGAACGTCTATGCTCCATTAGTCGGATGTTAAGGCATCGGCCCGTTTGGCCGATATAAATATGACCGCAGACAAACGGAATCACATACACCACACCAATACTACAAGGCACAAAACTTGACACATGTTTTATTCCACAGCTTCCACGAGTAGCTATACCAGCCAACCTCCTATCTACCGCGCTACATTTCTTTCCTAATTTTTTCGGGCGCCGAGAAAAGGACGTTTACACCATAACTCACACGCTTTGTCAGTGTTATCTGTACTCGCGATAGTATGGCTATTGTGTATAAATGTGCGCTTTCTTTCCAATAAACTTTCAGTTGCGAGCTCAGCGCTGTGCGTCGTCCACTCTTCCCTTTTTGTCTCTGTGTTCCTTGCGCTGTTTTTCACCATGAATCTTAACATGATGCTACACAGCGCTCCACCGATCGGTACATCTTCGGTCAGAAGAACCGGCATCGAACGCGATCGTAGGTCCGTGCGATGCCTAGGTGGCCTGCAGTTGGTTCGTCATAAAGTTGCTGAAGAACGGACAGTCGCAAGTGTTCAGGAACGACGAGAAAAAGATCGGGGCCATCTGTACGAAGATTTCGACGGTATAATGTCCCTTCCTTGAGGAGATAAAGACGAAGAGAGGCATCCTGCTTGGGTGAGTGTAGGCGTTCGATGTGCCACAAGCGTTCATCGCGTCGTTGTTCGACCACAATGTTGAGCAGGCATGAGATAGAACAGACTTGGTCTTCAATAGCATTTCCATCTAGGCTGTCGACGGGATAGCGCGACAAGGAGTCGGCGTCCTGTTGTAACCGTCCAGACTTATGGACAACAGTAAATGAGTATTCTTGAAGCCGGAGAGCCCAGCGGCCGAGCCTTCCAGTGGGGTCCTTCAATGATGAGAGCCAGCAAAGGGCATGGTGGTCTGTGACCACAGAGAAGGGCCGTCCATAAAGGTACGGTCGAAGCTTGGTTACTGCCCATACCAGTGCCAAGCACTCACGTTCAGTAATTGAGTAGTTCCGTTCGGCTGGGGACAAGAGACGGTTTGCATAAGCGATCACGCGATCTTGGCCGTGTTGGCGTTGCGCCAGAACCGCTCCAATCCAATGGCCGCTCGCATCCGTGCGAACGTCTGTACGGGCGGAAGTATCGCGCAAGTGGAGTGCTTTGCCTGTGGGAGAACTGGGCACATTGCTCGGGCGTGCCGAGGGGGGACGGCGAACGGACAGAAGCAGCAGCAGGGGGCGAGCACGTGTTTCCCGCAAGCCAAAGGCCAAGGGAGCCGGCGCAAGGGTAGGCGAGGGGGTGGGGGGGTGGGGCGTGCGGCAGCAGCTTCGGGTTCCTCGGCGGCTAGGCTTCACGTCAAGTCCGACCCGTAGATTTTCGACATGTGGCACACGGACATACTTCAGTCCTCTGTGCCACCGTATATGCCGGCCGTTGAAGTCTGCGGGTGTCCCATTTCCATGGAGCTGGACACGGGGGCCAGCTTGTCGGTCATGGCCCGGAAAGTCTTCAAACGCACCTTCCCTGGAGTGTCCGTCAAGGCGTCGGGTGTCATGCTGCGCACCAACTCCGGACAACTCGCCGAGGTCGAGGGTCAAGCCCAGGTCAACGTTCGCCTTGGCGACAGGGAGGCAACCCTGCCTCTGTACCTGACCAAGGGGGCGTCACCGACACTACTGGGCCGGAACTGGATCCGGGCCTTGGGCGTGTGCTTGCCGGAGTACCAGGAAGCACTACATGAGGTGGCAGACATCCCGAGCCTCCTGATCAAGTTGAAGGCCCTGTTCCAGCCCGGGGTGGACACATTCTTTGGCACGGCTGCAAGCATTCATGTTTCAGAGGGAGCCCGGCCCCGGTTTTAGATGCAGAGCATCTTATAGCGGCGGCCTGTCACGCGTCGTCGGCGTGCGCCGTCCGTCCGCACCCGCCAGCTGTGCGATAACGCGGCTCGTACCCTCCTCTTCCCTTCTCCTCTCCGCGCCGTCTGTGCGCCGACGCGCTTCTCCCTCCGTGTCTTCACCCCACCAGCTGTGTGATAGCGCGCATGCGCGCCTCTCTCTCCTCCTCTTCTCCACGGCAGCTGCTACCGCGCGCTCGTACGCTCCTCTCCCCTCCTCCTCTCCACGCTGTCTGTGCGCTACGCGCTTTCCCTCCGCGTCTCATCCGCAAGCTGTGCGATAAGCGCGCATGCGCGACTCTCTCTCATCCTCCTCTCCACAGCAGTTGCTTTATATCCCCGTGCGTGCGCCGCTGGATCAGTTGCTTCCTCGGTTGATTTGCGCAGCGCCGTCTCGATGTGCTGAATGGACGCCAACTAATCTGTCAACAAAGTGTCTGGTGCACCTTCAAACAGCGCCAGTCAGTCCGTTATGCTCTGCATCCTCACAATCCCCCTCGGGGAAGTGCGGGTATTTTTATTTTAAGCCACGCCCGCTGCCGCTGCCTGAAGGACTGGGTCACCCAGGAGCTTCAACGGTTGCAGCGAGACAACATCGTGGTGCCCGTCAAGTCTTCAGAGTGGACCGCTCCCATCGTGCCAGTCCTCAAGGAAGACGGCAGTTTTAAGATTTCCGTGTACTTCAAGGTCACCATCCACCCCGTCGCTACCCCTGAAAAGTAACCACTGCCCCGCAATGAAGATCTCTGGTCGGCGTTGTCCGGGTGGCACAAGTTCACCAAGCTCGACCTCAGAGATGCTTACCAGCAGCTGGTGCTGCAGGAGTCGTCCTGGAAGTATGTCACCATATCGACAACGCTGGGACTCTTCCAGTACACGCGCTTACCGCTCGGCGGGGCCTCAGCACCTGCCATTTTCCAGAGGGACAACCTGTTCAGTGGCATGAAGCACGTGGGGGCGTACTTGGACGACATCCTGGTTACCGATACAGGCGCTCAGGACGACCTGGAGAACCTGCACAACGTCCTGGCACGATTGCAGGGTGCTGGGCGGAAGCTCAAGCTGGAGAAGTGCATTTTCTTGGCCCCCAGCGTTGAGTACCTGGGCCACGTCGTTTCCCAGGCAGGCCTGGCCCCGGCACCCCGCAAAGTTGAGGCAGTACTCAAGGCGCGCAAGCCCCAGAACAAGAAGGAGCTGCAGACTGCATTTTCTTGGCCCCCAGCGTTGCGTACCTGGGCCACGTCGTTTCCCAGGCAGGCCTGGACCTGGCACCCCGCAAAGTTGAGGCTGTACTCAAGGCGCCCAAGCCCCAAAACAAGAAGGAGCTGCAGAGATACCTCAGCCTCATCAACTTTTACAGGAGCTTCTTGTCGAACCTGTCGTCGCATCTACAACCGCTCCATCTTCTGCTTCGAGATGGACAGCAGTGGGCCTGGAAGAAGGAACAGGACTTGGCCTTCCAGCGCAGCAAGGAGCTCATCACCAAGGCTCCGGTGTTGGTGCACTTCGATCCGGCCAAGCCTGTCGTCCTGACCGTTGATGCGTCGTAGTACGGCGTGGGAGCCGTGCTGGCCCACCGAAGAAGAATGGCCAGGAACACCCAGTGTCGTTTGGGTCCCTTCGGCATCATGCTGTACAACAGCAGTACAGCCACCTGGACAAGGAAGGCCTGGCCATGTTCGGGGTTGAGCGCTTCCACAAGTACCTGTGGGGCCGACGTTCAAGGCGGTCACGGACCACAAGCCGCTTCTGAACTGCTGGGACTGCTGGGGCCAGACAAGGTGGTCCCAGTGCAGGAATCGCCTCTAGTGGTGCTCTGGTGGTTGAGGCTCGCGGCTTACAACTAAAGGCAGGTCTACCGTCCGAGAAAGGACCTGGCACGTGCTGACGCCCTGAGCCGATGCCCCTGCCAGAGGGGGCTGCTGTGGTTCCTGAACCTGCCTAAGTGTTGATGCTGGAGCATGCTTACCCGGAGGTGCTGTCCAGATCGGCAGTGTCGCAGGCGACCAGCCGGGACCCAGTCCTGTCACAGGTCGTCAAGGCGGTGTCCCGAGGGGAGGAGTTCGCGGAACGGAGTACAACCACAAGGCCGCCGAGCTGAGCCTGCAGCAGGGCTGCCTGCTGTGGGGTTCCAAGGTGGTGATTCCACAGAGCCTGCTGTCCAGTGTACTGCAGCTGCTGCATGCGGGTCATTCATGCGTGGAGAAAACCAAGATAGTGGCCCGGTCCCAGGTTTGGTGGCCTGGCCTGGACCAGGACATTGCTCGCATGGTGCAGAGCTGCCAAGTGTGCCAGGAGGACCAGCGAGCGTCGCGTCATGTGGAGATCACCCCCTGGCCATTCCCGGAAAGACCGTGGTCCCGCCTGCACGTGGATTTCGGGGGCCCCTTCATGGGCCACTACTTCCTGGTGGTGGTGGACGCCTTTATCAAGTGGGTGGAGGTATTGCCAGTCACCACTCTCTCAGAAGGAGCAACCATTGCGGCGCCGCGGCCAGTCTTTCCAGCCCAGAGGTTGCCGGGCGTCATCGTGTCCGACAATGATCCCCCTTTCGCCAGCGAAGAGTACCTGGCCTGGCTGACGAAGAACAGAAACCGTCGGATGATGGTTCCGCCGTAACACCCTGCGTCAAATGGCTCTGCCGAGCGGGTGGTGCAAACTGTGAAATACAAGCGCAATAAGAGCAAGGCTGGGGATTTCCGGACGCAGGTTGCCCTACTCTTGTTTCAGTAGGGCAGTAGATGCAACACCGTTTGACGTGTTGCATCCAGACCTCCGGTCTACAGCGCTTTTGAAGCAGCTGAAGCAGAAGCTGAATGATGACCGAAATTGCCGTCCTGGGCCTTTGTCGGAGTCTGGGGCGCCGGTCTTCGCCAGAAACTTCCGGCCTGGTCCACCCTGGTCCGTCGGGCATGTGGTCCCGCCTGCCATGGCGTCATCCCTAGTTGTCTGCATGTCCGACGGGAGCACGTGGCACCGGCACACTGACCATGTGAGGCCTAGCCTGTCAACCTCAGCCGCCCCTTCCGGAAGCCAGCAGGCAGTGGAGCCAATAACTACACCGACCGCTGCCAGCACAGCACCATGAGCTGGTGTTGCTCGCGCCTCTGCGGCGTCACCTACAAGTCCGGTGCCACCTGCAAGGCTGACGGACGGTGCGAGAGTGGGACAGGCAGCACCCGATGCTGCCACACCGACATCGACACCTGTGCTCAGGCGGAGTGAAAGACAGCGGAGACCACCGAACCGCTACTGGCCGGGGTGACAGGTGTTGTGTTGGGGTTGTGTTGGACAAACTTGGGGGTAAGGTGTGTGACAAGTGTGTGGCGCCCCACGACCCTAATCTTTGTTGACCGGTAAGTTCAGTGGCCCCACTAGGCTCGATGGCCAACATTGTGTGTGGCTGGCGAATAAACACCGCCGAGCACAGCAGCTCGGGGTCAGTCACCGTCACCACCAGGACGCTGCATGTCGTCGTTCCCAACCCTCCCACGTTCACGAATGCGGACCAAATTGTGACAATACGAATACTTCGGTGGGGTGGTGCATTTCAGGTCTGCGTGATCAGAGCGGGCATACAAGCACTGCTTAAATTTCGCAGTCTTACCATGTCGTTTGCATAGCAGCTAAAATACAAACATCGTGGGGTTAACCCGAGCCTCCTGAAATTCTCTGCGGTTCGCAGTTACAGTCGTCAAAACTAACCATGACAAATAACCCGTTGGCAGCCTATGGACAAAGTGGAAGCTTAGGTTTCCGCTCACGCCAGCCGGCAAAGCTGTGCACATGCGCTAGAGCAGCCGAGTGGAGCACAGGTCAGCCTCGTCCGCGCTGATCATTAGCCACCGAAGATTCGGTGACTGTACTCGTAAGAGGGGTCTCTATGCGAGGACTGCCACATGCTTCTTTGTTGCTGTTGACAGTATTGGCAACCCTAACTTTTAATGTTTTGTTGCTTTTGAGTCTGATGGGCTAGTTTGAAATGTCGCTCTGGAATTTCCGAAAGCATAGGTGTTTTGTAAATATGAAAAGCCGTGATTTTTTTATATAGTCTTCTGTATGGTAACGCATGCACAATGCTATTCCCACTGTTTTTTAGATATTGTCTGCACTTTTTCGGTGACATCACTCAAGCACAATCCTTCGATTTCTTACCTGCGTTTTATGCTAAATTTGTACAACCTTCACGTGTGCCACGCCTAATATAAGTGGACCAGCTGATCGACGATGGTGAAGCCAAATGTACCGTCTTGTTACCCACTCTCTGGTCCTACCTGCGGGCAGCCGCTGCGTGAGTGCATTGTTGGTTGTTTATATTACACGAAAGTGTTTTTAGCATGGGTACAGCAAGATCTCACTCACGTAATTTCCATCACAGAAGTGGCGTGGCCAGATAAAGGGCCATTGACACCGCGGCGCCCGGATCCGAGCCCATGCCTCTCGAGCCCTCTCGCCGCAACGTAGCGCTCTGCCGACTGCGCTATATCAGCAGAGACGTGAGCAGCTCTGCGGACGCTGACGTTCGTAGAGCTGCTCACGAACTTATTCTTGTCCTTCCCTATGACTCATTCAGGTGGTGCTGCCATCTAGAAAAAGCGAAGCGAAGTAGCGCATCGTGACGCTAGTGAGCGCCGACAGTAGTCGTCTCGATGCCAGCGCCTTCGTGTACGGTGGATTCGCGTGAATTGAGGCACCCTCCGCGCTGGCGTTGTTCCCATGACCGTTGTTTTGAATCTGCTGTTTCTGTGCGTGTCATTTTTGGTTTTGTCGTCCCGGAATAAACCGGTTATTTTTTTTGTTTCTTGCGTGTCGGCGTCACTTCATCCGGTGGGGTCGGGCTCGCAAACCCTTCGCACATGAAGGAGGTTCCTTTAACATTCAAGTGCTCCTGCGAAGGCCCCTTTCACTTTCATGTTTTACCGATTCCTATAAAAAGGGATCAACCACATTTGCTTTGTTCAGTCGTAAATTCGCTTCTCAGTACTCGTGTGACCGTCAGCCAACCTTTATTAAAAAAAATTCACGCTGAATCGTGTGTAGAGGGCACACACTGAAATGACCTGCGAGGGAGCGACAGGGTAGCGTCAGTGTAGCCTGATTTCTCCTTGCGGCGATCGCACAACCGGGAAAATACCGGATGCAGCAGAGGGCGCCTAGCTAGGACAATCCTGTTGAGCAAGCCATTGGTTGTAGCGCACAAAATAGACACACAGTATTTCAATGCAATGTAGCGTTATTGCCTTACCTTGTCGCCTCAATAAACCTATGACGTCGAACATGGAGAGGGTCATTTTCTGAACTACAGTCTTGTTGAAAATCTGCACTTTGACTCGGTCCTTTTTTTTTGTTTTCATACTAGTTTTTGCTGTGCTGTAGCTGCTAATTTTGAATATATGGCTTAAAATAGGCCTACGGAAGGCCTAAAAAATTGTTCACATGCCACTTTAACACGCCCGCTTGAAGGGGATGCTTAATGTATTTTCCAATCGCGTGTACTGGTGGATATGTTAGGGACCCAGGCTTCACAAGGGGTTCCGGAGGGGAGGGCTCACCGACCCTGGGACGGGGAATTTAGAGTCTCTCTAGGTTGTTCTTCAGAGGTAGCATGGGATCTTTCACATTTGGGCGGTTAAACAGTGGCTAGCTCTTTCACTGCTGTAGGCCATTGCAGCACAACTCATACTAGGGTGCCCTTTGTGGCTAACTGCAAGCAGGGTGATCTTCTGTTCGTCTGATGGGGAGGTATCAATAAGGCTACAAGGAATATGCGTTAGGAAATAGCGTATAAACTGGCTAGTAGAACCATCATTGAAAGTTTCACTCTTCTAGAGACTCGAACTAAGTGAAAAGCGTTTGTGTTGGGTGATAAATTTTATAGCGTCTGAAAATATACGGTCAACACAGTTGTCGCTATTTATTGCGCTATAATATTCATTTGTAGTTATGATGATGAAATATAAACACGCTCTCCACCATTCTCTTTACCTGAAAGGCGTAATTGACGTGGATGTCCTTTTTTTGTGGAAATTTGAGCTCCATGCACTGACTCGTGGTCCTTGCTCTTCGGTTACGAGCTGTGCGCATTCGACTCAGACACATCTTGGCGATCAACAACTTGCCAGGTGGCGTCCGTGTTAGCCAGTCATTGTTCTGAAACAAAATCAAAATAGGCAGAGTACAGCGGGATTCCAACAAACAAATAATGCATCACTGCTCTGAACAAGCGAAAATGATTACTCATTGAAATGTGGCTGCCTTTTTTTACATTTTCGTGGAAATATTCAACGGAGCACGGAGGAACGAAAAGGTTTGGAAAGGCCCACACGTCATATTTGTGAAGTCGCACACTCCATGTCGATTAACCCACTGCGCCCAGTACTCTTATTCAATCACCTCCGCGATTTCCGATTTGATAATATCGTTGCAGTACAGGCGGGTCGCGAATGCGAAAGCAGACGGCGGGAGCAGTGTTTGGATCCGTTCAGCAAGGCGGTCTTTGTGCGCTACGTCTCAGCTGCGATGAATGTCACTTCACGCGAATAAGCGGCTCCAGTGGTTTGCAAGAAGCTTCACTTTTGCGTGCCGGGTTGCCGGTCGCCCCTGGTAAAACTTGTCGAAGTTGCCTACGCGCACCCTCTCACCGGAAGACCGACAAAGATGGAAAACCACTCTTCCGAATCGACGACATATCGCTACAAGAGATTGCCAAGTATGCTCACCGACGACGTCAATAATTGTCTATCGGATGTTGCCTTCGAAGTAGCATTAGACGACAAGAAAACTGCCGTCGAAGAAACGCTGCGAATTCAGCCATAGTGCAGAGATTGAAGCCAACGAGGACGCAGTAGCGACTGCGCTGCGTTGCCAGCGTAGTAGGCAGCCACAGTCAAAGCGCCGTAAAAAATTGTCCTTGAAATTTACAGACATTTAGCTGCAGTGACCGTAAAAAAGTAGGCAACACTGTCTGCGGGCATATTAAAAATGATGTCACTTCCTACAGAATATTTGCAAAGCATTGGGATGTCAGGGCCCTCTCCTGAGCATTCTTCCCTCCATGGAATGCAGGGTAATCCCTATTTCTGCCCTTTTCATTCGAACTGTTACTTATCTAGCTACATACAGAAGACTTACGTTGCCTTTAACAGTATTTTAACAGCAGTGCTGTTTTGGCCGACCCAAATCCCCCCACTGTAGGCCCCTCCCCGAGAAAACCCCGAGCGCACGTGAGCGCGTGCCTCACAGCGACCGCCCTCATAGACTTTCTTAAGATAGTGAGAAACTCTATGACCGCCCTGCGTCGGCCATGTTTGCGCGTGGGCTTACGCCACATGAAGACTTTTCGCCTTTGTCGACGCCATCGTGTCGCGACCGGTGCGCGACGGCTCCACTCTGCCAAAGAAGATGACGACGAATCTGTCCAGCTGTCCCTTCACAATGGACACGTTGAGATAGCCAACAACGGACCAGCTGACCTGCAGGGGAGCTCTACCGATGCGATGACAACAGCCTTTTCCCTAAGCGGCTGTGCCGTCAGCTGACGAGGTCTAAGGAGATGACGACGTTTGGTGCTGAATGTTCTTTGCCTTACACTGACGTCCAAAACGGCCTTGCAGTTCTGTGGTCCGGCTGCTCCTTCTCTCCTGGGATCCGCTGTCAGTCTGTGGAGCAGAGAGATCGTCCGTTAGCTCTCCTGTTCTCCAGCCTTTCACCACTAGTGCAAGCGGCGCCAGTTGTTCTAACCGGCGTGCTGTTCTATTTTCAGAACAGAAATTAAACTTGTTGAAAACGCTTCTACCAAATAAATAAGAAATGCGCGAGTGTGAACGTTCTTTCGTTTTTGTCGCAACTACAAATGATTCTGTCTCAGCAAAAACATTTTTTACAACGTTTTTACCGCATGAAAACGCATTGGGAAATGTACCACCGGCAGTGCTTTCTCAACTATTCGGTTTGAAGTCGCCATTCCAAAGCCAGTTGATGCGCTGACAAGAAAACAAAGAAGAATTGTTCTATAAACATGCATGCAAAGTATACTACAATCTGGCTCAGATAAAACCAGAAAGACCTGTTGTTGCAAAACGGAACGTAAGTTTGCTCTTGCACAAATTTTCTTCTGAAGGCGGGACGCTATATGCAAAGAACTCTCGAATTATACTGAGTGCTGGCGTGCAGCGCAATCCTGCGCGTCCCAAACATCACTTAAACGCCATTCTCATTCCACGTGCTACTGACGACATCATTCGAGCCGTTTTCGTTACTAGACTGCATTGGGTCACAGGGGATATTGCGCTGAGGACACCCACTTAACAGCCTGTGGCTACCAGACCAAATATAGTGGTGAAAACTGGCCCAGTTTAGAGATGCAAGCGGTTGAAAAAACAAAAAGAACATAAAAACCCGGCATGATGGCTCAGCACCTAAGGCGTTGTGCTGCTGAGGACAAGGACGCGGGTTCGATTCCCGGCCGTGGCGACCGCTTTTCTGACGGAGGCGAAAAGGAGAAACGCCTGAGTGTACGAGATTTCGGCGTACGTTAAAAATCCCGAGGTGGTCAAAATTAATCCGGAGTCGTCCGCTTCTGCGCGCCTCATCGCCTGCGTTGTGTCCGCGCGTTAAACCCTACAATCAATATGTCAATCAAGAAATAAAAAAAAAAAAATTTGAAAACCAACGTTTTGTGTTTTTCCACCAGCATAAAAATGAAAAAAAAGGCACAGACCTTTCTCGACGAATTTTGTTGTGATGCGGCTCCTTTCGATGCGCTTGAAAGTTTCTAGTACAACTTGTAGGCGGGAATACCGTTTTTGTTATTTTCATTTTCTTCTCTCCCCTATTTATGTCACGTGAGTGCTCACTGCTTAACAAAAATAAGCAGTCAGGTGCACCCCCCAAAATTTCATAGTCACGAATACCATGCAAAATGGATCTTTTTCGCTTAACCCCCCCCCCCCCTCCCCCCAAATCCACTCGCGACCCCTTCTTTGACATAAATTCTGCCGACGCATGTAAGCCTGTGCGAGTCTAATCAACAAAGAGGGAAGCGCTTTCATAAATCAATGCATTGACGTGACATAGCGCACCGATTTTCAAACTAGAATCACCACTTGACATTAGTTATTCAGCATGTAAAAATTATGTTCTGATCTGTGCGTCCGAAAAAATTCATAGGTACCTAAGTATCCTGAATTATTGATTGCAAAAGCCATCGATGATCTAAAACTTCACTCCTGTATTGTGCCTGCAGTTGCATGACATTCACCTGTAACGCGGAACTCATCAGGCTAATTCTTGGTTGAGCCAGTTTAGGGGACATCCCCACGGCGGAGTAGGTTTCGGCGAATGAAAAGTAGACATCCACATCAAATGCCGTCATACGGCTGTAAAGAAAATCTGTACAGCTTTCTCGAAACTCCTGAGTCGAAGAACGGCTTCAACGAGTCTCTGGGCTCTTGCTTGGATGCATCGGGGCTCACTGCCCTCCGCTTCCTGGCCCAGTGATAAGAGACTGAAGACTCTGGAGGGAGCCCCAGGCTCCAGAGAATATATTTTTAAGCCGGCTTGTGTGTGTGGTTGTGCTTGAGTTTGTGTGTATGTGTGATTTCTTATTGTTTTGCAGTCTGTCTCTTTGGCTTTCCTCTCTGTCTGTCTGACATCCTCTTCCCCCTACCCACAGCAGCAGGCGTCCCGGTGTTCACCCGTAGGTGTGACAAAATACACCTGCTGGTGGGTCTTACTTTCCACTTTCTGATCAATAAATGTATCCAGTCAGGTGAAGTAAAGCTCATACTGGTCTAGGATAGCTTACCTGTTTAGCATTAGCTTATAGCCATGCTGGTGCATTCCACGTGGGTGACAAATCTTTTTTCGCAGGCGAATTCTTGTTCCGTTCTTACACGGTACCAGCTTAGCGGTGTTGTTACTGCACTTGGTTGCTGTTCTAGAGAACTGTATTCATGTTTTATTCGAACGCAAATGTGATTTATTTATATTTTATTAATCTTGTCTTTACAGGGTACCGTCATTCTGGTTCCATTTGTGCTGTCGCCGGCAACTACGGTACCACTGGGCGTTTGATGAGGCGTCTAAGGCTCTCGCCTTAATAAACATGTCACGTTTTGTATGTGTCTGTGCGAAATCACCATTTTTCATTACTTTGTATTTTCTTAAAAAAAACATCAAAAAATTTTTTTTTCTAATGCCCCTCCAAATTCATGAAATTTTACATCTCTAGTGTGGATCAAGGGGTTTGTCAGGAAAGCAGAAACCAAGGAGTGGAGGTGCCCTGGGATCCTCATGTCTTAAAGGTGACTCAGTACACACCCCTCGGCAAAACTGGGTGTCACTCACGCACGCTCAAACAAGCAAATATATTGTTCCTCACACACTCACTCACACTAGCGCTCACTAGTCTACCTGGACAGTTGCACTTTCTCGCACTTACGCTTACTACGTGCTCACGCTCACCACTAGCCGTGAACACTCGCACACACTTGCGGTCACGGTCTCCGCTCGCCGTCACCACTCGCACTCACACGCGCTCACCACTTGCCGTCACCACTTGTTTTCACTCGCGCTCACCACTTGTCGTCTCCCCTCGTGCGTGAGTGTGTGCAGCAGACCCTCCATGAGTCATGAAACTGAACAGTATTAGGGCATTACGGCGAGTTAAGGCCATCCAAATCACATTCCCAAATCAACACGCCACCAGAGAATCAATACTAGGGTGCGTCATAGCAGAAGCTCAGTGACGACATATTTCCGAAGCTAAAAGCAATCCCGCCATTAACGAACATCTCAGCGAGTGGCTTCTGCGACGAACAATGGCGAGGCTCACTCACTCCTCGCTCATGAGTGGTGATTGTGGGATTGCGTAAGTGCACTCGTGAGTGAGCCTGCCGACCTATGCCCAGTAAATCACTTCAAGTGACACTGTCGCACGCTGTAAACCCATCGAGGAGCAGACCAACATGTAGCACGTCCATGGCCTATCATGCCTTAGGAAGCTGAGCAAGTCCAGTGCGGTAGCTTTGGGGAATAGATGCTACTGAAAGCCAGTCATACCGATGATGATTATTCCACCGCTTGAAGTACCACATCAGAGTGGAGCGCACGAGCTTTTTCATCAGCTTTAAATCAAAAGTAAGCGAACCACGCTCTCCTTACGGGGCTCTGCTCGATTATTTACAAGTGTGAGGATAGAAACCAGCAAGTCAAGCATAGATGGAGGGAAAATATCGGCTATGTTCAAAAATTGGTTGAAATATCTTTAAATACCTTTTTTAAGTCGCTATAAGTAGCATTTGTTTACTGATTTTTCTAGGTTCCGCTGCACACCGTTCCCCAAAGCTGCTGCGGGTTCTTTAAAAATTTTGAGCACGACCAGCCAATCAATGACTGAACCTGAGGTGTGGGCTACTGCCGTTTATTTCTTTGAGGCATTGTCACGCGACTGTTTTGAAGCACACGGGACGCCCTGGAATGCCGAAGATTCGCATGCTTGTTACCTTCTAATTCATAGATAATGCAGTTTTGTTTGTCAGACTAGACAAATCTGTCAAAAAAGGGTTTGTAATTAATCATTACGTTTTGAAACTGTGGCGCGCCAGTGAATACGGCTATGTCCAGCAAATCACAACTCAGTGTGCTCCCCAAACTTTGTGACATGCCGAATCTCCTGACTTTGCTTCTTGTGTGCCCTTTTCTGGGTAAAATAATCCTACCGTGTGACCTGGCACTGTGCTCCTCGTCGTCCCGTACTTTATTCACCTTTAAGTCAGGTGCCAAGGAGTGCTTCAGTCTGACGAACCGCGGGGTAATAGCTGCCTTGCTTGCTATCACGCAATTACAAATATCTCCAAAAAAGACTTTGAAGCCCGCTCTTTACTTGCCTCAATAAAATGGCCGATGTGAGATGCACATAATCCACCAGATTTAGGGGAAATCCCAAGGCGTAGTAAGTTTCTGTGAAGGAAAGTTTGACATCCACCTAAATGCAGCCATACGGCTACAAAGGAAAGCTATACAGCTTTCTCAGAAACTTCGCAGATGAAGAAAAATTCATCCCGGACCATGATTCGAGCCCGCGACAACCGCTTAACCGGGTCAGTCGCTCTACCACCTGAGCTAACCAGGATGCTAGTAGTTTGTAGCGCGAGAGCCAATTGATCAACAACTCGAAGTGAAGGACAGGTGTTAATCGACCAGATTTAGGGGAAATCCCGAAGGTGGAGTAAGTTTCTGTGAAGGAAAGTTTGAAATCCACATAAATGCAGCCGTACGGCTACAAAGGAAAGCTATACAGCTTTCAAGAGCTTCACTGATGTCTTGCGTGTACGGGACGGCAGTGCAAGGGTATTTAGGACATATGGCGTTAAAATTGCACACGTGCCAATGAACAGGCTTAATCAGAAGCTAGTACACGTGAAGGATCCTTTAAAAAATCAAGATTCCCCGGAGTTGTCTACAAAATTATGTGCAAGCATTGCGACGCATCCTACATAGGCGAAAGTGGAAATTTTAAACGAAATGAAGAATTCAACACCAAAAGAACGGTGTCAAAAAAGCCAATGCAAGCTCGAAGGCCTTGGCTGATAATCAACTAGATACTAAACACGTCATCGATTAGGATTCCACAAATATAATCGCATCAGAGAAGCGCCTGTCGACACTAGTACTTTAGAATCAGTACATATTCAAAAAACTAAAAGCACGATTAACGAGTCGCGGTGTAATCTCCCGGAGATATACATGTGCACTCTGCGTCACAGAACTTATAAACAGTCGCGTCCTTTCACACCCCTTTTCACTGTGAACAAGGTCCCCGTAGGGGTTCCGAAACGTCTTTATTTGTTTAATTGTTTTTAACAAACGCTAGTTCCGGTTTGTAGGCCTATATCTTCCAAGGACCAATAAGGAACACACACCGCGCTGATTATGTCCTTTACTTGTCCTTGTGCGTTTTTTATTGCGGTATAGCTTAAGCATGTGGAACCAACTTGCCCAGACGTCAACAATGTCAAAACTGAAAATTGACTATCCGCAAGGCCTTGCGGCTTACACCAAAGCCAGCAGTGGGGTTGACGATTCTGTGAGTAGTGATTCTATGATGAATTTATCAGTTAACCTCAGCCTCAGGACACTAACTTTTAAATTTATTCCTTTGCATAATATAATGCCCTGGAATTGTTTTTTTAGGTAGTGATTCAACAACTAATATACCACAGGAGTGTCGGACAACTATAAAAAGACTACTATCAAGCTGAGTGGGGTCTCCAGGATGTAATGCAAAAAAAAAGCATTGATGGCTCATTACGCCAAAATCGAGCATAGGCCTGATCAAGCGACTACCCGAATCTGGCAGGCGGCTCAGAAGAGAGTAAAATTAAAAGAATGAAACGGATGTGAAGTCGGGCGTGGGATTCTAACCCCGAAGCCTGCGGAACGAGACTCTATCCCACATCTTCTTCCACGTGGCTGATTCTTGGAGCAAGCTAACTAATGGTGACCCAGCGAATCCTTTGTTGCCTTTTTTAAAAGCTTAGAGATGTAGTAGTAAGATGGGACTGATTGGCTGCCTCTAAGGATCGTATAAGGTTTAAACTGGCGGTCCTCTTGAGCATTCTGAATGAAACACGGCGGTTCTTCAAGAGGCTGGCGCGAAGATGACGTCGCAGTAGCGCGGTGCCAAGCTGAAAGTCTACGTCGAGATGAACGCGCAGAGTAGAGATGTTTTTGTGACTGCTAGCGGATTTCAGCCGCACTCCCCGTTATTTTCGTATCATTTAGAATTAAGCTGTTTTTTTTTGCGGGAAGCTACCACTCCAACAAGGAATCAACACTGGCAGAAAGGGTCTGTGTCCTTGGTGAATAACGTCCTCTTATGTATCATGGAGTACTTAAACCGAGGGCCTTTGACAGTCACAGACCCAACACCACAGGAGTTGGCCCACTAGGGCATTCGTTGCTATAGGATATGCAGTCCCGTGCATCAATTACACCGCTTGTTTTATGTCCAGTTTTTGCAACATTCGGCACTGCCCAATAGTACCTAAATAGTAGTTCGGGCCACCTCTTAATGCTTGGGCGTAGAACGGCAATCCGACAACCACCACGTGGAGAAATAACAAGTTGACTCTCAATCTGCTGGTGTGCAAATGAAGCAGATCGATATGATAGGTTGGATGATAGCGGGACAGTGCATGGGCCCGCAGTAAAATTTCATTTTATTGGGAAGCATGCAAATTGTGATATTTCTAATACCTCCTTCGTACTCTTCCGTCAGCACAAAATCATTGGAGAAAAGTGCGAGATTTCTGCTGTTACTCATGGACAAAGGAAGACCAGTCATGAGCCAGAGCACAACTTTCTGAAAATGGAAACAGGAGCGGCATAATAAAAGCGACTGCGTGATTTGTATCGACGTTAATCTGGCGGCAGAAAACTGTTCCATATAAGTACGCATGCGGAGAATAAAAAAGGTATGTCTCTAGGTCATTCAATTGATATACACATTTAAAGTGTCCTCGCACCAGACATATATCTTGCACACAGCGGCCTCGGCTGTTGTGTTGCCGAAGCTACAAGTTTCTGCTTTTAACAGTGAGCCACGTGGGTCCCCGTGTATTGGGGCCCTGTGGAGAGGACAGCCGACAGTCACCCGAACCGTTTCGATGACGTCAACGTAAGGGCAGCGAACAATTTGGAGCTTTACTTGCCGGCGCACCAGACATATATCTTGAAGTTCACGTCCCTGATGGGCAGCCAACGAAACAAACACAGATGCGACCGCTTTGCGCCAACCATGACATCCGTAACATCAACTCAGGCTAGCATGAGGCCACAAGCTCCTCTCGAGAACTACTGCTCTATGACGGTGGTGCAAGAACCCGTTCCGTCCAACGCTACGCGCGACGCAGGGAAGGGCTGCCTACCTGGGACTGAAGAACATAAGACAATCAAGAACACTTTGTCTGGTAACGTCCTGCAAGTCTTTGTGCAGGACCAAGCCGTCGTTTCAGCGAAGTATTCTTCATACGAAAAGGCTGAAGATTGGGATTAACCCAAGAACATGCCGTTGGGACTCAGAACCGAGATAGCGTCCAACGTCCCAACGAGAGTCATTTGTGAAGAACGAGAGGCTACGCCAGCCACAGATAAGTAAGTCTCGGCTGCTTCCGTGAAAATGGAAGACAAATAACACGAGGTTGAGTACGGGAAAGAAAAGAAAGAGCCTCCTCCGTTTGCGTTTGAGTACATCTTCGTTCCCGGCTTCACGAAGGGCAGATCCTTACCGGGACTTCCAAGAACTCGACTGTATAAAAGCTTGCAGCAGCGGGCAAGGTCGCACCCATACACGTCTTTGAGCCGTTCCATCCGCCTGAAGGTCTAGAAGCGGAATAAACCTCGCTCATCGCGTCGGCTTCGTGTGAAGCAATCGAGAATCCGCATTGCGACCCGACACTAAACACAAACATAAATTCGGCGGAATCACAAACCCTCGAAAAGCGAATCCGAGGCAGGAGAAAGAGCTATTGGGGAACACCGCTATAGTCGCCGCTCATCAACAGCGGAACTTTGATATATCAATTTCCCGACACCCCTTCCGCTACACTTTCTACAGACGACATACTGAATTTGAAACGTTTCAGCGAGCTGGACGCATAGCTTTGGCGCCGTCCGCTTCAGCTTGGCGACGCCAGGCTCTGCTAGAAGTTGTACGATGGCGGATGCCCCATTGGAAACGCAAGAGGGGACAGCACTTCATGACAGCTTAACAATGATTGAAGTCGCGAAACGAAACGCAACCATTTAGGATTGTGGACTTCTTGTACATCCTCACATCAAATGTGTCGCGGGCGGAGGGAGCGACATGATTAGGCGTTTTGAGCAGATGGAGAATTCGGCGACTTTTGGGCACCGTCATGATCGCATCAGCCTGCGCACCCAACAAGCACGGGTTCCCTACAGGTTCGAGACACCGGAAATGGAACAGTACCCTTTGCGTCGTACTCCGACCATCGCGACTTTTCTTGGAGTTTGTTGGAAGTTGAGAAGCGAAAAAAGACACGACAGGAGACTCAACGAACACTGGCAAGTCTAGATAGGTGACTCAGCGTGGAGAAGTCGGAAACTTGTCAGGAGTGGAGCAACAGCTCGTGTCTCTGCAAGGAGCCCGAGGGTCCACTCAAGCTTTTAAATGAATGGCGGGACTCAGTTCTCGCGTCGTTCAAAAAGCAACGTCCGAAAGAACCATGGCATTATTTGTGTGAGACGCAGTAACGGTGCCCCCGGGGGAAATCTTACTGCCTGCCTGCACGCGGCACCCCTTGCCGGCGGACTGGGCTGTGTCGGTCGGTTTCGGCTGTCCTGCTTTGGTCCGTCACAAAGACAGGATCTAGTGGTGCGCCAGGCCCGCTGTATTGGGTATTCAACGCTCATGGGAGCTTGGGCAACTCCTGAGGTATTTTGAAGGCAAGTGCCTTCTAAGAACACCGTTGAGTAATGCGGACGCAGGCCCGGACAGCCTATGTGGCTACCGAGGTTGGTGCTTGGAATGGTAATTCGATCAAAATTTGCGCTCGCAAAATTTTGTGGATCAACTACGATTCTCTATGGCCGGGGGCTAAACGCACCCTTGTAATCCATTGTGGGTGGAGGCCAAGGGGGGGGGGGGGGGTTGCGAAGTGTAACTGCACTCATGCGGTACAGTTTGTGTTATGTTGGCGCACGATTGCTGAAGCAATGTGAGCGCTATTATGAGGCCGGGGTAGTTGCGAACCCCTGTAACCGCAGCGTGAAAGGGGCCTAAAACATGAACCGATCTGCTCGCCGAGGGAGGTGAAGAGCCCTTGTAACCCAAGTCATAGGGGTATATGTGGCACAGTTCGTTTTATCGTGCATGCTGAAGCATGGGCACGCACAATGAGGTCGGTGGTGTAGCGAACCCCTCTAACCGGAGCATGGAAGGGGCCTTTAATGCGAGCTGGTCGGCTGACCAAGGAAACTTGATGAACCCTTGCAACGTTCAGTCTTGGGGGCGAGAGTGTGGAGTTACTTGGAGTTCCTCAGAGGACCCCGTGTGATTCGAAAGATGGTTTTATTTGTGGATCAACTATGACTTTTTTGGCTAGGGGAAGTAGCGAGCCCCTGTAATCCAATGTGGGAGGAGGCCAAAGGCTGGGGGTGGTAGCGCGCCCCTGTAATCCAGCGTGAAAGGAAGCCAGCGGGTCAATGTTGCGAACTACGGCGCTCAAGCGGTACAGTTCGCACGTAGTGTTGGCATACCATTGCTGAAGCAATGAATAAACCACTACCGCCGCGGGGGCGTGCACACCCCTGTTACCATAGCTTGGGGCTCGTTCAGTTGAACTTGCGAACTGGTCTGCGGGCCGGGGGTTGTGACAAATGCTTGTAACCTAATGTCATAGGGGCCAGAGCGTGGAGATATGGAGAGTTACACTGGACGTCCTCGAGGAATCGGGGAGGCCGCACCCCCCTGCCCGGCGAGCGTGCAAACAGCCGCCACTGCGGAGGTTCCTGGTCAATTGGAATCAGGTCCTATGTGGAGGTCGGGCGGTCGGGTGTCAACCTGGCACTCGGCGATGCGGTTGGAAAACGTGTCTAGATTGATCAACTATGACTTTCTTTGGCCGGGGGAAGTAACATACCCTTGTAATCCAGCGTGAGAGGAGGCCGTTGAGTCAAGTTGCGAAGTAGCGAGTGATGCGATCGTACAGTCGTCTGTAGTGGGCAGTACCGATTTCAATAGTCGGGAAACCACTACGAGGCCGGGGGAATGGGGACCCCTTGTAACCGCAAGCTTGGCGGGGCCAGCGACCTGATCAACAGCGTGTCGGGGGGAGTGACAGACCCCTGTAACCTAACGTCATTGGGGGCTAGGTGGTGTACAGTCCGGGGGGGGGGTCGCGCCCCCCTGTAACCTTGCTGCGAGGGGCCTATAGATTGATTGATCTTCTCTAGCTGAGGAAGTAGGCGAGCCTCGTCACCCACAGTCACAGGGATCTGCTACCACGTGCTACTTGGTGTCCCGCACGGGGAAAACGAAGAAAGGGGAGGTTAGTACACCGACCGGGAAACTCTCCTGGCTTAGTAACGGCTAGTAGACCCGGAGAGATCTCCACTGCGTGCGAGGCGGCAATGCCCGAAGACTGTTGTTACTTTGAGCGACAAAGTAGGCAAAGAGGAGGACATAAGCAAAAGGCCCTTATCCTGTCTAAGGGAACCTTGCGAACGTGGAGTTCAGTTGCCGTTTGCATACAAACTTCCTGTATCCGGAGACCGTGAAAGCAGGTGTTGCAAGTACCCGTGTAGAGTTGAAAGCTTCACTGGTGATTCGTCGGTACCTGGGGTGGGGCCGTCGATCAAGGACGTTAGTACGCATCGGCCGCAGAGCTGAGGGTCGGGGGGCCTGGATTGTCGGCACCAAATAGGGTACTTCCTGTCTGCGACAGTTGGGGCCCCGTAATGACCCTATGGGTGAGCGGTAACACGTGGCAGGGCCCGCTCATTCGGCATTTGCACTGTCTGATGCCCTGGCTGAGTGATCAGTCCGGAAAAGGAGTCAGACATCTGGATCAGAGCAAAATTGCTCCTCCCATTCTTTTCGTTTTTCCAAAACCTATCCTGATTCCTATTTCGCGTTCCCACCAACCCATCCCATCCGGCTATAGCCTAGGGGGACAAGGGGCGTCCCTCTGGGCTCGTCCCCCAGACGGTGGGTCACAAGGTAGCTTTCCCTGTTAATTTGTCTCCTTCTTCGGGTGGACAAAACGTTTTTGCCGTTTGGCCTGTTCATTTACTGTTGCAATTCGGTATTAAACCGGTTGTATTTTGGTGGTACCGGGGAGCTATTGAAAGCTTCATTCACTCGATGTAGAAGCCAGGGACTAGCCGGCAAGTTCCATGTGCGGTACAGCATTTGTACAGAGGCGGACACGAACGTTGCGCGCACGGGGGGATGTGAAATATCCCGCTAGCTATGCGACAGTCATCATCATCATAATCATGTAATTTCCCGTGTCATTAAATGTGCCATCCCCTCTAAGGGCACCCATGGCATAGGTCTGCCTTGCGTCGTTGTTCCGACACAGTGTCCTCAAAGTCGTGAAAAACCCAGAGAGTAGCTGGTAGTGCCATCGTAATAGGCTAGTTTAGCCTGGTATTTCTTGCCTAGTCAGATCAAATGTGTTTGTTAATGGACTACTCATCAGGTAGTCTCCCAATAAACGGCTCAACTGAGGACTAGTCAACCACAAAAATTAACAAGTCCACCGCAACAGCAAGATAATGTTTTTTCTGGTACATTTGTTGCTTGCAACGGTAATGGGAATATATTTAAATGCTACTGTGATTGACTATCCTTTTTCCGCCGTCCCCAAGCGTACTGCCCCAGCCTTGCTAATTTTTGTTGTCTCATTAGGTTTCGTCCAACAAATGAAATCACAAATTCTCACAAAATGGGCACCCTAGAGCGGAAAACGCTAAATAAAACTTCTTCGATTCCACGCAGAGCACGTTCCCACGATCAAGACTGATCCCTAATCAATAAATACTTTGCGCGCCGTGCTTGTAATCGCTTCTTTGCTTCCTGGTTTGCTTGCTTAGTCAGGGGTTATTTTCTTAATTATACGCTGTATGGAGCTTTTTCTGTAAAGATATAATTGCACTGCAAAATTGAGTTATAAAGGCGAGAGTATATGCGCACTCTGGCGCAGCAAGCGCGCAAACGCAGCTAGCTAATTGGTACAAATACTCTCCTCAGACAAATGTGACGAATTATGTCTGTGTTTCCACCCCAAAAGAGCCCCTTCTTGCAGCGAAATGCCGCAAATACTACTGGGTTGGGCCTTGGTTACCAATATGGTCATGATATATGTATATGAAACAATAAACCTGACGGCTCATTTACTCTCGTTTGGGGCCTGCATTTTACAGAACCCTGCGGAAGAATGAGGAATGCTTCTTAGGAGGGTACTCACCAGCAGCACGTCAAGCATAACCAATAGTCTTCGAAGCCTTTGCTCATACATCTGGGTTCGTGCCGGGAGTACCGGGGTTCTCCAGACAGTCATCAGGACCTTGTTCGCAGCTGCATCCAAAGGATAGGGTTACCAGTCCTTAGTAAAAGAAAAATGAAGTTGAGAGAAAATACAATAAGATCTCGCAGTACAGCTTATTTGAAATAAATATCATAACACTATTGTTTCCCCCCCTTCCCGCATAAAGAAACCCCTGTAGTGTGTAACATTACCAGAGTGACAATGTGGAAACTGTGGCTGCATCAGAGTATTTATATTCGAATTTGTTGCTGCTCCCCTGTCGCAGTGCATTGCATTGCCTGTCAAAGCAGGAAGTCCGCTATTTCGCGAATATTATAAGCACGTCGAAGGCGCGTAGTCACTGCCATATGGGAGTTATCGGGGCCTTAAAATGAGCTTTATTACAAAACGCAGAGAATGCCTAGCTGTCCGCTGTGAACAAATGTTGAGATTGTGCCTGTACCGTACTGTGACCTCGAGCCACCCTTTAAACGAAAACTTCGAGAACTCTGGCAGAAACATTGTGGCGCAGAAATAGAAAACAAGCTTCATTCAATTAAACCACACATAGTCAGGCGCATAGCAAAAAACCTCCACAGATCTATAGAAGTCGCACTTTATCGAGCACGAATAATGAACACACATAAAACTTTTGAAGGTTAGTGGCGCTTGTTGTTTACACAGAGACGGACACGCGAAACCATGAACACTGAATGAAAACAACGTATACCTGCACGAGAAGTCGGAAAGTATGCCTGGTTTTCCCGTCTGTGTGTAAACAACAAGCGCAACTCACCTTCAAAAGTATGTTACACCAACTAGCCCGACATCAAGCTTTACTGAACACACGGCAAAACCAGGGAACACCACGGCAAACATGTGCTACACGTGGAAGAGCCCTCTTTACTCCATATTCTATTGGAATGTAGGAACCTCGAAGTACCAAAATTGAGGCACGACACCAATCTATACACACAACACATACCACTACACCCGTCTCGATTTCTTTCGGGTGAAGGAAGAACAGATTACAAAAACAGTTTTTTACTACATGGATGCGCTTTATTTTTAAGGAAAATTTCTTACCTCACGTAACCACAGCTTGTCCTTCAACAATGAGGACAGTGCTGGGCTACTTTAGCTGACACTCAACGGCCTAATTCTTTTGCCTAGGCAAGAACTTTATTCCGAGGACCTTCATTTTAAGCCCAAATCTTTTCGTGCGTGCCAAACACTTTTATATTCACTTTTTACTCATTAATCATTAACGGTATACACCAATTTTAGATAACCACCCTTGAACGTAAGCACGGAGCATACAACTTACCGGGGACACAAGTTTTAAGCACTGTTTTGCCTTGAAGCCCTTGAACCAATACACAAAATTATCATCAGCTGTGCGCCATGTAAATTCACCTAATAAACGTGCTGAGCGTTTCTGATGGCCGAGTCTTCCTGAAGAATTTTAGCAGAGAGCAAAAATTATAAGCATTACTAGGCTAAGTGGCAGCACCTGTCAAACGAGCTTTTTGATACTGCGGCTATGGAACCAGCAACGCCGGTAGCCTAAAGTCCCAGCGCGGTCCTCTTCAAGCCTCACAAAATCTGGATGGACCAAAGCAAAAACCAGTAGGTTGCATGTCGCATCTATATTTAACAAAAATATTTTACATACGTTTCCTTCGCCATACAAAATTTGTCTTCCTGTTAGTTCAATTGTTTTCACTCAATAGCCACTGTCGTCCATTCATTCATTTTAATTATGGTAATTTGACACCCGTGCAGCCATCTGTCTAATTAGTTATTGATATTCACTTTGAGATGCACTTGCTGCCGTAACATTGTTACAAGCACATGGACAAAAAAATGGGATAATCGCTCTTGGCCTTGATCACTGTTGTGCAATGATTGGGCTTCAAAGTTACGTGCAACCAGTGAATAAAGAAAGCTGCGGCGTATACCTTCCCGCCTATACTTTAGTGTTGTTAGCTCCAACACTACCTTTTTCGCACAAGGTTAACTAAAAACCCCTGTACTACCGATAAAGCCCAGTTCATCTGTAAATTCTTAGAGTATTTAGGCAGTAATTAGTAATGACAGCCCATTTCTCGTTATCATGTGTCTGAAGGCACAATGTCCCTACGTACACTTTTGGGTACGGCTGCACCGGGGCTCTGTACTGCGGCAATGAAAACGGGAGCACTGTACAGAACAGCACTTGAGCTCTGGCCTATTTTAACAGCCGCTACATTCTTATTTTACTGCGCGAAACCATAATCCATCGAATTCAGTATTTTTGGTGCTGTAAGTATGTATATTGCAGGCGTTGATGTAGACGGGAGAGGAGAAAATAATACGAAACGGTATAAAAGAAAGCGTGTCCGCACAGGCTATCCTGTGGTCAAGATGCGCGAGTGTCGGCGCATTGGGGATATAGACACAAGTATGCTTCATTCCTAAAGTAACCACCCCTAATGAAAACTATCTTATTTTTTAAACCTCGCTTCCTTTAGCGATATACTGAAGACGATAAAAGAGCCGCCCAGCAAAGCAGAACGCCCGTGTCATATGGAGCATGCTAAAGGCTTTTAAACTGTAGTGAGGGTCAAATAATGTCTGCTCATCCAGTGCCAACTACGCTCCAGGGAGGCCTAGCAGTACCGAGTTAATCATAATCGACCAGAGAGATAACGCGAAAAAACTTTATTCATGCTGTGGTTGCGTGAACAAACGTTGTCAGGTGAATTATGTTTGAAAGCTGGAATCTACCAGCCGCTGGGTGTCAGCAACTAGAACGAACCCGCCCGATAGAGAACACTCCGAACTCAACAAAGCAGCCCGAGTGCGGTGCGCTATGTGGGCTGATGTTGTACAGTGAGGCGGGGTTTTACAATGAAGTAGTCGCACAGAAAGCGAGGGCCATCAAGATAACGCTTGCAGAGGGCGTTTACGTTTGCGTGTTAAGATTGATGGAGTGATAGTTTTACCGCTTTTTCAAGGAAGCCATCTGTAACCATTCAACATTTATGCTCTACAAGTACTGAAGGCCAACTGAAAGAGCGACACTAGCCGCAACAGTTTTTAAACACCGCTACAGAACACATTTCCAGGCAATATACGATAATGTAGCTCGAGATGTGGGGATGGACGATTGCGGGTGCGATGTCTTGGTCACTTTGAGTGAAAAAAAGACAGTGTCGGCTTTTGAAAGTCTATTCTGTAGCGTCGTAGTACGCCAGTGCTTGAGGTGGTGACAGGGCTGGGGCAGATCCTAAAAGTAATTTCTAAGTTGCCGTAATTAGATGCCATGCGCTCAGTCTAATTTCTGTGAGGCCCGTTTCTGTCAGTTTTTCTTCCCGATCTAGGCTTTCACCCAGCTTGTGAGAGTGGAGCAGTAGTTCCTGTGCCTGTTTTTAGTTGCGTAATAATGTGGGCTCTCGCATAAGTTCCGGTGGAACAGGCGTTCTAGTTTCATGTCGTCAGTCGCGAGTGAGGCTAGCGACGCGTCTTCAAATGGCACAGACAAGAGGTACGGGGAGAGGAAGGGATAAAACAAACTTCACTGCGTGGGAGAAGCGCTTGTTGAAATCATATATCCTTTCTTTCTTTGTCGTATTTCTCTTTTCCCCACTTGGGTGGTTACTCCGGATGCCAGATTAAGGCGAGCCGTCGCTACTGGCTGCCGTAGTCGTAGCTTTCGGTTGGCGTTGGCGACGTCTTAATGCGAACGCTTGGAGAGCATGGCTGGTAGCAGACGGCTAGTAGCAACGCAACAAATCAGAGCGTGCGTCTAGTGACGCTATCTCTTTAATAAGCAGTCATTCTTTCAATAAAGCGCTAAGAACATAAAGAAAAACAATTAAAGCCGTTCCACTCAATGTGGAAGCCGTCGGAAGCGCTTAGCAGAGAGTCGCCATAATGGGCTGTTGCGCCATTATCCGCTCACGCCTTCCAACGAATGCAATCCAAATTTTCTGCCTTCGCAGTGCTCGAGCGCCCCTGCCTGAAACTGCGCCACCGGTAGTTGTGTTTTTTTGTGCTTGCTTTTCCTTCCGCAGGTGCGGGTTTTGCACTGCCAGTTTTTTCGCTTAAAAAAACCCAACCAGCGCTCCTAACTAAATGAACGCAGGCGCTGCCGGTTAATTACGTTGATCTTGCCTAAAATGTACATGCAGGTTTTTTTGCGCTCAGCAACGGCGTTATGTATGACAAGCGCCAGCGGTTCTCGAGTTTCGAACGCTTATGACCGTATAAATCGCTTGGCTTTCGAGGCTTGTGGGTTACGCCGCGACGACGGAACGCCGTGTGGTTCCACTTAGGTCCAGCGAGGGAGCTGCGGCGACAATGCGAGTCCATAAATTTCTCTCCACTTAAAATGATTTGTGTGTCGTTTGCAGTGTTAGTGGGGGTTCAGGCTACACCGCCCGCACCACCGACATCTGCTGGCTGCTTAGGCTGGCGTCTGAAGTTTGGTAATGTTTACGTTTTAGGCAGACATGTTTGGAAACGACATGTATTCAGTTAACCGGGCTGGTGTTTCAAAATATGGGTGCAGGCGGGCGAGTCAAGTGCGGCCAACGTAGAATGTTAACCTGCGGTGTTTCTTCCCCACAAGAAACGGGAGAGGACAGCTACCCCTGCTGCACAAGTAACCATTGCGAGTGAAGCGAAGCATTGCATAACATATCAGCCTGTACTGATTCTTCACCCCAGAAAACAGACTTAGCATGATAAGAAAACAAATTCTATTTACCAAAGGGTTACCTGCCGAAACTACAGTTGGGGTACACGGAGCGCCGTAGTGGAGGGCTACGGATTAATTTCTGCCACCCGGACTCTAAGATGCGCGAAATCTTTACACCTGGCGTCTTCATTTTCCACCACTGTAAGAAAAACAGCGGCGCCATTGGCGTGGCGAGAAAAATAGGAGGTGTTATACGCTACAGGTGAAAAATGAAAAAGCACAGTAACCGTTTCTTGAAACCAAACCTATTTTTATTCGAACTGTGTTCGTATTTTCGTATGTTACAAATTAATATACTGAGGCGGTGTGGAAATAGCATGGGCAAAAAAAGGTCAACCGGGGAGGTGGAGCGGGATGCAGCGCTGAGAATTTCAGGGGGTGTCCTGACATTATTTCCGCAGAAGCGAGTGCTTAAATATATCTGAGCCCTATCAGAAGGGCCTCTTCCTAAAAATGGGCAAAAGTGCCTCGTTAACGCACAAGTAGCGGTTGTTCGTAAACTCTGTCACGCAGAAACGTGGTCACTACGCGGGTACTGTGATTAGCAATTCATTTTGTGTACGAGAGACTCTTCGTGTACGAAGAAAGTCACTTTGGCGTTAACAATGAGTCAGCAAAGCCCACCATTCGGTTGCAGAAATTAAGGCGTTCGGGCCGCGTCAGGTATTTTACGGCTACGGCATCAGCACTAACGTACGGCTCTAAATGTTGAATAAAACTTCGTAGGTTTAATGCTGCCATGAAAAACTTACTGCGGAAAAATGTGAACGCTGGAGCTCCGCTGTAGGTAAATGTGAGTGTCCAAACTATACTGCCATTTTTCTTTCAACATAGCACCAGAAAAATGTGTTGTGAAAGTATTTGAAATTGTACGTTAACATACCTGCCAGAGAAGAGATGACAGTGAGGTATACATAAAATCGCGACATATTTCCTGGTGGTGCGTATACACGCTCGATGTATCAATGCTTTCTCGGTTGGTGAAAACTATTTTTTAACATGGTATAGGTGTCCCCTGTTTTCTACTCTGCTTGCACGTAGTTCCCTTGCTTTTGTAGCATACGTGGGTGACGAATTCATAAGGGCGTGGTTTTTACATTCTTTCATACTTTTTGCGGCTACGTTTTCTGTCATTGATTTGTCAGCAGCTGCTGTGGGTTTGTTTGTTCTCTGTTTAGCTTTCTTGACGGAGTGTTCTACTCGAGCGTGAACGTGTGATTAACTGCAAGTGAATTTGCTTATTCGCATGTTCAATTTTTTATACCTCCTCGGTTTGGTTTATTCCTCGGCAAGCGCTAACATTAGCCTCTCTGGGGATTTAGGTGCCACAATATTGTGACGGGATATCTAATTATGTTTGTTACCGTTAGTTCTCGTTTATTTTCAATCAGCATTTATTAGAGCTTAAAACGTCCACGTTGATGCTGATTGTCTGGATACATAACGCACAGCTGCCTTCAGAAGGATGGGTGAAAAGTTGTAATTAACTCTATCAAAAATGCATATACTGCTAAAATGTTGACTGAAGGATCATTAGGTATGCCTAAGCACATAAAACCTCTCCTTCGCGATCACAAGGCTCGGCCTGATGCGGGAGGCAAAAAACAGCGCAAAAAAACGACACGTATGAGGAGAAAAAGACCAACACGTGCGCTGACTGACAACTGACAATGATGCGGGAGCTTTGCTTGGGCTTTAACAGCCGCAACCCGGCGTTGCTTGCATTTATCTCTAAACACCTCAGTGATCCCTTCTGCCTGTTAGAGCAGTTGCATTGCTGGCTATCGCGTCTTTTGCCAACCGACAGTGCCTGAATTCTGTCGCGGATATTCCGATTGCGTTTTCCCGCTTCTTGAGCCCTGCAATACCGTCCAACAATATTTTACAACGCCTACAAGCGGTGATTGGACGCGAAGGGAAGGGAAACGACGGCCGTCTGAGATACGGGCAGCGGTGCGGACACATTTCCACTGCAGCCTAACAAGCCGCCGGCTCGGACCTCGGCCCCTCTGCATGCTGTGTGTCGTCCTCGGTTCACCTGGTACAGCGAGTCCGCAGACTGACGGCAGGAAGTCTTCTCAACACCCCCACCTATTTTTTTGAGCAGAAATTACTGAGGTCATACCAGCAGGAGAGAGACAACACCTGCAGTAGGGCAGAGTGAGGTATTTTGTCTCCCCAAATTCTTTGATTTGGTGGCCAGGTAGACCACCAGACATTTTAGGTTGCAGCATTTTCAATCAACAATGTCCTTCTTTGAGTATAGATGGTAAGAAGTGAGCCCCTGTCAGATGAGGTCATTTACCTGCTATTTGTAATTTTCCCTAACAATGCTCAGCCCGTTGAGGTCCACCTACGCGTACTTCCGAATTAACCATGATTTTCCGCTCTTACAACCTCTCTTAGCGCTTCCTCCAACCAACACTGTAATCTGCACTTGCGTGTTCACTGATAGCTATTATTTATTGCCTCAATTATTAAATTCTGTTGTTTGGGAGGCTAGGCGTTCAATTCATTTCTGGCAAAGTCAGAATGTAGGTTAGATGCCATCAAAGAGGAAATTTCGGGCTTAAGCAGTAAAACAGACCGACTAGCTGATATTCTTAAAATATTCCAGGAAATTAAATCGAAAATTGATTTTTTGAAACGGCTGTGCGAGACCAGGCTCACCGCTTAACGGAGTTTGAAATTAGAAAGCAGGTGGAACAACCTTCTGGTTTTTGGCCTTGAGGAGCAGGCGAAGGAATGGGACGCTGATTTGAAGAAGGCTGTTGGGATTGACATATTTGAGAAACAGTTGGGCATTGAAGTGAAATCGATAGAACAAATTCACCGTATTAAAAAAAACCAACCCAGCAAAATGCCGACCCGTAATAAAAAAATTATATGATTGCAGGAAAAAGGATAGCATGCTACCGAACTGCAAAAAAGCTGAAGGGGAGTTCTGTTAGCATCAGCAACGACTGTGCGAAGGAAACTGTAGCCATTCGCAGAAAATTGTGGCAAAGTGCTCCTGCAGACAGGGCGAACGGTAAAAAGGTAACGCGTCTCGGCCACCAGATTAAAGTTGACGAGAAAATATACTCGTGGGCGAATGAGCAATGTCCTTGTCAGAATCGTCGAGATAAAGCCCATCAGGGAAGACGGTTTGAAGCCAGCACATCGTAAAATGAGCATCCGTCGCATAACAAAACGCCTTGCGCATAGCTACGTTTGATTCTCCTAAATGCCCGTAGTATTGCTAATAAAATGACTGGCCTGGAATATGTGATACTATCAGCGAGCCCTCACGTAGTGTGAATAACCGAAGCTTGGTTAAACACTTGCATTCCAAGCGATTGTATTGCACCACCAGGGTATATCATGCTTCGGTTGGACCGAGATTCACGAGGTGGGGGCGTGGTCATTATTATTAAAAGCTGCATCCGGGCCATAATGATAGAAAGCAATATGGCTGAGTCGGTATGGTGCAGATTAACTTTTTGAAATACTGTGTATCATTATTGGTGTAGTTTATAGGCCACATGGTACTCCACCTTAATTCTTAGACAACATTGACGAATTTCTGTGCACTCACGTAAACAGTAACACCCGACCTGTGCTGGCCGGGGACTTTAATTTAGGGTACATTTATTGGGAGGGTCTGTCATGTAACCACACTGAGATGGTAAGTGCAATAAAATTACTCGAAATCGCTTTTCATCCTGAATTCAGACAGATTGTTAAAGAGCACACGAGGGTAACACCTGAATCCAGATCAATATTGGATTTGGTGTTCTTCTTTTGATTTATTTGAGTATACTGCAGACCTTCTCGGTCCAAGAAGGAGTGGTACAATGGGTATACAAACAATGATGTGACGTGCAGAAAGGCACAGACACGATCCAAGAAAAGTAGCGGTTATATGTGGTTCCCAATTAAGGTTGGATGTTAATGTAACTCCCATATATTTTACTTGATCGCTTTTAGTAATTTCCAAATTGTGTAATGTATAAGCAAAGTTGAGTGGTTTTTTCTTATTCGTGAATGTTATGGCTACAGTTTTTTTCCCGTTCAATGTTATTCCCCACTGGGAACACCAGGCTTGAATTTTCGTTAATGAGTTATTAAGGTTAATCTGGTCCTCAGTTCTACTTACCGCTGTGTACACGACGCAGTCATCTGCAAAAAGAAACATCCCCCTCGCGAGGGGCGCGATCAAATGCAGAGCATTTCTGCGGGGGGCGCGCCTGCAAGTCGTATGGATTACGTATTGGTTGTTGTTGTAATTGTTGTCTTCCAGCGTAGACATTGTCGATGGAGTCGATGGTGGAACGTGCCGTGAACCCCCTGCCGCGGCTATGACGCAACGTGGAGCTGCTATGACGCAACGTGGCGCAGCTATGACGCAACACAATCCACTTTAATCCAATCCAATCCAAATCCAAGCCAATCCAATCGAATCCAATCCAATGCCCCTCGCGAAAGAGTGTTATAGCGCCGAAATCGCCACCACGCGAACGCGTGATGCTGACGTCACGATCACGCCACAGATGTTAGCGACCGCAGCGCGCGCGAACGACATATGTGGTTTAAGCGCGAACCGACCGCGGCGAGAGAGCGCGATGCGAGCGCCCCACCTGTTCTTGCGCGCGATCCTAACGCGGCGAGAGAGGGTGTTGCGCACGTCCCCACCTGTTGTGCGCCCGAACCGAACGCGGCCAGAGAGGGCGTTGCGAGCGGAGAGAAGGCGAGGAGGACGCGGGGGAGAGGGCGCACCTCTGGCCGACGGTTGAATGAGTCAAGGATATAAGGCACGTTCGTAACCTTCCGTTCTGTGTCGGCTTTGTGGCTCAGTTGGTAGAGTACCGTGCACCTTGCGTTCCGCCCGCAGAGTCGTAGGATCCAAACCTGGCGCCGGCAAGTATTTATATAGTGTAGGGGGACCGATGCGGACGCGGACTACGGACGCCAACGCGGGTGACATCGTGAGTTACTGAAATGCTCTGCATTTAAAAGCCTTATTTGAACGAATGAGTCAATGCTCAAGGAATGTCGTTGATGTAGATAAGGAATAAAATTGGTGCTAAGACTGATCCTTGTGGTACGCCCGAAAGGACGTTAAGGATTTTGGACGTGTGGTTGTTCACAGCAACAAACTCTTTGCGGTTGTGTAGATATGATGTTATCATGCATTTTTGTTGATAGGTCAGGGTGGCGAACGACGTCAAATGCTTTTGCAAAACCTAGAAAAACGGCGTCTATTTGTCCTATTTCATTCAGTGCATTCGCAATGTCGTTGGTAATCTCGGCTTGCTGCGTGGCGGTTGATAAGCCAGATCGTACACCATGTTGCCGATAGTAGAGCAGGTTGTTGGTTTCTAGATGGGTTATAATGGCTTTAAAAATTATATGCTCTGATATCGTGCAGCACGTGCTGGTTAATTAGACCGGGCGGTAATTACTAGATTCTAGTTTGGAACCGGATTTATGTATTGGAATGATCTTTGCCATGCGCCAGTCATCAGGAATTGTTTGCGTAACTATTGAAGTGGTGTAAATTTTATGCAAATACCGGCTTACCCAGACAGCATATTTATTAAGAAAGGTGTTTGAAATATTGTTTGGTCTGGGGGTTTCTTAGTGTCGAGGTTGCGGAGTAGGCACTGAGCTCCTTGTTCATTAATATGTAATTCTGGCATAGGGTTCATTAAAGAATATGATGGTAAAGATCCTCCAGAGGACCCATGCGCGAAAACTGAGTGAAAGTGGACATTTAATTCATCAGCTATTTGGTCTGGTTGCGTGTTAATTTTATTACACGATGTGAGCTGTGAGATATCGGAATGTTGCTTCGACAAATAGCGCCAAAACGTTTTGGGGTCAGAATGCATGAATGACAGGAGTGTGTCGGAATGGAATCGAGACTTAGCGCTGCGACTTTTGTTGTTCAGTGCAGCGATAAGGCCTTGTAGTTGATCAAACGTACCGGCCTTGCACCGCCTTTTAATCGCCTTTTTAAATGTATGATCTCCCGCGTCACCCATGGATAATCTCGATCAACGCCCTTCCTTTTTAATGGCACGTACCAAGCTTCACAATCGCACACGATATCTTTAAAGCCTGTCCACAGTTCGTCCACGTTGTTAATTTTATCAAAATCAGGAAATGATGATTCTTAATGAGGATTCTAAATGTCCGCTAAAGTCGAAAATTACAATGTATCAATTTACGATGGTATATCCGACCACAAAATTGTTTCAGTGAACATACTGTTCTCGTCGTGCCATCATGCTACCAACCCGGGAAGTAACAAACAAGTGTCGGCCAAAGATTACAAAAAAGGGGATGATACTTCTGTTTTGGGCTACCTAGAGCTCTGATTTGATGAGTTTGAAATCTCTTCGCGGTCCGAGTCCGTCGAGGAATTGTGGCAGAGATTTAAAAGCATTGTTGCACCTTGCATCACTAGGTTTGTTCCAAGTAATTATAAAAAAAGAAAGCAGCGACATCCTTGGATAATTCGAGAGATTATCCATATGAAACGAAAAATAAAACGCCTCCGCAAAGAGCCAAAGAAACTAAATGTACTCTTACAGGTACGCACGAGCCTCAAAACGACGTTTTCAGAATAAAAAAGAAGTTCCTTAATGAAACGCTCGTCAATCTCATTAGAACCTCGCCACAACAATTTGGCGTTTTTTAGGAGCACAGAAAGTAAAAATAGACTATATAACAATAGCAGGCAACCTTGTGACAGACGCGCAACAGATAGCAGATGGTTTCAATGAGTTATTTCAGTCAGTGTTTACCCTAAGCACGCACAACCACGTCGCGGATGTGGCAAGCCATTTCTGCGCATGTCCCATGGAACCTCTTTCGTTTAGCCAGGAAGGTGTGTTTCAGCAGCTACTGAATTTAGTTTCAAAGAAGGCCAGTGGCCCTGACGAGATGCCAACGGCATTTCTAAAACGATACGTGGAGTGGATATTGTTTTATCTAGTCATTATATTTGAAAAATCCTTGCGAACTCATTCCCTTCCGGAAGATTGGCTTTGCGCTGGAGATATTCCCGTGTTCAAAAGCGGAAATCGTCGCTTCCGACCAACTATCACCCTGTTTCCTTGACATCTGTCTGCTGCAAGCTCATGGAACATGCAATCGCAAAACATATTATGCACTTTCTGGAAACAAATAAGTTACTTTATGTAAACCAACATGGGTTTAGGCGGGGCCTCTCGACGGTTACGCCATTAGTGGAGACAGTCCAAGACTTATCGGTGGCCTTTGACGAGCAACGGCAGATAGATGCAATATGCATTCATTTTAGGAAAGCGTTTGATAAGGTGCCTTATAACAAACTGCTTCACAAACTTTGTCAATTTGGTATTGCAAATGATGTTTTAGAATGGATACCAACATATTTAACAGATTGAAAGCAGGTTGTACGTGTTAGTAATTCAGTTTCGAATTTGTCGGATGTATTTTCTGGGGTACCACAGAGGCCATTCTGGGCCCGTTATTGTTTTTGATTTATATTAATGATGTCGCTACAGTTCTTCAGCTGCCAGTAGTGTTGAAGGTGTTTGCAGATGACTGCTTTCTTTATTCCCCAGTTACCGGTGAAGATGACCAAATCAAAATTAACCAGTGTCTCGAGGGTTTTTATGTATGGTGTCAAAGATGGGAAATGAAAATTATTTGTGCCAAAACCACATTTCGGCACATTACCCGACGGAAAGGTGTTTTTTTCCTTCCAGTATCACATCGGAAATGTTTTTTTGAAAAAAGTGACTGGCTTCAGATATCTCGGTGTAGTGATCGCTGATGACCTCAACTGGCGCATCCATATTGAAAATGTGTGCTCGGTAGCGTACGAAAACTGTGTTTCCTTCGGGTAAATCTACGAAACGCAACAGAAGACGTCAAGCTAACGGCATACAAAAATTTTATTCATTTATTAGCCCTGTAATAGAATACGCCGGCCAAGTTTGGATAGCCCTTAAGGAAGGTCTAAAAGCTGAAGTTGAAAGATTGCAAAGACTCGCCGCCGGATTCATATTGTCACGTAGCCAAGGACGAAGCAGTTGTTTGGAAAAGAAACAAGTTTATTGGAGCGAACTTGTGCTCCCCTAACAACTGAAAAGAATACAGAGGCGGCGAAGCAGTGGTCAACAAAGTGACGTACGTGCGTCGGCGAGCGTCGTTGCGTCGTTGGAGGGTTTCCAGTTTTTCGCCGTAGAGCAACTTCACCTCCAGAAGTTGCCGCCTTTAGTTTCCCCCGCGTGGGCTGGGGGACCTGCCACGGGCGAAGTCAGCGTTGCTACGGCGGTTCGGCGATTGGTAGGGGTAGGGCGACGGCGAACGGTTGAAACGCGCTGGGCCACGGCTGGTTTCAGATAGATACTCGTCGATCTCACGTGGTCGTTGGCCAGGGAGAGGGCGAGGTGCGTCGACGGAGAAACCACGCAGTCCGAGTCTCTTGTATGGGCAGCGACGGTAAATGTGGTCGGCCTCTCCGCAGTGGTAGCACAGAGGACGGTTATCGGGAGTTCGCCATACGTCCGTCTTCCTCGGCGTCTGGTTTCGGGCTACCGGGGGTCGGGCAGGTGACAGTGGGCGGCGGTACGGCGGGGCCTCTTGACGGCGTGTTGGAGCAGGGCGGGGTCGACGAACAGCCGCGGAGTATGTCATAGCTTGTGGCTCTCGGGGTACCTCGGATGGCGTAGAAGTTCCCAACGCTTGTTGCACTTCTTCTCTAATCACGTCGCTGAGGGAAGCGACTTGGGGCTGCGGCGGCGTTGGGAGAAGTTTCCGCAGCTCCTCTCTCACTATTGCGCGGATAGTCTCGCGTAGGCTGTCGGCCGGGATCCGCGTGCTGCCAAAGTCGTTCGCATTGGCCGCGCCAACAAAGTTGCGGTCATACTGCTTAGCACGCATTTCGAGGGCCTTCTCAATGGTGCTGGCTTCGGTCACGAATTCGGCGACGGTTTTGGGCGGATTTCGGACAAGTCCAGCAAACAGTTCCTCCTTCACTCCGCGCATTAAGAAGCGCAACTTCTTTTCTTCCGTCATTTCGGGGTCCGCGTGGCGAAATAGCTGCTTCATCTCCTCAACGAAGATCACGACACCTTCGTTGGGGTGTTGCGTGCGCGTTTCCAACAAAAGAGCGGCTCTTTCTTTCCGCACGACGGTAGTGAAGGTCTTAGTGAACTCGCTTTTGAACTGAGCCCAGTTTGTCAAGGAGCTCTCATGGTTCTCGAACCAAGTGCGAGCCGAATCTTCCAAGTAAAAGAAAACGTGCCGGAACGTTTCTGCGTCGTCCCACCTGTTGAACTTCCGGACGCGCTCCAGTTTCTCCAACCATTCTTCTGGGTCTTCTGCGGGGGCTCCTCGGAATGATGGCGGTTCCCGTGGCTGCTGCAGAACGACAGGAGGATTGGCTTGGTTGAGCATGGTGCTGGTTGCGACGTTTTTCTTCTTCGTCTTTTCCGGTAGTAGACCGAACTCGGGTGGTAAATCTTGCACGCGGAGGCTGGCTCTTGTTGGACTGGCTTGGCGGCTTCCAGAGGTTGTAGTGGGCATGAAGGGTGCGTACCCAGCACCTCCACCAGATGTCACGTAGCCAAGGACGAAGCAGTTGTTTGGAAAATAAACAAGTTTATTGGAGCGAACTTGTGCTCCCCTAACAACTGAAAAGAATACAGAGGCGGCGAAGCAGTGGTCAACAAAGTGACGTACGTGCGTCGGCGAGCGTCGCAGAATCGAATGCCCCGGCGTCCGCACTGCAGGCTTTTTATCTTTCGGCGAGCGTGGTTCTCGAAACGTCGATTCGCATCGAGAACATAGCAGATCCAAGAAGATTATTCTGGGCTGTTCACGTTAGATCGGAATGCTCTCCCTATCACAACAGATAACACATGCGGCACAGAAAGAAAGAATGAAACACGCGCTTCCCTTGGCGCAGAGATAACGTAGACCGGCGCAGCCGGGCGGTAAAAGCAAAACACAAATAAACAAACCCAATCTATGGTTCGCGGCAATATGTTCAAAATACAAGAAAACTGACTCGGTTACCGACGTGCTGAACTCATGCAATCTGGAATGGTTAGCAACGAGGCGGCAAAGGAATTGGATAAAATTATTATTTCAGGTTCTGCAAAGCCATATAAACATTGATAAAAACTTGTACTTACGTGCACCAGGCAGACATAGCAAGAGGTTAAATCATAATGCAGAAATCGTACCTTATGCCGCCCGCACGAACGACTTTCATCATTCGTTTTTTCCCGATGCCATAGAAAACTGGATTAGCCTGACTGCAGAAATTGCTAAATATATACCGATGATAAAGCCTTCCAAAGTTTTCTTGACAGTTATGTTCCTTTAAGTCACGTCGCTTGAAACTCATTCGATGTGTTAGGTTTCTTGGCCGCTATTGCATGCTCTTCTTATTTGATAATATCGATAATGTTCGATGATCTGTGTGTGCTGTTTCCTTTCTTTGTGTGCTGTGTGTGCTGTTTCCTGATTTTGTTTCCTTTCGTTACTTGAAACCGAATTGATCTAAGTTTTTATGTATTCCCTCCCTGTAATGACCCTGAAAGAAGGGTTGATAGTATGTTTAAATAAATAAACAATAAAAATGCTGCATATAAATTGGGAATTCCCCCTCGGTACACACTGGTGAGGTCCTTCTGGGACTACCCATAAGTCTTACAAATGCACCTCCGGCGAAACGACGCCTTAAGTGTTTTAAAGACGATAATCTTTTCAGGGCTACTAAAATGGGAAAATTTTATTCTATCTCTCCCTGTATTCCGGCGCCCGGACAAAGCCGAAAGATTTTGTGAGCGAGACGTTCATACAGGCGAAAAGTTGTCAATTTAATAGTTCGACAATTAGGCCCCGTTTGTCGACATTGCTCTCAAAAAGGTAATATTAGGCCAAATTACGATAAGTTATCAATACATAGCTGGTGTGTGCAGTGTTTATTATTTAAAGTAGACATGCGCTAAATTTTGCTGGAATAAAGTAAACAAACGCATTGATAGCAATGTTTAACCACAAATTACGAACAAGTCTGGAGCCAAAGCCTCGCGGTCGTGGCTCGGGCGCTAAGTCCCAAGAGTCCCCACAGACGGCGCGCCAGCGGTGTGAACGTAGCAAGAGGGAATTCCCCATATCTCCGGTGTGTGTAACAGAGTGAAAGGTGGGTGGGGGAGATTGGAGAGACAGCTACGTGGCAGGGGCGGCAGAATCAATAGTCTTTCGACAACACTTGCAGTGACGCGAGCAGATACGCGGCGATTCCTCGCTAGAGCAATGTAAAAGTTGCACGTGCTTTTCTTGTTAACGTCTGCGCAGCCTTTTGTTGGCATTATTTGAACGTATGGGGCAGTCTGTTCCTGTGGTTGCTCCTAATGACAGTGCTTTATTCATTTATTATTCATTTATTTTTATTTTTTTTTCTTTTATATTTATTTATTTATTTATTTATTTATTTATTTATTTAATACCCTAAAGGCCCGAATGGGCATTACATAAGGGGACATCACATCATCACATCACTTTAATACCTTAAAGACCCCCTGTAGGGGGTATTACATAAGGGGTGGGTAACAGATAAATGTTTACAGGTCGTCAAATGGAAATGTGCGTGGTGACCTTCTCTTTAAATGTTAATGAACACGTGATGGCCGGAACGTCACAGGGAAGGCCATTCCAGTCCACTGCTACACGGGGGAAAAAAGAGGCAGAAAAAGTAGTAGTGCGAGCATGTGGACGCGCAATTTGATACGGGTGGGCAGTGCGGTGAGATATGCGCGTCGGTGGTACGATGTAGGGTGCTTGATTAAGAGGGCTGTAGAAAAACTTGTGTAGCAAACAAAGGCTGGTGATGCGGCGGCGCACTGAAAGATTTGAAAGACCAGTTTCGCGTTTAAGGGATGATATGCTTATGTCATATGAATATGAGGAATGAATGAACCTAGTGGCGCGGTTTTGCACAGATTCTAATTCATTGATCAAGTATACCTGGTGCGGACTCCATATGGGAGCCGCATATTCTAGTTTAGTTCGGATTAGAGATTTATAGGCGAGAAGTTTGACGTCCAGTGGGGCATGACGCAGATGGCGCTTTAAGAAACCCAAAGATCGGTTTGCTGATGATATGACGTTCGTGATATGCGTGCGCCATGAAAGATCACTGGTTAAGGTGACGCCTAGGTATTTATAGGATTGAACTTGTTCAAGAGTCGAGTTAGCTATTACGTAAGAAAAATAGAAGGGATTACGCTGGCGTTGAAAAGAAACGAGTTTGCATTTAGTGGGATTAAGCTCCATTAACCACAGGTCGCACCATTGCTGTACACGGTTAAGGTCATTTTGGAGCGCAGTTTGATCAGAAGGGTTAGTAATTTTGCGGTATAGAACACAATCGTCGGCAAACATGCGGATGTGAGAAGATACATGCATGGGTAGATCGTTAATATATATTAGAAACAGAAGGGGTCCGAGGACAGACCCTTGGGGGACGCCCGATGTTACCGAGAGGGAGCTAGAATGGTTATTTTTAATATCGACAAACTGGGAACGGTTAGCAAGAAATTCTGAAATCCATGCTAGAATTTTTGGGTGCAGATTCAACTGGGCAAGTTTTAGTAAGAGGCGTTTGTGTGGTACTTTGTCAAAAGCTTTAGCGAAGTCTAGAAAGATTGCATCAGTCTGGAGGTTACGGTCAAGATTAGCATGCAAATCATGAGTAAATATCGCTAGTTGTGTTTCACAAGATAAAGATTTACGGAAGCCATGTTGGGCAGAATGAAAGAAATTGTTAGCGTCCAGGAAGTGCATTATGTGAGGGGAGGGGGGTTAGTGGGGTTATGATAAAAAGTAGAGTACATTTTTCGAGCAGAACATAACAATGAAGGCAGGGATGGTGTACATGACTATTGCATCAAGAAACTGAAAGTACACTCGAGAAACAACGCCAAGCAACAACACATTACTTTGAATGATTAAAGGGCTTCACGCAAAATACACTTAAAAACAATGAAAAAACAAAAACACGCAATCAGTACTCTCAACTGGGGCAAAAAAAGCTACAGAGAAGAGAAAAAGAACAAAGAAAGATTTATACGACGTCAAAGAACTTCAAGAAAGGTTTTGAGTGCATGTTGAAATGATGATGAATCGGACAGTTCTGCGATGTCAGCAGGTAACGAGTTAAATTCTGCGATTGCAAGAACTAAAGGAGAGTTTTTATATCTTTCTGTTTTAGCGAAAATTGGTCTAACTTTGAAAATGTGGTCTACCCGGGCGGAGATAGGCGGCGGAATGATATGAAGCTGAGAAAGCGGCGTGCTACTGTGGTACAGCGAATAAAAGAAAGATAGTCGAGCCAACTTTCGGCGCGTGGCAAGCGAGGGAAGATGAAGTGAATCACTTAAAGAAGATATGCTTTGGTAGCGCGAGTACCGGAACGTGGTTAACCGGGTTGCCTTGTTCTGAACTGATTCCAAGAGGTTAGTTGGATTTGCGCCCCGAGGATGCCATATGATTGAACCATATTCTAGTGAGGGCCGGAAAAGGCAGATATACACGAAACCTGAGTTTCCTTGGTGGCTAAATGTAGGCGCCTCTTGAGAAAGCCAAGTTTTTTAAGGGCTTTAGTTGTTATGTGTTTGATGTGGCACGTCCACTTTGAATTCGCCGTAAAGAACACACCTAAATATTTCAACGATTCAACTGAATCTGTTGGAATACCATTTATTTTGTAGTGACCAGGGATGGTTTCCTGGACAGAACTAAACAATATGTGTTTGGTTTATCTACATTAATTCCCATTTGCCAGCGCCTACACCATTCGTCTACCTTAAGGAGATCAGATTGCAAGATCATTAGGTCGGCTGCATTAGATATCTCTGTATATACTACACAGTCTTCCGCAAACAGGCGAATTGATGATTTTAGGGTGCATGTTAAGTCATTGATATAGATCACGGATAAAAGAGGACCTAACACTGACCTCGAGGGACCCCAGATGAAAGGCGTGTTTGGTTAGTAATATGATTGTTTAATTTGACTGTCTGGAAACGATTGGTTAAAAATTCTATCTATCATGTTGTGTTTTGGTCAAGTTGGAGGTGAAGAATTTTCAGTAACAGACGTTTATGTGGCACGTCATCGAAAGCTTTGAGCAGTCAATGAAAATTGCAACAACCGGACGGGACACGTTCAGAGCGGAATGGAGGTCGGTTACTAATTCAAAGACCTGTATTTGGCAAGATAGATCTTTACGAAAGCCATGTTGGTTGTTTAGGAGCAGGTTGTACAGGTTAAGGTGGTTCATTATATGCGCGAATAATTTGTGTTCGAGTAATTTACAACGGATTCTATGTTAGTGACATTGGCCTGTAGTTATTGGGGATTGTATTCTCACCCGATTTAGAAATTGGGGTCACATGCGCTGATTTCCAATCTTCCGATATGAATCCCGAATGAAGTGATTGTTGAAAAATCAAAGGAAGAAAATACAACGAAAATTGGCTTGTTAGTTTAAAGGTTTCGCGCTAGTTCTGTCTGGTCCGGGGCTAGTCTTGGGTGCCAAACGATCAATTGCGCAGGCTGCGCCCTGAGTAGTGATTACGATAGTGGAAAAGGGGTGTTGAGCGGTAAGTGACGGCAAATCGAGAGAGCTATCTAGTGGTCGCTCAACAGCGAAAACTTGAGAGAAGTAGGTGTTCAGTTTTTCAGCACATTGTGCAACAGGCAAGGTCTTGCCATCTTCACTTGTGATGGTTTGGGCAGAGTTGTTCTTCTTTGCATTATTAACATGCCAAAATTTTTTAGAGTTCGTTTTTAAAGGTTTGGGAGCATGCAATTGTACAATTCATTTTTGCCTGCTAATTGGATATACGCACACGCTGGATGCACTCTTGTATTTAAGCCAGTCGGGGGGGGGTCGCTCGTTTTAGTCGCTTCCTGGTATGCTCTTTTATTCTTGTTTAAGCTTCTTTTTATTTCTTTTGTAAGCCAAGGATCAGTTACTCTTTCGCTTATTGATAGTTTAAGTACACACAATTGTTCCACTAATTTTAGTTTATCGCGGGAAACACACCAGTTGTACTACACTGAACGATTTGCAAAGTTGAGTTCAAAGTCTTCAGAAAAGCTCTGCAAAAACGTTTAGATTTTTGATTGCCGGTTGGGCTGTAGTTCAAGATAGTTAAAGATATGTTTCTTGACTTTAGATTTGTCGGCACGTGGTAGCGGCAACGAGCAATGTACGACGTTATAGTCACTAATTTCGTGCAGTATGTTTGGTTTAGCAAGCTGTGGGTTATTTGTGAGTACAAGATCTAGTATGTGGCCACCACGCGTCGCTTCATGTACGAGTACCGCATGTACATGTACCGTAACTTGCTCTGTTTTGTTTACTTCATCACAACATGTTAAGCCGCTACATGTTGAAGCATTGCGTTGGGAACATCTTCTCGACAACACCGCCAGCATGAAAACGGAGCGTATTGTTTGCGTTCGTTACACACCCGTTCTTTTCCTCCTAGCGAGCTCAAGTCCTTCGCAGCATCGCTACTGCTCGTTCCTGGCGATGCTGGAGCCCTTGGGGCACGTGTTCGACAAAGCGGCACGCTGGAAAATGATTCCACTGGAACGTCGTCTATGCCAGAGACCTATTGTAAGCGGTTAGACTAACGTAGCACTCTGTCAGCTGCTTGAGAGAAAGACAGTGCCCTGGCCTGTCTCGTGTCTTTGTGCAGCTATACGCTTCCTTGATGCCACTCAAATATCAGGGGGGGGGGGGGGGGCATCTACGAATGCTTACGCTGCTGCTGGTCTCCTGGTGCCTTTTTGGCACAGATGAATGTAGCGACACCGCCTGAATTACCTTCGGCTAAGCCGTGAAGTTTACCGAAGCGATCGACGTACGAGATATGCACTGAGAGACCCTACCGTCTTTGCAAAACAAACTGGGGCATGTTGTGACACCCAGTCACTTGCATCCGCAGACTCCCGGAAAAGCAACTGCGACGGCCCTGACTTCGCGGAGCCCATTGCCTAAATCTCAGATTTCCAGGAGCGAAATTGTTATTAAGGCTGGACAGTGTTTTAACATGCTAAATCTTTGCTCACATATTTTGCGCATTTGGTAGGTCGGGGCTTATAATTTCAGGGGATACAGGGATTACCAAACAGGTATCACAGCTTTCTTGTGGCGTCGTGCCTGGACGCGTTGACAAATTGTGAATATAACAGTTGCTACTATACTAACTATACTATACTGACTACTACACTACTACACTAATACAATAACCATGTAGTAATACTGCACTTTGTTTCAGGCATTGGCCTCCGTTGCAATGTCGTTACTGGTGTGAACACCGGAAAAAGTCACTACAACCTTACCGGCAGAAAGAAATGGGATATTGCAGTGACAGGCCCGCAAATAGTAAATATAGAGGCAGACGAAGAAGCCGACCGAAGGCAAGGACAGTCACCCGCAAGCGGGTAGGTACAGGAAGAAATTACTGTGCTAGGAGTGCGTGAAAGAGCAGGAAGCCGTCAGAACGCGTGGTGCAACAAGACCAGCTGGAGCTCAGGGCGCGCTCGAGAAAAGGGCGAAATTCACCCACACCCAACTAGGGTGTGGGTGAATTTACCTCCACATTTATAGGCGCTCAGGCTTTTCGCCGGGCAGCGTATCCGTCGATCCTTCTTTCAGTGGCCGCCACGTGGTCTGGCGGACCACCTACTCCTCCCGAAAATCGGCGCATGCGTGTTGTGCGCCAGGGGGCCTCGGCTCACGTCGACTCCAGCTATCGAAGGCCGCATAGCTAGAAGACCCTGAAAACTAGTCTGCAGCTACTGGGTATCCCCACAACGCGAGCCATCTGGGGAAAATGCGCCTGACATTAGAGATCAAAAAATATGAGCTAGTTCCTTTTATTCTCGCTAGTGACATTTACCGTGTCTTAGAACTTATGTTGTCACTACTACAACCTCAGCATATAGGCTTGAGAGTAAAATCGTCCGTTTTGTAGATAACGTTTCCTTTGGTGCAAACTGTTCCCATTAGTAGCGCCTTGCTTTAAATGTCTCCCGCTTTTCTTGAGAACAGTATCGCTTTTTGATTATTGCCTCTCACGTGCACGTCTTGTTGTAAACCGTGCCTGCATGTCATCACAACTGGGTTCCGTTTTAATGAAATCAGGGTTCGGTTTTGAACCACGACATTCACACTTGAGGTCACTCAAGACACATGCATGAACGAAGGTGAAACGTAGAAATTTTGTTATATGAAAACGGGGTGAGAAACACGGGTTGAAAGTTGAGAGAAATAAAAGAAAAAAAATACAGAAAGGGCGGCAAAAGCGTGGGCAAGTGCCTGACTGTCCCAGTTCACTGACGATCACGTGGTTTAGGACCCACGTGAAGGAAAACCTGAACATGCACGTGGGTGTGGCCGGTAGTCATTTAAGTATCGGTCACAGGTGATGCCGCGGGTCGTTACGTCTACCGGAACGTATGAAAAGTATCTCGCCGCCCCAAAAACGGATGTGCGGTGCAGCGGCGTACATGGGCTCCCAGCACTATGGCGTGAACCCCAGCGAGCAGGCGGTGTACATGACGACGACTCGGCGCGTATCAGGGGCACCGTCGGTGGGGGAAGTCACTGTTCTTTGTCAGCGCACGAAAAGCTTCCGTCTGCCAAACTGCCCTGTCGCGTTCCCCCTCTTGGTCTCTTGTTGGTGCCTTTTCTCCGAAGGCACATACCCCCAAGCGGGTGATTGGCCTTGTACTTTTTCGTACGCTTCTTCCACTGCTGGATGCGAGTCTCATAGTAGCTCATAACAGAAATGCGTGAAGTGCTTTTTGTACGGTATATGCGATGTGCGCGCATTCGCCCCGTTACGCTCATGGGACTGCCCTTCTACAAAGGAGGTGTCTTTTGACTTTATCGATTCCAAGCAGGGTTTGTGCACTGGTAGTGCTGCTTTCCTTAAGGCCACATGACGCGATTCACCCAGTCGAAACACCAGATTTTACTGCGACGCAACGGCCTCGCTCTCCATGCAAAATTTGAGTGACCTGCGTGTCAAACTAACGATCTTGAAGTTCCGAATATTAGGTGCCCTTAGGAATAGATGAAACGCGCGCCCAACATCAGGCACGGCGGGCTCATTAGCAGTACAACCAAGGCTGCACATTATTGAATGGGGACGTTGCAGGGACATTGCCCGTGGTGCATTCAGTCGTTGGCAACTAATTTCTAAACTGTCTGTACTTCAAGAAAAATAGTACGTAAGGTCTGAGGAGAGAAACAATTGAAGCTGCGGTACCGTCAATAGCCGGAGCCGAATTGGCATTTACATTGCTTGTGGCTCATTGTAATCATTGCAGCATGCAGGCGCCGTCAGTGGTGTCTGTTGGATATATGGTTGGAGAAAACGCTTTTCGAAAGCATTGTGCGCAAGAGTGTCATCATCGCATCACTGTGAAAATTGACCCCCAAAGAAGCCTAGATGCTGTCATGTTGACCTATTCCAAGATCTTCGTGCAACTGAGATGGAGGTGACACGGAATCACTTGAAAGATGAGCTGAACAGCCCATAAAATGGTCTCGAGGTCTGCATCCGAGCATGCTTGCTATAGAGCCAGCTTTTCGATAATCGAATATTCTGTCTGTAAGTAGCGACAGACTGATGATCACCACATTTATGTTCAGCCCGCAAGTATGAATTTCTGAAATATTTGTAATTCCGTAGTAAGAGTCTCCGTGCGTACTCTTCTGTGGCTAGAACGTTGCGCTACAATATGTTATCGTAGTGGTGGTTACGCAAGCTCCCCCTCGTTTTTTAAACAGCACATTTTGCAATAAAACATGTCGAATATTGTAATTTGGTAAAGCAGTCATGTTGTATTCGTACTTTTATGCCAGATATTTTATGTACAACACTTGGCTGCTATTTCTTCAGCCCGTTGTATTGCTGCTATAGTTACACGCTTTTGTGGTCAAGTTGAGCATTTCTGGTCTAAACAATACATTCTTCTGAGAAGAAAGGGCCGGCATGTTTCGGACGTTTTAAAACGGTTAAGGGTTCCATATATGTTTTTAAAACGTAGGCACAGACAATTTTTTATTTACACACGTGCCGAGGATTGCAAATGAAAAATGTATGGAGAGCAATACCAATTGTGTTTATTTCTTTATGATCAAACACACACAGCCAGACACTCTTGCAACGGATTGGGTCTTTATTTATAAAAATATGGCGTTATGGCCATTTTCGTGAGACTTCCAATGGTGTGAGTGTTGTGGCGTAAGTAGAGAAATGAACGTAGATTTCAAGTTTCAAGTTTATTGACTTCTTTCCACTCTGTGGAAACTGAAGCAATATCTAAAGGTTATAGCCTGACAGAGGCTCTTGCCCTATGGGGCAATCCATCAGTAGAGCGAATCAACACAATAGCACTCAATTTCTTATACAAAATGCACTCAAATGGCGAGTAGGGTGAGTGGTGTGGGCATGAATACGTATATTCACAGGCTCCCGCATACAGCTGTAGAATACTTGACTACAACAATATAGTTGGCAGGTTACGGACACACAACGTATTGTTAAAGGTACATTTTGTAAACATATCATAAACGAATAATAAATGTAATAACATATTTACAGACAGAAAACAGCAATAACCGGCAGATTAAGAAAATTCCATACACCGTTCTAGAAGCATTTTTGATGAATTTCTTAGACAACCCTTCGCTAAATTCATAGTAATCGTTAATTTTATTTAAGAGCAGTGGTATCTCAAAATCAGTATGTCGTTTATCGTAGTAACTACGAATATCGGGTGTTTTTTAAAATCCACCATGCAGGCAATACCGATTCGCTTGCTTAGGTCTATAGTGGTTATAAATTTTATTGTTTTTTATGTACTATAGCATCTCTAATAATATATTTAACTAGGTTTATGCGAACCATGTTTTGAACATAAATCATGCGTTCTTAAATCCTCAATTCTTCGGTGGTAATTTTCGAAATTTCTGTGTACGTTTTTTGAATATATAAGTCTATTGTAATCACCAGTAGATATTGTACCTCATACCAAAAAAAAGTGTGATAGCCTAGAAGAAAAAAGGATATAATAAAGCATCTTTTAGCCAAAGAGGGATAATAGAAGGAATTTTCAAGAGGCAACCAACAGTTTTACTTAAATCCAAAAACAGTTTCCATACGTGTGTATTCCAAGAAAACTCAGTTCTAAACCAAATACCTATAAATGCATGGGTTTCTACTTGGTTTCTTTTGAAGTTTCGTAACAATATCGTCAATTAATATTTGTTTATTTATTAACCGGCGCAAATATAAATACTTAGTTTTACTGATATTTAATTGAAGTGTATTCATATGCAGCCAATTTGACAGAATATCCAGGTATTTTTAACGTTTATTTGCAGGTCAGGGGGTGATTTTGAGGTGAAGAACATTTTGGTATCATCGGCATACATGACTAACGGTGGGAAGGTAGGTATCGCCGCAAGTTGTTAACATATAAGTTAAATACAATGGGCAAAGTATTGTGCCTTGGAGAACGCCGGTTTCTGTCTTATGTTTAGTGGATTTTGCGGTATGTATTTACACATACTGGTATCTATTACTTCGATAGTTTTTAAGAGTTGTAATGCAATTCTACGCATTTCTTACTTGTGCAGTTTTTGTAGTAGGACTTCGTGATTTACTGATTCCAATGCTTTGCGCAGGTCTAAAAAGATACCAAGTGTGTATAGTCTTTGCTCTGTTTTGCTACGAATTTCGTGTTTTGTCATCAATAGTGTGTGTTCGGTGGATTTATTTTTTCAGAAATCATACTGTGCATCACCTAAAACTTTGTATTTAGACAGCACGTCTATTGTTACTTCCTAATTATCCAAAGATGCGTAAGGAAAACAAAACCAGGCTGGTTTTTTCCAGAACAGCCTGGAAGAAATCGTGATGGGAGGCGATATCTCAAGGAAACTCTCAGGAAGCCCATTTTTTTCATCAACAGCCAAATTGCTTCATTTTTTGATTTATTGATGGATAAAATTCAATTGAATTTTGGTTACAATGCCGAACATTGAATGTGAATGGCCACAGAGGCATTGAGACTTCCCAAGCTAAGATTCACAGGCCGGAGATCCCGTGATGACTCTAAAATAAAAAGAAATGAATAAATATCAAGCCACCGTAAACTACAATGTCAGCAAATAAGCACTCAGCATAAGTCATGGAATGATGGATACAAAAACCAAAGAAAAAATATTACACTAAGAAGGAGAAACATGCAAAAGAGCAATGAATACAACTCCAATCTATTCACAAATTGGGATATGAATGCCCCATTATCAAACACTTACAATTCAATTCAGCAGAAGTACCTCACAAGAAACTTTTAAGATTATATTTAACAATGCGTAGGGAAATAGAACGTCTATTAGGAGGGGTTAGGAAATTTAGGAGTAAAAGGGCGGAGAATTGAATCGTATGCTTGCCATAGTTTGTGTGTATACACAAAAGTAGCATATTCTGCCTGAAGCAAAGTGCGTAGAATTGAGACTAGAAGTGATGCGTTGAGGGATTATATCTAAAGCAATGTGACCGAAAAAACTGTTAAACAAAAAAATGTACACCATCTTCCTGAGAGGGCAACCATGGGGTAGATGCGACGCATCGGGGGTTGCCGTTGCGTTTCCGTTATGTTAGCGATGTCAGCGTGGGGATTGCTGTTGGGTATCCTATTTACGCAGCATGTTCACCCCCGATGCGTCACGTCTACCCCATGGTTCCCCTCGCGGGAAGATGGTGTAAATTTTTAACCGAGCGCAAGCTGCGCGCTAACGCACAGCTGGCACGGCGACAGGAGCGAGCGCAGCCGAGCATAAGCTGCCTGCTGACCGCGCCGACGCACAGATGGCGCTGCGGTGACAGCGGCGGAGCGCGCAGCTACCGCGGCGAGGAAAATGGGATAGAGATGCGGACTACGCCCCGACAACGCGGGACAAGGCGAGTTAGAGATGCGTTTCATCTAAAAATACCGATGCTGCAGGTACAAAGTTGATGTAGGGGCATAATAGAAGCTAATAGAACAACGGGGAAGATTCTGCTTGTCGATGGGAAAGTGTACTGATGGGCAGCGCTTGTTTCTGCATTATCACTAACAGTGCGCCGTGGGCGCGATATGTACCACTCTAGGAAAGAATAGTAATTTAAGCTACTGCGTGCAAAAGTGTAATACAAAGTCTGAAGAGTTTGGAAGTTGAGCTTTGGTCTAGTCCTAATCAAAACTCGAATACCGAACGTAACTTTCTTTGAAATGCAGATTACGTGCTTATAAAATTTCAGGCGAGAATCAATCATTACGCCAAGAAAATTAGTTCTACGAGGAAGTTCAATTTTATTACATAAAATATAGGAGGAAAGGATGGCGGAAATTTTTCTTTGAGGGGAACTGAAAAGCAGAAAGCAAGTTTTAAGTACGTTAATACATAACTTAGCGTTTAAACACCATTGTGCGAGGGAAAACAAGTCAGACTGGAGCATTTTTATTGAGCTACACATGTTTTTATGGACGTTAAATATGGTGGTGTTGTCTGCATACAGTGTGCATTGGGATGACGGTAAACAGAGGGGAAGATCAATAATCAGAAATCAAAAAGCAAGATACCGACGATCGAGCCTTGAAGAACTCATCTGTAACTGTGACCGGAGGTGATTTTGCTGCTGTAAACGAATTTCTTTGTTGTCAGATTAAAAGGAAGCAGCGTAACAAATGTCGTGACCTGTATTGCCACATCAAGTTTAATTATAAGAATTTCATGGTCAATGGTGTTGAATGCTTTCGAGAAATCTATAAAAACAGCAGCAGCAATGTCGCCGCGATCAACGTTTGTCTGTTAGGCACGCAGTAGCAATGTTGGTAGATAAGGTAGCACGAAAACGAATCTGAGAAGCGGTGAGTAATTTGAAATTTTTTAACGTAGCAGGAAAGGCGGTTCTGAATAAGTTTTCTGGAACCTTATCTTAGGCGAGAAGAGATGTAAGCTGATATTTATCCATAAAGTGCCTTGATAGATGGGCGGAAGCATGCTTCCATCACAGTGTCAGAATGGGGGTCGTAGCTACCTATAGCAAGTATTGTACATCCGCTAATTCATTTGTGAAGAATATGGAAATAAAATTAATTAGTCGAAGGTCAGATTACCTGAGTGCCACACGGTTTCCTGTAATTTTTAACACTCTTGTTCCGCCTAATTGCTACTACGCAGTTTCTTGAGTAATCCTGAACAAACACGGCGCTGTTTATTAATAATTTGTCATGGCTCAGTGGAATTCGTTCACCATCCTCTCGCTGGCATAGCGGAGGCGGTGCTGCCGTGCCCACGGAAGCCGACTCTCAAAGGTGGCCGCTTTATAGACAACTCTCAGGCAGCAGTCCTGATTCCATGGCATATGGGCTCCAGGCTGTCGCGGGAAAGTGTTCCAACGCTGGGATCGGCCGCGTGAGCAACCGATGTACCGAATCACGTGCCCGGGGCTCGCGCTTGACACGATACGCAAAGCAGCCGTACCTTTTCGAGGAAGAAAATGCGTTTAATAGACAGAATGGTGGTTGCGGTGCTGCCATCTGCACTGAATTCGACAGTCAAAGGTACTGAAGTCGAAAGCCCGCATTCGTGTGTCGTGTGCGAGTTTACTCTTTGGATGATATTTTACATGCGAAGTATATTTGTCATATTCTTAGCCAGCCTGGTGTTGTGTATATCGTGGTTTTACGCGCAAATACGAAGACACTCATGAGGCCTCGCACCACCGAAATTTACAAACACGTGAAATGGCGCCACTTCCACGGGAAAAAACACAGTATACGAGATTTCTACTTTCCTGGGTGGTTGTTCAGGAAAGGCAACATTAAACTGCGAGAATGTCCGAGGCAATGTTCACAAAAGCCGACGGATACGTCCACTGATCTGATGCTAGTCAAGCTTGTCATGTTGACGGGAGAGGATGTGGAAAATGTGGGTACTGAATTGCACTGGCGCAGCACACAATGCAGTGTCTTAAATTCAGTTTTTGTTTGAGACAAATGGTGCATGGGGGTGAGTGTCTGAGACGGAAGAGAAAGGAACTAACAGGCGTAGAGAGGGTACCCCAAGTGTGTGGGTATAGTAGCATATGCTGTAATTGACTCAAGATGAACTGCGCCAAGAGCGCCAAACATGACGGCTTTGCAAACGTAGTTAGGTGTGTTCTTTAGATAAAAATTTTAAAACTAGTGTAAGACCAGTTCAATAAGAGGAACATATTGGTGTAGAGGACCAGATTGCTTAGGACTAGACGTGGTGAATGGGAATATAGTTCAATGCTCTTCTGTCATTCGGACACCCTTTTGCAGACGGTATCAATGAAATGATTATGCCGATAAAAATGGCTTGCAGTAATCCGACTTTAAATAAGTACTCAAAACACGACTGCAAGCAAACAGGGGATCGTGTGCGCAGAGGTGTGCTTCGTGTATTGGCATGTCGTGTGTGTAGAGTTCAAGAAAGCATTTGCATCTGCCACCGTCATTTCCTTTACATTCTACAAGGATGCAAAGTACGTTAAGCCCTCGCCCACATTTTCAACACTGCGGTACTTGCGTGCTGTTTAAATGGTAAGGACGTGCACCGTGGGTGTGTCCTGTCTATAGCTTCCGTATGCCACTTCCGAGAATCTCGTGAATAAGTCAGTTATGTGTCGTGTCATGCGCGTATTCATTACGTGTAGTTTGTTGTCTGCCTGTTCACTTCAGTGCGCTTGCCATATATTACGAAGGTGTGGTCTGATGTGTGGCTTTATTATAGTGTAGCCCACCGTTGTTCTGTGTACTGTGTTCCTGCATGCAGCTGCAGCAGCCCTTTAAATGGCCACTTCGTTGGCAATGATTACAGCGTCGCCTGGAACCAAGCACAGGGCCAATTAAACTTTTTGTCCATACAGATACACGATAATGTTAAAAAAAGATTCATTATGTGGTTTTGCACGGCGTCCGAGATGCCAATGCGTGCATAATGCTCAAAGAATCTGTATAAATAATGGACTCAGGAAATAGATGTTGAAGAATGTGTTATAGAATAAGTCAAATGCCGCATGCATTTGCTAAGAAAATAGTGGTGTGTACGCTCATGGTTCAGCACACAATAAAGTTCGGTCCATGAGCAGCACAAGACACCGAAGCATTACTGGAAAATGATGCATATCGATACTTTCACTACAAAGACAAGGAGTGCTGCAAAATCGCAGGTCTTGGTACCCTGGGTATGCGTACTAGCAATGCAGCCATATTTTATCGTTTCATATTATGTGGATGAGAAACAAGCTGACGCTTCCATGTTGGTAAAATGTCAGCAAAAGATGATGTGTACGCGTCTGGAAGAGATACAATGAGACCCGACGTCTCCTGTCCCACTGTACGCGAGAAGGGCAGGTGAATAGATGGGCGATGGAAATATCATGCGATCCTCTGATCAACGACTACGACGGTTCAACGCAAAGGTTTCTCGTGATACATTATTTGGTTGTGCGATCCCACACTGCGAGTAAGTGCTACTCTGAAGTTAAGCACCACTTTTCTAGAATACCGACCGGCACTGTTGGGTGGGCACTCCGTGGGCCAAACATTTGTGGTTGTGGCGTACTGCGGGAATAGGTACCTGCTCCTTGGCACTCTGGCCACGTCGAAGTGGAGCAATCGGGTGGACACTAGCTTTATAGCGGGAGGGACACCGGTTCGAATGCGGCCACGGGAAGCGTGTTTTTTTCGTTCACTTAAACCGCAATAATTCATCATCATCCTCAGAGAACGTTGGCTTTCCTGCAGGGCGTATGAGCCTAGGACGGCTTGATTGAGGACGATAGAGCTTCGCTTTAATAAAGCTGGAGTAGGTATGTACTCTTAAGGAGAGGTATAGATTAAAAGGGTGTGTATTTATTGTGAGACCTTAAAAGCATACATCGAGCTTATGTACATTGGTTGATAACCTATGCACTATTTCTAGGATTCAGCCTACCGGCTCTAAGCAGGACGAGTGAGGAAGGCACGGGAGAACAGGCAAGGCCTCAAGTGCAGCACTCAATCAAGCATATTTAGGGCTGTTTTTGTAACTGGCATTGCCAAGCGGAGACGCCACCCAAGTGGCCTATACATGCAGGAGGAGTTCCTTTATCGCACCATAGGCCAGGGTTAGACGACCTTCAGAATGTGTATTGTTTCAGGCATCTGTGATAACTTGTTTTATATGTGGAATGAATGTAAGCTCTTCATGCAAAAATGCAGATAAAAGCTTGTGTTTCTTTTTTGTAGGAATTAACCATTTATCTTGAGAAAGATCAACACCTCTTGGAGAACACAAACCAGGTAATCGTAGCCAGATTAAATTTAAAACTGTTATTGTGGGAAAGCTGGCAAGTGGGTTCACGCGAAGTTGGACTTGTATTTCACATATTACATGTTACATGATTTAAAAGATACTCCGACATCGTTAACATACACAAAGCAGGAAATTTATGTTGGCAATGCATTCCGAAGCGAATGCATTTTTACTTTACACAATGGGCAGCTCAACACTACACGTTGGCGGACGCCATTTTCTTCCACGTGAACATTCGATAGTGCAATAGAAACCATAACGTGAAAAGTTCTCTCCGGAATGTACTAGCAGGGGTTCTTAACATGTTGGCGTAAACACCAAATGACATTAAATAGTACAAGTGTTGCAGGTTTGCACGTTGGAAATGCATCTTCAATGAAACCAGCACAGACGACACGGAATGAGCGACGAGCACACAGGACAGGGGCTGAACGGGACAGAGCAAACAGAACACTGGGGTGACACCAGCGCCTGTCCTGTGTGCCCGTAATTCTCTTGTCCCGTGCCGTCTGCGCCCGTTCAATTCAAGACCTCAAAGCGCTGAGGATCCCGTGAGGCCAAGCTATATCATAGACGTTATTGAGGTCAGAAACCACTGTAAAGTAAAACTGTTTATGGAGAAAACTATGTTTTATGTACGATTCACGTTCCACTAGACTTGGTCGTCCGTGGATCCCCCCACCCGGAAGCCTGCCTGGCAGCTTTCGAAAAGATGATTGTGCACCAAAAAGTACACACCTGCTCTTCATTAACTTTTTGAGAGGCTTGAAGAGGCAGCTTGTCAAGACTATATGTGGATAGCCAGCAAGAGAGGAAGGGTTCTTTCCTTCCCGCAGGAAATCCACTGCAATAACTTCCCTTCAGGGCATTGGATCGCGCCCCGGAAGCCATATTTGGTTGTATATGTGTAGGAGTGTTTCAAGATTGTCTGCGCATGGGCTTTGTATCATAGTGCAAGTAATCGTGCTGCATCTGCAGCAGAAGGCTTACATCTGGTCAGAACACCTTTTAGTTCATGAATACAAAACGGGGAATTGTCTGAAGTATGCGAGTTAGTGCTGTAACAGCAAGAAGTCTTTTAGCAAGACATTTTGTGTTGCGTGAAGTGTGTTTAGTCTGCAGACCTTAACATGTATTGTAAACTTTGCCCAAATATGTTAACCAATTTTTCAATTGTGTCCCCTTTTGCACCAACCAGGCCCTTGCCCTTGGTGAAAGGCATGGTCTTTGTTGACTTTCGTGTTTTTGGATTCGTGTCCAGAACGGGGGGTGTCTGTGTATAAATTTATTGATGAATGAAAGGGGCCCCAACTCTCGTTTTGCCTCGTGGCGCACATGCTTCCAAGAGCTTCAGCCCTTTCGAATGATATCAGGTTTTGCGGTATGGGGTACCGACAAAGAATACGCCACGACTTGTTCTGGGGCTCTCGCGCTCCCCTACTGTCCACATTTTACCAGGGCCTCCTTCGGTTTCCAGGTACAGCAGAAGCCTGGTGAAGGGACTTTTCGGCGGCGTCAAGGATGGGCACTGTGAAGAGTCTGCCTGCTTCTTCAGCGTTTAGGTGTGTTCTGCATGTGTGGTGTGGTTGGTATGTCTCTGCGAATGTATTCAAGTTTGCTTTTGATTCAGTGAACTTGCTATAGTTAGGTGAACAGATAGGGACGTTACCTATGTATGTTAGTTTGGAAGGAAAGGGGCCACTACTATGTAGGTCTGAGCCCAGAACTCCACTCAGGAGATAGAAAGAGAACTTCAGAACCAATAGCCAAGTAAAGGTGTCAGTAAGTGTTGCAATCTACATTATGGTATGTAGGCTGTTTCGTGTTGAATAGACATGTTCCCGAGGTTGTTAGAAATTTTCGATAAGGCGACATTGGGCATCAGTTTGGGCAGAGCACCAGAGTAGATGGTGCGTTTAAGGTCGTCTGTAAGAATGAGGCGTTTGGAAAGCAGGGCTCAAGAGTTGGAAGTCAGGGGGGATCTACAGAGAGGTTACCGTTATTACCCTATTGAAAATTCCTTCCCAATCGCAATAGCCTCAAGGACCATCTTTAATGCAGAAATGTAACAGGTAAAAGATTTTCCCCCAGTATTTTATACCACCGTCCCTGCAGTTCCTAAATACGACGCAATGTTTTTATACAATTTTGAGTTTGAATTTATTTGTGGTTCTTAGAGACACGTCACACTTGGCTGATTAGAAGGAAGTATTTCGTGCACATCATAAACATTTTTCCGAAGGCTTCTACAGTTTTAAGGAATGGTGTTTTCTGTTCTCAATATTTACATTTCAGGGTGGTTGTCGGACGATATTACCAGCTGTCTCGGAAGAGTAGTGTGAATTTTGGGACCGTGCGCACCTGCCTTTTTGTTCGACTGCGCATATGATTGCACAAAACAATTATTCCACCCTCGATTTTTCTCCTGATGGCCTGAAGCCCCTTCTCCCTCTATGAAAGCGGTTTGTTCATTTGTCACATGCTCACTGCCGCCATTGCCTCAGTGCCTGCCCAGGCCTACCTTATGTCATGTTTAAGTGTTTTGGAGGAAGCTTTGTTTACTCTATATAAAGACATACCACTTTGCAAAGTACACAAATCAGAATTTCGTCGTCTGAAATTACATTGGCCTTTTCATACATACAACGCACGAGTTTGAAATAGAACAAATGTGCTGATGACTTTAACGAAGTAACACCGAAAGTTGGGCGAGTTGGTGAATCATCTTGAAAGAAACACACACAGCGCGCAAAAAAACAGGACGAAAGACGGAGGGATGTACAAACACAGCGCTTGTGTTGTACATCCCTCCGTCTTTCGTCCTGTTTTTTTGCGCGCTTTGTGTGTTTCTTTCAAGACTTTAACGATGCGTGTACGCTTGACATGGCAGCTACACAATTCTAGCAAAAAGGCCTTGTTTAAATTCGGGAGTACAATTCGCAAACTGTGCCACATAGAAGGCAGAAAACAGAAAAAGAAACACCCTCCGGGCATTCGAATTTGCGAGTGCGGTTTAGCGTGCGCGAGGCTTTAGTCCATGCATCACGAATATTTTTTCCATAATGCAACGAAAATTTCGGTACCCGCACGATGCCCCATATCGACCAAAAGACAATGCAAAAGCTAACAGGCATTGATGAAGAGGTGCGAAATTTCAACAGCTGTTTGCGTGCTTCAAAAGTCACGCAAGCAGAAATATTTGGGAGAGGCCTTTGTCCTGCAGTGGGCACGACCAGGCGGGCGAGGACGACGAATACATTGATGATGAAGGATCCTATATCATTTTAACTGACCTACCATTGATCATTAGAGCCGAAACACGGCGCTCCTCCAAGACACTGGCGCGAAAATCGCGTTGTAGTTTAACAGTGTCAAGCTGGAAGTCTACGTCTTGATGAACGCGTTGAGTGGAGAGTCTTTTGAAGCTTTTAGCTGATTGCAGCCGTACCTCCCGAGATTTCCCTATCATTTCAGATTAGGCCACTCTTTGTTCCGGAATTTAGCCCCTATAAAAACTGATCAACACCGGTAGAAAGAATCTATGTCCCTTGTTGAATAACGTCTTCCTATATCTGAGCAATTTGTAGAGCTAGAGCCTCTCAAACTCGCACGCTCTTGGTAACAAATGTTGGGAGAACTTGACCTTCGTTGTTATAGCTTGCGCGGATCCGCACATCTATTACGCTGCTTGTTTTTTTTTTGCTGGACTGGCAGATGTTGCAACAATTGGAACGGTTCAATAGTACCTCGTTGGTGAAAGCAATATATCATAGTTCTGGCCAGTTCTTCAGTCTTGGGTACAGTTGGGGCATCCAAAAACGTCGGGATGGATAAATACCAAGTTTATTAATAATTTTCCGGTGTGAAAAACAGGCAGATTGGAATCATGGAATTTATAGAAAGGGGATAGCGTGCCATTGCAGGAGCCTGAGTCTATTTTTCAAAAAGATTCTTGAGAAAGAGAAAAAAATTGTGATCTTAAATTTCGGAACGCCACCTTCGACAGAAAAACCTTGGGGATAATAGCAAGATTTCTGCTTTTACACACGCCTGAAGAAAAACTCCTGATAATCCGTAGTAAAACTTTCTTAAAAGTATACAGGAACGGAAAACAAGCAAGCTCTGCAGGATGAGTATGAATGGTTATCGGCTCGCAGTGAACTGCGCCATATGATTACTACTGTGGAGAATCGTTCAAAGCATGCTACTGATTCTTTTCACCGCTATGCAGATTTTAGGGCCATCATGGCGTCAAGACAAAGCAAGGTAATCGAAGCCTTATTTTTTTCACAATTCTTCTCTGTAATTTATTGCAGCGGAGTTGTCTACGGCGGGGGTCTAGTGCATTTTTGTTTAAAGTCAACAAAACAATGCCCTCTCTAAGTCCGTGCTCCATGCCCGCCTACTTTCCTCTTGCTCGTCCAGGGTAGCGGTAGACTTATGTCCACAATGGACTAGAATCAACAGGCTCCACGTGTACAGCCCGAGACATTCAATAGTGCATGTCCGCAAGCTGGCGCGGTCGTCACCACTAATTTTCGCAATACCTCTCGCGTGCTAAGATAAAAAGGGCCGGCGTCCTTCCACGACTGGAACTCCGCTATCAGGTAAAAAAAAAATATGGTTGCCCTGCGCTCGTTTTCAAGAAAAATTTCTTGTTCCATTGTGATGGTTGCCGCTACCATGTGTGATACAAATATAACACATTGGCAAGAGTAAGTAAGCACCTAATATCTGCTTATGTCAGATTGGTAATTTATTGTTAACTATGGCTTTTGTGGGTACAAATGAGATGGTACGCAAATATGTTCAAGGTTTAATAACGCATCCACCCCCTTCGTCAAAGGCGCGGATAGCATGCCAAATAGTCAATGCTTCCTCATTGATTTTATTACATACGTCATACGCGTGACTTTAGGAAAAACTGGACACTTGGTCTCCGAAATGTTACCTTCCTTGTTCATAGGCCTAAACTAATCAAAATAGTAAACCCTTGTACCGACTTGAGTTCCATTCATTTGTGTGGGCGGCGACGTGTTCCCTCGGTGATAAGAACATACTGCTATTTAAGTAAAAGCACTGAGTAAACAATGAGCCATATCTAAACTTCTGGGCAAAAGTGTACAAATGCTACGAAAGAAAGTGCAAGTAAGCTGGCGAACATGCGTTTTGTTTTATTGTCTGTATTGAAATTATGTGGAGTTTGTAGACAAAAGAGCCAGCTAGCGTGAAAGTGCCTTTAGCACCCATGTAAGATTCTCACTTCCATGCCAATGCGTTTGGAACATATTCTGCTGTCATTGGTTGAGGCAAACCATCGAATTCATGTCAAAACTGGAGCACTAGTTGGTAGCGCTGTCCTAACGCTAACTTGGTATTTCACGCCTAGTCGCCCCAAATGCGCTTGTTAAAGGTCACTAAAGGGGGAATACAAGTTGGCCTTTATTCGGTGCCGAGAATTTAAATACACCATTCTCACTACTACCAGTTGTCTAATAAGGCATCAAACGTCAGAAACGCGAAAACGGGTGACGACGACGCGTAAGCTTTTGTGTACTACGGTTTGTGACGTTACAATCTTGCGAATGGTAAGAGCTCAAGAAAGGGGCATCTATAGATGTTTTTCTGAAATAAACAGTTCCTTGTAGCCGGCCACGTAAATTAAATGTATATCAAAGCTTTGCATGAGCCCATCTCATTTAAACACACTGACTGCAGCTTTTATACTCTGAGAGGCAGGCTGATTTCATGGCTGCTTCCCTTACTATTCAGTCAGCCTTCGTGCTTTCAGTTTCCTTTCAGAAAAACATTTATGCGCAGTTAGAGAATTCAATAACCTACGACGGTGAACGCCTGAACTTCTGCAAGCAACATCCCCGGCAGGAAGCGGCTAAATTCCCTTCATTAGAAACAGTAAAAGCAACACAATGCATTGTAGGGGTTAAGCTACCCGCCTGAGCTTCCAATCTCCCGTTCTCCGCGCACGGATGTTAATTTCGGTGAAGTGTGCCCGCGCCCGGTTCGACATTGATCGCCCCTGAAACCTACTAACTGCTCGTGCGTAGCTGACATCTGATTATGTGCTCTTGCGTTAACCCCGAGCCGCTGCTGATAATTCGTACAGCGTGCGCCTTGCTAAAACAGACCGCCCTTGTTCTGTTTGGGCAAGGGTGAGCGCAGGTAGCGACGACTACGTGACACGGCTGCCATGAAGAGAGTGTTCATTTCAAGCTAGGTTCGCGCTAGCAAAAGAAGATAACATGAGACGGCTTTGATCCACAGACGAAGTGAGGTCAGGGCGCCCGGCTGAACTACGTTGACGCTATTTGGGACGCAGCGCCTGATATTCGAAACGGCGCTTGTCTCTTCGAAAGGTGCTTCGCTGGGAGCGGTCCCGATGGGGTCTGGGAGGCTGGTATAGATGGGCACACCGGCCGTTTAGCATTTAAAACCATTTGTCCTTCCGTGGGTGAAAAATCATAAAAGTACAAGCCAGCATCCTCGGCCAGGGAAACGTTGCATTGGTCGGCCATGGCTTGCACACGTTATAGCTACTGTTGCCAGCGGAGAGCGCCCAGCGCCGACTGTTTACGTTCTAGACAGCAACGGTCCGTCGCTCCTACTTCATGACGCAATGGCTTCGTCACAAAAAATGAAATAGAACCGGAGAGAGAACTGCCAGCTTTATTTTAGTTATTTCTCAGGAACAAAGGCCGAGAGAGCTACGAGGCGTAGGATCATTTAGTTAAAATGAAATTTTATTCATCCTTCAGTGTCCTTTTAATGAACAAACCAACGGGTTGATTGGTCTGCTCAAAATACAAGAAAAAAGAAGTTTTTATCGATACAGTAACAGTACGTTTTTGTTTCTTCCAAATATTTGAGCGTGCATCGGTTATGAAACTGCACTTATGACTTCTGGGATGCTATAAAGCTGTTATTGGTCCTTTTCTTCCTTCCCTAGACCTACTGCTTTGCTTGTCTCCTTAAGTTCCACTGAAAAATAAAACCACGAAGCAGTCCTCATAAAATAGGGTTTTATTTGAAAAACTAAAAGAACTCGTGCTACCGAACATAGGGCACACTCCTTGTGAGTCCACGTGCCGTGGTAGCAAACCTTGATTCTCGCTTGATCGCTTTCTTGCTCCCTGGTTTGCTTGCCTATTATGAGGGTACACCCGCCACGTTAGCTCAGTGGCTAAGGAGTTGCGCTGCTGAGCACGAGGTCGCGGGTTCGATTTCCGGCCGTGGCGGCCGATTTTCTGATGGAGGCGAAAAGCAAAAATGCCCTTATGTACGAGATTCCGGCGCACGATAAAGATCACTAGGTGGTCAAAATTAATCCGGAGCATCCACTACTGCGCGCCTAATCGGCTGCGTTGCGTCGGTGCGTTAATCCCCACAATAAATCTATTATGAGGGTGCGTTTTCGGACTTAACGCTGTATATAGGTTTTGTTTAGAAATATTGACTGTTAATCTCAATGCAAAAGCAGGTTATAAAGGCTGCGGTTTAATGAGTATTCTGGCGCAGAATTGGACGTCACTGCGTGCTCAGTGGTCTACGCAAACCAGTTTTCTGTCAGGCTTCTGTTTCCACAAAAAAACAGGAGCTTTTTTTAACACGAAAAGGACTCCGGATGTTTCTGCGTTGCCTCCTGGTTAGAAATCTTGTCAAGATCGACATGAAATTAAAAGCTTCAACCTTACTGCTGAGTTACTCTTCAATAGAGTTAATACAAAAGGGCTCCGTGCGAAAGGGGGAATTCTCCCAAGGAGAATACTCACCAGCAGCATAACCAGCATGATATATATTCCGTGTAACCTTTGCTTGTGCATCTTTCTTCGTCCTTCACTTTAACGTGCTGACACTTCGGCTTATTTTCAACAGCGAAATACAATAAGGCCCCGGGCGTCTTCTCATCCTCAAGGCAGTCTGCAGGGCCCTGTTGACATCCGCAGCCAAAGCACAGGGCCACTAGTCCTTAGTGTATGCCAGGAGGAAGATGAGAGAAATCACAATAAGAGCTCCCAGTTCTCTGGAATAGCCGTTTTCCCCATGCAGTGAGAAAACTCTGTAGTATGTAACACTACCACTGTCACCATGTGATAGCTGGAGCCGCATCGGTGTATTCGCAGGCGAATTTCTGGCTTCACCCCTGTTACAGCGCCTTGCACTGCCTCTGACGGTACAGAGCCAGCTATATTGCGATATTGTATGTACACCAAGGACACGTTATGATTGTATTGGGTAATATCAAACATGCAAACGAGTTTTATTACAGAACGTAAAAAATGCAGAGCTGCGAAGCCTGTAAATCCACTTATTAAACTTTGTGAGCGTTTCCCATTTCCCGGTTTTGCTGAAAAAGTTTATCAGAGCGCAAAAAATATGATAAAAAAAAAGCGTTGGCTAACTGGGACGCCTTGTCAAATGATATTTTTTAGGAGCTGGGTTATAGCTCCACCAGCGATGGCAGATCGAAGACGAGCACTTTAGGGTCAGCAAAGCTGGATGGACTAAAAGATAAGAGTAGTCTGCAAGCCTCCTTTGTGTCTGGATAGACGAGCAGATGCGCTTTATTTGCAGTCCTTCTGGTTTTAAGAGCAGTCGCCCTGTTCGGATTGCCTCTGAAAAGATCGATCGTAAATATTCCTTCGTATCGTAGCGTTCCTGTAGAACTTGCCTCCGATTCATCGTTGTATGCCCGAGGCTGTTTCACTGCATTGGATTGGAAAACGTTTTTTGGGCATAAAAGTGGGTGGCTTTCTTAGTCTAGAAATCCGCGAGCTAGCGCAGCTGCTTCGGCCCGAGCCATGAGGCGTTCTTGGTCCTCGCACCGTGAGCGTCCAGCTCGCACTCACACTGCTCAGGGGATGGGTAAGAGAGGGGGTTTGGCGCGTAGGGGCATTCCCAGACCAGGTGGTAGGTAGTGTTCGGGACGGAGCAAGAGGGGCAGTGTAGGGGTAAGTGGAGGGAGAGATGTAGTGGAGTATCGAGGTGTTGTAGAATGTGTTGGTCTGCAGTCGACACCAACTTCGAGCCGCCTGTGGGCTGAGGGACGGATGAGGAGGAGGGTATTGAAGCCGCAGTTGGCGATAATGATATAGGATTTCAGGGTAGCGGGGAGGGACCGGGGATAGATGGAGGGTTCGGAAAGGTCCTCTACCGCAGACGAAAACGCCCGTGATGTAAGTGCGCGGGCAGCGGTGTGTGCTGCCTCGTTTCCCTCGAGGGAACAATGGCATGGTGTCCACACAATGTCGATGTGGGGGGATCCTTGATTGAGGATAGCATCTTCAGCTCTGAGGGAGAGATGCGGCCTGTATGGTAGTTGCGGCAAGGTTGTGGTGAATCTTATCTGTGAGGATTGCCACGTAGTTAGAGGAAGCCTTGGTCGCTGCTAGAGCGATGGCTGTCTCTTCAGCCGTCATGCTGCTTGCCTGGAGAAGGCTGAGGAAGGTAATATTCACCGATTTGGAGTCGACGACAACCAGTGCGTGAGCAGGGCGGGATGTATACGGAGCGACGTCCATGTAACGGGTGTCCGGTGTGTTGTGGTATTCGGCTCGGAGGCGGGTGACGCCGGCCTGTTTTCTGCCTTGATTGAAGGAAGGGTGCACGTTTTTGGGGATGGGAGACACGAAGATATGAGCGCGGAGTTACGGAGGGATACGCTGGGGGGTGTCTAAAGGCAGAGGAGTGGGGTAGCTTTGTTTATGCAGTACCGTGAGGCCCGTAGGGGCGAGGGCAAGGCGAGTGAGTTGCTGGACCCACTCTGCTTCGAGGAGCTCAAAAAAATAATTGTGGGTACCTAATTGCAGAAGACGGGCAGTAGGCGTGAAGGCAGGGAGGCCGAGGGTGATTTTATACGATTTCTTGATAAGAGCGTCTAATTCGGCATGTTCCTTTGGTTTGAGGTTGAGGTAAAGAGCACCATGCGGCTGATCAGTAGGGCTTGAACAAGACGGCAGGTGTCTGGTTCTTTTAGGCCATGGCGAAGGGTGCAGATTCTTCTGATGAAATGTGTGAGCTAGGTGACTGTGACATTAAGTTGTGGGAGAATCGCCGCACGAGAGCCATCTGCATGGAACGTGACACCAAGTATACGTAGTGAGGGCACTTGGGGAACGGGCGTGGAATCGATCGTGACTGACGGGTCCGGAATGGGTTTTGAAGGTCGGCCTTGGGTGCGGGCTCGAAGACCGAGTGCGGATTTATGTGGTGCACAGGACAGACCACGCTGAATATGTTTTAAATTCATGCTTTTTACACAATAGGGCTACCTTCATTTGACGCAGTATGAGCTGCAGCTGAAAACACCCCAACAACACATCTGAATATTCGGTTTGCATGATCCGGTGATCGAAGTACTCACATATATTTTTTGTATTACAGCACTGGTGGAGTGTAGTAAAATACATGAAAAACTGCCCTTCTTTTTTCTGCTTTCCTTGTATAACCTGTTTGATTGACGTTCGCTTACAAATGGCCGTAATTGTCAATACGACGTGCAAACCTTTTTGTTAGACCGGAGATTACTTTTTTGTGATGTTTCGTTTTCGCCAGGAATTGCAAAAGTTGGAACTACCCACCGCGGTGCCTTAAAGGCTAAAACTTTAAGGACTAAAGGGCTAAAGGGCTAAAAAGCTCTAGGACGCGCGTTCGATTCTAGCTGCGATGGCCATTTTTCTAGTGGAAGTGAAAATAAAAAACGCCCGGGCTGCGAAGCCAGTGACCACGGTGGCGGTCAGACCTGTGGCGCAGCTGAGGGAGCCAAGAATTCCTGGATCCGGACAGGCCGTCATTATAATCTGAACCTGGCAAAGTTCAACACGAAAACATTATCTGGCGAGGCGAGTTTAGAGGTGTTTTTCGAGAAATTAGATGGCATTAAATTTGATGTAATAAGGCTAAGCGAGATTAGGCGGACAGGTCAGGCCTTCACAGTGCTGAAAAATTGATACATCCTATGTTACCATTTTCTAGTAGACAGAAAAGAACTGGGAGTGGGATTTCTAGTCAATAAAAGCATAGCTGCAAACATAGAAGGATACTATAGCATTAACGAAACCAGGACGCCAGGGTAGTGCCGAACTGGGAACGCGCTTCCACCTCCTTTATTTACTAATGATGAAAGTATGCACGCCCCCTTCTGCCTCCTCTACTTCCACAACATCCTCCTCCGGTTTTTTGACGATTTCCAGGGGATACAACATTGTACGGGACGCGTCAAGAACTGTCCCGCCGAACGTCGAACGTTGCAGGCACGAACTGCGTTGTCACGCCCAGGAAATATTTCTTCTATGACTCCCGTTTTCCACCATCCTCTTGGGCCTGTTCCTTCAATTAAGACGACGTCTCTAATCCTGATAGGTGCAGAATGTTTTGTACGGACATAATGAAACGACGAACGCTGAAGCACGTACTCCTTCTCCCATTGCGCCCAAAATGCGTTCGTTAGAGCCTGTCGATAATACCATCTTTTTTGGTTATGTAGGTACCACGTGGTTTCAGGAAATCGAGTTTAACGGTGGGTAGAGCAGTCAGTCGTCTACCGATGAGACAGCGAGCTGGGGTCAAAACTTCAGGCTCACTGATGGAATTGCTCACACAAGTAGGCGGGCGGGAGTTAACTACCGCTTCAATTTCGCACAGGAATGTGTTCAGTTGTTCTGCATTCACGGAAGCTCTGCCGGGAACATTTCGCAGTGCTCGCTTCACGCTGCCAACAAGTCACTCCCAAAAACCTCCCCACCAGGGTACCGCTTCTGCGTTGAACTTCCAAGTTATCGTCTGTTTAGTGCTGAAGTCTTCAATTTCAGGAGAAGCGCGAACTCGGAATAGTGATCGAAGCTCTCGGTTGGCGCGTCTAAAAGTATTGCCATTGTTGGAGTAGATGATACTGGGCACTCCTCTTCGCGCTATATATCGCTTTAATGCCAAGATGTATGATTCTGTCTTAAGACTGGAAACATGCTCCAAGTGTATGGCTCTAGTCACGGCACAAGTTTCCAAAAGAATATACGCCTTTGTCGCTCTGCCTTTCACCAGCAGTGGTCCAGCAAAGTCAATGCCAACGACGTAAAACGGGCTTGACTTCCGAAGTCTGTCAGTTGGAACCGGTGGTGTAGAAGCAAAACCTGGGATCGCCTTGTATTTTCTACACGTTGCGCATCTATAACAGATATATTTGATGCACCGACGGTCTTTTGGTACCCAGAATAGTTCGCGAAGGTCTATCAGGACGTCTCTGACCCCGCTGTACAGGAGTCTACGGTGAATAGCGTTAATTATTTGGTCCGTAAAATGGCTCTTGGTAGGAAGTATCACTTGGTTTTTAGTTTCTTCGGTAAGTTCAAAATTATAAAGGCGATTTCGGGCGCGCGTCAGGCCGTAGTCGTCACTGAATGGTTGAAGCGTTATGAAAGGTGAAGTTCTGCAAATCCTCGATGTTTTTAAATCGGAGAGTTCTGGCTTGTAGTGTTTCCGTTTGCTCTCGTTTTATCAAAAACCGCTTCGCTGCCTGGAGTTTCCGTGTAGTGAGCGGACCCTTGGGACGCTCACCTGTCTTGAAACCGAACCGTAATACCCATACGATTCTTCTGATCAGCTTATGCAAGTCGATGAATTTGTGAACGTCTACGACATTGGCTTCGATGCTTCGTGTGCAACCGGTGAGTACGACGTGTACAGGGTTTGGCACAGAATAGTCTGCGTGAACGCTGCGGATATTCTGAGGCCATGCATTCGGAATCAGTCTCAGCCAGTTAGGACCTTTCCACCACAGTTGGTGTCCGAGTAGCTCTTCAGCCGAACAACTTCGCCTGATTAGATCGGCGGGGTTATTTGATCCAGGGCAGTGTTTCCATTGTGACGCATCAGTAATCGGACGACTTACGGAAACTCGGTTAGCGACAAATAGTTCCAACTTTTTGTTACCTCTTATCCATCCCAACGAGATTGACGAATCCGTCAAGTACCAAATGGTTGTGGTGCCAATGAAGACCTTCCTGTTAAGGTATTCACCCATTCTTGCGGCTACGATTGTTCCCATAAGTTCGAGTTTGGGCACTGTCAACTTTCGAATTGGTGCTACTGTCGACTTCGAAAGCAAGAACGTAGTCATTTCTGATGTGGTGTTGCTCAAAAAACGAAGGTACGCCACGGCGCCACAGGCTTGAGGACTCGCATCAGAAAAAACGTGAGCCTTGAGTTTCCAGGTGGTTCATTATGCCCATAAAACAGGTAGCGGGAAATGGATGTCTTCTAGCTTGCAGACATTGTTCGACCAATTGGACTATTCTTCCTGCATGTGCGGAAGAACACGCAAATCCCAACTGATCTTTTCTGTCCAGAGTCGCTGAAGCCGCATTTTGCCCTTGACGACGAGTCCGCATATCACTCCAAGCGGATCTAAAATCCCTGCGATTGCATGTTGTACAATCCGCTTTGTTACTGGTGTTTTGTTCAACAAAGGTATTGTTTACTTCATACTGACATGCAAGTGCATCGTCGTAATCCCAGGCAACGCCGAAAACCTTTCTATCCTTCGATGGTAGGACTTGTTCCTCTTTGCTCATTGCGGCCATTTGTTTCTCGTTGCTGTCAAATAAATTTTGTAGTTGACCGGAATTCGTTGGCCACTTCTTAAGTAGCATCCCTCCATCTGCCATGTTCTCGTTATTCTGTTTATAGATGCGTATAGCCTCCTCTTCACTTTCGGTTCCGGGCAACAAATCATCAACCTAGAACGATGATTTTAAGAGTTATGCTGCTTCTTTGTTGTCTTACAAAACATGGCTGAGGTGGTCTCAAATCGCTTCGGAGATCGTAAAGGTCCTCGATGTTGCGCCAAACGGAATACGGGTCATGCGCTACTGTTCTAGGCGATTTAAAGGAGTTCCTGTCGGTACGCTCGAATACCAAAAGAATCGGAAAGCGTTCCGGTCCTTTTCTCGTACTCTGATTTTCCGGAAGGCTTTCTGAACATCGGCGCTAAGTCCGCATTAGTGTCGTCTGAACATCAGTAAAACTTCAAGAATGTCCAGATTCAAATTCGCGCCCTTGTCCAAGCAGTCATTAAGGGAACCGCATGGTGGTCGGGACGAAAAGGAATCAAAGACCACTCGAAGTTTTGTGGTGACGTGGTCTTCTTTGAGAACCTATGGGTCATGTAGTATAGCAGCCTGTCTTCACACGTGTTACGCTTTCGCACTACTTTAGCATGCCCGTCGACCAGATACTGCCGTATAGCCTTTTCATATCTAGCTAGGAAATTTTTTGTTTTTTTCATAAGTCATCTAAATAGAAATTCAAGGGTCGCATAGCTTCGAATCGGTTCTCTTCAAGGGATTCCTTCGGATCAAACGTCCACAATAAGACCACTTCATATCGCCTGTGGACTTTGGAAATAGTAAGCTGAAAATCCTCGAATACTGTGCTTGTGTGGCGTTCTCGGTCGTCTCCCAGTATTCCCATGGCTTGAAGTTCCCAGAACTTACGTCCAAGCTTGTCTTCAGGGACTTCATGGTCTTCCGTTGTCGCATAGCTGTGCAAAACGCTAACCAAGCGTGCGGTCTTTTAAAACAAATGGTGTTGCGTCGGACCTCGAAATCTCTATCCAAACATTGTGTTGATGGCAACAAGGCTTGAGTTGGCATCTCTGGTCACCTCTGGATTCATGAATAGCCACATCTGATCAGCGCCAATCAGCAGTCCAATACCATCGTCTCCCACACTCCACCCAAATTTGTCACTGTCCGCGATGGTTTTGCCTGATTTTTTTTTAAATTTTTTGACTAATGGCAGATATGCTACAAGGAAGTAGATATCTTGGCATATTTCTGGAATTTCCAACGCGTCCAAGACACATGCAATGCTGTCGAATCGGCTTTGTAGGCTAAGGCAAACTATCCGACATTTTCGTCTTTTGGTTCTCCGAGTGTTGCCGAAGGTGTTGATTACCGAGTTTACCTCTCCGATAACCGGAAGTTTCAACTTCTTGGATGTATCTTCCCGATGAAAGCTTCTCTGACTGCCCCGTCAAGGACAGCACGCAAAAAGATCCTCTGAAACGAACAGGCCGAAACGAATAGCGCGGGTTAATGTACCGTTGTGCGAGAGGGGTTAAGAGGGAGGAGAAGGAGAAGGAGCAGTGGTGATAACGGCGGCTTCGGCTGGCGTGACGTCACAGGTACATCATTTCGCTCTCCCTACGGTGAGTAACGGTCTAGTGGTTTGCGTTGCCGGTCCGACCGACGCAACACCGGAGTTGAGGTGCTCCCGGCGATCTCGTTGCTTGTTGGCACTCGCCTCGGTGTTCCTCCTGCTGGGGGTCCGCCGGCAGTCTCCTGGCACCCGGAGTCACTTGCTTCTCCCTGGTCGTGCTCCAACTCCCGTGGCTTCACCTGGTCGCTGTGGCGCCGAATGGGTTCCCCCTCCGGACCGTCGGCATTCACTAGGCGGGCTCCGTCTGTCGATGTAATGCTGGCTGGAGTCCACGGCTCGCCTCGCCCGAAGTTCCTCACCCAGACTGGCTCACCGGGCTGCCACACATCGAGGAAGGGACGGTCAGCTGGTGAGGGTGGAATGGACACTGCGTTGTCCAGCCTGGAGCGAAGATCGTAGCCCATTAGGAGTTGCGCTGGTGTCCAGCCCCCGGCATGCGGCGTCCTGCGGTACCTGTGCAGAATCCTTGCAAGGCGGGGTTTTAGTGACCCTTGCACATTCTTCTTCAAAGAAAACTTGACAGTACGAACAGCCCGCTCCGCGAGCCCATTGGACTGGGGGTGATACGGTGCTGTTCGGAGGTGTGCTATGTTATTCAGCTTTATAAAATTGCGAAATTCCCAACTCGTAAACTGTGGGCCATTATCGGATACCAGTGTCCGGGGCAACCCGAATGTACTGAACAAGGTGCGCAGAGCTTCTATGGTGGCGTGCGGGGTGGAAGTCTTCATGGGTATCGCTTCTATCCCCTTACTGTGTCAATCCACCACAATCAGTAGCATGTGACCATCGATCGGCCCCGAAAAATCAATATGCAGCCTCGACCAACGCTCATCCGTTTCCGGCCATGCAACAGGGGGTTTCTTGGGGGGCATAGGGGCAGCTTGGATGCAAATGGGGCAGGACTTAACCATGCGCTCAATGTCATTATCGATCCGGGGGTACCACATCAAGGAGCGCCCTAGCCGCTTCATTGAGCAAATTCCTTGATGAGTATCATGCAGCAGACGTAATATTACTGCTCGGGCATTCTTAGGGACGATCACTCGATGGCCCCAGTAGAGAAACCCGCAACTCCCCGTTATCCCGTTATCTCAACCTTCCGGTTGAAGTATGGCATCAAGTGCTGGTCCTCAGGCGCCAAATTTCTTGGCCACCCCTCCTGCCCCAATCTTTTCACCTTTGCTAAGTCGTCATCGAGCTCCGTGAGAGTGCCCAGGTACTTCGCAGACATGACACCATCAGAAGGATTTCCGTGAGCAGGACATACTCACCGTCCCCAGTTTCTTCCTGCGTCCCTGGCTGGGAAGTTGCTGACGTGGGGAGCCGGCTGAGGGCATCTGCTGGAACGTTGTCTTTCCCAGGCTGGTGTATGATGACGTAATCGTATGCGCTCAGCAGCAGGGCCCATCGCTGGATTCGCGCAGCGGCCATCACGGCTACTGGCCTGTCTGGATGAAAAAGTCCCACAAGCGGCTTGTGAAAGTATTGCCCAGTAAGTATTGTAGGAATTTCAATGCACCAAACACAAGTGCCACGGCTTCACGCTCCAACTGCGAGTAATTTTTCTCAGCTTCCGTCAATAACCGAGAACGGAACCCTATGGGCCGAAGTACCCCGCCCCCGACATCGTGTGAAAGCACTGCGCCGATTCCGTCCGGGGAGGCATCGCATTCCAGGACTAGCGGCCTGTGTGGGTCAAAATGCGCCAGAAAATCTGCGGATTTGAGAAGGTCTTTCACATTGCTGAATGCCTGTTGTTGAGTGGTACCCCACTCCCACTTAGCTTCCTTCCGGAGTAGTTGATATAAGGGCGCCATGGCGGTCGATGCGTTGGGGAGAAACTTGTGGTAGTACGTCACCATGCCAAGGTAGGACCTTAATTCTGCGGGATTCCGCGGTGCCTGAACCTCCAGGATGGCGTCTATGTTCTCCGTCTTTGGTTGAAGACCTCCAGCGCTAATTCGATGTCCCAAAAAATCCACCTCTGGTGGGCGTAACTTGCACTTGTCTGCGTTCAAGCACACGCCATATTCCTGGAAACGCTTCAATACTGCGCGCAGTGTGGTGCAGTCATTGCGTTTCTCTGCCACGATGACGTCATCTAGGTAGACCTGAACACGCGGAAGCCCCTGAAAAATGGTCTCCATACGACGTTGAAACATGGCCGGCGCGGACGCCACTCCAAAAGGGAGGCGAGTGAAGCTGAACAGTCCCTTATGCGTGTTTATGGTCGTGAGTAGCATGGCATCCTCATCCAACGGAAGCTGGTTGTACGCCTCCCGCAAGTCTATCGTGGTAAAAACTTCACCGCCGTTTAATGTCGCGAGGATATCCTCCACCCGTGGCAACGGGTATTGCTCAGTGTGACAGGCTTTGTTTACCGTTAGTTTAAAATCACCACAAAGGCGGATGCAGCCATTCCGTTTCACTACCGGTACCACTGGCGCGGCCCACTTCGAATGAGGCAGTGGGACAATAATACCCGCGCCCGAAAGGCGGTCCAGTTCCACGCCGACCTTTGGACGAAAAGCATAAGGAACTTCGCGTGCTTTCCAAAATTTCGGCACCACGTTTTCTCGCGTTTCGAAGTGTACCGGAGGCCCTTTTATGAGACCTAAACCTGGCGCGAACAAATCAGCGAATTCTGCTAGCAACCGGTCCACGTTAATGTCGTCAGCACCGACTAACGGCAGTTGCTCACCTGATGTGTTCAGGTTCATGACCGGTGCTTCGAGCATGTGGAACGCTTGAATCAGGTCGCGTCCGCAGAGGTTGGGGCCGGAGCAACCAAGGAGTTGCAAAGACCCATCCGTCGACCTGTTTCCGCACGAAACCTTGAGCTTAAGTTGCTGCCGCACTGGAAGCCGTCCTAAGAAGCAGGTCAGTTTCAATGGTGAACCACGTAGCTTGGGCCACACTGCTTTGTTCCGCTCATATGTGGTCCACGTGATGACCGAAACCGGAGAGCCTGGGTCCACCTGCATGTCCACTGGAACCCCAGCACACTCCAAGGTGCGCACGATGGGTTGCGTAATGCCGACATGGCCGATATGACTGTTCGCTGCCTCCAGCGCGAACATACCGTTCGTGCCCGTGTCTTCCTCCCGCGAGGACAAGGCGTGTACTTGGCGCACTGGTGGCACCCCCCGGAAACTACTCTCACGGCGGCAATAGGCTCGGGCGATATGACCTCGGGCGATATGACCTGAAGCATGACGCCGAGCGGAAGCGGCAATCCTCGGGTCCGTGCCCTTTTGCTCCGCAGGAGTAGTACGCAACAATCTGTGACCGGCTTCTTGGGCGATAGGACTGGCCTCCCAGCGCATGTACACTTCCCTCGGTGGCAGGGCTTACTATCTCTTGCGCGTTGGCTTCGGCCATTTCGGCTGATATCACAATTTCTTCCGCTTCGCTCCTCGTCAGCTGCGGTTTCGCGAGTAGCTGCCGACGCACTCCTGCGCTTTGCAGTCCACACACGATACGATCTCGTTGCATTCTATGCAACGATGTGCCAAAATTGCAGGTGTCCGCTATCTATCGAATCGCCACGATAAAATCCTTGCCCGGTTCGCCGGGCAGCTGGCTGCGGGTGAAGAACTTGTACGACTGCGCTATCTCGTTCAGTTGCGGCGAAAAGTGCTGCTTAAGCAAGGCTACCACTTGTGGGTACGAAAGTTCATTCACCTTATCCGGAGCACAACGTCCGCTCAGCACGTCGACGGTGTGGGTGGACATTGCAGTCACCAGCAGGGCCCGCTTCTTTTTGTCTTCCGTGATGCCATTTCCCTTAAAGAAGGCTTCCAGCCGAACCTGGTAAGCGGGCCACTTGTCGCTAGTCTCGTCGAACTGCGGAGGGCTGGCGCATCCTCCCGTGGGTGCGGCGGTCATGGCGGTTGCGTCAGTTGCGGTTGCGTCGGTCATGGCGGACTGAGTTGACGCCCCGTTCTCATCCCATCCTCGTCGCCACTGAAACGAACACGCCGGGGCAGTGGCTGGGCCAAGACGAAACGTTTATTGCGATAGCGCGGGTTAATGTAGCGTTGTGCGAGAGGGGTTAAGAGGGAGGGGAAGGAGAAGGAGCAGTGGTGATAACGGCGGCTTCGGCTGGCTTGACGTCACAGATACATCATTCTCCTTTGGTCGGAAACAGCCCATACACGGATGGTCAGAAGTAGTACAGTGGGAACCTCTTTCATGCCTTGGCTTGTATCCGCAGATGTGTAGTACGCATTTTCGGCGTTAGTCTTCGTCTGTCCCGAGTTAGTACTTTGCTGCATGCAGAAAGACGTCGCGTGTCTTCATTTGCAGTGTCAGCACTCGATACGTCTCCGGCATTCGCTTGAGCGATGACCTTTGGCTGTGCAGCGAAAACAGCGCGTGTCCATGCGAAGAAGCTCTTTTTTGTCTGTGCTCGTCAGCTTGGCCGTACACTCCTTGATCACATGTCTGTTCTTGCAGAAAAGGCAAAGACTTTCTTTCAGTGGTGGCTTTCCTGCATTGTGAAAGACAGCATAAATTAGCAATTGCTGATGCAGCCTCTTCGGAAAGGTAATTCCTGAGGTAGTGAAATTTTTCCGTTATCCCCAATGTCGTGTTCCTGTCGATAGTTGCCTCAAACCTGTCCCAAAACGGTAGCCACCTGCTTATGCCACCTCGAAATGGCGTGATTTCCAATTGTGGAAGCCTGAGTGCTGTTGAACGGCTAAATGACTGAAGCGTCTCCCGTGACGAGCTGTGAAACAAAGTCGCAGATGCTGCAGCTGACGCAGTCGGGCTCTTTAAAGATTCATTGACTGTGTTGAGGCTTGATATCGCGTTAAGCGCCTCATCTTCGTACTGAGCGCAGCCTCCAGCTCAGCTTCCAGTTTTTAGACAGGTATCAAAGGTTCCATCTTGGTATTGATTGCGTGGAGTCCCACCTCGCAAGTCATCAAGCGCTCGAGCACACACTGCAAGCTCACCAAGTCTGGAGGCGTAGATTGGAGCGCAGCCTTGGCTTCGTTCACCAATTTCATCATAAGGGCCCGCCGTGCGGTTCTTTTGGGCTTCAAACGGTCCATCGTCGTCTTTCAGGCCCGATGGCTCGTCCGGACGATGCCGGGTGGTTGAAGACGGTAGATTTCGGCACCAAAGTTGTTGTGAACCGCAAGGAACCAGGACGCCACGGTAGGACAGAACTGAAAACGCACTTCCACCTCCTTTATTTACTAATTATAGTGTGCACGCTCCCTTCTGCCTCCTGTACTTTGCAACAGCTGGTCTTGTAATTAGGCTTAATAAAAGGTAAAAATTCAAGGTGGAACAAGGCTACGCGCCTATATCCAGTTACGACGACCGGATAGTTTAAAGCTTCATGAAGATGTGTAATCGGCAATGGCTGAAGTAAAAACACAGTATAGAGCAGTGGCGGTCCTAAGGGGGGGGGGGGGTGCGAACGGGGAGATCGCCCCCCCCCAAAGAGCTCCTCAGCTTCTTATTTATTGCTTTTTTATTCCACGTCATCATCATCATCATCATCACCAGCCTATCTACGCCCACTGCAGGGCAAAGGCCTCTCCCATTATTCTCCAATTATCTCGGTCCTATCTCGGTCTGGGCAGCGATGGCGTAGAGGTAGAACACCCGCCTCGCGTGCAGAAGGACCGTGGTTCGAATCCCGGTGCCGGGCAACCCCCACCGGATTAAAAAAAAAATCCGCGTATTGATGGAATTGCACAAAGGGGCTTGGGGTGCGGCCTGACCCCGGCGACCATTGCCGGTAATGCACTCCCTCACCAGAGCAGGATTGGCCACCCTGGTGTAGTAACGGCCACAACCTCCCATGAATACGCGAATTATTCAACGTGCGTGAGGCTAAATCCAACTTGCGCGAGATTGAAAATGTGTTGCTACCGCCAGAAATGTGGGCTCGAGCCAGCCGTTGTACCGCCTAAGGCAAGCAAAAAACCACTGTGTGGCTAAGTGATTTGTGTGCAAGCGGGTTACGGCGCATGCGCGTACTTGCCTGCGTGGTTATCACCTCCTCTGCAGAACTGCCGCAAGGAGGGGAGTGGTTCCTTATTGCCCCCCCCCCCCCCCCCAAAAAAAAATAAAGTTTCGCCCCCCCCCCCCCCCAAACCAATCTCTAGGACCGCTACTGGCATAGTGTAGTTACAGGGGTTCAGAATGTTGCTTTTCTTGAAAAATAAAAATTGAATTGAATTGAATTGAATGCTTAAGTAGACAAGAAGCAGACCGGAGAGAAGGCAGTTGGGAAATGTGCTCTAGTTTAAAGAAGTAATAGGGACGACTTATAATGAGTTCGCAGAACGGAATGTTCTGCTCATCATGAATACCTTTTTTTTGCAAACGGGAGAGACGGAAGTGGACGTGGAGGAGCCCGAATTGGGAGCACAAAATTGAAATAGACTTCATACTATGGGAAACCCTGGCGTCGTGCAGGATGTGGAAGTGCTCGCAAAGTGAGGTGTAGGGACCACCGCAGGGTAAATCTCGGATTAGGCTAGACTTCATGAGGAAACGTAACAAACTAGTACGAAAGAAGCCAGTCAATGGGCTAAGAGTAGTACAAAAAGTTGAACAATTCAGGATAGCGCTGCAGAAGTGATATTTAGCTCTATAGAGGACGCAGAGCGTACGACACGGAAATCCAGCGATAATCTTACATGCGCTATCACGGAATGTGCAGTAGAAGTCGGAGGTACCATCGCTAGACAGGATACTGGTAAACTTTTTCAGGAAACGAAAGATTTAATTAGTAACCCGCAAAGCATTACAACATTGTCACGAAGCCCAATACGACGAGGTTGTTTTCAAAGAAAACAAGTTTATTGGAGCGGACTTGTGCTTCCCTAACAACTCAAAAAACACACAGTCGGCGAAGCACCAGTCAATAAAGTGGCGTTCGGATGCGAGTGACGGATAGTCGAACGCCCCGACATCTGCTCTGCGAGCATTTATCACTCGCCGCGAGGGTTTCTCTAATAGTCGAATTGTATCCAGAACACTGTAGATCAGCGAAGATTATTTTAGGCTGGTGATGCTAGTTCGAAGCACTCTCCCTATGAAAGGAGATGACACGTGCTGCATAAAGAATGGAACATGCGCTTCTCTTGTAGCCCAGATAACACAGATAACATATCCTGGTGCAGCCTGTCAGCGAAAACAAAACATGAATAAACAAACCCAAAACATGGTTCGTGGCAATATCCACCCCAGCTGACGCAATAGAACTAACAGAGCTTTCGAAGTTAATCAATAGGCATAAGACAGCTGACGTACGGAAGTATAATATGGAAAGGATTGAGCATGCTGTAACACCGGAGACACCCAGAAAGCAGTGAAGACGCGTCTAGGCATGGGGAAAAATCCGATGTATGCACTTAAAGACAAGCAAGGCAATGTCGTCACAAATATAGATAAAGTGTTATAGTACGCAAGCAGTTTCATATGCACTTTCATATAGATCTGTACAGTACCTGTGACATCCAGGATAATACCTTACACAGAAGTAGTTCTGAGGGGATAGACATTCCACCAGTAACGACAGAAGAAATAAAGAAGGCTTTGAAAGAAATACAAGCAGGCAAAGCAACTGGTTAGGATCAGATAACACCAGACATCTCGAAGGCTGGCGGCAAATTGTACACGAGAAAGTGTCAAACCTTTTTACGCAATTCTCAATGACCGCAAGTGCACTGGAGTGTTGGAAGAACGCGAAAATAATCCTAATTTATAAAAAAAAGGTGACATGAAGGACTGAAAAAATTCGAAGCCCCTCAGCTTACTGTCAGTCATCTACAAGGTACTCACAAATGTAATCACTCACGGGATTTCTGCCACCCTAGATTTTAGTGAATTTAATGAACAAGCAGCGTATCGTAAATGCTATTCAACAATAGACCATATTCCCACGATCAATTAAGTGATACAGAAATGCGCAGAGTATACTCAACCCCTATATATAGCCTTCATGGATTATGAGAAAGCGTTTGACTCCGTGTAAATGTCAGGAGTCATTCAGGCATTGCGGAGTCAGAGGATAGACGAGCATTACGTAAGAATACTTGAGGATATCTACAATATGTCAACTGCTACGGTTGTCCTCCATGAGGAGAGCAGTAAAATACCTATACGGAAGTGCGTCACACAAGGAGACAAAATCTCTGCCGTGTTATTCACAGCATTTTTACAAGACGCATTCAAAACATTGCATTGGGAACAGGTGGGCATAAGGGTTGTTGGACAACACCTCAGTAAGCTCGGATTTGCTGATGAAGTTTCCTTGCTAAGTAACTGGGGGGTACGAATTGCAAAGCATGATTACTGCAAGTAAAACCGTGAGCCGGGAAATTAATATGCAGTAAACGAAAGCCAATGCTTTCTAACCTTGGCGGTTTGAGATAGGGGGCGATGCAGTGGAAGTGGTGAGCGGATATATCTTATTAGGTGAAGCAGTGAACCCGGATCCCAAACATGAGGCAGAGATAATTAGGAGGATAAGAATGGGGTGCAGTGCAGTCGACAGGCATTCTCAGATACTGAGTGGCAGCCTACCATGGTCCCTGAAAAAAAAAAGTGTATGACAGCTGCAACTTACCGGTACTCACCTACAAAACACAACCTTGGAGGCTCACTGAAAAGGTTCAACTTAAATTTAGGACGATTCAGCGAACGATGGAACGGAAGAGAATAGTTGTAAAATTATGAGACAATAAAAGCGCGGAGTGGGCCAGAAAACAAACGCGTGTTAAGGACATATTAGTAGAACTTACGGAGAAGAAATTGGCGTGGGCAGGGCATGCAATGCGAAGGCAAGATAACCGCTGGTCATTAAGGGTAACAGAGTGGATTCCTAGAGAAAGCAAGCGTTGCAGGAGGCTGCAGTAAGTTAGATGGGCAGAGGAGATCAAGAAGTTTGCGGTGATAAATTGGTGGGTCAGCACAGGACCGGAAAATTGGAGTTCCATGGGAAAGGCCTTTGCCCTGCAGTGCGCGTAGATATGGAGATCATGATGATGATGACGATGATGATGATGAAAATTAGCGAGGTTATCAAAATTGGTGGGGAGCCCTCCACTGCGGCGCGCCCCTTAGCGGTGTGGTAGCTTCATTGCGTTAACCGTTTCGGCTCTGGTGTCCTATATTTAGGAGTCCAACTAAAAGTCTGCTATCAATTTGAGAACAAAGCCAGAACAACTAGTTTTGTGGGCGATAGTTCCTCAAGGATTCCCCTGTCAACTGACATCCCCAGTATTCGTTTTTTTTTGCTAAAGCTGAACCATAGAAATGGGAGCGTATTGCACTGAAGGCCAAATTGATGTCAGGGTGACGCCAAGGACGGAAGTTCTAGGTTCGTGACATGGCTGTAAATATGACAATACTTGCACTGCCAGCTTTATCTTTTGTATGTCAGCTCAGCGTTTTCCAAAAATGCAGAAAACAAGAAAAAATGTTTCTTCTGTAATTTCACATTTTCATTACGTGCTGGTCTAATTAGACGTCATACTTGGAAATTGCTTAGTACTTATATCATACGCTCAATTTTTTGGTTGTAAGCTTATAGGGGTAAAATATTTATTAAAGAAATCACACAGAAAAAGTATTTTTATTAGAAATGTAAAATCGAGGCTGAAAGGGTTAAAACCCCCAAAATTAAAGAGAAGCTAAAACTGGTGCAGTCACATGTTAAGAAGATAGTTTAGCCTAAAGTAAACTGGTTTCAAAGGAGCGCAACTGCGACGAAACAGAATAAGAACACGGCGACGCTGTACATTCAGCTGTTCAGCAAAATAATAAATGGCACACAAGATTTGTAATTAGCGAGGTGACCAGGTCTTCCCCAAGGTGACAACATGAAGCGTGCCGAAATGCGGTGGCTCAGGCTCCACATTTGCGGCGCAATTTGGTTGCTATTTTCCTTATATACCATAGAGGACCATCACCTAGTAGAAAACGCTTTGCTCTAACATACGAGTGTTACATGCCTTAAGAATTACGCCAGCAGAAAACCTATGCCCATATTTAGCTAAAAAGAATGCCGTTGCCGCGACGTTTACGCTTCGTTTTTGAAATCTACGAAGTGGTGTGCGCTCGTCCATCATATAAGCTTCCAGCAAAACCTTAGCAGCACGGCATGGTTAACAATTGCTTTAGCTTTCAAAAGTGCAAGCAAATGACTAAGCAACAAGGTTGAAAAATGGCGGAAGCCTGCATGCAAGATTTGTCACGGTCATTTCGAGCTGTATAAAAAACGGGAGTGCGGTATGTCTGGCTTTTCATATGGGGCAACCATGGATGGCGGCTTAGATCAATCACATTGTCAAAAACGCTAATTTGCAAAGGCAAGAACTTAGAGCTAAAAAGGCAACAACTTCGAATCAACATACAATCACGTTAGAACCAATTCTCGAAATCAAAGCTATACTGAGAAAAATCATTCGAACCATTACTTGACAGCTTTGTGCCTTTTTCCCATCCCCCAAGGCTTATTTAGATGTGTTAACATCAGCTTCGTAGAATATAAAACTTCTCTTTAAGCCCTTTTAAACACGCTTATTCGGTTGGTACCGGAGGTGGTGCATGAATCATTCGTACATAAAGCCTGCGCTCAATTCCTGCCTTTGTCAATTAAATATTGTAATGTTACTTCATTCTGCGAATCATAGGGTCTCCATTGCTCAGGACCAGTGCATTAAATCATCTGAAGTGTAGCTGGTTTATCCTCGCATTTGTTGCACCGAACAACCTAACTTTATATATCAGCATCAATGCCAACAAAATGTAATGCCGTGATCGTGAAAAACAACTTCAAAGCATGTTAGTATGCACTCCAGTGGGTTCGTTCATCGCTCGGTCGTGTGGCCTCTGCGGCGTTTGAAGGAAATTAAAAAAAATACTGCAGAAAAGACAAACTAGTTGTCTCTTTTCGATATTAACCCAGGCCTCATATCTGGGTGACAGATGAGCCACCATAAATACCGTTTGGATATTACCTTCAGTGGCTTGAAACAACGGGCATAATGATAGCGCTGATAGGCTATAAGGCGCCACCACAGTGTGGCCCCAGTCACCTCTGAAGATTGAGCCGAGCTGGTTTCATAAAGCCGGGTCTCGAATTTCTGTGCGATTAGTTGGAGTGTAATTATAATCCACATTAGTCGCGTCCCGAGCAGACTAGTCCATGTCAAATGTTTGCCTTACAGTACTTCGTGAGTAACATGCATCCAACCAGGTACTACTGTTCTGCTTATATACACAAAACTAAAAAACTAAAAACGAGAAGCAATTGTCACGTCTAAATGCATCACGTGTTTAAAAAAGCCACTTCTTTATCAGTCAGCGATAAGGACGGAGTACTCACGCAGTTATCCCCTGCCTGTCAATGGCTTCTCGTTTTTAGTTTTTTTAGTTTTGTGTATATAAGCAGCATCTTTTTCAATAAATTCTAGTTGGAAGTTCGGCACCGTGTTGTGAGTTACGTGTTCCTCTCGTCCCTGTTTTAGCGCCGATTAATAATTTTTAGTAGAATGTTCGCACAAGCCCTGCGTATACATTAGTTTTGCGTAACAAATATTGCGTTTTGCGTTTTGCGTAACAAAATAACCGCCAATCCGCACAGCTGGTGGCCCGGCTGTTTTGCCCACGACTGCGGCCGAAGCGGCCATTGCGCTGGCCCTCACCCAACGTCCAACCCCGCCCAAGGTAGTCACGGACTCCAAGCTTGCTCTGCTGCATTTTGTACGGGGGACCATCTCTTCTGAAGCCCTCCGCATCATCCAGAGTAACCCGCCTCAAAAGATGGTGGAGTTGATGTGGGCCCCGGCTCACACTGGCCTGCTGGGAAACGAACTTGTCCATGCCATTGCCCGCGATCTCACACTCCGGGCTGGTGTGAGCATCGTCCCCCGACATGGCGCGCGCTCCTCCAAAGAACGCCTTATCACGTTCAACGACATCGTGGAGCACCACCGACTCTCTCGTCGTACCTTATCCCCCGCCCATTCCTCCCTCACACCTCACCAAACCCGCTATTGGCGACTCTTGCAGACAGACTCTTTCCATGCAGAGCTCGTCTGCACCACATCCACCCCTCATCATTCCCGTCTCCCAACTGTCCCCAATGCGGCCAACGTGCCACTCTGGAACATTCCATGTGGGGTTGCCCTTACGACCCCTTCCCTCAAATCTCCAGCAGCGAGCTACGGAGAGGCGTTGGGTAGCTATAGCCAGGAGATTCAGGAGGCCCTGGTATGCAGAGCTACCAAAGTCGCGGCTGGCCTCCGCCCAGCCGCCACCAACCGTCAGTAACCATGGCTCAAATAAAAGTTTTCTCTCTCTCTCTCTCTCTCTCTCTCTCAACGTCTTTGTGTCATGAACACCACAAGTGTCTCGCTATGACAGGACCTCTCCAAGGCAGTAGGGGTTTTAAATGAGCTCCGGTTTTCTGCTTGCACAACAATTAAACGGCAGATTTATTTCGCCCACCTCCACTCCAGGATATGGAACTGTGGTTTAGTATCGTCGGAAACAATGCAAACAAAACTAAATCGTATCATGACTTTAAAAAGGTCTCTGCGGGTAGTTGGCCCTGTTTTTTTTAAGAAAGCTGTAGGCCTTACTTCAGAAACAACATGATTTAAGACGTATAGAAATTACGACAGCACAGGGTGACATTAGAAACCCATCGCCAATACAAAACAGGCACCGATAAATCCACCGATAAATAACCCAAAAATTATGTCTGAATGAATTCACTAATCGACTGATAGCAAAATATCGCCGTAGGACAACGTACGGGGACCAGCAATTAGTTTCACAAATACAAGACCTGTTTAATCAGTCCTCTACAATACCTGAACTACTTCAAACTCCTATCTCGCTGCCTGGGTGTAAAATTAAAATAGATAAAAATTCTATTCCTCCTGAGTAGCACGTGTTGCTGCTTATCACTGGAGGGTTATTTTATTGTTTTTCTTTTGAAAATTGAAAATGTTTTGTTACTTTATTTGTGACTACAACCGAATTTTGTGCATTGTGTAGTTACTGTTGGTTCGGCATGTTGCATGCAATCATTTATATATCTTTGAAAATGCTTTCTTTGTGTATAGTTGCCTGATGGAAGAGATAATTGTGTAAGGAGTCTGTACTGTGTTTACCAAAAGCGCTTGTTATCAGAATATTTGTCCTGCTGTACCAATTGTTTGCTTGATTACTGCGATGTTGGTTTACTTGGTTTCGTATGCCTTGTAACGGTGGCACGGTCACGTCAGGCATTTCTTTGCTTTAGCCTTGTCACCTGAGACAGTACTTACGTAAGAATTGTCTCGAAGAAATGCAAACAATAAATAAAATACAGAAACTAATGGGTAACAATGCCCTCCAATGGGCCTTCATTTTAACTATAAAGAATGTTCAGCTCAAAACTCCGGCTGGACGCACGCCGTTTGCCTGCACATAAACACTCCAAAGTGCTGTACCAACTATTCCGTAAAGTCTTCTCTCCGACATTTAACTTGCACCAGGGCTCAACGTGTTGCTAGATACCAACAACATTTCAGGTTGGTCAAGATGCTGTAACGCCTAGCGGTTTCATATACCTTCTCGAGCTCAAAAACACCTCTAAGCAGAACTGTTAACGAATAATGGCACCCTTGATGGGGGTTCAAAAGACACGAGTTTATCGTTCATATATCGTCCTGCCATAAAACATTCCTTGCAGCCGTCGAGATGACCAGTGCACCCTAAAATGTACCCCAGTCACCCCGTCACTATTTTATCAAGCAGCCTGCAAGGGCAGCTACTCAGGACAATAGTACAATAACTTGTTGGTGAAGTTGGATTCTTTCCTTCCTTTAGAACGGCCACGACTACGCCTTCCCTTTAAAGACCTCGCAAGGCGCCGCGAAAGCAGTATTTTTTTGTGAAGGCGTAGCACCGTTTCCATATTATGTGTGTATAAGTGTTGTATCATACTGTACGTAATGTGGCCTCCTCTTTGCTCTCATGTGTAACAACTGCTCAGAGCTATCCTCAGGTGATGAAACGAAAACGGGAAGGTGTAAGATGTGTTTGAAATGTCGTCATCATGAAACTACTTCTTTTCACGGTATATTGTATGTTGCATATACGTTCGTATGGTGGGCAGAACTGGACACGTGTTGGAAGTGTTGTTCAAGTTTATTAGCCTGGTGTTCAAATGTGTCCAATCTGCACAAACCAGAGCAGTTTGTGTATCTGTGTCCCTTTGTGTTTACGTATACTTTACAAAACCTTGAGTGTGTTTGTGTATGAGTTATTAGATGACAGGGGGATACGCCAACCCTCTCATTTCACCCCACGGCACACACGCCTACCAAGTGCCGGCGCCCTTCTAAATGATACAAGGTTATCGGACGTGGGAGATCGACGAAGGATACCCCACGCCTCCTTTTGGGCCTCTCACGCTCCTGTTGTCCTCGTTCTACCACGGCCTTTGGTTGCGTTTCGTACTGAAGGCCTGCGGAATGGACGTTTCGGCGGCATTGAGGGTGTTCGCCGTGATGAGTCGGGCTGCTTCCTCCATGTGTAGGTGTGATATAGATGTGTGCTTAGATGTTTTTTTTTGTGAGTGTACTCCAGTTTGATCTGGCTTCACTGAACCTTTTATGGGAAGGTGAACAACTGTTCGGGCCTTTACATATGTATGTTAATGTTGTTGGGAACTGGTCACTACCATATGGATCTGTTCCCACCCCCGCTCAAGTGATGAAAAGAGAACTGCAGAGCCAATGGCCAACTCAAGGTATGAATACGATTTATATGCTACATTGTGTTATGTGGGCTGTTTCTGATTTGACAGGCACGTTTCCGAGGATATTGAGAATATTTCAATCAGGCGACGTCGGGCATCAATTTATGAAAAGTCCCACAGGGAAGAGTCTGCATTCAGGTCGCCTGTAACTTTGTATGGTTCTGGCAGCTGATCTACCAGCCCCTCGAAATCATAGCTCTAGGGCTGGAGGCAAGGTTGGAAGCAGAGAGAGTATACCGTTATTGACCTATCAAATACTGTTTTGCGGATTGCAAAGCTTCAAGGACATTGTTCACATTGATGGTATTGCATTAAATGGACCTCCGCCTACGATGGCCGAGTCATCCCTGTCCTTCCAAAATACCGAACAAATATTAGGTTTGTCCCTGTGCAATTAAGATGAATTTCTTGCAGAAGCACGACACGTCGCTGATTACAATGAAATATCACTTCACATCATCAACGTTTTAAAGAGGCCACTATAGTTTCATTCTACATGTTGTCTCAACGTTATTCACTGTTCAAAGCAACTGGAAATAGTGACGGAACCTTGAAGCGCTAGGCGACAGGGACAAGCGAGTGGGACACACAAGCGCCTTGTGTGTCCCACTCGCTTGTCCCTGTGTCTTAGTGCTTCAAGGTTCCGTCATGTCATACCAACAGGCCCAACACAGCACCCTCGTGAAAATAGTCGTAGTAGTAGTAGTAAGTATTGCTCAATGAGGCGGACTTAGCCTTGCATAGCTGCCGGCAATTGCTCCTCCTAATCGTCCCCAATACCATATCAGAGACTCCCAAAGTCATTACACCTCACTTAGTCCTAAAATAACAGACAAACAATGTCTCCACACCTCACTTAGTCCTGTGGACTACAAGAATCCGAGTCGGAGACGAGAAACCTCTCTTCGCACAATAAAGCGGTCCCTAGAAAAAATAATGTCCTCCGATCTAGCTGGGGCACGCCTAGCTTCTGGAGATCACGAAAAACGTTCGTCCGCTCAGGGTTGGTTTAGGAGCTGTTCATAATGAAGTGATCAATGCCACCAGTCACACTGCACGAGGGGCACAAAGGGGATGAAACAATGTTGATTATATGTAGTCAATCTGGTGCACGGGCTGAGTCTGTTCTTACTCGGTGGAGCAGGCAGGCTTCGGCTATCTTCAGACCTTTCGTCACGATTGGTTGATGTACTGGTCGCCACAGCTGCCTAAAGTACTTGCGTACGGTCTGTTTCTGTATGCGTGGGAATAAGGCGTCTTTGGCGAAGCTGACAGTATGTTCGTTTCCCATTACACCGACGTGCGACGGGATCCACTGGAATTCCACGGGGAATCATTCATGCTTGAGCCGCTTTAGTAGAACTAGGGATCGCTGGCAGGTCTTTTCAACAGGTATACCCCGCTGCAACAGGTGAAAGGCAGACTTTCAATCGCTGAATATTGTGACTTTTTCCCGTTCAAGTGATGACAGTTGGTGCAATGCAGCTTCTAGGCAACACACTGACTCCCTCTAGATGAAACCAAAGGCGTCACCCTGGCAGCCCACGAAATATTCAAAATGGGTATGAAAAAAGCCGCTGCGCACACTCCACTGTTTGCGACAACCGATCCATCACTGTATATGGGCAGAGTGTCCCCGTATTCCCGTTCCAAATGCTCCAGCACCACCGATCGTGCTTGAGCAACAGGTGTCCAACGCTTCAAGCGCATATGAGGGATGGTCAATGCACAATCTACACTTTCTTGGGACTAAGGCGGGTCCAAACCCTTTTCCCAGGCCATTGGGGACGCAGCACTCCAAGAGTATTATGGGTTCCATGAGCACCAGACTGTACCCTTAATCGTAGATGCCGCAGTAATGCTAACTCAGCACTTGTTTTTCCGAGGCGCAGCACTTTCATAAGCAAACGTTGAGACGCCGGAAGACGAACAGGTGTTGACTGCGCCTCCTGGAGGATCTTGTTGTTTCCAGCTGCTTGAGGAACGCCAAGAGACAGCCTAAGCCCTTTCCTGTGTAAGCATTCGAACCGCTCATATTGTGTGTCTGAAGGCGATATGAGAGGCAGCTGATAGAGCATGCGGTTCAAATTCAAAATCAAGGCTTTGTGCAACGTGATCATAGAGGCTGGGTGATTTCCCCACGTCACATCGGCGATTCTCCGCACTACATGAAGTCTGGGTGCCACAGGGGAAACCAATTGGCAACTGGAAATGACTGTATGCTTACACATGGTATTTCGGTGTAGTGGTTCGAAGAGGGTTTCTTTTTTCATTTTTTCTGCAGCCTTGAGCGTCACACTCCGTCACTGGCGCTGCGATGTAGGCAAGTGATGTTTGACGTTCATGTCGTCATCGCAGGTCAAAGGAGTTGCCGACAAGTCAGGCTCCTTTGACTGTGTGCCTTTTCCGTTGCCCTTATCCTTAGCCGCCATCACCGATAGCGTCGGGAGCGCCGCAGGAGACGCAGGTGGTGTGGCGAGGCTGGGAGCAGTAGCGGTCCCCTCCACGTGCACGTCCTCGGAGCTGCGAGGTGTACTGGGGGCTGGGGAAGCGAGAAGAGATGGGAGGAGCGGCAAGGTCCCTTCAGTATTTCTTGCCACCGTAGCTACAGCGGAATTCCCTGCGGTGGGATGAAGGTGTGGCTGCCGAAGCCAGCCCATCCAGGGGATGGGGGAGAGGAGGGGGGAAGGCACATAGTAGCTGGGCTGCCCTGTCTCGCCGCCGATATCAGGTGCCTCTCCGCCCTTCGGCGAGCTGCGTCGCGTACCTACCCAGGGGAAGAGGCGAACCCCTCTTGCACGTCTGGAACGGCGATGATCTCTAATAAGTCAATAAACATGGTATTTTACATTACTTGAGTGACCAAATTCCTATTCGCATTTTCACTTTGGAATGACGTTTTGGTTTGGACACGCGACCAGTGACGCGAATCATTTCCCGTTGAGGAAGATACGGTTTTTAGCTAAACGCCTTTCTGACGCTGCGGTTGTGCTTAGCGGGTCGTCGGGATGATATCGGAGCGTCAAAAACGGTCAGCTAAAACTCTCTAGTATCTCTGTTAAAGAGACCCTCAACAGGGTACCAAAGTTTCCGATTTCACGTGCGCAATCGTTCGAGTATTCAAAGAACGTCCTGCCGCAAAAATGGTTTAAAAGCGTTCAGTATTAACAGAGTTATCCCTCATTAAAAAATGTTGTAGAATTCAAATTTGGCGCCCTTCGAAGACCGCCTCATAGTCTCTACAATGGCAGAAAAAGGGCGCCAGGAGTCCGCTAGAAGTAGGAGTTCCTGTATAAACATCCCCCACGCGAGGAGCAGGATCAAATACAGAGCATTTCCGGGGGCGCACGACGTTACGTTAATGTTGTTGCACTTGTGGCAACTGCTGACGAGAAAGCGCTCGTGAGCAGTAATCTGAATGAGTCAACGATATAAGGCGCGTTGGGAGCGTCCGATTCCGTGTCGGCTTTGTGGCGTAGTGGGAAACGCACCATGTACATTGCGTTCTGCCCGCAGGGTCGAGGGATCGAAACTGGGCGCCGGATAGTATTTTCTTTTTATATAGCAGGAAGGGGTGCGGTGCGGACTACAGACGCCAACGCGGGTGACATCGTGAGTTACTGAAATGCTCTGCACTTAAAACGTTCAGAATTCTTTGCTTTTCCAGTATAAACTGTTCACACGTCTGGAAGTATACCGGGCGTGGCCCCCAGCAAATGGCACAAGTGATGCTGAGAAGTGATGCTGACAAGTTGTCAGTCCAGGGGTCATTTGCGGCCCAGTTCGCCCAGGTTATTCTGCCGCAATAGGATTTTGTGCCGTGCTCGAACTGCTGGCAATGAACCCAACTGCGTTGGTTAGATGCATACGGTAGGACGTGACATCTAATCAAACTGCATTCTTAGACTCAGGGAGGGCACAGCGGTTGAAAGTCAGGATGGGATGTTTTATGTTGATCTATGTGTCATCTGCGCGCATGATGAGCGCCTCACAGCTGTAACAACGTGATCTTTCAGGCCTTACTGTCCGTCATCAGTTTCGGTCATCAGATCTGGCTCGAAGATCATTCCCTTGGAGCTGCTCAGGCTCCGAAGGGTTGTGTCCTTAATATCAAAATTGACCAAGCGGTTTATTACAGGAGCTTCGGGGCTTGCTGATTACTGTTTATGTCGACAAGGATTTCTCGGCTCCCGAGCTTTTAGCTTGATTTGGAGCACGTACACTATTTTCAAGAAATTTTAAAATCAAGAATAGGGGCTGTGAAGCGACAGGTCTTGCGGAATCAACTGGCCCGATCACAAGGAAGCGCGAGTAATGGCCGTGCTAGGGAAATTTTAGCAGAAACATTTTTTTAAATGATCCTCCTATGCGGCCGCTTTTCAGGAGCCGATCATGGGGTCCTTAGAAAATACCTAGCTGCATAGTTTAGAGCAGGGGACTGGGGTATTTTCTTCACTAACGTTACCCTGATGGCCAGCGATGTCCCGGAGCTCCCTGCCTAGTAACCGACAGGGAGCCAATCGGCCGGAACTTGACCGTGGCCTGGAAGGCCACCATTCGAGGCTCCTGCCCTCCACCTCTGAACATGTCGCACGGTTGGTTACAGTTGATAGACGCGAAGCAATGGATGCGAAGCTGCACCAAAACATGCCCAAAACAACCATCGCTAAAAAAGACGACAAAGCCGTACCGCCGAAGCGCCCTCTGGCGAGCAGGCACCTCCGCGCGGGGAACGCTGGGTAAATTCGCCGCGCCATCTACAGTGTGCTCCGTGAGTGAAACCGTCCGCCCCGCCCCCCTCCGCTGCCGCATTCGGCGCGTTGGGAGTTTATAGTCCAGCACGCCGCGCAAGAAGCGTCGGGTGGTAGACGTAGAAAGCTTTGCTTTAAAAAATTGGCCAGCCTGAACTAGCTGTGCAAGGCTTGAGAAACAGCAGGGCTGGCGGCCCCTCTCCCTTGGTCGGAGACATGGCTGTTCCATCATCATAATCAACAGCAGCAGTCCACTGAGTCTATTGCAGGACGAAGGCCTCTATCGTCGTCCTCTAACCGCTCCTGTCCTGCGCCGCTCGAGTCAATTCTTTGTATCCGAATTTTTTTATTTTACCCTCCATAGGGTAATTAGCCTTCTTGTGTTTTTTTTACCCGTGTCTCGGTGTCGGCTCGGTCACCCTGGTAGTCCACCGATTGCCATTTCGCGTAATCAGGTGGCCAGTCCAAGTCCATTTCTCGTTTAAAGCAATGCGTTCTACCTCTACCAGCTAGCGGTTCTTTTGCGGCGTGAGGAACAATAAACTGCCATCGCGGCTGAGGCGTTGGCGGGGGAGGTGGGAAAGAGGCGGAGCAGAGGGTTTCACTCACGGTGCAGGTGTAGTTGACACGGCAAATTTACCCAGCATTCCCCGCGCGATGGTGCCTGCTCGCCGCCGGGCGCGTCTGCTTTAGCGACGGTTGTTTTTGGCCTAATTTGGCGCAGCTTCCTGTCCATTTCGCGCTTCCTTCCCACGGTTTCATTAGGTTGTTCGCTGCCAAGAACCTCGTTCAGAAACAATGGTGCTGAAGGTAACATCTAGTTTATGAGTTTTGATGAGAAGAAGACTGAGATTTTTTTTCTGAACGAGGTTCTTGGCAGCGGGTAGTGCCGGTGTTCCTACAGCGGGACCTGTCTATCCTAACCATTATTAACCCCTTTCGGGTTCCCCATTCAAGCAGAATTCTGGAATTCTTGAAGCTAGACAATCCAAGGGACTGCCGAGCGCTCAGTGTTGACGTTGAAGACCTCCTTTTTTATTCCCTGCCATATGTTCAGCTTATGAAAAACCTGAAGATGTGCATTCAATATGTCCAGCTTTCCGGCTCATGGCCAGCAGTACTGGCTTTGGCCACCCCGTGCCACACTGAGTTGTTCATAAAATTTCCCACTTCAGCGTCAAGGTTTGTTTATCAAGCATAAATGTAGAAAGAAAAGAGCCCACTTCGTGGCGACGCGATAGTCGAGCCCCGCTTAACCGACAACGAATGATAAGGCAGCTGTAGCGCAGCACTGGCTGTGACGCGTCGTGTTGATAGCGAAGCGTGGGAAGAAATGAATGGACCTCTCCCGGGGTACGTCACGCGGCGGCCGTGGCGTCACTGAAAGCGCAGGTGCTGGGTGTGGCCGGGAGGGTGGTTGGCAAAGCATTCGGCCCGGCGCGCGAGGCGTATGCAGTGAGGCTGCATTAGACGCGTGCAAAAGTGGAGTTTTTTCTATTGTGTTGGCTTTTGTAATGCCGGTGGGCTGCTGTGCTCTTGGCTACGCAAATCTTGCGAGCAAAATCAGCGGCAGCCGACTTTTCGGAGTCCCCAAAGAGCGTGTATTGTGGATGCGCGCAATGTGCCGAAGAGACTGGCAGCCAAAGCGGCGACACGGTCTGCTCTTACTCATAGCAACATTTCCCATTCTCGAACTTCTGCTGTTCTCCAAAGCGCAGTCATACCGTCTACATTGGCAGTCCGCGCTGATTCGTGCCATGAAATGATGATGTTTATCAACCATCTGCTATTATGCAGCACCAGCAGAAATTTGGTCTAGAGAAATAGTGTCGGGGGTAGGGGGCAGACGGAAATCTTCTTGCTGCGAAGTATTGTCATGTTTTGAGGAGGTAGAGTACTGTATTAAAAATACAATGAATGCCTAACCTGCTTAGGGGACGCGAAATAAATGTTTCGGCGAAGGGTCCGCGATAGCCGCCAGAGCGACAACGACAAGTTTGGTCTTACGGGGGGATCTGTTCAAGACGAACAAAATTCATTGCTTGTAAGTGCAATAAATTTTTACCTTGATCAATTATATTATGCCTTTAGGATTTGGAAAAGAGAGATTCTAGCCGTGCTCACATGTAGCATCGTGCCTTCGGCGGAAGATGGGCCGCTCATGCGACTCGAAAAAAAACTCTAAAATTGTGTTTGCCCTAAGCGCACAGACTCAGTGAATGTATTCTTTTGCTGCGGCCTCCCGACGCTGGCGTATGCAGCGGGCGTACAAGGACACTAACTTTAACTATCATGAAATAATGACTACCGAAAATTATTTCAGTGCACTGTCACAAGCTGTACGCACTAACTATATGTGGCTGCTATGTTACTCTCACAATGACGATGAAGCGGTTCGCGATTTCACTGGGGAAAATGGTAACAATACAATCGGTAAATCACGTAGAGAACGACATCCTCGCGATATTTTTATTGGAATAATTTTTGGATGTTGCTCTTCATATTTTTTTATTTCGTTGCTGCTTACTTTACTTTTCCATCCTTTCATGCTTTACCTTTCCTTTTTCCTCTCGACATGAACAGGGAGCATATACGCCGCCTGAGGCACCACGCTTAGCTTAGGCGGATCTCGAAAGCAGCAATGATATAGCTTTCTTTGGTATGTGTCCGAACACAAAGAATCTTAAAAAAACATTCTTGGAATGCGTCGCAACAGCACCAACCTTCAGAAGGACTCGTTTCGGCTGTTCTATCGCGCACTGATTATCCGAAAGCGTCGCCCTTCAGTTGACCGTGCGGTAAACGAAAGTGTTGCGGAGGTTGTAGATGCGGAAAGCTACATGGAGGTGCGCAGGCCACAGCTAGGATGGCTAGACCCCCACCTGCAATGTAGGCGGCCAGTGACGGCCCGAACCAATGGCACATCGTTCCTTTCGCGTGCCCCGCGGCCAAGCCGGGCAGTCGCGCAGGCGCGTTCTGCCAACCGCCAGCGCACTTCGCAGCCGCCAGCAGGCGCCACCCGTCGCGCACGTGCGCATCGTGACGTCAGGGTGTTTACATACAGGGAGAGGTCCATTGTTGCCTGAACGAAGAACGTTGCTTAGGCGGTAGAACTTTTCCATGTTTTTTTTTGTCAGAAGTTAAAGCCAGAGGCCACACTAGAGCCAACCTCGCATAGAAAATGCAGGCAAACAGTAAAGGGCCCCACCTTACCTGATACTGGGTTGAGCCCAGTTGAGTAGGGTTGAACCTTCTTGCTCTCGAAGTGTTTAGCATTATGTTTAGCCCTTTGAGAGCAAGATAGTTTTTGCTGTCCAACTTGCTACAGGTCGCGGGCACAGTACCAGGGAGAAGGTTAGGCCCCGGCAAGCACTTTATAAGACCCACTGAGCACTAGCTCTGTTGTCTTGTATGTGTGCTCGATATTCGTGTACATAAAGTGTACCTAATTTGGACATCAGAGTTTGCCACGTCCCTAACGGCGACAATAGACACGGCAACGCGTTCCTGGAAGAGAAGAAGTTCGTAAATCTATTATTATGTACGCCCGATGCCGGATATATGACGCATATGGTTCTTGTCCCACTAGTAACAAGGCCATTCTTCAAAGGCCAATTCCTCATAAGTAAACTCGTCAGGAATTCCAGCTTCTCATAGGGAAAATTGCAAGAGGAATACTTGTGTTTTGGGAACTCTCAGTATACGTAAAAATATCGTTAAGAGCTTCTTTTCGACAGTTAAAACATTGTTGGCGCCCGCTATCGCTTTTAGAAAAAGGTATAGGTGATTGTTTATAGCTTTTGACGTAGGTAGTTAGGTTGAATCTCCCGGCACACCTTGTTAGTTAAATTGAAATGATAATTGGATTCAAGTGTTAATTATATGACAAAAATTTTTTTAAACATAATGGTACAGATGACGCAGTAAACAAGTTGAGCATTAAATTAACAAAGATGCTTATTGCCCCCGGTAAACACGTCCGCTCAGAAGCGGTGTTCCGGGCAAAATTGCGAAGCACGTTGACTGGGGCTCCGCTGAGGGCGACAAAGGGTGACGTGGTTGTTGTTGACGTGATTTGACAATAGCCTACTCTTTCTGGCACTTTCCAGCAAGGGCTTTGTTTACTAAGGCGGTAAGTTGGGCGAGTTGGTTACTAACTAAGCAAATCATCGTCCAAGCAAACACCTGAGCGAACACCTTCTCGGCCCCTGAGAAGCTCTCGAAGATGCTGCGTAAGGTGAACAACCCGTGCACAAAGCCCCGCTGTGACACGAAGCACAAAAGTAGGTTTGTGGATTGTGCGATGGGCGTAGTCTGCAGGATCCCCCTGTAGTGCAAAAAATGCTACGTCGGCCAAACAGGCAGGTTCCTTAATGCAAAGCTGCAAGAGCACCAAGCGGCTGTGAAGGCGCAGATGGGGGCTGCAGCCTGGCTGATCACTGCCGGAGGTATAAAGATTGTACTCCAGATTTTCTGCAGGCGCGCATCCTCTACAGGTCTTCCTCGTAGAGAGAATGAGAAATTTTTGAGGCCTTCATGACTGTCAAGGTGTGACAGTTCACCATCCTTGGCACTGTCTGCAAAGGAAATCGGTTTTTTGGAGAGGGGGAGCAGGTTGTGCACGGGTGAGGGGTGATAGCCGAACACACGTGTAAGTTCAATTTACGCCGAGTGATATTGGTGGTCACTGTGAGGTGGCTCTGTTATATGAGCAAGTGTGTCGAGTGCGATACTACTTTATTTGCTTGTGTTCGCTGCTTTTTTTACCCTTTCCGCGTTTCATGTACATATAGCCTTTTTTTCCGTGTTTCTGTTGTATAAACTAAGTTGAAGTTCAAGCGTGTGTTTCGTCACCTCTTTTGCCTTTGTCTCTGTTTAGTGTTCCCTAGTACGATGATTTCCTTAGCTTTGTTGACAATGTCGCGAAAACGAAATGGAAACACCAAAAAATTACAGAGCGCCCACTAACGCGTAAGATTTGAAGTTGGTGAACCTGTTCGCAATCTTCACCAATATCACGACGGTTTAAGTGCACGATCGCCGATTTGCTTCTTCTTAGCTGCCGCAACGACCACTACTCCATTCTTGTTGCTATACGTGTGAGCTTCCTTCAGCTTTTTTGGAAGTGTTGCCGCGATTACGGTACACGCCGGAGTTTTTTGCCAATCTTGGCCAATCGTGGCCAATGCTTGGCTCGATAAACGTGGGCCCGGGACGCTGGGCGATCGCCGCCAGGCACGCGCTCACGAGCGCTCGGCATTTTATGTTTTTAATGGTCGGGTGGTTCCCGTGAGGTTAGCGGTCACGTGCGCTTGGTAGTTTTAGATGCAAAGCATCTCTTGCTCTCGTCTTCGTCGTTCGTCTTCCGTCCATCCACCGGCCCAGGAAGACACCGGCAACACTGTCGCTCCAACGTCTCATGGTCGGAGCTATGTCCCTCCTTTGTTGTGGTGCCTTCCACACCCCCACTGCGCATGTTCGGCTCATCTCGGGCCGGCCCAGGAAGACACCGGCCACACTGTCGCTCTAGGAGCCATTAAAGGGTAAGACACCACCGGGCGTTCAGTAAGCCGAGCATGCGCAGTGGAGGTGTGGACGGCGCAAAAACGACAATGGAGGGACATAGCCCCGTCGCATCTAATAAAATTACACCATCTTTTCGTAGGGGAACCCTGAGTTGTATGCGAAACAGCCATGGGCTCAACGCGATTTCCCATTTTGTACTTTCGGTAAGTGAAAAGTGTGGTAGTTACCATTGAAACCAAACTGTAAATATAACGGTAGGTACGTACCTCAACCTAACGGAAATGACGAACTTAAAACTAATGGGCACTTGAATCGACCCCATGGCTGCTTTGCATACTACTCAGGGTACCCCTACGGGAAGCTAGTGTAATTTATTTTTATTTGTCGAGGTTTACTCACGCCGGAACCCATAGATTGCCTGACAGCTTCTTTGTTAAAAACGCACTCTAGCATGAGCCCCGCTTCCAGACACACGTGCAGGATGAAACTGATTTCTTCCCCTCCCCCCTCTCTCATGGAGAGTGCTTATTTAATTTTTTATCAACACTCTAAGTCTTGCCAGGCTCTTAGAGGAAGTCGGCGATAGCGGCGCGCTAAATGCATGAATACAAAAATGGGTGCACTGCACGTCGGTACTTACTCAACAGTAAAATAAAAAACACCAGAAATCGGCCACGTCCCTGCTAAAGCACTAAAAAAAATCATATACGCTTGCTCAGCTGTGCGGTTTAGTTACCAAAAAGCTGTGGAAAAACGAAGATATTGTCACGAAGCCAAGGACGACGCAGTTGTTTGGAAAAGAAACAAGTTTATTGGAGCGAACTTGTGCTCCCCTAACAACTGAAAAGAATACAGAGGCGGCGAGGCAGCGGTCAACAAAGTGACGTACAGTCGGGGACTTAATTTTGCAGACCACGCGAGCGCGTGGCAAAAGCCACCGACGCGCGCTCTGGGGGCCCGGCGCCTGTTGTCGAGACCGGCGCGGCGCGCATGCGCGTCCTTTTTTACTCGCAGGCATGCCGATTTTCTCGCTTCCTGCAGCGGTGCTGCAATGGTCACTCAAGCACCGCATAGCGACGCCTTTGTAGCATTCCTTTCTTCCCGATGGCACAATTCGGGCATAACGTGCCGATTGCGAGGGCTTTGGCGCAAATGCTCCTCGTGTCCTGATAAACACTTGCGCGTAATGTTTTATTTCTTTGTGTCGTGCTTTATCGTTTATAGACTATGAGACTAGCGGCTTGCGAACGGCGTCCCCGAATGAAGCGCGTACGAAGCACAGTCTATCGGTACCGCGATACCGACGACGCAATGCCAGCTATATGAATAGCGAACCTTTATTCACCTTGTTCTTTGTGTAATTTGGCCACTGAACATATATTCCAGCTCACTCCCCGCTGACCATACAGTAGGCGATTCGCAAGTTATATAAAAGAAATTATTTCGGCGTTTTTGCTGCCGACTTTATTACTTAAAAATGATAGAAATACGTGCTCACGTCTGTTCGCTCTGCCCGTCGCATTCGTAAAAAGTGGCACCTCGGGCTCCCATTGAATGCCATAAAATTATTCGCTACTTTTGAGAAGCTGTTTTTCAAAGGGACATTTGCCGGCTTACTAATAGGCCAAGAGATGCTGTTAGCCGAGGAATTCACGCCTACGGAGATGAATTGCTCCAAGGCCGGAGCAATTCTTCAAGGTCGGCTTGCATTGATTGATTATGAGGTTTTTAACGCGCCGATGCTACACAGCCGATAAGGCGCGCCGTAGTTGAAAGCTCCGGATTAATTTTGATTACCTGGGAATGTGTAACATGCGCTGAAATTCCGAACACACTTGAGCATTTTCGCTTTTCGCCTCCATCAGAAAAGGGCCACCTTGCAGATGCCCAGCGGAGCGGAAGGGCAAGGTCAACAACGAAACAGGAGGACAAGCTGATTGTTTTTCAGTGGTTAAACACCCGTTCATTAGTGACAAAAACGTTCGGAAGGCCCTAAGTAGCGATTAATATTACGGCGAAAAGTAGCGAATAATGTTATGGCGTTTTTCGATGGGAACCCGAGGTGCCGTTTTGAATAATGCCGACGAGCAGAACGAACCGACAATTCATATGGGTATGTCTTTCAATCGTTTTTAAGTAAGGAAGTAGACATTAAAAATAAAACAGAGGATTTCTTTTATAAAAATTGCAAATCGCCTACTTTATGTGCAGCGGAGAGTGAGCTAGAATATATGTTCAGTGGCCCAATTACACAATTAACAAGGTGAACAACGGTTCGCTATTCATATAGCTGGCATTTCGTCGTCGGTGGCGCGGTACCGTGAGACTGCTTCGTACGCGCTTCATTCGGGGACGCCGTTCGCAAGCCGCTAGTCTCATCGTCTCTAAACGATAAAGCACGAAAAAACAAATAAACAATTACGCGCGAGCGTTTATCAGGACGCGAGGAGCATTTGTGCCAAAGCCCTCGCAATCGTCACGTTAGGCCCCAAATGTGCCATCGCGAAAAAAGGAATGCTACAAAGGCGTCGCTATGCGGTGCTTGAATGACCATTGCAGCACCGCTGCAGGAAGCGAGAAAATCGGCGTGCCCGCGAGTAAAACAGGACGCGCATGCGCGCCGCGCTGGTCTCGACAACAGGCGCCGGGCCTCCAGAGCGCGCGTCGGTGGCTTTTGCCACGCGCTCGCGTGGTCTGCAAAATTGAGTCCCCGACTGTACGTGCGTCGGCGAGCGTCGCAGAATCGAATGCCCCGGCGTCTGCTCTGCAGGCTTTTTATGTTTCGGCGCGCGTGGTTCTGGAACCGTCGATTCGCAGCGAGAACATTGTAGATGCAAGAAGATTATTCCGGGCTGTTCACGTAAATCGGAATGCTCTCCCTATCACAACAGATAACACATGCGGCACAGAAAGAAGGAATGGAACACGCGCTTCCCTTGGCACGGAGATAACACAGACCGGCGCAGCCGGGCGGTAAAAGCAAAACACAAATAAACAAACCCAATGTATGGTTCGCGGCATTACCCCCTCTCTAAGAGTGCATCGACCCGATGCTAACATAAGCGACAGTCCGAAAATAAAAATAAAAGTTCGTCATCGTCCTTAGAAAGGTTTTAAGCGAACCACGTGGACGACTTCGGGCCGCGTACGTCGTCGTGATGTGCCGGAGTCACCATCGGGGATCACTTCGTAGGTAAGTTGGCCAACACGTCGCAGAATCTGGTAGGGTCCGAAATACCGTCGCAGAAGTTTCTCACTCAGTCCGCGTCGTCGGATGGGAGTCCAAACCCACACACGATCCCCTGGTTGGTACTCGGCGTCTCGGCGTCGGAGGTTGTAGCGGCCGGCATACACCAGCTGCTGGTCCCTTATACGAACTCGAGCGAGCTGGCGGGCCTCCTCTGCACGTTGAAGGTATCCTTGGACGTCGGCGTTGAGGTCGTCGTCTTCTAGATGCGGAAGCATGGCGTCGAGCATCGTAGTCGGTCGTCTTCCGTAGACAAGCTCGAACGGTGTCATCTGCGTAGTTTCCTGCGTCGCTGTATTGTACGCAAACGTGACATACGGGAGGACTTCGTCCCAAGTCTTATGTTCAACGTCGACGTACATGGACAGCATATCCGCAATCGTCTTGTTCAGACGTTCCGTTAGTCCGTTTGTTTGGGGGTGGTACGCCGTCGTTCTTCGGTGATCCGTGTTGCTGTAGCGTAAGATTCCTTGCATCAGCTGCGCGGTAAAGGCCGTTCTGCGGTCCGTGATTAGGACTTCAGGGGCTCCATGTCGCAGCACAACTTGGTTTATAAAGAACTTGGCGACTTCTTGTGCAGTCCCCCGCGGAAGAGCGGCGGTCTCTGCGTAGCGCGTCATGTAGTCTGTCGCTACGACAATCCACTTGTTCTGCGATCGTGACGTCGGGAACGGGCCTAGGAGGTCCATTCCAATCTGTTGAAAGGGCCTCGACGGGACGGTGATCGGTTGCAGAAGTCCGGCGGGTTTTGTCGGCGGCGTTTTTCGTCGCTGGCAGTCCCGGCAACTCCGAACGTAGTGGGTGACGTCGGATGTAAGGCGGGGCCAGAAGTACTTCGCCTTAATTTTTGCAATAGTGCGAGGTGTGCCGAGATGTCCGGAAGACGGGTCGTCGTGGGACGCTTCCAAAATTTCGTCACGAAGGTCTGCGGGGATGACAAGTAGATAATTCGTTCTTGTTCCGGGGCTGAAATTCTTCTTCACGAGGACGGAGTTTTTAAGGCTGAATGCTGGTAAGTTACGCTTGAACGCTCTAGGCTCGGCGACGTTTCGTCCTTCGAGGTAGTCGATCATTACGCGCAAGTCGGGGTCGGCACGCTGCTGGGCGGCTAGGTCGCTCTCCGTAACAACCTCGAAGAACGCGCTGTCTTCATCGGAGTCTTGTGGTGGCGGGTCGACAGGGGCGCGGGACAGGCAGTCGGCGTCGGAGTGTTTCCTCCCGGATTTGTAGACGATTGTAACGTCGAACTCTTGCAGGCGCAGACGCCACCGCCCAAGACGGCCAGAGGGGTCCTTCAAATTGGCGAGCCAACACAGCGCATGATGGTCTGTTACAACCTTGAACGGTCTGCCATACACGTATGGGCGAAATTTTGAAATGGCCCATATAATAGCCAAGCACTCTTTTTCGGAGGCAGAGTAGTTTTTCTCCTCCTTCGACAGACCACGGCTGGCATTTGCGATTACGTTTTCGCACCCGCTTTGTTTTTGGACAAGGACGGCACCCAAGCCTATATCACTGGCGTCTGTGTGTATTTCCGTGTCGGCGTTTTCGTCGAAATGAGCGAGCACGGGCGGGCTTTGCAGATGTTTTTGCAGCTCGCAGAATGCCTTTTCTTGGTCGTCTTCCCAGCTGAAAGGGGTGCTGTCTTTCGTCAAGCGCGTGAGCGGCTCTGCAATGCATGCGAAGTTTGCGACGAAGCGCCGGTAGTATGCGCACAGTCCAAGAAACCTGCGCACGCCCGTCTTATCTTTCGGCCTTGGGAAGTTCGCTATGGCTGAAGTTTTCAACGGGTCAGGCAGGACTCCCGCGGCGTTGACGACATGGCCCAAAAACTTCAGTGCCTCGTTCGCGAAGCGGCACTTTTCAGGCTTCAGCGTTAACCCCGACGTACGGATGGCCTCGAGTTTAGACTGCAACCTTGCGAGGTGTTCGTCGAAAGTCCTAGAGAATACCACAACGTCGTCGAGGTATACGAGGCAGGTGTGCCACTTCAGGCCAGCTAGCACAGTGTCAATGACTCTTTGGAACGCTGCGCTTGCCGTGCATAGCCCAAACGGCATCACCTTGAACTCGTATAGGCCATCCGGGGTTATGAATGCAGTCTTCTATCGATCTCTCTCGTCCACTTCAATTTGCCAGTAGCCTGTCTTCAGATCCATCGATGAGAAGTACCTCGCATGGCAGAGGTGGTCGAGGGCGTCGTCGATTCGTGGCAGGGGGTACACGTCCTTTTTGGTGATCTTGTTCAATCGCCGGTAGTCAACGCAGAACCTCAGTTTGCCGTCTTTTTTCTTCACGAGTACGACCGGCGCAGCCCACGGACTTTTCGATGGCTGTATAATGTCGCCGTTGAGCATGTCGTCGACTTGAGTCCGGATGGCTTCACGCTCGCGTGAAGAGACGCGGTACGGTGACTGTCGGGTAGGTCGTGCTCCATCCTCGGTTATTATCCGGTGCTTCGCCAGAGGTGTTTGACGTAACTTTGAGTGCGACGAAAAACACTCGCTGTAGCGACGCAGCAAAGCCAATAACTTGTTCCTTTCATCTTGCGGTAGCGCCGGATTCACGTCGAAGGGGTGCGGAAGCTTGAAGGTATCGTCGGGTGCGCGTTCAAAGTCGGCGACTGCTAACACGTCACTTGCTTGTTGCATTTCTTCGACGAACGCAATTGCAGTGCCCTTGTTTAAATGCTGGTACTCCTCGGTGAAATTGGTGACCAAAACGTGGGCTTTGCGCTGCTTAAACCGTGCAATGCCTCTTGCGACAGACACGCCGCGGTCAAGAAGCAACCTTTGGTCACTCTCCACGATAGCGTCGACGTCGGGAGTAGCACCTTCACAGTGGACGGTGATCATCAAGCTTGCGCGGGGTGGCAGGGTGACGTGATCATCGGCGATCCTTACAGCTGCACGGTGTTCGGGGTTCGATTCCGGCGTCATGGAGTGGTCGCAGGAAAAAGTTATCGACTTCGTCTGCAGAACGATTATTGCGCCGTTGTCCGTCAAAAAGTCCATTCCGAGAATTACGTCGCGGGTGCAGTTGGGCAAAACGACGAACACCGCAGGGTACGTCGTGCCGTCTATGGTGACGCGAGATGTGCACGTTCCACTTGGCGTCACGAGGTGGCCGCCTGCTGTGCGTATGTCCGGACCATCCCATCTGGTCATAACTTTCTTCAGTTTAGACGCAAATGGTCCGCTCATTACCGAATAGTCAGCTCCCGTGTCTACGAGGGCGACTACGTCAAAGCCGTCGATGGACACCTTCACGTCAGAGGCAGTCTTCCTCGAGTTCCGGGTTCGTCGGGGCGTCGTATCTCGGCTTGTGCGTGTTGGCGGTCGGGCACTGTGCGTCTTCGTTGTCGTCGTCTTCTCAGCGGACGTCTCGGTCAGGTCGGGTACGCGTCGCGGCGTATAGCTGTCGTCGTGTTCGGGAGTCTCGTCAGGGTTAGGTCGGGTCGTCTTGATGAGGGCATGTCGTGAATCATTGTCTTCACCGCGTCCTTGCGTCGTTGGAGGGTTTCCAGTTTTTCGCCGTAGAGCAACTTCACCTCCAGAAGTTGCTGCTTTTAGTTTCCCCCGCGTGGGCTTGGGGACCTTCCACGGGCGAAGTCAGCGTTGCTACGGCGGTTCGGCGATTGGTATGGGTAGGGCGACGGCGAACGGTTGAAACGGGCTGGTCGACGGCTGGTGTTGGACAGGTACTCTTCGATCTCCGATGGGCGCTGGCCAGTTCGGGGGCGGGGTGCGTCGACGGAGAACCCTCGCAAACCGAGCCTCCTGTAGGGGCAGCGACGGTAGACGTGGTCGGCCTCTCCGCAGTGGTAGCACAGCGGACGATTGTCTGACGTTCGCCACACGTCGGTCTTCCTTGGGGCAGGGGGTTGCGCCGGAGGTGGTCGGGCCGGCGAGAGGGGACGACGGTACGGAGCCTCGTGACGATAGGGTGCAAGTGGGCGAGGGCGATGTACAGCAGCTGCGTAGGTCATGGCTTGCGGCTCGCGAGGTGCTACTGGCGTCGTTGAAGTTCCCAGCGCTTGCTGCACTTCTTCTCTAATGACGTCGGTAAGAGAAGCGACTTGTGGTTGCGGCGGCGTCGGGAGCAGTTTCCGCAGCTCCTCCCTCACTATTTCGCGGATAGTCTCGCGTAGGCTGTCGGCCGGGATCCGCGTGCTGCCAAAGTCGTTCGCATTCGCCGCGCCAACAAAGTTGCGGGCATACTGCTTAGCACGCATCTCGAGGGCTTTCTCAATGGTGCTGGCTTCGGTAACAAATTCGGCGACGGTTTTGGGCGGATTTCGGACAAGTCCGGCAAACAGTTCCTCCTTCACTCCGCGCATTAAGAACCGCAACTTCTTTTCTTCCGTCATTTCGGGATCCGCGCGGCGAAATAGCTGCTTCATCTCCTCAACGAAGATCAAGACGCCTTCATTGGGGTGTTGCGTGCGCGTTTCCAACAAAAGGGCGGCTTTTTCTTTCCGCACGACGGTAGTGAAGGTCTTAGTGAACTCGCTTTTGAACTGAGCCCAGTTCAAAACCAAGGGCGAGCCGATTCTTCCAAGTAAAAGAAAACATGCCGGAACGTTTCTGCGTCGTCCCACCTGTTGAATTTCCAGACGCGCTCCAGTTTCTCCAACCATTCCTCTGGGTCTTCTGCGGGGGCTCCTCGGAATGATGGCGGTTCCCGTGGCTGCTGCAGAACGACAGGAGGATTGTCTTGGTTGAGCATGGTGCTGGTTGCGACGTCTTTCTTCTTCGTCTTCTCCGGTAGTAGACCGCACTCGGGTGGTAAATCTTGCACGCGGAGGCTGGCTCTTGTTGGACTGGCTTGGCGGCTTCCAGAGGTTGTAGTGGGCATAAAGGGTGCGTACCCCGCACCTCCACCAGATGTCACGAAGCCAAGGACGACGCAGTTGTTTGGAAAAGAAACAACTTTATTGGAGCGAACTTGTGCTCCCCTAACAACTGAAAAGAATACAGAGGCGGCGAGGCAGCGGTCAACAAAGTGACGTACGTGCGTCGGCGAGCGTCGCAGAATCGAATGCCCCGGCGTCTGCTCTGCAGGCTTTTTATCTTTCGGCGCGCGTGGTTCTGAAACCGTCGATTCGCATCGAGAACATTGTAGATGCAAAAAGATTATTCCGGGCTGTTCACGTTAGATCGGAATGCTCTCCCTATCACAACAGATAACACATGCGGCACAGAAAGAAGGAATGGAACACGCGCTTCCCTTGGCACGGAGATAACACAGACCGGCGCAGCCGGGCGGTAAAAGCAAAACACAAATAAACAAACCCAATGTATGGTTCGCGGCAATATAATAGCATTGTACATACTATTCTAACACACATAACACAGTGAGACACTATTAAACGCTACACATTATCTGGTAAAACAAGGCGATAAAGCGTAAAATCAAAAGCCAAAAAAAGCATGCACGCAAGAACAGGTAACGGCCTGCTTGCCTTGTAATCTCGGCTGTATTAGGCACAAAAACAGGATAAAAGAAGGTACAGGAGCCACCATAAGTAACTATAGCAAGGATTTGTGATTATCACAAACCAGTGTGTCTTACTGGCTTCATGACAGCCACTACCGGTTTATAAGAAGAGTTTTCTATAGCGAGGACTTATGTAAGCGCACACAAACGCAGCCAGGCAGTTTCCGGAAGAAGACATGTTTGTAAATTCACGAGACCATGCCACAATTGCATTTGACGGCGCCTGTACACATTTTTAAACGCCTTTACTGTTCCAGGGATCAAGTAAACCACAATTCTGCCGTCTTAACAAAGCGGTCCACCCATCATGCGTTGATAACGTCGGGTGGTACTAATACGTTCCACGTTTCAATGCATCACAGAAAAAATATTCTAATGTTTTTTACGTGTAGTAAATGGCCTTTTATGTTTTTTATGATTGGTCTTTGTTGAGTGCCGATTTGGAGGTTGGATTTATTCACTTTTCAATGTGTTTATAGCTCCCTAATATAAAGCGTACATGAACTTCATAGCAGAAACACAACGACGTGACGAGGTTAGAATTCGTGCTCGAATGCGTAGTGAAGTTACACTGTCGTATCTAGAATATTTAGGGTAAATAAAAACGCTGCTGAGCGCGAGCACACGTGTTCGTATCGCGGCCGTGGCGGCCGCATTTCTGATGGAGGCGTAAAACAAAAATTCCCGTGTGTACGAGATTTCGGTGCATATGGTAAAAATTAATGCGGAGCGTCCACTACGGCGCGCCTCATCGCCTGCGTTGCATCCGCGCATTAAATCCTGAAATCAATAAATCAGAGTAAATGAAACGGTGTGTCTTAGTCTGATTTCTTTTTCTAATTTTTGTACAAGATATTGTTGGTGTGGATTCCAAACTATACCACCATAGTCGTACCCCAAGCGCTTTCCCGGAAGCAAATGATGCTTTATTCACTGAGAAATAAGGCAATTTAAGCCAAAATTTTAAATCTTCCGCTAAAATTGAACATTCTGTGACGTGTACAATGGCGTCATAGAGCCGGTCCATGAAACAAATACTTAGTATGTCGACTCCATATAGCACCCACACGCGGGAGTCGATCGAGACGGCGGCCATTTTAAAAATACTAGTAAAACCTAGTGACCCGCAGCCCTAGTCATGGAATCGCCTGATCCGGTGAACAAAACTCTCGTCGAGGAGCTCGGGCTTGCATTTAACAACCTCACACCACAAAAACGCTCAATGCTTCTAAGTGCACGAGCGGCAAGAGTTGTGGGATACACGGTGGACGGGAAAGCGACCATTCCGCGATAGCCACAACAGACGAACGCCCAGCCGTCGGCACCGCTGCCTCGTCAGCCCGTCGCGACGGAAGAATATAGACTGGTACGTATGTGCCATATTTTGATTACGGTTAATAATAGTTCAATTTCAGTAGCAGTATCACTTATGCCAGTTGGCCGGTGTCGTGTATGGAAAGCCGTTCGCGCGAGCTCTCTGCTTCGACCAGAAAGATACGAGCGTCAATGCGTGGTGTTTACAGCATTTTTTCCCCAAGGTCAGAGCGATTTGACGAAGTCGGCGACGAGCGCCAGCATGTCCCAGGAGTGAGCTAACGTAAGGGTCCCTGCCGTAATTGAACAAACTGAAGTTTTCAGTGGTTGTAAACTGGAAACGAGCTCGTAACGACAGCAGCAAGCCAACACCGTTCGAAACTTACGCGACGACTGGCACTATCTCGTCGCTTCTTGCTGTTCTTTACTCCCCTCGTTTCTATTGTTACCTTTGCTGGTTGGCGATATGACGGCCAACCTCCTGTGAAGGGATTACGATACGAAGCAAGGTCGCGGCTGTGCGTGCTGGAACGGTTCGTTGGCCCCGAAGAGCCTCGAACCCGAAAATTCGTCTGCGCGACGGCGAGATGTCGAGCTCGGCCGGCGCTAGTTTCGTACGCATTGGCGCACACGCTTGCGAGTTCGTTCGGACCTTCAACCGTTTACTCCACCGTTCTTTGTCATAAAAAGAATGTGCAGTATGTTTCACGGGCATTTAGCTCGCTATGCAAGCTGTAAGCCCTGCCTAACATGCTTTTGCTTTTGCCGGCCTCCGCCAATCGCAGAGCATTCCCAAGTGACATCACAGGTTCTGTTGCGGAAAATGAGCTGGTGGGTCGCATGATAATTTCCTTTTTTCCTAATTATGTAGCTTATTTGAGCGAAGTTTGCCTTATAAGTGGTGTTGTTATGGTTCTAACGAGGCAATCTTTCGAATGAACCAAACTTGTGTTTTCTCTTCGTGGCTCCTTTAAAGGGGTCCGACAGATATGCAGGTCGCAGCATTGCTTGCTTGCAAAGACCGCTCCACGTTTTCCACAAGCACACCTGTAACTAGAAACCAACTAGGTACTCAACCTCAAAGCCCCTGTATGACCAGCGCTTCAAACAAATGCAGGTCGTGCTTTCACAATCCACAATCCACCATCCTAAAATCAAAATACAAACTGCCAAAGTCCCCTTCAACTACGCCAAAGTCCAGAGCCAACGCATGCGCTATGAACGCAAACGAAATGCGTTGCCACTCTAGTGCGATGGTAGCGCAATCGGATAGACGCCGCTTTTTATTACGAGAGACCGTGGTTCGATTACAACTAGAGGAGGCCCTTAATTTTATTTCCATTTGGCTGCGCATGTTATTCCCAGCCGTTAGTAAACAAACCTCTCGTACATTTGGTGATGCCCCAGTGGTAAGGTATCGTTTTGAGGGTGCGGGGGTCCCGGGTTGGATTCCCTAGAACCACCCCACCCACACTTTTTTCTTTAAGCGCGCACTCTGAACACCTGCTTATGGTCTTGCCTCCTCGCCACATCCGCACGGACAGAAGAACGCTTCTACAGCTCTGCTGTTAGAAAGTGTTAGCGAGCAGTCGGCATACCCGCTTCGTACACCTAACGACATATACCCAAGTCTAGCTGGGGTGAAATGGGCCAATGATTTATTAGCAGGAGCCCTTGCTAGGGTTGTGAAATAAAAAATGCTGCGGGGGTAAAGATATGTAAAGATATCAAGGAAGAGTTGCAGAGGACATTTCGCTTCTTGAGATCTATGACTCGATAGCATTTTATTTGCGCCAAGGAAGAGTTTTAGAACGGAGTTATTGCTGCATTTATTACTTGCGCTTCACGAGCACTGTCACTAAAGAGTAAACGGCTAGCAGCAAGAGCTTTAGGGGCCAAGCCTCGTAGAGACTGTGGCTGTTGTCGTCACCTGTCGTCATTTTGATCGTCGTCTTATGTAGTCACAGTACTAAAACACTGGGAAACTTGTTTTCGTCTCGCGCTACCACGTAACGCGTACTAGAAAAAACCGCGGGACACTCGTTTACGCCTCGCGCTAGAGAGGTTCGTGCTTCTAATACAAGAGACCTTTACAGCAAAGCTGTATACCTCTACCTCCCAACGGCCTCATCTCCGTTGGCGAATATACGAAGGCGACAAGAATACACTTATACACTGCATGCTTAGCCTCTCACCAGGTTTTACGTTAGTGGAGATGGCCTGGCATTTTTAGTCTTCGCTTCCCACGAGAGCCAGACGATTTCTGCGGTTATGCGGCTTAAGGTGTGATCGCGAAAGGTTGTAGCTGCGGGGTGGTGGTCAATATAACGACAAAGTTAGGGTAGTGGTTAGTCTGAGCGAGAAAGCGAAATTCTCAGTGTTTTAAAGTTCTCTGCAATATTGTCTATGCTGGACTGAACGATGCAGTTTTGCGTAGGGACAGAGTGAAGATGTTGGTTGCGGAAGGAGTTGTTGGAACAGAGGAAAATTGGGTAAACAAATAGTAGAAAGCTCAAAAGAGTAAGTCTAGGGTACAATATGCAAAAGGTTCTTTCTATGCCCCCTCAGTCAGCTCGCTGTGATCTTGAGGTAACGCGATAGTACAAGCCGCCTTCAACATGTTGATAGAAGACGAATATACCGTATTTAAACGGTTCTAAGCACCGTCCCCTAATTTTGGGGATAAATGTGTCAAAAAAAGTTTGAATGTGAATTTAAGCACTACCTTTTCTAAGCAGCCGTCGCAAGGAGGTGGATTTCAGACACGTTGAAGAGGGCTCGAGTTGACGTTGTGGCCAAGTCATTTATGAAGCTTGCTTTCAAATACAAACCACTTCAACAGAACAGAAGACGGTCTGCTGAGATATACTGAAAGCGGTGTCCTTAGCGGCACAACTCACTCGAATGGTAGTAACGGTGTCTGGGTATCATTTAAAAGCGGTAGGATCACTGTACCTATTTTTTGGTTGAACGTTTGTTAAATGAAACATTGTTCCTTGCACCCGCCTCGGCAAGATACGGCCGCGAAAAAAAAAGAGGTGCGCGGGGGGGGGGGGGGGGGGGAGACAGAAGGTAATTTAGGTTTCTGGAATCTAAGCCCCCCCTTTTCTCCCCACTCCTCTGACTTTGAGCATCGCGATCTTGCAAAGAAAAGGGGTGCGTGGGATCGAGTAAATACGGTATGGTGTTTCAGTGGCTCTCCCCATAGAATACACTTCAAAATGGCTGTGTTGCGCGGAAGAGGATGGATGTGTTCCCGAATTTAGCAGAGCTTAAAGCTTATGTTTATGTTCCCGCCAAACATCTTCGCCTTCGTACATTTGTACATACTTGCGTTGATTTGTCATCTACAGGGTTTGCGATTCATCCGAATTGAGACTCCCTGTTTCTAGAGTAGGTGAGTGGACACTCTTAATGTTCTTCGCAAATGGCTCCCCGATGACTCAGCGATGGCTCCTCGCGACCACGATTATTGTGGTAATTGTGGTCGCGAGGATTACGGTTCGTGAGTTCACGTGCCTCTTGGTCGGTGGCTATAACGCAGCTGCATCCAGCAGATAAGATATCTTTTAACTATCTTACCCAACCAATTTCGGAGACAGATTTTGTAATATTTACATACGGCTCGCAAGAGAAAACCGACATAGGAGCAGCTTTTATTATTCTAGACAAATCCGGCAAAATAGTAGAAACGAAACAATACAAACTTCCGGAGTACAGCAATAACTTTGAGGCAGAAGGAATCGCGATTTTAAAAGCACTTGAATATCTTCAAACTAGCGTCAAAAAAGGTAATGCACAGTTGTATACTGATAGCCTGTCAACCCTAAAAGCAATGAGAAATCCAAATAATCGGAACCCAAATATATTTAGAATTAAAGAAATGCTAAACAAAATATCAAAACAGGTCAAAATAACGTTAACTTACATTAAAGGACACAGTGGCAATGTCGGTAACGAAATAGCGAACCAAATGGCTAAAAAAGCAGCAAAATATGGCGAAAAAAATTACTAGCCTATTTCACTACAATTTATCAAAAAACAGCTCAATATTAACCTAAGAAAACATTGGAATGTCGAGTGGCGACAAGAAGGAAATTAAAGCTACACATTCCAATAGATAAAGAATATTCACAAAATTCCGGACCACTTTCCCACCAACTATTACACGTCACAGTTTATCACTGAACACGGTAGATTTCCGTTTTATTTCCATAGGTTCGCCATTACAAATAATAACATATGTAAATGTTACCTACCAGCAGACAGTTTTGACCACTATTTACAAGACTGCCCAGTAACAAATAAACACAGAGAACATCTTCTCGATATCCATAGAAATTATCTCCTAAGAAGGAAACTAGAGCTAATAAAACATACAAAAACATTACAAATTTTAGAAGAAATGACAATACTAATCAACGCTAATATTCAACAATACTAACCCCTCAAATATTTTGTCACAATTTCACTCACACGCAGAAACAAAGCCATCGGCAAATAACATAATAATAGCTTTTAGATCTTTTTATTTATCATTTTTCTGCAGTGAGTCATTTTCTGTGTATATATCTTGTTTACTTACCTTTTTACATTTTTTTATTTGAAATTCAAACATCCTTTTTCAATGTATTTAATTTATCCGTTATAGCTCGGTGGAACGGGAAGGGTTTCGGGTCATGAGCCCGTTTAATAAAGTAGACCCTTCTGCCCAGTTGTCCAGATAACGTCAACTTCTCTATTGTGGATGGGAGTATCTTACAGAAGCGTTTAAGTATTCTGGCTGCAGCCTAATGCCTAATTCTGGCTTCAGGCTAGAGCCTAGTGCAGACTCTAATGCCATTTGAGAGTCATAATGATGTTCGCGCATATATTCGGTACTTGAGCTAATCGGAATGCGGAGAGGTTGCGCCAACGTTCGCTTCTTCGTTCCAGCATGTAGGAGAGTCACGCAGTGACACAAAGATTGCCAGAACAATTTACGACGATAATTGTTCCTTCGTACTTTTGCACATCCCCGAATCAGGGTTGTGCTATCATAATGTTGTAATCCTGTTCTCATACTTTTGGAGCGCTTTCACCCTATGATTTGACCTACCGGAAAGCGGAAGCCATCGTGGACATTAGCGGCCATCTTGGAACGGCCGCGTCAACTGCGATAGGAGGAGCAATACACACGTACCATTTCACCAGCGGAACAAACCAAATAGGCGGCATATCGAAATGCTCTTTTCGTCGCTAGATAAAGATGACCACAAAAGGAAATAGTTCACGATAATCACAACAAAACATGCTCATGGTGCATTGTTCATCATCATCATAATCATCATCATCATCATCATCACAGCCTATCTACGCCAACTGCGGGGCAAAGGCCTCTCGCATTATTCTCCAATTGCCTCGGTCCTGTGCCAACTGTGACCAATTTATCCCCGCAAACTTCTCGATCTCATCTGCCCATCTAACTTGTTACTTATTATTAAATCCTTTAAATCCAACCAACGTCAGTCAGTCTGTTACCCTGCTTTCTAATCAATCCTCAAATCAATTTCATTGTTCGACCCAGTACTATATACAAGGGTGTTTTAGATAAATTCAGCTGGAGTTTAAAATATGGCGGTGCACTCTATTACGACACGATCAAATGCATGTTGCTCTTTTTATGTGTACTGTGTGGCACTAGTTTTTTACATCTTGCCTAATCAGACAATCCGTCACGCCTAATTAGCCAACTTCTGGAACAACAGAGCTAGGCAAAAAATTGGTCGCGTATCTGCTCCTTTCGTTCCAAATGTCGTCAAAAGACGATAGTCTTTATCGACTTTTGCCAAGTAAATTCCTCCTTTCGCTTTACCGCTCACCTCTCATGTTGTTCCTGTTACGTCGCGCACCTCCCAAGGTAAAGACGCCAAAAGTTTGCTTAAATCATTTTAAATTTTCCGCGTTCTACTGCTCCAAACCAGGTGTCTCGATGCCAACGCTGCCGTACGCCGAAGACGTGTGTGAATCGAGGCGCCCTACTTCAACGTTTATAGAACCGCGTTTCCCTAGTCCACGTGCGTTCCAAGCAGAACGTGGATCGTATCTAGTGGAACCTTTCGTAAGTCTTGCCACTTGATGTCTTCAAATGCCGCCCGAAGCTATATGGCGCGGGTGACCGCAGGCGACGGCGGAGTGATATTTTTTTCTTCAGTTGATGAATTATTTATTGTCGCCAAAATCAAACATGTACGAGTTTTTATAAAGGAACGCTGCAAATATCACTTCTGTATTAATTTGTTGTCTTATATATGCGTAATGTCTTGTTGTTCTTTAACAATATTGACAAGTATGAACATTCCACCGGACTTAGATGGGCACATTTAGCTGTGACTATATAAGACTATTGCGCAGGCATTGTTTTACTTTGGCCGGGTGGCTGAATCGAGTCACAGACAGACAGACAGACGGACATACAGACATACAGACAGACAGACATTTAGACAGACCAAAATTTATGGGTTTAAGTAGCCCAAGAAAGACTATCGTCTTTAAAAATTTCAATTTAAAGTTGCAGAGCGATTTGCAGAATGTCCGAATAAACGGTTTTTGTCTTTCTATCTATTCACTATTAGTTTTCTTCTGCTTACTGAAAAAAAACACCACGTGACATGCCCGCTTGCGCGTTCTGATTGCAGTGCTCCCAGACGCATCGCGCTCAAACAGCCATAGGCATGCTGCTTCTTGAAATGCGATAGTTCAGCGATGTAAGCGTTAGCCACGGAGCAAGAATGTTGGTTATAGCGACAGTGAGTTATAGCGATAAGCACAGGCAACCGTCATCGTTTGCGTCGCTAACCTGTCGCTTTTTAAGCGGCAGCACGGCTTTGTTTGTTTGTGCGCGAAACGTCTAGGAGCACTGCAATCACGACGCGCAAGCGGGGATGTCACGTAGTGTTTTTGTACATCGCGGACATCATGCATGAGTAAGCTGAAAAATACTGCGGAAACTATTTGTTCGGAAGTTTTGCAAACCGCTTTCAAACTTTCCATTTGGATTTTTTTCCTAGATTTGCTGCTTTAGACGTTCGCTAAATAATCTTCACTAATTGTCTAATTAGGAAAAATACGAAAAATTGTGGCTCCAATCCGTGCTGCGACTGCAGTTGAAACTGCAAACCTGAAAAGGACACCCAAAACGATTCCAAATGTGACATCACTTAAATTCTCACACGGGCCCTACAAGGAGTGAAACCAGAGACAAGTAAAATGTACTTAACCAAACTTTCTATTACTGCACAACGACATTTACGACTACTTTATGTTCTTCTTCTTCTCGCTGTTCCATTGCTGTCTTTACTTTTCGTGGTCTATCCAACGAAGCCTGGACTGAAATTAGGGAGGTGCACGCACGCACGCACGCCCGCGCACACACGCACGCGTGTGTGCGTGTGCTTGTCCGCGCGTGCGTGGGTGTGCGTATACGTGTGCGTGAATGTGTGTCTATGTGTGTGCTTGTGCGTGTGCGTGCGTGCGCGTGTGCGTGTATGTGCGTGTGCGCGCACACGCACGCATGTACACACTCAACCACACACAAACACACAAACACGCGCGCGCGCGCACACAAACGCACACACCTACGATTTCTAACCGCACCTAGAACCCGCACCACCACTTCGCTTTAGCTCTACATTAACCGTTTCTTATTCAACGCCCTATTAACGCGCGTAGGCATAAAAAATGCGACTTCTTTGGAACCCGGACTGATACAACGACGAGGCAAAGCAACCACTGAATGTTGATGATGATATTTGGATATTAATGGCGCAAGGCCAGCTAAGGGCAAAGAGCGCCAAACAAAAGTGATTTCATGACAGCGACGTGAAAGTATAAGTAGAGAATTTCAGTAAAAATAAACAATGTAAACACAAGCTAATGAAGATGACTGGTGTAAAGGGCCAGGTGTCATGATGCATGATAAGAGATGAGATGTAAAAAATTGACATCGGTGAGAAACTTAAAAACATGCTTGGTGGAAAACATTGGCTCGTATCCTAAAAAGAACGATGGGTGAAACGGGACGTGTTGTCTGTATAGTTGTGGGAAGTGTTTGCGTCGTGTTGTGTTAAGTGCCTTGCATTGGATGAGTACGTGGATCACGGATAGACCGTCTCCACACCTGCCGCACATGGGTCTTGGAGATCCAGTGAGCAGGTGCGAGTGTGATGCATGTGTGTGGCCTATCCGTAATCTTGCCAAGGTCACTTCGGTGTGTCTGTTGTACGAGTCAGTTGTGTATCGTCCCAAGTGTGGCTTTATTACATGTAGTTTGTTGCCTGTCTGTTCACTCCAGTGTGTTTGCCATGTTTTACGTAGGTGTTGTCTGATGAGTGGCTTGAGGTCAGTGTAGGGTACTGTTGCTATGTCTAGAGTGTTTCTGAGTGCAGCAGCAGCCGCCATTTCATCAGCCAACTCATTGCCAGCGATCCCAGCGTGGCCTGGAACCCAGCAGACGGTCACACGCAGACCTGACGCATACGCTGACATCAAAGATTTAAAAACAAGATTTACAACGTAATTTTTGCAAGACCTTTGTGACGACAATGTGCGCACGACGCTAAGTGAATCTGTGAAAATGATGGACTTAGCAATGTTACGTTCGATAATGTGATTTAAAACAAGAAATATACCATATGCTTCCGCCATAAAAATGCTCGAATTCACATTCATTGTTTTGCAAGCATTGAAGTTGGGTCCGTGTGCAGCACAACACACTGCAGTGGATGTTTTTGATGCATTACTAAAAAATTCTTCCGCCCCATATTTTTTTTTCAAGTCTGCATTTATTTCACACTTTTTGGTACACAAGGAGGCGGGAGAAAAAGCTACCCAACGGTAGCTTGACGAGGCCCCTGCCTCCTGTAACATGGACAACATTGAGCACAGTACATACAAGAGCATGTTGTTGTCAACCATAGACAAAAGAATATGTTGTCAATTTCTCAACATTGTATAAATACATAGTTACGCACAGATACAGTAGATACATACATACGTAAATGTAAAATCAACTTGACATTCATGCCAAAATTCTGATGTAACCCGTCAGAAGTGTAACAAGTGTTTACACCTACATACGAGTGCAAGAAAGACCAATACAATTTTTCATACTTATACGTCGGCATCGATCTTCCAGTAAACACACAATTTATTTAATAAAATCAGGCGTATGACACAAGAAAATATTAGAAAGTTCAAAATAATTAATCATGAAGATATAGCTCAAACACTTGTTTAACAGATAAAGTATCTATGTCCTTCCCCAATCTGTGAAGGCCGTTTAGCAATACCGGTATTCTGCTTCGTAGCATATTGTCTCCGTAAGTGGTTCTATTGAAAGAGACCGACCATAACTCCGGATGTCTCGTAACACGTGCATGAACATTTTTAAATAATTTAGACATAATAACCAGGCTATTTGTACCTTTATTTCTTTCTGTAATTAGCTTCTTGCAGAGACGGTAATCATAGAAGTTTGGGTTGCTAATAGGGTGAAGTTTTTCTATCAGAGGACGCACGGGGTGGTCAGAGACGACGTTTGAAATATTTCTTATTATTCTATTCTGTAATCTAGTAAGTTTATGTATATTTGTATATTTCGCCTGGAGATACAAGAAATGCTGCAAAATGGCAGTTGTGGGCACCAAGTTTTTCTTAAATTGCGTAAACGACAAATCACACAACACAGGACGAAGATGCCGTGGGGCTATACGCCTCGAGCTTCGCGATCACTGCGCCGCCTGCCGCCGCTTCTCCGAGGCGTTGACGGGATGTGTGCTGCGTGGCTGATAGGGGCTCGTGCAGTGTTTTGGTTCTGTTTCACTTCTTTTCGCCTTTTCGCGCAATAAAAAAAACTTGTTATGGTGATGTCTATAAGCAAAAATTACGTTTATGTCACTTAAAAAAGCAGCTGCGTCTTCGTAGAGCACACGATCGCCTGCAAGAGCTACCCGGGGACACGGTTCTGCATGCTTCGTCGCCGCTCTTCCGGGTGTCGGCGACGGTACCAGCATATCACCCCTGTCACCTCCAAATACGTCAGGCACAAATGAGTTCTACTGTCGCCTCGTTTACACCTGATACTGGCACAGTGAGAGGCTTGTTTAGTTTTGCTGCGCGGACAACGAATGCGGCTTTGTTTCGAATACATACGTCGCATAAAAATATGTTTCGGGGATGTCATTTGGCAATCCCGGGCAATAACTTATGCCTTTTTTAAGAATATAAACCACGCGGAAATGTTAAGTATATTCCAAGCCTGTACGTCGTTAAATATGTGCCCACACACGCCTTATAGCAAGAACCAAGGCAATTTAATATGAAACCACGGAAAAATACATGCTGTGCAAGTGCGGAAGAAACATAATAGCCCTAAAGGAAAGGAAAAAAAACACAGTGCAGCTTCTGACACGCTAAATACGTTCGTCGAAACTTAAGCCAATTAGGGCTCACCAGACCAACTATACGCGAAATGCTCTGCTATTTCGCGAGACATAGGGGGAGGGGGGGGGTAGCGGAGGGGGACGCTCTATACAAATGCGGTGCGGAGCGGAATCAAGCCATTAACGTTTTAGTAATCACACACACAAATATCGCATTCACTGTCGTTTTGCTTTTCGACTTCAACGATCAGCTGATCGTTCGGCGGACGCATTTTTGGAAGTATACAGGTAGTTCACAAGCGATGAAAGGTGTCGGTGGAAGAGTGTGGCATGTGATAAGACCCTCTGATTTCAGTTTCTCCTTTAATCTGCAGGCTCCCTGTGCCATGTGACGATATTTCGAAGAAGCGTTTAGTCGCGGACGCCGATTATATTCTAAGCCCGTCTGCGCGCTGCTCGCAGAGGATATATGTAGCAGATGAATGTTTGCGGGCGCTCCCTTCACGACAAGACGACTCTTTGTCGTGTGCTGATCCCCGAGTATAATTCTGCATTATCCATCGCGCTTTCGTTGAATATTCCCGAAATTAACACACACTGGCTTGTGAATGGTGGCGATCAATATCTGAAGTATAATATTGGCAAAAGTAACTGGTGTGCTGTCAGGTATGAGTGTTCCGCTGGATATGTAAGCGCACAAAACTTATTTACATCGTAGTGTATACCCGTAGCATGAACATCTGAGGAACCGGTGGTTACGGAGACACTGCTAGTAAATTCAGGGCAGTGTAACTACAATCATCTTCATGCATACGCCGGTTCCGCGACGCTGGCCTGTGACACACACCTGGCGCTTATGCAGACCGAATATACCACACTAAGAATATACCACACTAAGAAACATTTACACTCTCGTAAACACACCCCATTTGCGAGCAGAGTGACTGCTCCACATAAACGTGGATTTCAAACGCCCGCAAACGCTAAATATCTGTCGTGAACATGCCGCAAAATCAGCGGCGACAGTGGGGAGTGGGACGGAGACCCCCGCCCCTGCTTTCGAAACGGGCCGCTAGGGGGATTTCAGTGGCGCCCCTACAGGCCGCGCTCGAGGCGTATACGCCTCGAGATTCGCGATCGCTGCGCCGCCTGCCGCCGCTTCTCCGCGGCGTTTGCGGGATTAGCGCTGCGCGACTGATAGGCGGTCATGCAGTGTTTTGGTTCTCTTTCGCTTCTCTTTGCCTTTCCGCGCACTAAACAACTTGTTAAGGTGACGTCTGTAAGCTAACTGCACGTTTAGGGCGCTTAAAAAAAACAGCTGCGTCTTGGTAGAGCGCTCGAACGCCAGTAAGAGCTACCCGGGGAGGCGGTTCTGCGCGCTTCTTGGCCGCTCTTGCGGGCGTCGACGACGGCAGCAGCATATCACCGCTGTCACCTTCGAACACGTCAGCACAAGTGAATTCTATTTATTGTCACCTCGTTTAGACTTGATATTGGCACTGTAAGAGAACTTGATATTGGCACTGTTGGTTCGTTTTGCAGCAGATATGTGCCCACTCATGCCTTATGCATGAACCAAGATATATGTTAATGAAACCACGGGAAAATGAATGGTCTGCAATTCAGGAATAAATAGAATAGTCGTACGGGAATAAAAAAAAACCGAGTCCAGCTTCTGAAATGCTAAAGACGTTTGTTTGAGCGAGGTAGTATTCACCAGACCAACTAGATGCGAAATGCACTGATATTTCGCTAGACATGGGGCGGGTGGGGGGGGGGAGGAGGAGGACGCTAAACTGTCGTTGTTTACAAATGCGGAGCAAAATCAACAAATGAACGTTTTATTAATCACACACACAAGCTGCGTGTTCACTTTTCGTTTGTTTTTTGCCTTCAACGAACGGCTGATCATTCGGCGGACGCATTTTTTTGAAGAATACAGGGTAAGCAGTTCACAAGAAATACGAGGTGTCGTTGAAGGAGTTGATTGATTGATTGCAGGGTTTAACGCGCCGACGCAACGGAGACGATGAGGCACGCCGTAGTGGAGGGCTCCGGATTAATTTTGACCACCTGGAGATCCTTAAGGTGCGCCGAAATCTCGTACACACGGGCTCGTTGGAAGAGTGTCGCATCTGATAAGGGTATCTGATTTCGGTTTATGCTAGATTCTGCAGTCTCCCTGTGTCATACGACGATGTTTCGAAGAAGGGTTTGGTCGCGGACGCGGATTACTCTATAAGCCCATCTTCGCGCTTCTCGTGGAGGATAAATGTAAGAGATGAATCTTATAGCGAGCGCTCACCTCGGGACAAGACGACCCAGCATTAAATTTGTCGCCGTGTGCTGACTCCGGAGTGTAATTTTGCATTATCCATCGTACTTCTTTGGTACAATGTTTGCGAAATTTATGCCGCATTGGCTTGTTCAGGGTACTGACCAATATCTGATATGTGATACTGTGATATTGGCAGGCGTAACTTGCGTGCTGTCAGGTATGAGTGCTCCGCTGGATTTTATAGTGCACAAAGTCGATTTACATCATAGTGTGTATGGCCGCAACATGACCATCGGAGGAAACACTGCTTACGGAGACACTGCCACTAAATTTCAGGGCAGCGGAATTGCAATCAGCTGCATGCAAATGCTGGCTTTGGGACGCCGGCCTGTGACACACGCCCGGCGCTCATATAGATCTCACTAAGATCGCGTCATAAACGTTTATACTCCCGTGAACACACCACGCTTGCAAACAGAGTGCCTGCTCCACGTTATTCGGTATTTCGAACGCGGACAAACGGTAAATCGCTGTCTTGAACGAGCCCCAAAAGCAACGGCGACAGGGGGGAGCGGGCCAGGGACTCCCGCGCCTGCTTTCGAAACGGGCCGCTAGGGGGATTTCAGTGGCGCCCCTACAGGCCGCGCTCGAGGCGTATAGAATCAATGAGAGATGTTTTAAAAGTGTTTAAACCCGAGACAGAAAGTTCAGAGGCCTCTTGCCTCGCCCTGAGCGAGAAAGGCGCAGAAATAGATGGACGATTTAAAAACAGTTGGGATGTAGCTGTATCGTTCATTATAGACTTAATGGGATGGTGAGACATTGATGAAACTTTAAACGCATGTAGTAAATCGACATACTCGCGCTGTTACCCTAGGCACCATCTGTCACACTCGACGTACAGACTTTGCACAGGGCTTGTCCGGAAAGCACCAGACGCAAGTCGAAGGCCCAAGTTCTGCACTGGGTCGAGCATTCTCAAAGCAGTTTCCCTTCCTGAACCATACACAACACCCCCATAGTGTAACCGCGAGCCTACCAGGCTGGTAAGCACTGGCAGCAGAAGTTGTTTGTCAGCACCGTACGAGTGATGCGACAAGACCTTGAGAATATTCACTGTTTTAAGACATTTTGGTTTCAGCTGTTTGATATGAGGGATAAAGAAAAGTTTCTCATCAAGGACTATGCCTAGGAACTTGTGTTCTTTTTTGACCGGAATCGAGACACCATTCAGTTTGATGTCTGGATCTGGCCTGATCCCACGCCTTTTGGAGAACACAACACAAGTGCTCTTAACTGGGTTTAGTTTAAAACCGTTCTGATCAGCCCAGCCAGCTAGCTTATTAACACCAAGCTAGACATGGCGTTCGCAAATTGACATATTACACGACTTGAAAGATATTTGGACATCATCTACATACATAGTACGGGAAATGGTTCGTGGCAACGCCTTTCGAAGTGAGTTCATCTTGACTTTGAACAACGTGCAGCTCAAAACGCCACCTTGAGGCACACCATTTTCCTGTACAAAAACATTTTAAAGGGCAGTACCAACTCTTACACGAAAGGTTCGTTCTGCCAGGTAGCTATAAAGAGTGTTAAACGTATTTCCCGAAACACCGAATGATTTCAGGTCGCTAAGTATCCCTATCGCCAAGCGGTGTCGTAGGCTTTCTCAAGATCAAAAAGGACCGTAGCACAAAACTATTTGTGGACAAAGGTATCCTTTATATACGACTCAAGGGCGACGAGTTGTCGTTTGTGGATAACCCCACCCTGAAGCCAGCCTGCCAGCTCTCGAGAAGACCATTGTACTCTAAGAAGTACACGAGCCTCCTGTTAATCATCTTCTCGAGAATCTTGCACAGACAGCTTGTGAGGGCGATGGGTCGATAACTGGCGGGAGAAGAAGGGTCCTTACTCTCCTTCAGGAACGCTACTACAATAGCCTCCCTCCAGGATTTTGGAATGTGCCCTGAAAGCCATATGTTGTCGTATAGGTGTAGGAGTGTTTCAAGAGTATCTGTGTGTAGGTGTTGTATTATGGTGTATGTAACCTGATCTGCGCCTGCAGCTGAAGGTTTACATGTGCTCAGGGCAGCCTTTAGCTCTTAGAGTGTAAATTCAGAATTGTAACCAGATTTTGACCTGTTATTATCATGTAAGGACTTTTTTTCACACGCGGTTTTATGTCTCAGGAAAGTGTTTGTGTAGTGTGCAGAGGTGGAAACGTGTTGGAAGTGTTGTGCAAGTGTGTTAGCCTCGTCTTCGAGTGTGTCCCCTGTTGTACTGAGCAGGGGCAGGCTATGTGTATGTTGTCCATTAAGTTTACGTATTCTTGTCCATACCTTGTGAGTGTCTGTGTATGAGTTAATGGATGGAAGGTAAGCGCGCCGACTCTCCCTTTTCGCGTCACGACGCACACGCTCTCCAAAGCCTTTGCCCGTTTAAACGAGATCAGGTTATCCGACGTGGGGTACCGGCGAAGGACACCCCACGCCTTGTTCTGGGCCTCTCGCGCCCGCCTACAGTTCTCGTTCCACCAGGGCCTCCTTGGGTTGCAGGACGCACTGGAGGCGTGGGGCATGGACTTTTCGGCGGCGTCGAGTATGTGTGCCGTGACGAGTTGGGCTGCTTCCTTCACGTGTAGGTGTTTTATGGATGTGTGGTGTAGTTGAGCTGTTTGTGTGAATGTGCTCCAGTTTGCTTTTGATTCATTAAACCTTTTATGGGAAGATGGACTGCTCGGGCCTAAACCTATATACGTTAATGAAGTGGGGAAATGGTCATTACCATATGGGTCTGTGCAGACACCCCAGTCAAGACATGGAAAGAGAAGTGCGGAACCAATAGCCAAGTCAAGAGGCCAGTATGTATTGCGTCCTAAGGTATGGTATGTAGGCTGTTTTTTTGTTTAAAAGGCATGCTCCGGAGGATGTAAGGAATTTCTCTATCAGGCGACCTCGGGCATCCGTCCTGGAGGAGCCCCAAAGAGAGTTGTGCGCATTAAGGTGTTCTGTCAGGATGTATGGTTCGGGCAGCTGGTCGACTAGCGCCTCGAAATCAGAGCTCGAAAGTGCATGATCAGGAGGAATATAAATGGAGCATACCGTTATTAACCTATTAAATATTATCGTACGGATTGCTACCGCCTCAAGGACAGTGTTCAGAGTGACAGGGTGGCAGGCTAAGGATTTCCGGGCGACAATTGCCACACCTCCTGAAGAGTGTGTGCAGCCAACACTGTCCTTTCTGAATACCATGTACCTATTTAAGAAATTTGTTTGTTTAAAATTGAGGTGGGTTTCCTGGAGACACATGATTCTTGGCTGACTGGCATGCAGAATCTCATACACGTCGTCAAGATTTTTAAGGAGGCCTCTGCAGTTCCATTGGATGATGTTTTCTGTTCCGAATATTTAAATTTAAGAATAACTGGTGTGTGTGTGTGTGTGTGTGTTCATGTGTCGTCTTTCGGGGCTGTTATTCTAGGACTTGTAGGCTTTTCTGTCGGCTTGGACATCGGAGGCCGCTCCTTGCGCTGCGTTGCAGGCAGGAACGGCGCGACATCTATCTCCTCGTCGGATGCCAGAGGGGTGCCCGGCGGACCAGGCCCCCCGGATTTGGCCCCCTTTCGGGAGCCCTTCGTTTTAGCCGCGACGGCCGAGGGCGTCCGGGGTCCAGAGGTGGCACGGGAGGTGCGGTGGCGGTGGGAGCCGATGCGGGGCCCCCGGTGTCCATCCGGTCGGCACCCTCCAACGCACTGGAGGACGGGGAGGCAGGAGCGGGAGCGGCACCTGTCCCTACAGAAGAGGTTGTCACCACAACCGCTGCTGCCTCAGCAAGCGGCGTGGCAACGGATTGGGATGCCTGAGGCACCCCAAGGGGGGGGGGCGCTGGAGGGACCAGGTCAGACTCGCTGAACTGGGTCCCTGTGGACACCAGACGCCGCTCCGCCCCCGGCGAGCCGCGTCGACGTACCTCCCCAGGGGGAAAGAGGCGAACCTCTTCCGCGCCTCTGGGAAGGTGATGTTCTCAGTGACCTTCACAGTTATGATCGCCTTCTCCTGATTAAACTTCTCGCATTTTCGAGAGTAGGCAGCGTGGGGTCCCTGGCAGCTGGCGCAAGTGAGGGTTGATGATGGACAATTGTCAGATGAATGATCATGCTGAGCGCACTTTGCGCAGGTGAGACGGCCACGGCAGGAGTTGGTTCGGTGCCCGAACCGCTGGCACTTAAAGCAGCGGCGCGGGTTCGGAATGTAAGGACAAATGGAGCATCGGATGAACCGTGCGTTGATATGGTCAGGAAGTGAGGAGCAGTTGAAGGTCAGGATAATATGTTTCTTGGGGATTATCTTATCGTCTCTACGCATCGTGAAGCGGCGCACGGCTGTAACACCCTGATCCTTTAGACCTTCCAGAATGTCGGCATCTGTCTCGTTAAGAAGATCTGCCTCAGAGATCACACCCTGCGAGCTATTCAGGCTGCGGTGGGGTGTGACCCTGATGTCCAGATCGACCATTTTCGTCTGACTAAGAAGTGTGGTTGCCTGCTGCTGGTTTTTTACTTCAACAAGGACTTCACCTGTGCGTTGTTTTTCGGCATTATAGGTCTTCCCAGTTATTCCATCAAGGTATTTTGTAATCAAAAATACTGATTGTGAAGCAAGAGGGCGGGCTGTGTCAAGAGATTCGATAACAAGGAAACGAGAGTATTTGTCTGGCTTTGAGAAGCTCATGCTTGGAAGTGGAGGGAAAGATACTTCGGTGCGGCCCCTTTTCAGGGACCGATCACGTTTGGAGGGGGGGTTTTGAATTTTCCATACAGCATAGAAAAAAAGCAGGAGACGGGGGTACTTTCTTCTCAAACCTTACCCTGATAGCCTGAGAGGTCCCAGAGCTCCCTGCCTGGTAAACAGACAGGGAGCACATCCGCCGGAGCTTGACCTGGGCTCCGACGGCCACCGTTTGAGGCTTCTACCCTTCACCTTAAAACACATCACCACGGTAGCTTACAGTTTATGTTGGGGGCTCGGGGTCCGCGGTGTCGCCAACACCATCACCATGAATACTCAAGGTGCCCCGTGCGGGGAACCGCTGAGTGTTCAACACGTTGTCTGCTCCGGGGACGACAGAAGCTTTTCCGCAGTACTCACACTTTAAACCCTTAAGGCACCTAGTGGAACCAATATACTGACGCTATAGTTTATATACTTGTAGGTTTCCCTTTCATGATAACGTGATCAGAAAAATATAGCAGAACATTTCGAAAATTATAAGTAATCGTGCTGAAAAGATCGCCGCCATATAGTTACTCTCGCTTATGAGCGCCTAGTGCCGCTGGCTGAACTAGGCGTGAGCCGGAAAGCTGGCGATGGTCGAAGATAATGAGGAACAGGTAGAGTCCTTTTTAGAACTTCTCACTTTTTGCATGCAGTCTACTTTTGTAGACTGGCGAGTATCGTTGATTGTGCAAAGATCCGGTGGTTGTATTGAATCGTGTGTTGCACCAGTACTCAGCGATATTTTTCTTAGCAGGGTTTACTGTGCCCTTGAGAGAAACCTGTCTGGCAAGTAACATTTTAAGACTTGTAGAAGATTACCTTGCCTTTGTGAACTCTGATGAACTACCAGTCATGAACTACCAGTCTCGGATGAATTACCAGTTATTGTTCCGTGAAAGTGGTTTCGTCAAAGTGGTTTCGGTTTGATGTGTACTCTTCGATCTCGCAAAACACCAAAAGCTACAGTTTCTGGACCTCCGTTTCAGGTTTGAGGTGGGCCATCTCTGTTGAATGTACTTGCCTCGTTCTGAGAAACCCGTCCTAATTTATGGCTCGGAATATTCTAAATTAGTGAAGAATGGAGTGTGGTTTTCTGTGATGCGCTCAGCTTTAACCCACTCTTGCCACCATACTGTAATGAGAGCTTCGAAGGTCAGTGAAAGAGGCTAGAGGCTTCAGGTTATCCAAGAGCAGCAGTCTGTCGTTGTGGCAATAACTTTTTCAGGCATGCCAAGATTCGTGGGAGCCCCGATAAAGGAAGCAAAAAACCGTCTGGAAATAAACTGGCCGTGATTCCCTGTGTGCACGGTACGTCGCACGGTTTGAAGAACGTTGCCAGTCAGTATGGTGCCACGGTGGTTTTTTTCACCCCGCGTAAACGGCAGGGAATGTGCGCTGCCGTACAAAGTAAGGCTTCGTTGGCAGGAAGGGCAGAAAAATCAGCGTGTGGCGAAAACCATGAGCACAGATCTGTGGAATGCCAAACCGGTGTCGTGTATCAAGTCTCTCTTTCGTGTGGTGCGTCATACAAAGGCATACTGGCAGGTGTGCTTATGTTAGATTGCAAGAGCATGTTCCCGCCTTCGACAAACACCCGCCACCGACTTTGCCCTCACACCGCAACACGTGCGGCTTCCACCCGGTGTTTGAGGAAACTGGTATTGTTATCAAGCGCCCGAAGCAGTTACACAGAGGGTTAGTTGAAGCCTATCCCATTAGCAAGAATGGCGAAAAGTTCGTGAGCCACCCGTCAGTGGTGCTTACTGATAAAGGGGTTCAGTTCATGGATAACGACAAAAAAGTCATGTTCCCTTGTTTCCTTCTTTCTTTCTTTCTGCTTTTCTTTGTTGTTCTATGCTACTTTGACCCGCGTGGTGTCGTTTGCCGTCAGTATAAATGTCTGCGGCTGGTTCTCATGAAATTCAGTTGAGAGTGAGCGCCTCTCCTGTGGTTATTCTTCTGTCTGTCCCGTCTTTCGCGCTTTGATTAGTTATGAACACATACCAACTCGCGGAACTTTCAAATGACCTACATTTTCGCTGAACGTTCTTCATCACTGGCAGGCCCGGATCGTTCCGTCCGCAGGCTTTCGCATATCTCCCAAAGTTGACTACGTTAGCACGCGCTAGAACCTGCGGCGAGTACAAAGCCAACGCGCGTGCTACGAAGCCAAAGGAATTGCTTCCCGCACTGAATACAATGATAGCTCAACCTCTCAATCAGGTAGACGCAAGTTTCACAATGTGAGGGACCAAGGTTCGGTTCTGAATAAAGGAAGTGTTTTTTTTTTTATTCGGCTGCACATGTTATTGCTCCTCGCCGCTGTTATACCGTACCCGGTGGGGCCTTTGGGGTAAACCAGTGGTTAGGCTGCCGGATTCACGGCATAAAGGTCTCCGGTTTGATTCTGGGGACCTTGCGCACATTTTTTTTAGGCTTCGAGTTTCTTGGTCCGATAGATGGATGTAGATCCTACTAAACAGCTTTGCTGTTAAAATTGCCGCCGTATGCGGGAAGGCATTTGCGCCCTTCGGATCAGCAGCGCGATGGCTGAGCCAGTGAGCCTTCGCGAAGGGCTTAGCGTTAAAAGAAGTGACCCAAACCTTGAGTAAAACGCGTCGTGAGATAAACGCAAACAGCAGCAAAAAGAAACCTAGTGGAACCTAAAGGGGTCGTACAGCGAAAATACATTTGGCTTAATTTTACCTCACTGAAGAACCTAGTCATAACGCAAATCTAGAATATTTCCCCATTAGTTGCTTCTCGAATTTAGGAGGCTTTGAAATGCAGGTTTTGAGGCGCATCTCAAGTGACCATGCGCGCATTGTCGGTCGTCAACCCAATAGCAGTGATGTCATGTTAAGAACATTCGAGGATTGAACGCTCTTAGTGTAAATAATTTTGTAAAGGTTCAAACCCGATATTTTGAAAGAAATTAATTTTTTATTCGTTGCCATAAAGAGTTTTCAATAGACCACCCTGTTGAAGAGACCGCTTCAGTTGTCGGGCAACCATAGCATAGCTTCGACGTACTCGCTGTTAGTACGATCTGTACTCGGTGTCCCCGCTGAAGTTCACATTGTTTTGCCGAGTTATCTTCGGAATCTTACATTTTTCGTATGAAGCAGCGCATGTGGCCGGCGTGCGATTCGACCTTGCGCCAACCTGGCCTGCCTGCATTGAAGTCCGAAAATTTACCCGCCCGACCACAGACGAAAAATCGCGCGCTGCCAAAACCTGTAGCACGAAGGGTCTGGTATCTGTAACCTTGCACTCTGGTTTGTTTTAATAAATGCTAATATTCCCAGAGCTTTTATCGCCTACTAACTGGTAAACGCTTCTCGAGCATGTACTAAGGAGGTATATCCACTGAATGAAACAATGCTAGCAGCATTCCTTATTGCAGGAAAGCAGAAAGGCGAAGTTCACATTCGCGTAATTCCTATTAGAGGATATGTGACGTCGACGTCAGCAAGCTCGAGCAAGAATACTGGCCAGCAGAACGGAAGTTTAGACTAGTGCAAAACAGCGTAAACAGTTTAGAAATACCCCGTTTACTTTAAACGTGGTTACGTCTGCCCGGTCCTCCTCCTGCCTGCGCCACTCGCACGCATTGTTGACTGAAGGTTCGGCCATGTTGACAGTTGTATCACAGATCAGACATCTCGCGTTTAGATGTGGGCGAGTAGCTTCAGCTGACCGTTTGCGAGCCCGCCCTATGCCGAAGTGTTGCGGAGATGAGGGGGAACTATGTGTGTCTTCTTAACATGACGACACCTCACGATTTGATGAGGAAAGCCTCAATGAAACCACAACTACATTTTTACTTTTTTTTCCGATGTCGTGCAATGAAACGGCTGTGCATAGTTTGTCACGGTTCCACAGTTGTACATACACATACAACCCATTTTTTAATTGTCTTCACGACCCCTTTAGGTGCGCTTACGTGCTTTGACGGCACCAGCCTGACGATACCTAATTACGAACTTCTTTACTCCTTCATCTTTGTCAATATTATATTTGATTTGTGCAGGAGAAAGGCTTGGTGCAAGGAGCCAGCCATTTCGTCGTAAAGGATTAACTGATTCATTGAAAATTCATTTCTTAAATCTGGACTACCTCAAGGTTCGAAACTAAGCCCCCTGCTCTTTATTATCTTTGTAATGAGCTTTGTAATACACTTTCAAACCCACTGTTTCATTACGCTGATGGCATATTGATAGCTTTCTCCGCATCACACGTTCATCAGGCCATTGCATCGTTGCAGACTGCTGCTACTCATGCAATGGACTGGTTTGCTGCTAATTTATTGATGGGTAATGCTGTTAAAACTCCCCATGTGTGCTTCCACAATCCGTAAAAAATGTAGTACTTCATTGTGCAGTAATTTCGCACGCGTCTTTATGTTTTTCTTGTACGTGCAAACCAGTGAAGTATGCTTCGACTGTAAAATATCTCGGACTAATCTTCGACAATGACCTGACATAATTATAATAATAATAATAATAATAATAATAATAATAATAATAATAATAATAATAATAATAATAATAATAATAATGCCTTTATTGTCCATTCACAACGATGTAGGAAGAGAGGGGAAAAAGCTAATCTAGTTAGCTTGACGGCGCTCCCTTCTGCTCGAATAACACATAGATAATTCAAAAGGCACTCAGCACAGCATACTCAACACAGCAATTCTCATCTAGCATACGTCTGTAAAAAGCTGCTTGCGCTTTCGTGCATTATGTACAGATTGCGTTCCTTTATGCCATTACCAGTTCGGAAGATTGTACTGCATGCGTTGGACTACAGTGTTCTTCGTTATGGTATTACAGTGTATGGACACTGCGCAGCCCAATGGCAGCAGCGGCTCAATTCACGTCTAAGCTCTCTGCTCAAAAATGTAGCCTGTAATCTATGCCTCCTTGGAAGTGCAAATGTTTTCGCAAAGTTACAATTGACAAATTTTACTATGCTGTTAATAAAAACAATCATGATAAAGTATTTTCCGACGAGTGACTACAAAGAAAAATACATTGCTACGCGTAGCCTTAGACCACGAAATGTGTATTGGATACCACGGCGTCTTACAGGGTATGGTCAAAGAATGCGGTGCTACTACGTTCCATCGTCCTGCAAAAAATTGCCACCCAGAGTATTCGAAGTGAACAATCGTTGTAAATAAAAAAAATCGCATGCGTGCATTCTGCTTTGAAGTGGCCTGACTCTGCTTGCCTTTGATACCCTCTTTGTTGGCTTATTTGCAATGTTTCCCATCACTTTGCGGCAGATTGTAGCCTGTAATAGTTTTACCGGCTACCTCGTTTTTTTTTTCTCACTCGCGTTTAAATATTACTGTCTTGAATAGATGATTCTGTTACAATTTCATGTTCGGCTATGTGCACAGATTTCCGCTGCCTGCCAGGCGTTGTCCTTAACGCCTATTGTGGCTTTAGCAGGCCTGTGCATTTGCATAGTTTTCTGTTCTGTGTAATAAAAGTAATAATACTATTGTTTAGCCTTTGATTGGGAACCCTCGACGAGCTGGGTCTCTATGGCCGGCTCGGACCTGAATAGCGCGTCTACCACTGCTCCTTTCTAGTTATATAGAGTAAAGGGTACCCTGCCTTACTGCTTTGCAGGTCATTTCTCCGGAGAGGGCAGCACTATATTATGTGATGGAGGTCAGCCCTTTACCCGCACGCCTTCCATTTATCTGAATAGAGCCCTGGGTAATATCGGCTGTAAGCCACTGGATTGGGGAAACAATCGGTCTACATGTTGTCGCCATGCCACCGAATCCCATTTGCTCAGTGTCCTGTGTTGGCATGGCAATCTTTTCCCTTTTCGCCTACAGTGGTCAATAATATCCCTGCAGCACACCAGCCTCTCCCAGCCTGACCATCGTGTTGAGTGAGCGTCTGCCTTGGGAGGTTCGACATCGGCTCAATCAGTAAAACCTCGAGCCGCGTCGTGCGCACACTCGTTCCAGGCCAGGCTAGGGTGTGCCTGTGCCAATATAAGTTGTATCTTGCCACTTCGTTCTATTCTCAACCCAGATGTCTTAGTTCTAAACGCCACAGATGAGATGCGCCCCCTCGCGTATGGTGGCCGACTGAGATCGCTCGCTAACTTTGGTATTGGGGGACGCGATCCTTGCCAGGACAATGTCCGCCTTAGCGCCAACCTCCGGTTTCGTCGTCCGGATGGATCTGGCGGCGATGCAGTCGCCCTGTCGATTTACTACCGCTGAGGCTCCAGCGTTGGGGCGGCGTCCACGTGAATCACATGCTCGGACTTCGGAAATATTTTAAACAGAGCACTGGCTCTGGCCTGTTGACGCGCCTCGTTATGTACCGGGTGCATGCTTTAGCAGAGTGGAGGTTCCCACCTCCGCTGGTATTAGGACTTTCTCACGTTGCGCACCAGTGTAATTGATATCAAGAGAACACAGAATCTGCCTCCCTGTCTAACTCTTAACGAGCGTTTTCCTAGTGCGCTTTCTGGGCTTGTGTGAGCTCACTGAGGGTGTTATGGTGGCCAAGCCTTTGGAAGCGTTCGTTCGATGCAGTTTGCTACCGAGGGCTTGTTTGTACGCTGTCCTTATGAAAGCGGTACTTTTGAACTCCTCATCCCATTTTAGGTTAAGGCAAGAGGAATGTATATGATACTACTTATGACTAAAGCTTGTACCAACCTCATTAGGTTGTTCTCTTTCATCCTGTGGTGCCTGTTGGAAATGTGCGAAATAAGCCAGATTGTTTGTCAGGCGCTTTTTTCAAGTGCGCGTGCGGCTTTTATGTCTGGCCCATTGGCCTGAATCCTGACACCGAAAACACTGATACTTTGAACCGTCGTGATACGCTGCGCACTTCCTGCGAAAATGTGAATTTTTGGAAGGACCGAGTTTGCTTTGCGTCCTCTGCTGGTCGGACGGGTTTGCAGCAGCTCTGAATTTTGTGGGGAGCAACTCAAGCCTCTCGATCCGATGTACTACTCCACAAGCTGGATAGCCCGTTGTAGAGCGCCCTGTACATGCCCCTCGCTACCCCCGCCCACCCGGAGTGTGACATGATCGGCGTGAAGGCTGTGATAGCAGGAACTGAACGAGGTTATAGTTCAAGTGGCTGTGAAGACAAAATACAGCCTAGTTTAATAAAAAGCATTTTTTTCCCAGATAGCAATTTCACGTATTTTAGCACAAGCTTTGAGCAAATAATAGAAAATCTATAAAGGAAAACAAATGGAGCAGTGGCGATTACCCAGCGACTTTCCTGTGACGCCTCAATGACGTCACATGACCTTGTTTGCGTGGTTAGCGGACTCCGACAAAATCTAATGCAAAGAAACATGACTGGGTGAAACATGACTGAGGCTCGAGTTCCATTTCACCATCTCACTTCAGTGGTGGTAACGTGGAGTTAACCCACCTACAGCTCTGAACTTTAAGAAACACATGGTAGGTATAATGCTGGGAACAAACATTTACTGCATAGCAATGTTTCAGCAACACTAGATGTTCCGCCTTAATGGAAATCGAATGTAATTTTTTAAAGCTAACATCAGAATATCCCCTCGTCCAATTTCACAAAATTGCACATTACATACCTGCCAGAGATGACACCAAAAGAAAACAGACATTAAAGGGAGGCATAATTCCTTGTGGTGGGGATACGGACTCAAGCCATCAGTACATTTAGTGTTGACGTGAAATATTTTCATGCGTGGTATCGATGTTAACTTTTTCCAGTTTGCACGTTGCACCGTTGCTTTTGTACCAGGCAAGGGTGATGAATTCACTGGGGCGGGGCTTTAACATACTTTGCTTTTTTTTGCGTATTGTAACATGTGGGCAATCGCTGCTGTTTGTCATTTGATTTGCTTTCGCTACAGATTGCTCAACTGGAATGTAAATATGTTCACAGCTGTGAACAAGTTTGTATTTTCATATTTATCATTTCCTTCACGTTCTGGATTGTTTTGTTCATGGTGTAGAGCTAACCGTACGATACATAACTGTGAGGAACTTTCAAAATGCGACCATGTAACTTTGCTTCACAAACTTTTGTGTACTTCTGCAAGACGGCGGGCACGTTTGCCACATGTACGCACGTGACAAAGTTTAACGCACTCCAAAAACGTTTCGACAACATCCCGGTTAATTAATGGCACAAAACACCTTTATTTCCTTCGAACTTTTTTGGGCAGCAACGTGTAAGACATCGACATTGCAACCGCTCGTCTGGATGCATGATGCACACCGTTTAAAAGAATGACTGCACAGCGTGGCTGCTTCACAAATGCATGAGTTATTTAACCTTTGACAGAATAGCTTTTCGAAGTGCGTCAGCACCGAATCCTTCTCCTTTGCGAACATTATGCTCGGCCAAATGCACACGTTTTACCTCGGCTTTAAGAGCTCGAAAAACATACGTTCTCGCAGGCTTTTTGTAAGCAGTGCAACTTTGCTGTGCTTTCTAAACATCTCACCCGTACCGTTTGCTTGCTTTACCAACGCCATCGGATGACTAACGCTTCTTTCTTGGTCTGCCCGCATGGGCGTTTCGTCGCCGTCAATGTCATTGCTCTTTTTCCGCCTCTTCAGCCCTGTACTCACTCCACACTCCATTTCACAGCGTGTTCAAGGGGATGCGGGATGGTGCCAGAAGTCGGACGTCAGGCACATCGGCCAGGGAAGCAATGCCAACGCAGTGCGCCGCAGGCAATGACGCTACTGCGTCGGTGCTCGGCGTTACGTTCCACTCGCTATACCCGCTCTGTTCTTGTGTCCATCTGCATAATATGTCCGTGTATGAAGACGGCGCAGAATTTTGCCGACGTGTGCCGTATTTTGCTCACGCAATGATAGATAGACATGGCTGCGCAAAACAAAATCCCCGCATATAGCAAGCGCGTAATACCTAACGGTTTAGGAATTCCCGAAAACATCCAATCCCAAAGTCAATGAAGTACACGCCGCGAGGGATCAGTGGCTAAGGCGTTATGCTGCCGAACCCACAAATGAGGGTCCGATCCCGCCCAGGCTCCCTGCTTTCAGGTAAAAGCGAGAAGCGAAAACGTCAGTGTGGCGAGATCTTGGTGCAGGTTAATCGTCCTCAAGTAGCCGAAATTAATACATAGTCCTCTACAACGGCTTCCCTTATGTCCCCCGTGTAGCTTGGGCGCATCAAACACCATAAATAAGAGAATCAATGGAGTATTTGCATTTAAAAATTCAAATAGTGGGTAGGGCGGGATGATGAGACACAACCGTTTGTAAACACCTAGATGGGTTAAAATTATGGTCGCAGGGTGAAGGCAGGATTGTTAGAACCAACAACCGTGGCCTTGAGGGAGAGGCAGACTATCAAATATAAATAGAAATAAATGAACGCTCATTTAGCTGCTGTTCGTAGTTTCTTAGCAACGTTACTCAGACTGCTGCACGTGTGCTAGGTGCCCAAGGAAATAATTACGAAGAAGCCGTGGTGAGTCCCCTAAGCCCTGTGTCAACCAAAACGCTTGTCCCGTCTATAGCAAATATTCACAGCCTAATAATGAGTGTTTCCGTGGCCAAATTTTTTATAGACGCTATACATGTGTTTCATTTCTGGCCACCTGAAGACGTTCTGATTCCTCGTCAGCGAGTTGAATTTCACGAGAATTGCACCTACGTGACTCACTGTTGATTCATGCTGGAAGGAACTCCTAAATGTTAAAAATGAAGCATCGGCCCAACAATGCAAGAAAGTGTTTTTAAAAAGGAAGAAAAGCGGGGATGGTTGGTTTTTGTATACTAAGGTCATTGCATTAGCGTTGAGGTGGGGAGTAACAAAGAAGTATTTAGAAGAAAAAGAAAAGAGTGTATTTACTTTTTGTATTCCGCCTTTCAGCGCTAATACAATGCCCTCAGTGTTTTTCTATGGCCGTGCAAAGTTTGTTTATTGAATTTTGCTGGAAGGTCTACAGAGCCTATTCGCATATTTTGCACGTACCTAGACAGTTCGCGCTGATTGTTCGGGATAGCTATTTTGTTTCAACTTGGTGGTTATGTGATGACGTCATGCATATCGTTTAAGCCAGTGCACTGTCAGGACTTATGAGAAAAGTGCATCCTTCAAAGTACTACGACGACGATTATGGGGCTTTTTTGTGTGCTTAGCAGTGAGTCGTTTTCATTTTAACGGGCTAAATTCCGTCGCCGCATCACCAATGCTGGTACCCTGCGATGCTGGTGCGCTCCGGTCACATATACGTCACGGCGGCAAACATGAGGGTGGCCTAATGACTGGCGCCCTCTTCCTAGCTCAGAGCCCTACTGTCGGCACTTACACATATCTAAGCAGTTTGTGAGCTGCATGCGAGAAAACCACCACCGCAGCTTTTCTGATACAACTTAGCAGTCACGCTTGACAGACCACCCAACTGCCAGGGGCACCTGCTGCTAGTAGTGAGGCTAGTGCTGGTCTACTGACGAAGTTCCGCCAGTCATAAAGGAAACGAAAGCGCTCCCATAACCTCTAGCTCACCGGTCGATTTCACCGAAGCGGTCGACGGACGACACGTCTGGTGAAATGCTTGAGGAAGATAGCGTACGTCTGTTGGGAAGGATTTTTGCCTCGCGCGACTCCTAGCAGCGTAAAACGCAATCTCCCGCGAAAGCATCTGCGGAGCTATTAGTAAAGCCGCTAGCGCAAGTCCCGCGCCAAACCAGGTACAAAGTTGCCATTAAGCAGCCATAACATTAGAGCAGTATCACTTTCTGCAGGAGGATCGTACAGATTTCCTTAGTCGCGACTAAGAACTCTGCTGATATGATAAGCTTCAACAACTTCTGCTGTCAACTGGTCTTTTGTGAACAAAATGTCTCATTCTTCAAAACACGTCAGGCGAACTGGATGTGTAATGCATCAGGCGAACCAGATGTGTACGCCAGCCTTCTCTAACGCTGTACGAGGAGGAAAACGTTTTTTAGATGCCACCTAACTCTGCGAGTGGTTATCAGGCATTTACGCCGCTGTATCAGAGGTTTCAAATTTTCTTCGTTTTTTACCACATCAGATTGGACGTGTCGACCATATTTTTGGGTTGCTTTCCAATAAAGTACTAGTTGCGAGTCAGCGCCCGTCTTGTGGATTTTCTTCTGTGTCCCTCGTCGTTTATTGCTCTGTGTTACATTCCATCAGTAATACGGAACTGTTTAAGGCCGAACTTTGCCGTTACACAGCGTTCTTGTCTGAGCTCTCAGCTAGGCAGTTCCCGGCAAGACAACGGGTTTCGACCGCTGAAGGATATTTAGACGGAGTTGAAAGCATAGGATAGTTAGACGGAGTTGAAACTATGCAGTGACTTTCGCGCATTTTTAGCTATAGTGTCTAACTGAAGTTTGAAGTTTTCCTTTATGTTACTGATGTATCCAGTTATTGTAATGTAAATAGTTGTATATACACTCTTCAATTCCCTTCTTAAAACGCAAACGCCTCGAGTTCGTCAATTCGGCCACCCACCAGAGAACTTCAACGCCATCGCCCTGCGAGCCTCCTGCCAAATCAACCGGAGCCCGGGCGATTGGGTTCCTCGTTGGCACCGGATTTCGAGGAAACGAACATCTTCTACCTTTACTGGTCGCATGGCTTCTCTGTTTCCTAATTATTTAGCTTATTTCCTCATTATATAACTTATGAGTGTCCGTAAAAATGGTATCACTATGATTATAACGAGGCAATATTCCGAATTAACCAAACTTGTGTTTCGTCTGCATGGCCCCTTTAAGTATTGAGAGGCAGGATTATGATCACTGTTTATAAGACACTGTAACACTTGCGTTTGGCTATGGCTGCTAATCATGGTATTGGTATGAGCCGCAGAGACCTGCATGTTTATATGGGAGGGTCCCAACACAGCCGTGAAACAATCTGCCTTACGCACGTACACACATCAGGACGCCTCATCACCAGAGGGGTACTAATCTCCATACCCCCCCCCCACCCTCCTAAGACGTATCAGATATGCCGAAAGCAGTCGACGCTGTTCAAGGATTAAACTGTTCCACACTCATCCCGTGAACTTTGCTTATGCAGCTCGTGCCTGTGTTCTTAAGGTGTGTTTCTTACATTGGTATAAAAATAGTTTTCCTACATTATAGGGTAAAACAAAATCCAGGAAGCTCTATTGCTAAAACGGTTCCAGAATCAGCATCGCGCACTAAAAGGCCACATGAATCCTTCCACAGCCATTTGCAAAGGTTACTACAACTCGGTATACGAAATACTGAATCCGATTTCGCAAGGTTCTCGGCCTGTCACTTCAAAGAATTAATCTCAAGAGCAATACACGAGTGACAGCAAAATAGTTCTCGTTGGCGGGATCAAAACGAACGTGGTAATACACTCCCCTAATTGCCAACAGACTGCTTCCCGACGACCAGAAATAGGGCCCGTCGTTAATGACGTGTTATGTGGAAAATTGTATACAAAAGTGCTATTTTTGGGACTGGTTCAATGCATCGCCCATTTTTTTTAGTGCCAAGAGGCAATATTTTGAAATCTTTATTGGTATTTAGGAAATAATAGGAAAACTAGTATCGGCATCAGTGGAAATATGTTTTCACGGCGGATTTCACAGATATTTTTTTGCATTTTTACTGGTTTATAATACTTATGAATATTAAATTTTTAATAATTTCTCATTGCAAAATGAACGGGTTAATCAGTTAAGAAACAAATGTAAATCACCTCGTAGAAAATGTATCTAATAAAAGCACAAAGATAAATTTATTACACTCAAACAAAAAGGGGAATTAATTTTGAACGCCAAACTATTGCTAAAAGAAACCTTCAGCACATATTGTTAGACTTACAGCTGTTCGTATTGTACCGAGGACGAAAATGTAGACGTCAACGTCTACGAAAACTTGAAATAGAGGAAAATTTCCTCGAACGATGTGCTTATTTATTGCTCCTGTCATATCCTGGCATAAAAATATTGGTGCTAATTGGCAATGCATTGTACCTTTCTTGTGTAAGTACTGCCAGTTCACAGAAGTGTAAAGTGCATGAACTACGGAAAACCAGACAGAGCATAGCACATGGACCAGCGTGAACTCATGACTACCGTTTATATAAGACAAGATGCAATATAAGTACGAACAAGAACTGCGCAACTAGGCACGCGCGACAAAATACGGGATCTTACAGGCTGCACAACCTGACATCACTTTTCAAAGCCTCGTATGTAGCTGTTTGGTAGAAAAACTAACTTACCGGAAACACAACTATCTCGGCTACGACACGACACCAACAACTCCGCCTAATAAACTTATTAATTGTTCGAAATGGCATGGTAAAGGGCTCGAAAAGTGGCAAATAACATACGACGATCTTCAGAACTTGCTTGCATGTTTGTTTTGGGGCTTTGTGCTACGTTTCCGCTCGCCTAAAGAGGGGTTCACAGAGCGGTAATCTTACAAAAGACGGGTATGTAAAACTAGTACAGAATTTTAACGGTTAGGTTACGAAATGGCAGTATTTTTGGCTTACTGGAAGTGGAACTCCATCCCACAGAGAAAACGTGTGACGTAAAAGCTGACACAGCTAGACTGACGGTTGTGAAAATCGAAATCCTTCGCCTCCCTTGTAGTGTAGCCGGTTAAAACTAACTGCATTGTTAAGATTGCCTGTGGAATAGTTTTTTGGACTTAGGCTGTCTTGTAGTTGAGTGGCAGTGTAAGGTTCCACTCCAAACGACTTCCATACGACCGAGACTAGTCAAGTGCAGAGGAGTATCAGAAGCACCAACAAGCCTGTGGGTTCGTGGAGCAACAGGCGATAAGGACTCCGCCAGTCTTGGTGCCTTTTTCGCGGCCGCAAAAAGTCACCCGCTCCGCCGTTTGCTGCTACTTTTCTGCTCCAGAAAGTACAGCGCTTTCGAAAAGACTGACCATTTTGGGTTTTATTTTACGTAATTTTCGTTGCTTCTTCGCATCTATACACTGTGGGCACTGACGTTATACAATACGTCATCATTGGTTATCATCACAGCTTTGCTTTCATGTCGCTAAGTATTGAGGGAATATCGTACATACGGGCCCTCTCACTTTGAAGTCTTGCCTAGATACACGCTTTCCTGTATCAGATATGTTTTAGGGAAAATATTTACCATTTCTTTCAGACGAAAGTTGAGAGAAGCACCAAGGCTTTAAGTGCGTCTAACCTTGGCTGACACTGCGTGTAATCAGTCTTCAACCTTTTAAAGGCCCAAATGCAAACGAAGAACAAGCCTATGCGACTATTATTCGCTCAAAAAGTAAACGCATCGATAAGCGTTCTAAAGGGATACCAATACTGGGTTTATCAGATAAAGATATACTATTTTACTCCTTCTTCACGATCTACGAACTGTTCCTTTTTGGCAATTTTCAAGGACCCAATTTGACACTATGGAAGCGCGGTGTCATGCACGTGCCTTGTGTGCAGATATCTTATCAGAGCTCTTCGGTCACCCAACCGGTCTATGGGCAGACGCATTAATTTTTTACAGTATGCCACTGGACCACTTAGAAAACTTTCCCTTTGAAGTGCAACTTAGATATATAAGATATAATTTCGAAGATCTGCCTACGAGTAGCACTATAAAATCACCGCCCTTCTATGCCACCCTCATCGAGCTGCATAGTAGGCAGTGCATAGACAGTTTAGTGGATTATTCGAAAGTGTCCGTTTGATGTGTTGGAACACCAAATGACTCACTTGTGATGGCGCTGGGTGATATTTCCCGAGGGTTTCAAACATAACCAGAAAAAAATTACAAATGCTCGAAGCCTCCTCGATGCCTGGCTTCAAAAAAACACGACTGGAGTGTAATTTTAATAATATTTTTGCGTTATACCGGACATTGTCGACTGCACTCTGTTCTATATTACCATATTTTACCTCTCTAAATGCTCTAAAACACCACATCCGCAAGTAAGATAACTGTGGTAAAATAATTCCTTAACATTAGTTACACGACACAGACAGATCTACTGAAAGGTAAAATTTTTATAGATTTTGGTGCACGCAACAAATCCTTTTTTTCTGCTCCACCTTCGCTGCACGCACTAAGCTGAAGTGAGGAATTTTTTATTAAGCTATAAAGGGCATTCAATCAGGCTACGACCGCACGCACGCCATGGCGGACCCAGACAGGCCATTCCTGCAATTGTTCACCTGCCCGCAGGGTATCTTTTACTGCGCCATGCGCCATGCCGCATTGTCTTCGGTTCTGGCAGGTGGCGGTTTTTCTGAAGTATTGTATACATTCGGTGTTAAGAGCAAGATGTCTTTGTAATTACCACCTGCTGCCTCTTAAGAAACACATATTAAAAGGCAAATAAACTTCGGCGGGAGCGTTTGAAGCCTACGCGAGGAGCTGCGGGGCGCGCATCGTGCAGCAGCTGGCGCCATATTCATTCCGACACATGTCGGTGGTGATGATGATGATGATGATGATTGCTATTGGTTTCCCCTTTGTAGTGGGGTGCTGACATGTCATCTTACCAAAAAGAACCAATATACCCACGTTTTACCCCCTTGGTTTAATACTAGCGCTGCTTAGGGCTGGCACAAAAAGCTTATTAGGCACAAAATACTCTTTTTGTTACAGGTGTTAACTGTCCTAGACAATGTTATCCTCTCTGCTTTTCATCCACCAGCACTCTAATTTCTTTTCGCCCCCTCGACTTCCTCTGTGCTACCCTTAAAACCTAGGGCTTTTGGAAGCCGAATATTTCCCTCATGTAGATTTCGATGGCTACCCTCACATTCCAACACTAAGTGCCGCATAGTTTTTGTTTCGTTTCCGCAGACCACGCATACCCCATCATTTTGTGAATACTTCCCCACAAAGCTCTTAGTTCGCAAGCAACCTGTTCTAGCCTCAAAAAGCAAAGCACTGCCCTGGGAATTATCGTAGAAATTTTCCTTTCTGATGTTCAATTTCTCAGCTCTGTACATCTCTAACGATGTTCTGGCTTCCATTTGTTCTCGCCATTGGTTCGTTTCAATCTGCCTTGTCTCTTTTAAATGCAGAGCATTTCAGTAACTCCCGATGTCACCCGCGTTGACGTCCGTAGTCCGCACCGCACCACTCCCTACTATATAAAAAAAAAACTATCCGGCGCCCGGTTTCGATCCCTCGACCCTGCGGGCGGAACGCAATGTACATGGTGCTCTACCCAGCGCACCACAAAGCCGACACAGATTGGGATGCTATGAACGCGCCTTATATCGTTGACTCATTCAAATTACTGCTGACGAGCGCTCTCTCGTCAGCAGTTGCCACAAGTGGAACAACACAAACGTAACGCAAACTACTTAACGTCGTGCGCCCCCGGAAATGCTCTGCATTTGATCGTGCCCTTCGCGAGGGGGATGTTTCACTGCGTCTTCTCTCGGTTGCGGGACCCGTGGCGCCATCTGGCGGAGGCGCGGCACAACTCGTAGCACTTTGTTTGAAAAAGCGCCTCGAAAGCGCGGCAAATATAAAATAGGGATGACGCGCTTTCGAGGCAATCTGCCGACGCGGCTGCTTTGTGTACAGACTCGGCGGCGAGCGTCCCGGTATTCTGGTGCCGACTTTCTTTGAAAAAGCGCCTCGAAAGCGCGGCAAATATGAAATAGGGATGACGCGCTTTCGAGGCAATCCGCCGACGCGGCTGCTTTGTGTACAGACTCGGCGGCGAGCGGCCAGGGATTCTGGTGCCGACTTTTATTTTGCTTCCTTCCTCTGCCTCTCTTTCTCTGAATTTTCTCACTCGCTCTATCTCGGCTCCTCGTGCCAGAGGCCCTCAACGTAGATTTCAGAATGCGCGTAGCTTTCATTATGGCTCTCTTGTGTGATGGCGCATACGACTCCTGGTTCTTAGGCTTGTGAGTGGAAGGTTTTATTTTGGTTACCCTGGCTGTTTTGGATTCTCCACTGTTTCTGGATTTCATGGTTAGCTTTCTAGTCTTCCGTAACCTCTGCGTGCGCATGCTTTTCAAGTATAGGTACCTAAACATCCCCCTCGCGAGGGGCACGATCAAATGCAGATCATTTCCGCGGGGGGCGCGCCTGCAAGTCGTATGGGTTACGTATTGGTTGTTGTTGTTAAAATTGATGTCTTCCAGCGTAGACATTGTCGATGAAGTCGATGGTGAAACGTGATACGTGCCGTGAACCCCCTGCCATGGCTATGACGCAACGTGGAGCGGCTGTGACGCAACGTGGCGCGGCTATGACGCAACACAATTCAACACAATCCACTTTAATCCAATCCAATCCAAATCCAAACCAATCCAAGCCGAGCCAAGCCAAGCCAAGCCAAGCCAAGCCAAGCCACGCCAAGCCAATTCAAGCTAATCCAATCGAATCCAATCCAATGCTCCTCACGAAAGAGTGTTATAGCGCCGAAATCGCGCCACCACACGAACGCGTGATGTTGACGTCACGATCACGCTACAGATGTTAGCGACCGGAGCGCGCTCGAACGACATATGTGGTTTAAGCGCGAACCGACCACGGCGAGAGAGCGCGATGCGAGCGCCCCCACCTGTTCTTGCGCGCGAACCGGCTGTTGCTCAGCGCGAACCCAAGGGTGTTGCGCACGTCCCCACCTGTTGTGCGCGCGAACCGAACGCGGCGAGAGAGGGTGTTGAGCGGAGAGAAGGAGAGGAGGACGCGGGGGAGAGGGCGCACCTGTGGCCGACGGTTGAATGAGTCAAGGATACAAGGCGCGTTCATAACCTTCCATTCTGTGTCGGCTTTGTGGCGGAGTGGGTAGAGCACCATGTACCTTCCGTTCGGCCCGCAGAATCGTGGGATCGAAACCTGGCGCCGGTAAGTATTATTTTTTTATATAGTGCAGGGGGAGCGATGTGGACTACGGACGTCAACGCGGGTGACATCGTGAGTTACTGAAATGCTCTGCATTTAAAACCTTAGCTGTACACCTTCGTTGATCCATTCCTCTCTACCTCATCTCAAAACATATTTTACTCTGTGCTTCTCGGCCTTCAAACGACGCCCAGCCTATATCTCCCTGTTCTGCTTCGTTAGTTGTTTTTCCATGCGCGTCAAAGGCCAAACGTCCTACCGTGCTTCAGTGAACAAGCCAGCTCTTCCCGACGACGCGAGTAGTGGGCACTGGGGAGCTTCTCTCACATTTTAGCCTAGAAACTGCAGAGTCATAAATCCCCATATTCGTAAACCAATCGAACATTATTCCTTAAGTACTGGTTGGTAATTGTGGAATAAAATTCTTCCGGTGCTTTATTGGCGAACACATACTGGAAGTGCGATTTCTGTAACTGTTTCAGAGAAATATGTTCGAGATTCTTTAGTGCAGTGCCTATTTACACCTCCCGAACCAAATTATCACATTGTGCCAAGAAGCATTTTTGTGCGCTTCCTTCAGGATCTTCACTTCCTGTTTAGTAACTACCGCTTCGTTACCAGCAAAATAACTGTTGGTATACATAAGCACCAGCGCCACTTTTGGCACACTTCAGGGATTCATTTTGAGCCACAGGAGGTGCATAAGAAAGCGCCGCATTGCTTCTTTCGTAAAATTGTACCACGAGCGATGCCACATAAAACTGAGGATTAGTCCACAGCAGAAGTGAAGTTAAAGTGCGTGACTTTTCTACATTAAAATTTCTGCTAACATGTAATTTGGAAAATACTAAAGAAGATCGGAACAAGACATGTTTTACAATCATGAAAGACAGGAAAGTTCCAGAGAGAATATACCTCTACTTCAAGACCAGACAACTCGGACCAATGAGAGCGCGTTGCAATGGCTTTAGAAACCCACCATACAGCCTTGGGGCAATACGTTTAACAAAATTTCGTAAGTACTAAAAAACGAAGCCTATACGAAAAAACGAAGCCTAAAAAACGAAGCTTATACTTACGTCATCTCAACCCGCAGAGATGACGTAAACAGCGGCAGACCTGATGTTCCCATTGATTGATTGATTGTAGGGTTTAACGCGCCGACGCAACGCAGGCGATGAAGCGCGCCGTAGTGGAGGGCTCCGGATTAATTTGGACCACCTGGGGATCTTTATCGTGCGCCGAAAGCTCGTACACACGGGCGTTTTTGCCTTTCGCCTCCATCAGAAAAGCGGCCGCCGCGCTGATGTTCCAACAGTCACCTGAAGAACAAAACGACAACCGCCCACACAAGCAATCAAAGAAACCCGTAAAACCTTTCTTTATACATTAACTGTCAGAGGTCAAAAATAAAAATTAATTTAAGGAATGTTTTAAGCTCTATCTACATTAGGAAGCCCGCAAGCCGAAGCGCCTCTGGCGATTGCGATAGTTGTTGCAAGTTGGTCGTAGCCACTCTGGCTCCTGCGGCCGCGATGCTCCATTTGTGTAATTTAGTGTTCCTGCTAGACGAAACCATTGCCCCACTCGACTGAGGTCGCTGTTTGCGAAACATGAAACATCATGAAGTGGTGCAAGAAAAATGAGAGACAGAAACTCGTCTTTTGGCTACTTTCTCCGCAACTAAAGCATCGTTCGCCTCAGAATAAACGCTAAGACGGGTACGGGACAATTGAACTTTCGTCTGAACCTAACTTCCTAGTTGCCTTCAGCGCCCATTCGAAACACGCCGAAGCTGCTTCTTACGTGGACGATTTCAGCCTTTATGATTTCCAGTCAAACATGTCCAGAATCAGAGCTGCTTGCTAATCAGGAGCTCTGCAACACAAAATTGTGGTTCAAAACTGATAAGCTTGTATTAAACTCTGAATCAAACACACTTTATATAAAACCAACTTAGCCTGGCCTATGCAGCTTGAACGTTGGATGAATAAAAGTACCAGGTTCCTACACATCACTACTGAGGTGTAACATTGGATTCGTCTTTGCACTGGGCTCTTCATATCGTACAAATAACAAAGAAATTAACATTTGGCTGCTTCACGCTGGAAATGACACGCAAGCACTTTTTCCCTGCTGTTTTAAGCCGCGTTTACTTTACAGTTTTTTACAGTGTTTCATTGACATTTGAATTATTGCCTAGAGTCATGGAGGTTCACCTACGTGTTTTACTGCAAATAGCACAATGGTTTCAGAACTCAGAAATGAGCTAACTGTACTATTCGCCGAAATAAAGATATTGCCGTTTGAGAGAGCCAGGAGCTCTAATGCTGCCATAATTATTCACAAAATCATTCACCAAACACAAACCATACCACTCACTAACCCTCATTACACGCAAACAAGGTACAAGCCATGCTGAACATGCTGAGCAGCCGATATTACTTAATGTATATAGCCAGCGCCTATTATCTTCCATGGGAGCGAAAATATGAAATAACATACCAAACTCTATCACAATATTTTCAAATATTTCGTTGTCCCTAAAACATTCCTTCACAATTCAAGTACAATAACCCAGAACTTTTAATTTGCACGTAAGAATCATTGCCGTGAGAACAGGCAGACCGTGAGAACCTGATGACAATTATTTTCCAAAATACAATTTTCAAAAACCACCCGTGAAATTGGTGATATATCCTTTGCTGCAACAGCTACCTATTGTACATGAACGTGGTTTTGTTGGATAAAAGCCCTATTTCGCAGCAACATCGTTATTCCAATGCATTGCAACAGTTCGCATACTAGCACGAAAATAGAATGTCCTCCCCATTTTTAAGTTCCGAGTTGCAACACTGCCCTTCCTTCAATAATTCCCGAGTAGGGCAGTGGCTAAAAATAGAAAAATACCTAAATTTTTAAAATACCTCCTCCGGTCTTGCTCTTGGCTTAGACGTGCTCTTAGCTTTCAGGCTAACATAGCAAATTCAGGAGTTTTTCAATAGTTTGTCACCTTCCTTTCGCGGCAGCAATCAGGCCTCAGCAAGCCTTCGCTGCTTTACCACTTTAGCTTGTGCAAAGACACGCGAGTTCCATACAGAAACAGTCCCCAGTATGGAACTACAATAAAAATAAAAAAAACCATCATGAAACGAGCATTGATTTCCTAAGTTACGTTGATTGAACGCTTTTATTTTTGGCTAGAAACTTTGAAAGTTTCGTACTTGCGTCAATATCATATTTCAAGCAGCAAAATGTTAAGCGTTGCTTCTGCGAATCATGGTCTTTTTGTCTCATCCCGAATGTTCAGGCCATTTCGCAGTTCAACTAACGTCTGGATTCGAACACGTGATCAGTAGAGACCGAAACTTTAGGCACAAAACATTGAGGTTATAGGCGCCTATATAAGGTACCGGAACGTGACATTTAGGCAAATATAGGCCCAAAATACTGTCATGTGGGCACATATAGGCTCAAGAAGTGTTTACTTCAGCAGCGTATTTTACAAAAAAACTTTGTACTTGCCGTAAAAAGTCTTGGGTTGTGGAAAATTAATTTTATTTTCTTCGTGAGAATGAGCCAAGCATGAGTTGCTATTTTAACAGATATACGTGAAAAGTTTGGTGCTTCGGCAACAAATGACGAGCTCAAAAGCCATGACAAATGAGACCCATCTCAAAAATTTGCTGCTTAAAGTTTTACCTCCTTTCAGTAGTAATTGTGTTCGAAAAAACAACGCACTATGTTCACTGATATTTTGGGAGCGTGCTGATACTTAGGGAAGCTCCATGACCTGAATCAATCTGGAATATCATGTTTCCTGCTCCGAACCTTCGGCAGTTCTTTTAGCACAGAGAATCCAAGAATTTTATGTCACACGGAATAGCAAAATGTCATACAGGAGTGGCTTTATCAAGAATCGGTCCTTCGGAATAGTGGCTGGCCTGTGCTGGACCTTCGGAATGAGCTCAGCATTCCCAGTCAGAATGGTGCCCAAGCTCTCAGCTGCGGAAGTGCTTTCTGTTAAGAACGTGAAATGAGCACACGAATGTGCTAAGTCACGTTCAGGTGAATCAAGGGGTGGATAATTATGAGCTGCGAAACATTGGTCAGTTGCAAAGCAGTTAATACCACCGGCAGGTGTTTTTGTACTAGTTTTCCGCCCTTACTCAGGTAGAAGACGTTCAATTGGTAACGGCTACTTCAAAACACAACTGCACCTTGAAGAAAGATCTTAAAGGCAGGTATTTATTCGTTGACAGAGCAGAACGACCTCTTCAGCTCTTCACAATTCCGATGAATCTCCATGGTTAGTGCAGGGCAGTGCAATCATTCCGTACCAAATTACGGAGCTCTTCGGTTCAGCCGGGGCAGATGAAAAGCGTAGCTGCGGGAATAACACCATTTGGTAAACGTGCACTATATGTATGCCGGTTGTCAATATTAGAATGCAAGAAAGATTCTTTGCAACCAACTGTCTTATTGGAAGGCTTCCATATGCCCTTCAGGGTTACGCGGAACGGAAAATAGCGACTGTCACGACTAGAGTACTGAAAAGCGGCTAGATGTTCCCTCCTAGAAGCTCCGACCACCGTTCCTTTTTCGTCCTACACCTGCCTTGTCTTGCCAACTGGCGGTGTACCCGTGATTTTAGGTTGACTCATGACGCTGCCGTGGCGTCACCTTACAAATATGGTGTGTCAGATTTCAACATGACTTTCACCTCAGAGGCGTCTTTGATCTTGAGCTGCATGTTCACGGTTGTGTCGCGTTCATTTCCTGCATTGGTTGCTTTTTATTGTATAAGCAATAGATAGGGCCCATCGGCAAAAGCTTTCGCCCTTGGTCCGCGAACCCAGTGCGTCAGAAAGACATTGAAAAACACAGGTCGTGTGGACGGGGGGAAGGGGGGGGGGACGTCGATAGCGTTGGCTGCGGTGTCGCTGCGTACGCCCGGTGTGGCTCGGCCGGTGTAGCGAGGTCGAAGTGTCGGCGGCTCGAGCACGGTTTGCGTTTCTCTATGTGTTTGGCACGGCCCGCGGATATTTCTCGCAAACGGCGTGCGACAAGCACTGATTTGCGCGGATCTGAAGCGAGACCAGTTTTTTCAGGCTGTTGACTCAAAAAATAAAAAGGTACATTTACCACAAGAAGGCATTTAGGCTTTAAAAAGCCCTGTTGAGCCAAGGCGTGGTGGGAACAGAAAAATAAAGCTCGTCGTGGAACAGGGGAAGAGGATTAATTTTCGTGGAACCCAGGACGGGCGTTGGATGTTTGACCGGGCGAGGGGCGAGCGTCGTGCAGCCAGAGGCGAGCTCTGAGCGTGATCTGTGCGCTCAGCATCTCCGTCGCGTCGAGATTTCTTCGTCGTCATCTTCATGCATGCTCTGGAGAGCCATGGCGACGATATTTTCCACAAATTCCGGGCAGTGAGAACATGGCTAGGCGCGAATTTCAAGAAGTTAACGTCTTTGTATGAGTCTGGTTGTCATAAGTCCATCTTGCAGCTTGATCTTGCAAGAACGGATGACACCATCGGTTTTTTTTTTGTAGACCTTCTGAAGTCAAGCTAGTTTCCACATTTGTAGCGGCGCCTTTTCTTGGTACACTAACACCAATTCCCCTACTTTGACTTCAGTGGCCGCTTTCTCCGCTCTGAGGTGTGCTGACCGAAGCTGCAAATGGTATTCTATCATCCACCTTGCCGAGAAGTGTTCTGTCAAACATTCACAATAGTGATACCGCCGCACAGACTCTTTGCGCGAACATGTGGTTGTGGTGTTTCCCGAGTCGTTCTTGGTAGGCACACGTATGAGTCTGCAACCAATGAGGAGATCGTCAGTAGTGAGCATACCTCGGCAAAGTTGGCGCGGCTCACTCAAACTCACTCACAATTTTTTTCCGAATCACCACTCACTCAAACTCAGACTCAATGCTGAGCAGCACATCTGCGCTCACTCAAACTCATACTCACATTGAGCGCAAAACTCAGAACTCACTCGGACTCAAAACTCAAAATGTACTCAGAACTCAAAATGTACTCAAACTCAAAATGTAATCAAAACTCAAAATGTACTGAAACACAAAATGTACTCAATCTCAGTATGGACTCAAAACTCAAAATGTACTCAAAACTCAAAATGTACTCAAACTCAAAGTGTACTCAAACTCAAAATGGACTCAAAACTCAAAATGGACTCAAAACTCCAAATGTACTCAAAATTCAAAATGCACTCAAAACTCAAAATATACTCAAAACTCAGAATGTACTCTAACTCAAAATGGACTCAAAACTCAAAATGTACTAAAACTCAAAATGTACTCAAAACTCAAAATGTACTCAAACTCAAAATGTACTCAAAACTCAAAATATACTCCAAACTCAAAATGTACTCAAACTCAAAATGTACTCAAAACTCAAAGTGTACTCAAACTCAAAATGTACTCAAAGCTCAAAATGTACTCAAAACTCAAAATGTACTCACACTCAAAATGGACTCAAAACTCAAAATGCACTCAAAACTCAAAATGAACTCAGAACTCAAAATGGGCTGAGAACTCAAAATGAATTCAGAACTCAAATGGCATCACAGAGATTGAGACAGTGAGAGAGTGAGAGTGTGAGAGTGAGAGTGTGAGAGTTAGAGTGAGAGTGAGAGTGACTGTGAGAGAGTGAGAGTGTCAGAGTGAGAGTGTGAGTTGGAGTGTGAGTGAGAGTGAGTGAGAGTGTGAGTGTGAGTGTGAGTGTGAGTGAGAGTGCGAGTGTGAGTGAGAGCGCGAGTGTGAGTGAGAGTGGGAGTGAGAGTGGGAGTGAGAGTGGGAGTGTGAGTGAGAGTGGGAGTGTGAGTGAGAGTGACTGAGAGTGTGAGTGTGAGTGAGAGTGTGAGTGTGTGACTTAGAGTGAAAGTGAGAGTGAGTGAGAGTGAGTGAGAGTGTGAGTGTGGGTGTGAGTGAGAGTGAGAGTGTGTGTGTGAGTGTGAGTGGGAGTGCGAGTGAGAGTGAGAGTGAGAGTGTGAGTGAGAGTGTGAGTGGAGTGAGAGTGAGAGTGTGAGTGAGAGTATGAGTGTGCCTGTGAGTGAGAGTGTGAGTGTGAGTAAGAGTAAGAGTGAGAGTGAGAGTGTGAGTGTGAGAGTGACAGTGAGAGCGTGAGTGAGAGTGAGTGTGAGTGTGAGTCTGGGTGTGAGTGTGACTGAGAGTGAGAGTGTGAGTGAGAGTGTGAGTGAGAGTGAGGGTGTGAGTGAGGGTGTGAGTGAGAGTGAGTGTGAGTGTGAGTGTGAGTGTGAGTGTGAGAGTGAGAGTGAGAGTGAGAGTGTGAGTGTGAGTGAGAGTGATTGTGAGATTGTGAGTGTGAGTGGAGTGAGTGTGAGTGTGAGTGAGATTGTGAGTGAGTGTGTGAGAGTGTGAGTGTGAGTGTAAGTGTAAGTGAGAGTGTGAGTGTGAGTGAGAGTGTGAGTGTGAGTGAGGATGAGGGTGTGAGTGTGAGTGAGAGTGAGAGGGAGAGGGAGAGGGAGATTGAGAGTGAGAGTGTGAGTGTGAGTGAGAGTGAGAGTGAGATTGAGAGTGAGAGTGTGAGTGAGAGTGAGAGTGCCAGTGTGAGGGTGAGTGAGAGTAAGAGTGTGAGTGTGAGTGAGAGTGAGAGCGTGAGTGTGAGTGAGAGTGACAGTGTGAGTGTGTGTGAGAGTATGAGTGTGGGTGTGAGTGTGACTGTGAGTGAGAGTGTGAGAGTGTGAGAGTGAGAGGGTGAGAGGGTGAGAGTGACAGTGTGAGTATGAGTTGAGTGTGAGTTGAGTGTGAGTGAGAGTGTGAGTGTGAGTGAGTGGAGAGGGGGTGAGAGTGAGAGTGTGAGTGTGAGTGTGTGAGAGTGTGAGAGTGTGAGTGTGTGAGAGTGAGAGTGTGAGTGTGAGTGAGAGTGAGAGTGAGAGTATAAGTAAGAGTGTGAGTGTGAGTGTGAGTATGAGTGAGAGTGAGAATGAGAGTGTGAGTGTGAGTGTGAGTGTGAATGAGAGTAAGAGTAAGAGTGTGAATGTGAGAGTGAGAGTGTGAGTGTGAGTGTAAGTGAGAGTGTGAGTGTAAGTGAGAGTGTGAGTGTGAGTGAGAGTGTGAATGAGAGTGAGCGTGAGAGTGTGAGTGAGTGTGAGTGAGAGTGAGAGTGAGAGTGAGTGTGAGAGTGTGAGTGTGAGTGAGAGTGTGAGTGTGAGTGAGTGGAGAGAGGGTGAGAGTGAGAGTGTGAGTGTGAGTGTGAGTGTGTGAGAGTGAGAGTGTGAGTGTGAGTGAGAGTGAGAGTATGAGTATGAGTATGAGTGTGAGTGTGAGTGAGAGTGAGAGTGAGAATGCGAGTGTGAGTGTGAGTGTGATTGAGAGTAAGAGTAAGAGTGTGAATGTGAGAGTGAGAGTGCGAGTGAGAGTGTGAGTGTGAGTGTAAGTGAGAGTATGAGTATGAGTATGAGTGTGAGTGTGAGTATGAGTGAGAGTGAGAATGAGAATGTGAGTGTGAGTGTGAATGAGAGTAAGAGTAAGAGTGTGAATGTGAGAGTGAGAGTGTGAGTGTGAGTGTAAGTGAGAGTGTGAGTGTGAGAGTGTGAGTGTGAGTGAGAGTGTGAGTGGAGTGAGAGTGAGAGTGTGAGTGAGAGTGAGAGTATGAGTGCGCCTGTGAGTGAGAGTGTGAGTGTGAGTAAGAGTAAGAGTAAGAGTGAGAGTGAGAGTGTGAGTGTGAGAGTGACAGTGAGAGCGTGAGTGAGAGTGAGTGTGAGTGTGAGTCTGGGTGTGAGGGAGAGTGAGAGTGTGAGTGTGACTGAGAGTGAGAGTGTGAGTGTGAGTGAGAGTGAGGGGGTGAGTGAGAGTGAGTGTGAGTGTGAGTGTGAGAGTGAGAGTGAGAGTGTGAGTGGGAGTGAGAGTGATTTTGAGATTGTGAGTGTGAGTGGAGTGAGTGTGAGTGTGAGTGAGATTGTGAGTGAGTGTGTGAGAGTGTAAGTGTGAGTGTAAGTGTGAGAGTGAGTGTGAGTGTGAGTGTGAGTGAGGATGAGGGTGTGAGTGTGAGTGAGAGTGAGAGTGAGAGTGAGAGTGAGAGGGAGATTGAGAGTGAGAGTGTGAGTGTGAGTGTGAGTGTGAGTGAGAGTGAGATTGAGAGTGAGAGTGTGAGTGAGAGTGAGAGTGAGAGTGACAGTGTGAGTGTGAGTGAGAGTGAGAGTGTGAGTGAGAGTGACAGTGTGAGTGTGTGTGAGTATGAGTGTGGGTGCGGGTGTGAGTGTGAGTGAGAGTGTGAGAGTGTGAGAGTGAGAGGGTGAGAGGGTGAGAGTGAGCGTGTGAGTGTGAGTTGAGTGTGAGTTGAGTGTGAGTGAGAGTGTCAGTGTGAGTGAGTGGAGAGAGGGTGAGAGTGAGAGTGTGAGTGTGAGTGTGTGAGAGTGTGAGTGTGTGAGAGTGAGAGTGTGAGTGTGAGTGGGAGTGAGAGTGAGAGTGAGAGTATAAGTAAGAGTGTGAGTGTGAGTGTGAGTATGAGTGAGAGTGAGAATGAGAGTGTGAGTGTGAGTGTGAATGAGAGTAAGAGTAAGAGTGTGAATGTGAGAGTGAGAGTGTGAGTGTGAGTGTGAGTGTAAGTGAGAGTGTGAGTGTAAGTGAGAGTGTGAGTGTGAGTGAAAGTGTGAGTGAGAGTGAGCGTGAGAGTGTGAGTGAGTGTGAGTGAGAGTGAGAGTGAGTGTGAGAGTGTGAGTGTGAGTGAGAGTGTGAGTGAGTGGAGAGAGGGTTAGAGTGAGAGCGTGAGTGTGAGTGTGAGTGTGTGAGAGTGAGAGTGTGAGTGCCAGTGAGAGTGAGAGTGAGAGTATGAGTATGAGTATGAGTGTGAGTGTGAGTATGAGTGAGAGTGAGAATGCGAGTGTGAGTGTGAGTATGGATGAGAGTAAGAGTAAGAGTGTGAATGTGAGAGTGAGAGTGCGAGTGAGAGTGTGAGTGTGAGTGTGAGTGTGAGTGTAAGTGAGAGTATGAGTATGAGTGTGAGTGTGAGTATGAGTGAGAGTGAGAATGAGAGTGTGAGTGTGAGTGTGAATGAGAGTAAGAGTAAGAGTGTGAATGTGAGAGTGAGAGTGTGAGTGTGAGTGTAAGTGAGAGTGTGAGTGTAAGTGAGAGTGTGAGTGAGAGTGAGAGTGTGAGTGAGAGTGAGAGTGTGAGTGTGAGTGAGAGTGTGAGTGTGAGTGAGAGTGTGAGTGAGTGGAGAGAGGGTGAGAGTGAGAGTGTGAGTATGAGGGTGAGTGTGTGAGAGTGTGTGTGTGAGAGTGAGAGTGTGAGTGAGTGAGAGTGAGAGTGAGAGTATGAGTGTGAGTGTGAGAGTGAGAGTGTGAGTGAGAGTGAGAGTGTGAGTGTGAGTGAGTGGAGAGAGGTGAGAGTGAGAGTGTGAGTGTGAGTGTGTGAGAGTTAGAGTGAGAGTATGAGTATGAGTGTGAGTGTGAGTGTGAGTATGAGTGAGAGTGAGAATGTGAGTGTGTGAGTGTGAGTGTGAATGAGAGTAAGAGTAAGAGTGTGAATGTGAGAGTGAGAGTGCGACTGAGAGTGTGAGTGTGAGTGTGAGTGAGAGTGTGAGTGAGAGTGAGCGTGAGAGTGTGAGTGAGAGTGAGTGTGAGTGTGAGTGAGAGTGAGAGTGAGAGTGTGAGAGTGAGAGTGTGAGTGAGAGTGAGAGTGAGAGTGTGAGTGAGAGTGAGAGTGAGTGTGAGTGTGAGTGTGAGTTGAGTGTGAGTGAGAGTGTGAGTGACACTGTGAGTGTTTGAGAGTGAGAGTGTGAGAGTGACTGTGAGAGTGGGAGTGTGAGTGGGAGTATGAGTGAGAGTGTGAGTGTGAGCGAGAGTGTGAGTGTGAGTGAGAGTGAAAGTGTGAGTGTGAGTCTGAGTGAGTCAGTGAGTGTGAGTGTGAGTGAGTGAGTGAGCATGTGAGTGTGAGTGTGAGTGTGTACCTTTTTCTATATACCTTTTGCTATATCCTCATAATTATAACCAGAAAGCATTTTTATATTTGTTTAACGTGATCCCCCTCAACCAGGCCCTTAATTTGATACCCCACACAATCTAGCAGGGTCATATGGTATTATTACCAGTCAAAATAACCATGACTCTCACAACTGTAACCAGGACGCATTATTGAGGTGTCCGACGTGATTCCCCTAACTAGAACCTTCAATTTGACACCCCACATGCTTCAGCGGCCTCACCTTGAATTTAACGCAATCTATGACTCATAATGACTCCCTCATGATTCGAACTACGAAGCCTTTTTTTATTTGTACTATGTGATTCCCCTCGTCAAGACCGTAAATTTGATACCCTACACGCCCTAGTGGGGTCACTTCGCATTTTACCCCAATATAAGACTCACCATGACAATCTAATAGTTATAACCAGGAAGCATTTTGGTATTTCTCCCACGTGATTCCGCTCATCAAGGCCATTAATTTGATACCCATCACATCCTAGCGGAATCAATTTGAAATTAAACCAATCAATGACTAACCATGACTATCTCACGATATAGCCCTACCACATTTTTGTCCCACGTGATTTCCCTTATCGGAACCTTCAAATTGATGCCCCGGACACCCAGTGGCATCATTGTGAATTGTAACCTTATTTATGACCCATTTTGACTATGTCATCAAATAATCAGGAAGCACGTGATTACCCTCATCGAGACCTTTAATTTGATACGCCACACGCCCTAGCGTCATGAACTTGAATTTTAACCGTAGCTATGAATTACCACGACTACGTTCCATAACTCATTTTCGTCCCGAATGATTCCTCACATCGAGACCTTGAATTTGATTCCCCACATGCCCTCGCAGCGTCATTTTGAGTTTTAACCCAATCTATGACTCATTATGACTGCCTGATGACTACAATCAGGAAGCATTTTTTTAAGTGCGAAGCACTTCTTAGTCGGGCCTACTCCTGCTTCCACCGCCGTCCTCCGTCCGCAGCTTAGCAACGGAGCTAGCTACCGTGCCTAGCAACGGCGCCGGATTTCCGACGCGTGAGGGCGCTCGCATAGCGCCTCTTCTCCCCCCTCGCCTACTCTCCTAAAGCCCCTTTACTACTCTCCAGCTCGCAACACCCTCTCTCAGCGTGCCAGCCAGGCCACTACACTATATAAAAAAAACAGCATCCGGCGACAGGTTTCGATCCGAGGGCTTTACGGCCGCAGCGCGACGCTCTCCCGACTAAGCCACGGACGCGACGCTGATATGAGTGTTAGTAACGCGCCTTATATCTTTAACGCATTCAAACTACGTCGTCAGCGGCGTGCGTTGGCGACTCAGCGGCGTAAGGCTGTCCTGCAACAACCCTTAACGGTCCACTTTAGCGACCACAAGGCGGTCGTAATGACCGTCGCATACAACGACAACACAAACAAGTGCTGAAATAAATACTGCCGTTTCACTTTACTTTGCGTGTGTGTGTGTGTGTGTGTGTGTGTGCGTGATTGCATTCCCTCTCGAACATCTCTCGAACATACACGTAATTCACCAAGATTTCCGCAGAGGGACAAACGAGGCGTGTTAAGCCGAACGTGATCACGAGGTTGTGTTAATGTAACTAACGGGCAAAATGCCACCAAACTTCAACAATCTCCCCCTCATAGCATGACCCCGTGCTTCGCACTTCCTCATACTCCCCTTCGGGGAAATGCGGGGGAATTTTTTATTTACCCCTGTTGATTCCGTTAATCCGGACCTTTCATTTGATACCGTAACGCCTTAGCCTCATCAGTTTCACTTTTCACCCAATCTAATGTGGTCATTATTCTGTCTTAAGGGGCGCTGCCCAGTGAATTCAGCTAATTCATTTGAAACAGCAGAAACGATAGCCCTCGCCCCCATTTCCCCCCGGCTCTCACCTCTTCATTTGTGACCCCTAGTATATCAAGCCGTTAACAGTAGCAGGCGAACAACCAGCACGCCAGCGCCGCCGTGTGCTTTCCCACCACCCTTTCCCACGCTCTTAGTGGATCCGTCAGGAGGAAAAGTTAAGACAACCCTTTTTTATAACCTCACCAGTCAATTATCACTCACGCGCCCAGCCGCAAAAATTAGGTACACAGCAAGTGCTTATGGCCATGAAAATTCAACAAGAAATTTAAAAAAATCAGACAACCCCTCCCGCCCACCCGATCATGCAGATCGCGATTGGTGCCGTACCTGCAGGTAACCTGAATTCTGAGCCCACAGTGAAGCATGAAACTTAACAGCCAACCATAGCTGCCTGCTAGGCTACTCATATGTACTCAAACTCAAAATGGACTCAAAACTCATATGATCTCAGAGCTCAAAATGTACTCAAAACTCAATATGTAATAACTCAAAATGTACTCAAACTCAAAAGGTACTCAGAACTCAAAATGGACTCAAACTCAAATTGTACTCAGAACTCAAAATGGACTCAAACTCAAAGTGTACTCACAACTCAAAATGGACTCAAACTCAAAATGTACTCAGAACTCAAAACGGACTCAAACTCAAAATGTACTCAGAACTCAAAATGAACTCAGAATTCACTAGGTCTCAGGTGTAGTCAAACTCAATCGGACTCAAACTCAGTCGGAATCACTCGGCTCAAACTCACTCAAGCTCAAACTCACCATGCCACACTAGCCTCGCGCTCACTCAAACTCAAACTCACGCGTGAGTTTTAGTCCAAATGAGTTTGAGTGAGTGGACTCATGAGTGAGTTCGCCGACCTCTGGTAGTGAGGGCGCACGACTCACCTATGTCCGAGTCGACAAAAGTAAGAGGCCTGGAGTTCACAACGGCTTTCACTTCGGTGATGACGGAAGACAATTCTTCAAACCAGAGCTTCGCTGTCCCCAGTACATCTCTGAGTTCTTGCTTAATTGTCCTAACCAGCCGCTTTCACCAACCACCCCACCACGGGGCATTAGGCACAATGAACTTCCACATGATCCCTGCATTGCCTAAATGCTCAGCGACTCCTTGATCGGACAGGAGTCGGCAGACTCTTTTACCGAGGTTTTCGTAAAAGTTCTGGTGTTGTCTGTGTGCGTGACCCTGGGTAAACCCCTGCGCGCCACGAATCTCCGAAAGCTCAACAAGAAGTCTTCTGCTGTGGTCGAAGCGACTAACTCCAAGTGGAGCGCTCGTGATGCGCCGCACGTGAAGAGGGCAATGTAGCACTTGGAGTCGCCCCTGAGTCATCGTAGGTAGAAAGGCCCAGCGAAGTCCACACCTACAACCTCAAAGGCGTTTGTAGAAGATAGGCGGTCGTTCAATATCGAGGCAGCTAGAGCACCTGCGGGCCTGATTCGGAATCTCTTGCACGAAAGGCAGCCGCTGACCACTCGCTTTAACAACGATCTTGCTTGGCAAATCAGTTCTTCTGTGTTGCGTCATCGTGTCTCCTACGCCACCTTGTAGAACTTCAGTGTGGCTTAAGCTGCCTGCAAAGAAAAACCAGTTGATTTGCAGGCAATATGGTTCGGTGTTACTGACTTTTTGCAGCTTTCAAATGTGGTAAGCGTCCACCAAACCGAGGAATACCGTCCGCATCCAAGACAGGGTTGAGACCGCTTAGACTTGAAGCATCAAGATCCCCGGCACCCGTCACAGAGTTCATTTCTGTCGCGAAACTTTCGGATTGCACGTGCGTGATCCGGACTTCTCAGCATTACATAGTTCTTCCGCCGTTATAGAACCGGTGCGACTTCCAGCACGTCGGCAATTCCTGATGAACCTTATCACCCATGCCGTCACTCTGAGGGGCTTCTGTAGTTTACAGCACCGCCCGACACTCATTACCGGGCTCGTGGTTTCTATGGTGACTGTAACACGTACCGCGATCATTTCTGGTTTCAGGTCTTCCTGAGATTCTGATAAGTACTGATTTGTTCGCCACAACTCCCTCCGCTGGCGAATCCGATCAGGCTCATTAGACCATATGAGATTTGAAAAATTCTTTCCAATTTATGCACAACGAGTTAGATCTGCTGGATTGTCCTAGCCAGTGCAGTACCGCCAGCGTGACGGCTCTGTCCTTTCTGTAATTTCGATGCCTCGGTTTGACACAAATTGCCTCCACTTCGTCATACCATCTTGTATTCATGACAAGGTGACTTCGAGTCTGTTCACACGTTCGGGAACCTGGTAGTCGCATATCTTAGACGTCTTGCGCCAATTAAAGCTCCTCGACGCTCCAACCGCGGTAAAGTCATTTCCTTGAGTAGGGCCACACGGGACTTCAATATCACCAGGCTACACTTGCTGTTAATCCCTGTAACGACGCACACCGCTGCTTGATACGCTTGCGGTCTTGCATTGCAAAAGACGTGCAGTTCCAGTATACTGGGAAACGTATCCTCTCCGAATATTCATGGGTCAACCGCGATTTCATGCAGGTTGGGCAGCTATAGTACCCACTGGTCCCATTCATTCTGTAGACCTTGAGGTATCTGCTCGTCCCAACTTAGTCCTCGAGACCAAAGCTTTTGGAACAGCAGCCTTGCCGACATGGTGTATGGTTTAATAAAACCTAGTGGCTCAAATGTCATTGAAGTCGGTTGGCAAATTAATCTATTAGTGTCAGTCATAGCTTGTAGGAAGGCTGGAAGACTAGACATCTGAAACCGAAACGTTTCTTTCAGGCTCCCAAGCAATGGCTAGCACTTTCACCATAGATTCGTGAAGTATGACCATTTCTTCGCAGACTCCATGATCTTCATTTCTAGATGATGCCTTTACTAGTCTGAGTTTGTGGTCAATTTTAAGAGGGTCACGCCTGCGGCCTACATGATTCCGCGTTCTCAGAGCACAACCCTGTCACTTCTTCTACGGAGTCGGCACCCGTAACAAGTTGGTCGAGACTAAACGACTCGCTCAGAAGTTTATCCGTGTGAGCTTGTCCTCCAACCACCAATTTCAAATGAAGTATCGTTGTGGTTCGTAGAAAGGGGCTGCTGGTAGCTCCGAAAGGTACGTCTGTCATCCTCCATTCTTTAAATGGAGAACATATTCCTTACGTCAAAAGTCACCGTTTTCTGGGAGTTATCGTGGACCGGGATTTATCATGGACTCCTCAAGTTTCATACCTGAAAAAAAGGCTAACTGCAGTCGTCCAGCTATTCAAGTTTCTGGCCGGAAAGACGTGGGGTGTCTCCGTGCACTCAATGTTACGCCTGTACGATGCCCTGTTTCTCGGTGTTTTGCGTTACAGCCTGCCTGTATTAACCAACACATGTAAAACCAACCTACAGGCAATTCAGGCCATACAGGCCCAGGGTCTCCGTACATGTCTCGGTCTCCCGCGTTGCGCCTCAACTGTGGCCACAATTTGCGTCGCAAGGGATCACCCGATCACAACCCACATGACAGTGGAGACACTGAGGGCACACATTAGGCAACTCACCCGGTTGCCCCATCACCACCTTGCATCCCTGCCTTCAACACGACCGCAGGCATTTTTTTGTTGCCGCTCACAGTGGGAGCTTGCCATCGAGCTATACACCTCCGTCTCGGCCCTCGTCGCCACTTTGGTGCCTGTCACAGCCACAACTTCACTTAAACATCCCGGGAATAAAAAAGAAAGCGGACCTTCCACCTAGCGGTCTTCAACAGCTATCCCTACGCATTCTACATGAGGCAAACAGAGACCGGGTCCATGTCTACACGGATGGGTCGGTCACCAGGTCCAGTTCTGCCGGCGCTGTTTGATACCACAGAAGTCGACCGAAATTTATTTTAAGCTTTCAAACTCGACGACGTCAACCGCTTCTGAATTGGCAGCTATTCGGGAGGCCCTTCTATTCATCCAGCAGGAATCGCCAGAAAAATGGGTTGTGCTATGCGACTCGAGGTCCGCTCTTCAGTGCATCCAATCTGCCCTCCGCCGCGGCCCATACGAACAACTTGTGGCTGAAATCCGGTGCTTATATGACACATTCGTCAGGCATAAACATGATATCGTTTTCCAGTGGCTCCCAAGCCACTGCGGCATTACTGGGAACGAACAGGCGGATAGAGCGGCTCATGGCGCCCACACAAGTGCAAGATTGACCCGCGTCCCTCTATCACGCACTGATGCTGCAAGGTCGCTGCGGTCCATTGCCCGGGAAATCACTCTTGCTAAGTGGAATACACCCGAGTTCTCTAACGCTCGTCTTTACTCGCTCGACCCAGATTTGCAGCGCCACCTACCTAATAACGTGCCACGCTCGGACGTCACCTTACTTTGTCGCCTGTGGCTAGGTGTTGCCTTCACCGGTGCTTACTCCTACACCATTGGAATGGCCAACAGCCCTGCTTGTGATGCGTGCGCCACCGACGAGACGATTGAACACCTTCTGTGCCATTGTGACCGCTTCATAACGCCGAGGCAACAGCTCTCCACCACACTTTGCCGACTCGACGACCTCCCCTTTACGGCGCAGACAATTTTGTGCCATAGGCGCTGTCCGACACAGGCCGAAAAGGCTATAAAAGCCCTACTGCTCTTTTTGAAGGACACGGGCCTGTCTGAACGATTGTAGGGACATTACTATAGTGCAGTGCCCTTAGTTCGCCCATTTTATCAGTGGACCGTATTAGTTTTGTGCATTTTCTGGTTGTGTGCGTTGTTTGTACCGCCTTTATAGTTGCCTGGTCACGCCTTGTGTTTTTTCTACTTTTATTTCTCTCATTTTCTCCTTTAATATGTACCGCTGTCCTTTCTTTCCCTTTCATTTCCCGTATCCCCTCCCCTCGGAGTAGGGTAGCCAACCGGACAGTATTCTGGTTAACCTCCCTGCCTTTCCTGGACTATTCCTTCCTTCCTTCCTCCATTCCTGTAGTTGGCTTACACAAAAATCCAGAAGGTTTCCTTCTTTGGTTCAGATAAACAAAAAGCATCTCTGTCTTCCTGTTTGATTGAGATTTAGAGGAATGCTTTTTTGATGTCTGCCAATATGACGAAACGATGCTTCCTAAAACGGAGGTGTATCTTTTCTAGGTCCTGGTACAAATTGGCACCCTGTTAGAGACACCTGTTCAGTGACTTGCATCCTTTCGCGTGTGAGGAAGCGTTAAAGACAATCCTCAGTTTTGTTGTCAAGGCTTATTCTCTTATGACTTCTTTGAGAGGTATATAAAGTGATTTACTTGGATTGGATGGAGGTTTTTTTTATTATTTCGGCATGCCCTACTCGTAGATATGCTCGGATCGTGGTGTCATAGGTGCGCAGAAGCCCTTCTTTCTTCGCAAGTCGATAAAGAAGTTTCTGAAGCCTTATAATAGCTTTTAAAGAATCCTGCGTTTTTGCTTGTCTTATTGTCCGAAACCTTGACGCTAGCCTTCTATGGTAGTACCACTTCGTATCTTACCGATGTCGGATGGAGACGTTCTCGAAGTGCTTCAACGCTGCGCTCTTTGAGGTGCCACTGCTCGTCGGACCCAAGATGCGTGTGCTTTCAACTTGCGAAAACAATTGAAAGATCCTCGAAAGACGATCGCACTGGGTTACGCCGGCCATTAGAACGCCGACCGTCGTGCTTGAAGTATTTGCGGTCGCTGTCTCCTCGGTGCTGCTACCTTAAAACGCCCATCCAAGTTTCGTAATCATAGCAATCAAAGCCCGGTTTTCGTGGGACCTCACCAATTCGCCAGACATTATGGGCCACATCTGGTCCGATACAATAAGAATGCTTATGCCTCCGCAAGTCATGACTTCAGGGTGAAGCAGCTCACCGGCAATGTCCTTTCCCGATGTTTTGCCAGCCACAACAAAAAACGAATTCATCGTCGAGCCCTCAATGTCCTGGCAGATGTGCGGTATTTCTATGGCGCTCAGGACAACTTCTGTGTAGGAAAATTAGTTTTTCAATCGAAGCTCGACGATCCGACGCCTCGCGACCGGTTGACGTTGGGCGATGGTAAACGTGTTCAGAGCAATATCGATGAATCCGATGCATTTCAACTTGAGGTGCTTGCCAAGATCTTGGGTCGCAAACGTATGCTGGCTGCACTGTCCAATATGCGTCTGACGTAGCAGCAGGCGTTGTCGCTCACTGCCCAGGCTTGAAAAGTTTGAAGGAACACGCTTTCACTTGTATCAACTCCAGACTTCTTTCTGACTGATGCACAGACCGTCGTGCGTGGGTTCTTGCCTTCCTTAAGTACACAAATCCCGTGCATTGCTTTTTCTTGGGCAGCACATGCTTGAGGCATGTCTTCCGACGCCCTCATTGCAAGTTATCTTCCGGAGATAGTCTCATGTTCGGTGTCCTTTCAGCGTGCAGCGAAAGCATCGCATCTCCTTCGATAAAAATTGCGTTTTCTGTTTTAAGGGTATATCCACGGGACAAGATTTCGTAATGTGACCTTCGGGCATCCAGAATGCGCATCCGTCACCTGACTTCAGCGAATTGCTGTGGAGAAAACACTACGTGAATTTGCAATCTCTGAGGCAGAAGTTCTCTGTCTTATATTCAGGCGTGGTGTCTCGTCCTCTCTGACTCTTGAAGTCGCTATTTTCAAGTTTCTCCAGCTCGGTGCTGAGGAACTTCAGAAGACTGTCTAGGTATGTCGGAACTTCCTCAGATGTGTCCTCTTGCGGTAGAGACATTTTGCAGCGCGCGTGTGGTGATACTGAGAACGATGTCGTGTGGTGGCCAGGCAGTAAAAACATACAATAAATAAACAAACTTATACATGGTTCGCGGCAATATGAATTCACTATAATTTACAACTCTCCAAAATACTCCCAAACTCAGCAATAATACGAGCCACCCACTCAATCATATTCTCAGCGATAATTCGGACTCCCACACCAAAAAAACGTTTCTGACTCAAAAATTGCAATTACAAATTTCGCCAGTGCCCCACTGTCGGGAGAATGGAACTGATAATTAAAGAAAACTTTCCACCCGTATTCCCAGAGCACACAATACACATCATGTGACATCCCCGCACTCTCTGGCTTTGAAGGAAACGATTGGATTGATTGATTGCAGGGTTTAACGCGCCGAAACAACGCAGTTGGTGAGGGGCACCGTAGTGGAGGGCTCCGGATTACTTTCGACCACCTGGGGATCTTTAACGTGCCTCAAAATCTGGTACACACAGAATTCTGGCTTTTCACCTCCATCAGAAAAGCGGCCGCCGCGGCCTGGAATCAAACCCGCGTCCTCGTTCTCAGAAGCGACACGCCTTAGCCACTGAGCCACCACGGCGTGTTCGAAGGAAACGATACGGCCCATGAACACGCCGGAGGGCTCACGTTGTGGACGGGGCCTAATCATTATCCCTATGTCAGGGCATTTTTTGCAACGGGTTGCCTTGTCACATTTATTTAAATAACTGCACACTAGCACGCCTTTTGCCGGATCCATTCAACAGGGGATCAGCAAGTGCATAACACGAAAGCTCACATTTGATGCTTACTGAAAACATACACCCCAACGTACACCGTCTGAACCAAATGCGCGCACGCCTCTACCCAAGCGCGGCCTGCCACCTGTGAAGCGAATACGCCACCCTACCTCACACAAAATTGGCATACACGAGATCTGTTTTCACAAATGAACTCTGAGAAGGTCTGGCGGACGGCGATCCGCAACTGAGAACCACAACTTCTGATCAGTTTAATCGGCTGGGCAGCTGGGGGCGCCGATGCATGGATGCCACTGTCTACAAAAGCGACCTGAGTACCACTACCCAGACTAATGTTTTATCTCTGTCTCACACTATTTTGTGAATTGAACATTGACTGAATTGCCAGTGTGTGGCCTATTTACATAAACATTCTGTGTATAGTTGCGACGCACACTAGTCGGTCGGTGTTTTAAAATATACTCTCAGACATCCTTTTTCGGGTGTCCCAGAAATATCAATCCTGACTGATCTTATCGGGCACATTGTGAGAGCGGTAGATATCTAGGGGAAAAAACGCACGTAATAACAGGAATTATATCTACCAGACGACACAAAAAGAATGCTACAAGATTTATTCACAAAACAACGCAATTTTATGCACTGATTTTAAATTAACCACTACACTTTTTTAAAGGGGTCCTGAAATACCTTCCGCCGATGCATGGATGTACATGTACCCAAATAAAGCAATGTATTTGCAATCTCCTCCCGCAAGAATTTTGTTAAAGCGATGAGTATTAGCTGAGAAATCGTAAATCAAAAACCGCGCATTATCGTCGCTCCGCGTTTCCTCCTCCTTTCGACTTACTCTCCGCTGTTGACGGCGCGCGAGCTTTGCCTCCCATCATGCTGCGCTCCGCAGCGGTGACGTACTTCCGCTATTGCGCTGCTCAGACTGTCGTCTGCTACGGGCAAGCTTTGTTGACACCATGAATCCCGCACTCCGCTCAAGGCTCGAAAAGCGAACGAAAAATCTGGCTGCATGCATGCGGCGGCCTGGCCTTGCCCTTTCGCGGTGTACGTTGCTGGCGGCACATGTCTTTTTATCGGCGGCGAACTCGCAGCCGCACGGGGTGGGTCGTGCGCTCGTTCCCTTGATGTACCGCGCACTGTTTATCGAAAAAGCGCCGTATCAGATGTGGCCCCGCTGGTGCAGGGTCTCATTTTGCGGCGGTGGTAATTCCTGCCGGCGGCATGTGAAAAAGTCATATTAAACCGATACAGAACCCGTGCACAAAACGCTTCAATCATGTGACCAGTTCAGCTTGGGGCGACGCGTGGTGGAGAGCGGCAACGTTGGCAAAACAGCTCCGCCGCGGCTCTGAGCTAAAGCACTTTTTCTGAGCTTTCTAGCGCTGGAGCGAGCACTATTTCTTTGACAATCTCTAGAAGTCAGTTACGGTTCCGTGATCCCGGTTCAGCTCGGGGCCCCACCTCGCGACATGTGGGCACTGCAGGCGTACCATTCACTCCCATTGGGAAGTGCGAGATGCGTTTGGCATTACAGGAGGCGATGATGTGTGTGTTGTGGCCACCTTTGTTTCGCGATGAAATGCGACGTTGTGCTTCTGCGGGTGGATAGTGCTTCCCATGGTCTGCATTATCTTTCACGAGAGACGTACGACTCAACCTCGCATGGGGTATGTGCAGTGTGCGTGGCTAAAAGCCATCGGCTTGTGCGCCAGAGTTATGTGACTTGCTGTTCGTCCCCGCAAAGCGCGCGCGAGGTGTGTACCGAATTTACGACGGGCAGGAGGCAACCCATCCTCTGTCAATCGTGGTTCAGACTTTCAACGCATGTTGTGACATTGTGTTCGTTAGAAACGCATCTCTGGATTGTTTTGAAGTGGAATAAAATGTATGCCTTAAACCCGGGCATTCGGCTCAGGGCGTTCTCTGTGATTACACGAAAGAAGTGCCACGGGGCTTCAACGCTTTCTTTATGGAACGTACTCAGGTAACAGAATATCCATGTCGTGTTATGGCCGTGTTGCATTCAATACAAACGATTAAGCGTTTGTTTTACACTTGTTTCGTTTGTCGTAAAATGCCCAAGCACTCCGGCACTCCGCTGGCAGATCAGCCGGCGAGCCGATGCTGAGCAGACGACTCATCTCTTTGCCAGAAGTGCGTGAAAAAGCCGCCCAATAGCAGGATGTCTAGCTCATCATGAACATCTGGGAATCGATGATGTAGACATATGAAGATGGCGGCGTCCAAAAACACCAAGGGAAGGGTGAGAAAAAAGCGACAAACTTTGCATCAAAAGTCTGAGCTTTCCGCTGCGCGTAAAAGAGTAATACTTGGCACAGAGGACGTTGACGACCCAATCTAACGGTTGCGCTAGTTCATTTAGAGTGGTCAAAATGCCTTTCAGGGCCCCTTTAATTTATTTATTTTTCTTGCAACGCTGACAGCCAGACGTTTCTTGCTATGATTCTGGTGGTCACTCAGCCTACATCGTTAGCGGCAACGTGTATTATTGCCGGCATTGATGCACGAACTGCAAACGCAAAGACTGTTTGGGCTTGGATGACAATAGTCCGATGAGAATTGGTCCGAACAGTGGAAGAGAAATGCACACAGTACAAAACAGACCCAATCATGATAGGAACATCGCGGAAAGCGTGCACCTATATCAAAACTCGTTTCCACATGCGCACTTTTATATTAGGTGAACAATTTTGTTTTAACATGCTCTGCCATGGCCAACGTTAACTGCACCAAAAAACTTCAAACCTTGAAGTAAACATTCACCGAAACGATGTTGAGAAGAAATTAGTTTTCGGCCATATTTCTATTGCTGTTCACCCGTCAAGGTGAGATCGTGAATGACATACAAGCGGTTACTGAGTGAAATATTTTTCATTACCGAGGCATATCGTGGTAACGCCGTTTCCTCTACAATAAGAATAATACCCTCAAGTTTTTTTCCTAATAGAACCGCATCGCTTTGTCTTTTAATATTTCGCGATAACTTTGGTAGGGCCCAGGACTGCGACTATTGGGTGCAACAGATGGTCGTGGTGCTGCAACATCTACTAAAACTGCGCAAGGTGTAGCTGAAGTATTTTATCTTATAACAATACAACAGCAACGTCAAAAATCAGGAATTTAAATGCTTAAAAGGCTTTTCAAAGAAACCAAAATTTCCGACATTCAACCCATGGCGAGAATAGGCGCATGATTACTTCCGCCAACAATCTCTGGAAAATGGTAGCTTCTTTCAGCAGAGCTGCAAAAACCTTGAAATGTTTTGTGAACGTTTAAATAATTCCAAAATGTTTCAATTGGTAAATGTAATAGTTGTTATTTGTAAAAAATGGAGAAGTTACGTAGTGCCAAGAAATGCAATAACTTGTTGCAATACACTTTAAAACGTTGCTCTGTACCTTTTACACGACATTCTCAAATATGCTCACATATTGATGAACGTATATGAAGATTGAAACTCATGTGAAATTTCTGTCGCAAAATCTTTTAAAATGTGCCTGAATTTGAAGCATACAGAGGCTCGACATTAACTCGAAGGCACTGCGCCAGTATATGATGCGTTCAAGCGTGGTACCCTCACGCCGAGGATGTGGCAGTGGACTTTACCAAACAAGTTTTTGTAAAAAAATTGGGGGACCCCACACAGTAGTGGCAGTGGACGTAAATTAAAGCTTTTATCACTTTTGGTTGCACGCACATCTTCACTGACGTGTTTTATTGTGTACGTAGGTACATTTGTTGTCGCAGACGTCGCATAGATAGGTTGTAAAATTTTGGTAAATTTTGACCGTGACGTTCTTCGCTCACCGAAGATCTCTTTGCTGGCCAGTGTAACGGAAGAACGACGGCACCGAGAACGTTGCATGGCTGCCCTAAACGGGGATCATTACTTTAAAGCGTCAAAGCAGAGAAAATACAAGTTTGTTTCGATCGAAAGATATCGTGTTTTATAGGGCCCCCATGGCTTGTCCGGAAGCAAACGATGCCATATTCACTGAGAAATTAATAAATTTAGGTAAAATTTTGATTATTTTGCCTAATCGTATGTTTTAGGAACGTCTGGAATAAAGTCATAAGACCGGGTATTCAAACGAACTTCCAGTGCGTCATTACGCTCTGCAGCCTTGCTTACCACCAGTCCCCCAAGATGGCGCTGCACACTGAACCGTAGACCGTTGTCTGCCGTTGCTTTTGTCGACCGTATATGCACCTGGCTTGTTTTTATTACGGTAGACGGTAATCTTTTCGTGAAGTCCCTGGAATGCTCGACAAACCGGGTCACGTAAGACCACATTGCTTACGCCAATCACCCAGTGTCGTGTAAGACAACTCCGAAGCGACGGACTGATGTGCACCTAAAACAAGCATAGTGCGCCTAGTACCAACAGCATTGCGCATGGGTGCTTCTATGTTTACGTGTATTTTCGTAACTTTGATAGTTTACTCCACCATTCTTACTGCTGTAAAATGAATGTTTTACATTTAGGCGCAAACAGCTCGTTCGCAAGCTTATAAGCAATGCCTAATTGGCGTTTGGTTTTGCCAACCTCCTCCAATCGCACAGCTAGGCATGTGACATCTAGGTTTCGTTGTAGGAAATGAGCTAGTGGGCCGCAAGGCCGTTCCATTTTTTTTGTAATTATATAACTTATTTGAGTGAAAGGTGCACTAAAACTAATGTCAGTATGATTCGAACATGGCAATTGTTCCAAGGAACCAAACTTGTGGTTTATCTGCATGGCCCCTTTATGGCCCAGTGAGTTTGTTCGTGATGATAATAATGACCGGCGCATAACCCACGGGAAAGTTAACATCCTGCCTAGCCCGAGATAATCGGTTGATGAATAATTTATCCGCAATCGTGACTTTTTGTTTTTCTGTCCATAACGTCAGTCCTTTGAAAGTAGTCGTCGAGGTTGACCCCGCCTCCGTTTCCATCGCTGCACATGTCGTGCCGCCTTAATCACATCCTGGCTCCGCCAAGGTGAAGCAGACGGTAGCGAAACTGAGAGCATAGGTCGGTGAAAGCTTCGAGTCCCTTCATTTTATAGAAACTTTAGTATAAGCAGGGTCTCAAAATTCACAAATTTTCAGTGTTGTGTTAGCCCTTTTACAGAGAGTCTAGCAATGTTCCCACTTCGGGCTTGTGCCTGCCTCGGGTTTGATTCTCGGTAGCTCCCTGTACAAGCGACATCGTTTTCCTGCTGCTTGTCAGCTCAGTGTACGGTCCTGTTGGTTCTCGACACGGCAGACGTTATGAGCAGGGGTTGATGATGATGATTGGGTTTTAGATGCGATGCATCTAAACTCGGGGCTATGTCCCCTCCTTGTTGCTGTTGCGCCGTCCACACACCCACTGCGCATGCTCGGCTTGCTGAACGCTCGGTGGAGTCTTACCCTTTAATGGCTCCTGGAGCGACAGTGTTGCCTGTGTCTTCCTGGGCCGCCACGACACGAGCACGCCTCCGTCTCCTCCTCACAGCCGTATAAACCAGGTGTGCACACGCGCTGCGTGCTACTCCACTGCGCATGCGCGTCTCTCCCCCGTTCTCCCGGTGTGCATACTCGCTGCGCGCTACTCCACTGCGCATGCGCTTCTCTACTCGATTCGCGTCCTTACAGCCGTATAAACAGCCGTATAAACCACGTGTGCACACGCGCTGCGCGCCGTTCAGTTTGCTTCCAACCCCCGTCTTCGCCAGTTCTGCAACGCTGCTGCCAAACCAACCAACCCCCGCTGCTGCTTCGCATCCTCCTCAGGGTTCCCCCCACGGGAACATGGCGTAATGTTTTTTATGGCGCAAGGCCGACTAAGGGCAAAGAGCTCCAAGAGAAGTTGTTTTATGAGAACGAAGTGATACTAAATGTACAACATTTAGCTAAAGATATACGTGAGATGACACAAAAGACAATGTAGATGACTGGTGTAACGGGCCAGGGTGTCACTATGCATGGTAAGCAATGAAGTATAAAAACTGGACATCGCTAAGAAACTTAAAAGTACACTTCTGGGTAATTATGGCGTCGTCTCCTAAGAAGTACGATGCGTGTAGCGGAATGTATTGTTTGTAGAGTTGCGCAAAGTGTTTGTCGTGTTGTTTCTGGGGTCCTGCATTCTATGAGGACGTCGATCACGGATAGGGCCTCTCCGCACCTGCTGCACATAGGTCTTGGAAATTCAGTGAGAAGGTGCGAGTGCGTTGCATGTGTGTGCCCTATCCCTAATCTAGCCAAGGCCACTTCGCGGAATCACCCAATCTAGATTCAAAGGGAGGAATACTCAGACTAAAGTCAGACGCAAGCCAAACTACAGTTCACATCAGCACCTTCTCCACACCATGTAACAACTAAAGCGTTGCGATAGGTCAGTCGCAACAGTCACACCTATTTACGAATGCTAGCCGACTGGCACAACACCCAAGTCGTCCAAGCACAACAAAGCAAATCCGATTCCGAAGGCGAGTAAAAAACACGAATCGGAACACCTTCGTAATACCTCCCTGACGTGGTGCCTCCGTAAGCGCATGAATGATGTCTGCAGCGCACCATTCATACAACATGAAACTAACACCAATTAATTTCTTGTAACCACAGTAGTCCTTGGCAAATAAAATACTTCATAAAAAATGCATGTATACAAGATAAGTCATGCTCCGATAAACCATCTTATTACATAACCCAGTGTAAATATTCATCACTTCACCGCAATTGTGACTATCGACCTGGGCAAAGGTATTGTTAATACCCCCCATGACGCAATTCTTAAAGTCTCTACGGCAGTGAACCACAAAACCCGTAACCAGCCGAGCCAAACTTTACGTTACGCATTCAAGAACACCGTTTCTAAGAGGTTTAGGGCTGTCGAATACTTGGATTGTTTAATCAGTCACCGATAAAATGAAGAATTTGCAAGTATCATTGAACATAAAGCCGCACAAACAGCCAAATTATTCTGCACATCTCTTTTTAAAGGCCTAAAAAAATAAAAGCTTGCATTCTTTAGCTGATCGTTTTCACTCGGCTTCTACACACACTTCCTGACCTTGCCTAACTCGGCAAGGTGTGGAACGAATCAATGCGCTCATTCCATTAACGGATAAACTGACTTTCTCCTAGTCCAAGGCACATCCACTGGAAGCATCGAGGACTCCGGTATCCATATTACAAACCGAGACCTCATAACGGCCCACAGAGCGAGCAACTACAAAAAAACCGCACGATCACTCATGGGGGAACCTGTAACAAGGTTCTGTGAGACACCACAGTAACTTTGCTCAGCTCTTGAGTATACCAACACGCACCATCTCACGCCAAACTTAAAACCTATACCACACAACATGCACTCCTAACATCACATAACCGGGAAAAAGAAACGGGGTGAAGCTTTCCACAAAGTGCGAAAAATAATCTGAACAAGAACTATCTGGATGCAGCAGAATGCATGCACCGAGAAGCGTATGCATTTGCTATAATTCCCGTTTTTCCAAAAGTCTCCGAAATTCAGCGACAATTCCAGCAACCCACTAGGAAATGGCAGAAGAGGCGCTCATATTCTCAGTGATAATTGGGACTCCCACACCAAAAAAAACATTTCTGATCGAAAAAGTGCAATTTTAAATTTCGCCAGTGGCCGATTGTCCGGCGTGGTACTAAAAAGTAAAGAAAACTTTCCATCCGCATTCCCAGAGCCCACAATACACATGACCTGACACCCCGCGCACGGTCATCAAAAGAAACGATACGACCAGTGAACACGCCGGCGGACTCACGTTCCGGACGGTTCCTAATCATTATCCCAATGGCGGGGCGTTGTCTGCGAGGGATCGCCTTGGCACATAGCTACACACTAGCGCGCCTTGCGCCGGATCCACCTACCGATGAAACAGCAGGTTGATAACATGATAGGTCCCGTTTTAAGTTCACTGTGTACGAACAAACAACCCAGCCCACACCGTATGACCCAGGTGCGCGCACGCCTGTACCGCAGCGACGTCTACCACTTGTGCAGTGAACACGCCACCGTACCTCACACAACATGGGCATGCCACGGGATCAGTTCTCACAAATTAACTCTGAGAAGCTCTGGTAGACGCCGCTCCGCTACTGAAAACCGGACCGTCTGGTCAGAATAATTGATCGGGCAGTGGAGGTCGCCGTTGAATGCATGCCACTGTCTACAAACGCAACCTGACTGGCACTACCCAGACTAAAGTTTTCTCTCGCTGTCTCACACACTCTTGTGAAATTCGACATTTTCCTAATCGCCACAGTGTGGCCCATTTGCACAAACATTGACTGTATAGTTGCGACGCGTACTAGTTTTTTGGTATTTTCAAATGAAATTCTCAGGCATGCTTTTTCGAATGTCAATTTTGACTGATCTTATCGGGCCTATAGTGAGAACTGCGCATCTCTAGGAAGAAAATGCACGTAATAAAAAGAATTATATTTAAGAGAGAAGACATAAAGAACACTGAGATTTATTGGCAAAAATATAATGACAGAAAAGATTTATTGACAAAACAATACGGCTTTATACAATGGTTTTACGTTCACCACTACACTTGATTGAATTGATTGATTTTGCTTGCAACGCTGACAACCGCACGTTCCTTGCTATGATTCGTCCGGTCACCCAGCCTCTGTCGTCAGCGGTGACCTGTAGCATTGCTGATTCGGGTGCACGCTAGGCCTAGACAAATGCAATGTGGGCTTGGTGCACAAGTGGACAATAATGAGTTCTCGGAACACTGGAAGAAAAATGTGCATATATATAAACAGACACACTCGTGTTAGGAGCATCGCTTAAGGCGTGCGCGAAATAGAAAATTCATGTCCCCATATGTGCACTTATTCCAATAGTTTGGTGAGAAATATTTGTTTAAAGGAGCCATGAAGAGAAAACACAAGTTTGGTTTATTCAAAAGATTGTCTCGTTAGAATCATACTGACACCCCTTTTAACGTAAACTTCGCTCAAATAAGCTACATAATTAGGAAAAACGGGAATGGTCATGCGACCCACCAGCTCATTTTCCGCAACAGAACCTATGATGTCACATGAGCTAAGCTCTGCGATTGGCGGAGGCTGGCAGAAGCAGACGCAAATTAGGTAGAGCTTACAAACTAGACGAACCAGCAATTTGCGCTTAAATTTAGGGCACATTCTTTACAAAGCAATAAGAATGATGGGACAAACAGTGGAAGTTACGAAAGCACATGTAAACATAGAAGTACTGATGCGTTCTGGTGTTCGTACTGCGCACAGCATGCTTGGTTTAGCTGCACAGCACACGGGGCTTGGGCTTGTCTCAGACGACACTGGCCGATTGACGCAAGCAACGGTGTCTTACGTGACCGCAATTGTCGAGCGAGCACTGTTTCAGGGAACGAATATTTTCTCCCAGAACAAAAACAAGCCAGGTTTAAATGCGGACAAAAACAAACCAAACGCTTGCCACGGTATGGTGGCGCCATCTAGGTTACGGAACGTAAAGAAACGCGGGAACAAACCAACACCGCTGTACAGGGTGGAGACAACCTTTGAACGGTCCCGTGCCGCCGCAATTGGGCCAACGGGCTCAACGCGTTATTCTTTTCGTTTCCCACGACACCTAGCATCGCGAAACAGACAATATGATTCAAACTTCTTCCGTAAACTGCGTTGCGTCGATAATTTTAGCGCGGTTTTGACACAATGACATGCTTCGGCGGCGAGCGAGCAACCGAAAATGGCGGCGCCAGTGTATACGTGTCTCTACCCTGTACGGCGGATGCGTGAATGAAGGTACTCTAGGCCGCAGAGCGGTCCGTTCCTGTGATGTAATTTGGGACCACGAAAACGCACGATTGAGCGGGAAAATCAAAATTTTATCCTAAATTGTTTACTTTCTCAGTGAATAAAGCAGCGTTTGTATCCGGACAAGCGCTGGGGGCACTATAAAACACGAAATCTTTCGAATAAAACCAACTTGCATTTTCTCTTCATGGCTCCTTTAACTTGCTCTGTCATGGTCATACGTGATGTGCACTAAAAAGAACTACGAACCATTGAATAAACATTTACCGAAACAATGTTAAGAAGAAATGAGTTTTTGGCCAGATTTATGAGGCTTTTCACCCGCCAAGGTGAGAGTTTGAATGTCGTACAAGCGGTTACTGAGTGAACTATATTTCACCACCTAGGCATATTGTGGTAACAGCGTAGGCTCAACAATAACAATACCATCAAGCTATTCCAGTAAAACTCCATCACTTTGTATTTTAATATTTCGCTCTTAAGTTTGGTAGGGACAGGGGCTCCGACCATTTAGATGCAACAGACGTTGGGGTTGCTGCTTCATGTAAAAAACCTGCAAGGCGTAGAACAAGTATTTTGTGATATAACAATACATTAAAAAAAGTCAGTAATTGTGAATGTAAATGCTAAGGAGGCGTTTCAAGCAAACCAAAATTGCCTACGCTCCACCTGTGGCTGAAAATTGATGCCTGATTCCTTCCGCCAAGAATGCGTGTAAAATAATAGCTTCTCGCAGCAGAGCTCCAAATGACATTCTAATGTTTTGTGAACAACGTCTGACCATTTGCAAAATTTTTGTATTGGGGAACATAATTTGTCTTTTTTTACAAAAGGGAGAAGTACGCACTGCAAGAGAACGCAATAACTGCGTATAGTGCACTTTAAAACGTTCCTCTGAACCTTTAACTAGCATTTTTAAATGTCCTGAAATCTTGAAGAACGTATGTAAAAGTGCAACCCATTTGAAATCTCCATTGCAATACCTTTTAAAATGTCCCTCCATTCGAAGCATCGTCACGCTGAGGGCGTGGCAGCGTACTTCACCAAACAAAGTTTTGTAAAAAATTACACCCATCTCCCCGAAGAGAACCATAAGTAGGATGCGGAGCGTCATGGGGGTTCCGTTTGCGTTTCCGTTGACTATGACGGCCTTATGGTCGCTGAAGTGCACAGTCAGTGGATCTCGTAGCAGCGGTTGTATGCAGTCGTTGCTGTTGCAGTTGGTAAAGACGAGATCGATACACGTTCCGTGGATTGTAGTTGGTGTAATTGCTGTTAGTGTTTGCGCTGATGCTCTTACTTAATTGCGTCAGCACACTCACTGACGGGGCTGTTGCTTCCATCCTACTTCATCTGAAGAATCACGGAGTTTAGCGCAAGCACAACCGGAGTTGTTGTTGTTGTTGTTGTTGTTGTTCCTGTTCTATGGCACGTACCAACGGGGGGGATTGGCCAAGAAGCGGTGGTGTGCGGACGCCGGACCACCGCCGACGCCATGGGACATACCCCCGAGCATAAGACGCTCCACATCTAAAATGGGCGACCCCACACAGGAGTGGCAATCGACGTAAATACAAGCTGTACACTTTTGGTTGTACACACATCATCACCGACGTGTTTTTACAGTGTACAGGGGTTTTTTGTTGTGCAAATGTCCAATCGATAGGTTGGAAAAAGGTGGCAAATTTTGACCGTGACATTTACAGTTGCAGTTTGCTCACCGAAGACGTTCTTGCTGGGCAGTGTAACATAAGGGCGACGCAACCGAAAGCGGTGTCATGGCTGCGCGAAACAGGGATCATTACTTCAGTGGCACAGCGAGTGTGTTCGTGATGATGACAATGACTGATGCATACCCCGCGAAAGAGTTAACATCCAGCCGATCCCGAGGTAATCAGTGGGGATCAATAGATCTGCTATTCTAACATTTTGTTTTTCTATCCATAACGTCAATCCTTCTAAAGCTGAAGCGGGCGCTAATGAAACTGTGCCCCTAGCTCGTCGAAAAGATTTGGTCACGTAGTTTTGTAGAAACTGTAGTGTAGGCGGTGCCCGGCAATTCTCAAATTTTCAGTGTTGTGTTAGTCCTTGGACAGAGAGTCTAGCAAAGGCGACTGTAGATGCCACCCGTGGAACAGCAAGGGGTACGACAGCTCCAGCAGCGAATTTAGTAGGTGGTAGGGACTCGGCAACCAGTTCTCGGATGGTCACCTGCAGAGCAAAATGCGTGCTAGATGAAGCCTGCTCAGCAAACGGCACCAGCGATAGCTGTGGTGCTACCTCTTCTCAGAAAAGTTCATTGATTTTCGCCTCAAGTCGCAGTTGGTTCGAAGAGAACGTGAGACCCGAGAGGGATTTGGTGGTCGGCTATGAATGGCGAACCAAGACCCTTTGCCGGCGCAGTTAATCAAAACTCTGACATAGACCAATCACTTCAGTCATGGATCGAGGGTGCTTGGGAACGAGCATGTGGAAAGCGTCGTCGTCTACTCCTTTCAGAATGTGTTTGATCTTTTCAGAGTGGATCCCTAGAGAAGACAAGCGTGGCAGGGGGTGGCAGAAAGTTAGATGGGCAGATGAGATCAATAAGTTTGCGGGGATCAATTGGTCGCAGTTAGCGCAGGGCCGAAGTAATTGGAGATTAATGAGAGAGGCCTTTGCCCTGCTGGGGGCGTAGATAGACTGATGATAATCTTTTCAGCATCGGACGTGGACGATCTGATGCGCCGACAAAGATCCACAACGTCTTCAAGGTAACCAGTGAAGTTCTGGCTCGGTTGTTGCGCACGTACACGAAGGCATTGTTCGGCGCGTAGTTTCCGTACGGCAGGTCGATCGAAGTCCCGAGTGAAGTCGGTCTTGATGGTCACTGCATGCTTGTTTCACTACAATATCGCGGCTTCTTTGAGCAAAATAAGACGTTGTTCATCTTTGTAGCCTCGCCCCATTTTTTGTAGAGGCTAACTCGCTCGTGAGAACACAACCTCTACCGGTGACCCGCCGGGGTGGCTTAGTGGCTATGGCTTTGTGCTGCTGAGCACGAGTACGCGCTTTCGATTCCTGGCCCCGGTGGCTGCTCTTCTGATGGAGGCGAAAAGCAAAAAGGCCCGTGTGTTCGAGATTTCGACGCAGGTGGTCAAAATGAATCCCGAGCCCTCCACTAGGGCGCGCCTCATCGCCTGACTTGCGGCGTCGCGTTAAACTGTACAATCAATCAATGAATCAATCACCTCTACCACTGAGAAACGTCCGGTCGTGCTTATGGAGCACCCTGGCGCAGATTACCGATGGCATCTGTGGAGGTGGTTCGTCAGCAGCGCAATAGGGATAGCTTCCGACTGCGGAGTTCCAGGCTATACGACGGTTCACCTTAAACCTCGGCTCCTCCACTAATTGCAAGGGGTTCACTCGAAGAAAAACAGAGTCCGCCGGAAAGGGATCAAGAGGCAAACAGCCTAAGGTGAGCCAACCGTAGGATTCAACTCGTGCAGCGCGATCACACAGCGGTGACGATAGCCGTCGGTGAATGCTGCATACTCATTCAGGGATTGACCGGTCGGTGAAAGGGAATCGACGGCGCAAACACTGCAATGAATTTTCATTACTATATATATATATATATATATATATATATATATATATATATATATATATTGTAGCAAGTATGTATGTAGCGCAAATGTACGAGCAATTGTGACCAGCATAAGTCATAACGGGCAATTCCCCGTATGTGGGTATGCGTCGGATGACGACGAAGAAGAGGACGCTCTCGTTGAAGCTCAGCCTCGCGATAAGCTGGTCGTCTCGGCTCGCCCCTGCTGCGCTGACGCCTCGTTCACGAATAAACGGGCACATCCTTCTACAGGAACGTCGAGTATCTCCTTTACAATTTTTGGTGGAGGTTGCGGTCCTCCTCGGGTCCCCATTTGTCTACCCTGGAGCTGCGCAGTCGGACACTTCCCTCGACGATGTCTCACGGTAACCACCACGAGTCCACACCTCCTGTGGCACCGATCATCTGCCCTGGAACGGTCCGTCAACGGGATCCCCCCTTCTTCAACGGCGCTGATGACCAGGACGCTGAGGACTGGCTCGCCACCTTTCAACGTGTGAGCACCCATAACAACTGGGACGATAAGCATAAGCAAAACAGCGTCAGTCTCTCTTTTACCGGTGTTGCAGAGACGTGGTATAAGAACCACGGGTCTGATCTTCGCACATGGTCAGACTTCAAGACCGAATTCACCAAAGTGTTCGGGCGCCCAGCACTTCGAAAACTGCGCGCTGAACAGCGTTTGCGCGAACGCGCTCAGCGCACGAATGAAAGCTTTACCTCTTATATCGAGGACATCCTTGACTTATGTAACAGGGCAAACGACGCTATGACCGAACAGGGAAAGATCAAGCATATCCTTAAAGGCATCGAAGACGACGCCTTCCAGATGCTGATCGCGAAAAACCCTCGCACTGTCGCTGAAATCATCAGTGCTTGCCAAGACTTCGATGAACTCCGCAGAGAGAGGGCTCTCACTCGCAAACCCGCGGAGCAAGACCACTCGCTTTGCAGCTTAGCCTCTGACGATAAGGGTGTCCTCTTCGCCCAGATTCAGCAGTTTGTTCGCGAAGAAGTGGCTCGTCAGCTTTCTCTCGTTGGCGACGTAGTGAAGGTGCCTCAGCCCAATTTAGCCCCAACCCTCAAGAGCGTGATACAACAACAAGTCGCTGACGCACTTCCATGCACCCGGCAGCCCAATCTCGCGGTAGCCCCAGTGGCTTACGCCGACATCACGCCGCAAACGCCAATGACCGCTCCTTTGGCTTTCGCCGATGCAGTACAACATATGCCACTAACCTATGCCGAGACCGCGGCGCGACCTTTTACTGGAACCGTCCCGGGACCCTACCTTGCGACTGCTGCAAGCACTGGGAGTCATGCCACTGCCGGAGTTCAACGCATTCGCCTCATGCCTGTCGTGCCGCGTCCGGCGTCCCCATTCGCAAACCCTTGGCGCACGTCCGATAATCGCCCTATCTGTTATTCGTGTGGGATTGCGGGGCATGTGGCACGCTACTGTCGCCGTGGCATGACGGGTACGCGCAACTCGTCGTGGTCCTTTCCTTATGCGCCCTCACCACCCATGACGCACGCCCCAGCCCAGTTTTCGACGACACCCATCTCGTCCGATGACCGTGACGTCGCCAGCCGTCGCTCGCAGTCTCCACGACGCCGCTCACTCTCTCCGATGCGCCGTCGCCCTACGACTAGTCAGACGGAAAACTAGACGCCGCAGTTCCGGAGGCAAAAACTGCGTCACCGTCGAAATGCCAAAGTCCTCCTTCTTCGCCGCCTAATTTAATCAATTTGTTTGTTGATGGTGTTTTTACCCTGGCGCTCATTGATACTGGAGCTGCGGTTTCTGTTATTGACGATAAATTTTGCCGATCGTTGCGTAAGGTGACGACGCCTATACATGGTGTTACTCTGCGCACCGCTAATGCGCAACCTGTGGAACCGCTGGCCGCATGCACTGCTCGGATTACAATTCAAGGGGTCGTCTACATCATCGAACTCATCGTCCTGCCGTCCTGCTCTCACAATCTCATTATCGGATGGGACTTCTTGTCACGACATCACGCCATCATTGACTGCGCGCGCGCTGAAGTAGAGCTGTTTCCGGTACTTGAAGACGATTGTGAGAAAGCCGCGGCAAAGTTGCTTGTTGCTGACGACACCGACATCCCACCGGATTCAACTGTGCTTGTGCCATTGTCATGCAGCAGTGTTTCGGACGCCACAGTCATATTCGCTCCTTCTGGTCTCTTGTCGCTTCGCAAATCCTTTCCACTGCCGTTCGCTGTCCTCGACCTCAAATCCGGTTCCTGTTCTGTGCCTTTCTCAAACCCAAATCCGTACCCCATCAAACTCTTTCGCAGTGAATGCGTTGGCCTTGTAGAGAACGTTGAGCCTTCCGTTCTTATCGACGTAGCTGAAGACGTTTCTCCCGTTCATATCACCGCGCTTAGCTCCGGTTGCTTACGTGATATCCAACGTGATGCGACTATGTTTCTCAACGCCATTGACGACGCCCTTACTTCGACCCAACGCGACCAACCATTGACCGTTCTACGACGCTTCAGTTCATCATTGGACTGTCATGGCACTCCTTTGGGCCGCACGTCAACTGTTTCGCATCAGATCGACACTGGCACCCACGCACCATTGCGACAGCGGCCGTATCGTGTGTCCTCCACCGAGCGTCGTGTTATTGAGGAACACGTGGAGGACATGCTAAAACGCGACGTCATTCGACCATCGATGAGTCCTTGGGCTTCTCCTGTGGTCCTTGTCAAGAAAAAAGATGGATCCATTCGGTTCTGCGTGGATTATAGACGTCTCAACAAAATAACTCGTAAGGACGTTTACCCGCTGCCCCGAATTGATGACGCCCTGGACAGCTTACAAGGGGCCGAGTACTTCTCATCATTGGATTTGAGGTCCGGCTACTGGCAAGTCCCCATGGCCAACGCCGATCGCTCTAAAACGGCATTTGTAACGCCAGATGGGCTCTACGAGTTCAATGTCATGCCATTCGGACTGTGTAATGCGCCTGCGACATTCGAACGAATGATGGACAACGTATTGCGCGGTCTCAAATGGAAAACATGCCTTTGCTACTTAGATGACATCGTCGTGTTTTCACCAGATTTTACGACCCATCTAACGCGCCTGGAACAAGTACTGAAATGCCTGACTTCCGCCGGTTTGCAGCTGAACCTTAAAAAGTGCCGCTTCGCTTCTCGGAAACTCACCATTTTGGGCCATGTAGTTTCGAAAGATGGCGTCCTCCCGGATCCAGCGAAACTCCGTGCCGTGGCAGAGTTCCCAAAGCCGACTACGATGAAGGCCCTGCGAAGCTTTATCGGCCTCTGTTCTTATTTCCGGCGCTTTGTACGGAACTTTGCCTCCATCATTGCGCCCCTCACGCAACTTCTCGGTGGAAGTGGGGAAATTTCTGATTGGTCCGCTAACTGTGAAGACGCTTTTCTGAGGCTACGCCGTGTCCTTACGTCGCCACCCATACTCCGACATTTCGATCCGCGTGCAACAACTGAACTCCACACCGATGCCAGTGGTGTGGGATTGGGTGCAGTCCTCGCCCAACGACAGGACGGCTATGAGGAATACGTAGTCAGTTATACGAGTCGTACATTGACGAAGGCGGAAGCGAACTACTCTGTGACAGAGAAGGAATGTTTGGCTATCGTTTGGGCCATCAGCAAGTTTCGCCCCTACCTGTACGGACGCCCTTTCGCCGTCGTGACGGATCATCATGCTCTTTGTTGGTTGTCTTCACTAAAGGATCCCTCCGGTCGCCTCGCTCGCTGGGCCCTCCGCCTACAAAAATATGATATCCGTGTTGTGTACAGGTCAGGACGCAAACATAACGACGCTGACGCCCTTTCTCGCTCGCCGCTTCCATCGGACGTCGCGAGCTTGTCGACGGCGGATAACACCCTGGCGCCTCTCGCCATAGCGGACATAGCTGGTGAGCAGCGTAAGGACCCGTGGATCACCTCGATTCTCGAATATCTCTCATGCCCGCCGGCAAACGCTGCTCCAAGATCACTGCGCCGACAAGCTGCTCACTGCACCGTTCGTGACGAACTCCTGTACCGCCGCAACTACCACGACGACGGTCGAAGATGGCTGCTAGTGATTCCTCGCCACCTACGCAAGGAAATTTGCTCTTCCTTTCACGATGACGCGCAGTGTGCTCACGCTGGAGTCCTGAAAACATACGAGCGCCTTCGACTTCGCTACTACTGGCGTGGGATGTATACCTTTGTGAAAAAGTTTGTTAAATCCTTCCCAGACTGTCAACGGCGCAAGACTCCTCCGCAGCACACCAGCGCTCCACTTCAGCCGTTGCCCTGTCCAGCGAGACCCTTCGACCGAGTGGGCATTGATCTCTACGGCCCACTTCCCAGCACAGCTGCCGGTAACCGCTGGATCATCGTCGCCGTTGATCATCTAACGCCATTCCAATTGGGACCTCGTTCTTCCTTTCGTGACGTATGCTTACAACACCGCTAAGCAGACATCCACAGGATTTTCGCCGTTCTTTTTGCTCTACGGTCGTGAGCCTTCATGCATGCTGGACAGTATACTTCCGTACCGACCTGACGCCCCCGAATTCATGCCAGTTTCAGACGTCGCTCAACGCGCCGAGGAATGTCGCCAGCTTGCTCGTCGCTTTACAACGGAAGACCAGCAGCGCCAGAAGGCACGTCACGACGTTTCGGTCTCAGCTCCAACTTTTCCGAACGGATCCCTCGTCTTGCTCTACATACCGTGCCCGACGCCCGGACTGTCACCGAAATTTGTGTCGCAATACCACGGCCCCTACCGGGTTGTGGAGCGAACATCGCCGGTGAATTATGTTGTTGAGCCTGTAACGCCCACTTCAGATCGCCGCCGTCGGGGGCGTGAGACAGTTCATGTCGCGCGGCTCAAGCCGTACTATGACCCGCTCATGTCGTGTACCCCTTAGGTCGCCAGGATGGCTTCCCCTTTTCGCCGGGGGTATTGTAGCAAGTATGTATGTAGCGCAAATGTACGAGCAATTGTGACCAGCATAAGTCATAACGGGCAATTCCCCGTATGTGGGTATGCGTCGGATGACGACGAAGAAGAGGACGCTCTCGTTGAAGCTCAGCCTCGCGATAAGCTGGTCGTCTCGGCTCGCCCCTGCTGCGCTGGCGCCTCGTTCACGAATAAACGGGCCCATCCTTCTACAGGAACGTCGAGTATCTCCTTTACAATATATATATATATATATATATATATATATATATATACTGTAACGAGGCGGCAGGACAGATGACGCGAACCATGGCGAAGAATTAGGAACGATCTATTTACAGTATTTACACGCGGCCACGGCCGAGTCCACTCAGTCTGCACGCACCCTCTTCCTCGTCGTCTTCCACGCCGAGCTATGTCTCCGTGAGGCATTGTCAACCAATCCCGTTACTCTACCCCCCTGGCAAAGACGACCGTCCCGGTCGAGGCCATAGGGACACGTCTCGAGGGCTGTGTATTTGATTCCTTTCGCCTGCGAGGGTCTGGGTCGGCAGCTCTACCTTGTCTTAGCAGTGCTCGATTGCCCGCCGCAGTGGTTCACGCGGCTGCTGATGGGTTGAGCGCAATAGCAGTAGATGGGTGCGGTGCGGTTGGAGGTGCCTGTACGACGTACGTTCGGCTTTCTTATTGGGTCCTCTGAATCGGGCATCTACAGGCAGCTCCTGGTCCACAAGCTGTTGCACCAGTATCTCCATTTCTTAGCGTCAAAATTTTTCCCATCGCGGAGAATCCGTCGGAAGTACCCAGTGCGAGCTCGATGATGTCGACGCGTAGTCGGAAAGTTTTGACGTCGATAGTTGCGGTGAGGACGAGATGGGATGAGTATATACAGTGAAGTCCTTGCCGCTACAGATGATGGTGATGGTCGTGATAAGCAGCGGTCGCGGAACAGCTGAGACCACCGCCGACCCCATGAGGCAGCGTCCAAAGCCCTCGGAGAAGCGCTGGAGATCTGGACGGGGAACGCCGTCGGCTGTCCGTCTCGTCGTGTCTGGTCAGTTTGTCTAATCTCGGCGGGCCATGGGCAGGGGACACGGGGCTGGGGAATGGTCGCGTCTAAGGTTCACCGGGGCTTGGGTGGGCCGATGCTTTCCAAGAGCCAGGATGAGACCATTTCGTGAGTCGAGGCAGGGTGAAGCTCGGGGCCGGGATGGGACTGTACAAGATCCTGTTCCATGGGACAAGATCCTGTTCCATCGTCGTCGGATATAACCAAAATCGTGCGCCGAGAACTGGAGGCTATGACCCCTACTACTCCGGTGCCATACATGCCCGATCGGAACGACCTCCACACCGTTGCCGTTATCCAGGCCGTTGTCCGCGACCAAATAGCCAACATGGACCTTCACCCAGTGTGCTCGCTTAGCTCTCCGTTCGGACAAGGGTTCAGGTCACCCGGTTCCCACAACGAACGTCCTCCTCCACGCTACCCACGCCGTAACCCCGCTGAGTGGCGTACCCCGCACGATAAACCAATTTGTTTCCATTGCTCCAGAGTTGGCCACATTGCCCGGTACTGTCGCAGCCGCCGGGTCTCATTCTTCCGCAACAGTTACTCCGACTATAGTACTCGACCACCCTTTGGCTACTCCGATGACCGGCAGAACTGCTTCTCTTCCCGTCCTGAGCTGAACCCGACCAACTTTAACCGTCCGCTCACCCAATTCAACCGTTCGCCATCGCCCCAACGCCGCCAGTCCCGCTCACCACAGCCTCGCCGTCCATCCCCGACGTCCGACTACGCTCGACCTCCTTCGGAAAACTAGGTAATGCAGCTCCCGGAGGTGATGCTGCATTCCCGACCACGCCCGAAAATCCTCTCTTGACCTCGGCTACCCGGACCAATTTACTGGATGTTGAAGTTGACGGCGTTCCTGTCAGTGCCCTCATCGATACAGGAGCGCATTTATCTGTAATGAGTGCTCATCTTCGCCGGCGTTTACGAAAGGTTATGACGCCACCAAGATCACATCTTGTTCCAGTCGCTGATGGAGGGACACCTGTTGTTATGGGAATGTGCTCTGCTCGTCTTACTGTAGCTGGTCGTCAAACGACTGTTTTGTTCACGGTGCTTGGACGGTGCTCGCATGACCTCATCCTTGGCCTTGACTTTTTATCTGAGCACGCCGCCCTCATTGACTGCTCTACCGGTGTCCTTCGCCTCGAGATGCCGATTTTACCAGCACCCGATGACGCGCCTGACGAGAAGCTTTCCTCCAAAAAGCACATTCGCTTGGCACCGAGGGCAATAACTTTTGTTCCCCTGTCGTGCCGATCCCCAGTTCTCGACGCTGATTACGTAGTGTCACCAATTATTGGTGTGCTGCTTGCGCACCACGTGAGCCTACCTCATACCGTTGTTAGTGTTACCAACAACGAAGTCACGTTGCCGTTCCTTAATTTCAGCTTCTGTACACAGGTTCTTCCGCACGGTATGACACTAGCCACGCTGGCAGCGGATTGTGATTACGAAGTTTCCGCAGCAACCTTTGGCGAACCTCCAGTCGATGCTGAAACACCCAGCCCGACTCCTCCGCGGGAGAATGCCGAACTTTCGAAGATGATTGCAGCTGATCTAACGCCAACGCAAGCTCAAGAACTGCGTTGCGTTTTGGAGTCATACAGCGACATCTTCGATTTCGGTGATCGTCCTTTGGGCCAGACATCCATCGTCCGTCATCGTATTAACACCGGCGACGCCAGCCCTGTGCACAAACGGCCGAATCGTGTATCCCACGCTGAGCGGCTTGTTATCCAAAAAGAGGTGGACAAAATGCTTGATCGAGACATCATTGAGCCATCCTCAAGTCCTTGGGCGTCACCAGTCGTCCTGGTTAAAAAGAAAGATGGAACGTGGCGATTCTGCGTGGACTACAGGCACCTTAACAAAATCACAAAAAAGGACGTCTATCCCCTTCCAAGAATCTACGATGCGCTCGATTGCCTTCATGGTGCCGCGTACTTTTCTTCCATTGATCTCCGCTGCGGCTACTGGCAGGTCACTGTCGATGACAAGGACCGTGAAAAGACGGCTTTTATCACACCGGACGGACTCTACCAATTCAAAGTAATGCCCTTCGGACTTTGTAATGCCCCAGCAACGTTCGAGCGAATGATGGACTCTCTCCTCCACGCCTTTAAATGGTCGACTTGTCTTTGCTATCTTGACGTTATCGTCTTTTCTCCAACGTTTGCGACCCACCTCCAGCGACTGTCGGACGTTCTGGCCGTTTTTCGCCGAGCCGGACTTCAACTTAACTCTTCCAAATGCAAGTTTGGACGAAGGAAAATCACCATCCTCGGCCACCTGGTCGATGCTAAAGGAGTGCAACCTGACCCCGACAAGATTGAAGCTGTGCGAAAATTTCCCGTTCCACGCTCAGCAACAGATGTGCGCAGTTTTGTCGGTTTGTGCTCCTATTTCCGCCGCTTCGTCCAAAATTTCGCCGAAATCGCCAAACCCCTTACCGAACTTCTCAAGAACGATACTCCATTTGCTTGAGGCCCTGAGCAAGCCGCAGCCTTTTCTCGCCTCGTCGACACTCTGACCAGCTCATCAATCTTGGGCCACTTCGACCCTTCTGCTCCCACGCAGGTGCGCACTGACGCCAGTGGCCATGGCATCGGTGCTGTGCTCGCCCAAGTCCAGTGTGGTCACGAGCGGGTGATTGCGTTCCCGAGCCGGCTCTTGTCCCCCGCAGAACGAAACTATTCCATCACGGAACGCGAGTGCCTTGCGCTGGTGTGGGCTGTCGGAAAATTTCGACCGTACTTATATGGTCGCGATTTCACCGTAGTCACAGACCACCATGCGCTCTGCTGGCTGTCGTCTTTAAAAGACCCCACCGGGCGGCTTGGTCGTTGGGCACTACGACTACAAGAGTACACCTTCAACGTCGTTCACAAGTCTGGATATTTGCACAAAGACGCCGACTGTCTATCCCGTTACCCTGTCGGTACTCCGGACATTGCTGACGCCGCTGACGATGCCCACCTCTTGGCAATATCCGACTTTCTCCAGATGGGGAACAGCAACGCCGTGACTCTTCATTACGCGCAATAATCGAACGCCTCCAATGTGACCCATCTGACCCATCGCTACGAGCTTTCCTCCTCCGTGAGGGAGTCCTCTACCCTCGTAACTACCGCTCGGATGGGCCTGACGTCCTCCTTGTAGTACCTGAACACTTGCGCCTAGATGCCCTCCAACAGCTTCACGACGTCCCCTTGGCTGGCCATCTCGGTGTTGCCCGCACTTATTTCCGCGCCCGCCACCGATTCTTCTGGCCTGGTCTTTATAAGACGTTCAAGCAATACGTCAACGCTTGCGATTTGTGCCAGCGCCGCAAGAAATTGTCAGTGCTCCCTGCAGGTCCCCTTCAGCCCGTGGATATTCCGACCGAACCATTCTTCCGCGTCGGCTTGGACCTACTTGGCCCTTTCCCTTCATCGCTGTCCGGCAACAGGTGGATTGCGGTTGCTACCGACTACGCGACCCGCTATGCTATCACCCGTGCCCTGTCAACAAGCTGTGCCACTGATGTCGCCGACTTCCTCCTAGAAAACGTCATTTTGCAGCACGGCGCTCCGCGGCAACTCCTCACAGACCGTGGTCGTTCCTTTCTTTCCAAAATCGTCGCCGACCTGCTGCGCTCGTGCTCCACCCGACACAAGTTGACCGTTGACCACAGCATACCATCCCCAGACAAATGGTCTGACCGAACGCTTTAATCGAACACTCACCTAAATGCTGGCCATGTATGTCTCGTCTGATCACAAAGACTGGGATGCCGTGCTTCCATATGTAACATTCGCTTATAACTCATCATGCCATAATACCACCGGCTATTCCCCGTTTTATTTGTTGTACGGTCGAGAACCAGCCTTGCCAATGGACACTTTACTGCCTACGCCCACGACAGCCTACGCGCACGACGCCATTACGCGGGCGCGCTGGCACGTAACGTCGCTCGCGCGCGGTTGTGTGATTTCCAGGTGGCCCAAAAGTCCCGTTATGACGATAAGCACTGCACTGTGTCTTTTCCGCCTGGCTCTCTGGTGCTCTTGTGTACGCCTCTTCGCCGTGTTGGCCTTTCCGCAAAGTTGATGCCCCGTTACACCGGACCTTATAAGGTGCTGCGGCAGGTGACGGATGTCACGTACGAGGTTTTTCCTTTACTGCCCTCCACATCCCAAGCGTCTCCTTCATCGGACATTGTTCACGTATCTCGCCTCAAGGCGTATCGGACGCCTGCCGATAGCGACTCCTAGCCAACACCGGGACGGTGATTTCGCCGCCGGGGGGGGGTCATGTTACGTGACGCTAGAAATACGGGCAAACGACGAAGACGACGAGAGACACTGGACGGTGCTCGGTTCGAGGAAGAAGAGGAGAAGGTTGATCGGTCAGCTTGTGAACTGTTCGTTTATGCGCTGCTGCATGCACCCATCGCAGACTGTGTGAACAACGCAAATACGCCTCATTTTTATCCTAACAATATTGTCAGTGGTGGAGGTGCAACTTCCCTACCTCTGTCCCGCCAGCCCGCCAGTCTTGGCACAACCCTTTCTCGTGCAAAAACCGAGTTTTATCAGCGAACGCTCCCATCCCTCTTATCAACTGATCCCCGCAAGTTCTGGAGCGCTGTTAATATGAGCAGATCTAAAGATGTAAAATTAAAAACACCTGATGGGACACTTGTTCCACGAGAGCAGTGCTGCGTGTTGCTCAACAATACATTTTCTTTATCTTTTACTTAAACAATTCCTACTTCGTTTCCTGTTAAAGAAAGCTTATATCTTCAGCCAATGGAACCAATTTTTATTGACTGTGCTGGAATTTTCAAGCTGATACAGGGGGCTAAAATTTCTTCATCTTCTGGAATAGATGGGATTAATTATAAGTTTTTGAAAAGTACCAATGTGAACTCCTCATTGATCCTTTCTTATATTTTTTCACAGTCTTTACAGTGTTCCTTACTACCCGACGACTGGAAGGGTGGAAAGGTGATTCCAGTACACAAGTCTGGTGAAGTGTTCTCCCCTTTTAACTATCGACCCATTTCTCTTACATCGATCCCATGCAAACTACTCGAACACATCATCTACACTAACTTGATGAGTTTTCTAGAATCTAATTCATTTTTTACAGTTTACCAACACGGTTTTCGCAAAAATCATTCTTGTGAAACTCAACTGATCACCTTTACTAATGATCTCTGTTCTTTGTTGGATCTTACGTCAGTAGTCGATTGCATTTTCATTGATTTCGCGAAGGCATTTGACTGCGTGTCCCATCCACTACTACTTTATAAACTTAGCAAACTGAGCATTGACCCTAACATTTTAAGGTGGATTGAATGTTTTTTGCAGAATCGCTTTCAATATGTAACTATCAATGATAACGAATCTCCTCACTGTCCCGTTACATCTGGTGTCCCTCAGGGATCAGTATTGGGGCCTCTTCTCTTCCTAATTTATATTAATGATCTCCCTGATACCATAACCTCATCAATACGTCTTTTCGCTGACGATTGTGTTATATATAGAAATATATCTGAACTTTCTGACCCCTCAAAACTTCAAACCGACCTTAACACAATTTCAGCCTGGTGCAACACCTGGCTAATGAACCTAAACGTCGACAAGTGCAAATATATGAGGTTAACACGAACAATCAAGCACACCCCTGTAAACACATATTTCCTTAACGGCTCCCCTCTTTCATCGGTTACCAGCTACAAATACCTTGGCGTTCAGATTTCAGATAACCTTTCGTGGCAGCCGCACATTGAATATATTAGCAATAATGCGAACCGCATGCTCGGCTTCCTCCGACGAAATTTCTCTCGAGCTCCCACTTCATTAAAACTGCAGCTTTACAAAACTCTTGTACGGCCGAAGATTGAATACGCCTCTTCTGTATGGGATCCACATTCTGCCAATCTTGTCTCCACACTGGAAGCTATCCAAAATCGGGCCACTCGTTTCATTCTTTCTGATTATTCCCGGTCATCCAGTGTCACTAACATGAAACAAATAGTACAACTGCCTGATCTTGCAACACCCGTCGTGTGATATCCCGCCTATGTGTTTTCCATAAAATATTTTACACCAATCAGACCTTAAAGCAATCCCTTTTTTCAATTCCCCCATACGTGTCATCACGCATTGATCATCCGTTAAAAGTTGGTGTGCCATACTCCCGAACAAACATCTACCTGAACTCGTTTGTTCCAATGACCAGCTTGCAGTGGAATCACCTTCCAGCCTCCATCGTCTCCATCAGTGACGCTGCGCACTTCAAATCCGCAGTCAGCAATCACTTTTTGTAACCACCCTGCTGTTTTCTTTTCTCTTGTTATTCAATATTGTACCCCTCCTCTCTGTAACGCCTCACGGCATTGAGAGTAAATAAATGAAATGAAATGAAATGAAACACGGAGCTTCGGCGAGGACGTCACACCCATCGCGGGATGATGCCACCAACCCGTGAGACTGCATACCCCAACCCGATAATCATTGTCTCCCCACCTCGCGACCGCGGCTTTTTCTCTGGCGCTGACGATGAGGACATTGATCAATGGCTTAGCATGTACGAGCGCGTCAGTACATGACACTTTTATGTTGGCAAATCTACCTTTAAATCTGAAAAAACCCGCTCTGGTGTGGTTTCAAACCAACGAATCCAGGCTGACCAGTTGGGATCAGTGGAAGCAGGAACTGCGTGATTTGTTTGGTAACTCCGTGGCGCGCCAGCTTGCCGCAAAGAAAGACCTCTCCTCTCGCGTCCACTCATCCACCGAGTCGCACGTTCCTTACATTCTGGACGTTTTGGCGCTCTGCTCAAAGTAGTAGTAGTAGTAGGTATTGTTGAATAAGGCGGACTTAGCCTTGCATAGCTGCCAGCAATTGCTCCGCCTAATCGTCCCCAATACCATATCAAATCTCTCAAAGTCATCACACCTCACTTATTCCTAAAATAACAGACACGCAATGTCACCACACCTCACTTAGTCCTGTGGACTGCAAGAATCCGAGTAGGAGATGAGCGCTTTAGGCAGTTGTGGCGAACAGTACATCAACCAGTCGTGACGAAGGGCCTGAAAAGAGCCCAAGTGTCACGAGTCACCTCGGTAGAAGAATGGGCTCCGGACACAAAGGGATCAAGCTGAGACGATATTTTAAGGTTTGCAAAGGTATTGCGAACGTAAAACAAAAGGACAATAAAAGTGATGGAGATACCCCTCATACAGAAAAACCCCTAAATAGCTTTCAGTTCATAACTACAACAGAGTCCTCGCGCTCTATCTACATGTTCTTCAAGGCCATTTCCCTACCGCACTTTTTGTTGTTGCGTCGTCCTGGAACCTTGAAGCAGTCGGGTGTCCGTTGTCGCTGGGGTGGTTCCCTGAGCGCAGCGCCGTGAAGATGGTGACGGGGCCAGTGGGACGAAGCCGCTGGTGCGTGTGCGCCCGTGCACGCCGGTGCTGAAGCCAGCGGAGCGGAGCCGCCGTTGCCCAGGAGCACCCGCGTCAAATGCTTGAGGAGGCCAACGGGGCAGTGCCGCTGGTGCCTTGCGGGTTCCCAGACCTCGGGTCCCGCCTCCTTCGGTCGCCTCGAACCACGATCTCCTCGTCCACCCGCTCGTCGTCTTCCTTCTCGTTTTTTCCTCTCCTTTTTCTCCACCAGCTTCCAGAAAGTTCTCGCTTCTTATCCCTTCTTCGTCGTCGTCTCCGCCGTCTTCGCACCTTGACTCCTGACATTTGCCCCCGTCTTCAAGAGTTTTTCATGAAAAACTGCTTCCACCTTTGAGGTCGATGACCCGCCCTCATATCACAAATCCCAGTCAGTCAGTTTCTCACAGCACAGTTCAGCTCAGTCCTAAGCACAACATCTAACACAATAAAGTGTAATCACTGAAACGTTCACGAAAGTTTCACTTTCCTCATGCCCACATAACTTCAGCAATAGTCATTTTCTAAGTTTCCGGAGGCAGCCTGTCCACACATCGCCCGCTCAACAATAGCTTATGGTAATCTACTCATATAATCTGCTCCCACATTATCTCGTCCCTTTATGTACTGAATTTGGAAGCTATATTCCTGTAACACCAAACTCCACCTTATCAATCGGCTGTTAGTGAGCTTTGCCTTGCTTAGATATTGCAGAGTCTGATGGTCAGTTTGTACCACGAATGTCCGTCCATAGAGATAAATGTGAAATCTCTTGATCGCCCAAACCAAAGCTAGGCACTCTCTCTCCACCGTCGCATAATTTCTCTCCGCATTGGTCAGCCTCTTGCTAGCATAAAACACTGGATGTAAAATGCCATTGCTCTCCTGCAGTAGAACTGCTCCAAGAGCCCTTTCTGAAGCATCGGTGCGTAGAACAAATTCCTTTGTAATGTCAGGGGCCAGTAAGACTGGTGGTTGCGACATTTTCTCTTGCAGTGTCTTGAAGGCCAATTCTTGGCTCTGCGTCCAGTTGATCTTTTTTCCGGCTCCTTTCTTCGTTAACTCCACCAGGGGGTCAACAATCTCTGCATAATGTGGGATAAATTCTCTGTAATATCCTGTGAGGCCTAAAAAGGATTGTATTTCCCGCTTTGTTGTCGGTGTTGTGGCTGTCTGTATCTTGTTCAAGATATTGACATTTGTCGCGATCCGACCCATTCCGAGTGTATGGCCCAAAAAGGTAACTGCACCATATCCGGCTTCACATTTCGTTGGCTTCACTGTGAGTTGCGCTTGAAGGAGCCTCTGAAAGAGTGCGTCTAGGGTGTACAGGTGCTCCTGCCACGTATCAGTCGCTACCAGAATGTCGTCGATATAATGCTCCACCCCTTGAAGTCCGTGTAATACTTTTCGCATCAGTCGAGTGAAGACTGCGGCTGCGTTTTTCAGTCCAAACGGCATGAATTTGAACTGAAACAATCCGCTACTGCAAGCGAACGCGGTCTTTTCTTTTGAGGTCTCATCCATGGGTATCTGCCAATAACCCTTGGCCAAGTCTAATTTCGTGAAGAACCTCTTTTGTGCTACACGAGCCAGAATAACATCTACCCTGGGTATAGGTTCAGCGTCCATTAACAATACATCATTGAGACGACGAAAGTCTATGCATACTCGGATAGAACCATCCGGCTTCTTGACACCAACCAGTGGAAACCTGTAGGGGGAATTTGATCTCTCAATTACTCCCAAATCCAGCATGTCTTGAATCTCTTTATGTATAGATTCTTCAATTCCCAACGGGAGTGGGTATTGTTTGACGGTTATAGGATCGTCCGTAGTCAGCTGGAGATTACATTTCACTAGGTTTGTTTTCCCCGGCAAGTCTGAGAACAGGTTTGAATATTTTTCCAGGAGGTTCGCTAACTCCCTAGTCTTTTCTTCATCCAATGACGGGTTTATCATCACCTTCTCCCATCCCATACTCTTCTTAGTGTTGCAAGTCTGTACGTCGGTCCCATCTTGCTCATCTGCAATCACCATGCAGGCTACCTCATGTTGGTCGCTTGACTCCCTTTCTTCGTATTTTTTTAACATGTTCGCGTGAAAAACTTGTCTTCGGCCATGCACCATAAGCTCGTAATTAACATCTCCCTTCTTCTGTACGACTTGGAAGGGACCCTTCCACTGCATCAACAACTTATTCTTGTCACTGGGCAGAAGAATCAAGGCTTTATCTCCGGGACGTATGAGTTTCACCACTGTCTTCCTGTCATAATACCCTTTGTATCTCTCCCTCGCCTTCTCCAGATACTTGTGTGCCCACTTGCAAGTCTCCTCGAGCCTCTGTCTCAATTCCAGGACATATGTATAAGTGGTTTTGACTTCACTATCAATAGTACTGTTGCTCCAAAGTTCTTTGAGTACCGCCAGTGGGCCTCTCACTGTTCTTCCATAAAGCATCTCAAACGGCGAAAATCGAAGGCTGGTTTGGGGAACTTCCCGATATGCAAATAGCAGAGCCGGTAGATATCTATCCCAATCTTTCGGGCGTTCTTGACACATCCGTTTGATCATAGTTTTGATCGTCCCATTAAACCTCTCAACCATTCCATTTGCCATCGGGTGATACGGTGTAGTAAGCAGTTGGTGGATTGACAACAACCTATTGATCTCTCGCATAAGTTCCGAGGTAAAGCTGGTGCCTCTGTCACTCAAAATCTCTTCTGGGATGCCATATCTTGAAAACATTTCCACAAGAGCCTCAGCTACGTGTATAGTGTTGATGCTCTTCAGAGCGGTAGCGTCTGGGTATCGCGTTGCCATATCAACAAGAGTCAGCACATACCTATTTCCCTGTCCTGAACATGGCGATATCGGGCCATTTATATCAATAGCGACTCGCTGAAAGGGTCGTTGTATAATGGGTGTACTCCCCAAAGGCACCCGACCCACTCGTCCTTTGGGTGTGGTGCGTTGACAAATGTCACAAGACCTAACGTATCATTTCACGTCGCTTTGAATGCCAGGCCAGAAAAAGTCTTCTGTTATCCTAGCCAACGTTTTCTTCACCCCTTGGTGGCCGGCCATAATGCTGTCATGTCCCAACCGCATAACACCGCCTCTTAAGGATTTCGGTACCAACAGCTGGAGCGCTTCTCTCCCCGACGAAAACTGGCAATGTCGATACAACAGACTGTCAAGAAGCTTGAACTGAAAAATCGTTCGACTTCGTTTCCTTTGCAGTACTTGACCAACTTTGCTGTAGCACTCAATCAATGAGGGGTCCTCCTTTTGCTCCTTGGCAATTTCTGTGGGTGTCATGTCGATAGAGAGCGTAGTTGGAACTTTCAGTCCGCGCGTATTTCTAGACTTATTTGCTGTTGCCGTTGCCCGTGCCGCAAGAGATTTGAAGCCTGTAGCAATGGTTTGGTCTCCTTCGTGTATCCTACTCACAACAACTGGGCAGTCTTCATGATTACTCTGCTCCTTATCTGTCTGACTTCCTTTTCCTTTCCATGTCCATTCCGTGTCAGGGTCATTCACTTCTCTAATGCCGGTGTCACGCGTCACCTCGGTAGAAGAATGGGCTCCGGACACAAATGGATCAAGCTGAGACGATACTTTAAGGTTTGCAAAGGTATTGCGAACGTAAAACAAAAGGACAATAAAAATGATGGAAATACCCCTCATACAGAAAAAACCCTAAATAGCTTTCAGTTCATAACTACAACAGAGTCCTCGCTCTCTATCTACATGTTCTTCAAGGCCATTTCCCTACCGCACTTTTTGTTGTTGCGTCGTCCTGGAACCTCGAAGCAGTCGGGTGTCCGTTGTCGCTGGGGTGGTTCCCTGAGCGCAGCGCCGTGAAGATGGTGACGGGGCCAGTGGGACGAAGCCGCTGGTGCGTGTGCGCCCGTGCACGCCGGTGCTGAAGCCAGCGGAGCGGAGCCGCCGTTGCCCAGGAGCACCCGCGTCAAATGCTTGAGGAGGCCAACGGGGCAGTGCCGCTGGTGCCTTGCGGGTTCCCAGACCTCGGGTCCCGCCTCCTTCGGTCGCCTCGAACCACGATCTCCTCGTCCACCCGCTCGTCGTCTTCCTTCTCGTTTTTTCCTCTCCTTTTTCTCCACCAGCTTCCAGAAATTTCTCGCTTCTTATCCCTTCTTCGTCGTCGTCTCCGCCGTCTTCGCACCTTGACTCCTGACACCAAGCCTGTCTGCTCCACCGAGTAAGAACAGACTCAGCCCGTACACCAGCTTGGCTACATAAAATCAACATTGTTTCATCCCCTTTGTGCCCCTCGTGCAGTGTGACTGGTGACATTGATCACTTCATTATGAACTGCTCCAAAACCAACCCTGAGAGGACGAACTTTTTTCGTGATCTCCAGAAGTTAGGAGTGCTCTGCTCAAACGTAGACACCAGCATGCCTGAATCCGACAAGGTTGGGCACATCCTTGAGGGCATTGCGGATGGTGCTTTTAATTTGATGATTTGCAAAGAGTGCACCTCCGTTGAGTGCGTCTTGAAGGAATTCCGCCGGTTTGAAGAAGCCAAGTGTCGTCGCGTAGCGCACTCGCTCACCCGCCTCCCTCACACCGTGGCAACATCGTCGTGTGCGGATGCGGCAACGCCGCTCACCTCCGACCGGTGACCTGCCGACTCATACCGACCCTCTGACGACGATAGTGTCCCGCGAAATAGAGGCCATGGTTCCGGCTATCGCACTTCAATACGGCCATGCCCGAAATGCCCCGACCGTTGCACTCATCCAAGCAGTCGTGCGTGAAGAAGTTGCCAACCTGGGAATTCATCCTGTGTGTTCTCTGACGTGCTCGCATGCTCCTGCAAGCTTCTCCACTCCCTTCGCACGGAACGGAATACCAAGCCGTTACGACGCCCCACCCCGTTACCGCCACCGCAGCATTACCGAATGGCGCACCGCTGACAACCGGCCAATTTGCTTCAGTTTTTCGCGCGTCGGGCATGTGTCTCGCTACTGCCGTTACCGCTGGTCGTCGCCGCACCAGTAAGGTTTCCTGATACAAGCTATTCCAGCGACAGGACCCACCAATTCATGCCTGGTTACCACCAGCGTGACGTTTCCGGCAGTTCCCTGACCACCCGATTTGGTCGCTTCCCGTCCCCACAACGTCGCCAGTCTCGTTCGCCTCAACCCCGCCGCCCTTCCCCGCCTGCTTCTTACGCCGCTACCTCCCCGGGAAACTAGCTCATGCAGCTCCCGGAGGTGAAGCTGCATTTCCGACCTGGGCCCAAAATCCTCTCTTGACTAATACGACGAAACACCATCTCTTGGAAATTGATATTGACGGCATTCGTGTGGACGCCATGATAGACATTGGTGCGAACATTTCAGTTATGAGCTCGCCCCTTCACCGCCACCTGCACAGTTATGACGCCTGCTCCCTCCAACGTTGTACGAGTCGCCGACGGCCGGACACCCACCGTAGCAGGTCTCTGCACAGCTCGAGTTGGCATCGCAGGGCACAAAATACCAGTTCAATTCACCGTCTTGGACGCATGCCCTCATGACATTATTCTTGGTCTCGACTTTCTTACTGACCAGGCCGCCCTCATAGACTGCGCCTCCGGCATCCTCCGTCTTGACCTGCCGATTGGTCCTGTTGCCGACACTGAACCTTATCACCGTTTATGCTCTGCCGAACACCCCCGATTAGCTCCAAAATCCATAACCTATTTTCCTTTGTCCCCGTGCCCAGCTGTCCCAGACGGCGAGTACATGGTATCCCGTCTTACTGATGTTCTCCTGCAGCACAGCGTGGCGCTTCCTCATACAGTCGTCACGGTCGCACAAAATCAAATAAGCTTGCCGTTCTTGAATATTGGTCCTTCCTACCAAGTGCTTCCACAGGGAATGTCACTGGCCACTGTTTGTCCGCTCAATGGATGTCAGCTCTCTTCTGTGTCCCCTGATGTCCCTCCAAGTGCTTCCAACGGTCCGAAAGATCATCCACCGACCTGCGATGACGTAACAAAGATGATGTCGTCGGACCTTTCCGCCTCAGAAGCTCGCCAACTGCACGAGCTACTGGCATCCTACCGGGACATCTTTGATTTGGACGACCGTCCGTTAGGCCAGACTTCGGAGGTAACGCATCGCATCAACACCGGCGATGCGGCCCCTATACACCGGCGACCATATCGGGTGTCTTAAACGGAACGAGCAATCATTCAAACCGAGGTAGAGAAAATGCTGAACAAGGACGTCATTGAACCTTCTTCAAGTCCGTGGGCATCACCAGTAGTCTTGGTGAAAAAGAAAGATGGTTCGTGGCGCTTGTGCGTTGACTATCGGCATTTGAATAAAATCACCAAAGTCGTTTACCTGCTCCCTCGAATAGATGCTACCCTCGATTGCCTTCACGGTGCGTCCTATTTCTCGTCTATCGACCTACGATCTGGCTATTGGCAGATTGCTGCTGACGCCATGGACCGAAAAAAGACCGCTTTCGTTACGCCGGATGGCTTGTACCAATTTAAGGTCATGCCGTTCGGTCTTTGTAATGCTCCTGCGGCATTCGAAAGAATGATCGACTCACTTTTGCGCGGTTTCAAGTGGTCGACGTGCATCTGCTACTTGGATGACGTCATCGTATTTGCCCCAACATTTGAGACACACCTTCAACGTCTTTCGGACATCCTTGCGGTCTTCCGCCGTGCCGGCCTCCAGCTCAACGCGTCCAAATGCCATTTCGGTGGCCAACAACTTAACATCCTGGGACATGTAGTGGACGTTGCCGGTGTGCGACCTGACCCTGACAAGGTGCGCGCCGTCAAAGAGTTTCCTGTCCCTCAATCTGCGAAGGACGTTCGCAGCTTTGTTGGCCTATGCTCTTACTTCCGCCGCTTCATCGAGAATTTCGCTGACATAGCCCACCGCTCACGGATCTTCTGAAGACCGATACCTCGTTTTCGTGGGGCTCCGCACAAGCTGCGGCTTTTTCCTCGCTCATTGACCGTCTCACCCGTTGTCCGATTTTGGGCCATTTCGATGATACAGCTCCGACAGAAGTTCGTACTGGTGCAAGTGGGCATGGCATAGGAGCTATCTTGATCCAGCAACAGGCAGGTGGCACCAGAGTGATAGCGTATGCCAGTCGCCTTTTGAGCCCTGCCGAACGCAACTGTTCCATCACTGAGCGTGAATGTCTCGCACTTGTATGGGCTGTCAGCAAGTTCCATCCGTACTTGTACGGCAAAACATTCGCTGTAGTTACGGATCACCATGCGTTATGCTGGCTTTCCACTCTGAAGGACCCCACCGGACGACTTGGTCGTTGGGCATTACGGCTACAGGAATACGACTATTCGGTCGTCTACAAGTCTCGTCGCATGCACAGGGACGCGGACTGCCTGTCTCGTCACCCTGTTGACCCCCCTGACCCTCGAGACAATGACGACGGCCCCGGCGTATTCGCTCTGTCGGACTTGCTCAACATTGCTGACCATCAGTCCCGTGATCAGTGGCTTTACAAGATCATCCAACGCCTTAGCGCCGAGCCGGCCGACCCTACTACGCGTGCATATATGCTTCGTGATGGCATCTTGTTCCGCCGAAACTTTCGCGAGGACGGGCCTGACGAGCTACTTGCACTGCGTCAGAATCTCCGCTTTGACGTCCTCCGCGAGCTTCACGTTGCGCCCACAGCTGGTCACCTTGGCGTGGCTCGAACTTACGGCCGCTTGCGTCGGCGCTTTTACTGGCCGTGCCTTTACCGGTCCGTGAGGCGATAAGTCACGGCTTGTGATCTCTGCCAACGCCGAAAAACGCCTCGTTTGCTTCCAGCCGGCACCCTTCAACCAATCGATGTCCCCGCAGAACCATTCTTACGTGTAGGAGTGGACCTTCTCGGCCCTTTCCCCTTGTCCCGGTCGGGCAACAAGTGGATTGCTGTCGCCACCGATTATGCTACGCGTTACTCTATCACTAGTGCCCTCCCCACCAGCTGTGCCACAGACGTAGCCGACTTTCTCCTACATGATGTAATCTTGCACCACGGTGCTCCTCGTCAACTGCTTACGGATCGTTGGCGGTACTTCTTGTCCCAAGTTATTGATGACCTCCTCCGTTCCTGCCGTACGAAGCACAATCTTCCCACCGCATATCACCCGCAAACAAACGGACTTACTGAACGCTTCAACAAGACGCTCACGGATATGCTGGCCATGTACATGTCCGCCAACAACCGTGACTGGGACGTACCACTACCCTACGTCACGTTTGCTTATAATTCTTCTTGCCTCGACGCTGCTGGCTACTTCCCTTTCTTTCTTCTTTTTGGGCGCGAGCCTGCCTTACCATTGTATACCGTGTTGCCTAACTCGGGGACGTTGACAACCGAATACGCACGAGACGCGGTAGTGCACGCTGATTTGGCCCGACAGGTTGCCCGCGCCAGGATATCGAGTGCACAAACAGCCTAGAAAGGGCGCTATGACCAGCACCATCGCGAATTGTACTTCGCCTCTGGCACTTTGGTACTCCTGTGGGCCCCATCGCGTCACGTCGGCTTGTTTGAAAAACTGCTTTGGTGCTTCACGGGCTCTTACCGCATCCTACGCATGGTGAACTCCTGTGACCTACGAAATCGGACCCCTCACACCTTCGCCGTCACCTCATTCAACGTCGCAACTTGTGCACGTCTCCCGTCTGAAGCCGTACCACTCCCGCCATCCAAGCGGCCTCTAACCTTCTTCCGTTGTTTGCACCAGGTCGGTGCTCTCGCCGCCGGAGGTTATGTCACGGGCTCTGGCACATTGGCAGGAAGTGAGGAAGGAAGTGGAAGGAAGTGGAACTTCCTTCCTCAGGGACAATCCCATTGTGGGATTGTCCCTGAGGAAGGAAGTTCCACTTCCGAAACTGTCGGACTAATTTATAATAAACAAGTTAACCGCAAAGTTGTTCTTATATATATCTATATATATATATATATATATATATATATATATATATATATATATATATATATCTTGTCAAGAAGACAGCCGACACGCCGGTAGCCGGTTGAGGTTGTTTAATTGCAGGAGAGGAGCCGATGGATAACGCCGGTCTGAGCGTTGCGATCACTAAGCGTGTTTCTGGCGCATGCACGCCCTGGGGTTGATCGTCTTCCCTAACACCTCTTTAAAGCATATACCCGTGTGGGGATTTGCCATAATCCTATATGGGCTATGCTGGTGAGGCACATACCCCGATGTCTGGATGGCATGTTGCGTCTATTGCATTTGTTCATTACCCTCGTTACAATATATATATATATATATATATATATATATATATATATATATATATAGAGAGAGAGAGAGAGAGAGAGAGACAGAATAAGGGTTGGCAGTCAAGAAAAAGACGGAAAGCAAAAGAGGGAATGCGGTAGGTCATAGAACCAGATGCGGAATTTTTTGAGTCAGAAAGAAAGTGGTTAAAAAATGCCCACCACTCCCTTCTGACTCAAAAAATTCTTCATCTGTTTCTATGACCTACCCCCCCCTTTGCTTTCCGAGGTTTTCTTGGCTGCCAACCCTTATTCTGTCCTAATTCACCGAGCACCTCATTTCCCATTTCTGATTCGCTACATGCATACCGAGGACCTCTGTTCTGGCAGTCTTGGTGCCAAAGGTAGCTTAGAGGGACAGACAACTGATTTTTGTCGCGTTTATGTTCTCTCGCTCATATGAAAGCCAGCGTTTTAAATAGCCCGGTAACCACAAGCTATTTCCAAACAAATTGGGGGAAATAATTTTATTTCGCAGCAAACTTCCCGAAATCGGAAGGGTGGCAGTTCGTAGTGCCAAAACTTGACACTACAATATGTGCCCCTGTCACGTGACCTGCAAATCTAGCAGCTACTGTAACTGCTGAAACGTTTATGTAAGTATTGAAAGCGTTTTACTACAAGTACTTGTACAATGTTAAATTGTATATAGCATTTCTAAACATTAGTTTGAAAATTTTGAAAACAAGCCGCCCACCGTCGCTGGGGTGCTCTCAGTGTGGCTAACTGAGCCTCCATGCCCAGAATCAACGGCGGTGTTCAGTAAACAGACCCAGTGAAGGAGCTTTGACGATTCTGCCTGAGTCAGGGGCGTTTTTTCTGCCAAAATATTTGATTTCAGTTTCCAAATGCGCCAACGGCGGCTTTAAAAAAAACGTCGCGCCCGGGTAGAATCGAACTTCCCACCTCCACAACGTGAAGCCAGATTCTACCTATTGTCTATCCCAACAGAGGGCGCATTCGTGCAAAATAGAACGTTGCATTAAAAACACACATAAAGAAACAGAAAAGCCTGGAAAACTTTTTTAGCTGCGGGCAAGTTTTTAAATATCGTTTTTTTATTTCGCATACAGACAAAAGTTTGTTGCCAAGCTACTCTGTCATGGTTGCTAGCATTATTTTTGGGAGGGACACGTACGGGTCATAGATCTAAAAATCTCGATTTAAAAAGTTGTAGGGCATTATCAGCAAAACCGTTTCTCGTTAAGGTGCTTTAAGTGATGCCCTTGCATGTAGGATAGAGAATATATACTCGACAGACATCGATTGTTGGTCCCTTTAAGAGGGCTCAACGCTGGTCGACCACTCTCGACATGTCGTCGACACTCGAGTCACGGTTCAATGGTTACAAAGGAGGTCTCCTTTACCCCGAGCACCCCGAGTGACGCTGGCTAACACCCCAAGTTGCAGGAAACAAAAAGATATTTTAACGTAAATACCCGAGGAAGTGGTGGGGAAACCCTCCTCCGGTAGCGTAGTGGTGATCGCACTAGACCAGTATTCTGGAGGTTGTGGGTTCGGATCCAAACTAGCGGGCATTTTTTCACCACTTTCTTTCTGACAAAAACAATTCTTCATCTGCGTCTATGACCTACCGCATTCCCCCTTTTTCTTTCCGAGGTTTTCTTGACTGCAAACCCTTATTCTGTCTTAATTCACCAAGCCCCCCCCCATTTCCCATTTCTGATTCGCTATATAGATATATATATATATATATATATATATATATATATATATATATATATATATATATATATATATAAATATATATATATATATATATATATATATATATATATATATATATATATATATATATATATATATATATATATATATATATATATATATATATATATATACACACACAAAAATGGTTTCGACCACGGTAAAAAAAGAGAACAGATTTTTTTAGCGTGGTCGAAACCATTTTTGTGCATATTCTACCGGCGTCCAGGAAAACTTTGTCCCTGTATATATATATATATACATATATATATATATATATATATATATATATATATATATATATATATATATATATATATATATATATATATATATATATATATATATATATATATATATATATATATATATATATATAGTGGGGTTATGGGGCGGTTGTCGGGAGTGCACCAAGGGTTCGGTGTTTGAGGTGGCAGTCGGTTATACGCCATCGTCCGCAGATCTGTCGTGCGGTAGTAAGGCTGGAAAACGCCTGGTTGCAGCTGTCAGACGATTGCAGCATAACTTAACGGTATCGTCCCAGGAGAGGCAAGAGGTGAGGCCACCGGTGGCGCAAGGGGCACTGCCACCTGGGTTTGGAGTGATGCCGCTACGGATGGCGCGAAGGACACCGTGGAAGGCGAAGCAAACGGGGCTGCTGCGGCGGAAGTCACAGGCGCGGGCACAGGCGTCGGTTGGCCGATTGAAGGGAGCGTCTCAGCAACCTGCTCTCGGACTAGGCGGCACACATTCGCAGGCAAAGGACACGCAGGCTCAGAAGCACTGGGGAGCAGGGACAACTGCCGCGTAACTTCTTCGCGTACGAACTGCTCAATGTGGGGCGAAAGGCACGAAAGCTCAGGAGGCGAGGTTAAAAACGATGGCGACCCTCGAGATAAGCCATCATTCGGCGACGGACGCTGGCGTGTGAAAACGCGCTGCTTTCGCAGTTCATCGTAGCTGAGGCACAAATTTGTAACCTCGCTCACAGTCTGCGGGTTCTTTCCCAGCAGCATCTGGAAGGCATAGTCCTCAATGCCCTTTAAAATGTGCTTGATTTTATCGCACTCGGGCATCTCAGGATTCACTCGCCTGCACAGGTCCACGACGTCTTCTATATAGCTTGTGTATGTCTCGTTTTCTTGCTGGGCTCACGTGCGTAGGCGTTGCTCACCGTGAAGCTTGCGGTTAGCGGGTCGGGCGAACGCCGCCAAGAATCGGGCCTTGAAATCCGACCAAGTTCGCGCATCGGTTGTATGGTTACGGAACCACATTCGGGCTAATTCGTCCAGATACAAGTCGACGTTGTTGAGCTTTATGGCATCATCCCATTTATTATGAACGCTCACCCTTTCGTAGAAGGACCCGCCGCGGTAGCTCAGTGGCTAAGGCGTTGCGCTGCTGAGCACGAGGTCGCGGGTTCGATTCCCGGCCGCGGCGGCCGCTTTTCTGATGGAGGCGAAAAGCAAAAACGCCCGTGTGTGCGAGATTTCGGCGCACGATAAAGATCCCCAGGTGGTCAAAATTAATCCGGAGCCCTCCACTACGGCGCGGCTCATCGCCTGCGTTGCGTCGGCGCGTTAAACCCCAGAATCAATCAATCTTTCGAAAGAGGACAACCAGTCCTCTGCGTCGGTATCGTCCTTGCCGCTGAAGTGGGGAGGTTCGCGTTGGGGCAGAACACCGGAGCACATGATGGGCGCGGGCTGCGGCGACGCCATTTCCTGGTCGATTCGTCTAGCTGCGGGTGTAAGCACTCGCTTGCTGCGTAATTCCAGGTTGGGGACCTTATAAGGTGTACGACCTCCACCAAAATATAGTGGGGTTTATTGGCAGGAAGGCAAAGCAAGGCATGACTATCGCGGAGTCCAAACGCGTCCAAGCGAGCTCTCGGGTCGGGGCACCAGTCTCGCGCACAGCGCTCTCGATGGGGCTGTCTAGCCCAGATTCAAGCACATACCCACTTGTGTTGGGTTGTCCCATATCCAAGTACATACATCGTCTGACGCGAGACGTGCATGGCACACACCCATTTAAGGAAGAGGCCATGATATCTTCATTACAATATATATATATATATATATATATATATATATATATATATATATATATATAAATATATATATATATATATATATATATATATATATATATATATATATATATATATATATATATATATATATATATATATATATATATATATATATATACCGGACAACATGCACCATACATTAGATTCTAAAGCGGCGCCACAACGCAAGACATTAAGAAGCTCATAGATTCCGCCCCAAGCAACATCACGCACTTTATACTGCATTTCAGAACTAATGATCTAAAGTACTACAGCGCTGAAAACACTTTCGAAGCCATCAAATCTTTTGTGCAAGGTGTTCAGACCAAACGACCCAACGCGGAGATAACCCTGACAACAGTGCTTCCCAGAATTGAGAACAATCACGAGCCACTCACACCTCAGGTACACAGACTCATAGCTCAAGACGAGCGAACAGTTAAGCTCAACGACGCCCTCCTAGACCTAGAACTCACCCAACAAAACGTGGACATCATCTACCACACAGAAATCTCTCATGACCCCCAGGGACATCTGGCCAAAGACGGTTTACACCCTAACTTCCCAGGTGTTTGGATAATGGCAAATAACATCAAGTACAGGCTGAGCAAGTCGTTTGAGGTGACGCTTTCCACTACCGCCACCACCGGCCCGTCAGTGACCAGCACCGAGCAGCAGGTCGAAGCTGACATTCCGAACAGTAGCGAACCACCCTCTCCCCCCAAGAACCCCACATGCGACGCGAGCACACAAACAGTAGACGCAGCCACAACACCAGCTGAACAGCACGAAGGAGAACAACATCCCGACCCACCAAGGACATCACGCTCAATGTTCACGCAGACACTAACACGCACTAAAACGTAAGCAAGCACCCAAACAGGCATCGACGTTGACACCACCCCTAACAGCCCCCCTAAACAACTGACTCCGAACAAAAAAGAACCATCCCGTAGGTCCACTCGGAACAAACGAAAATGACTTGCACCAAGCGAACCCGACACCTTGCCCTTCAAATCCCGCGCTTTCCTTAAGCGTGAACCGCATGGAGCGTTTTCTGCTCGCGAAAACGCGCCGCGCACGCCACAGGCGCGCTGCCGCTGCCGCGAAGCCACCCGCACGCTGCGCGCGGCGCGGCAGGCGGCGGAAACATGGCGGCGGCTTCGGCCGCGAAGTGGCGTCGGGAGCTCGAGCGACCGCTTCTGAGCGCTCTCTAAAATGCCGCTCAAGACACGCACGAAGTTGCGTGAGCGGTAAAGGAGCTTATAATGTGGGTGAAAACGTTACTATAAAACATCATCCGCGCCGCTACTGAATGCGCCCAAGCAATATCTGCCGGGGTGGTAAGCCTAAAGATCCCTGGCGGAGCCAGCCGGCTGACTCGAGTGTTTTGAAACCGCCGCCTTGAGGCGCGCGCCTCCCCATTGGCGCAAGTCGCCAGGCTCGTCCCACTGCTGCGCGCAACGCGCGTCAAAATCTAGCCAAGGCAGATGCTGCCGCGGGCGCGGAATCGTTGACGCGGGCGTCGAAAGAACGCACGCGCAACGCCGAAGCGCGCAAATCGCGTGAAAAAACGCTTCATGCGGTTCACGCTTTAGGGTTCGAAAACTCGCCGGCAAACAAACACACTACCAATTTCACCTCAAAACCTATTCCTCCTACCTCCAAACCAGGAAAATCCCCAAAGGCCTCCGCCTTAAAGCTATTTGTTCCCTTGGAGTTCTCCCCCCTCAACTAGAAGCTAAATGGCAGGACACTTTGACGCATGCATCGCTTTCCCTTCTAGAAATTCTCAGAGAGCACTGTGACAAACAACTTAGCGTTTTAAATGAGCAGATTGAAATCATTCCACTCACTGAGCAAGAGAAAATTGATCTTGATGCCTTCAGAGACTTTAAGCAACACGAGCTGTTCAAGAAACAAAGAAATAAATGTGAACGGGACCAGCTCCTTTTGCCTGACACACATTGCACCAATGAACCTTTGGTCCTCGCTAAGCCTGAAGACGCGGCAGTAAATCATCTGACGTCCCCCGTAGACACATCAGAATCTGCTACGGTGTAATTTTTCCCTCCCGCTAATAATCAAAATCTAGAATCTAGCTCCCACAGTAGGAGTAACACCAACCTGACACCTGTTCCCGAACAGAATGTATCCGCCTCCCCCGTCACGTGTAACAGCAACGTTATAGATATTTCAGAAAACTTATCGGGAACCGAAAAAATTATCTTAGAACGAGGCCTCACTTTCTGCCCTACCAACAACCACGTGAATGAATACGAGTTACACAAGGATCTCACCGAATTTTCCCGCATAATGAGGCTGAAGGAATTCTTTTCCGATAAGCAAGACAATAGTGAAATCAATGACCGCGCACTCCGTGCACCAAGCACTTGGACGCCAGATGCCTAGGAATCTCCAGAACTCGATTTGTATATAAAATAAGTATTAAAAGAAATATTAATCTCAACCAAGAAATCAAATAAACGCAAGAACTTGACCCCTCAGAAGAAGTCACTCTAAATAACCTAGCAGCCAGAACGGACATAATCATTAAACCAGCAGACAAAGGGGGTAGCGTTGTCATCTTACCAATGGAAAAATATAAAGATGAGGCCTATTGGCAGCTTAACAACCATGGTCACTACCAGCCTTTAGACCATGATCCTACCAACGAATACAGTCAAACGATCCTTCGCACTCTCACAGATCTGCTGGCCAGAGAATGAATCACCACAACAAAACTAAACTTCATGAGACCGACGAACAAGCAAGCAGGACGTTTCTACCTCCTCCCCAAAATTCATAAAGTCCCCACAGAAGCATTGTATTCAGCTGACATTCCGGGAAGGCCCATAGTTTCAAACAACAACACCCCACGGAAACATTGTCTGTGTTTCTGAATCACCATCTGACAGACATTCCGACTTCTCTTCCTTCATTTGTTAAGGACACCCCACACTTCCTCCGCATAATAGAAGCAATAAACGATGGTGGGCAAATACCCAATGACGCCCTTCTGGCCACGCTCGACGTCTCCGCCCTCTATATGAACATTCCCATCACCGAAGGAATAGAAGCTACATCAAAGGCCTTAGCAGAAAACCGGCACCAACATGCAATGGAAGTCTACATTACCTTACTAAAATTAGTTCTAACTCTCAACTATTTCGAGTTCAACTCATCTTACTACTTGGAAGTTTTTGGAACCAGCATGGGCACTCCTTTCGCACCCACCTACGCCAACATTTTTATGGGAAAACTTGAAGCTTCCCTCTTAGACTCTTTCCCCCTCAAGCCGAAGGTTCATCTTCGATACATAGGTGACATCTTCATCATTTGGGAGCACGGCCGCACAGCCCCAGAAATTTTCATTTCGCATCTTAATTCTTCGCATCCGACCATTAAGTTCTTATGCCAGTACTCGGATAAACAAGTGAACTTCCTAGACACCACTGTTGTTCTTGACAATGGTAAACGGAACACCACACCTTATAGGAAACCAACGGACAGGCAACAGTACCTAGACTACACTAGTCATCACCCACGACACTGCAAACAAGGTATCTTTGTAGTACAGGCTACCAGACTAAGAAGGGTATGCAGTGATAACACAGACTATATAAAACACCCTAATGAACTAAAGTCCACCCTGCCAAGCAGGAATCACCCGGTCAGCTCGCTGGATATGGCTTACGAAAGAGCATCCAAGCTAGAAAGGGACGAAGTGCTCAAGCAACAACGTCGAAACGAAAGCGCCCGACCACCAGGCTTAATAACCAAATTCTCAAACGTGCTTCCGAACATAAACAACATCCTGCGGAAATACTACTCCATTCTAGCCAGTAATGACCGACTTAAAAAGACGTTTTCGGAAGACCCAAGAGTTACCTACAGAAGAAACAAGAACCTTAAAGACATTTTAGTGCATGCCAAAATTAGCGCTTCCCAGGAACCAGTCATCAGCCCTTGCCTCCATCCTAGATGCAAGACCTGCAAACATCTGCAGACGGATTGCATTGTCAATTGCACTGCCAGCCAATACGTTCACAAGATTAATTCAAGCTTCACTTGCAATTCTTCTAACATTGTGTATATGCTAGAATGCTCATTCTGTCAAAAGCAGTACATCAGAGAAACGAGTCAACCTGTGAACATACGCCTGAATGCACATCGGGCCGACACTCATAACAGTGCCTCCATAACAGTCGCGCAACACTTCAACCAGCCGAACTACAATTTCGATGATCTCAAGCTCTATATTCTGCAGTCAAAGTTTAAGTCTCCAAGGGACCGGAAATACAGATAATCGTACTTAATCCATAAATCCAACGGCCTGGAGCAGGCTCGAATCAATGCGTCGAAAGGCAGCTTAGAAACCTTACGGTATCTGATTCGAACCGAAAAATAATGCTCTCAAAAAAAGTGGGCATCTCCATTCGCAATATTCCTGCCTGCCCATCCCCTATGCTGATACTTGAATACAATTTCTGTGCTTTTTCTCCCTCACCCCTCCCCCCTTTTTTTTCTTTTGTGTTGCTCCAAGCCGATTTCGACATACCACGCGCACGCGCCTCCCTCGACCTTCGGCATTTCCTCTTACTACCTGCTTTACACACACGCAAAAAGAAAACAGGAAAAAAAAACAGGAAAGAAGTTCTTGCATGTACCGCAAAGCTGCGCGTGTGTTGCACCCGCTCATACCCCTTCTATTCTTCTGTGAACACTGACCACCGCAGTCGGAATTCTTCAATCTATACGGGCTGTTGCTGTTTACGAGCTTTCTCTCTTGCACACAGTTCAGTAACCTTGTAATTGCACCCCCAAGACGCCCCTGTTGTCCCCGATATTCCCGGAAGCCTCCTTTGAGGTCGCCCGGCTCCACCGCAGCCCAGGTCAAGCCGTTACCCCCTGTTTTCTCCTACTCTCGCGTAGTCTTTCCTCTTTCTCTACTGCGGGGTCCTGTAACAAGAACCACACCTCCCTTTCTCTCTCACTATTTCGCTCCTTTCAACCGACCCTTGACCCACGGTGCTGTCTTCCTTCCGGCACCGCTTTTAACAACCTCCCTTCTTTCTCTCCAACTCAATCTGTATCTATAAAACAGTGTGCCAGAGATGAACCCTGATGCCTTGGAAAAGACAAGTCTCCTTGCCGAAACGTTGGCAGAGGTCTGACTGAGGCAGCTACCTTCTCCAAATAATATTTCTATATATATATATATATATATATATATATATATATATATATATATATATATATATATATATATATATATATATATATACATTCCGTCAATGTATATATGTATATATATATATACATCAATGTATATATACATATACATTGACGGCCTCCGCCATATCCCGAACAAAAGACCGAAAGTTTAACCGAGATAAGATTTCTAACACTTGCCACATGCGTAAGAATCTAACAAGCTCCGGCACTAGTAACTGCCCCAAGTCTGACAATACGGCCGATAATGTCACTACGACTGTAATAAATGCTTCGACTACTGCACCCCAAACAGTTCAGTTAAACACCTGTACTAATATTTTTCCCTCGCCTGCCGTCACAAAAGAAAACCTTACCGGAAATGTAATGAACCTTTCAAGTATAACCCTCTCCCCAGCTCAGATGAACGTCTTGTCAAAGGGCCTAAATTTTTGCCCGGCTACTGGTGGTTTTGGTGAATTTCAACTTTTAAGGACTTAGATAACTTCGCCAGAAACATGAGGCTACGAGAATACTTCTACGATCACCCCGCGACGGAAGAAGCCCGCAGAACCCTACCTAGCTCTAAGCACTGGACCCCTCCCACACAGCGTGATAGTTGCCTCGACATGTACATCAAAGCTGTCCAACGCGATGTGCGAAAAGCATACCAAACACAAATTTCTTTCCACCACAACATGACAACCAACGAAAAGAAAGCCCTAGAGGAACTCGCAAGCTGTCCCGACATAATTATTAAACCTGCCGACAAGGGAGGCGCAATCGTAATCCTTGACAAAACCGACTATGTTAACGAGGCCAATAAGCAACTATCAGTATCGACGTTCTATAAAACACTACCCAATGATCCCACTCAAGATTATAAGCAAACTGTCAAAGATAAACTTGCTGAGCTTGTTAAAAGTAAAACAATAAATGAAACCACGGCTCGTTCCCTGATACCCTTAAGCCCAGTACCCGGTAAATTCTATCTTCTCCCAACGATTCACAAGGTGAACAACCCAGGGCGCCCCATTGTTTCTGGCATTGGCACGGTTACCGAAAACCTCTCGCGCTATGTGGATAATCTCATTTGAGACATTCCGCCCAGCTTTCCCTCCTTCATTAAGGATACCAATGACTTTCTCTCAGACATCTCAAAAATTGAAATTCCTGATAACTGCCTTCTAGTCACCCTTGATGTTGCGTCAATGTATACTAACATCCCCCATAAAGATGGCATCGCCGCTATATCCCTTGCATATGAGCAGTCATCGTGCGACAAACCTATCGATTCTTCTGCTCTCGAAACATTCCTTAGGCTTATTCTTGAACTTAACAATTTTGAGTTCGACGGAGTTCATTACGTGCAAGTCAGCGGAACGTCAATGGGAACTCGAATCGGACCTAACTACGCTAATATCTTTATGGCTCACCTCGAATCAAACTTTCTTGACACCCAAAATTTAAAGCCAATGTACTATAAAAGGTATATTGATGACATATTCTTGATCTGGCCACACAGTGAGGCGGAGCTCCTCACCTTCATTGAGGCATTTAACCTAGCCCATCCTAGTATTTCCCTTGCTCATTCCTATTCGGAACACAGTGTAAACTTTCTGGACGTCACCGTTACTACCTTCCAAGGTCGGCTTCAAACTAAACTGTATAGAAAACCGACAGACACGCGGCAGTATTTGCACTTCCGAAGTAGCCATGTCAGACACTGCAAGACAGCAATACCTTACAGCCAAGCCCACCGATTTAGGAGAATTTGCTCAAACCAAGCCGACTTTGACTCAAACTGTCGAGAACTCAAGACCGCCCTCCTGAATAAAAAATACCCGGAAAAAGTTATCGACGACGCTATTGTGCGAGCCAACCAATTAGACCGTAACGAAATCTGTAAGAAAAAAGCCCCGAACAAGAACCCGCAAACTAACTTAGTTTTAACCCACTCATCCTCCGCTCCAAGAGTGTCAACCGTGCTAAAAAACATCACAATATGCTAATGCAAAGTTACCGCTTAAAAAGCATATTCCCCGAACCACCACGCGTTGTCTACCGGCGTAATAAGAATTTAGGTGACTTTCTTACTAACTCTCGTATCAACCGACCGGCAACTACTGGCTGCATGCCCTGCAACAAACCCCGATGTAAAGTATGCCCACACATGACCACTACACAGCGCGCCACCAGCACGGCTTCAGACTACTACGTAAATATAAAAGGTAACTTTAACTGTGACTCCGCTAATGTCGTATATCTTCTAGAGTGCAATGTTTGTAGGCAACAATATATCGGCCAAACTGAAACGCCCTTCCGAATACGGTTCAATAATCACCGCTCTCATGCAGAAAGCTGCCCTTATTTGCCCCTGTCAAAACATGTGAACAGTCCCGGGCATGCATTTGAACATCTTAAAGCAACAATTTTAGAATCCGCCTTCAAAACGCACCACGACCGCAAGGTTCGGGAATCTTATCTCATTTATAAGTTTGGTTCAGCCACGCTTGGAATTAATGAAAGTTACGGAAAACTAACGTGCTTATCCCTCGATTAAAATTAGCGGCTTCATAATTTTTATAACTATGTTTATTATTCCTACCCTGGAGTTTGCCATCAGAATTCGCTGAAACTCTCCTAATACAGCAGCTTTATTAGCCTAATGCGGCTCAACAATGCCATTTGTCCTGGGGAGGGAGGCCTCGTTCCCATCTTCGCTTCCCCCCGAACCAGTCTCAGCAGTCACTGAATACCTCAGTGTATACTCTTCCCTTTCTTTTCAAACCGCGGTTGTCCAGTTTCCCCCATTGTCTCAACTTGCAGCCCGCGCGGCATACGTTGACCCGTCATGGTGCAACCTTGAACGCTGCATTGTTAACACGACCCCTTTTTCTCTCTCTCGCTCCCCCCCTTTTTATTTTTCTTGTTTGTTTGTTGATGTTGTAACATAATCGTAGCCTGACTGTATGCACACTCCCTATTTCCGAAACATTTTCCGCTCTTTCTCACAGTTTTATGCAAACCTATATAAGAAATGAGTTCAAAATGTTTGCGACAGCAAAATCATGTAACTTTACTCTGATGAAGGCAAGTCCCGTTGCCGCTACGTAAGTAAACATTGTTTGTTACTGTTCTTGCTGTGTATCCGACTCTTTACTTATACTATATATATATATATATATATATATATATACACGAGAGGGTAGACACACGTATGAAAACGATGATCGAACTAACGTTTCGACCGGGGTCCGGTCTGACGAAGACCGGACCCCGGTCGAAACGTTAGTTCGATCATCGTTTTCATACGTGTGTCTACCCTCTCGTGTATTTTTGAAACCGAATCCCGGAACTTATTCATCGCTATATATATATATTGAGAGGACAAGGTTCACCGGAGAGGCCGCTGTTCGGGGCGACCGTTTATTCGGAGGCTCGAGCAGGGAACGCCCGAGTACATGATAATGAGTATTCACAGAGATGAGGACGAAGTGATAGAGCACGTTCGCTAATGATGATGATAATGTACAGATGAAGAGGAAGCACTGATGGCAGTCCGATGATCGCACAGCAAGACCGACTGTGCCAACCGGTGCGGTGCCGGTAGATTGCCCAAGGATGCTCACAATATATATATATATATATATATATATATATATATATATATATATATATATATATTTATATATATATATATACAGTCATGCGACACTGTCTACAGTGGCTCAGCTAGCCGCCGAGCGTGCTCCTTTTGAGCAGATCTAATGGCCTTGACTGTTAGGGCAGTCAATGTCCTATGAATGTCCTTTGGCCTAGTAAACAGGTAGTCTCGAACATTCGGTTTTTATATAACAGCCACAGAATTGCCTGCATTCCACGAATTTTGGTATATATTGGCACAAAGTCTCTTATAATGTAATTATACAGCTGAAACTATCGTCCCTGAAGCCCTTAATCTCGAAATCCAAACAGTGGTCATGGAGCCTTTCGGAAAGTTGATGCTGCCCTTGCTTCCACAGAGTGGGAACAGATTAGGCTCTCTATACACTTTGATCCATAAGGTCGCTATACACAGCTTTGATATTCTTTCCAGTTGCCACTCGAAGGTACTTTCCTGTCGCCGCCTGGTTTAAGGAGAAACGCTGATGCTTAGGCCACCGAGTAAGCAATAATACCGGCTACACACGGCTTTTCCGCTTCAAGCTTAACGAGGCACGCCCCCGCCTTTTAAAGACTGCGACAGTTCTGAAGTAGAAAACGTGTGATATGTGTGTGTAAACAAAATATGGTGTACACGGACTCCTTCAGTATCACTAAGGGCAAGTTCCCGAAATTGCGTCTTACGTTGGACGACGTTCTTGGTCCCTGGTGATGCACAAGAATGGCTTCACGTGCGAACGAATCCTTTGTATGTTCCTCCGTAGTTTACGTCCAGTATATAACTTATAATAGGCCTGTATATTGATGCGTATTTGCTATAGGACACTGCTGTTCGGCTTTCAACTGTAAGACTGTGTGCGGTTTTAATAAAAAGTTTTCCGGTACATTTCTCGCGTGAATGTTGTATGAGTGGTTTGCATGGGGCACTCGCGTGTAGTTTGCCATGTCCTGGGTTTTTCTATACCCGAAATCGAACTGTTTCTTGTCCGTAGTTCAGCATTTCACCTTACTTTACGCCAAAATTCACACTCTCCAGACCTCAACTCGTGTCCTTTCTACTTCATTGCTTCCTCCTATTCGTGGTATTTTTCACCTGAGGTAGTATTTTAGGTATGCTAGGTAGCATGTACATACATACATACACTCATATACACGCCTACATTTACTTAGGGAGATTAAGATTTCTATTCTTATACGTTGACTGTGTCGTATACGTTGATATGTTGAGGCAGAGTAATTAGAAGGACAAGAATGTGGTGGAGTGGTAAGCTTCCATTCATTATCTGAATGGTAAGCTTCCATTCATTATCTGAGAATGTCTGCCGTATGGCAGACATTCTCAGATAATGAATGGAAGCTTACCATTGTCGCTGAAGAAGAAGGTGTATGACAGTTCATCTTACCGGTACTCACCTACAGGGCAGAAACTTGGAGGCTCACTAAGAGGGTTCAACTTAAATTGAGAACGACTCAACGGGCAATGGAGCGGAAGATGATAGGTGTAACATTAAGGGACAAGAAGAGATAGGAGTGGGTCAGGGAGCAAACGCGTGTTAAGGACATACTAGTAGAAATTAAGAAGAAATGGACGTGGGCAGGGCATGTAATGCGAAGGCAAGATAACCGTTGGTCATTAAGGGTAACAGAGTAGATCCCTAGAGAAGGCAAGCGTTGCAGGGGGTGGCAGAAAGTTAGATGGGCAGATGAGCTCAAGAAGTTTGCGGAGATAAATTGGCCGCTGTTAGCACAGGACCGGGGTAACTGAGGATTAATGGGAGAGGCCTTTGCCCTGCAGTGGGCGTAAACAGGCTGGTGATATTGGTGATGACGATGATGATGATGATGATGACGTTGATTGTGTTACTTTGTGTAAAAATGGGCGTATTCGCGTGTCACAAAAACGTCTTTGAAACACGCGGAGCACTTTTACCAGATAACGGGACTTCCCGGAGTTGCAGTAATGTTGTCTGCTGAGTAATGCAGCAGTGTCAACGCGTGTTAGCAAAAAACATAATTTCGTTTGTTCAGCCAATTACGACTGATTTGCTAGTCCTTATGGAGAGAAGATAAATAGGGTAATTAGGGATTGTAAGCCGTAAACAGTTATCAGCGCGCTAATACCTACGTCTCGTAGTCTGCATTATTTCTTGTTTGTAAATAGCAACTTTCTCCTTACGTGGATATGCTGCAACTTTGGAGACAATTTCAGCTATAGGATCTCACCGAGTGCAGAAAAAGTCTTCACCTCAGTGAAGTGAAAGGAACTAAAAATGAAGCTCATTACAACCTTTAACTTTTATAACCTATAAAACATGCATTCTGGCAGATGTGGAGATGGAGCCTTGAATAGCATCAAGTTACTGCCCTTGAAGGTAAGAGAGGAGGTGCCGTCTTACACCAACGTTTCTACCAGAACCAGCGTTGTGTAATATTACCCTCCCCGGCCCGTTTTCTTAACTTGTGCTTCCCGTGTTCAGAATGGCCGATTCGACCCAGTTCATAGATAGTGAAATACGGGTCCCCAACAAGTTTACTTAAAAACGAGCAAGTACGCGCAAAATTGACGAATTACAGAGAGCTGGTAAACAACGTTTTTAATAATTGGCGAACACTTACGCGTCCGGAACATTCAGCTACAATAAGAGTGCCTTCGACTGGGTCCACTCTTGACCTGCAGATACAATATAAAAAGTGGTCGAAACTGTAACGTTATTAGGTATAACAATTCCAATGATTAGAAACATTAAAATCCCCATTAAACACAGATATGGTTGCTGCTTTGCAAACTCTTTAAAATCAGGAAACTTCCAACCAGTAGGTTACTATTTGTGTAGCTTAGCCGAGTTTCTTCCGCAAGGTTTCGTATCCTCATAGGCAGAAACTACTCATCCTAGGAGATAGACTGAAAGTATGCTTTCATACTCACTAAAGCTACTCTATACTGAAGTACGGTTGCAGCTATTGCGATTAGACGAGGGCAAATTGACGTGGTTATTATAAGCACTGTTACTGTGACTCGCAAAGCTACTGAATGCGTTCGTGCTGCCTGTGATATGACGCCTCTCGACAGACACGTGATCCTTGGTGTCTGTGCCTCCGAACGTCCATTATCTTTACCTACTAGGCATCCAAATTACAAAAAAATTTGAAGGTCATTCCCCTTATGCTGCCTGTCATGTGAATGAGTATTCAGGTGATCCTAGGAGTGAAGTCAATATTTATCCCCTTTCCCACACATTTTAAATGAAGCTGTGATTCTCACGTAATTTACAATCATCCTTCATTATTTGAAGCACAACCCTAGAGGAGTGAAAGGCTGCCATAACCAGCTCAGACCCCGGGGACCAGTGACAGCTGGTAGACAAAACACACAAGACAGCAGCGCCGCAGAAGCCCTGGACGGGGGCTTCTCCCACTTTCTAGCACAAACGTTTTTTTTCCTTCAAATAGAACTTCAGTTCCACCACCACCATCATCATCACCACACGGACTCTGTAGTGCACAGATTCATTTTCACTGGCGAGGGGCATACGTCCTCAACTTTCACTTTTTGCCTGGTATTTACGACAATGGTTCAGCCAAAGGTCTACGTGAATTAGCTGAGGGCTTGTTTTTAAATAGGACGCGTTGCTGGTCAAATTTGGTTCAAGGCATTGACAAAGGTGAAGTCTTCGACGGAGTGTTCTGAATAAGGGACATAATTTCACATGTACTGTATCCTGTAATGAATGCCTTAGTGTATGTGTCTACGAGTACTACACTGGATATTTTATTATTGTCAAAACTTCGTTAGTGGGGCAGTAGCTCGTGAATTTACAAACAGTTTGTCGCCGATCATTCAGTGATTCCCAAAAGGAATTTAAAATATCTAGCTAAAAAATAAGCTGGGTTATTTTCCTCGAAGCTACACTCAGTGGAATAAAAATCATTAGTTTTGTATTTCTGGAAATCGGGCCATTTTTTATTGTTCGCCCATGGCACCGACATGAAATCAACAACGAGGTTGCTCGGGAGCATTAAAATTCCCTTCCAATGTAAACGATTTGGACCATTCTTCAATAAGAGTTTCAAATTGTGAATTCAAGAAATGACTACTTGGGAGGGTTTATACTGTGCGTACTTTACTGAGCCTACCAAACGAATGTTTTACAGGTACTAACTTTAGAATTGTTTCAAGGAGTATTTTGATGAAAGCTATAGATTATTGCAGTTCAATGTGCGCTACATCATACAGTTGGTTTAATCTTGTTAGTCTTTTTAAAAAAAACGGCGTAATTAAGTTTGTCGGTATTAGATTTGAGCATGGAAATTGATTAGGATTATAGAGTTTAACGCGCCGACGAAACGCAGGCGTGAGGCGCGCCGTAGTGGAGGACTCCGAATTAATTTTGACCCCATGGGGATCTTTTACATGCGCCGAAATCTCGTACACACGGGCGTTTATTATTTTCGCCTCCATAGAAAAGCGGCCGCCGCGGCCGGGAATCGAACCCGCGTCCTCGTGCTCAGCAGCACAACGCCTGAGCAACTGAGCCAGTGCGGCGGGTTTTAATCGTGGTACCTGCAGCCCAATAATATAGGTGTATATGGTTAAAATATTTCTAATTGTAATTTTTTCATGAGTCTTTACAATTACAGAAAATAAAGCGCTCCGCCAAATTTGCATTTCAAAAAAAGATGTGTGGTGTTTGTGGTTCTGGTACCATATGTTTCGTAAAAAGAGCTGTTCATGTATAGCATGTTGCTGGGCTAGTTGGTACTGCATTCCAAAAGTTTACGCCAGCTTACGCATGTAAAAAGTATTTTGCTATTGTAAATGGAATGTGTGTTCCTTGTGGAGACCACATATTGCCACCTCTGTGTTATTTTTTGTCAAATTTGAGAGACCTTCTTCACTGATCACTTCCGTATCTTCGTGTCGAAACACACAAGCCTCTCGGTACTAATTTCTGTTCGTGTACTTTACCTTGCTGGCTGTACAAGAGGGCACGTGGGAAAACGGGCACAGGGTTCCCTACTTTTATTCTTTGCACCGCCAGAAGCTTGTAGAGCAAAACCGGTGAACGCTAAACATTATCTCTTTAAAAACTGCGAAACCACAGCAATAATCCTACGCAGATATTTGTTTTACGATACAGGTACCTTTCTTATATATGGCTTGTTTAGTTTTTCAACCTGGGCATTGCTCCTTCCGTTAGTATGCATTCTTTTTCTTCGGAGAAAAAAACGGGACGTTTGTCTACAACACTGCCCAAGTACAACATTTATTCTTTTGTGGTTCTTGTCGTGCGATGATAAGGCAAGAACCAATAATGCTTTCATAGAATAATGTTGCGCAGACCTCAAGTAGAGTTGTAAAATACTAAAAAAGTGTAATCCTTGATGCCACTACGCTATATGTACGCATATTTTTACGTCGGCCACATGCTCGTGCTCGTGACTCACAACCAGTCTTACTCCTCAAACGCAATTCCAAAAAACACTAACATGAATAATATGTCCTCAAGACGTTTGAAACGCAAAGCAAGTTTGCCCCGGGTGCTAGAGGCGTACGAAAAACCCCGCTTGGTGGAATAAAAAGGCAAGAGCAATGCTTACACATAGGTTGGATCCCAAAGTTGTTGATGAAGGGGCAAGAGGTGTTCACGAGTTTCTAGACACACTGCTGTGTGCCTTCTATACATTTTGTAGAGAAGATTGCGTGCATGTTAGAGCCTGTGTTCATATGCATGAAACGTAAGCGTCACAACTGTGGTAGAGTTTTCTGCAACCTATTTTGTCACGCCTCAATCACATGTGTACATAGAAAAAGGATCTGGACCAACCACTGCATATCTAAAGATGCGGGAGGTAAAATCACTACACGTCAGTCGCAAATTTTGTTGCCATCCAGTAGTTTCTAACAATAAAGAAAAGGCAGGCACCGATGCAGCCCTTGAGGTAGATTTTTCTCTTTTCTTTCCAAATAAAGCGAAATTTAGGTGAGGGCCACATAATACTTTACAGGGTGTTGTTTTTGCCCGGCGGCGTGATTCAGTTTCCTACACGATAGAGAAGTTGAACCACCTAGCGGGAGCTAGTGCTCCACTTTAAACATTAAAATACTTTTGACAAGCTGTGCAGCGGGGTCCGCCATTGGAGCTTCGTGTCTGCGAGTTGAACTGGTCCCTATCGTAGCGGCCTTGGCTTGAGCAGTGCCAATCCTACGTGTTATTTATTTTTCAAGTTTAATGACTTTTCTGAAAATGTTTCTGAGCATGCCCCATTTTCGTGAACCATTCGTACCCCATTTTCGTGAACATCCATGGTTCGGCATGCTTTAAAGTGTTTTAAGAGCATTGAGCCAATTCTCACAGCGTGTTTTTGATCTGAAATTTGTGTAAAAAAGGCTTTGCGCGCATTAGAAAGATTTACTTGAAAAAGTCCTCTTTCCTCAGTGGCCTAATAAAAGGGCTGTGTACAACTCAACCCTTGCTGCTAATGCCGCAAGGCTTATCTCAACCGCTTTGGGATGGTATTTCCTGAATTCCGCAGTACATTTACGAAGCATTCCTTCCATGTATGACAAATCATGGCACCGCGTCTCACACTCTGGAACAAAAACGTAGATGTCCTCTGCAACATTTTCACGCGTTCCTACTGACGTAGCTGAAAGACTACCAGTTTCTCGGAGTACTAGCTATGGCACATTGTTTTCTGTACTGTGCTTTTATACCTAATAACGCCATTCGCACGTATTCGTAAATACAGCTTGGAAGGAACAGGTTATGTTTAGGTCAACATGACCACTTTTTCTGAGGAGAAATGTATATTTCTTGCTTTTTACTTTTCAGAGAAAATCCTACACGTAAAATCTTGCTGACAGAGTTTTGTGCGTTCTACCCCTCCAGAGAAAGAGAATGCATATGACCTATGTAAATTAGGGAGAGTGCTCTCAACTTAGCTCACAATTAACCCAAGGATATGTAGAAGCTTCTCCAAACGACGAGGTTTTATTTCCCCAAAATTGTTGATTTCGGCCTATTTGTGATAAAAGCAAGTTTCCTTGTCGGGCATGTTGTAACAATTTATGAGATCTTCCCATGACACAGAATTTCGTTGGACATAATGTACTTGAAAAAATCATGAAAACTCTCCCTACTGCTATAAACACAAAATATAAACACGCAATCTGCCGCACGCGCAACGTATTTTGAAGCACAAAACAGCGCTGGGGCAACTTTCATACGCTTTGTAATAAAAGAACAGCGTGAACAGATGCGAAAAAATAATGCCTACTTTTTTTATGTCAGACAGGCACCCTGAATTTGCAGGAATATATGGCTCAACAGTCAGTTCCTATCTCCCGTTGGCACTCTTTATTGCCAAATATCTAAAGAAGGCACTCACATGACTGCAGCAAAAGTGGCAATAATCATCAAAGCGACGTAATTCTTCATAGTGTGTGATAAGAATAGAGCCAAATGCAGGAGCACGCTGATGGTTCTAAATTAACAGCTCCTGCTATATCGCTGACCTATATCGAATCCAACTCCCAGTTAAATATTCTGCGCATAACATGGCTTTAAAAGCACGTTAACGTCAATGTCACACGACCCCAAAACAGAATGGAGCGAGAATATATCATCCTCATGTCAACATGTCCACCAGCGTCAGTTTTGGCTGGCCATTACATCGGCGATATTGTAGGCCTGTCATAAGCCTTCGAAGAAGTGTGCAAAAAATAGAGCCCACCGCTGTTCAACAGCAGGTCGTTTTTGTTTAATGTAAAGATTATTGTGAGCTCTACCTCCTTTTGTTGTAAAACTCTCGGTCCTGTCTTGCGAGCAGCAGGCAAGGGGATGCGTTAGGACCAACTCAAAGCCTTGACAGCAAAAAAATGCTTCCTCTTTTGTGTAGATTGGCACTGTCAGCAAAATAATACGAACACGATAGTTGTAATTCAAATTAACCTTGCCAATGATAACTAGAAACGCGTGCGCGTTTGCGTGCAGGTGTGATCAGGGATGGGCATTTGTGTACCGCATGCTTTTGGGTGTTGAAATATTCTAAGTGTTGAGAAGCCAAGTGCCGTAGCTGCCGCCTGGCCAGAGCAACAAAATATTCTCTAAAACGAGAAAAACGTTGGACTAAACCTTGTCCACATGGTTGAAGGATTTGTGTATTACAACTAGAGTTTCTTCAATAGGTTTACGAGGTGAGAATTTCGACGGGACACTTTAAAACTGAGCAGTTGGTAAATACCTGCAGTAGGTATCTTTGCTAGTGCTAAATAAGTATCAGTAGTCGCTACAATATCGCACTTCTTCGCTTCAAATCTGAGATAAGTTTTTCGAATTTGACGCAAGGAACGTTGCAATTTATATTTGCTGCCAACGAACCTTCATCTTTCTTGCAAAATTGAATTTTTGAATATTATCACTGCGTATTTCTGTAGGCTTGGTATAACTAGAAAACTCAAAGAAATTTAAAAACCACGTCGGGACCAAGTGCGACTTATCAGCTATAGAGCAGCCAGGCATTCAAGTTTTTAACTGTCCTGAAAGCGATTTGCCAATACAAAGCAATGCAAAGGTTGAAGTAGCCGTTTCATAGTGTTACAGGAGGCAGGGGTGGGCACTGGCACATGGCTCCAGGGGACCCATACCGACTACGCTATAGCACTGGGTGGCACGGTCTCCGCTCGAGCTCTCATGGCCGCATTGTATATAGATTCCGTCTATTCAAAAATAGATCGCACTAGCACTAATTATTGCTCGCCTTCTGATCCATGCCGCCACAAAATATCCATAGAGAGTGGGATATTCATCCCCATACTGGTTCCCAAGCTTCACCCCGTCTCGTCTCCTTAAAAGATCGCCTCGAAGGTCTTGCATCACGTCGGCCACCCCAGCCCCGGTGAGCCATGGACGCGCCCATTCCCCAGCCAGTAATTCGCCAAGAACAGGCGAGACTGGATCTGCCACGACCTGACAAGACAATGGTGCGGTTCCCCTGCCCCGTTTTTCTGCGTGTCTCAGGGGTTTCGGGCTTTCCTTTATTGCGTCGGCGAACACAGCTGTTCGGGGCCAATGTTCAACAAGCTCATCATGATCTGTACTAGCAAAGACTTCACTGTATATTCCCATTTCATCTCACCGTCGTTGCACCTGTCTAGGTACCATGACCTCGGCCGGGATGGCCGCCTTCAACGAGGGAAATATTTTACAGGAGGCAGAGCTGGACACTGGCGCATGGCTTCAGGGGACCCACGCCGGCGACGATGAAGCACTGGGTGGCATGGCCTCGGCTCGTGCTGTCATGGCAGCATTGTAAACAGATTCCGTCTCTTACGAAAATAGGAAAAGCCGTCACCCACGTCGGCATCCGTAGCAAACTTGCGGCTGTTTTGGAGGCGTTCCTTACCACAAAGAGTTCCATACTGCGATCTGAATGAGCTGGACAGTATCAAGAGGGCGCAACTTCTGAAGCATTCTATAGGGCAAGTTGATGATTTTGACGTTTGAAAGTTTTATAGCGCAAGGATGAACACGGGAAGACAACGCCAAAAAGTTATTTCTGAGAGTCGTGTGCCCGCCCATAAAATGTGCCCTGAGGGCCATTTTATGACCCTCGCGGGAACCCCTGTGTAGATGCGACGCATAGAGGGTTCACGTTGCAGCGTCGGACAGCGGAGGAACGGCGCTGGAACGATGGAGCGGAGCGGCGCAGGCACCGCGTTTTATAGCGCGCATAACGGTGAAAGGACGCGCCGGCGCCAGTGCGTCTGCCGCGGCTATGACGCAACACAATCCAACACAATCCACTTTAATCCAATCCAATCCAATCCAAGCCAAGCCAAGCCAAGCCAATTCATTCGAATCCAACCCAATGCCCCTCGCGAGAGAGAGTTCGCTATCGGATAGGAGAGGGGGTGAGCGGCGAAGAGCGCAGCTCACGCGGCGAGGAGCATGGGGCAGGGGCGGACGCCGAGAACAACGCCGACGCCGGATGCAGGGACAAGGCGAGTGAATGAGATGCAGTCGCATCTAAAAATTCGTCAGCAATAATAAAAGTGAGAAGAAATAAAAGGCAATTAAGAAGGCTGGTGTAGGGAGCCAGGTTGACATTATGCGGGATAAGAAACGAGGTTGGCAAATTTGATCGCAGTTCAAAACTAATAACGCGCCTATGTGTATCGTGGGGTCACCGTATAAATATTGGGACGGCTCGAAAGAAATCCGTCCCCTTTAGAGTTCTGGGAAGTGTTTTCTTCTTGTTATGCCCGGTGAATTACATTGAATTTGAATTTTAATTGCTATAAAAGGGTATCCAAAAGCCACTGAGTAGGTGGGAAAGTGTCGAACGCTCGCGGCCTAACCGTAAGCTAGCTGAGGTAACCATGATGAATCGGTTGCTTGACTCTGTATTCTATCGTCCTTTGCGTGGTTTTATAAGAAGTGGTTTTTTGTCTGTCTGTGTAATACATTCTTCTTGCCATGTTTATGAAGTTTTCTCATGATGAGTGGCTTGATGTCGGTGTACGGAAGTTTTGGATGTTTACTGTGTTGTTCAGAGCAACAGTGACGTCCCACCCATCTGCCACCTCATTACCCGCGGTGCCAGAGTTTTGGGAAACTCAGGGTGCCGGTAGTTCGAGTTGTGGGCATAATGGAAAGGAAAACAAGATTGACGGTGTGGTTTTTACGTAGCGCGTAAATTCTGATGCGCCCACCACACTCAATGAATCTCTGCAAACGATTGGCCTTGGAATTTCTTATGAAATGAGATGCACAACCACATAAACGCCGCACACGTCTGCCCTGAAAATGCATCAATTCGAGGTCATAGTTATCCAAGTAATAAAATTCGGCCGTGTGCTGCACAAGACACAGTAGTAATGGTTCAAAGTTTAAAGCAACATTGTAAAATTCGGCACACTGGTATTTTTTTTCCGCAGAGGTGAGTCGTGGTGCAGAATAGCACTTCTTGTTAACCACTTCTCAATTCCGATTAGAGATAAATCACAAGATACAGGCCGAAGGGGCTATAGTTGAAAGGGATAACTAAAAACGATCTGTATAAGTCCTAAATGGAGACCGCAAATTGCAATGTGTCCATTTTCAGGCTACATAAAAAGGGCAGAGGAATAAATGTACGATTTAGAAGGAGTTGTGGTGAGGATACCAGGCAACGACTAAAATATGAAATACGGTTAGTCAAGCTAATTTTAAAAGCATTTTGCAAGTCTGTGTAAGTGTTCTGAAGATCAAGGGACCATTTAACGCACCCTACCTAAAGACTCTGGACTTGCTAGTGCGGAAAGCGCCCTATGTAAGGCGAATCACCAAGTGCAACACTGGTTTTAGCTTTAGCAATGCCATTTCTTTTGCTGACCAATACACGACACTACCATAGTCAATCGCTACACTACGAAGCTGTTAAAAGCACGCACACGAAGTTGTTCCCCTGCAGCAAACAGACGAGGAAGGAACTTCAAAATATTGTTTTCAAGAAATTGTCCTTAATGAAGCTGTTTTCTTGGTGTAATGAGTGTTCGTTTTTTTAGTAATATGCCTAAAACCTTGTTGATAGGCCAGTAAAAGCAATTATTGATAAGCCAGTAAAAGCAATTTGAGAGCACAGCCACATCCCACGGCTCCTTAAGAATACAACAGAAGTTTTTCGGGGTTAAATTTGTATCTAATCATTCCAGCCATGTAAGCGAGTTTTAGGTTCAAATTCTGTAAGTTTAAATTTACCTGAGGTATAAGAATTTTTACACATCGTCGACGTACACTCAGAAAAAATTGTTGTTAGTACCTTTGAAATTAAGTTATTTTCACATTACACATTGGAAAACTGAGAAGTGCCCCTTGAGGCACGTCATTTTTTGCATGTATAGCATACAGAGTGCGCAGCATACTCTAACTATAAGTATTCGCCTGATAGTTAGCTTCTTATTGTGGTTAGAAGGTTTCCCGGTATTTCAGGTCACTGAAGATATTACAGGTCGCTTACGATCTAAACACCGTAGAGCGCAGTAGGCACGACAAGGGATGAAGGGGACACGGACGAGCGCTTACGATGCATCACGCGGCGTCATAAACCTTCTCGAGGTCGAAAACCACCATTATGCCAAACTATTTGGGAACGAAAGCGCTCTTGGTCGTTCACTGTTGCTGGATCTCTTCAAACGGGAGCCTCCCTGACAACTCTTGAGAACCACAGTTTGCTAAAAAATGCAATTGTACCTTATTTGATATTTTCTCAAATAGTTTGCACAGGAATATTGTCAGGGCAATAGGAACATAACTTGCGGCACAAGATGCATCTCTTCCCTTTTTAAGAAACGCTACTGCAATAGCCTCCGTGCAAGACCTCAGAAATAGTTATATTTCGTTGTAAAAGAGGTGGAGTGTTTCCAGGGTGTCTGCGTGTAAGTGTGTTACAGTGGAACCCCAATAATGCGACTTTCTAGGAACCGCGAAAAAGCGTCTTATGACCCGGGTGTCGTACGACCGAGGTGCGGGTAAATGCCAACCTAGTTGACGGTCTCACGTGACAGGTGACGGTCTCACGTGACTCATTTAAACAAGTATATTTCACGCTTTCGCGCGTAATTCGGGAAACTTTATCGGAAATCCCAAGTTAAAAAAAGAGAAACACCTATGTTGTGCCCCCTTCCCCTCCACGGCGTCCGAGCTAGCCCGCCATCCCCGCGCCTTGCACGCGCGTGGTCGAGCAAATTGAGAGTAGAAAAAACGAGTGTAGAGCTGCCAAGGCTAAGCGCAACGAAGTATAGTAAAAGGTGGAGATGAAAAAAAAATGGACTTCCCATACACGGTGGAGACACCCTCTGATATGCCCCGTGCCGTCACTATTGGGTCAAAGTGCGAAATAGATGAAATTACTCAAACTTCGTGAGTAAGCCGTGTTGCGGTGAAAATTATAGCGTCGTCTTGCTACAGTGACTTAGTGCGGCGGCCAGCGAGTGACCCAAAACGGCTGGGCCAACGTATGCGTGTCTCCGCCTTTGCTACATACACACGTGAATGTAGGCACGCTGGGAAGGAAAGTAGCGGAGTGACAATGACGCCAACACCGCTTTGGAAGACACTGATAAGCAGAGAGCTGACAGGGGGGAAGAGAGCGTGCTGGAAGGAAGAACCTTGGATCGGGGGGGAAGGGGGGGGGGGGGGCGAGGAAAACGGGTGTTCAGTCTTCGCCCTGGCGTTGCGTCATAGTCGTAGTAGCGTCGTCGCGTTCGTCGGCGGCTCGATGGAAGCTTCAAATTCACGGTCCGCCATCCACCTGAACCCTGAACTATGGCTTCTCACGGTCGGCGCGTTGGCGTGCTGCTTCCGCGTAGGGCCGCCGAAGGTTTACTCCCGCTCACGAGTGCCTGCGTGCTTGCTCGCGTCTGTACAGCAAGTGGTCTCGCCTTCGTGCGGACCTTGCCCATCAAGCAGCATCAAACGGGGGTTAAGAATGAAGGTCGCGACAAAGTGGCGAAGTGGTGTAAAATATGGGAAAACACCGGTTTATCTGCGCCAGGAACCGTCGTACGAAGCGGACCACGTACACCCGAGCGTGATATCATCGGAGTTTTTAATGCAGTGTTTCTATGACGAGTTTGCCGGGACCGCGGTGATTCGTCGTAAGAAGCGGGTCGTCTTAAGTCCGGGCACGTACCAGCGGGGCTCCACTGCATGTACAGTTAAACTTGGATATAACGAACTTGAAAAAATGCGCAGTTTTTCGTTACATGCAGGTTTTCGTTACATGCTAGACGTCAGGGAAGGTGAACTCACAATTCAAGAATTTCTTTTACAGTAAAAAACTGCGTGATATGCTCCTGCTACTTTCCCACGAGTTTAGTCGCTACACGGCAATCCAAAGAAGCAAGGTCACTTAACGCCGCAGCCACAAATGTAACTTAAGTATCACTTTTGCCTCTCGACCGTTTTCGGGACCTTAAAGCGTTTGCTTAAAACATTCGTTTAACGGCTTCAAGCGTTTTCAGCGATGGTCTTATAGGCTCAACATTGCTCAGAGGGTGGTATTTGGAATACTCTACTTGGCGGCGATGTTGTTCTTTGTCGCCGGCGGAGAAAGCATTTAAAATTGCGAGCTGGTATTAAAAAGACAAAAGCTCTCGTTTTATGGGAGCAGAACTTATCACCGACGAACAGATACCCCAGATAGCAGTGGAGACGTGCGACGACAGGCAGGCCAGCAACTAATCGACACCACAGGCACTCGTGATAACGCACGGTAATTTGCGGTGCGCACGAAACTGGCTGAATTGGTTCATTTTTAAAGACAATTTTTCGGAAAAAGTGCAACAAAGAATGACTCATCAGCGTAACGAATTCGTTTCATCAAGGTTATCCGTCACAACACCTTCGTTACCTAGAAGTTGCAAAAGCATGCTCTTCAAAGGGTGTGAAAATTAGGAATGAAAAATTTTCGTTAAATCCAGGAATTTGTTCCATAGAGGTTTGTTACATCCAGGTTTAACTTTATTGATGTAGGTAATGTTTTCTGAGCGTGGAAGTTGTCTTACAAGTCCTGGGAGCTATTCACAGCTTATGAAGCGAAAACGAGAAGTTGTAAGAAATGTTTGATTTATTGTTATTCTGTGAGGACTTTCCCTCACAATATGTTTTATGTTGCACTAAAGCGTCCGTGCAGAGCGAGAAGGGGACACCTGTTCAAAGTGTTTTGCTAGTGTATTAGCCTGGTCTTCAAGGGTGCCCCCTATTGTGCTGACCAATCTCCACTGGCTGTCCACAATTTGTGTGTCAGAGTGGGAGCATATCGATACGACAAATATTCGCCAACACCTTTTTTGCCTTGCAGCGGACACGTTGTTCGCGCCTAAATCATCATCGCCATCATCAGCCTGCCCAGGTTCATTGCAGGACGAAGGCCTCTACCGTTGACTTCCAACCGCTCCTGTCCTGCGCTACTCGAGTACATAGCTTACCCCCGAACATCCTTATTTTATCCCTGTATCGTGTTATTTGTCTTCCCCTTCTTCTGTACCGATCTCTTGGTATCCATTTTGTCACCTTAATTTTCCACCATTTGTCGGTTCGTCTCACTACATTGCCACCAAAATCCATTTCGTTTTCTTTGTTTACACTGTGATATCCTCAACGCAAGTGTATTCTTTGTTCCAGGTAGCTCGTTTATTGACCGTAAGTGTTATTCCTAAGATTATTCGTTCCATGGCCCGTTCAACCGACGTAATTTTACTTTCTAGTTGGTTAGTAAGGCGCCAATTTTCATCTCCGTATGTCACCACCGGCGGTATGCACTGGTTGCAGATATTTCTTTTGAGTGACAGAGGTAGCTTATTTCTCATTATTCGGGTGTGCTTGCCAAGTTCTCCCCAGGCCATACCTATTGTGCGCTGGATTTCTTTATCGTTTTTGGGGCCTGGTCTAACCATCTGTCTGAGGTAGTTATATTAAGTTACTTCTTCTACCGTTTCGTTTCCTACACAAAAGAAGACATTCTTGGCATTCTTATTCCAGAAGGTTCCAGAAGTTTTCATTCATGGCGGACGCGTTCTGATGGCGCTGTGTGAATTTTCCCTTTTTCGTCAAGAAATCTACCGAGTAAATTGTAGCTCTTTCGAACTCCTTTTCTTATGAAGTTCAAGAGCCCATTTGTACCAAATTAGACCTCGTAGCATAAATAGGTTCACTGTTCTAAATGCTTTCTTTGTTTTCAGCCCGGGGATGACCGCGCGAGCTGAGTCACCCGCAAGCAAAACAAACCTAGCTGACATCCGCGACAAGCTGACCCTTTAAAGGGTGAACTCACGTTATCGCGTTGCTGTTTCCATAGTTTGACAAGTTAATGAGCTCGCCAGGTGCATTTTTGGTAAAATGTCCTCCAAAAGCCTAAATGTAAACAAACAGTCACCGTACGTTCAAGGAGATTCCATTTATGGCGGGCACGCTTACACGCAGATGTGCCTCTGAGCTTCAAACTAGGCAGCAGAGCATCCCGTAAAGAGCTCAGCTTATCTTTGGCCAGCTGATCTTCAAACTAGCCATTTGTTCGTGTCTGTACCATTGAGCATGGAAGTGGCTTACCTTTCCAACAGCCAGACGAAAGTGAATCTCACCAGTAAGCCAGCGTGTCCGCTTACGCTTGCGGAAACGCGTGTATAAAAAGCAAAACAGACAAACGCTGGCTCAGTATCACTGCAGGCGTCCAGGGACACGTTGTCGGCGGGAAACTTCTCTCGCTCTCTCGATATTTAAAAGCAAAGCTTTACTAGTTTTGTCGAATGATTTCGTGGAGGATGCGGAGATGACATTTTGACCGAAGACACACCCCCGGCGGCACACCCCTCGAACCGCATCACGTGATTCACCGGTACCGCTGCCGGCGCTGCGCACAAGGCCATGCTTTCAGTGGTTTTGCGCCGAACAAGCTGTGGTCGCCAACGCCGCTGCGGCCGAGGCAGCCGACCATCCCCCGCAGCCTCCCATGCATGCGGTGCTAGGTCGTCTCGGGCAACGTGAATCGTCTCGCGCACGGCGAAGAGAAACGCCGCGTTCGCCCGGCCTCCTGTGAGCGTTGCACGGAAACGAACGGCTTTGGGACGTGGTCGGCAATACAGCTAAATCAAAGGTTTACCAAGCGAAAACAAGACTCAACCATACTAAGCAAAGCTTTTGCTTTGCATATAAAAGGTTAGCTGAGTTAAGCCGCTGCCATTTTTTAGTCTGGCTCTCTATGTCCACCCCGTGCAGGTGTGGAGCGCTGCCTGCTACGGAAGTAACCACCATCCTGGATACCAAAAAGGCAACACTACAAAGGTTCAACCATGCAAGGAAGGCCCTTAGGGGCAGAACCAGCACTCCCTCACCAGAGAAGGTTCTGGCCACCCGGGTGTAGAAGTTTTCGCCACCTCCCATGTATAAGCACTTCAACTATCGGCCCTCAGTCACCAGCAGCTGTGGGGTACCTGTCAATGGCGGCGGTCTGAACAGCGATACAGCAAACGATGCATAGAATCTCTGGGTACGGAGAGGCCGCCATGGCAACTTGACCCTAGCATCATTTAATGCATGCACTCTGTCTAGCGAGGGAAGCTCAGCTTTTCTACTAGGGGATCTCTCTTACATTATGAGAGATATTATAGGGTTAATCGAACTCAGGGCAGGAGAACGGTTCATGCGTTAAATATAGTACAGGCCTGTGCGCCAACAACCAGCTATGATTACGAAGCCATAGATAGATTCTACGAGGAGGTCGAATCAGCAATTAAGAAGACAACAATGCAGTTCACGATTGTGATAGGAGACTTTAACCAAAGGTCAGTAAGAAATACATGGGAGAAAGGCCAGTGTGGAACTTCCCAATGGGCAATCGCAACAGTCGAGGAAATACACTGGTGGGATTCGCAGAGAGAAATCCCCCAGTGTAATGACGAGATTCTTCTACAAGCGGAGTAGGAAATGCACATGGGAAAGTCCTGATAATACAACCAAAAACGAAATGACTTCATTCTAAGTGACAACCTAGGTATTGGGCAAGACGTAGAGATTCGGAGCAGCGATCACAGGATGGTCAGCTAAGGCTGAATCTCAGAAGACAAAGAACAAAACTCGTGAAAATTAAAAAACAAACGCAAGGAATCAGTCAGAGCCAGATCGCAGGAGTTTAAAATAACTCTTCAAGACAAATTCTCCCTTTTTAACGAGCCGAACGAGGTCAGTGTAGGCAGGCTAACTGACCACAGAACATCGGCACTCAGCAGCAGCTGTGGGAGAAGCGCCATGTAAAGAAGAAACTAGAGAAATAACTGAGAAAGCGAATAAACTAATTCGCAAATGTAAGAACAATGAAGTGTCAAGTATGGTGGATCAGACTGAATTAGATGAGCTGTCAGAACTGGTTAACAGAAAGAAAACAAAAGACATTCGTGCATATAACATGGCGATGACCGAGGAAAGGCGGCAAATAAGAGGAAACTTGAAAACAACTAAGACAAATCTAGCTATCGCAAAGTCTGGGTGAACGCACTCAGAGATGAACAGGGAACATTACTCGCAGCTTCGACGATATAATTATGGTAGCAGAAAAATTTCACACCAGGCTGTATGCCAGCGACGTTAGACCAGAAGAAATCACTGAGAATACAAGCTCAACTTGCAATGTCCCACTGGTAACTAAAGAGGAAGTTAGGAAGGCCTTCAAAGGCATGAAAATAGGAAAAGCTGCAGGTGACGACGGCATAACCGTATATTTTTTAAGGGGGACGGCGATACCGTACTGGCAATGTTTGCAGTACTATTTTCGGAATGCTTGAAGAGTCAAAAAGTGTCCATACCCCGAAAAAGCGCCAACAGTGCCCTGATTCATAAAAATGGAGATCGCAGTGATCTCTCAATATTACACACCTATCAGCCTACTCTTAGTTGTTCACAAGATGTTAACTAAGGTTATAGTTTGCCGCATGTGTGAAAGTCTGGATTCCCATCAACCCAGGGATCAGGTTGGGCTTCAGAAAGGATATTTAAGCATTAATCAAATCCAGGTCATCAACCAAGTGATAGAAAATTACGCAGAGTACACTAAACACCTTTACAGATCATTTATAGATCACGCGAAAGCGGTCGATTCCATACTCACAGCAGCAGTCTTAGAAGCACTAAAAGACCAGCGAATAGAGGAAACCCACATCAGACTACTAGAAATATATTAGGGATGCACGGGTAGGATAACCCCCACAAGCAAAGCGATAAATTTCCGTTCCTAAAGGGAGTAAGACAGGGAGATAGGATCTCTCAAAATCTATTCACGAAATGTCTGCAGGGGGTTTTGATAATAATAAAAAGGCGGCTCGCACGGGAATGGGGGCACAGGCATAGCTCGCTCCTCATGCGCCTGGCAGTTGCTCGTGTTGAGCCACAAAAATCGGGCGACTGGCTGTGCGGCTCTTTTCTGTGTCGCTTTCCGCGACTTTCTGGTGCCGTTAAACCCGGGAGATCGAACCACGGGCAGACTCGACTTGGCGCGGCGCAGACGTCGAGGTACGCTAGGCTCGGCATTCTTTTGGATCCAGCTGATTCGTGAAGCCTCGTCCTCGAACGCTGCTCGCCGCTCGTGCTTGTATGCTGGAGCCACCCCGTCGGCAGGCTTCGTGAGGCAAGTCGTCATAAGGGGTGTAGCTGCAATTTAATCGCTGCTACAGGATCCAGACGCACCGAACGAGCACATCCACTCAGTAGCAGGTATAAGGAAATCAAGGCTCTTGACTAACGCGTTCAAAAGACCATCGATTTAGATTACTTGGAAGCTGACTTCTTCACTAGCTTTGAATACCACGAAAAGATCACCTTTATCCGCTCTCTCGTCTACTTCGCCAGACTTTACGTGGTTCCTTCCCTGGTTGCTGTTCAGAGTACCGGGGCGCCGAGTCGTTATTTCACCGTCACTCGGCACGGCGAGACCGCGGCGCACCCCGGTGACAGGAAGAAAACCATGGAGGTCGACAATGTAGTGAATGTGCACTCTGCGTGTGCGCCGCTCGTCTGCTACCCATATATATCCCCACAGCTGGCGAGGACTCCCATCGCCCGAAAAACTGGCGGAGCTCGCGCTATATTACCTTGAGGGAAGATTTGATACATCCAGCAGCCCACCTACCGAGCACTGCGTCGTCCTCGCAGAACGCCAGGTCGCCGGGCTCTTCAAGGTCCTCGTGACCACGACGTACACTGGTGCGGCCGACCCCGGACCCTCCCAACCTCATTTTCTTCGGCTGTTCGGACGTCTCTGCCGCTCGTGGGCGTTTCTAGCTAAAACACTGCGTGGGTGATGGTCGCGAGAGGGCGCCATTCCCACTTTAACGCCGGTGGCCGTTCTGCTCCCGGCGCGGGCTCCTCTGCTGCCGTTGGCCCGTCCAGGATTCTTCGCCTCTGATCGGTGCACCGGCGCTTCGAATCCGTTCACGGGAACCGCCAAATGAACCTGGTTGCGGCGAAATCATGAACGGCAACCAGGCAGCTTCAATGACTCCGCTTGGCGGCCCCTTGAAAAGACCATAGAATATCTTGTAACCGCTACCACCATCGTCGTTCCGAATGCACGGTGGAGCAGCTCACTATCCCGTTCAGTGCAAATCACGACAACGAGGTGTCACCTGTGACCAGTCACAATCTGTGGCGCTCTGCCGCGACACGCATGCCTGCCACGGGCACATGACGGGGCTCGTCAATTGAAGACAGCTGCCCATGTAGGGAGAATTTCCCTATGATTGCGGCGGCTAAGGCGGCTCGGGAGGCGACCAGGGTGGCGATCGAGGTACCAGGCATCATCATGCCGTCCACGACCAGGCTGCACTGCTTACCGACCAGCGCAACCACGCCGTCACCCACACCAACATGCTAAATGAGGACGGAAAAAAGGAATCCACTGCCGTGAAGGAAGCTTGCCGCAGCAAGTTGCACAAGATTACGGTGTGTGGCCGGCTCATGCGGTGTATGGTGCTGTGGATGGCTAAGCAGCAGCACATCATCCTCGGCTGACTGGACTACATCGGCCTACGGCTGATGAGCGAGTGCACGGTGGACTACTTCGTGGAGATTCTGACGTTTCTGCTGCCTCCCGCTTCTACAATTTGGAGCTCAGGAACGAAGTCCTCCAGTTTAACGAAGTCTGCCCCAAGGAGCCCTGGGTGAGTGATCTTCACGACCGGTAACATCGGCATATTGTACGCACTCTGGATCTGCGGACCTTTCAAGACCCCCGGAACTGTTCGAAGCAACTGTCTGTTGACAGTCTCGATGGAACTTTTTCGTGACTTCAGCCTTTCTGAAGTGATCACACTGAAACAGCGACAACCAGAACTCTACTATGCCGATTTAGACGTGGTCAACATATATCTCCCCCTATGAGGGTGATGCTGTTGGTGCCTGCGGCCTCGGAATTCAGCGTCATACCGTCATCGGACGCGCGAACGCCATCATTTTAGAGGTCTTACACGTGTGTTCATTAGAGATAGCCTGCATTCTGATGAAGGTTGTGTCCTGATTCGTGTACTTGAACCTGCTCGACTGAATGGTTGAACTCAGAGTGCGGAGCTAGATGTTCACACTAGTATCACCTCCACAAATATTTTTCTTCTCTTCGATTCCTGCATTTCCGTCGCCGTGCTACCCCCGCACTTTGTACTGCTGCCCTCGACCACTCGTTTTGTTTGACATGAGCGCATCTACTGTGGTAGCCTGCCACCCACTAGTTGCTTCCTTCTGCTGGAACTTCGCATCTTTGCGGTGGGGGGAGTGTGATGATGATAATAAAAAGGCGGCTCGCACGGGCACGGGAATACGGGCATAGCCCACTCCTCGCACTCGTGGCAGTGCCTCGTGTTGTGCCCCAGGAATCGGGCGACTGGCTGTGTGGCTCTTTTCTCCGTCGCTTTCCGCGACAGGGGGTATTCAGAAAGCTTGACAGGGAAAACATAATATTAAGGATAAACGGGGAATATTTGGGGCATTTCAGGATTGTGACGACATTCTATTGCTGAGTGAGACAGCAAAACAAATTGAAACGATGCTTGAGTAACCGCGATCCGAAAGCATGGCCTTCGGGCTAAAAATAAATATGAATAAATCAAAAGTAATGTGAAATAAGCGCCTAAACAATGTCAAATTATCTGACTTGGGGTATAGACAAAGGATACCCCACTCTTTATTCTGTGCCTTGCGAGTCCGCCAACAATCCTCCTTCCACCAGGACTTCTAATGGCTGTGCTCTGAAAGGCGGGCGTAGGAATGAGCATTTCTGCGCTGTTGAGTATCTGTGCCTACATGAATTGGTTCGCCTCCTGCACGCGTAGGTGCGATATGTGCAGAAACGCTCGGACATTTCTGTAATGTATTTCATATCGCTGTGGCTTTGTTAACGGTTTATTCGAAGACAAACTCTTTGGGCCTTAATAGATATAGGGTAATTTGGAGGACAAACGGTTTGGGTTTGTGTCCGTGTCCCATTCAAGAGTTGTAAACAGAACTCTACAGCCAATCGCTAGGTCAAGTTATCATAACCTGCTCGATTAAATATTATACTTGCAGCTCTGTCTCTATATAAATAGTCATGTTTCCAATTCTCTTACGATTTTTCAAGAGGGCCACTGGCTTCAGTTGAGCAGGAAGTGTTGCGTTAATGATGGAATAGAGGATGTAAGTGAAACAAATGGTTCTGTTAACTGATCTATTACAATCCCAAACGCATCGATTGATTGCCTATCATCAGGTGGGATCAATAGAACCTATCTGTATTACGCCAGTAGAATGGCGGCGTAGAATGGCGAGAGCACTGCGAACATCCTGCAGGGATGTTGGGACATTGCAGAGCCATTTCGAGGCGGATAATAAACCTGGAATTACTACCTAAGTTTTGTAAGCCATCTTTGTGGTTCGCTGTTAAAAGTCTACACTCACCCCAGCACTAAAACCTAGAACTAATTCTGAATAGGTAATTTAAAATTGTCTGAAATGCAAACGGATTCAGCGTGCTTGAGAAGTGTTCTGAATTGCCTTCTTTTAAGTGGGGTTCTTCCGCTTAAATTCTGAGTAATTCAAAGAAACATCATACGCCATTGTGCACTCTGTCTTCCAAAAGTTTGGTCCGTAGATAACAATGGAAGTTTTTTTTATGAAAAGCTTGGAACAACCTGCTGCCATGAGATTGAAGTTTTCGGACACCACAACGCATAAAGATGTAAGGAAAATAGACTGGTAGCCAACAGCCGGCAGGGCAGCTTTTACAAGTGTTCTCCTGTTACAACAATGTAGGCTGTCTTTGCAGACGCTTACAATCAAATCTTCACTAAGTTACCTATATTAAAAACACAGCACGTGCATGGGCAGCAATAAAATTAGCTGGTATAGAACTAGCTAGTCAGCGGCTTTGTGAAAGTTGCATTGTTTAACGAAGGGACATTTATGTAAGATTTTAAACTAAATATTTCATTTTATTGAAACCTGGTTTATGCTCATCGAATTAGTAGCAGTACTGACATGCGCTTTAGAGCCTGACAGCGTCATTTTAGAAAGAATAGAGAGATTCTGATTGACATAGGCGGTCAGAACCGGTGTTCCACGCATTTTGCACCCTCTGACGCAATCTAAGTTCAGTAGCAAATTTGTGTCCGTAGGAGGGCGGCAAATAAGGAGTTTTATTTTGTGGGGACAAGTAGCTTTTTTTATTTACCATAAATTTGTGCACAGTTTCTGAGCTAAAAGCTGCAATAGCAGCTTGACGAGGCCCAGCAAACTGTTGACTATTAGTGTAGTTTAACTATAGAAAAAATAAACGTGCGGTGTGAAGTAACACTGGATTTAAGCATGACCGAATTGCCTGAGCTGAACGTGGAGGCAAAATAAACTGCATTGTATTCGACCAAAAAATGCCATAAAGGCATTTGTTCTTCTGCGCTTGTTCAAATAACGCAGCAGCTAAAAAGATGCGACGTCAACAAATGGCCTATGTTTTCTTCCCGGCTTCTACATGTTACCCTGTCTCCCTACAACAAGTATGTTACAGTTTATCTTTTTGAAAACACGTAAACGCTTGCTGCGTCTTGAAGACACTTAACCAAAGGTAATATTACTTATATTATTATTAATGATAATAATCAATCAATCAACCAATCATGTTATGTACGTGCCCAGGAACAGCCAAAGGCCTGAGTGCTAGCTCACGGTTACTTGCTTAAGAACAAACTACAAGAAACACACTGCAAGGAACAAACAAGCGACAAGACACACACAAATTGAAGTAGTAAGAATGACAATAAAACACAAGTGAAGTGAAAGGTGGGCACAGGTAAAAAAATTAAAAAATAAAAAGACACATTTGTGGTTCTGCTTGTTGTAAAGACAGCACAACAAGCCGAGCAACTAAGTTCGACAGTAATACGACAAAAACAACGGCAGGAGTAGAGAGACGAATGACATGACGAACAAATCAAAGGAAACAGTTTGAAAAATAGGCAACTGTCAGTTGGTTAAAACAGAACCACGCAAAAACTAAATTCCAGCAATTAAGAAAAAATAATGAACAACAGAGACATCATAGATGTCCATCATACTGTATTGAACAGTGAAGCACGGTAAATTTTAAAGAACATTTGAAAGACGTCAAGTCCTTCAAAGAAGCGGTTGTAAGAATCCTGTATTTTCGCAAAGGAGAATGATTACAGGTGCACGCAGCTGTCAAGAAAGGGCGATGCGACCTGGTGGCCTTTTTTGGAACACTTAACTCTAAAACACCTAAGCAAGCCTGCGGAAGAAAGGTCCCCATGAACAATTTTGTGAACGAATGTAAGATCTGCACGCATACATCTGCAGTTCAAGGAAGAAATGGAAGGACCTATGGGTAATAATGTAATAACAATCAATCAATCATGTTTATCAATCAATCAATCATGTTTATTTACGTGCCCAGGAACAGCCAGAGGCCTGAGTGCTGGCGCACGGGTAGTTACATGAAAACAAAATACAAGAAACATATAGCAAGAAACAAACAAGCGAAAAGACACGCACAAATTGAAGTAGTGAAAATGACAGAAATAAAGCACAGGCAGAGCCTGGGTACAGGTAAAAAATTAAAAAAGAAGATGCCTATGTTGCTCTGCCTGTCGTAAAGGCCACACGACAGGCAGAGTAATAGTGTAGAGACAAATGATAAGACAAACAAATGACAGTAAACAGTTTCAAAAATAGGCAACTATCAGTTGAATAGACACAACCGCAGAGAAACCAAATTTCAGAAAAAAAAAATAACGACAGACATATCTAAGGTGTTAACATACTGCATTCAACAGCGCGGTACGGTAAATTGTAAAGGATTTCTGAAAGATGTCAAGGCGTTCAAAGAAGCGGTTGTAACAATTCTGTATAATAATAATAATCAATCAATCAATCAATCATTTATTTAACGTGCCCAGGAACAACCGAGAGGTCTTGATGCTGCCGCACAAAAAAACGAAACAAAAAAACTAAGAATAACACAATAGAACAAGATGACTGTGCAGAAGAAAACTATAAGAGACACAATGAGTACAGAAATATTAGGACGACAGGACAAAAGTAGATTAACACAGTATTAGAAATAGCTAATGATAATGACGAAAAGTCAGCTAATATACATACATACATACATACATACATACATACATACATACATACATACATACATACATACATACATACATACATACATACATACATACATACATACATACATACATACATACATACGTACATACGTACATACATACGTACATACAACAATGCGCCAGATAAACTAAAAGAGAAGGATAGAGCAAATTGCACATGTGATGATATCTTATAACGGTACAAACCTTGGAGGAAAACGATAACTGTGACCCATCAAAAACATCGAGGTCAAGAAAATAAAAATTATAAAGACTTTGTATCCTGTTGAGGGTTGAGTGCTGAGAGAGGCGGGTAGTTACAAGAAACGGCCTGCTCTCTCTTGTTTGCTTCCGCGGGATTCGAAAATTAATACTATTGATCAGTATAGGACAGGAAATAGCACCGTGAACGAGCTTGAAAAGAAAGAAGAGATCAGCGCGATTTCGACGGCAGCGAAGTGAAGGCAGTGACAATAGTTCAACGGTGTTAGAACACAAGGCAGAGTCATTTTTAGCGAAGCGGTGGTTGTAAACGCTTAGAAATTGTTTCTGGACACGCTCAACTACGTTACTTAAGGAATTAGAGATGCCATTCCAGATCACAGATGCATACTCAAGTTGAGGAAGACATATTGCGGTGTGCAATTTGCGGAGTGACATAGAAGAATTGAATTCTCTCCATATTCTACAAACACAGCCGAGAGAACGAAGACCCCGCATAGCAACACGCTTATTATGAGCTGAAAAATGCAAGGTGCTATCAAAGAGAACGCCGAGATCATTGATCTCACAAACCCTACATAGAGACACAGAATTCACAGAGTATAAAAAATATACGCTAGATGATTTGCGAGTGAAACTCATGACTTTTGTTTTTGAAATATTGAGAGAAAGGTTATTGTTTTTACACCATTCCGAAAAAGAACACAAATCAGACTGCAACAAGCGACAGTCGTTAAATGAAAAGATTTCCCTAAATATCTTTATATCATCTGCATACAAAAGGAAAGAAGAATTGCGAATGGCAGAAGAAACGTCGTTAACATACATTAAAAAGAGGAGTGGGCCTAATACCGAACCCTGAGGTACACCACTGGTCACTTTGTAAAAGGAGGACGTTTGGCCGTTGACGGCAACATAACGTGACCTGTCACGAAGGTAGCTATGCAATAGATTCACAACAGCGGTGTCACCATCAAAATGAGCAAGTTTAACCATAAGCATTGAGTGACTGACTACATCGAACGCTTTTCTGAGGTCACAGTAAATGGTGTCGACCTGTCCTCTCTGGAATACAGGTGTAGATATTTGCGTCATAAAACTGGCAAGATTAGTGACGGTTGAGCGGCTAGGGAAAAATCCATGTTGATTAATATTCAATGAGTTTTTCACATGAAAAGACAGTATGTGGTGAAGGGCCTGCTCAAACATCTTTGACATGGCACAGAGAAGAGAAATCGGTCGATAATTCGAGACATCAGTTTTAGAGCCAGACCTAAATACTGGAAAAACACGAGCAATTTTCCACATGCTAGGAAATGTGGAAGTAATAAGACAGTTATTAAATATGCTAGTCAGTACTGGGACCAATATACTGCTATAAGCTTTTAGTATAGCTGAGGGGATACCATCTGGACCACACGATAAGGATGATTTCAAGCGCTTAATGCATTCGCTGATGAGATTTTCATCTAGCGACAGAGCATTGGGTGTGTTGATTTCCAAATGTTGTTCGATAGTAGTGCTAGAGTCAGAGGCTTTTTAAACGGAAGAGAACTGCGTGGCAAAACAGTCAGCGACGGCCTGTAGTTCTGTTTCATTGGAGTCCAGTAGTATTAAAGGCTCTTCACTTTTGTTAGACCGTTTGCCTACATACTTCCAGAACTCAGCCGGCCTGTCAGAGGCGCTTTTTTCTAAGTGTGCAATATACGAACTGTGATCCCGTATATATAGGCGTTTACAAAGAGTTCGAAAACATCGGAAATCTTCCTTGCGCTCCAGAGATGGAGTGCCTTTAAGCTTTCTGTGTGCGCGATCTTTATGCTTCAGAGCACTTATAAGTTCCGACGAGAACCAGGGGGGATATTTCTGGAGTTTAGGAGTATATATTGTGGAATATATTTGCGCATACTGCTTAAGATAAGTTCCGTAAGCCGATCTACTTGGTCATCAACATTGGTTTTTTCAGTTACCATAGACCAGTCAATGGAGGATAAGTCACGGTGTAAGCCGACTTAGTCACGTCTTTTAAAAGCAAATCTGGGCGATTTGTTGATGTTATTTTGAAAGCTCTGTTTTTCCCCTGGCAGGGAGAGTGTAAGTTTAAGTGGTGGGTGAAATTTATCGGGACGAACAAGAAAAACGTCAGAGAGTGACACATCAATAGGCTGATTCTTCGAAATACACAGATCTAATACGTTACCGCAAGGATTGGCAATAGAATTATGTTGTTGAAGGGAATTAAAAGCAAGAAAATCTAACAGTAGTGCGCACTTATTCTCTATGTATTGATGACAATGAGGATATTTAAGTGTTCTCCAGTCGATACCAGGGGTATTAAAATCACCAATAACAACAATCCTGTGCTTCCTATGTGAAGCAATGACATTTTCAATGGAAGAGATGATGTCATTAAACGAGATTGGGTGAATGCTAGGCGGCACATAGAAGGACCCAATCAACAATTTTTCGCAACGATCAAGGCTAATTTCGACCCATATTGATTCAGGAACAGTTTCAATGCCACTTCGGCGAACAGATCTCGGAGAATTATCTACAGCCATATGTACGCCACCACCTTTTTGTTTGGTTGCACTAGATTCACGATCACTGCGGAAGGTGTTGTAACTTGATGGAAAATAGTCTGATGAGGGAATCTCATTGCACAGCCAAGTTTCGGTAATCACAATGACAGGAAACGAAGACGAAATATCATTGCAAAGAATTCAGTTGCCTTAGTTCGTAGACAACGAACGTTTTGGTAAAATATGTCCAAATTACACACCTTCACTGTCAATTACAGACTCTGAAGGATGGAGCATATCATCATGTAGAATCCCACGGAATGGCTTGAGAATGCAGCCACGCGGTCACATTGAGGGGTCGTTCAGTCGCTTCATGTTTTCTTCGTCAACCATGACGTAGAACGAGGAGTACGACAAATATTTTGTTTTCAGCCGCCGGAAGGAAAGGGGACAAATATTTTGAGATTCAATGTGCTTCTTGAGGTCAGCAGTGGCAGTGTCAGGGCTGAACTTTGAAACAAAATAGTGCCCTTTGACGCTTCGGCCGCTCAACCACCGACACTGCACACGACTCCATGGCTCCAAGGAATGCAGACCCATTTCCCTTCTTTGTATTCTTTTCACCCTTTGTGGCAATTGTCAAAGGGGGTCGGGCAGGATCGTCAACACGTTGCTCCAAAGGGGATTGCGAGCTGGCGGCGTAGGGCAAACAGGACTGGTCTCGGTGTCTCGAGGTTAATCGGAGGGTGAGGGGTTGTCGAAGGTTGAGGGGATCACGGAAGCTTCAAATGGAACAACCGTCGGGGACTTCGCAGGCGCGGGGGTCACACGGCGGGCCAGCTCCTCACGTAAAAAACGAACCTCGGAGCGGAGGGAGGCGACGATTCGAGCCTGCTGTTCGGCGCCGCGGGAATGGTCCTTTCGGAGGCGCTCATTTTCTTCTCGCATTTGCGAAACTTCGTCGCTCAAAAAAGAAATTCCCTCCAGCGCGTCGAGGAGGAGACGGCGGAGACCGGCAATCTCACCACAAAGGTCACCGGGAGGGGAGAGAGAGGAACCGGTCGGGGGAGCACTGGGCTGCGGAGAACACGTTTCCGTCGGTGATGCCTCCATCTCGTCACTAGGCTTAGCGCCCGTCCTGGTAGAATTGCACAAATTGCAGCGAAATGGGCGCGATCCAGCCCTCAAAAGTTCCAGTTGGTCGTCCGGCCAGGTCACACACTTCGCGTGCACACGTTTTACACAGCTTTTGCAGCGATAGAACTGTTGTTTCCCGAAAAAAGGGCAGTAGCAGAGCAAGCATGCATCCCGGCTGGGCGCCATGCTGCGGGAATAATAATAATAATAATAATCACTCACTCAATCACTCAATCAATCACTTAACCTTTATTTTCGGTGCCCAGGAACAACCCTAAGGTCTTGGTGCTGGCACACCATATACAACACATTATTAAAAGAAACGTAAGACAGCACGGCACAACACACAAAATCCCCGATATGACAAAGAAGCAAAAAAAACAGGGCTGCAAGCTATGGCACTCGGCCAGCAAAACTTTCAAGGCACTTGAGAAAAGGAAATATACAACTGCGGGAATGCTGCGGGAATAATAATAATAATATTAATCACTCACTCAATCACTCAATCAATCACTCAACCTTTATTTTCGGTGCCCAGGAACAACCCTAAGGTCTTGGTGCTGGCACACCATATACAACACATTATTAAAAGAAACGTAAGACAGCACGGCACAACACACAGAATCCCCGATATAACAAAGAAGCAAAAAAAACAGCGTTGCAAGCTATGGCACTCGGCCAGCGAAACTTTCAAGGCACTTGAGAAAAGGAAATATACAACAAAATACACAGTGCACATGATAGAGACAGAGTGTACATAGGAAACGAGAGTTTTGTTTTTAAAAAGTTACACTGCAATAAAGTATTACCGTAAAACGAGAGGTGCCTTTGCGATGTCCCATTTTGTCGATACACACAGTAAACATAGCAATAAGTTTGACAGAACAATAGCGAAAAAAACAATGGCAGGAGGATAGACATAAATGATCAGACCATCAAATCACAGATATAATAAACATAATGAATGAAACACCCAATTGTTTGTTTATTAGTGTGTCCAGGAACGATGTGCTGGTGCGGAAAGAAAAGTGCATATCTCAGAAAAATATAGAAAATAGCATTGTATAGTCTGAACGAGAATGAGACACTTTGAGATACACAGACGCCGACACACGCACATGACCCGAGAACATATGCAAACAAGGCATTGCAATCACTGCATAGCAATAAGACACTGCTGACTGCTATGGAGACTACAAGTGTAATACAACAAGGCATGATTAAAACTCTGTACAGTGAAACATGTAAACGGGAAAACGATATAAGCTAAAGATCACGCCACAATGAAGGCATAAAACTTAGATACACAATGGAATATCAAAACAATTAACATGCATACATAGATAAACGTTACCCCGGCAGAATAAAGTGTGGGAATGGAAGTTACATACTAGGGCAAGCAAACTACTCCTGGTTTGTCAAGCTACGCAGTTCCTTACAAAAAGCTGGAAAGAGACGATGTAATACGTCCAAACTTTCTGCGTGCATATTGTATAGGTGCTGAATGCGTCCTACGGGACTCTTCACACGGGCGGAGACATGAAACGGTCTAGGTGCCCTGGTGTTGCTTGTCGGGGTTCTCGAATTTATGGCACCCAAGAACTCTGTACAATCAATGAGGCTGTGGACCAGTTTGTACAAGAATAAAAGGTCACCCTTGGCCCTCCGACTGTGTAATATGTTCATTACAAGCAAGTTGGCATCATCAACACCAGGATCATCTTTAGCCTTCGCAGTAGCGTACCTATGCTTTAGTATTGAGAGAATTTTAGTTAGCACCCTCTCAATGGCCGCCGCGTTGGACCGGCACGTTACATTGCAGACCACGGATGCGCATTCCAATACAGGGCGACTCATAGAGGTATAGAGCTGAAGAAATGTGTCTGGGTAGTTGAATTCTCTGGAGACACGACATGTTGCATCTAGTGTTCGCAAAGCACGACGGGTAATCTCATTAGTATGCGCTGTAAATGTGAGCTTAGAGTCAAACAAACCTCCCAAGTATCTGATTTGGCATACCCGATTCAGATCTTCTTCACTTATGCGATAGGTGAAATTGATATCATCTGTTTTACGGGTGTACGACACCACTTTGGTTTTTGCACTGTTGAGTATCAACTTTTTCCGTTGCAGCAGTCCGAACACGCGGCGATATCACATTGCAGTTGTGCACAGTCTGAGATGTTGCCAATCTCTTTGAATATTTTTATATCGTCTGCGTATAGCAAGAACGATGAGTACTGAATTGCTGTCGAAACATTGTTGACAAACAGTGAAAATAAAAGAGGACCAACGACAGAGCGCTTAGGCACCCCGCTGGTAGTTGAGTACGTTCCGGAGTGTTGCCCGTTACAGTGAACGTAGCAGTGACGACTGGTAAGGTAGTGACAAAGCAGATCCAGCAACGGATAAGGAATGTCAAGGTGGGAAAGTTTCCTACACAACAATGAATGGGAAACCACATCGAACGCTTTGCTAAGGTCACAGTATACCACGTCAAGTTGGCCTCGGTCTTCCACTGCCTTTGACGTATGTTCCATAGAAGAAACTAAGTTTGTAGTGGTCGAGCGGCCACGTATAAAACCATGTTGATTTCGAAAAATTTCATATCTTACTCTGGATGTAATGAGAGCATGAATTATAGATTCAAAAATTTTAGAAGCACTTAACAGGAGGGAAATCGGTCTATAATTTTTTGCATCTGTTTTTGACCCGGATTTGTGTACAGGTACAACTTTAGCAATTTTCCAGCAGATAGGAAACGTGCCAGTACTAATACAGTTGTTAAACACGCATACAAGCACTGGAGCAAGGATAGGACTGAAAGCCTTGAGTAGAACCGAGGGAATGCCATCTGGGCCACACGCTAGCGAGGGCTTCGCGTCCCGTAGGCTTTTCATCCCGCTTTCCTCACCTATGGTGAGGAAAGCGGGATGAAAAGCGTGATTTCACAGCTGGCATGGTGCACAGCTGTGACACTTCTGAGAATGACCAGTAAGAACGACACTCTCGACATCTATAATCAAAATCTCGGGGTCTACGTACTAAGTCCTCCGAATTTCTTAGAAATGTTGTGTGCTCCAGATTTTCTACTAGCGTTATTACTGAAACTTGGCTTTCCGATGATATCTCATCTTCCGACTATTTTCCTCCGACCTATGAAATTTTTAGAAGTAACAGAAAGTTAACTGGGCCTAAGCACAAGGGTGGCGGTATTCTCATTGCCATCGATCGCTCAGTGCAATGCGTGCCGCGTGCACACCTCGAGACCGAGCAATCAGTCTGGCTTGAGGTAGGCCTCAAGAGGGACGAGAAGCTGCTCATCGGTGCATTCTATATAACCCCTGATATTTTAACTGCTGAATATAATCTAAAGCTCACATCTATAAAAATGTTTCCAATTCACACTCCATAAGATAATTATACTTGGGGACTTCAACACCTCAGGTATTCACTGGAACAGTCTTTCATTTCAGCATAAACCATATAGCAGCGCTGAAATGCACTATGTTATTAGGTTTTCAATCATTCACCTCCTTGCAGCAGTTCTGCCACATAGAAAACTTCTGTGTTAATGACCTAGATGTGTGCTTCTCGAACTTGAAAAACGTACAAGTGTGTGCCTTCGAAATATCTCTTGTACACCCCGACAAGTTTCACCCCCCCTGTTATTGTGTCTGTCTCTGTCGCTGCCCAGCATTGCTATGGTGGTGTTGACGATTGTGCAGTCCCTGCGATATGCTTTCAAGCGTAGAGATTATGTTGGGCTCTATCACTTTTATTCATCTTCAGAATGGTCTAGTGTTTTTGATGTCAATGATGTTGACGAACAGGTTCGACGTTTTACCGAAATTGTCAGGAGTGGCATGGAAAAGTACATCCCTTGTAATCAGCTTGTTCATTCCAAATTTCCCCACTGGTTCTCTAGAGAACTTCGAAGTTCGCTTAAACTTAAGGACAGCGCCCACAAAAAGGCCAAACGTTCTGGGCATGACAAGTGGGAAGCGGAGTTTAGTCGGTATCGCTCACTTTGTAAAAGCCTCTACCGGCCTGACCACCAGCTCTATATAGAGTCGTTAGAGGCTTCTGCATCTCAGAAACCGGCTGACTTCTGCAGGAATGTACGCGGCCGTTCTAAGGCGTCTAAAGAACACATTACCCTGCTTAATTCCGATGGGGAACAGGTTGAGGATGTTGCCACGAGCTTTGCTCAGTACTTTCATTCTGTCTTCCAACTGCCAGATGGTCACGACGAACGTCTATCGTTTAATAATGTCTAATTTTAGTACACTTATATTCGATGAAAAACTTGTCAATAATAGCCTTAAACCGATGAAACCGTCATTTTCCTGTGGTGCAGATGGAATTCCAGCAGCCCCCATGAAGGCTTACGGCAACATTTTTGTGCCTGTCTTAACTTCCATTTATAATAACTGTTTACTTTTCGGCAAATTTCCTCGTGCATGGAAGATTGCTCGAATTTTTCCAATATTTAAGTCTGGTGATAAGTCAGCCGTTGCTAACTATCGCCCAATCTCACTCCTTTGTGTCGCCTCAACACTCTTTGAGTCAGCTCTGTACAACGTTCTTGCTGCCTGCGTCAAGAACGTTCTGATACCAAATCAGCACGGCTTTTTCTCGCGTCGATCGACGGTTACAAATCTTGCAAGCTTTATGACACAGGCTTCGGCTGCAGTTTGTGAAAACGGCCAGTTGGGTGTTATTTATTTTGACCTCAGTAAGGCGTTTGATGTAGCGAACCATCAATTATTGATTAACAAGCTTCGGTGTTGATGTCCGGTTTTGATGCAAGCCTTGTTGCCTTGTTGTCCAACTATCTCCTTGACCGGTCCTTTTACGTAGATGTAAACTTCAAAAGGTCTAGTGCAACGAGTGGTGTACCTCAGGGTTCTGTGCTGAGTCCACTATTGTTTTCTATCTTTATCAATGATGTGTCAACAGTGTTAACAAAATCTTCATTTCTTCTCTATGCTGATGATGTCAAACTATTTAGGCACATTACCGGTGTTCAGTACTGCTGTGCCTTGCAGAGGGACGTGTCGGAATTATCGGTCTGGTGCAGCAAAAACTGTCTAATTTCAAACCCCGCTAAAACAAAGGTTGTCACGTACAGCCGGAAACCCCATCGTCTACTGTTTTCCTACAGTATAGAGGGAGCTCCTTTGCAGAGGGTTCAGGAGATTAGGGATCTCGGCGTTCTTTTCGACAGTACCCTCTCTTTTTCTTCTCATATTAGGCTCATCACCCGGCGAGCGCTCTGAAGTCTTGGAAATGTGTGTCGGGTTACAAAGGAATTCTCTACTCCAGATCCAATTCTAAAGCTATACAATGCAATATGTATCCCTCAGTTAGAATATGCTTCTGTTGCCTGGAACGGTATCTCCAAATCTAGTAGTGAATTAATAGAACGCGTGCTTTAGAAGTTTTTATCCATATTTGAGCACTGTCATCACAATCACAGTTTTCATCCTGATTCTGACTTACCCATAGTTCCTTCCATCCCTTCGTTGACCTGCAGACGTATGCGTGCAGACCTTACATTTCTTCACAAAATTGTTCATGGTGACCTTTCTTGGGCGGACCTACTTAACTGTTTAGAGTTTAGTGTTCCACAAAGGCCCACCAGGTCGCATCGCCCTTTCTTGACCGCTGCGTGCAACTCCAATCGTTCTCCTGTGCGCAGAATACAGAATTGCTTCAACCACTTCTCTGAACGCCTTGACATCTTTCAAAGCGCATTTACAATTTACCGTACTGCGCTGTTGAACACAGTATGTTAAACATCTATGATATCTCTGTCGTTCGTTTTTTTTTTTTTTTTGCTGAAATTTGGTTTTTCTGCGGTTCTGTTTAACCAATATAGTTGCCGATTTTTGAAACTGTTTTCTTATCATGCTTGTCTTATCATTTGTCTCTATACTCTTGTAATTGTTTTTGTCGTCTTACTGTCAAACTTTGTTCTCTGCTTGTGTATTCTTTACAATAAGCTGAGCCACAAAAACATCTTTTTTTTCTTTTTTACCTGTACCCAGGCTCCGCCTGTGATTTATTTCTGTAGTTTTCACCAGTTCAATTTGTGTCTGTTTTGTCGCTTGTTTCTGGGCACGTAAATAAACATGATTGATTGATTGATTGATTGATTGTTCGATAGTTCGATTGATTGTTCGCCGCACGAGGTCTGCACGTGCGGCGTGCAGACTTTGAAACTGAGGAATCAGTCTGGCTTGAGGTAGGCCTCAAGAGGGGCGAGAAGCTGCTCATCGGTGCATTCTATATAACCCCGGATATTTTACCTGCTGAATATAATCTAAAGCTCACATCTATTGAAAATGTTTCCAATTCACACTCCAACCATAAGCTAATTATACTTGGGGACTTCAACACCCCAGGTATTCACTGGGACAGTCTTTCATTTCAGCATAAAAACCATAATGCAGCGCAGAAATGCACCATGTTATTAGATTTTCAATCATTCACCTCCTTGTAGCAGTTCTGCCACATAGAAAACTTCTGTGGTAATGTCCTAGATGTGTGCTTCTCGAACTTGAAAAACGTAGAAGTGTGTGCCTCCGAAATATCTCTTGTACACCCCGACAAGTTTCACCCTCCTCTAATTGTCTCTGTCTCTGTCGCTGCGAGCATCGCTATGGCGGTGTTGACGATTGTGCATTCGTGCGATATGCTTTCAAGCTTGGAGATTATGCTGGGCTGTATCACTTTTATTCATCTGCTGAATGGTCTGCTGTTTTTGATGTCAATGATGTTGACGAACAGGTTCGACGTTTTACCGAAATTGTCAGGAGTGGCAAGGAAAAGTACATCCCTTGTTATAAGCCTGTTCATTCCAAATTTCCCCATTGGTTCTCTAAAGAACTTCGAAGTTCGCTTAAACTTAAGGACAGCGCCCACAAAAAGGCCAAGCGTTCTGGGCTTGACAAGTGGAAAGCGGAGTTTAGTCGGTATCGCTCACTTTGTAAACGCCTCTACCGGCGTGACCACCAGCTCTATATAGAGTCGTTAGAGGCTTATGCGTCTCAGAAACCGACTGACTTCTGGAGGTATGTACGCGGCCGTTCTAAGGAGTCTAAAGAACACATTAGCCTGCTTAATTCCGATGGGGAACAGGTTGAGGATGTCGCCACTAGCATTGCTCAGTACTTTCATTCTGTCTTTCAACTGCCAGATGGTCACGACGAATGCCTATCGTTTAATAATATGTTTAATTTTAGTACACTTATGTTCGATGAAAACCTTGTCAATGATAGCCTTAAACGAATGAAACCGTCATTTTCCTGTGGTGCAGACGGAATTCCAGCAGCCCTCATGAAGGCTTACGGCAACATTTTTGTGCATGTCTTAACTTCCATTTATAATAACTGTTTACTTTTCGGCAAATTTCCTCGTGCATGGAAGATTGCTCGAATTTTTCCAATATTTAGGTCTGGTGATAAGTCAGCCGTTACCAACTATCGCCCAATCTCACTCCTTTGTGTCGCCTCAAAACTCTTTGAGTCAGCTCTGCACAACGTTCTTGCTGCCTGCGTCAAGAACGTTCTGATACCAAATCAGCACGGCATTTTCTCGGGTCGATCGACGGTTACAAATCTTGCAAGCTTCATGACTCAGGCTTCGGCTGCAGTTTGTGAAAACGGCCAGTTGGATGTTATCTATTTTGACTTCAGTAAGGCGTTTGATGTAGTGAACCATAAATTATTAATTAACAAGCTTACCATGCCCGGTGTTGATGCAAGCCTTGTTACCTTGTTGTCCAACTATCTTCTTGACCGGTCCTTTTACGTAGATGTAAACTTCAAAAGGTCTAGTGTTTATACTGCAACGAGTGGTGTACCTCAGGGTTCTGTGCTGGGTCCACTATTGTTTTCTATCTTTATCAATGATGTGTCAACAGTGTTAACAAAATCTTCATTTCTTTTCTATGCTGATGATGTAAAACTATTTAGGCACATTAGCAGTTTCCAGGACTGCTGTGCCTTGCAGAGGTATGTGTCGGAATGATCGGTCTGGTGCAGCAAAAACTGTCGAATTTTAAATCCAGCTAAAACAAAGGTTGTCACGTACAGCCGGAAAACCCATCGTCTACTGTTTTCCTACAGTATAGAGGGAGCTCCTTTGCAAAGGGTTGAGGAGATTAGGGACCTCGGAGTTCTTTTCGATAGTACCCTCTCTTTTTCTTCTCATATTAGGCTCATCACCCGGCGAGTGCTCCGAAGTCTTGGAAATGTGTGTCGGATTACAAAGGAATTCTCTTCTCCAGATCCATTTCTAATGCTATACAATGCAATATGTATCCCCCAGTTAGAATATGCTTCTGTTGCCTGGAACGGCATCTCCAAATCTAGTATTGAATTAATAGAACGTGTGCAGAAGAAGTTTTTATCCATATTTAAGCACCGTAATCACAATCACAGTTTTCATCCTGATTCTGACTTACCCATAGTTACTTCCATCCCTTCGTTGACCTGCAGACGTATGCGTGCAGACCTTACATTTCTTCACAAAATTATTCATGGTGACCTTTCTTGCGCGGACCTGCTTAACTGTTTAGAGTTGAGTGTTCCACAGAGGCCCACCAGGTCGCATCGCCCTTTCTTGACCGCTGCGTGCAACTCCAATCATTCTCCAGTGCCCAGAATACAGAATTGCTACAACCGCTTCTCTGAACGCCTTGACATCTTTCAAAGCTCCTTTACAATTTACCGTACTGCGCTGTTGAACACAGTATGTTAAACATCTATGATATCTCTGTCGTTCGTTTTTCTTTTTTTTATTGCTGAAATTTGGTTTCTCTGCGGTTCTGTTTAACCAATATAGTTGCCTGTATTTGAAACTGTTTACTTATCATGCTTGTCTTATCATTTGTCTCTATACTCTTGTCATTGTTTTTGTCGTCTTACTGTCAAACTTTGTTCTCTGCTTGTTGTGTATTCATTACAATAAGCTGAGCCACAAAGGCATCTTCTTTTTTCTTTTTTACCTGTACCCAGGCTCCGCCTGTGCTTTATTTTTGTAATTTTCGCTACTTCAATATGTGTGTGTCTTGTAGCTTGTTTGTTTCTTGCAATATGTTTCTTGTATTTTGTTTTCATGTAACTATCCGTGTGCCAGCACTCAGGCCTCTGGCTGTTCCTGGGCACGTAAATAAACATGATTGATTGATTGATTGATTGATTGATTGATTATTATTATTATTATTAATATTATTATTAGACTTGAACTCCGAGAATTTTTCATATCTGAGGTTGAGGCGATTCATCGCCTGCCGTACAAACGTGGCTTCATTCCGAAGATACTTATCCGCTTCACATCCCTAGCCACCAGAGACAATTTGTTTGACGCCCGAGGAAAGCTTCGCAAACTTTCTGAATCCCGTTCACTTTACCAAATGTACTTCAATGAGAATCTGACGAGAAAAAGCCGTGGCCTGTTCTGGCGCGCAAGGGCCCGAGCGAAGGAACGGGACTACAGGTTTACATGGGTGAAGCGTGGCAAAATCGTCGTGAAATAGAGCGAAAAATCGCCTCTCATTCGCATACTCAGGCAAACTGACTTGGATAACATTGTCTAGCTTTCATGGCCAACACGTGCTGTCAGCTTCCAGACTTTCAGTCGTTCAAAGACACTTTCGGTAAAAGCGCCGCTAATGATTTCACTGTCGTGAACGAAAATGTCAGGAGCCTGCGCAAGCACTGGGAACAATTCAAACTTGTCGCTATATCTGGAATAGGATTCGTGGATGCATTTGTGCTTACTAAAATCAATGCTTCAGAGACGTGCATGCGCACATTTTTAGTTCCCGGTTATCAGTGTCGTTTCATGACAAGGCTTCATCGCCGGGGCGGTGGAATAGCTATCGTTGTAAGAGACATATTTGATGTTTCGCCCATTGATGTGAAGTTTGCGCATGCAGAGTGCTTGGCTTTGAAGTTAACTTGCCGCGCCCGCTGTCTAAATTTGCTGGCTTTATATAGACCTCCGTGCACTAGCACGACCCGCTTTCTGTTGGAAGATTACACATTTGGAATTCAGTGGAAGAATTGTATTTAGTAGGCGACTTAAACATAAACATGTGCCCAACAAGGGGCATTGTATGTGAATACTTGTCTCTCCTGTCCTCGTGTGGTTTAACAAACACGATAACAATTCCCACTCGTGAGTAAATAGTTAACGATCATCTAACCACCTCATGTATAGATCACATTGTCGTACGTGCTCCTAACTATTCCGTTGCCTCCGGCGTTATTCTACAGCGCATCGCAGATTATTATCTGGTTGCTTGCCGTTCGTCTCCAGTTTTTTCTTTGTCACCTGCTTCACGAAGCGCCACTCCAAATAACGTAGTTTATATCACAATTGCCGACAACAAAGTTTTAGATGGCTTAATTAACAGATTTGTCTGGTCAGCGATAACAGAGTCTAATCCTGTTCTCAGAGTTTAATGAAGTGGGCACGGCGGCACTGGCAGTATGCGGTGGGCTTACAATCCGCTGATCTTCTTTACGCAGCTACTCGGCTTGTTCGGGCATGCGAATGCCAGTCACCCCGGACCGTTTGTCGGAGGCCTATCTGCGCATGACCAGCGTTCAAGACATCACGTGTCTTGCCTGCCGCGACCAACATCGCTGGATGGGCTATCTCACGGATCGTCTACGTCATTGCTTACAGCCGAGGATGTCAGCCTGCAGGCGGCGCCATCGTGCAAATGGACTACCTATAAGCAGCCTCCGTTCGTCAAGCTCAGTGGGCACGGCGGCACTGGCAGTATGCTGTGGGCTTACAATCCGCTGATCTTCTTTACGCAGGTCAGATTACCAAACGAGAAGTGTATCCGTACTAGCGACCCTTTTTTGCTTGTGCTGCCATGCCCACAATTGTGTGTCATGATGCGTACCACCACGTCTGTAGTAAAGAAATTGTTATTACTATTCGGTGGAGATATTGAAACAAACCCTGGCCCGGAATTCGCGCAAATCTCCAAGCAGCTAGAAGCAATTGCTTGCGATATTAGGGAAATAAAAGAGACCCGATTGGCCAACATAGAAAGCAAAATGGATACCCTCACGCGACTGGAACGAAAGGTCGAGGCTTATCAGGAACAAGTGGCCTCTATGAGTGCTCAAATCCACGTTCTAGAGAATAGAATGGATGAATTAGAAAACCACACCAGGAGATCAAATTTGATTGTTTACGGCATACCTGAGGTTGAAAGGGAGACTAACGAAATGCTAGAGCATGTAGTGAACAATGAAATCATTGAGGGCACTCTGGAACTGAAACCGGTTGCAACTGAACGGATTCATCGTTTAGGAAGGCCAGTTCCAAACAAGACACGACCTGTAATCTTCAAACTGCTTGACACGAGAGACAAGAGCAGTATACTAAAGAACGGTCATAAACTGAAAAATACTGATTTCCCAGTTGGGGAGGATTTTTCAAAAAAAGTTCGAGATGTACGTAAGAAACTGTGGGAAAGCGCCAAACCGAATCGCGATAAAAAGGAGAAAGTTGCATTAGCATTTACCAAATTGTACATAGACGACAAAGCCTATGTCTGGGACAGCGATAAAAATGAACGAGTACCACTACAAAAAAACGACGCCATGAACAGGAGCCGCCCAATGACACGACTCCAAACATCGGCGCAAGGCACATCACGCTAAGCAAGAGTATACACGAAACGAACCACTCCGTACCCCTTTAACAAACGCTGCGCACCAAATAACATTAACATTTGCAAGGAACGACAGCTGCGAATCATCAATTTAAATGCACGTAGTGTCAATAACAAAACAGAACAGTTCGAAATTTTGTTACTGCTGCATGACCCTCACATTGCGGTGGTCACTGAAACCTGGTTGCGCAGGGATGTAAGTGACGACCATGTTTTCCCTCCTGGTTACAATATATACCGGAAAGATAGGGAATCTAGGGGGGGGGGGCAGGGTTGCCGTTCTGATCAAGAAATCAATAGAAGCCGTCTTTATTGATAATCTTTTCGGGCTCGAGTGCACATGTCTTAAATTGTCTTGTTGGGGATTCAGTTTCATTCTTTATGCTCTTCATAGACCGCCGGATGCCGGAATTGATTATGTGGCCAAATTACGTGATCACACGCTCGAGTTCCAAAATAGCAAAATAATACTGATTGGTGACTTCAACTTCCCAGGAGTCAACTGGGAGCGTCTCCAGACAGACTATGAATCCAACAAACAAATACATATTTTGTTCGATATAGTGCTTCCTCACGACTTCATTCAATTAGTTAAAGAACCCACTCGTGTCAAGGGTACATCCAGTTCTGTATTAAATCTTGTATTCGTTCACCGCGACTTTACAGAGAGTACAGTAATAGTGGAACAGGGCTTGTCGGATCATCATCTTGTTTGTACCTCTCTGCCATTGGGATGGTCTGTCAGTACTGATAAATGTTCGTCACGCTCTTTCAAGGATTATTCACACGCTAACGATGAATGTATAATTGAGCATTTGGAATCTTGTCTTGATGATTTCGATGGAGACGACGTATGCGCCCTTTGGAAAAAATTTAAAGAAATGTGCCAACATTGCATACAAACTTTTGTGCCAAATAAGCGAAAAAGAGTCTATAAACACACGCCTTGGGTAACCCGCAAGATAATCCACCTTAAAGGAGCCATGAAGAGAAAATACAACTTTGTTTAATTTGAAAGAACTAGGATTCAGTATGTCACTCAGCTCCATTAGAGCCGCAAAATATGTTTTTAACGAAAAAAAAGCAAGAAGTATTTAAAAACTTTCAAATTTTGCGCCACAGTGACGTGTTATGAGCAAGAATGACGTCATACGGGCCCACAATAAAACATAATTTTCAGTGCCTTAACTGCACGTTAACGTTCAAGTGATGCGGTCAAATGGAACTAGAGGCCGGATTACAGACGTCCAGTCATGGGCCGTCGCGACAGGTCAGTTAGGCGGCCGCCAATCGCACAAACAAGGTTCCGTGACGTCATAGAAAAGTTGCGGGAAATTGGCTAGGGGGTCGCGACTGCTTCAAACGTTTTCCTTAATATCTCCGTTATTTTTTCGAAGATTGCGATGATATTGGGATCATTGTTATCAGGACTAAGCAGTCTTTCTAATAAACCCAACTTGTATTTTGTCTTCGTGGCTCCTTTAAGCGAAGAATTAAACGTTTAAAAAGAAGACATGTACAATCGCCCGATGTAGAAGAGATAAAGAACAGTTTGGCACGTGAGATTCGTTGCTCCGAAGACTATTATTTTAAAACACTGCTGCCTAATTTTATTAAAAACGACCCAAGTAAATTTTGGAATTGTATTTCTGAAAAAAAGAAGCCGGTGAAAGAAATCGTAGTGGATGGTTCTGTTGTTTCAGACCCGCAAGCAATTGCTCAGCATTTTAACCAGTACTTTCAAAGTGTATTCTCTGATTCTTGCGCATGTATGCTGGCGCATACCACAGTGTATCGCCCTTCTGATGTTAGCTTTATTTCTTACTCTGGCGTGTTATCTATGCTTTTGAACCTTAATAGCAAAAAAATCATGTGGCCCCGACAGCATTCCAAACATAAACACATTTCTTCGTCGCTATGCTGAATCACTGGCTAAATTTCTTGTATTATTTTGGTACTTCTTTAATGTATGGCGTGCTACCCGAAGACTGGAAGATAGCTCTGGTTGTACCTATCTTTAAAAAGGGTGACCGCCTATGTTTTCAGAATTACAGTCCAATATCTTTAACATCTTGTTGCTGCAAAATAATGGAACACATTATCGCCACTCGCATTCTTGAATACTTAAACGACCATAATATGCTAACAGGTTTCCAACACGGGTTCAGGAAAGGGTATTCCATCGTCACACAGTTAGCTACAGTATTTCACTCGTTTGTACACACCTAAGACAACACCGGTCAAATAGATGCAGTTTTTCTAGACTTCAGTAAAGCCTTCGATAAGGTACCACATGACAAATTAATTCTTAAGATGCAAAATATTGGCCTCCCCGAAATTCTGGTCACATGGGTTGAAAATTACTTGACAAACCGCAAACAACTCGTCACAATAGACGGGATAGAGTCCGGCTATCTTAATGTCACTTCGGGAGTTCCGCAGGGAAGTGTGTTGTGTCCATTGCTTTTCATAATGTATATAAATGATATTGTTAATGTAATTACCACTGGTGTGCAAATTCGGTTGTTCGCGGATGATGCAGTCTTGTTTCGGGATGTTTCATGCTGTGCTGATCAGTGCGAACTTAATACCAATCTTACTAATATACTTGAATGGTGCAAGAACTGGGGAATGGTGTTGAACGCCGACAAAACACTGTATCTTCGCATAACACGAAAGAAAGTTCCCTACGACTATCAATACACACTAGGAACATCGCCATTGAAACAAGTCACCAGTCATAAATACATAGGTGTCACACTAACCAGCAATCTTTCGTGGAATTTACACGTTGACAATATTTGCTCATCTGCCTTTCGTAAGCTGTGCTTCTTAAAACACAAACTCAGGAATTCCCCTTCTAACATCAAGCTCCTCAGCTACTTTACTTTTATTAGACCTAAGCTCGAATATGCCTGTATAGTCTGGGACCCCTACACCAATCACAACATCCGTAAAATAGAAAGAATTCAGAGAAAAGCATGAAGGTTTATTTACTCTAAATACTCCCGCACTCATTCTCCCTCACAAATAATGCTTACTAACAATATCCCAAGCCTCGAATCCAGGAGAAAGTGCTTCCGCCTTGATTTCCTTCCTCCACTAAGCAAAGGTGCACTGTCGATGGACCCATCTCCTTTCTTGTCACCGTTGTCAACAAGAACTACTAGGCATCACAACCTGAACGCTTTCGCCCCATATTTTGCTGCTACTGACACCTTCAAATATTCTTTTTTTCCGCGTACGATACAAGAGTGGAATGAATTACCCCCTGTATAAGTGCCTTGTTTGCTTGTATTTTTTGTATTTTTTTGCATTTTATCTTCTCGTGCCCCCCTGCTTGGACCTAGCCATGGTCTGCAGTATGTATTAAATAAAATTAATAAATAAATAAAAATTCACCGGAACAAGTCTACACTCTATTTTTCGACCAAATAAAAAGTTTGAGGACAGTTTTAAACGCACCGTAATAAAAAAGCGTAGAAGGGAATTTAATTGGCTGACCGCAGATTTAATGCGTGCCATTTCGTACAGAGACTTGCTCTGGAGACGGTGTAAACATGCACCAAAAAACATAAACTTGCGTCTGGACTACAAAGCCGCAAGAAATAGGGTGGTCGCTTTGATAAGAATCACGAAGCGCCAGTTCTTTTTAGAAAAATTCCGTCAGTCTTCAAAGAGTCCTGGAGGAACATGGAAACTGATAAACTATCTTCGTGGCAAAAACCCCGAAAATTCCTCTCCACTTTCTTTCTTTCCTGGGGATCCCATCCAAGTTGCTAACCAGTTTAATCACTTTTATGCACTTGCCTCGGAGAACGCATCCTCGCGTCATACCCACCAATGCACGTTGAAAGAATCCACCTTGGTGTCTGTCTTTTTGCCTAGAATTACAAAACAAGAACTTTCTGCAATAATTTTCAGCTTCAAGCGAAATAAACCTGCGGGTATTGACGGCTTGTCAGCAAATTTGCTTCAAAGAAACTTTGAGGCATTGTCCGATGTACTCATCTTCATGGTAAACGGTTTCCTTGACACTCCGCTTTTTCCGGATGAGCTTACAACTGCCGTAGTTAAACCGCTATTTAAAGGAGGACAGAAAGACGATATGAAAAACTATCGACCCATTTCGATCTTGCCTATACTATCTCACATTATTAAAAGTTTCTTCTAAGAGCGATGTCATCCTTTGTAAAAACATTTTCTATTATGTCAACTCGTCAGTTCGGGTTTGTCCCAGGTCGCGGTACTGTTGCTCTGCTGGAAGATTTCTATGATGAACTATTTGCGGCTTTGATCAAAATATGTTTAGTGTTGCTTTATTTTTAGACAGTTCTAAGGCCTTTGAAACAGTTCATCACAGTATTTTATTGAGAAAACTATATTCCATGGGTTTCAGAGGTCCATTTTATGATGTCCTTAAGAATTATCTTTCCGGTAGACCACAAGTGGTGGTCGTAGATGGGATGACGAGCAGTAAACTTCCACTGAAGGCGGGAGTTCCTCAGGACTCCATATTATATCCTCTGTTATTCAATTTGTTTGTTAATGATGTACCTCAAATAATTTCGAGGGCATATTATTTCAATACGCAGACGACACTGTCCTGCTTTCAAAGCATATATCTTACAACAAGGCCATCACTGCTCTACAGGATAGCATACACAAAACAATGTTGTGGTTCACCGATAACTGTTTGGAGGTTAACTCGGTCAAAAAAAAACCGTGTGCTTCAGATCCCCATTAAAACTAACAGCGATTGACACGCCGGTTTTTCTACACGTTCACGACTGCTTTCCTTGTCGGTGCGTTCCAGTAACGTATGTTAACTCGGTAAAATACTTAGGGGTCTTCTTTGACAGTGATATGTCTTGGCCCAGCCAGCTATCGCATGTCTGCGATAAGCTCAGGAGCGTAGCGTGGTTGTTTTTTCATATAAGATCCGTCGTTCCATTCCACGTAAAAAAAACTATTGCGCATGCTCTGGTGTACAGCATTCTCCGATACGGGATTACTATCTTTGCTTTCTGTTCTGCCAGAAAGCAAAGCCGGGTTGACACGTTGTTAAGAAATATACTAAAAAATGTCGCATATAATGCCCCCTTTCCTACTACCAATAATATTTTCACTGAACTTGGTCTTCCTTGCTTTTGGACACTCTTTCTGCAGAATTCGGTGATACGGCATTTTGATGATAGCGATTTTTAAATACCTCATACAGCCTCCCGTAGCCTACGTAGCACTGTTCGCTTTGTGGTACCACGCTCCTCAACAAGGTGGGGGGAAGCCAGGCGCTGTGTCTAGGTCCCTCGTATCTTCAATGATTTGCCGGATGAAGCTTTTTCGGCAACATTGAAAAAGGCATTAAAAACCTTGGTTTCTTTACTATGACATGACTTTTTTTTCGCTAGGGTGTATGAAAAGTTTTCATAGTCTTGTACACGACGTTGAAGTGCAATTGTATTGGCGTTGATTCTTTTTTGCTTTTTTTGTTCACTCCTCGTTGATGTTAACTCTCCTGTGCTGTTAAAAGTTCATTAATATTCAGTTTGTGTGAACATTGATGTAACATTTTGTGTTAATTTTATGCTGATACTTTCTGTTACAGTGCACATCTGCCCGCCGACTTCGCCGCGCCAAGTCCTTTAAGCCACTAAAGGCTTTGACAGGACCGTCTTCTTTATGTATTCTTTATGTGCAATAAACGTTATTATTATTATTATTATTATTATTATTATTATTAAAATTATTATTATTATTATTACTATTATTATTAATATTCAGTCATGCCATGCAGTCCCATGCAGTCCCGCAGCATGGCGCCCAGCCGGGGTGCATGCTTGCTCTGCTACTGCCCTTTTTTCGGAAAACAACAGTTCTATCGTTGCGAAAACTGTGTAAAACGTGTGCATGCAAAGTGTGTGACCTGGCCGGACGACCAACTGGAACTTTTGAGGGCTGGATCGCGCCCATTTTGCTGCAATTTGTGCGATTCGACCAAGTCGGGCGTTAAGCCTAGCGACGAGATGGAGACATCCCCGACGGAAACGTGTTCTCCGCAGCCCAGCGCTCCCCCGACCGGTTCCTATCTCTCCCCTCCGGGTAACCTTTGTGGTGAGATTGCCGGTCTCCGCCGTCTCCTCCTCGACGCGCTGGAGGGAATTCTTTTTTGAGCGGAGTGTCGCAAATGCGAGAAGAAAATGAGCGCCTCCGAAAGGACCATTCCCGCGCAGCCGAACAGCAGGCTCGAATCGTCGCCTCCCTCCGCTCCGAGGTTCGTTTTTTACGTGAGGAGCTGGTCCGCCGTGTGACCCCCGCGCCTGCGAAGTCCCCGACGGTTGTTCCATTTGAAGCTTCCGTGATCCCCTCAACCTCCGACAACCCCTCGCCCTTCGACACGCCTCGAGACACCGAGACCCGTCCTGTTTGCCCTACGCCGCCAGCTCGTCAATCCCCTTCGGAGCCACGCGTTGACGATCCTGCCCGACCCCCTTCGACAACAATTGCCACAAAGGGTGAAAAGAATACAAAGATGGAAAACAGGCCTGCATTCCTTGGAGCCATGGAGGCGTGTGCCTTGTCGGTGGTTGAGCGGCCGCAGCGTCAAAGGGCACTATTTGTTTCTAAGTTGAGCCCTGACACTGCCACTGCTGATCTCAAGAAGCACATCGAATCTCAAAATATTTGTCCCCTTTCCTGCCAGCGGCTGAAAACAAAATATTTGTCGTACTCCTCATTCTAAGTCAAGGTTGACGAAGAAAACAGGAAGCGTCTGAACGACCCCTCAATGTGGCCGCGTGGCTGCATTTTCAAGCCATTCCGTGGGATTCTACATGATAATATGCTCCATCCTTCAGAGTCTGTAATTGACAGTGAAGGTGTGTAATTTCGACATCTTTTACCAAAACGCTCGTGGTCTACGAACTAAGCCAACTGAATTCTTCGCTAATGTTATTTCGTCTTCGTTTCCTGTCATTGTGATTACCGAAACTTGGCTGTGCAATGAGATTCCCTCATCAGACTATTTTCCATCAAGTTACAACACCTTCCGCAGTGATCGTGACTTCAGTGCAACCAAAAAAAAGGTGGTGGCGTACTTATGGCTGTAGAGAATTCTCTGAGATCTGTTCGCCGAAGTGACATTGAAACTGTTCCTGAATCAATATGGGTCGAAATTAGCATTGATCGCGGCGAAAAATTGTTGATTGGGTCCTTCTATGTGCCGCATAGCATTACCCCAATCTCTTTTAATGACATAATCTCTTCTATTGAAAATGTCATAGCTTCACATAGGAAGCACAGGATTGTTGTTATTGGTGATTTTAGTACCCCTGGTATCGACTGGAGAACACTTAAATATTCTCATTACCATCAATACATAGAGAATAAGTGCGGCCTGCTATTAGATTTTCTTGCTTTTAATTCCCTTCAACAACATAATTCTATTGCCAATCCTTGCGGTAACATATTATATCTGTGTATTTCGAACAATCAGCCTATTGAAGTGTCACTCTCTGACGTTTTTCTTGTTCGTCCCGATAAATTTCACCCACCACTTAAACTAACACTCTCTCTGTCAGGGGAAAAACAGATCTTTCAAAATAATATCAACAAATCGCCCAGATTTCCTTTCAAAAAAGGTGACTACGTTGGCTTACACCGTGACTTATCCTCCATTGACTGGTCTATGGTAACTGAAAAAAAATCAATGTTGATGACCAAGTAGATCAGCACCCCGCACGGGGCACCTTGAGCAATCATGGTGACGGTACTGGCAATACCGCGGACCCCGAGCCCCCAAACATAAGCTGGATCCAACCGTGGCGATGTGTTCATAGGTGGAGGGTTAGAAACCACGAACGGTGGCCGTCGGAGCCCAGGTCAAGCTCCGGCGGATGGGCTCCCTGTCTGTTCACCAGGCAGGGAGCTCCGGGACCTCTTTGGATACCAGGGTAAGGTCAAAGAAGAAAGTACCCGCGTCTCCCTGCTTTTTCTATTGCCATATGGATAAATCAACCCCCCCCCCCCCCGACGTGATCGCCCCCGAAAAGGGGCCGCACCGAAGTTTCCTTTCCATCCCTTCCAACAATCCACATTCCGAAACCTGACCACTATCCTCGATTCTTGGTTATCGAGGCAGTTGACAAAACAAACCCTGTTTCTTCCATGTCCGTATTATTGATCACTATGTTCCTTGAAGGCATCCTCGGAAAATCGTTCGATGCTAAGAAACTCCGTACCGGTGAAGTCCTAGTCAATGTCAAGACGCAGCAACAAGCCACTAACCTCCTGTCGCAAACCTGCATGGCAGATCTGGCCATCAGAGTCACTCCCCATCGTAGCCTCAACAGCTCTCAGCGTGTGATCTCGGAGACCTATTTGTTGAATGAGACCGAAGCTGATCTGTTGGAAGGCCTGAAAGATCAGCGTGTAACTGCAGGGAGGCGTACCACCATCAGACGAGACAATAAGGAAATCCCCACAAAGCATATAATCTTGACAATCAACAAATCAATAATTCCTGAGCACATCAATGCTGGCTTCATTAGGTGTGGTGTACGTCCGTACATACCGAACCAGCGCCGCTGCTACAAGTGCCAGCGATTCGGGCACGCTACAACTTCTTGTCGCGGCAAAACGACCTGCGCGAAATGCGCCGCACATGACCACCCTACTGAAAACTGTGACTCCACTACCTTCACCTGTGCAAACTGTCAGGGGCCGCACGCAGCATGGTCCCGCAGCTGTGAAAAGTTTCAATTAGAAAAGAAAATCATTAACATCAAGGTCACTGAAAACATCACCTTCCCAGAGGCGCGGAAGAGGTTCGCCTCTTTCCCTCTGGGGAGGTACGCCGACGCAGCTCGCCGGGGGGCGGAGCGGCGTCTGGATTCTGCGGGGACCCAGTACCGCGAGTCGGACTTGGTCCCGCCCCCGCCCCCCCCCCCCCCCCCCCTGGGTTGCCTCAGGCAGCCCAACCCGCCTCCGCACCGCTCGCTGAGCCAGCAGCGGCTGTGGGGGCAACCACGTCTGGTGGACGCGATGCTGCATCCTCCACGTCCACTCCAGCGCCCCAAACCACAAGCGAGGGCGCAGAGGACATAGACATGGGGGAGCCAGCGGCAGCTCCCACCACCACAGCACCACCTGCGCCATCCGAGGCGTTCCTGAATCCCTCGGTGGTTGCGGGCAAGGAAAAGCGCTCCCCAAAGGGTTCGCGGTCCAAGGAGCCTGATCCCTCAGGCGCTATGAGGACATCCGAGGATGAAATGGACGTCGGTCCGTTCTTGTCTGCGGTGCACCGCAAGGAACGCGTCCCGACGCCAAAGCCTCCCGACAAGCCAAAAAAGACGAGAGTCACAGCCCCGAAAGACGACACATAAACAACACAACCCACTAGCTCCGAACACTTGATAATGGGAAGAGAGAACATAGTACAATGGAACTGCAGAGGCCTTCTTAAAAATCTTGACGATGTATTTGAAATATTGCATGCTAATCAGCCAAGTGTAATGTGTGTTCAGGAAACACATTTGAATTCAGAGCACACAAATTTCTTGAATAGTTACATGGTCTTCAGAAAGGACAGGGATGGCTGCACACACTCTTCTGGCGGTGTGGCCATAATCGTCCGGAAATCCTTAGCATGCCACCCTGTAACTTTAAACACTATCCTTGAGGCTGTAGCAATACGCTTAATAATATTTAATAGGTTGATAATGGTATGCTTCATATACATTCCTCCTGATGTTGCACTTACGAGCTCCGATTTCGAGCCGCTGGTTGACCAGCTGCCCGAACCATACATCCTAACAGGCGACCTTAATGCTCGCAATTCTCTTTGGGGCTCTTCTCGTACGGATGCCCGAGGTTGCCTGATAGAGAGGTTTCTTACATCCTCTGGAGCATGCCTTTTCAACAATAAACAGCCTACATACCATAACATAGGTCACAACACATACTCACATCTTGACCTGGCTATTGGCTCTGCAATTCTCTTTCCATGTCTTGAGTGGGGTGTGGGCACGGACCCATATGGTAGTGACCATTTCCCCACTTCATTAAAGTATACAGGTACAGGCCCGAGCAGCCCATCTTCCCATAAAAGGTTTAATGAAGCAAGAGCTAACTGGAATACATTTACAGAGACCTCCACACTACACCACACATCCATAGGACACCTACACGTTGAAGAAGCTACCCAACTGCTCACAGCGCACACCCTCGACGCCGCCGAAAAGTCCATTCCCCACGCCTCTGGTGCCCCGCGTAACCAGCGGAGGCCGTGGTGGAATGAGGACTGTAGGCGGGCGCGAGAGGCCCAGAACAAGGCGTGGGGTATCCTCCGTCGGTACCCCACGTCGGGAAACCACCTCTTGTTTAAACGGGCCAAGGCGTTAGGAAAACGTGTGCGCCGTGAGGCAAAAAGAGATAATTGGCGCTCATTCATAACATCTATAAACTCATACACAGACGCACGCAAGGTATGGACACGTATACGCAAACTCAAAGGACAACAGACACACAGCCTGCCCCTGGTCAGTACAACAGGGGACACACTGGAAGACCAGGCTGACACACTCGCACAACACTTCCGACACGTGTCCAGTTCAGCACACTACACGAACACTTTCCTGAAACATAAAGCATCTTGTGAAAAGAAGTCCCTACACGACAAAAACAAATCACAGACTTCTTACAACTCCCTGTTTTCACTACATGAGCTGAAGGCTGCTCTGAGCACGTGTAAACCCTCAGCTCCAGGCCCAGACAATATTACGTACACAATGATACAACGCCTACACGTAGACACACTTGAAGCACTTCTACATCTATATAATAAAATATGGCTTTCGGGGCACATTCCACACTCTTGGAGGGAGGCCATTGTAGTGGCTTACTTGAAGGAGGGAAAGGACCCGTCGTCCCCCTCAAGTTACCGTCCCATAGCCCTGACGAGCTGCCTGTGCAAGCTCTTCGAGAAGACGATCAATCGCAGGCTCGTGTACTTCCTCGAGAACAACGGTCTTCTCGAGAGCTGCCAGGCAGGCTTTAGGGTGGGGCGATCGACAAACGATCAACTGGTTGCACTTGACTCATACATCAAGGATGCCTTCGTACATAAGCAGCACTGTTTAACTGTCTTTTTCGACCTCGAGAAGGCCTACGACACCGCTTGGCGTTATGGGATCCTTAGTGACCTCAGGTCATTTGGCGTTTGGGGTAATATGTTGAACACCCTTGTTAGCTATTTGTCAGAGAGAACGTTCAGAGTAAGAGTTGGTTGTGCACTTTCAAAGGTTCACGTCCAAGAAAATGGCGTGCCGCAAGGTGGCGTGTTGAGTTGCACTCTCTTCATAGTAAAGATGAACTCTCTTGGAAAGGTACTGCCACCAACAATCTCTTATTCCATGTATGTAGACGACGTGCAAATATCTTTCAAATCATGTAATATGTCAATATGCGAACGTCAAGTCCAGCTCGGTGTCAAGAAGCTTGCCGGCTGGGCAGACAAGAATGGGTTTAAATTGAATCCTGAAAAAAGCTCCTGCGTTGTGTTCTCCAGGAAGCGCGGGGTCCATCCGGACCCAGACATTACCCTTATTGGCGTGTCGCTTCCTGTGAACAAGGAGCACAAGTTCTTAGGTGTTGTGTTTGACCAGAAACTCACATTCATTCCACACATCAAGGAACTTAAACATAAATGTCTGAAAACAATGAAGATCCTAAAGGTTCTCTCCCATCAATCGTATGGTTCCGACAAAGAACTCCTACTACGGCTCTATACTGCATTGGTAGGGTCTCGTTTAGACTATGGCAGTGTGGTATATGGGTCGGCGTCTAAAACAGCGTTGCGAATGCTTGACCCAGTGCTACACTGGGGGCTACGGCTTGCGTCGGGTGCTTTTCGCACTAGCCCTGTCGAGAGTCTGTATGCCGAGTGTAATAAGTGGAGCCTTGAGAACCAACGGACGTACATGGACTTACTTTATGCGTTTAAAATTTCATCGCTGAATAACCATCCTTTTTATCCCGTTTTTAACGACACATCCACATCTGTTCTTTTTGTAAATCGCCCATGCGTTCCTCTGCCTTTTTCACTTAGAGTGAGAGAGCGAGCCTCGGATCTGAGCGCTTCGTTTTTAGATGTGTACAGATCAACCTTTACAGACATTTTTCCTCCCTGGAAAGTTCGTCCTGTGTCATCCGACCTTTCTTTTATGAAACTTGACAAAAATCGGGTACCGCGAGCTGCAATACTGCAGCACTTTCTGTCTCTGCAGTTTAAATACCCACTTGCAGAATTTTACAGTGACGCGTCAGAACCATGAGCGTCCACACAACAATTTTTTCAGCAGAAGCGTATGGGATTTTGCTGATTGTACGACATATACTTGAAAATCAAATTCCGAAGTCTATCATCTACACAGATTCCTTGAGTGTTGTTCGCGCACTGTCATCTCACAAGCCCCACAAAAACAACATAGTTAATCTTGTATTTAACACTATCATGTCTGTGTATGCGCAGGAGCATCAGCTGCTCCTCTGCTGGGTCCCAGGACACGCTGGGATCGCTGGGAATGAGTTGGCAGACGAGAGGGCTGCTGCTGCTGCACTCAGGAACACTGTAGACATAACAACCGTACCCTACACAGCCCTCAAGCCACACATAAGACAACACCTGCGCAGAACATGGCAAACACACTGGGACGAACAGACAGACAACAAACTACATGTAATAAAGCCACACTTGGGACGGTACACAGCTGACTCACGCAACAGACACACGGAAGTCGCCTTGGGTAGGCTGCGGATAGGGCACACCCGTGCGACGCACTCGTATCTGCTGACGGGATCTTCTAGACCCCAGTGCAGCAGGTGCGGAGAGGCCCTATCCGTAGTGCACATACTAATCACATGCAAGGCACTTCACACAACACGACACAAACACTTCAGAGAACTCTACAGACAACATATTCCCCTACACCCATTGTTTTTTCTAGGCGACGATGCCATTGTTTCTGTGAAACGTATGTTTGAGTATTTGTCAGACGTCAAGTTTTTAAACCTCATTTCCTATCACGCATCATGAAATCTGGCCCTATACACCAGCCATGCTCATTGTCGTTTTGTGATTTCACTTTTGTTTTTACTGACTTTACTTAGTGTGTAAGGTTTCACCCCTCATATATGACTATTATTTTGGCACTATTTGCCCCAGTTGGCCTTGCGCCATAAACATCCAACCATCATCAAGTAGATCAGCTTACAGAACTTATCTTAAGCAGTATGCGCAAATATATTCCACAATATACTCCTAAACTCCATAAATATCCCCCCTGGGTCTCGTCTGAACTTATAAGTGCTCTAAAGCATAAAGATCGCGCACCCAGAAAGCTTAAAAGCACTCGATCTCTCTAGCGCAAGGAAGATTTCCGATGCTTTCGAACTCTCTGTAAACGCCTATATAAACGGGATCACAGTTGATATATTGCACACTTAGAAAAAAGCGCATCTGACAGGCCGGCTGAGTTCTGGAAGTATGTACGCAAACGGTCTAACAAAAGTGAAGAGCCTTTAATATTACTGGACTCCAATGGAGCAGAACTACAAGCCGTCGCTGACTGTTTTGCCACGCAGTTCTCTTCCGTTTATAAAGCCTCTGACTCTAGCACTACTATCGAACAACATTTGAAATCAACACACCCAATGCTCTGTCGCTAGATGAAAATCTCATCAGCGAATGCATTAGGCGCTTGAAACTATCCTCATCATGTGGTCCAGACGGTATCCCCTCAGCCATACTAAAAGCTTATAGCAGTATATTGGTCCCAGTACTGACTAGCATATTTAATAACTGTCTGATTACATCCACATTTCATAGCATGTGGAAAATTGCTCGTGTTTTTCCAGTATTTAAGTCTGGCTCTAAAACTGATGTCTCGAATTATCGACCGATATCTCTTCTCTGTGCCATGTCAAAGATTATTGAGCTGGCCCTTCACCACATACTGTCTTTTAATGTGAAAAACTTATTGAATAATACTCAACATGGATTTGTCCCTGGCCGCTCAACCGTCACGAATATTGCCAGTTTCATGACGCAAATATCTACACCTGTATTCCAGAGAGGACAGATCGACACCGTTTACTGTGACCTCAGCAAAGCGTTCGATGTAGTCAGTCACTCAATGCTTATGGTTAAACTTGCTCATTTTGATGTTACACCGCTGTTATGAATCTATTGCATAGCTACCTTCGTGACAGATCATGTTATGTTGCCGTCAATGGCCAAACGTCCTCCTTTTACAAAGTGACCAGTGGTGTACCTCAGGGTTCGGTATTAGGCCCACTCCTCTTTTTAATGTATGTTAACGACGTTTCCTCTGCCATTACCAATTCTTCTTTTCGTTTGTATGCAGATGATATAAAGATATTTAGGGAAATTCATACATTTAACGACTGTCGCTTGTTGCAGTCTGATTTGTGTTCTTTTTCAGAATGGTGTAAAAACAATAACCTTTCTCTCAATATTTCAAAGACAAAAGTCATGAGTTTCACTCGCAAATCATCTAGCGTGTCTTTTTTATACTCTGTCAATTCTGTGTCTTTATGTAGGGTTTGTGAGATCAATGATCTCGGCGTTCTCTTTGATAGCACCTTGCATTTTTCAGCTCATACTAAGCGTGTTGCTATGCGGGGTCTTCGTTCTCTCGGCTGTGTTTGTAGAATATCGAGAGAATTCAATTCTCCTGTGCCACTCCGCAATTTATACACCGCAATATGTCTTCCATAACTTGAGTATGCATCTGTGATCTGGAATGGTATCTCTAATTCCTTAAGTAACGTAGTTGAGCGTGTCCAGAAAACATTTCTAAGCGTTTACAACCATCACTTCGCTAAAAATGACTCTGGCTCGTGTTCTAACACCGTTGAACTATTGTCACTGCCTTCACTTCGCTGCCGGCGAAATCGCGCCGATCTCTTCTTTCTTTTCAAGCTCGTTCACGGTACTATATCCAGTCCTATACTGCTCAATAGTATTAGGTTCCGATTCCGCGGAAGCAAACAAGAGAGAGCAGGCCGTTTCTTGTAACTACCCGCCTCTCTCAGCACTCAACCCTCAACCCTACAAAGTCTTTATAATTTTTATTTTCTTGACCTCGATGTTTTTGATGGGTCACAGTTATCGTTTTCCTCCAAGGTTTCTACCGTTATAAGATAACATCACATGTGCAATTTGTTCTATCCTTCTCTTTTAGTTTATCTGGCGCATTGTTGTATGTATGTATGTATGTATGTAGGGAGTAGTAGAACTTTGAAGATGGTAGAGAACACAAGAGAAGAAAAACTTCGAACAAGGTAAAAGCACGATTGTGGCCTACGTTTCAGCAAAGTGAGGAAAGCAAGTTCTCTTTGCTGAAACGTAGGCCACAATCGTGCTTTTACCTCGTTCGAAGTTTTGCTTCTCTTGTGTATGTATGTATGTATGTATCTATGTATATTATCTGACTTTTCGTCATTATCATTAGCTATTTCTCATACTGTGTTAATCTACTTTTGTCCTGTCGTCGTAATATTTTCGGTGCGCATTGTGTCTCTGATAGTTTTCTTCTGAATAGTCATCTTGTTCTATTGTGTTATTTTTTGTTTTTTTGTTTCTTTTTTTGTACGCCAGCATCAAGACCTCTCGGTTGTTCCTGGGCACGTTAAATAAATGATTGATTGATTGATTGATTGATGGATTGATTATTATTATTATTATTATTATTATTATTATTATGACCTGTGCAATGCACAGGTCGAACGGTTCACCGAAATTGTCAAAAGCGGTATGGACCAATTTATTCCCAAGTATAAACCAAACCACTCCAAGCACCCACATTGGTTTTCGAAAGAACTTCGTACGACTCTTAAATTAAAAGACCGCTGCCACAGAAAGTATAAGAAAACCGGGAGTGACGAATGGAAACAGAACTTCTGCTCTTACCGTAAATTATGTAAAAACCTTTATGAGCGGGACCAGCGCTCCTATCTCGATTCTGTAGAGAGTAGTGCGAATTCTCAGCCTGAAACATTTTGGAGATACATCCGGTCCCGTAAGAACAACTCACATGATCTTATCAATCTTGTAGATTCCTCTGGGGAAGAAGTTCATAATGTCGCCAACCACTTTGCTCAGCACTTCAGTGCCACATGCGGCCAGCGTGACGTCTCTGAAATGAACATATTGTTAAATCGCGTGCAGGGCTCTAGCTTAGTGCTTTTGGACGAGCAGTTGGTTTTGGAGAGCCTAAAGCGCATGAAACCGTCATTGTCGTGCGGAGCTGACGGAATACCTCCAGCTATTCTCAAAACATACGGCAGCATTTTTGTACCTGTTTTGACGGTGATATTTAACCAGTGTCTAAAAACAAACGTGTTTCCTCTCGCGTGGAAAATTTCTCGAGTGCGTCCTATTTTCAAGTCAGGCTCCAAATCGAATGCAACAAACTACAGAGCAATTTCTCTCCTTTGTGCTTGTTCCAAGCTGTTTGAGACAGCGCTGTACAAATTACTGTCAAGTTCTGTACAGAATCTTCTTGTAAGTAAACAGCACGGCTTTATATCAGGAAGGTCGACAACGACTAATCTCTCCTGCTTCATGGAGCAGGCCTCGGCAGCCATTTCTGAGAGGGGCCAGCTCGACGTTGTCTACTGTGATCTGAGCAAAGCATTTGACGTTGTTTGCCACACGCTGTTACTTAAAAAGCTTTTACAGGTAGGAATTGATACACCACTCGTGGCATTGTTGGGTAGTTATCTAGATAACCGGTTCAGTTTCGTTAGCGTTAACGGGCAGACGTCTGCTCTGTACAGATCAACAAGCGGTGTGCCTCAAGGCTCCGTGTTGGGGCCTCTCTTGTTCTCCATTTTTGTTAATGATGTGTCAGCCGCAATTAAGATGTCTTCTTTCCTTCTTTACGCTGACGACATTAAAATATTCAGACGGATTGAGTCCATTAATGACTGCATTGCCCTGGAGCAAGATATATCCTCATTTTCCAAGTGGTGCTCAGACAATAGATTAAATCTTAACTCTACAAAAACAAAGGTCATGTCTTATAGCAGGAAAACGAACCGCACTTTATTTTGCTACAGTATTAACGGCGGTTACTTGTCTAGAGTTGAAGAGATCAGAGACCTCGGCGTGCTTTTCGACAGTGCCTTAACTTTCTCACCTCATGTCACTCAACTTACTAGGCGGGCGCTACGCTCTCTTGGGGCTGTTTGCAGGTTTTCTCGAGAATTCCGGTTTCCTTCTTCATTCCTAAAACTATTCAGAACGCTTTGTATTCCGCAACTAGAATATGCTTCTGTCGTTTGGAATGGAACCTGTAGTTCCAACTGTCAACGTATAGAGCGTGTACAAACCAAATTTTCATCAATATTTAGGCATCGTTTTCCTTCGGAGCCTATCCCTATAACGGTTTCTCTAAGTTCCCGGCGGACCCACTCAGACCTTCTTTTCATGTACAAATTGCTTCATGGTATTATTTTATGCCCGGAACTACTTGAATCAATCAGTTTTCGCGTTCCACAAAAAGCTACAAGGCTCGCCCACCCTTTTAAAGCAGCTGGAGCTCTCAGCACACGTTCTCCTCTTCAAAGGATGCAGCATCTGCATAATGTTCACTCCGAGAAGCTCGATATCTTTCAGCGTCCTCTTCGGGAGTTTTTGGCCGGGTTGTCAGCTCTGACACACTAGGTTCATCTTGGCAGTGCTCTTTTTCTTCACTTATCGTCCTGACGTGTGCATTGACTTCACCGAGCTTGTTCTTGTTCCTGTTATTCGTGTATTGTGCTGATACTGCGACTGTAATTATCGTAGAATTTTTCTTTTTCTGCCACTTTTATCATTAAAAGTTGCCATATTCACTTCATGCGTCCATTTGAAACTGAAAATGTACGCTTCCCGAATCTTGTAAAAACTTTCTTCTTTTCACTCACCCTTCCGTATAGTTACGCTTATTGTAAGATGTCTTCTTGCAATTGACCAGACATTACAGTTTCTATTGATTGTGTAATGTTGCCTAAAATTACAATATGGTATTTTTATTCTTCTTTGAAGTTGTAGCTTCTTCATATTTTTTGCTCGCTCACTGTTCTTTTGCCAGCTGTTGATGCATTTCATTGCTGTCTTATACCTTTTCTGTGCGCCAGCATGACTTGATTGTGTAAAGTCGGTTGGATTGCACTATTTTATTACTAATCTTCTTTGCCGTTTTTTGTGAGTCTTTCTGTCTTTTTTTTCTCATTTTTTTTTGCTCGCTGAGTGTTTATTAGCAAATTGTTGATGTACTACAGTGCTGCATTTTCCCCTCTGAGTGCTCCAGCACGAAGGCCTCCGCTGTTCCTGGGCACTATAATAAACATTGATTGATTGATTGATTGATTGATTATTATTATTATTATTATTATTATTATTATTATTATTATTATTATTATTATTGCCCAAGATGGCGCCCAGTAAGGATGCGTGTGTTCTGTGCTCAAAAAGAAATTTCTTGATTGCGGTGAGTGCAACAGGCGTGCTCACGCAAAGTGCATAACATTGCCGGACGAGGACCTACAGTCTATTAAGTCAGGCGCGCGTCGTTTTGTGTGCAATGCCTGCAAGTCTGCCTCGTCGCCGTGTGTGCTGGCTAGCCCTAACGACGAGTACGGCGGCGTTGCTTCGGCAGCGACCCTTTCGTCGAGCCCTCCCCGCACAGCCCCCGCCACTCAACCTGTTGACCTTGCGGTCGAGCTGCTGTCCCTGCGCGCCCTTCTCGTGGACGCCCTGGAAGGAATTTCCTTCCTCTCCGATCAGGTTGCCAAGTAGGGAGAGGACAATGAGCGGCTGCGCCGGGACAACGCGACAAAGGCTGAAGCTCATGACGATGTCATGAAGACCCTGCGGCAGGAGGTGCGTGCACTGCGCACAGATCTGACTCAGTTGAGTTGCGACCCTCCTTCCCCCTCTAGGCTAGCCGAGTTCCCGCCGCATCCAACCGCGTCGTCCGCGGAAACAATACCCCCCACTCCGCTGTCGCAGAGCGCTTCGCATGCCGCATCGCCTCTCTCGGCCGATCCCAGCTCGAAGGTGGTTTCTTCGAAATCCCATAGCCTGGACCATCCGCCCCTGCACCTACCTACATCGGCGCAAGTAGCCACGCCCTTGTGTTCTGTGGGTGCTGTGCCGATCATGTGCAAGCGACTGAAAACGAGGCATAACTCGTACGCTTCCTTCTACGTCGCCGTGGACGACGTGTCTTTCGAGAAACTGAGAGACCCCGCGCTTTGGCCGCGGCACTGCCTGTTTAAACCCTTCCGCGGTGAGTTGTGTGAACTAATGATCTATGTCGAGGAACACCGTTTCAATGGCGAGTAACTGCAGTATTGATTTTTTCTTCGAAAATGTTCGTGGGCTACGTACTAAATCTGCCGAATTTTTTTTATGTAGTTTCTTCTTGCTTTCAAGTAATAACTCTTACAGAAACCTGGCTGTGCCCGGAAATTAGCTTTAATTCCTTCTTTCCCCCAAACTACCAAGTCTTTCGGCATGACCGTGACCCTTCCTGCGGCAAAGAAGGGGGAGGTGGCGTATTGGTTGCCCTACACGATTCGACAAAACGTAAACGGCGCCTGGACTTTGAATTGGAAACTGAGTCTATCTGGTTAGAGGTGCTTTGCTCTCGGGGTAAACGCCTCTTACTGTGCACTTACTACATACCACCCAAGACAAATGCCACTGACTTCAAACATACCGTAAATTCAATAGAAAATGTTGTAACCTCTCACAGTGATCACGATTTTCTAATAACTGGTGACTTTAACGCACCCGGCATTGCATGGGAAACTCAGTTGGTTCATCGGGCGTCCCATCCGATATCACAGAAGTGTGAAATTTTGCTAGATTTTCTTTCTTTTACTTCGTTACAGCAATGCAACTTAATTTGGAATCTGCGTGGAAACGTTTTGGACTTGTATTTTACTAACATGGAGCACGTTGAGGTGTCGCGTAGTTATATTGACCTCGTAAAACCAGACAGGTTTCACCCCCCCCCCCTTACTCACTTCAATTTCTAACGTATCCCTTGCCCACCACAGTCCTCCCGTCAACACACCAGGCGTCAGTGGTTACAACTTCGCTTGTGGGGACTATATTGGCTTGTTTCACTTCCTTGCTGAGACGGATTGGTCACCATTGGACACTCTCAATGACGCTGACGAAATGAATGATTTTTTCACCGTTGTACTTCACGATGGCTTAAGCAGATTTGTACCCAAAAAAACTAAAAAAGTAGCAATTATCCGCACTGGTTTTCATCTGAACAAAGAAAGGCCCTTGGTAGAAAGATTCGAGCTCACAAACTAGCAAAAAAAACTGGCCAAGAGAGGTGGCAGAGCGAGTTTCGTCAACTCAGGTCGCATTGTAAATATCTGCTTAAGCGCGATAGGTCCAGTTATATTGCCGCGGCTGAGGCTGATGCGCCGCGCAATGCTAAAGCTTTCTGGGGTCATGTCCGTGCACAAACTTCCAAAAACAACCCTGGAGATATTAACCTCATTGACAAGAGGGGTGACAGCATTCCTGACGTTCCTAATGCTTTTGCTCAACAATTCAGTTCAGTATTCGGCAAGAAAAGTGCAGCCTGCCCCCCTCAAGTGTTTCCGGGATATAATAAAAGCTCAGAATGTTTTATTTCGGAAAGTCTTCTATCAAGAGCTCTAAAGCGAGTTAAGCCCTCATTTTCGTGCGGCCCTGATGGCATTCCTTCGACAGTACTGAAGGCGTTTGGGGATCTTCTTGTTCCGGTCTTGCCGCGAATATTTCGAACGTCACTCATTACCGGTAAGTTCCCCACTCGTTGGAAGACTGCGCGGGTTGTTCCTCTATTTAAGTCAGGGTCAAAGTTAGACCCCACAAACTACCGCCCGATTTCTATTCTCTGCGCTGCATCAAAACTCTTTGAGACTGTACTACATACACTACTCTCGTTCAGCGTAAAAACTATATTATCACCTCCGCAACACGGCTTTCTCGCTGGGAGATCGACCACAACTAATTTTGTAAATTTTATGCTGCATGCTTCGGAAGCTGTGCAGGAAAGAGGACAACTCGATGTCGTCTACATCGATTTGAGCAAGGCTTTTGATGTCGTCTGCCATGATATATTCTTTAGAAAGCTGTGTCAACTCGATTTACAACCATCCATCACATCCCTTTTATGTAATTATTTGTCGGATAGGTCATGCTTCGTGCATGCAAACGGACAGTATTCCCTCTCCTACGAGGCCACAAGTGGTGTACCTCAGGGATCTGTTCTGGGGCCACTTCTTTTTTCAATTTTTATCAATGATGCTTCCTCAGTAATTCAAGATTGTCACTTTCTCCTAAATGCTGATGATGTCAAAATATTTAAGGCTGTTTCAAACATTGCAACCTGTTCCGCTCTCCAGCGAGCGATTACGTCTTTTTCAGATTGGTGCTCACGCAACAAACTCCTTATCAATACATCAAAAACTAAGGTAATGACCTACACTAGAAAAACTGACAGTAAATTGTTCTCCTATAACATTAACGGTGAAGCACTACCACGTGTTGGGGAAGTTAAGGATCTTGGTGTTAATTTCGACAGTAAATTGAGCTTCTCCCCGCACATCCGGGAGGTCACTCGGCGGGCCCTCCGATCTCTTGGCGTTATATGTCGCTTATCAAAGGAGTTCAAGGAGCCGGGCTCTTTTCTCAAGTTGTACACGACTATTTGTCGTCTGCAGCTCGAGTATGCTTCTGTGGTATGAAACTGCGCATGCAAAACACTCAGTATGCATATTGAAAGTGTCCAGAAAAAGTTTATCTCTATCTTCAATCATCGCTTTGCCAGCCATAACAATTTTCGGTCATTCTCTGTACCGATATTAGAGTGCTTATACTCCAGACGTATTAAGGCTGATCTTTTTTTCCTGTTCAAAGTCATTCACGGCACAGTGTCTTGTGGTGAAATGCTGCAACATGTTGCACTCCATGTGCCGCAAAAATCCACCAGAAGACACGACACATTCATTAATCCGAGCTGTCTGCGTGGCTTCTGCTCCTTGTTTCGCCTCCAGTGTACGTACAATCAGTACAACGAATATTTAGACATATTTAATAATTCCTCCACACAGTTCCGCTAACATGTCTGTCAGCTTGTCATGTAAGTGACCTTTTTTATCCCGTTCACACGCGGTCACTTGAGCATGAAGTGATGACAACACAAGACTTTCTTTTTTAAATATTCCCCTTATTCCATGTCTGTTTTTTTTTTACATGTACATTCCTTCAATGCTCCTTTTCTTGCATATAAGCTATCTTGATTCACTCCGTTTCCGTGCAACCAAACTTAAACATTTATGTATATTTTTGAAATTATCTGTGTATGACGACCACTGGCGTGATGTCACATGCCTTACTGCAAGGCACTGTACTTGCTTTTGTGTGTATGTGTGTGTTTCTGTTTTCTGTGGGTGCATGGATATTCTGGTGTACGACTGTGTGTAATTTTTGTGTGTGTGTGTCAGTATCGCCGTCCTTTAATTGCATTACCTGTGTGGTGTGGGCATCTATCTTACATTGCCTGTTTTTTCTTTCTTTTTTCTTCGTGCGCCAGCACAAAGGCCCTCTGGCTGTTTCTGGGCACGTTAATAAACGATTGATTGATTGATTGATTGATTGATTGATTGATTGATTGATTGATTGATTGATTGATTGGTTGATTGATTATTGTTATTATTATTATTATATTATTATGATTATTATTTGGCGCCCAGTAAGGACAAGTGCCTCCTCTGCTGCCTCGCTATCTTCGGCAGGCAGGCGTTTTTTTTCCATGTTCTACGTGCAAACGCCGTGCTCACGGAAAGTGCATCGTTCTTCCGGACGAGGAACTGCAGCGTTTGATCTCCGGTGAGCAGCCGTACGTCTGCAATCTGTATGTGGCTGCGGCGTCTCCCGCTAGGCCTCGCGACCCCGGTGACCAAGCCAGCGAAGACGGTGAGCCAGCGAACATCCCGGCCAAACGAGTGGCATCCCCTGTCGGAGCAAGCTTCAACCCTTCCGCGGACCTACGTGCAGAGGTAGCTGCGTTGAAGAATCTCCTGTCCGAAGCCTGCGCCAGCCTCTCTTTTCTCGGGGATGTTGTCACCGAGCTTCGCGGGGAGAACCGGCTTCTTTGACGGGACAACGTGGCTGGGCTTGCCCATCAGGCTGCAATCGTCGCTTCCCTGCGTGAGGAGGTTCGCTGCCTGCGAGGGCAGCTCGCGCGTCCCCCGCCTTCTCCGCCTGCTTCCCCGAAGCCTGCTAATCCTTTCATGCCGCCGGTGACGTCACCGCAGTCTGGTATCCCTACGAGGTCGTCGTTCGCCGAAGCCGCCGCCGGTGCAGCTGGTAAAGGTGCCCCCTTCCTGTCCTCTAACACCGCCTCGCCGTTCGTTGACCGCCCCAGCAGTCAACCTGCTACGGCCTTGTGCACTTTGGTTTCCCCTTCGGTCCACCCTCTGTCCCCGCCTCCTAGGTCCGAAACTGCGTTCAATGGCCCGCCGACAAACTTGCAGAAGAAAAGGAGCCCTCCCCGCGTGGGTGCGTCGGAAGCTTCTCAGTTGGTTGTGGTACACCGACCACTGAGCTCCAGGGTCATCTTTGTTTCAAAACTGTCCGCTAGCACCACATCTGCTCAACTGTTGGCTCACTTGTCAACTGTGCAAGTTACGTCATTGTCGTGCAAACGCCTTAGGACCAAGTACGACTCCTATTCTTCTTTTTGCGTAACTGTTAACGAGGAGTGTTTTAGGCGCCTGAGCGACCCGTCTATCTGGCCAAAAGGCTGCCTTTTCAAGCCATTTCAAGGCAAGGTCCACCCTGGTATGCTGCACAGCTCTGAAATAACTGAAAATGATCAGTAAGTACGAGAGTTTCGACATATACTATCAAAACAATAGAGGTCTACGAACTAAGACCTCTGAATTTATTAGAAATATTGTATGCTCTAAATTTTCTGCTGTTGTCATTACTGAAACCTGGCTTTCCGATGATATCTCGTCTTCCGACTATTTCCCTTCTAACTATCAAAACTTTAGAAGCGACAGAAAATTAACTGGACCTAAACAAAAAGGTGGCGGGGTTCTCGTTGCCGTTGATCATTCAGTGCATTGCATGCGGCGTGCTGACCTCGAGACCCTAGACGAGTCAGTCTGGCTTGAGGTAGGCCTCACGAAGGGCGAGAAGCTACTCATCGGTGCATTCTATATATCCCCGGATGTATTACCTTCTGTATTTAATCGAACACTCACATCCATAGAAAATGTCTCAAATGCACACTCCAACCATAAGCTCATTATACTTGGAGACTTCAACACCCCAGGTATTCGCTGGAACAGTCTTTCCTTTGAGCACAAAAACCATTATGCAGCGCAGAAATGCAGCATGTTATTATATTTTCAATCTTTCACCTCCATGCAGCAGTTTTGCCGCATAGAAAACTCTTGTGGTAATGTTCTAGATGTGTGCTTCTCAAACTTAAAAAACGTACAAGTGTGTGCCTCCGAAACATCCCTTGTGCACCCCGACAAGTTTCACCCCCTTCTTATTGTCTCTGTCTCGGTCACAACCCAGCATCGCTCTGGCGGTGTTGACAATTGTGCAGTCCCGCGATATGCTTTCAAGCGTGGAGATGATGCTGGGCTGTATCACTTTTATTCATCTGCTGAATGGTCTAGTGTTTTGGATGTCAATGATGTTGACGAACAGGTTCGACGTTTCACTGAAATCGTCAGAAGGGGCATGGAAAAGTATATCCCTTGTTATAAGCCTGTTCCTTCCAAATTTCCCCACTGGTTTTCTAAAGAACTTCGAAGTTCGCTTAAACTTAAGGATAGCGCCCACAAAAAGGCCAAGCGTTCTGGGCTTGACAAGTGGAAAGCGGAGTTTAGTCGGTATCGCTCACTTTGTAAAATCCTCTACCGGCGTGATCACCAGCTCTATATAGAATCGTTAGAGGCTGCTGCGTCTCAGAAACCGGCTGAATTCTGGAGGTATGTACGAGGCCGTTCTAAGGCGTCTAAAGAACACGTTAGCCTGCATAACTCCGATGGTGAAGAGGTTGAGGATGTTGCCACCAGTTTTGCTCAGTACTTTCATTCTGTCTTTCAACTGCCAGATGGCAACGACAAACGCCTATCGTTTAATAACTCTAATTTTAACACACTTAGGTTCGATGAAAAAATTGTCAATGATAGCCTTCAACGGATGAAACCATCATTTTCCTGTGGTGCAGATGGAATTCCAGCAGCCCTCATGAAGGCTTACGGCAACATTTTTGTGCCTGTCTTAACTTCCATTTATAATAACTGCTTACTTTTAGGTAAATTTCCTTGTGCATGGAAGATCGCTCGAATTTTTCCAATATTTAAGTCTGGTGATAAGTCAGCCGTTTCTAACTATCGCCCGATCTCACTCCTTTGTGTCGCCTCAAAACTCTTTGAGTCAGCTCTGCACAAACTTCTTGCTGCCTGCGTCAACAACGTTGTGATACCAAATCAGCACGGCTTTTTCTCTGGTCGATCGACGGTCACAAATCTTGCAGGCTTTATGACACAGGCTTCGGCTGCAGTTTGTAAAAACGGCCAGTTGGACGTTATTTATTTTGACCTCAGTAAGGCGTTTGATGTGGTGAACCATCAGTTATTAATTAACAAGCTTGCTAAGTCCGGTGTAGACGCAAGCCTTGTTGCCTTGTTGTCCAACTATCTCCTTGACCGGTCCTTTTATCTAGATGTTAACTACAAAAAGTCTAGTGTTTACCCTGCAACAAGTGGTGTACCCCAGGGTTCCGTGCTTGGTCCATTATTGTTTTCTGTCTTTATCAATGATGTTTCAACAGTGTTAACAAACTCTTCTTTTCTTCTCTATGCTGATGATGTCAAACTATTTAGGCACATTAGCGGTGTTCAGGACTGCTGTGCCTTGCAGAGGGATGTGTTGGAATTATCGGTCTGGTGCAGGAAAAACTGCCTAATTTTAAACCCCACTAAAACAAAGGTTGTCACCTACAGCCGGAAAACCCACCGTCTGCTGTTTTCCTACAGTATTGAGGGAGCTCCTCTGCAAAGGGTTGATGAGATTAGGGACTTAGGAGTGCTTTTCGACAGTACCCTCTCTTTTTCTCCTCATATTAGACTCATCACCCGGCGAGCACTCCGAAGCCTTGGAAATGTGTGTCGGATTACAAAGGCATTCTCTTCTCCAGATCCATTTCTAATGCTAAACAATGCAATATGAATACCACCGTTAGAATATGCTTCTGTTGCCCGGAACGGCATCTCCAAATCTAGTAGTGAATTAATAGAACGTGTGCAGAAGAAGTTTTTATCCATATTTAAGCACCGTCATCACATTCACAGTTTTCATCTTGATTCTGACTTACCCATAGTCCCTTCCATCCCTTCCTTGAACTGCAGACGTATGCGTCCAGACCTTACATTTCTTCACAAAATTGTTCATGGCGACCTTTCTTGCGCAGACCTGCTTAACTGTTTAGAGTTTAGTGTACCACAAAAGCCCACCAGGTCGCATCGCCCGTTCTTGACCGCTGCGCGCAACTCCAATCATTCTCCTGTGCGCAGAATACAGAATTGTTACAACCGCTTCTTTGAACGCCTTGACATCTTTCAGAAATCCTTTACAATTTACCGTACAGCGCTGTTGAATACAGTATGTTAAACACCTAAGATATGTCTCTCGCTCTTTTTTTTCTGGAATTTGGTTTCTCTGCGGTTGTGTCTATCCAACTGATAGTTGCCTATTTTGCAAACTGTTTACTATCATTCGTTCGTATTATCCTTTGTCTCTACACTCCATTATTTTTGTTTTATTACTGTCAAACTTTGTTGCTCTGCCTGTCGTGTGGCCTTTACGACAGGCAGAGCAACATAGGCATCTTCTTTTTTTATTTTTTACCTGTACCCAGGCTCCGCCTGTGCTGTATTTGTCATTTTCACTACTTCAATTTGTGTGTCTTGTCGCTTGTTTGTTTCTTGCTATTTATTTCTTGTATTTTGTTTTCATGTAACTACCCGTGCGCCAGCACTCAGGCCTCTGGCTGTTCCTGGGCACGTAAATAAACATGATTGATTGATTGATTGATTGATTGATTGATTGATTGATTATTATTCGTCTAAAGAACACATTAGCCTGCTTAATTCCGATGGGGAAACAGGTTGAGGATGTTGCCACGAGCTTTGCTCAGTACTTTCATTCCGTCTTTCAACTGCCAGATGGTCACGACGAACGTCTATTGTTTAATAATATGTTTAATTTTAATACACTTATGTAAAATGAAAATTTTGTCACTGATAGCCTTAAACTGATGAAACCGTCATTTTCCTGTGGCGCAGATGGAATTCCAGCAGCCCTCATGAAGGCTTACGGCAACATTTTTTTGCCTGTCTTAATTTCCATTTATAATAACTGTTTACTTTTCGGCAAACTTCCTCGTGCATGGAAGATCGCTCGAATTTTTCCAATATTTAAGTCTGGTGATAAGTAAGCCGTTACTAACTATCACCCACTCTCACTCCTTTGTGTCGCCTCAAAACTCTTTAAATCAGCTCTGCACAGCATTCTTGCTGCCTGCGTCAAGAACGTTCTGATACCAAATCAGCACGACTTTTTTCTCGGGTCGATCCACGGTTACAAATCTTGCATGCTTTATGACACAGGCGTGGGCTGAAGTTTGTGAAAAAGGCCAGTTGGACGTTATTTATTTTGACCTCAGTAAGGCGTTTGATGTGGTGAACCATCAATTATTAATTAACGACCTTACTACGTCCGGTGCAACGCAAGCCTAGTTGCCTTGTTATCCAACTATCTCTTTGACCGGTCCTTTTACGTAGATGTAAACTTCAAAATGTCTAGTTTTTACACTCCAACGAGTGGTGTACCTCAGGGTTCCGTGCTGGGTCCACTATATTTTTCTATCTTTATCAATGATGTGTCAATGGTGTTAACAACTCTTCTTTTCTTCTCTATGCTGATGATGTCAAACTATTTAGGCACATTAGCGGTGTTCAGGACTGCTGTGACTTGCAGAGGGATGTGTCGGAATTATCGGTCTGATGCAGCAAAAATTGTCTAAATTTAAACCCCGCTAAAACAAAGGTTGTCACGTACAGCCGGAAAACCTACCGTCTGCTGCTTTCCTATAGTATTGAGGGAGCTCCTCTGCAAAGGGTTGAGGAGATTAAAGACCTAGGGGTACCAGTACCCTCTATTTTTCTCCTCATATTATGCTCATCACCCAGCGAGCACTCCGAAGTCTTGAAATGTGTGACGGATTACAAAGGAATTCTATTCTCCAGATCCATTTCTAATGCTCTACAATGCAATATGTATCCCCCAGTTAGAATAGGCTTCTGTTGCCTGGAACGGCATCTCCAAATCTAGTAGTGAATTAATAGAACGCGTGCATTAGAAGTTTTTATCCATATTTGAGCACTGTCATCACAATCACAGTTTTCATCCTGATTCTGACTTACCCATAGTTACTTCCATCCCTTCGTTGACCTGCAGACGTATGCATGCAGACCTTACATTTCTTCACAAAATTATTCATGGTGACCTTTCTTGCGCGGACCTGCTTAACTGTTTAGAGTTGAGTGTTCCACAGAGGCCCACCAAGTCGCACCACCCGTTCTTGACCACTGCGCGCAACTCCAATCCTTCTCCTGTGCGCAGAATACAGAATTGTTACAGCCGCTTCTTTGAACGCCTTGACATCTTTCGGAAATCCTTTACAATTTACCGTACTGCGCTGTTGAATACAGTATGTTAAACATCTATGATATGTCTGTCGTTCTTTTTTTGTCCTGGAATTTGGTTTCTCTGAGGTTGTGTCTATCCAACTGATTTTTGCCTATTTTTGAAACTGTTTACTGTCATTTGTTCGTCTTATCATTTGTCTCTGCACTCTTGCTGTTGTTTTTGTTGTATTACTGTCAAACTTTGTTGCTCTGCCTGTCGTGTGGCCTTTACAACAGGTAGAGCAACAAAGGCATCTTCTTTTTTTATTTTTTTTACCTATACCCAGGCTCCACCTGTGCTTTATTTCTGTCATTTTCTCTACGTCAATTTGTGTGTGTCTTGTCGCTTGGTTGTTTCTTGCTATATGTTTCTTGTATTTTGTTTTTATGTAACTATCCGTGCGCCAGCACTCAGGCCTTTGGCTGTTCCTGGGCACGTAAATAAACATGATTGATTGATTGATTGATTGATTGATTGATTGATTGATTGATTGATTGATTGATTGATTGATTGATTGATTGATTGATTGATTGATTGATTGATTGATTGATTGATTGATTGATTGATTGTCGTTATTGCAGCATGTTCTTAGATTTTCAATCATTCACCTCCTTGCAGCAGTTCTGCCACATGCAAAACATCTGTGGTAATGTCCTAGATGTGTGCTTCTCAAACTTAAAAAGCGTACAAGTGTGTGCCTCCGAAATATCTCTTGTACACCCCGACAAGTTTCACCCTCCTCTAATTGTCTCTGTCTCTGTCGCTGCCGAGCATCGCTATGGCGGTGTTGACGATTGTGCATTCGCGCGATATGCTTTCAAGCTTGGAGATTATGCTGGGCTGTATCACTTTTATTCATCTGCTGATTGGTCTAGTGTTTTTCATGTCAATGATGTTGACGAACAGGTTCGACGTTTTACTTAAATTGTCAGGAATGGCATAGAAAAGTACATCCCTTGTTATAAGCCTGTTCATTCCAAATTTCCCCACTGGTTCTCTAAAGAACTTCGAAGTTAGCTTAAACTTAGGACAGCGCCCACAAAAAGGCCAAGCGTTCTGGTCTTCAAAAGTGGAAAGCGGAGTTTAGTCGGTATCACTCACTTTGTAAAAGCCTCTACCGGCGTGAACACCAGCTCTATATAAAGTCGTTAGAGGCTTCTGTGTCTCAGAAACCGGCTGACTTCTGGAGGTATGTACGCGGCCGTTCTAAGGCGTCTAAAGAACACATTAGCCTGCTTAATTCCGATGGGGAACAGGTTGAGGATGTTGCCGCCAGCTTTGCTCAGTACATTCATTCTGTCTTTCAACTGCCAGATGGTCACGACGAACGCCTATCGTTTAATAATATATCTAATTATAGTAAACCTATGTTCGATAAAAAACTTGTCAATGATAGCCTTACACGGCTGAAACCGTCATTTTGCTGTGGTGCAGATGGAATTCCAGCAGCCGTCATGAAGGCTTACGGCAACATTTTTGTGCCTGTCTTAACTTCCATTTATATTAACTGTTTACTTTTTGGCGAATTTCCTCGTGCATGGAAGATCGCTCTAATATTTTCAATATTTAAGTCTGATATAAGTCAGCCGTTACTCACTATCGCCCAATCTCACTCCTTTGTGTTGCCTCAAAACTCTTTGAGTCAGCTTTGCACAACGTTCTTGCTGCCTGCGTCAAGAACGTTGCGATATCCAATCAGTACGGCATTTTTTCGGGTCGATCGGCGGTTACAAATCTTCCAAGCTTTATGACACAAGCTTCGGCTGCAGTTTGTGAAAACGGCCAGTTGGACTTTATTTTGACCTTTGTAAGGCATTTGATGTGGTGAACCATCAATTATTAATTAACAAGCTCGCTACGTCCGGTGTAGACGCAAGCCTTGTTGCCTTGTTTTCCCACTATGTCCTTGACCGGTCCTTTTACGTAGATGTAAACTTTAAAAGGTCTAGTGATTACACTGCAATAAGTGGTGTACCTCAGGGTTCCGTGCTGGGTCCACTATTGGTTTCTATCTTTATCAATGATGTGTCAACAGTGTTAACAAAATCTTCATTTCTTCTCTATGCTGATGATGTCAAACTTTTTAGGCGCATTATCGGTGTTCCGGACTGCTATGCCTTGCAGATGGATGTGTCGGAATTATCGGTCTGGTGCAGCAAAAACTGTCTAATCTTACACCCCGGTAAAGCAAAGGTTAGCACGTACAGCCGGAACACCCATCGTCTACTGTTTTCCTACAGTATAGAGGGAACTCTTACGAATATTTTCCAAAACATTACAAAGTTTTTGTAAAGATAGGGACTTTTCTGAAGTGAAACAAAACAGAGGCGGGGTGTTAGTTGCGGTAGATTGCGCTTTTCAATCTAAGCGGCGTCATGAACTTGAGCGCGACTATGAGTCTGTCTGGTTGGACATGCATCTGACTGGCGGTGAGAAGCTTTCACTAGGGTGTTTTACTTTCCAACTGATGTTCCTATATCGTCATTTAAAAAGCTCCTTACATCTGTGGAAGAAGTTTGGTCATCACACTCGAATCACCAGCATATCATTCTGGACGATTTCAATGCACCGTGTGTACATTGGGAACATTTCACCTGTCAACACTACAATTATTACGTACAGCAGAAATCCAGTATGATTTTATGCTTCGTGGACTTCACATACATCGTCAAACTTAATAATATCAAAAACAGCTCTCAAAATATCTCAAATCTTTGCTTTTTAGACATTCAGAACGCGCAAGTATCGTTCTCTGACATAACTTTTGTCAAACCCGACAAGCTTCCTCCTCCTTTTCTAGTTTCTGCTCCCTTCTCGATTGAGCGTTGCAGTGCTACAATGAAGAATAATGAATTGCCTCTCTACTTTTATGGCCAGGGTGATTACATTGGCTTGTATAAGTTTTTTTTTCGTTCAATTGGTTGGGAATTGGAGAACTCCCTGATTGCGAAGCACACGTCGAGCGGTTCACTGAAATAGTCAAAAGCGGCATGAATCAGTTTATACCCAAGAACAAACCGTGCCGTTCAAGACAGCCCTTTTGGTTCTCTAATGAACGTCGTACCACCTTCAAGGTAAAAGACCTCTGCAACAGAAAACCTAAGAAAACAGGGCTTGATAAATGGAAAGAGCACTTCCGCTCTTACCGTAAAACGTGTAAAAGTCTTCATGAGCGGGACCAGTGCTCTTATCTCGATTTTGTGGAGAGCAGCATTATTTCCCAGCCTGCTATATTCTGGAGATATATTCGATCCCTTAACAATAACTCACACGAGCAAACCTGTCTTGTTGATTCCTCTGGGGAAGACGTTCATGATGTTGCCAACCTTTTTGCGCAGCAATTGAGTACTACATATGGCCAGCGCGATTACAATGAAATAAACGTTATGTTGAATAATGTACAGGGTTTTAGCTTAATAAAAATGGACAAGCAGTTGGTGCTTCAGTCTAAGGCGCATGAAACCGTCGCTGTCGTGTGGCCCTGACGGAGTACCTCCTGCTATTTTAAAAACATTCAGCAGCAGTTTTAAACCTGTTAAACTGCGATATTCAATCACGGTCTAAAAGCAAACACATTTCCTCCTAATTGGAAATTTTCTTTAGTGCGCCCCATTTTCAAGTCAGGCACCAAATCTGATGCAAAGAACTGCCTCCAAGCTTTTTGAAGCAGTGCTGCACAAGGTATTGTCAAGTTCTGTACAGCAGTCTCTTACAAGTAAACAGCATGGTTTTATGTCAGGAAGGTCGACAACAACTAATATCGCCTGCTTCATGGAGCAGGCCTCCGCTGCACTTTCCGAGAGAGGTCAGTTGGATGTTGTCTACTTTGACATAAGCAAAGCTTTTGATGTTGTCTGCCAAGCCTTGTTACTTGATAAGCTTTTGCAGTCGGGCATAGATGCACCACTCGTGGCATTTCTGGGTAGCTATTTAGGCAATCGGTTCAGTTTTGTTTTCGCTAATAAACAGACGTCTTCTAGGTATAGATCAACAAACGGTGTGCCCCAAGGCTCCGTGTTGGGCCCTCTCTTGTTCTCCATTTTTGTGAATGATGTGTCAGTCGCAATTAAAAAGTCTTCTTTTCTTCTCTATGCTGACGACATCAAAATATTCAGACGTGTAAAGTCCATCGATGACTGTGATGCCCTGCAGGAAGATATATTCTCCTTGGCTAACTGGTGCTCAGATAAGACTAAATCTTAATCCGGCGAAAACAAAGGTAATGTCTTCTACCGGAAAAACGAACCCCAGTTTCTTTCGTTACAGTATTGATGACGGTTTTCTGTCTAGAGTCGACGAGATCAAAGACCTCGGACTACTCTTCGACAGCGCCTTAACTTTCTCGCCTCATGTCACTCAACTGACGCTGCGGGCGCTCCGCTCGCTTGGTGCTGTATGCAGGTTTTCATGAGACTTCCAGTCTCCTCATTCGTTCCTAAAACTCTTTATGGCACTTTCTATTCCTCAATTTGAATATGCCTTTCTCATTTGGAATGGAACCTGCATATCTAATTGCCAACGTGTAGCGCCTGTACAGACCAAATTTTCATCAATATGTATGCGTCGTTTTCCCTCGGAGCCTCTCCCGATAACTGTCGCTTTAAGTTACCGGCGAACCCGCTCAGACTTTCTTTTCCTGTACAAACTGCTTCATAGTACAATTTCATGCCCGGAACGGCTTGAAGCAATTCGTTTTCGTCTTCCAAAAAAAGCAACAAGGCTTCACCACCCTTCACACACAGCTGCAAAACATAACAGATGTTCTCCCCTTGATAGACTGCAGCGCCTGTATAACTCACTCCGGGGAACTCGGTATTTTTCGCCGTCCCCCTCGGTTGTTCTTGACCGAGCTGTAAGCTGTGGCACGCTAACTTCATTTCTTGTGTTCTTCAGTTATTTTCCTCATGTGTGCGTTGTTTTCACAGAGTTTGTCGTCATTTGTTCGTATATGATGTGGATGATGCGGGCGTAATCGTTGTATGTACTATGACACACTTGCGTATTCAAGTCTTCATACATATCAATGCGTAAATGTGGGCTAGTTGGTTCGAACTGTGAAACATGGTTAAGTAGCGCGTTAAGGACGGGACAAAAGAAGAGACCACACAGGACTAGCGCTAGTGCTAGTGCTCTAGCGCTAGTGGCAGCGTTAGTCCTCTGTGGTCTCTACTTTTGTCCCGTCCTTGCCGCACTACTTACCCATGTTTCACACTTCATACATATCTTAAATGGCCCGGGCACACCACAGTAACAAATGTTTCTATAACTTATCCCTTTCTGTGAATAGCACATTGTTTCATACAATTTTGTGTAATTGATGCTTCATCCTATTGCTATGGTCATTGTACGATGTGTTTTTCCGATGTACCATAACTTACAATCTCTGTTAGCCGTGTAATGTAGTTTGGATACCACTTTTAATTTTATTTTATTCTCTGTAGTATTTTCTGTTTTTTATTGCTTTTCACTCACCCACTTTTTTACTGACTGTTTATGTGTCAACCCCTGATATATTTCAATGCGGCCTTTCTTTCCCATCTCAGTGCACGAGCACGAAGGCTTCGGCTGTTTTTCGGCACTATAATAAAGGTTGAATAATTGATTGATTTATTGTATATTAATATTATTCGACGGCAGCGCTTGCCGAACCCTTGGAAAGGTCGTAGAAGCCCCACGACAATATGTCCGGAGAAGTTGTGGCGCCACTCGTTATAACGACCCGTGCCGATAACTGCGATTGGTGGCCAGATAGGCTGCTCTGCGCTGGCTACAAGCGTGCTTGCAAGGGACAAAACAAGATTAAGCTCTCCAACCTGAAACGTCAGCCCCGGCAGGGCGAATTCTCCTATGAAACCTGTGGTTACCGCGGGCAAGGAGGCGACATGGCAGGACACAAAGCTATCGGAAATAACCCTCATGGTGCAAGTTTGGTGAAAACTTCGCGGTGGGTTGCAGCGTGGTTCCGTTGACGTTTGGTGTGCCATACGCGTTCCACAACTTCGAGATCAAAACTCTATCTTCAAGTGACATGACGTCTATTGCAAGATGCCCCGGGGAATCCTGTTCTGGAAATGTCATCGCGATGACGAAAAGGTTCTGGAATTCCGGCGCGTTGTAAACCTCAAAAATCAGTCGACACATCGGTTCGTTAACAGTCTTGGTGGAACCTTTTGGGTATTTATACGTTTTTGAGTTGAACAAAGTGATCGAGCGACTTCCGGAGATCTACCACATCGCCCTATGTTGCCATGCAGACCAATATCTCTACTTGGGAGTGATGCTCGTGTTTTCTGTGGCCTACGAATTGACCTGCTTGCTATTATCGGAGGCTCATAACGCCCCCTTCGAGATCTCGGAGGAGTCGTCGATCGAGATGATTCCACCCAGCATTCACAAGAATGTTGTGTCCTGATTCCTGCAGCTTTGTACCCTCAACTTTAAGTAAATTTGGGGTGGGCGACTAAGTACTCGGGCTTGTGCCACCTTGCCTTTGGGAGCTGTACATACTTTTATCGCCGTACTCCCCCCGATCTTCGTATACTCAGTGCCGCCTCGGACCACCTGTTGCGATCATTGTACATGGATGAATTTCTGTATCGTTCGTGCTCTACCATTTGTCTTCATGGTGCTGGGCCTGGTCACCTTGGCAGAGGGGGGAGTGGGTTTAGCATGATACTAAGTAAAAGAAGCAGGACTGGAGGGACACGGAGGCACAGGCTTAGCTCGCTCGTCTCGCTCATGGCAGTTGGTCGTCATCATCCCAGGAGACGGCCGACAGGCTTTGTGGCTCCCTTTCTGCGTCGCTTCCCTCGACGCACGTGGCGCCTTATCTGAGCTCCTCTTGTAACAAGTGTTAAATCAAATTACTATCACATATTGCAACAGAACACATACGTAAACTTGGTGTGTTCGAATAACACTAACAAAATCCTAAATAGAACAATTTACATTGCATAATTTGTAATTTTCTTGCTTTGAGCTTCCTTGCGCTCCCCTTTTCTGCAGGTTCGAAGCGCCAAATTACGTTCTCTAGACTTAACAACGTCGCACTCCATCTATTAATTGGGGTGTAGACTGGCAGTTTAAGTCAGTGGTCGGCGAGCCGTGGAACGTGAACGACTACCTCTTTCAAAGGCTTCACGAGGCTCCAAACTATTCCTAGGTTGGTTCGTGCCACGTGCCCGCTCGAGCCGCTCACAGTGTCTCACCGATCCTCACGAACTCTCCACAATGCCCTACCGTTCTTGCGGCGCTTGTGTGACTTTTGATTACGGAATGGTGCTGTGTATTTGTTCTTATTTAGCAGCGTGCGCCTTACACGTATCCGCAGCATAGAGCCGGCAGGCAAACTCCGCTCGATTGCATTCGCACTCATTGGTTTTTTTGGTTTGTGAGGAGCTTGTTAGGGCGGGTGAATTTAAGAACAAAATTTCTAAGAGGTGCGTCTTAGCGAATTCGTTTGACTAACCGATTCGGTTACGCTCCCCCTCCATTACCGCTTTCTTATTTTCCACCCTTAAACCATATTAGTTACTATATAAACTGGCCTCTTTCATCTACCCGTCCGACGTGAACTTCCTTTCATCTCCACTTCACTCCATATAATCCCCTACTCTTCCTCTCTTTCCTGTATATTCTTAATGAAGATACAACCTGCTTAAAGTACCAAACAGCTATGAATGACAACAGCGCTGCTTATATAATTAAAATGTTCTATGTCAATGTAACCGACATTAAACTTTCACCTCTGCTCGAGGAACTGGACAAGAAGAACTCGCATTCCGGAGAGTATAATAAGATCATCGTTTGTGAAAAGGCAACTGCTGATTTTATTCTTCGTGGCCTGAACACCTTCGTTTGGGAGCAGTCAGCGCATTTCTTTTTTTACGTTTGAATTTTACCTCCACCAGTTTCTCTCGTGAACCCGGAATATATTTCACCGATGCAAGAGACAACGTTGCGGTTGCGCGTATTTCTACTGGTTTGAAGGGGTAGCAGAAAATTTATCGAACACCGTTACATCAAACGCCGCTTCATAGAAATCGTTTCGACCAACGTCACTTCACTTAACGCCGTGTCGTCGAAGGAGGTTTCATCGGGGACATTTCGTCGAATTAGAGAGTGCACACTGGCCAAGGGCCGTTAGCATGTATAAACCGAAATAAAGGAGAAATATATTTTAACAACAGATGGATACGATCTAGTTGGTGCTCTATTGTAACACTGTGAAGCGCACAAAAGAAGACAAAGAACATAGGAGACAAGGAATGGCGCCAAGGGTGAGCGCCGGTCCTTGTCTCCTACGGTCTACGTCTTCTATGGTGCGCTTCACGGTGTTGCTGTGAAGGAGACAGTTTTTTCCGCAAGCTTCTACCCTCAGCGTGACTGCTTTTTATGCTCCATTGTTTTATTCGAGAGTATATTCGGTTTTCTTTTCATTTTACTAAAAGGTTTACAGATTCGGTTGATCTCAAATACTTTATAGAAGGCTACAATGTTTTCTTCATTCGACAACTTCGCGCTTTGTTTTTTCTCACACTCCACATAATTACGCTGATAAATTTTTGACCTGGCGTTACTTCACACATTGCCTTGCTAAAATGTAGCTGGCTCCCAGGGGTTTGGCGCGCTGAAAGATGTTATGCTGGTTTGGCAATTACGTCGTAGAATACAACACCGCATGCTGGTGAACTGCAGATCGTGCACCATCTGAGTTTTGATGCCCCAGAGGGTAGCAAGAGGAGCACATTGTTAGGGACGACCGGCTGGAAACACTACCGCGGAGCGAGTGGCTGAAAATGCAGAAAAAGGCTGTACTGAACAACAAAGAGGCTGTTAACCGCATCCCAATCATGGTCGGAATATGCCGGAATAGTCACTTTGACGTCAATCGCATATCAACTACAACGACTGCGTTCACGAACACTTTTATGCCCTTGTACAATACCTATACGGCTCATTTATTCGTTGCAAAATAGACTTATAAACTTGTGCCAGTCGGTCGATGAACTATCAAACACTTCCTAGAAACATGGTTCAAAAAACTCAAGAATACCCCGGAGACACGGTTCGACAAACTGAAAAGGGTAATTAAAGCAGGGGGAATTCTTCAAAGATCACATAAGAATAGGACCACCCGCAGCGATTTCGTTATGTTGTATGTTGCAAATAATCCGATAGTCGCCCTGGAAAGTGGCAGTGACAATAGCTTATTCCTAGGAACAGCGTGGTTTTTTTTATGTGGCTCTGAAATTATGAAGTGCTTCTTGCGGGATGCATCCCTTTGACTAAAAGTACTCGGAATTTTTTAGCAGCGACACTAATCGCTCGTGACGTTACCAAAGAGCATTATATGAAGCCGGCGACATCACTCCGAAGAAACAGCGACACTAATCGCTCCTGACGTTACCAAAGAGCATTATATGAAACCGGCGACATCACTCCGAGGAAACAGCGTTCGATGAGACGGCTTCGGTTGAATACAGGGGCCTTCGATAATGTGGCGTTTGATGAAACGATGTTAGCTGAAAGGCCCGGTAAACTGTTTGAGGTTCATTTTTACAAATCTCATCCTGGAGGTGCCCGGAAAGCTCACCCGGCTAGCTACTTCACTCAATTTTGAATCGTAAAACTGAAGTACCACGTACTGTGAAAATCCGTAAAGATGAACTTGAAATTGCCGAACAATTAGTCCCTGATACTTTTCACGAGCATTTCATCAGCATAGGCAGCAGTAACTGCGATCTCAATGCTTGCCGTTTTATCACGACCAACTCTGTCGACACTATCTTTCTTTATCTTACCAGTGAATCAGAGGTAATTCGTATTTTCCAGGTAATTAACAATAGCACTACCTGTGATGCTGACAGCCTGCAAATTAAACCCAAGTTTGTCATTAATGTTATTCCTCCAGTATTAGTTTATGTTTATAATCTATGCCTGTCATCAGGAACCTTTCCTCAAAAAATGCAAGTGGCGAAGGTTCTTGCATTGTTCAAAAAAGGAAATAGAGCATCGGTATCTAACTACAGGCCGATTTCAATACTTCCTATCTTTTTTAAAGCTTTGAAAAAAAATATCTTTAATCGCCTATCCAGCTTTCTGGAAAAGAACTCAATGTTATCGAATTGTCAGTATGCCTTCAGAAAACGAAGGTCGACATATCTAACGTTACTTGAGCAAAAAGAATTCATTCTGAAAAACATTTAAAAACCACAACTTACATTAGGTGTTTTAATCGACTACAGCAAAGCCTTCGATAGTATAAATCATAAACTAGTGCTCGAAAAAATGCATTACTACGGTATCCGCGGCATGGCTCTAGAACTTATGACGTCATACTTAGGTCACAGAAGCCAATTTGTTCAGGTAAATAATCTCCGCTCTAAAATCAGACAACTGCGCTTAGGCGTACCACAAGGCAGTATTTTAGGGCCCCTTCTCTTCAACATCTACATTATTAAAATCGTGAACGTTGACACTAATACAATATACATCATTTACGCTGACGATGTTACTCTCCTTATTTCATGTTGTGATGTCATGCAGTTGGTACAAACCGCTAATGATGTGCTTGAAAAAATACACAGGTGGTCAGCGGACAACGGCTGAAGAATTAACGTAGATAGAACGAAAGCGATGCTTTTTCAATCCAAAAACAGAAATATCCTTTTACCGGCTCATAGTATGTTAAACCACTCTAAAATTGAACTGGTGATGTCTGCAAAAACGCTAGGTGTTTTTTTCGACCAAGACATGTCTTGGAATACACACATTAATTTTCTCGCAGGGCAACTTTCGCGCATAGTTGGAGTGGTATATTCTGTACGTGATCTTCCGTATAAAGTCAAGTTACTGCTGTACAATTCACTATTTTTAAGTGATTTTAACTATTGTTGTCTCGTGTGGAGCATAACTTCTGCAACTAGTAAAAACAGGTTATTTCTGCCACAGAAAAAATTATTCGGCTTCTATGTCATGCACGTTACGATGCTCCTACTGGCCCTTTGCTTAGTAAACTTTGTCTACCTAAGATTCAGGACCTGCTTAAGTACCGCTTAGCCTACACATATACTCTAGAACGCAAAAACAATACTAAGAACATTTCGTTGATAGCTAATCTTCAAATTATTCATACGCCCTATCCGACTAGACTGTCTGAACGTTGGAAAGTTCCTCGCTCACGTACAAACTACACTTTGCAGATGAATGGGTATACCCTTCTGAAGTTGTTGTATGGACTTGCATTTGTTGACTTTGATATTGACTCATGTACAAAATCTATGCTGTTTAACTTGTTTGTTCGGAAAGACTATGATGTTTGGAATAGTTCCTTGCTGTTTTTGTGCGGTTTGTTGCGTATATTTTTTTTTATCACTATCCTTCACGTCCTTATATCCACTTATTGATGCGCTATCGATTGTAGTTTTGAACATATTGCATTTTCCGTGTAGTTTTGTTTGTCACCCACAAGTGGTGTCTATGTATCACTTTTTTTTGTTTGTTTTCCTCCCCGCCGCTGTTGTTTCTGTTGTTTCTGTTGACCATGAAGGATGTGGGGCTCCGTCAAGTTGCTGAGTGCAACTTTTTACCTTATTTTCCGCCATAACGGTGTACGTTTATGGAAATAAACTTCAACGTCAACTTCAACAATTATTTAAGAAATATTCGCACTGTTTTGTCGTAACAAACATATAAAAAGTAACGCGATGTTTTTTTTTTTAATATCCCCCAGGAAATAGCCGTCAGTTGAATTTTCCCGCGTTCGAGTAGCGCGAGCCTTCTGTTGGCACTTTCTATAACCGAAAGTCTCCGTCAGGAAGTCAGGTTGTTTATAAAGAAACTGAGTCATAGCTATACATACCGCTTAGCGAGATAACACTTCCAATGAATAAGTAATCATTAGAGACACTGTCGTAGTATAATTTGTTTCGGTGCTGTTTTAATAAACACGAGCTGCAGTATTTCCCATAGCCACACGCCTCCATAAGGAGCCCATGTTTTGCCAGCAGGCGGGAGTTTAAGAATGTTCACTACTCCACGGTGAACAAATTAAAAGTAACCAATAAAAATCACGTGCTACACCGACTAGTGGCGTTACTTCCGTCGCCCATCCGGGCATCGCCGCGTACTACTGCCACTGTATTATACTAACACGCAGTCTTTCTAGAGACTGTGGTATAGCGTTACTTTTTAGGTCGCTGTGGACCAAACGTGCATAAAAATACCTAAATTTTACAAACAGCAAGCCGTGGCTAGAGCAATACATGCACGAGTACCCGTCGTAGGGCGTTCAGCACCAGCCTCTTGAAAATTACCGTGGTAGGCAGGTGTCTTTTTGCATTTTGTGGTTCTTCGTATTGACTAACTGTTTGGAAAAAGCCGTCCTCGACATTTGCAAGCGTTTGCACAATTTTGTAACATGAAAAGCAACATCTGTGGTGAATTTCATTACTACTGTTTTCTGTGTAGCGTCTACATGCACGTGTTGCTTCTCCCGACGTCTTTCCCCCTTTTCTGCACTTTTTGAATGACCTAACGTAAGCACAATGCTCTCATTTTTGGCCTCCATTGCACAGTTGAACTCGAACAGCCCCTTATGTCCCGGTTAATGTGCGGAGACTAGACGATAGGCATTGGCATCGTCAGGCTAAGCCCGCGCGGGTCTGATTTGCAGACAATCACTGCGTCATTGAGTAGTTGGCAGCCAATGTTTTGCGCTGCTACATATTAGCTTCTTTCCTTTCGGACAGGCTAGTCAATACGGGCATGCTACAGATAGTTACACTATTATAGGCCTGTGGCGTACGCAGGCATATATTTGGTGTGCGGTATACGCCACCGGTAATAAAAGAGACAAATAATGACTGCTCCCGAAAGATATTTTATTCGTTATTGTGTTTGAATTGTTTCGCTTACCATAGTATCCACATCAAAATAAAATTGCGCAGAAGTCTCTGAGAAAATAATTTATAAAGAAAATCTACTTTCTTGCTCTCTTCCGCACACACCGACTCGTAGAAAGACGAACGCAAATGTACCACCAGATTTCTTCGCAAGCAGTAAACCATACAAATAGCAGCCAGTGTTTGCAATTCAACGCGAGCCTTCCAGGCAGGGAAGAAGACCGCTATTTATATCTGTTCGCACCCGGCGCGATGGCTCAGTGGCTAAGGCGTTGCGCTGCTGAGCACGATGCCGCTGGTTTCATTCCTGGCCGCGACGGCCGCTTTTATAATGGCGGCGAAAAGCAAAAACGCCCGTGTGCAGGACATTTCGACGCACGTTAAAGATCTCCAGGTGGTCGAAATCAATCCGGAACCCTCCACTACGGCGCTCCTCATCGCCTGCGTTGCGTCGGCGCGTTCAACCCTACAATCAAAAAAGATATCTGGTCATGGCAATAGATTTCTCTACACTCTGAACATTACGTTAAATCTTCCGCTCCCCTGTCCATCCTGATGCACATAGAAACTAGAAAAGTCTATTATTTGTGATCACGTTCAGGCTGCCAATTAGGCTAAACGCCCCACCGGTTGACAAAAATATGCGAAAGGGCAAGTGATGTACAGGCACAATATCCCGGTGAATGTCAAGCGCACACCCCAGCAACCAATCTTTCCATGCTGAGCACTGCGATAGGCTTGATCTTTACGAAATTCAGAAATTTTCAGGAGGTACCCGCCGTGGCGGCTCAGTGCTTGCGATTCCAAGGATGCGGTTTAAATCACCGACAAGCTGTCTGCTGCTTTTCAGGTGGAGGCGAAAACCGAAAACTCCCGTCTGGTGACATTTTGGTGCACAATAAATATCCACAGCTGATCAAAACTAATCCCAAGACATCCACTACGGCACGCCTCATAGACCAGGTGTACCTTCGGTGCGTTAAACCCTAGAATCTGAGTTTCTGGAGGTCTTCTGACAGCGACACTACACAGGGTATGCCCAAGGTACAGGGATTTAAAAATAAATTTTAAGCGTTGTTGTTTCGCTGAGAAATTCTGTTGCAGTTAAGAAATATGGCCAAAAAGATTGGCGCGATTTATTGCGCTCTTACAGAGCATTATCGTTTATTAGTGATGACGAGATCTTAACGCCCGCTACGTCATTTTTTCAGACATGCGTAAATGACGTCGCTGGACGCAATTTACGACAATGAGAAATCCGAAATCCGGGGAAGGATTTATGCTCCGTGTTTTTTGAGCATTTCTTGGGCTCGCCTGGTCCTGCTTCGTTGATGGTGGCGCCGTCAACACGCTCACTGCGCATGCGCAACTCTCCTCCTTACACCCACAGCTCCGCGATACTACACTATAAAAAAAGAAACAGTTAGCGGGGCCCGGTTTCGATCCCACGACTCTCCGGCCGCAACGGGAGGTACGCGGTGCTCTTCCCACTACGCTACAAATCCGGGACGGTTGCAAGTCCTACGAATGCGCCTTATGTCCTTGACTCACTCAAACTATGTCAAGAAGCTACTTATACAACGAAGGCACGCGAAGCTGAACGTCAACGGAAACGACGAACTGAAAACTTTAGAGGGGGATGCTGAATTCCCCGTGGGAAAGCTGTGGCGGGAAGCGCCACGCGCCTTGCAGCTCAACCAGCCCCGTCCGCAGCGGCTCTGATGCTGATTGTGGCAGGATGCCCCTAGGGATTGGCCAACCAAAGAATCCATCACGAGATAGGTTCGCGTTCAACCACCGTCGTCATCTTCCCGTAGGGGAACCGCCGAAGAAGAAGAAGAACGAGAAGACAAAGCTGCGAAGAGGAGGGCGTGTACATTGCTCTCAGCCGGTGCACCAAAGTCAACAACCTTTACCTAACCAAAGCTGACGGAGACTACCGATTCTACCACAGATCCAACATCAACAAGAACGTGATGGACGAGTTTCGGCGCCTCGAGAACTACCGCCTACTCACCGTAACACAACAGCACTTGCGTGCATTTGCCACCGGTGTGGACCCGGACGCGGAATTCCCTCTGGCGCTAGTGAAAACCAGATCACTCAACATAACGGCAACACAATGGAACCACACAGAACCGCCACGATGCTTCGCATCCTCATCAGGGTTCCCCACGGGAAGATGGTGTAATTTTGTTGATTACCATTCGTGCGCCGTGGATGCAAACACATCTTGCCAATGCTCTGTTTCCAGCTGGCGTCCGTGTGTACTGATCATTATTCTGAAACAAAACGACATCAAGAAGGGCAAAGTATAATTAAAATTCTCAAATAATGCATCACTGCTCCCAACAAGCACAAATGAGTAGGAAAGAAGATAAGCCTGGTTTTGCGTTTATATTATAGGGCTTTTCCTGCAATCGTGGACTTTGGAACAGAGGGCTACGCATAGGGTAGTAACTATTTTCCACTCCGTGCTTTGGAAGTATTGGTTAATTGAAACTACATGGGGAACAATTACGGTGAAATGAGTTGTAGACCCTTAAAGGCTTGGTGTCTTTTTCAATGAAATGCGAATAAAAAAGGTCGCGAAGCGAATAAGTTGTCTACTCCTTCTCTCGCTTCTGTAATTTAAAAACACTTCTCTGAAAACGGTAAAAATTGTGGCATTTTCATACTAATGGAACTCCGGTGGGGGAAAAAGCGAAGTTGCCGGCTCCACCAAGCTTTGTCGTTCGGTTGAATTTATGCGTGATTATGCTTGCAGACTCGGCCAAGTTTTTCTGCGGGGTTAAGCTTCCAGTCTCCGTCACGTTTTGTGCATGTCGTCATTGTTAGCCACCAAAAACCAATGAAACCTCGGTCATTAAAGGATTTACAATGTACGCGAGCTGATAACTCAGGATCTTCTGCAACTCGCTAACATTTCGCTGCCTTTTCACCGATGCGATGTAGGGGTTTTTACCGAAGTTGTCGCTTTTGTTTTCGAGCGGCGGCGCGTGGGCTTTCACCCCACGCCCTCCCTCTCGCCTCTCCCCCTTCCATCTCTCCCGTCGTGGGAGACGCGGCTGTCCCCAGGCTTTCGCATAACATCCAAAGTGGACCACGTTACCACAAGCTAGAACCGGCGGCCACCGGAAGCAACGCGCGAGCGCTCTCGTGGCCGCTACTGGGGTTCGGCAGCCGCGATAGCGGTGTGAGAGAGCGAAGGCAGGAGAGACAGATAGAGAGAGAGTTGCTTTATTAGAAGAGAAATGAAAGTTGACACAGCCGATAGCTGCCTCTCTGGTTGAGGGCCCCTCAATCAAGACTGAGTCTAGGAGGGGGATAGAAAGGAAATAGGGTGGACAGAAAAAGGTAGAAAAGGAGAATAAGATAAAGGTTCCCAAGCCGCGTAGAAAACTAGAAAACGCTGACCACTCGTTGCATCTGTGATGTAGAAAAGGCGGCTTTCGCTGGCTGGGGAATCGGTCACCGCCGCTAACGATCCCTCGTCGCGCTTCCCGACCAGCCACAAGGACGAGTGCAACGTTGCGCCGCTGCTCCGAAGCGGCGATGGTACCAGCACAAGGAATCGGTGTGACGAGGCTGCTGGCGCGTTATGTACTCCTGACTGTAAACTTGCGGCGACGAGGGACGGGGAGAACGACGAAACCGACGAGTGTTGCACCCTTGCGACTAGCGGTAGCCAGCAGACGCGACGAGCTCCTCCAGGGTTTGCATGCGCTCTTGTAGAGCGGTGACGCCGTTGGATACCGGTCAGGTCAAGGTGGTAGCCCCCACGGTGGTATGTTCGGGCGATCGAGCGGATGCCACCGTGGTTGGACACGAAGGTAATGTGGCGACTTCCATTATCTTGTCGGCATGCGCGGCCGATTGTGGCAAGGGAAGATCAGAAGCCGTCGCGAGGATCATTTGCACAGACGAGGGAAGCCGTTGTAGGAAAAGTTCCTTCCGCAAGCTGGAGTCCGTGGCATAAGGTGTGTCGCCGAGCAGGATTTGCAGTTCGCGAAGGAGCTGCGCAGGTCGACGATCACGCAACTCTTCCGCAGAAAGCAGCCGCTGGAAAAGCTGCCGTTCCGAAGGCCTCGTGCGGCTCAAGATGGCAGCCTTTAATGTGTCGTGAGAGTTCGTGGTAGGTCGGTTTGCGAGGATGTCGCGAACTTCGACCGCGATCTCAATAGGTAGTGACTGTTGGAGATGGTTGAAGCGGGTCTCTTGCGGCGTAATGTGGCTCACTCGGAAACTTGCCTCGGCTTGAAGGAACCACACGTCGGTGTGCTGAGCGCTCAAGGTGGGCAAACGGAGATGTCATGTGAAGAGGCAGCGGAGGACGCAGAATTGCCGCCGGTGTCGCGAGGAGGGTCCATTCTGCCTCCTTGACTCCGCTGCAGCGTGGTGTGTTCCGCCGTCCTTCGTCTCCGTAATTTCAATTTAGCGCAGTGTTTTTACAAGAAATATTGCACCAACTAGCCCAGAAGCAAGCTCTCATTGAAAAACATTCACCGCTTCTCTCCAGTTTTGACTATTGACCCGGGGCAAAGGTATTGATAATAACCCCCATGGTGCAATTCTTTAACTCATACAGGTAGTGAAGCCACAAACCCTTAATCCGGACAAATCAAACATTAGGTTACGCATCCAAGAACATCCTGCCTAAGAGCTCTCGGGCTCCCGAATACTTGGCTTCTTTATTCAGTCACCGATAAAATTGGGAATGTGTAAGTAGCATTAAACAAAACGCAACACAAACGGCCAAATTATTAGGCACATGAACACATCTTTTTTTATAACGTCTTTATTTCTGCTTTGTACAGGTTATATAGCTTGCGACAGAAATGCGGTAATTTATGGTGGAGGGAGAAGAGGGCCGCTGTCCACGTCTTCGAGGTGGGCTGGTCCCGAGGTCGGCTCGGCAAAGAAACGACCGGGTCCTCTCTCGTCCTTAAAATATTAGAGAAAAGCCCGCCAGAGGCGGAGTGCGTCCGATGGTCCAACGTACGATTGTGGATCCATCCCCTCCTGGAGAGTGCCAGGTCGGCGTACGCCGAGACACTGAAGTGCAGCCTCCCTAACCGCGGTAAAGGCAGGGAAATTCCGCAAAAGATGTTCAGTGGGGCCACTTGCGGGGCATAACGGGCACTGTGGGGTCACGTATAAGCGCGGGTTCATGAGGTGTAGCCGCGCTGGGGACATAAGTTGGCCAGTATGGGCTCGGCGAAGAATTACCGCCTGTATCCTTCGATGACTGCTGGGTGGTCGCCGATATTTTTCCTCGGGGTTCGCCAAGTGCCGGAGAACGCTGCGGCAAAAGCATTCAGCACGATGCCATGTCTCGGCCTTATCCATTTGAGGCGGCGGTGGGTGTGCAACATCGGCAATGGCCGAAGAAGTGTAAACGACAGCGCATCCAAGCAAAGGTGCGTAAAGAGCTGCAGCGCCCGCTGCCTGGTGCGCCTTTTCGTTCCCAGTAATTCCCTCATGTGCAGGAGTCCATTTGATGACTATGTTGTAGCCTTCCTCCCGTAGGCGACGGGCTTCTTTCCGAATCGTGTTAAGAACGGAGTAGTCCGCTTTCCCTGCACGGCAGGCGGTGTACGCTGCTTGCGAGTCGGTGTAAATATAATAGATGCGAGATGACGGCTCCCGTCTGTCCACTATTCGAGCAATGGCAAGGCGTATGGCGATGAGCTCAAGATTTGTGACCGTGTGTTCCTCGGTGAGCCTTTGAACTACAGTCGTGTCTGTCTCAGAATAGTGGCAAGCTATTGCCGCGCCATTCTGGAACTGGGCGGCATCCGTGTATAGTTGGACGGTCCCTTCTAGGGATAGCTTGTGTGAGATTTTCATGTGGCGTTTAGCGGAAGCTTTGCGCCTTTGCGGATTAGCTGAACTCATGTTCTGTGGTATTGTATACCATCCACTAAGTCGATGAGTTTCCATGGTGGAGCAGAAGCCGAGAGAGGTTCCAGGTTGTCGACGTCGTATCCCAATGCCCGCAAGATGTGACGGCCAGCCACCGTTGTGGAAAGACGGACGCGCTGAGCGTGCGATTGCTGCTCTGCCACATCCTGCAGGGCATTGATTTCGCTGCATGCGTGCAGGTCCACTACTGGGCAGTACTGCGGCATACCAGTGACCACGCGCATTGCTTTGCAATTGATTCTCTCAATCTAAAGGCGTTGGGTCGCGTTAAGTCTCATGTGCAAACATGCGTAGAGGATTTTTGACGTTATGGGGGCTAGGGAGATCTGTCGGAGCCCCGCTTATTTGATTCCCCATACACGGGCGGAGACGCGACGCATAAGGTATAAGGCCTGATGGCAAGTATTCATCGTACTATGAAGCCAGCTTTTAGGTCCTCCGTTCTCGTCAATAAGCATGCCGAGCATACGAATTGTTCGTGTCCTGCATATGACTGAGCCCCATAAACGAAGGGAGATAAGGTTTTGTTCGGCCTGGGATCGCAGTCAGGGACTGTTCATGACAGCCACGTATTTGTTTTTTTCTGGAGAGGTTTTTATGCCGCACTGCTGAATGTCATGAACGACATTCAGGCCTGCCTGCAGGGCTAGTTCTTGCTCTCTGGGGGACTCCGAATGCGTCCAAAGGGTTACGTCGTCTGCCTACACGGCAAGATTAAGACCGGGTATCGACGTCAGCATTGGTGGGAGACCTGACATGACAATGTTATATAGAGCCGGGGATATGATAGCGCCTTGGGGGACGCCTGTTTGTTTGCTCTGCCATTCACCCTGACGGTCCCCAACCATTACTGAGAACGTACTGTCCACAAGAAAGGCTTTCAGAAAGCGGTATAAGTTTCCGCCTACCCCTATGGCCTGGAGCCGGTGAAGTATGGTAGAGTGGGGCACGGAGTCAAACGCCTTTTTCACGTCTACGCCAACTACCATTCAGAGCTGTGCGCTGCTAGGGTACGCGAAAACATCGTTATGAAACCTCCTGAGAACATCTTGCGCACAAAGCCCGCGACGAATACCTACTGGCATAGGGGACAGAACGTTTTACGTGTCTAAGTACCACACTAGTCTTCTCAGAACCATGCGTTCCATGACCTTACAGAGGTTGAACGTTAGGGATATCTGCCTGAGGACGTGCAATGTTCAACTCAACCTGCCAGGTTTGAGTATTGGTATCACTACTGATTTCTTCCAGGCAGAGGGAAGACCACCGTTGTTCCAATACTCGTTGATCACTTTCAACAAGGCAAGTTTATGTGATTTAGGAAGGTTCAAAGGGTTCAAAAGGCCCCGGGGCGCTTTTAGTGTTTTGATCATACAAGAAACCCTCCAGTTCGTCTAACGTGAACAGAGCGTCGTATTCGTTTGCATCTGATGACAAGTCCGCTGGCAAGGCGTCCGCATTCTCAGGTTGAGGACAAAAGATCCCCCTGTTTGTATGGCTAGCTGTTGCGGAGAGATGTTTAATTTCAGGGCCATGTTTTGAGAAGGGTACATAGGCCTCTTGCATCGAAGCATAGCTTGAGAAATATGACAGGCCCTCGAAAAGTTGGCCGCTTCGTTGAGAGAGTGTCACAGGAGCTGCCAATCATGCCTCACTAGGTTCATCGTATACTGCTCAACCTTTTGAGAAATTCGCTTGACAGCGCGCCTCCAACGGGTTGTCCGGCCAGATCGGCGATAGGCCTTGAGAGCACGAAGCCTACGATTCCACAATCTCTAAAGGTGGCAGTACGGCTTCGGAGCATCGACTTTTACTGAAAGTTTCGTTGTAGCTGTTTTCTTGGCATCGTTGTTCTGAGCGATCAGCTCCTCTAATCCCGTGGGGACGTCCACCTCACTGGGAATCGTACGGAAATCATCCCATGAAACGTGTTCCTCTGTGCGATGGAACTGGGGCGGTTGCAATAACTTTCTCCCTCGAGGGGCCCACGACAACACCACAGGATAGTGATCACTGCCCATGACATCATCGACCCGTGACCATTGGAACTCACTGTGATGAGAAACAAGTGTCAGGTCTGGACAGTTGTCCTGTTGACCTCTGTGCTGACGAAATCGAGTGGGTAGGGCCAGCTCGTTGACGATGGTAAGTTTATCTATGACAATTTGTTGCCACAGGTGTCTTCCCCTATCATCTGAGCGTTGATATCCAAAGAAGGCGTGCATGGCGTTAAAATCGCTCCCAACACTAAACCAATTTTTGGGATGTATTCTTAAGAAGTGTTCCAGAAAAGATATATCCACTCGATATGTGGTAGTACCGAATGATCTGGCATAAACTGAAAAGACCAAGGGTCGTTGGTCACCATCTAATGTAAGGCGCACTCCCGCCACCTCCTGCGTCTGTGTGCACCAAGCGGAAGTATCCAGCCGGGTGTGGGCCTCCCGAAAGAGAACAAGGACGCATGCCTGCCCATTAGCTACTGGATTCGCAGTTCGCGACCCTGTCCCGGGACGTCGGTGCTGTATGGAAGGCGTGCAGTAAGGTTTATACCCTATTAGACTTGGCCTATTAGTGCCCACTTCCTGAAGTAAGACAGCAAGAGGGAGCGTTGGTGTGATGTGCAGTCTTCTTTAAAGGTCAGCTTGTTTGTGACGAATTCACGGACAGTTCTATTGCAAGAACCCGATACGCGAATACGAAGCAAAGATGTCTTGTGGATTCGCGCTACTGCTTGCCATTATGGAATTGGAAGGTCCGAGTCCGGTCTCTTGGTTCGGAGATACTTGCTGCATTCCTAAGAGAGGCATTATTTGTTTTATTGCCTCTGCATTAATCAGTTCGATAATATGCTTGAGTTGGTCTTCTTTCAAGTGTACCATGCGTGAGCGATCTGATAAAAAATGTGCCTCTTCACCTTGTCGTGTAGCATGAACAGCATCAACATAAGCATGATGTAACCGTGCCTGCTTTAGTACCGGCGTAGGTTGCTCGAAAGATGCCGGCAGTGATAACGGAGCGGCATTTTCTGTAGTGCCCTCAGATTGCGTGGTATGTTTCTTCGCATCGCGCCGTTTCGCTTTGCCTTCCCCGTCTCCTGCCCTCGGTAATGACCGCCTTTGTATTGGCGTGAAGTCCTCAGGAACAACCACAAAAGGTTCTGAGGCTGATTGTGTACCAGCGAGGGTGGTATACGCAGTCGCAGCCGACGTTTTTGCCACGACGAAGCTCGACGCTCCTTTCGTCGCGGCACTCGGATACGACAAGCAATGACGTCTCTCAGGCTTTTGTAGCCTGTTGCCGAGCAAGGCATTTCGAGTATGTGGCTAGGTGGTGACCGCCGCAGTTTCGGCATACAGCAGTATATGGTTCTGTAGGACGACAGGCCTCAAGGTTGACATGAGCGGTGCGACCACAGAAGGAGCACCGGCGCTGATCGACGAGTGGACACGAATTTTTCCTGTGCCCGATTTTATGGCAAGTCTAGCATACGAAAGCTTTCGGGTGATAAGGCACTACCGGTAGGAGTGATGAATTTTGCGGGGTAGTCTGGAGCTCGCAAATGTGATTAGAGCGCTTCCATTCGTGCCGATGGGCCTGGCGTTGATTATTTTGCACGAGTAGCAGGTGAGGTTAGCCATAAGCTGTTGCCTTGTTAGCCCGTTTACATGATATATGACACCACGAATCTGGCCGGGGCGAATGGTCTCATGCCTGCACAGGTGTCGCCTTATAGGAAATGGCGAGAGACTGTAGTCCAATAAGGTGGTCACGGGCATGGGTATGCGAAACATCTACTGCGAACTGGTTGCTCCGTTCGACAGGTCTTAACTGATATCCTGAGTGGAAGTGGATTTTTCGAAGTTCTTCGGCGATAGCTCCGTGCAGCGAACGTGCGGGGAGTGCGCCTAATTGTCCCGGTGATGTACGCTTAACAATCACAGTGTGCTTAACATTGAGTGGAGCAGTAGCTGAAGCTTTTAAGCTTTTTTCTTTCGCCTGCCAGGCTGCCAATCCTCTTCGAGATGTTCATTGTCAGTGAAAAGATCGTTTCTGCCCCGCGAGGTTACCATGCACGCAGAAGCAGAACCCCGCGTTCACAATTGTGCGTCGGCGTAGCGAGCGCTTGAGATGGTCTGCGAGCGGACAATTGCACTGGCCTTACCTTTGCATGTGCGAGAAGTGCATGCTTCTATTTTGGGTAGCTTAGCACATTTCGAAGATGGGAAAAAAGTGCAAACTCGTACCTGAGAAGGATAATTTCGAGGCGCATTTTTCATAGACAGCACCGAGAATGGGTTGGAAACGGGTATCGACGCAACCATTTCGCAGGATTCCTCTTCCGTCATGGTGCTTTCGTCGGCTTCAAACCCAGTGTTAGGTGGCGACGCTGCAAAGCGATGTTGCCGCTGCGTCTGGCTGAGGCGGCCTCAGAGCCGTGTAGCAATCGGCGGCGGGCGTAGCCGAACAATCGGGTTGGTTTTCTCGGGGGGTATCCGATGTATCATCGCTGAAGACGTTTTCCACAGGAGAAGGTCCAGGTGATGGGGTCCATACATTTTTTGGGGCATAGCCCAAAAATGCCCGTGCCAAAAAGCTTGAGAAGCTCGGAGCAACGCGAACGTGCGTCCGTCGAGCCAGCTGCTTGCAGCGCCCCCCCCCCCCCCTTCAAACATCTTTATGAAGGTTTGAAAGAAAATAAAAACTCCGCATTTTTTATCCGATTGTGTTCACTCGGCTTCTATAGCCGCTTCCTGACCTTGCCAAACTTGCCAATATCTAGAATGAATCAACGTACTGAACCCATGAACGGATAAACTTGTCCTTCTTCTAGTCCAAGACACATCCACTTGCTGCATCGTGGACTGCGGCCTACATAATATAATCTGAGAACTTATATCGGTCAACATATCGAGCCATTAGAAAAACGTGGTTTATCCGTCTTTCATAGAAATCTGTAAAACACGAAAGTTAAGTGTGCTTTCACAGGAGCGTTTGAATGTCTAGTGTGCATCGATATTAACTTGCAACTCATTATTTATATTCCATCTACATGACACCGTTAGATGCATCATCATTAGAAACTGGATTACACGTGCCGGAGCATTGCGTAAATCTGATTCGCAGCCCAGGCGCTCGCAAACCGTGCGAACGAAACCGAATGGGTTGTCAGCGTATCTTTTGGTGAAATAACGGTCCGCTACAGCGAAAGGAGCATGATTTCCGGGTCCGAAGCAGTTCTGTGGGTGTGCTTGGCGAGTGACGTCCGGCTGGAAAGCGACGTTCTGCTGGTGGGTCGCTTCGGCAAATGTGCTACCACATTGGTCCTGCTCCGTGGCGTGTACGCCAGACGCTTGCGTTGCGACAAGCTTGACTTGTGGACCGCGGTGGCGGCGTTCTACAAGCTGAGCGGCATTCCACATAGGCGTGGGACGTGTAAACACATCAGATTCCCCTGCTATACGTTGCCCTATCGACGCGCTAAGTATCGGCACTAATTAGTGTCGTGACGCACTACTTTGCTTCACCGCTCCTAGACGGCAGCACCATCTGAATAGAGAAGTTAGAGCTGAGGACATAGGGCGCGCTTTCGTACAGCTATCCGTGCAAAACTTCATGGCCCGGTTGGCAGAGCGTTTCACACCTCGCGCTGCGTCCAAACTGAACGTGGGCTCGAATCCTAGCTCCGCCGCGCAAATGGGTTTTTTTTTTGGTCATGTCATTTCCGTGACGGGTATTTATTTATTATTTATTTATTTATACATACTGTAAGCCTAATTAAAGGCTCATACAGGAGTGGTACATTGCAAATATAAAAAAAATATGACACTTTGAAATACACATTGATACAGGTAATTCAGGACAGACAATAAAGACAGGGCAGATTCTCAATTTCACATGTTCACAGATTTTCAATGACACTCATAATTACACAGTGACTCGATTTTTGCAACGAAGTTATCTACAGAACCAGCTTCAACGGCTTCACTTGGCAAGTTGTTCCATGTTTCTATGGTCAGTGGAAAGTAAGAAAACTTGAAAGTATTATTACGAGGGAGGAAAGGCCTGATTGGACAGCTATGGTTGGTTCTTCGCGAGTGGTGAAAAGGTGGTCGGAGGTAGACTTCTTTATCTATGTTTACTTTGCCGTGATAAAGGAGATAGATGAACTTTAACGATGCAACTCGTCGACGGTTTATTAAGGTGGGTATGCTCGCTTGATTGCGGAGTGCCGTTACGCTTTCGTGCCGTGAGTATTTTGAGTAAATGAAGCGGAGGGCCATATTTTGTATGTGTTCTAATTTATCGATGAGGTAGGCTTGGTGAGGATTCCATACGACACTGGCATATTCAAGGATTGGACGTACAAGCGTCAAATATGCTGCGAGTTTTGCTTTAGGGGGAGCCGCTTTAAGTTTTCGCCGTAAAAATCCCAACTGCCGAAATGCCTTAGCTGATATGTTTTCTACATGTACATTCCATTTTAAGTTCTTAGTAAATGTTACTCCTAGGTATTTGACACTGTCCGTTTGAATTAAGGTATGGCCTGATAGATTGTAATTAAAGCATAGATGCTGTCTTTTCTGTGTTATAGTGATACATTTAGTTTTGGTTACATTAATTTGCATCCCCCATTTTGTGCACCAGGCAGAAATATTAGCTAGAGAGGAATCTAGTTTAGTTTGATCTTCAGTAGTCCGCACAGTCGTGTAGATTATACAGTCGTCTGCGAACAACCTAAGTGTTACTCCCGGTTCAATGCACTCATGTATATCGTTGACATAAACAAGAAAGAGTATAGGTCCTAGAACGGATCCTTGAGGTACACCTGAGAAAACATCAAGATGGTCTGATTTGATATTTTTGATTTCTACATATTGGCTTCGTCCATGGAGGTAAGCTGATATCCATGAGACTATTTGGGAATTAATGCCGATTGCTTTCAGTTTACCAATTAATTTGCAATGGGGCACGCGGTCGAATGCCTTCGATAAATCAATTAGTATTGCATCTGTTTGTAGATTGGAATTAATTGCCGATGAAAAGTCATGCGTAATTTCAAGCAGCTGCGTTACCGTCGAGAGCCCTCTCCGGAAACCATGCTGTCTTTTATAAAGTAGATTGTTTGTTTCTAGATATTCCATAATCGCTTTATTAATGATGTGTTCTAAGAGTTTGCAGCAGCAGCTTGTTAATGATATCGGCCTGTAGTTTTCTATTAGAAGCTTATTCCCGTCCTTAAGAGTGGGTATTATTTTAGCGCAGAGCCAATCGAACGGAAGCGACGCAGTTAACAGCGACGTTCTAAAGATGAAGCATATAAACGGTGCTAACTGTTCTGCATATCGTCGTAAGAATGAGTTCGGAATATTATCAGCGCCCACAGATTTTTTGGTGTCAATGTTCAGTAATAAGTTAAGAATGCCTGGTTCTGTAATCACGATGTCCGGCATCGCTGGCTCCTGATAACATATGTTGCGGCTTGGCACTGGCGTTCGCGAGAATACTGACTGAAAAAATGCGTTAAAAGAGTTGGCAATAACACGGGCATCCTGAACAACAGTTCCATTCACCTCCATTTTATCGACAGTGTGATCGCGTTTTGACAAATAGCGCCAAAATTTTTGAGGCTCATTATTCATGAAGCTTATTAGGGTAGTTGAAAAAAAGTATGTTCTAGCGTTTTTGAGCTTAGTGCGCAATTCACTAGAGAGCTGACGGATGGTTGCGGAGTTATCTTTGCGGTTGCGCATTCGTTGTATTTTTCGTTTAAGATGAATTATTTCACGCGTTATCCAGGGTGTTTCACGCTTCGTTCTCTTCATTTTGGAAGGAATGAAATGCTCTTCACAGTATAGTATTGCATGCTTCAATTTCTGCCACAAAGTATTTACGTTGTCACAACTATTGGTAGGAAAACAGTCCCAAATTTTTTCGAAATAATCAACTATGCTTGCATCATCAGCTCGATTATATATTTTAACCACTGTTTTTGAGTTACAGCTATTACTTCTTAATCTAGGACCTTGAAAATATAACTTTATCAGTAGCATTTTGTGGTCAGATATTCCCTCTTCCAGGCTAATTTCGGAGTTCACAGATTGCGATACAAGCGCCAAGTCGAGAACTGAAGAAGAACTTCCCTGGATACGTGTCGGCTGTTGGACTAACTGCGATAACGAAAAACTAAATACTGTGTTTAGTAGTAATTGGCAGCTAGCTGCCTCCTTAGTACTCGTTGAAAAGTTTGTCCAGTTAATACCTGGTAGATTGAAATCACCCGTGAGTAATAATTTTGTTCTATCAGTTATAATGGTATTTAGGAAGTCGTGAAGTTGGGTAAGGTAATCAACAGAGGCGTTAGGACGCCGGTAAATGCCACCTATCAACACAGATGAATCGTTTATTTTAAGCGTGCACCAGATGCTTTCATGATTCGGTATACCTATTTCTTTATGAAAGTGTATTCCATGTTTTATCGCTATAGCCACACCACCACCACGGCGAGTGTGGTTTGTGTACCCCGCATAAAACACTTTCGTGTTAAAAACACTCGCCATCAGCCACAGCGGAACTTTCAACAAGGCTCGGTGGGACACCACGCTAATTTACTCACCTTTTCACAATACCAACACACATCACCTCACGGCAAGCTCTATACCGCGCAACGTGCGCTCCTAACATCACACAGCTGAAGACAGAAACGGGCTTATGATTTCCACAAAGAGCGAACGATAACCTGAACAATAACTATGTGGATTCAGCCGAATACATGAACCGCGAAACATATGTTTTCTGCGTTTGAATTTCCCAATATAATGTACTGTGTTTAACGCTCCTATGTTGCAATTAATAATATTTGCATTGATATTTGCTATGTTAATTATTTGCATTGGTGTCTAGTAAAGTTATTGTATTGATTTTGTGTTGATACGCGCCGCAAAATGCGTTAAGTATACATTTGTCGCCTACTGCCTTTGTTTTGTAATGCTCTCGTGCTGTTTTTGTTTTTGTTATAGGAGGGTGGGGCTGTGTGAAGTTGCCCTAAAGCAGCTTTCCTTCCGACTTTCCCCTCACAACAGCTGCTCGACAACATCTTCACAGGTTGTGCGAAATAAAAATTCAATTCAATTTAGTTCAATTTGCATTCGCTATATTTCACCTCTCGAAGACTCCCAAACTCGGCGAAAATACGAGCCATACTCCCAAATGGTATAAGAGGCGGCCATATTCTCAGCGATAATTCGGAATCCCACACCAAACAAATAACGTTTCTAACTCAACAACTGCAATTCTAAATTTCGCCAGTGCCCGGTTGTCGAGTGTGGAGCTAAAAATTAAAACTTTCCGCCGGTATCCAGAGAGCACACAATATACTTGACCTGTCACCCTCCGCACTCTGGCCTCGAAGGAAACAATACGGCCCATGAACACGCCGTAGGACTCACGTTCCGGACGGGGCCTAATCATTACCCCTATCCTGTCCATTAAGGAGTTGTCTGCGAGGAATCCTCTTGTCACATTTACTTAAATAACTACACACTAGCTCGCCTTTCGTAGGATCCACCCACCAGTAAACCAGCAAGTGGATAACTTGAAAGCTCACATTTGAAGTTGACTGCGAACAAGCAACCCAACCCGCACCGTCTGACCCAAGTGCGCTCACGCCTCTACCCAAGCGGGGCCTGCAACCTGTGCAGCGAACATGCCCCCCTACCTCGCACAACACAGGCATGCCGCATGATCTCTTCTCACAAATAAACTCTGAGAAGCTCTGGCACACGGCGCTCCGCAACTAAGAACCACACCTTCTGATCGGGTTAATCGGCTGGGCAGAGGAAGTCGCCGACGCATGGATGCCACGACCTACAAAACCGACGTGAGTGTGACTACCCAGGCTAATGTTTTCTCTTTGTCGCACACTGTCTCGTGAAATTGGACATTGTGTGTGTGTATCGCCTGGGTGGCCTATTTACATAAACATTCTCTGTATAGTTGCGAGGCACACTAATCTTTCGGTATTTTCAAATATAATTCTCCGACATGCTTTTTCCGGTGGATCAGAAATGTCAATCCTGGTTGATCTTATCGGACACATAGTAAGAACGGTACATATCTAGGGAAAAAACGCACGTAATAACAGGAATTATATTTACCAGACGACACAAAAAGAACACTACCAGATTTATTGACAAAACAACGCAATTTTATGCACTGGTTTTAAATTTCTACTACATTTGATAGAATTGATTGATTTTTCTTGCAACGCTGACAGCCAGACGTTCCTTGCTATGATTCGTGCGGTCACTCAGCCTAGGTCGTCAGCGGCGACGTCCAGAATAGCCGCCGTAACTGCCGCACACCCTGCCAATGCACTCACATGCTGGGCTTGGCCCACATGGAGGCGATGATGGTGGTAAATGGTCCCCCAGACACTGGAGGAAAAATGGGCGCAGAATAAATCAGACACAATCATCTTAGGAGCATCGCGGAAAGCGTGCAGCAACTTGAAAACTCATGTTTCCACATGCGCACCTATTCCAACAGTTAGGTAAAAAAAACTTTGTTTTAACTTGCTCTGCCATGTTCACACGTGAACTGCACTAAAAAAAACTTCAAACCCTGAAGTAAACATTTACCGAAACAATGTTGAGAAGAAATCAGTTTTCGGGCATATTTCCATTGCTTTTTCACCCGTCAAGGTGAGAGCCTGAATGACATACAAGCGGTTACTGTGCGAATTACATTTCATTACCTAGGCATATTGTGGTAGCGCCGCCTCCTCTACAATAAGAATACCCTCAATGCCTTCTGATAGAACCGCATCGCTTTCAATTTTAATAGTTCGCGCTTAACTTTGGTAGGGCACAGGGCTCCGATTATTAAGTGCAACAGACGTTGGGAGTGCTGCTACCTCTAATAAAACTGCGCAATGCGTAGCAAAAGTATTTTATCATATAACAATACATGAGCAATGTCACAAATCTGGAATATAAAAGCTAACACAGCATTTCAAACAAACCAAAATTGCCAATGCTCTACCTGTGGCTGAGAATTGGCGCATAATTCTTTTCGCCAAAAAAACCTCTGTAAAATGGTAGCTTCTTTCAGCAGAGCTGCAAAGGACCTTGAAATGTTTGTGAACGTTTAAATATTTCCAATATGTTCGAATTGGGGAATATAATGGTTGTTATTGGCAAAAAAAGGGAGAAGTTACGTACTGCAAGGGAATGCAATAACTGGATGGGATACACTTTAAACCGTCGCTCGGGACATTTTTCACAGCATTCTTAAATATCCTGGCGTCTTGAAGAAGGTATAAGAAGGGTGAAACCCATTTTAAATATCTATAGCAATTCTTTTTAAATTGTGCCTGCATTCGAAGCATGCAGAGACTCGACATAGGCTCGAAGACACTGTGTCAGTATATGAGGCGTTTAAGCGTGGTACCCTCACGCTGAGGATAAGGCAGCGTACTTCACCAAACAAACTTTTGTAAAAACTTGGGGGACCCTACACAGGAGTGGCAGTCGGCGTAAATTGAAGCTTCACACTTCAGACTTTACACACATCATCTCCGGCGTGTTTTTTTTTGTGTACGTAGGTTTCGTTCTTGTAGTAAATGTCACATGGATAGGTTGTAAAAATGGGACAAATTTTGACCGTAACGCTAACATTCGCAGTATGTTCACCGAAGACCTTCATGCTGGCTAGCGTAACGAAAGAACGGCGGAGCCGAGAGTGGTGCCATGGCTGCCCGAAACGGGGATCATTACTTGGCCTCTCGGGTGCTGTGCGGCGCAACAGGGCTTATTTGTTCTATGATAAACCCAGTGGTGCGCCCTCCCAGAAAATAAAAGCAGCGACAGCCCCGGAGAAACTTCTAATTTCAGGAAAAGAAAACTTCCGTGTAAGAGCTTAACCATCCTAACGTTCCTCCCTCCCCAAATCATTCGGTGTTTGACTCTCAAGGTTTTATTTGTCGTCATGCTAGTGTGATGCCGCTGGGTATAGGTGTTTGAATCCCCTGCCTCTTGTCCCTTACTATGAATTCTTGCATTATCATACATCTTCTACGTGTTGTCTCTTGGTGGGCGTTAATATCGTGTGTTCCCGGTCGTCCGGTAGTCCCGTTGGTGCAGCGTGCTCGCTTAGTAATCAGAGTGCAATTGTTTTATTCCAAAGTCATTGACAATGTAGAAACGTTTATAATTAATATTCACTTCATTTCATTTTTTTTTCTTTCCTGTAGACCCTCGGGTAGTAGGCTACGGTTGCCTTGCGTCAACGTAGACTAGAAAAATAGTAGAAACAACAACAACAAACAAAACCAGACACAACGAATATTAGTTACTACTCGCGTGTAGTTACTCGCGTGTGTTCGCTTTTGCTCGACCCAAAATCAAACTGTTTCTTGTACGTAGTTCGCCATTTCACCTTACTTTACGCCAAACAGCCAACTCTTCAGACCTGAACTCTTGTCATTTCTCCTTTATTATTTTCCCTATTGGTGGTATTTTTTCACCTGAGGTAGGAATTTAGGCATGCGAGGTAGCATGTACATACATACAGGCACTAATCTGCATCCCTATGTTTACTTATGGAGATTAAAAATGTCACTAGTATGAGTTGATCGTATTACTTCGTGTAAAAATCGGTGTATGCGTGTATCACAGAAAACGTTTTTTAAACATGTGGAGCACTTTTACCAGATACTGGGACTTCCCGGAGTTGCAGTAATGTCTGCTGAGTAATGCAGCAGAGTGCCACAGAGTATCAGCACGGAACCCCATTTTGTTTGTTCAGCCAATTACGACTCGTGCGCTAGTCCGTATGAAGAGAAGAAAAAGTGGGCATTTAGGGGTCCTAAGCTGAAACAGTTATCACCCCGCTAATACCTACGGGACGTAGTCAGCATTATTGCGTGTTTGTAACTAGCAACTTTCTCCTTACCATAATATGCTGCAACTTGGGAGACAATTAGAGCTATATTATCTCACAGAGCGCAAAAAAACTGTTCACCTCACTGAAGGGAAAGGAACTAGTACTGGAGCTCATTATAACCCTTCACTTTCATAACCTTTAAAGAGGCATTCCAGCAGATAAAGAGATGGGGCTTTGAATAGCATCAAGATACTCCTCTAGCAGGTAAGAGGGGAGGTGCCATCCTTTCTACATAACCTTTCTACATAACCAACCTTTCTACCATAACCAGCGAATTGTGTTGTAACTTGTGCTTTTCTCTGTCCAGGTGCATTATAAAGCCACCTTCACAATCGAGAGTATTTACGGCTGCGTTCCCCGGCCCGTTTTGTTGAGTAGCGTTTCCGTGTTCAGAGGGGCGGATTCGACCCAGGTCATAGATAGATTGAAATACGGGTAAATGCCCCAACAAGGTTACGTCGAAACACCAAATACAGAGAGCGGGGAAGGAATTCTTTATAATTTGTGAACACTTACTCTTCCGGAACATTGTAGTGCAGGTTGTAGTACAGGATTATAGCCTTCGACTGGGTCCACTCCTGACCTGAAGATACGATGTAAAAAGAAATCAAAACCATAACAATAATAAGTCAAACAATTCTAATGATTAGAAAGATTATAAGCCACATTAAAATAGAGATATGCTTGCTGTTTTCCAAACTACTCCAAATTATGAAACTATTTCTGCAGCTTAGCCCAGTTTTCTCTGCAAAGTTTTGTATCTTCATAGGCAGAAACTATGCATGTTACGAGATAGACTGAAACTTTGCTTTCTACTACACTAAAACTACTCTGTACTGCAGTGCCGGGGTAGGTATCCCGGTCAGACGACGGAAATAGGCGTGGTTATTGTAAACACTATGACTGTAATTATCGATGTTACTGAATGCGTTCCTGTTGCCTATAATGTGGCGTCTATTGACATACACGTGATCATTAGTGTTTATAGCCCCGAACATGCATTATCTTTATTTACTGGACGTCAAACTTCCAAAAAAAAACTTTTTGAAGGTTATTCCCCTTATACTGCCTGTCATCGCAATGAGAATTCAAGTGATCAAAGCAGTGAAGACAATATGTAACCTCGTTTCCTACAGTATTATCAGTAGAGCTCTGATTATCGCATGGCTTAGAAACGGCCTTTATTATTTGCAGCTCAAACCTTGAGGAATGAAAGGCCGCGCTGACGAGCTCGGACCCAGGGGACTAGTGACAGTTGGTTAACCAGGCACGCAAGACAGCAGCCGCCGCAGAAATGTTGGCCGGGGGCTTCTACCACTTTCTAGCGCAAATGTTTCTTCACTTCAAATAGAACTTCAGCTCCACCACTACCATCATCGTCACCACACTTCCTCTGTATTGCACAGATTCATTTTCACTGGCGACACGCATACGTCCTTCACTTTCACCTTTTGCTGAGTATTCACGATAATTTCTCAGCCGAGGGTCTAAGTGAATTAACTTAGGGCTTGTTTCCATATATAGTGCGTTGCTGCTCAAATTTGGTTGAAGGCATTGACAAGTGTGAAATCTTCGATGGGTGTTCCGATTAAGGAACATGACTGCACATGCACTGTCTCCTCTTATGAACGTCTCCGTGTGCGTCTCTAGCATTACTAAACAGACTTTTAATATCCGTTAAAACTTCAGCAGTAGAGGCTTATGGATTTACAAACAGTTTGTCCCAGATCAGTCAGTGATTCCCAGATGCGCCTTTCTCTAAAATATCTTGCTCAAAGATTTGCAATTTATTTCCTCGGTGCTACAATCAGTAGATTGAGAATCATTATTTTCGTATTTTTCTGTATGGGATCATTTGCTTTAATTGTTCGTCCATGACACCTACATGTTATGACCAACCAGGTTGATCGGGAGCATTGAAATCCCCTTCAATGTAAGCTGTTTGGACAATTTTTGTATTAGGGTTTCAGCTTATGAACTCAAAGAATGTCTGTTTGGAAGGGTGTGCACTGGACATACTGTGCTGAGCCTACCAAACAGCATTTTTACATCTACTGACTTTAACTTTCTTTCAAGGCGTATGTAGATCATTGCTGTACAATGGAATAACCTCATGCTATAAATCATTGCTGTACAATGGATTAACCTCATGCAGTGAGTTTAAACATTTTAGTCGCTTTTTTTAAATGGCGTACCATCGGTGGAAGTTCGTAGGTTTTGGATTTAGGTGTGGCACCTGCAGCACAATAACATAGGTGTATATTGTTAAATGATTTCTTATTGTAATTTTTTTTCTCAGTCCTTACATTTACAGAGAGCCAAACGCTCCGTCCGATTTGCATTTATTTGAAAACGAGATGTGTGATGTTTGTGGTTCCGGTACCATGTGTTTTGTAAAAAGAGATGTTTATGTACAGCGTGTTGTTAGGATACTTGGTACAACATTTCAAAAGTTTATGCATGTCAAAAGTATTTTGCTGTTGTAACCGGAATGTGTGATTGTTGTGGAGATCACATATTGCCACCTGTACGTTAATTTCTATTCAATTGGAGATACCTTCGTCACTGATCACTGCCGCATATTTGTGCCGAATCAAGCAAGCCTCTCGGTACTAATTACTCTTCTCGTACCTGACCCCGCTGGCTGTCGCAGAGGAGAACGTTGGAAAACGGGCATGGTGTCCTCTAGATTCATTCTCTTTGCACCGCCAGAGATTTTTAGAGCAAAACCGGAGAAAACATTATCTCTTAAAAACCTGTGCGAAAACGCAGCACTAATGGTATAAAAATATTTGTTTTTCAGTAGAGGTACATTCATTATACATGCCTGGTTTAGTTTTTCAACATAGGCAATGTTGCGTCCCCTTCTGTGCATTCTTTCTTTCTTAGGAGAAAAAAAAATGGGGCTTCTCTCTATTATACTGCCCGGAATAACATACCCTTGTGGTGCGATGATAATGCAAGAGGTAATAACAGTCTCATAGAAGAACGTTGGGTAGACCTCAGGTAAAGTCGTAAAATGCAATAAAATATACAGTCAAACCTAGCTATGACGAACCCCGATAGAGCGAATTATGCTACATATCGAACAAAAATATTTCACTTACGGAAATACATGGGAAACAAATTCCTTATAATGAATTTCACATCCGATATATCGAACTCTGGGCGCTAGAATGGCCGCGAAAACGCATGATCTCAGAGCGGTGATTGAGATGTGGATTGGTTGCGACCACGGAGCAAGAGCCGCGACTGAGACATTGCGCCTCGCACGGAGCAACGTGACTCTCAATACTTTCCGTAACTGTTTCCGACGCGCGGGACTCGCGACGGAACCCGCGCAATCAGCGAGTCCGGACCAAGATAGCAGCATCGGTGAACTGTGGGCAACGTTCCCGGTGAACTGTGGGCCAACGCTCGCCAACGTTCCCGACGATGTCGCGAGTGAAATCCGTCCGACGATTATAATGAAGCGCTTTGGGCAGTCGATGTGCTCCGCCAATGCTTCTTAGATTTTTGAGGACGCGGACTCCAACTGGTGCAAACAATGTTTCGTCTAGAGAATGGTATGCTAGTTGAAGCCGCCAAAACGAAAGTGAAAACAGAAATCACGGATTTCTTTTTTGCAACGTCAGCAGTTAAGGCGGAAAGTAGCTTTATTACTTGCAATAAATAGATTATTTTGGTATGGTAATGGCTACTGTACTGTGTTCGTTTCTGCACACCCGGATGGCGGAGTTGGGGAGGCGGCGGCGGTGGAGGGGCTCCCCCAAATTGCGAACTCGTAACAATAAGCTCGTTATAGGCGAATTCGGCTATATCGAATTATTGGATATATCGAACTAATCGCGGCGCATATAGCAGTTCGCTATAAACGGGTTTGACTGTAATCCTTGACGCCACTACGCGATACGAACGCATGTTTTTACGTCAGCCACATGGTGGTGGTCGTGACCGACAACCAGGCGGGATTTCTCAAACGCAATTTAAAAAAAAGCACTAAGTTTATAGGTTTCCCACGAAAAATATGCCCGCTAAGTCGTTTGAAACGCAAAGCACGCTTGCCCGCTGTGCCCGCAGCGTACGAGAAACGCCGTTTTGCTGGAATTATAAAGCAACTGCAATCCTTGTGCATAGGTTAGACCCCACAGTTGTTGATGAATGGGCAGCAGGTGTTCACGAGTTCCTAAACACACTGCCGTGTACCGTGTATAAATTTGGTGGAGAAGATTGCGTGCATGTTAGAGCTTGTGTTCGTATGCATGGAACGTACGCGTCACAACCATGGTAGAGTTTTATGGAAACTGCTTCATGACGCCTCAAGCACGCGGCTCCAAAAAAAAGGACCTAAGCCAGCATCTGCATATCTAAAGATTCGGGAGAATAACTGTTTGCGACTACACGTCAGTCGCAAATTCTGTTGCCATCAAATAGTGTCTAACATTAGGAAAAGGCAGGAACAGCCCTTGAAATAGATTTTCCTCTCTTCTTTCGCAACAAACCGAAATTTAAGTGCGGGCCACGTAATACTTTACAGGGTGTTGTTTTTGCCCGGTGGCGCCATTCAGTTTCCTACGCGATATTGAAGTGAAACCACCTAGGGGAAGCTAGTCCTCCACTTTAAACACTAAAATCATTTTGAAAAGCTTTACAACGTAGTGCGCCCTTGGAACTTTGTGTATGTGAGATGAACTGGTCCCTATCCTAGCGGCTTGGTTTCGAGCAGAGGCAATCCGGCGTGTTATTTATTTTTCATGTCCAATGATGTTTGTGTAAAATTTTCTAAGCATGTTCTTCTACCCCATTTTCGCGAACATGAATGGTTCGGTATGTTTAAAGCGTTTTAAGAGCAGTGAGCAAATTATCACAGCGTTTAACTGAACATTTGCGCCGTACAAGGGGGGTCGCAACTCAACGGTTGATGAAATTTGTGGCCTCGGGTGATGTCGGGTAAAAATGCAGCAATTCATGAAAAAAAGCTTTGCGCACGTTAGAAAGATTTACTTGAAAAAAAACCACTTTCCTTAGTGGCTTATTAAAAGGGCCGTGCCCATCTCCACTCTTGCTGCTAGTGCGGCTCTCAAGGCTCATCGCAACCGCTTTGGAATGGTATCCCCTAAATTCCGCAAAAACCTTTAGGAAGCCTTGCTTCCAAGTATGACAAATAATGGCGCTGCATCTCGGATTCTGGAGCGAAAACGTAAATGTCCTATGCAACATTTTCAGGCTTTCCTGCTGACAAGGGGAAAGACTGCCATTTCTCGGAGTACTAGTTATGGAAAAGTGTTTTCTGTAGTGTGCTTTTGTACCAACTAACGCAATTCGCATGCATTCGTAAATTCATCTTGGAGCGAGCACGTCATGTTTGCGTTGCAATGACTGCTTTTTGTGAGGAAAAATGTATATTTCTTATATGTAAAATTTTTGCAGACAGCGTTTTTTGCGATATGGCCCTCCAGAGGAAGAAGATGCATAAAATCTATGTACAATAAGGAGATTGCTCTAAAAACAGCCCAGAATTTACCCAAGGATATGTTGAAGCTTCTCCAAACCACGAGTTTTTTTCCCTCCAAATTGTTCATTTCGGCATATATCTAATAAAAGCAACTTTCCTTGTCGTACAATCGTACAAATCGTAACAATTTATAAGAGCTTTCCATGGCAGAGAATTTCGGCAGTCATAATTTACTTGAAAAAATCTTGCAAACGCGCCTTTCTGCTATAAATACGAAATTTAAACTCGCTATCTGCCGCACGCCCAACGTATTTGAAATCCCAAAATGGCGCTTGGGCAACTCCCATACGCTTTGTAATAACAGAACAGCGTGAACAGATGCGACCAAATAATGCCGAATTTTAATGTCACATAGGCACCCTGAATGTGCAGGGCTATATGACTTAGCAGTTAATGCACATCGCCCGTTTGCTGTCTTCATTGCCAAATATCTAAAGAAGGTACTCACATGACTGCAGCAAGAGTGGCAATAATCATCAAAGAGGCGTAATTCTTCATACTGTGAAATAAGTAAAGAGCCGAATGCTGGAGAACGCTGATGGTTCTAAATTAACAGCTGCAGTTATGTCGCCGACCAATCCAATCCTAGTTAAATATTCTGCGCGTAACATGGCTTTAAAAGCAAGTTCACGTCAATGTTACACGACCCTAAAAACAAAGTGGAGCGAGAATACGTCATCCTTTATTCACCTATTGAATTGTCCACCAGCGTCGGTTCTGGCTGACCATTACATCGGCGATATTGTAGGCCTATTATATGCATTTGAAGAAATGTGCAAAATATAGTGCCCAACGTCATTCAACAGCAGGTCGTTTTTTATTGATGTAGAAGTTTTTGTCAGCTGTACCTCCTTTTTTCGTAAAACTCTCGGTTCTGTCTTGGGAGCAGCAGGCAAGGGGATTCGTCAGGGCCAACCCAAGGCCTTTGCAGCAAAACAAAAATCCCCTCTCTTTTGTGTGGCTCATAGAAGGATTGGTGTTGTCAGCAAAATATTATGAACGCGACAGTTGAAATTCAAATTAACCTTGCCAATGATAGCTAAAAACGTGCGCATTTGCATGAACTTGTGTTGTGATCAGGGATGGGCATTTGTGTACGGCGTGCTTTGGTGTGTTGAAATATTCTAAGGGTTGAGAAGCCAAGTACCGTAGCTGCCGCCTGGCCAGGCCAAGAAAATATTCTCGAAAAGAAGAAAAATGTTGGGAAAAACCTTGTCCACACGGTTGAAGGATTTGTGTATCACAACTACAGTTGCTTCAATAGGTTTACGAGGTGACGAATTGAATGGGGACCTTTAAAACTAAACGATGGGTAAATACATGCTGTAGGTAGCTTTATTGGCGCTAAATAAGTGCCGGTAGTCGCTACAATATTGTATTTTTTTGCTTGAAATGTGAAATGTTTTTTTCAGATTTGACGCAAGATACGCTGCAATTTATTTTTGCTGCCAACGAACGTTCACCTTGCTCGCAAAACTACAGTTTTGAATATTATCACTGTGTGCTTCTCCAGGCTTGGCATAACTACAAAATTCAAACGAATTTAAATTCCACGTCGGGACCAACTGTGACTTTCCAGCTATTGAGCAACTAGCGTATTTACAGGCCTTCTAGTTTTCAACTGTCCTGAAAGCAATTTGCCAAGCAAAGCCAGGCAAAGGTTGGAGTAGCCTTTTCATAGTGTTACGGCAGGCAGAGGTGGACACTGGCACACGGCTCCAGGGGACCCTTGCCGAGGACGATATAGCACTGGGTGGCACGGTCTCAGCTCGAGCTCTAATGGCTGTATTATAAATAGGTTCCGTCAATTCATAAATAGATCGCATCTCCACTAATTATCGCTGTCTTTGTTATTCCTGCCACGACCTAACATAGATGGAGGGTGGGGTCTTCGTCCTCACACTGGTTCCCAAGCTTCACCCCGTCTCGGCTCCTGAAGAGATCGCCTCGAAGGTATCGCATCCCCTCGGCCGTCCTATCCCCGGTGAGCCATGGACGCGCCCGTTCCCCAGCCCTCTGTCCCACGCCATTGATTTGCCAAGACCAGACCAGGCGCGATTAGCCGCGACCTGACGACACAACGGTGCGCTTCCTCTGCCCCGTTTTCCGAAGTGCGTCCAGGGGCTTCGGACTTTTCTTTATGGCGCCGGCCAACAAAGCAATTCCGGGGCCAATGTTCTGTGATCCAATGTTCCATGATCCGTTCTTGCAAGGTCTTCACTTTACATTCCCGTTTCATCTCACCATTGTTTCACCTTTCCAGGTACCGTTACCTCGACCGGTATCATCGCCTTCAACGAGGGGAGAATTTACGGGAGGCAGAGGTGGGCACTGGCACATGGCTCCAGGGGACCCACGCCGGCGACGATGAAGCACTGGGTGGCAAGGCCTCAGCTCGCGCTCTCATGCCAGCATTGTAAATAGATTCCGTCTCTTACGAAAATAGGAAAAGCCGTCACCCACGTCGGCATCCGTAGCAAGCTTGCGGCTATTTTGGAGGCGTTCCTTACCACAAAGAGTTCCATACTGCGATCGGAATGAGCTGGACAGTACCGAGAGGCCGCAACTTCGGAAGCATTCTATAAGGCCAAGTTTATGATGATGATGTTTGAAAGTTTTACAGCGCAAGAATGAATGCGGGAAAATAACGCCAAAAAAGTTATTTATTAAAGTAGTGTAAATACTAAAATCCGTCAGTAAGAATAAAAGTGAAGTGAAATAAAATGCAATTAAGATGGCTGGTGTAGGGAGCCAGGTTGACATGTGTGATAAAAATGAGGTTGGCCAATTTTATCGCAGTTTAAAACTAATGACGCGCATATGTGCATCATGCGGTCATTTTACAAAAATAACTACGGCTGGAGTGGAATCCGGTTTCTTTAGAGTTCTGGGAACTGTTTCGTTCTTGTCGTTCCTACTGCAGGGCATTGAATTGGAATATTAATTGCTTTACAGGGGTTTTGAAGAGCCACCGAGTAGGTGGGAAAGTGTTGAATGCTCGTGGCCTATCCGTAATCTAGCTGAGGTGACCTTGATGAATCTGTCGCGTGACTCGGTAGTCTATCGTCCTAAGTGTCGTTTTATTGCGAGTCGTTTGTTGTCTGCCTGTGTAATACATTATTCTTTCCATGTTTTATGAAGTTTTCTTGTGATGAGCGGCTTGATGTCGATATTCGGAAGTTTTTGATGTCTACCGTGCTGTTCAGAGCAACAGCGGCGTCCCGCCAATGCGCCACCTCATTACCCGCGGTGCCAGAGTGCTGGGAAACTCAGGATACCGGTAGTTCTAGTTGTGGGCATAATGGAAATGAAAACATGGTTGTCGTTGTGGTGTTTACGCGGCACCTAAATTAGAATGCGCGCGCCACACTCAATGAATCTCTGCAAACGACTTGCCTTCGAATGTTTTATGAAATGGGATGCACAACCACATAAACGCCGCACTCGTCTGCCACGAAAATGCATATATTTGAGGGCATAGTCATGCAGGGAATAAAATTCGGCCCGTGTGCTGCACAAGACACAGTAGTAATGGTTTTGTTTAAAGCAACGACGTAGAATTCACCACATTGGTATTTTGCTCCAGAGGTGAGTCGTGCTGCAGAATCGCCCTTCTTGGAAATAACATCTCAATTTCGATAAGACATAAATCACAACATACTAGCCAGAGGGTCTATGGTGGAAAGGGATAACTAAACAATTATCTGTGTTTGTCTTAAATGCAGACCGCAAGTCCCGATGTGTCCTCGTTCAGGCTACATGCGAAGGGCAGAAAATAAATGCACGATTTAAAAGGATTTGTAGTGAGGACACAACGAAATGACCGAAATATAAAATACGGTTAGTCAAACTGAATGTAAAAGCTTAAAGCGAGTCTGTGTATGTTCCCTGAAGATTCAAGGACCATTTATCGCACCCTAGGTAAAGACTTTGGACTTGCCTAGTACGGAAAGCTCCCTATGTAAGGCGAATCACCAAGTGCAGCCCTGGCTTCAGCGTTAGCAGTTAGCAATGCCGTTTCCTTTGCTGACGAATACACGACACTACCGCAGTCAATTTGTGAATTTACCAAGCTGCCAAAAGCACGCGCCAGAAATTTTCCTGCAGCAAACAGACCAGGGAAGAACTCAAAAATATTGTTTGGAAGCATTTGCCCTTATTGACGTTTTGTTTGTGTAATGACTGTTCGTTTTTTTTTTTCGAGTACTGTGCCTAAAAAGTTGTGTTCGGTATCACTAGCATTGATAAGCCAGTAAAAGCAATGTAAGAGTACAGCCACATCCCACGGCTCCTCAAGAATACAACAGAAGTTTTTCTGGGTTAAATTTGTATCCCGTCATCCCAGCCACGCCAGCGAGTTTGAAGTTTAAATTCGCAGCAGGAAGAGTTTAAGAATCTGTGCACATCGTCGATGTACACTGTGCAAGAAACTGTTGACAGGAGTGTCTTTCCAATTGAGGTATTTTCACATTACACAGTGAGAAACTAAGAAGTGCCCCTTGAGGCACGTCATTTTTTGCACGTGTAAGTGGAGGGTGCGCAACATACTCTAACCCGAAGTATTCTCCTAACATTTAGCTTCTTTTTGCGGTTAGTAGATTGCCCTATATTTGAGGTCGCTTACCATATTACAGGTCTTACGATGCCGTAACATCAAGCGGTGTCATAAGCCTTCTCGAGGTCGAAACCTACCGTTATGCAAAACTGTTTTTTGACAAAAGCACTCTTGATCGTTCATTGTTGCTAGATCTCTCCGAACGGGTGCTGCTCACATAGTTTCACTAGTTAAATGAGCTCGCCAGGCGCATTTTTCGTATAGCTGCAGCCAAAATCCGAAATGTAAACAAACCCTCACGGCACGTTCGAGAAGATTCCATTTATGACACACGCTTAGACAGAGCTATTCGTGTGAGCTTCCAACTAGCCAGCAGAGCGCCACGTGAGGAGCTCAGCTTATCTTGGGCCAGCTGGCCTTCAAACTAGCCGTTTTTTCGTCGCTATACACATGAGCATGGAAGTGGTTGACCTTTCCAATCACCAGACGTCACTGAATCTCGTCAGTAAGCCAGCGTGTCAGCTTACTGCTTCGGAATCACATGTAAAAGAAGCGAAACTGACCAACGCCGGCTCAATATCCCTGCAGGCGTCCGCGGAAATGTCGTCGGGGGGGAACTTCTCTCGCTCTCTCGATATTTTGACCCAAAGCTTGACTACTTTCTCCCAGCGATTTCGTGGAGGATAAGCAAACGACCTTTTGACCGGAGACACACCCCCGGCGACCCACTCCTCGAAGCGTATCACTTTATTCGCCGGGCACGCTATCGGCGCTGCGCCCAAGGCCACGCTTTCAGAGGTTCTGTGCCGAACAAGCATTGGTCGCCGATGCCGCTGCGGCCGAGGCAGCAGACCACTTCCCGCAGCCTCCCATGCATGCGGCGCTGGGTTGGCTCGGCAACGTAAATCGTACCGCGCCCGGCGAAGACGAACGCCACATTCGCCCGGCCTCCTTCTGTGAGCGTTGCACAGAACCGAACGACATTGACACGTGGTCGGCAATACACCTAAAATCAAAGGTTAAGTAAGCAAAACCAAGATTAAACCAGACTAAGCAAAACTTTTTCTTTGCATATCCAAGGTTAGCTGTGCTAAGCCGCTGCCATTTTTCGTCTGGCTCTCTATGTCCAACCCATGCAGGTATGGACTGCTGCCTGCTCCGGAAGTAACTACCATCCTAGATACCAAACAGGCTACACTAAAAAGGTTCAACCATGCTAGGGAGGCCCATAGGGGCGGAACCAGCACTCCCGCACCAGAGAAAGATTTGGCCACCCTGGTGTAGAAGTTTGCACCACTTCCCATGAATAACCAATTCAACGGTGGGAATCAGCTTGAATAAAACGAACACAAAAAGGAGAGGGAGTAACACGACACACTGCTGTCGTGTGTCGTGACAGCAGTGTGTCGTGTTACTCCCTCTCCCTTTTGTGTTCGTTTTATTCAAGCTGATTCCCACCGAAGATGTACCAACTAGCACAGACCAGAGCCATTTAACCAATTCAACTCTCGGCCCTCAGTCCCTAGCAACTGTAGAGCACCTGTCAACGGCAGCGGTCAAAACAGCGACACGGCACAGGATGCTGAGAGTCTTTGGGTCCGGAGAGGTTACTTGACCCTGGCATCGTTTGAATCGGGCACTCTGTCTAGCGAGGGAAGCTTAGCTATACTACTAGAGGATCTCTCAACATTAGGAGGGATATGATAGGGTTAATAGAAGTTAGGACAGCAGAAGGGTTCAAGGGGCTCGCTAGCGGGTATATTCTATCCAACAGTGGACCTCAATGGAAGAATATGATGATGATTGCATTGTCATGACGCAAGGCCGACTAAGGGCAAAGAGCACCAAGGAAAAGTTGTTTTATAAGGACGAAGTGATCGTAAATGTAAATCATTTAACAAAAATGTTCTGTGGAATGACATAAAAGACAGTGTAGATGACTGGTGTAAAGGGCCACGATGTCAGTATGCATTGTAAGTAACGAAGTGTAAAAACTGGACATCGCTAAGAAACTTAAAAGTACGCTTGTGGGTTATTATGGGGTCGTCCCCAAAGAAGTACGATGGGTGTAGCGGAATGTATTGCGAGTATAGTTGTGCGAAGTGTTTGTGTCGTGTTGTTTCTAGTGCCTTGCATTGTATGAGGATGTGAATCACGGTTATGGCCCCTCCGCACCTGCTGCACATAGGTCTTGGAGATTCAGTGAGCAGGTGCGAGTGTGTTGCATGTGAGTGCCCTATCTGTAATCTAGCCAAGGCGACTTCTGTGTATCTATCACGTGTGTCGTGTTACGAATCAGCCAACGCCGCCGTATTTTCCCGCATCAGCCACCACGTGAGAAGCCACCACGTGCGCAGGCGCCAGCGTGTCAGTGTCGCGACATTCTCGGCTCAGACGTTTCGCTATCGGCGCGATCAACATTCGGCGGCGCGCCCAGGCATTCTTCTCGGACGTGCGCCCAGCCGTCAGGTGCCAGCACGTCGGTGAGTCACGCCTCGACATGCCCGGCGAGCCATGTCTCAGCATGTTTGAAGGACACTCTCTCCCCTCTTTCGGACTCCACGTGCAACGAGGCCATCGATGACTCACCAACTGTGGAAAGAGCGTTGTGTGTGTCTGTGACGTTCGTGGCGTGTTGCTACTTGGAGTTTTGACGGTTGCTGCTTTTGGGTATAAATAGAAGCAGCCCAAACACTGAAAATCATTCCTGCCTCAGCAGCGAATCAATGCGGTCGCTCTGCTCGAGTCCTGTATTGTAACCTCGCCCGTCGGGGCATTGTATGTTTTTTTGGCTTCGGCTCACCTCTCGCTATGAAGTACACAGTGACGTTGGCCTATCAGCTCTGGACGTCTTCCCGGCTGCAGTCGGCCTTCACGGTTGCAACATCTAGTTGGCAGCGGTCGGATGACAACTTCGTAACACCTGGAGTCAGCGGTGCGAGACCCAACACCACGGACGTCAAGGCGGCTTCGGACTTCGCAGAATTCACGGCGGTCAAGGGTGAGTGCGGGGCTTTTCTTCTCTGAGTTTTACCAGGCTTTTGAGGATAGCTGGTAGGGCGTGTGTTTTTGTCGCGTGGGTTATTCGCGCAAAACATTTTTGGAGCAGTGGGAAAGCAGTACTCTAGATCGTCCATGAATTTGTAGGCGTTGAAAAAACCGCAGTTGTTGGAGCTTGCAAAAGAGTTGCGCTTGGATGTTACGGACGCGCTGAGAAAGCCAGAGTTGATACAGGCTATACTCGCTGTTGGGGCTGACGATGACGAGCTGTCTGAGTGCATTGAGACGATCAATGGCAGGGACACCGCTAAACGTCAGGCTGCAGAGGCTGTGCGCCAGCGTGAGGAACGCGAGGAAAGAAAGCGCGAAGAGGAACGCGAGGAAAGAAAGCGAGAACAGGAACGCGAGGAAAGAAAGCGAGAACAGGAACGCGAGGATAGAAGGCAAGAACAGGAGCGACAGCATGAGCTGGAAATGAAGCGCCTAGACGTCGAGGCGTATCGACCTAGACGTCAGAGTGGCAGCAGCGTGCAGTCTGCTGCGACTGAGCGACCTACGTTGCGAATGTGTGACCTAATGCGACCCTACAAGGTAGGAGAAGACATCGGTCTTTTTTTGGTCAACTTCGAGCGTACGTGTGAGAGGGCACAGTTTAGCCGAGACTCATGGCCGCAAAAGCTGCTTACGCTTTTGCCAGGTGAGGCATCCGACGTGATGGCCCGCTTGCCAAAGGAGGAGGCGGAGGACGTACAGGCTGTCAGCAGAGGCATTTCGCCAGAAGTTCCGTGAAGCCGATAAAGCTAGGGGCGAGTCGTACTCGAAGTTCGCCTACAAGCTGAGGGCAAATATGGAAGAGTGACTCAAAGAGGCGAAGGCTTTCGGAGAGCACTACAAGGTAGTTGAGTGCTTCGGTCTTGAGCAGTTTTACCGCCGTCTACCAGAAAACCTGAGACTCTGGGTGCAAGATAGGCCACGGGTAAGTACTGTGGATCAGGAAGCTCAGCTAGCCGAAGAGTTTGTCGCACGTCGAGGTGCGCAGGGGCCGAAAGACGGCCAAAAAGAGTTCAGGCCGAGGCCTGATAAGTGAGGGCCGAAAGGCAGAGCTCCCCAGGTAGACGGTGGAGCAAGGAAAGTCGTTGTCGGGGATAGAGAAACTGGCCACGATGACAAAAAGAGAGCAGCAGACGCTGAGGAGCAGCGCAGAAAGAAAGCTTTTCAAGCGCGCAGACAGGCTGCGTGTTACATCTGCGGCGAGACGGGACATTTCGCCGCTAGTTGCAAAAAGGGAAAACTAGTCTTTCACGTACTAGATCAGAGTGAGGACAGCAGGCAGTTTCTGGAGCCGTACGTACGTGAGCTTGTCGTCAACGGTAAACCGTGCCGAGTTCTTCGCGACTCCGCGGCGACGGTAGACATGGTCCACCCTTCGTACGTTGAACCGGATCAGCTAACGGGGCAGTGTGGTTGGGTGAAGCCAGCCGTAGGAGCACGAAACGTGCGCCTGCCGATTGCTAAGGTCAGCATCGGAGGTCCGTTTGGTGAACTTGTGACACAGGCAGCAGTATCCCCACAACTACTTCCGGAGTAAGGGTACCTATTCTCTAACAGGTCGGATCAGCTGTTAAGCGAAAAGGGGTACAATTTTGAGAAACTGCCGAGGAAAGAACCAGCTGGGCTCGCTGCGACGAGCTCGAGTAACAATAGGGTCGCCACCTGTGTGAGGAATGGCGAAACTGAGACAGAAAGCGATGATTGGGCATTTCCAGAGGCTCACGATGGAGGGCAGCGTAAGTACACTGTGTGTAAGGCCCCTACGGTGAGCGAAGATGCTTCGTCGCCATGTTCGAAGAGCGCTAGATCACGGGAGGCCTTCAAAACGGCTGTCGACCCGAACGCGCGCAGTTCGCAAGATAGCGAGGTTTCGTTGGAATGCGGAAACCATAAGGCTACCGAAAAGCAACACGTGTCCGCTGAAACGGAGGTTGTTCCTCCGGGCGGTAGTGCAGAAGAGAGCGACGTGGTGTTAAAGCCTGCAGTCGAGGCAGCAAACGGTTTGCAGGGTTCAGTTGGGAGTCATGGCGATCTCACCACTGAGCAAGCCGATTCCGTCCTGCCACCAGCTCAGGTAGCTGACCTCTAGCAACGGCCAGCCGAGCTCATAGAGATTTAGGTGTCGCGGGCGGCTGAGCCGTCTTTTGAGACAGGGCAGCCTGGTTGTAGTGTAGTTCTGGCAGTGAGGAAGCAGAACGGGAACACGCTTCGGTCTTCGCGTGCCGAGGCTGTCGCTGAAAGCGCGAGGGACGACGAGGTAGTAACTGTTGGGAACTACAAGGGGTCTAAAGAGCTCGTCGTGCCCGTTTCACTCCCAGCTGATGCTCCCGATGATAGGTCAACATCGGCGGAGCTAGTTGAGGTTCCGGTGTCGCCTGTCGCCGAGCCGAAGTCAGGAACCGACCAGCCTAGAGAAGTGAACGTAAACGCGTTCCGATGTTCGCTTGCCGAACGCGTTCGCGAAAAGGTGAGCAACGAGGAGAGAGGGAAATCTTCTTCGTGTACTTGCGGCGCGTGTTTCAGTGCGGGCACGCCGAGAGGCAAAGCCGTGAGCTCGCATCGCGCCGAGGGAACGCCGCCTAGAAGCAGTGCGCGCCTAACGTATGAACGGTGGAAAATCCCGCTCGCTCCTCCGCGCGCTCGACCTGTGTCGAACAAGACGACCGGTGTCATTTCACGCGGTCGCAGCAGCGTTGAGAGAACGGCTGCACCTAAAGTGCGGTACAAAAAGGGAAAATCTCGGGGCAATGACGAGAGCTGAAATCGCAGCTCTCTGCGCGAGAAGTGGCCTGTAGACGCCTGACTTTCTCAAATCCATTGTTTTTCCTGAAGCAGGTTCCGCCCTTTACGATTACGTTTTTTTTTTGTGTGTGGGACATTTCCAATCACGCGAAATGTCACCTTTCAAGTTTGTGCACTTGTCTAAAGTACTGCTGGGCTAAAATATAACTAGAGTAGATAGTTATGAGCGTGTTTTATCGCAACTAAAAGCCTGGTAGATTTTCCGTGTGGATTTGTCTTCTCACTTGCCGGCGATGCAGTTGTGTCTTCCTGTGTTGTTCTGTTCCTTGCCTGACCAAGCCAGTAATGTTCTTGGGGAGCCACTACTCGTCCAGTGATCGGCCCTGTGAACCTCCAGCACGGTGTCGTACAGCCCAGGCCTGGAGTCGAGCGTCTGCTGAGCACTTCACTTCGAAATCATCCCTCCGGACAACGGTTGAAGACCCTTATCCATCGGGATCTCGGACCCCCGGCGGAGAAGCTGTTACGAATCGGCCAACGCCGCCGTATTTTCCCGCATCAGCCACTACGTGCGAAGCCACCACGTGCGCAGGCGCCAGCGTGTCAGTGAATCATACTTTCGTGTCGCGACATGCCCGGCTCAGACGTTTCGCTATCGGCGCGATCAACATTCGGCGGCGCGCCCAGGCATTCTTCTCGGACGTGCGCCCAGCCGTCAGGTGCCAGCACGTCGGTGAGTCACGCCTCGACATGCCCGGCGAGCCATGTCTCAGCATGTTTGAAGGACACTCTCTCCCCTCTCTCGGACTCCATGTGCAACGAGGCCATCGATGACTCACCAACTGTGGAAAGAGCGTTGTGTGTGTCTGTGACGTTCGTGGCGTGTTGCTACTTGGCGTTTTGACGGTTGCTGCTTTTGAGTATAAATAGAAGCAGCCCAAACGCTGAAAATCATTCCTGTCTGAGCAGCGAATCCATGCGGTCGCTCTGCTCGAGTCCTGTATTGTAACCTCGCCCGTCGGGGCATTGTATGTTTTTTTGGCTTCGGCTCACCTCTCGCTATGAAGTAAACAGTTACGTTAGCCTACTGCTTCTGGACTTCTTAACGGCTGCAACAGCGGCTGGCCGCTCGAATCATACACGCTACCACTCGTATGTCGGAGGCCACGGAACTCGGATCGGGTGCCCCCGCCCGGTCGCAACAACTGGTGTCAGCGCTGGGATGACACGGTTGCAACAGTCGGTGGTGCATGGTCCCAAGTGTGGTTTTATTACGTGTAACTTCGTGTCGGTTCACTCTAGTGTGTTTGTTATGTCTTGCGAAGTTCTTCTCTGATGTGTGGCTTCACGTCGTTGTAGGTTAATGTTTTTATGTCTACTGTATTAAAAAGTATAACAGTAGCAGCCATTCAAACCGCGGCTTCGTTACCGGCTATACCACAGTAGCCAGGCACCCAGGAAAGGACAAGTTCCAATTTTTTGGCACATGCAGACATAATACCCTTCACGATGCGATTGACAACGTGCTTTTTTGAAGCTTTGGTGAAGACAATTCCCGCACAACACTGAGGAAATCTGTATAGATAATGGATTGTGGGATGTGGCTTTGAAGTATGTGATTAAGGACAAGAAGTACACCATAAGCCTCCGCCGTAAAGATACTAGTATTTACTATTCAGAGTTCTAGTGACATTAAGGTCAGGACCATGCGGCGTGCAGACAGAGAGATGGCAGTTTTACAGGCGTCCGTATAAAATTCAGAACACTTGTACTTCTGCTGCAAATAGAAGAAGTGCTGCAGACTTGCACATGTAAGAGCTCGGTTTTTATATACATGTGGGAAAGATGTGTCGCATGATACAGGGCGGAGATGCCATGGTGCAATAAAATCTGTTACAGAAGTTTGGATGTGTCTAAAAAGGAGACAGCAAGCTCTGACGCTTTCTCTCTAACTCTGTAAGAGAAGGGCGCAGAGAACGATGGTCGCGTTAGCAGAAGTTCAGTTATGGATGCATCATAAAAATCTGACTTAAAAGGATTGTGAGGCATGGATGAAATTTTGAAAGCATGAAGGAGATCTGTGTATGCTCGCTGACGTTGTAGGTTTCATTTATTACACTCCACATAGAGTCTTTCGACTGGGCTGGTGTGGAAGGCGCCACATGCCAGGCGAAGCCTCAGATGAAGCACTGGGTCCAGCATTTTGAGGGATGTTTTACGTGCTGACCCATAAACAAGACTTCCATAGTCCAATCGTGAATCTATCAGGCTAGTAAAAACACGCAAAAGTTGTTTGTCAGCACCATATGAGGTGTGTGAGAGAACCTTGAGTATAGTCATAGCAGGAGGTTTGTAACTGGGCTAGTTGGTTCATTGCATGAAGTTGAACAGCGCAGGGATGGGATAAGTGCAAAGGCGACAAACGCTGGCGCTGTGTTCTCTCCCAAGAAAGACGCCCCCCCCTCCCCCCCCACGCACACACTCGTTGTGCTGGGCAGCGCTGACGTACCTTATTGCGTAAAAAGTGTTCTGCAGCATAGACCGAAGTTCTGCGTTCAACCTATGATAGATAAGAACGAACTGCTGTCTCTGGTGAGAAGCACAGCTTCGAGAGCAACTGCTCAAGACATTTACAGGTGCATTAACGAAGGCGTCGACATCCTCCCTGCAGCAGTGAAACGCAACAAAGTTATTCGGAACGATAGTGTTGTCAAGTTTTTGCGGGAGGACAACCTCAAACTGCTGCAGTCCGACAAGTAAGGCGGGTTTGGCGTGGCCCGTGCCACCATTTACTTCCAGAAGGCAAAAGCCACCATTCAGAGCACTTTTAAGCTAGTCCAAAGCGTGAAAGGATCCAAGGTAAAGAAGCAGGCCCTCAAGCTTTGTGGTAATATGAGCCTTGAGAATTTGTCTGCCTCGGTTAGGAGCAGCAAGGCCTCCAGCCTAAGAATTTTCTTCACTGCCAAGACGCACAAAACCGATTGCCCCTTCAGAGCGATTGTGTCAGAAAGAGGAACATGGCAGCGGTGCATAGGCACCTTTCTACAAAATTCACTCTCCGTACTAGCCATAGAGGACCCCTTCATCGTTGGACGTCCGCAAGAAGTGTCAGACTTTCTGAGGGTACAGAGCCCAAGTGAAGTACACGCCTTCTCTGTCGATGTCCGAGACCTGTACTATTCACTGCCCCACCACACTATTTTTGAGCAGTACGAGACGGCATTGATTCGTACGGTGCGACCAAATTCCAGAGTGCCTGTGGCCTAAGAATTTGCGGCTTTTTGGAATTGCTTCAGTTCTACCTGCACTCCACCTTTGTTCGCTTCAGAGATACTCTACTCGTCCAGAAGAAGGGAGCTTGTATAGGCGTGTGCCTCGCCCCCATCCTCAGCGACTTGGTGTTGGAGCAACCTGACAGGAAGCTGCAGGAAGCACTCAAGGAGTCCGCTGTTCAGAAGGTATTCCGCTTCGTGGACGATGTTCTAATCATTTTCGGAGCAGCCGCCGGGAGCAGTACCCTGAAAGTGCGGGAGTTGCACAAAATTATTTGTGATGTGCTCGGAGAATTCGACCTGACCAAAGAAGAACCGATAAATGGTGAGCTTCAATTCGTCGATATACGGCTGCACCTAGACCATCAGCACGTCTGCTGGACGCATGCTCCTCGATGAAAGAAGGCCCGCCTACCGCACTCATCGGCCCACTCCAAGTGAGTGAAGGGGGCGGTAGGCACCTCTGCTCTTAAAAGCTCCTACACAGCTTAGCCAGCAGAATCATAGGCGAGATGCGCAACACGGCCACGAAGAAGGTTTGCCAAGACGAGCTTAAGAAGAGAGCTGTCATTCCACACGTGCACGGCGTAAGTCATAACCTGAAGAAGATCGTCGGCCGCTCAGGTGTGGATCTCCTTTTTTCAGTGCCCAATAAGCTAGGCGGTCTTTGCAAGAGAGTCAACCAAGAGGAAGCACGCAAGAACTGCACTAGAAGTCACGCCACGCCATTCGTCCATTGCGAAGAAGGGGTCGTCTACGAAATGCCGTTGTCTTGTAAAAAGTCGTACATCGGCTAGACAGGACGATGCCTTAATGACAGGCTATGCGAACATACCAAGTTGCTGAAAACCGCGACAGGCAGCATGCTTCTCCAGCATGTGAAAACTTCCAATTCGTGCGCGCCTGATTTTGAAGCCTGCCGTGTCCTTAAAAGGTATAGAGGTCAGCGCACACGTGAAATACGCGAGGAATTCCTCATTACCACCAGAGAATCGTCATGCGTCAGCACACCGTCGGTGGCTTTTCTGGATAAGGAAATCGCATATCTGGCCGGATAAGAGGAGCTCCCGTTTCGCCTATATATGCGCACGCACGCTAGATAAGAGCTTCCCTGCCTGTTTGCCATGCCTACCCACGTTCTGCAATCCTTTCTCTGATAACCATGACAGATTTTGTACCCTCATAAATGTTCTTTCCTTCCAAAAATGAACCGATGTTAGTCAGCGCCCATGTTTGTTGCCTCTGCACTAAGTCCCGTCCCTGCGCTGTTCAACTTCATGCAACATAGTCATAGCCTTTAAGCATTTATGTTTAAGTTGTTTGATATTTGGAATGAATGTGAACTTTTAATCAAGGACTACGCCTAGAAGCTTGTGTTCATTTCTGATTGGAATTGTGACACCGTTGAGTTTGATGTCAAGATCCGGCCGAATGCCGTGCCTTTACGAAAACAACACATAAGTACACTTTCCTAGATTAAATTTAAAGTCATTGCTATCTGCCAACAAAGCTAGCTTGTTAACACCAAGCTGGACTTGGCGCTCGCAGACAGACAGGTTACAAGAATTAAAGGATAAGGGTGCGTCGTCTACATAGATTTAACAGTAAATTGATGGTGGCATTGCCTTTCTGAGCGAATTCATTTTTACAATCAACAGAGTGCAACTCAAAACTCCGCCTTGAGGAACGCCATTTTCCTACCCATGAACCCTAGAGAGTGCACTTCCAACTCTTACACAGAAGGTTCTTTCAGACATGTAGCTGGTAAGCCTGTTTATCATGTTACCCGACATGCCAAAGGACTTCAGGTCGCTGAGGATGCCGTACCGCCACGCGGTATCATGTGCTTTTTCCAGATTAAAGAATACTGTCATACAATACTGCTTGTAGAAGAAAGCATCTTTTATATACGACTCTAATGCAAGAAGTTGATCATTGGTAGATCGTCCCGCCCTAAAGCCTGCCTGACAGCCCTCGAAAAGACCGTTGTACTCTAAGAAGTACACCAGTCTCCTGTTTATCATTTTCTCGTAGAGCTTACACAGGCAGCTTGTCAGGGCAATACGACGGTAACTTGCTGCAGAGGAAGGGTCCTTCCCCTCCTTCAAAAACGCCACTACGATGGCCTCCCTCCAAGACACCGGAGGGCGCCTCAAAAGAAATATTTTGTTGTAGAGGTGAAGCAGTGTTTCAACTGTGTCTGAATGTAATTGTTTTATCATATTGTTTGTAATCTTGTCTGCGCCTTGAGCTGAAGGCTTACAAGTACTGAGTGCGACCTTCAGCTCATGAAGTGAAAACAGGGCGTTATAAGAGGAGGTGAAGTTATAATTGTGTCGCAAGGACTTCTTCTCACAGGATGTTTTGTGTTTCATGAAAGTGTTGGTGTAGTGTGCTGAACTGGACATGTGTTAGAAGTGTTGTGCGAGTGTGGTAGCCTGGTCTTCCAGTGTGTCCTCTGTTGTACTACCTAGGGGCAGGCTGTGTGTCTAATGTGTTTTGAGTTGGCGTATACGTGTCCAGACTTTGTGTGTGTCGGTGTATGACTTAATAGATGTCAAGAAGGTGTGACAACTCTCTCGTTTTGACCCACGTCGCATATATTTTCCAAACGCCTCTGCCCGATTGAACAACAGGAGGTTACCCGACGAGGGGTACCGTCGAATGATACCCGATGCCTTGTTCTGTGCCTCTCGTACCCGCCTACAGTCCTCATTTTACCACGGCCTTCTCTGGTTGCGCGGGGCACCAGAGGCGAGGGGAATAGACTTTTCGGCGGCGTAGAGGATGTGCGCCGTGAGGATTTGGGTAGCTTCTTCAACGTGTAGGTGTCCTAATGATGTGTGGTGTAGTTTGGATGTCTCTGTAAATGTATTTCAGTTAGCTCTTGCTTTATTGAACCTGTTTTGGGAAGATCGACTGCGTGGGCCTTTGCCTATATATGTTAGTGAGGTGGGCAAGGGGTCACTACCATATGGGTTCGTGCGCACACCCCACTCAAAACATAGAAAGAGAATTGCAGAACCAATAGCTATGTCAAGATTTGAGTATGTATTGTGTCCTAAGTTATGGTATGTAGGCTGTTTCTATATAGCTATGTCAAGATTTGAGTATGTATTGTGTCCTAAGTTATGGTATGTAGGCTGTTTCTTGTTTAAAAGGCGTGCTCCCGAGGACGCTAAAAACTTCTCTATCAGGTGACATCGGGCATCCGTTCGAGAAGAGCCCAAAGAGAATTCTGGGCATTAAGGTTGCCTGTGAAGATGTATAGTTCAGGAAGCTGGTCAAGCAGCGCCTCGAAAGTGCAAAATCGGTAGGAATGTATATAGAGCATACCGTTATGAACCTATTAAATATTATTGTGCGTATTGCCACAGCCTCAGGGAAAGTGTTCAAAGTGATAGGGTGGCATGCTAAGGATTTCCTGGCGATTATTGCCACACCGCCCGGTGAGTGTGTGCAGCCATCGCTGTCCTTTCTGAAAACCATGTAACTATTCAAGAAATTTGTGTGATTTGAATTCAAACGCGTTTTGTGAAGACACATTACACTTGGCTGATTAACATGCAGCATTTCGTATACATCGTGAAGATTTTTAAGGCCTAGGCAGTTTCATTGGATTGTTTTCTCTTTCCTTTATGAAGTGTTCGCAGCTACTGGAGTGTGTTGTTTATGTATCGTCTTTCGGGGCTTGGACTCTCTCGGAGGGGGCTTTCTCGGCTTCTCTACAGGTTGGGATGCAGGAACCCGTTACTTCCGCCGCGACAAAGAGAGGAACGGTTCCACGTCCACCTCATCCTCGGATATCCTAGGGGTGCTCGATGTACGAGGCCCCCTGGACTTGGCACCCATTCGCGTGTCTTTTGTTTTTTAAGCCGCTACCGCCGAAGGTGTCGGTAGCACCACAGGTGGCACGGGCGGTGCAGCAGACGTGAGTGTTGGATAAAACAAGCATATGTGGTCTGGAAGGACGGAACGGTCAAATGTCAGGATGATATGTCTAGTGGGTACACCCTTATCTCTTCTTATGCTTATGCACCTGACAGCCGTCGCACCTTGACTTTCCAGGCCTTCAAGAAGATCGGCATCTGTCTCGTTTGCTAGGTCACGCCCTGCGAGCTGTTGAGGCTGCTGTGGGGGGTAACCTTGATGTCAAGATCGGACATTCGGGTCGGCTCAGGGCGTTTTGTGGCATGCTGTTGACTGCGTACCTCTACCAAAAGGTCGCCGGTTCTTTGCTTCTTAGCTTTATAGGATTCGCCTATAAAACTGTCCAGAAGCTTCTAAATCAAGAACACGGACTGTGAAGCAATAGGCCTGGCTTGTTCAAGAGATTCAATTACCAAGAAGGGGGGTAGTTATCAGGTTTTGGGATTGTCATGGTCGGAAGGGGTGGAAACGATACTTCAGTGCGGCCCCTTTTAGGGGGCCGATCATTGGGTTTGGGAAATTTAGACAAACCCATACGGCATGCATAGAAGCAAGGAACGGGGGTACTTTCTTCGCTCGGGTTACCCTTATACGGAGAGAGGTCCCGGAGCTCCATGCCTAGTAAACAAACAGGGAGCCCATCCGCCGGAGCTTGACCTGCGCTCCGACGGCCACCGTTTGGGGTTTCTGCCCTTCACATTGCAACTCATAGCCACGGTATATTATAGCGTGAGTACGGGGCTCAGGGTACGCGGTGTCGCCAATAGTGTCACTAAGATTACTCAAGGTGCCCCGTGCGGGGACCTCAAGAGAAGGAAGAACAAGGGGGGAGGGGTATTTTTATTCTACAGAGAAATAGCAGAAAACGTGGAGGAGTTTTAGCATGCGCGAGAGAGTCGCGGATGTTGGGATCAATATAAAAAATCGATACAGGTTAAAGATAGTACAGGCCTATACGCCAACAACCAGCTATGATGGCGAAGCCATAGATAGGTTCTAAGAGGACGTCGAGTCAGCTATGAAGAAGGCAACAACGCAGTTCACGATTGTGATGGGAGGCTTTAACGCAAAGGTCGGTAAGAAATAAATGGGAGCAAGGTCATTGCGAAACTTCGGAATGGGCAATCGCAACAGTCGAGGAGATACACTGGTGGGATTTGCAGAGAGAAATAACCCAGGGTAATGACCACATTCTTCTACAAAATGAGTAGGAAATGGACATAGAAAAGTTCTGATGGTGCAACCAAAAAAGAAATGACTTCATTCCAAGTGACAACCTGGGTATCGTGCGGAGTAAGATTCGGAGCAGCGATCACAGGATGGTAAGCTAAGGCTGATCCTCGGAAGAGAAAGAGCGAAACTCGCGGAAATTAAAAAAAGCGCATGGAATCAGTCAGACCCAGATCGTAGGAATTTAAAATAGCTCTTCAAGACAAATTTTCGCTTTTGAACGAACCGAACGAAGTCAGTGTAGACAGGCTAAAGGACAACAGAACATCGGCACGCACAAGCAGCTCTGGGAGAAGCAACATGTCAGAAGAAACTGGAGAACTAACTCAGAAAGCGAATAAACTAATTGACAATCGTAAGAACATGAAAGTGTCAAGTGTGGTGGATTGATTGAATTGGGTAAGCTGTCAAAACTGGTTAACAGAAACAAAATAAAAGACATTCGTGCATATAAAATGGCGATGACCGAGGAAACGCTGCAAGTAAGGGTAAAGCCTAAAAGTCTAAAAGGGGAAAGGGGAAAGGGAAAGGGGAAAGCCTAAAAGAGATAAAAAGGGAAACGTTACGCGCAGCTTCTACAACACAATTAGGGTAGCCGAAGGAGTTTGCACCAGGCTGGATGGCAGCGACCTAAGACCAGAGGAAATCACTGGGAACACAAGGTCAACTTACGACGTCCCACTGGTAACTAAAGAGGGAGTTGGAAAGGCCCTCAAAGGCATCAAAGTAGGAAAAGCTGGCTGCAGGTGACGACGGCATAACCGCAGATCTTTTGAAGGAGGGTGGAGATATTGTACTGGCAATGTTTGCAGTACTATTTTTGGGAATGCTTTAAGACTCAAAAAGCGCATATAGCCTGGAAAAACGCCAACATTGTTCTGATTCATAAGAATGGCGATCCCAGTGATCTCAAATATTTCACGCCCACCAGCCTACTCTTAGTTGTTCACAGATGTTAGCCGAGGTTATAGTTTGCCGCATATCTGAGAGTCTGGATTCCCATCATCCCAGGGAGCAGGCTCGGTTTAGGAAAGGATACTGAACCATTAATAAAATTCATGTCTTCAACCAAGTGATAGAAAAATACGCAGAGTACACTAAACTCCTTTTTATGGGCATTTATAGATTATGCGAAAGCGGTCCATTCCGTACTCACTGAAGCAGTTTTAGAATCACTAAAATACCAGGGAATGCAGATAACCTGCATAAGTCTTCTGGAAATATATAAGGGATGCACGGGCAGGATAACCCTCTAAGAGCGAAGCGATAAATTTCCGATCTGAAGGGGAGTAAGACAGGTAGATAACATCTCTCGAAACCTATTGATATCATGTCTGGAGGCTGTATTTGGGAAGCTTTAATGGGAAAAACATAATATTTATGATAAACGGGGAATATTTAGGCCATTTGAGGTTTGCGGACGACAATGTCTTGCTGAGTGAGACTGCAGAACACATTGAAACGATGCTTGAGGAACTGCGATCCGAAAGCATGGCCGTCGGACTAAAAATAACTATGAATAAATCTAAAGTAAGGAAGAATAAGCCCGTAAAAGGTTTCAGATTGTCTGACTTGGGGTATAGACAAAGGATACCCCAAGCTTTATTCTGTGCCTTTCGAGCCCGCCTACAGTCCTCGTTCAACCCCTATGGCTGTGCTCTGAAAGAAGGACGTAAGAATGGGTATTTCTTCGCTGTTGAGTATTTGTGCTGAGATGGGTTGGTTCGCCTCCTGCACACGTAGGTACGCTATGGGCAGAAACGTTGGGATGTTTTTGTTGGCGTATTTAATATTGCTGTGGCTTTCTTAACTTCTTATTGTAAGATAAACTGTTTGGGAAATAATAGATATAGGGTAGTATGGAGGGCAAGCGGTATGGGTTTGTGTTCGCGTCCCATTGAAGAGTTGTCGACAGATCTTTAGAGCCAATCGCTAGTTCAAGTTATCAGAACCTTTTGGGTTCTATAATATACTAGGAGCTCTGTCTCCTTATAAAAATACATGCTTCCATTCTATTGAAAAATTGTCAAGAGGTGGCCACTGACATCAGTAGGGCAGGAAGCGCTGTGTGAATGATGGGATAGAGTATGTGAGTGAAATAAATGGTTCTGGTAAGTGATATATCAAAACCACAAACATATCGGTTGATTGCCTATAATCAGGTGGGATAACTGGAACCTATCCGTTTTACGCCACTAAAATATTATGCGAATGGCCAGAGCACTCCGGAAATTTAATAATTTGTTGGGATATTGCAGAGCCATTTTTAGGCGGACAATAAACCTGGAGTTACTATGTAAGTTTTGTAAGCCATTTTTGTGGTTCGCTGTGAAAGGACTACACTCACTGCGGCGCTGAAACCTAGAACTGATTTTGAATAGGCAATTCAAAATTGTCTGAAATACAAACGGCTTCAGCGTGCTTGAGAAGTATTCTGAATGGCCTTATTTTAGGTCAGGTTCTCCCGTTTAAATTCCGAGTAGTTCAAACGAACATCATATCCGATTGTGCCCTTTGTCTTCCAAAAGCATTGTCCGTATATAACAATGCAAGGTTTTTATGGAAAGCTCCGACCAACCCGCTGCTACTAGATTGACGTTTTCGGACACCGCAACGCATAAACATGGCAGGAGAAAAGACTGGTAGCCAACATCCGGCTGGACGTCATTTACAAGTGTTCTACTGTTACAGCAATGTAGGCTGGCTTTGCAGAAGCTTACAATCAACTCTGAACTAAGTTGCCTATTTATGATTTCAAACTAACTATTTCTTTTTTAATAAACCCTTGTTTATGCGCACTGTATCAGTAGCAGTACTGACATGCGGCTTAGAACTTGACAGTGTTATTTTAGAAAGGTTCGTGTGATTCAGATTGACATAGGTGGTCAGAACCGGGGTTCCGTGTATTTTGTACCCTCTGAAACAATGTAAGCTCAGTAACAAATTTATGTTCGTTGGAGGGCGGCAAAAAAAGGACTGACTACGAGTGTAGCTTACCTTTACGAAAAATAAACGTGTGCTTTACTGTAAAGTTACGCTGGATTTAAGCGTGACCCAATTGCCGGAGCTGCACGGGCAGGCGAAATAAACTGCATTGTATTTCAACCAAAAAACGCCATGAAAGTATTTCTTCTTCTGTGCTTGTTCAAATATCGCAGAAGCTATACAGTTGCGGCATCAAAAAATAGCCTGTGTTTTGTCCCCGCCTTTTATCTATTCCCATGTCTCACTACAACAAGTGTGTCACAATTTATCTTTTTGAAAACAAGTAAACGATTATTGCGTCTTGAAGATACTTTGCCAAAGATAATAATAATCAATCAATCATTTATTTAACGTGCCCAGGAACAACCGAGCGGTCTTGATGCTGGCGCACAAACAAAAAAGAAACAAAAAAAACTGAATAACACAATAGAATGAGATGACAATGTTCAGAAGAAAACTATAAGAGATAAGCTATAAGAGATAAAACTATAAGCTAATGACAATGACAAAAATTCAGATAATATATATATATATATATATATATATATATATATATATATATATATATATATATATATATATATACAACAATGCACCAGAAAAACTAAAAGAAAAGAATGGAAAAAATTGCACATGTGATGTTATCTGTTATCTTATAACGGTGCAAACCTTGGAGAAAAACGATAGGTGTGACCCATCAAAGACATCAAGGTTAAAAAAATAAAAATTATAAAGACTTTGTATCCTGTTGAGGGTTGAGTGGTGAGAGAGGCGGGTAGTTACAAGAAACGGCCTGCTCTCTCTTGTTAGCTTCAGCGGAATCCGAAAATTACTACTATAGAGCAGTATAGGACAGGATATAGTACCGTGAACGAGCTTGAAAAGAAAGATGAGATCAGCGCGATTTCGCCGGCAGCGAAGTGAAGGCAGTGAGAATAGTTCAACGATGTTAGAACACGAGCCAGAGTCATTTTTAGCGAAGCGATGGTTGTATACGCTTAGAATTTTTTTTCTGGACACGCTCAATTACGTTACTTAAGGAATTAGAGATGCCATTCCAGATCACTGATGCATACTCAAGTTGGGGAAGACATATTGCGGCGTACAATTTGCGGAGGGGCATAGGAGAATTGAATTCTCTCGATATTCTACAAACACAGCCGAGAGAACGAAGACCTCGCATAGCAGCCAGCTTACTATGAGCTGAAAAATGCAAGGTGCTATCAAAGAGAACGCCGAGACCATTGAACTCACAAACCCTACATAAAGACACAGAATTGACAGAGTATAAAAAAGACACGCTCGATGATTTGCGAGTGAAACTCATGACTTTGGTCTTTGAAATATTGAGAGAAAGGTTATTGTTTTTGCACCATTCTGAAAAAAAACACAAATCAGACTTTAACAAGTGACAGTCGTTAAATGAATGAATTTCCCGAAATATCTTTACATAATCCGCATACAAAAGGAAAGAAGAATTGCGAATGGCAGAAGAAACGTCATTAACATACATTAAAAAGAGGAGTGGGCCTAAAACCGAACCCTGGGGCCGAATTCTCTAAAACGACGGGGCGTCGCTTTGAAGCGACGGCTTAGCGCCATTGAAATGCATCTGTTGTGGGGTCGGGGCCGTCGCTTTGCGGTGCTCCTCATGAGGGGTGATCCTGAGAAAAGCACTCTGGCAAGGGCGCGAAGTGACAAGCGAAACGACGGGGGGCAGTGGGTGTCGCTTCGCGCCCTTGCCACACTGCTTTTCTCAGGACACCCCTCATGAGGAGCACCGCAAAGCGACGGCCCCGACCCCACAACACATGCATTTCAATGGCGCTAACCCGTCGCTTCAAAGGTACGCCCCGTCGTTTTAGAGAATTCGGCCCCTGAGGTACACCACTGGTCACTTTGTAAAAGGAGGACGTTTGGTCATTGACGACAACATAACATGACCTGTCACGAAGATAGCTGTGCAATAGATTCACAACAGCGGTGTCAACATCAAAGTGAGCACGTTTAACCATAAGCATTGAGTGACTGACTACATCAAACGCTTTGCTGAGGTCACAGTAAATGTTGTCTACCTGTCCTCTCTGGAATACAGGTGTAGATATTTGCGTCATAAAACTGGCAAGATTAGTGACGGTTGAGCGGCCAGGGACAAACCCATGTTGATTATAAATCAATGAGTTTTTCACATTAAAAGACAGTATGTGGTGAAGGGCCAGCTCAAAAATCTCTGACATGGCACAGAGAAGAGAAATCGGTCGATAATTTGAGACATCAGTTTTAGAGCCAGACTTAAATACTGGAAAAACACGAGCAATTTTCCACATGCTAGGAAATGTGGAAGTAATCAGACAGTTATTGAATATGCTAGTCAGTACTGGGACCAATATACTGCTATAAGCTTTTAGTATGGCTGAGGGAATACCACCTGGACCACATGATAATGATGGTTTCAAGCGCTTAACGCATTCGCTGATGAGATTTTCATCTAGCGACAGAGCATTGGGTGTGTTGATTTCCGAATGTTGTTCGATAGTAGTGCTAGAGTCAGAGGCTTTATAAACGGAAGAGAACTGCGTGGCAAAACAGTCAGCGACGGCTTGTAGTTCTGTTCAATTGGAGTCCAGTAGTATTAAAGGCTCTTCACTTTTGTTAGACCGTTTGCGTACATACTTCCAGAACTCAGCCGGCCTGTCAGAGGCGCTTTTTTCTAAGTGTGCAATATATGAATTGTGATCCCGTTTATATAGGCGTTTACAGAGAGTTCGAAAACATCGGAAATCTTCCTTGCGCTCCAGAGATGGAGTGCTTTTAAGCTTTCTGTGTGCGCCATTTTTATGCTTTAGAGCACCTATAAGTTCAGACGAGAACCAGGGGGGATATTTCTGGAGTTTAGGAGTATACGCCTCGAGCTTTGCGATCGCTGCGCCGCCTGCCGCCGCTTCTCCGCGGCGTTGACGGGATTTGCGCTGCGTGACTGATAGGGCCTCGTGCAGTGTTTTGGTTCTATTTCGCTTCTTTTCGCCTTTCCGCGCCCTAAAAAAACTTGTTATGGTGACGAGTATAGGCAAAGAGTACGTTTAGGTCACTTAAAAAGCAGCTGCGTCTTCGTAGAGTACGCGATCGCCTGCAAGAGCTACCCGGGGACGCGGTTCTGCGCGCTTCGTCGCCGCTCTTCCGGGCGTCGGCGACGGCAGCAACATATCACCCATGTCACCTCCAAAACATCAGGCACAAATGAATTCTACTGACGCCTCTTTTAGATCTGATACTGGCACAATGAGAGGTTGGCCTCATTTTGCAGCGTGGACAACGAATGCGGCTTTGTTTCGCATATATACGCCGCAGAAAAATGTTTCGGGGATGTGATTACCCAATCCCGGACAATAACTTATGCCTTTTATAAGAATATAAACCATGCGAAAATGTAAAGTATATTCCAAGCCTGTGCGTCGTTAAATATGTGCCCACACACGCCATATAGCAAGAACCAAGGAAATGAAACCACAGAAAAATAAATGCTGTGCCAATGCGGAATTGAGAAACATAATAGCTGTAACGGAAATGAAAAAAAAAAAAACAGTGCAGCTTCTGGCATGATAAAGACGTTCGTCTAAACGTAAGTCAGGTAGGTTTCACTAGACTAACTATACGCGAAATGCACTGCTATTTCGCGAGAAATCGGTGGGAGGGGGGGGGGGGGGAGGGGGACGCCGTGTACAAATGCGGAGCGGAATCAAGCAATGAACGTTTTAGTAATCCCACACATAAATCTCGCGTTCACTTTCCTTTTGTTTTTCTACTTCAACGAAGAGCTGATCGTACGGCGGACGCATTTTTGGAAGTATACAGGGTCGGCTGTTCAACAAGCGATGAAATGTGTCGTTGGAAGAGTGTGGTATGTGATAAGGCCCTCTGATTTCAGTTTCTGGTTTATTCTGCAGGCTCCCTGTGCCATATGACGATATTTCGAAGAAGCATTTAGTCGCGGACGCGGATTATATTGTAAGCCCGTCTCCGCGCTGCTCGCAGAGGATATATGTAGCAGAGAAGGTCTGCGGGCGCGCACCTCACGACAAGACGACTCTGTCGTGTGCTAATCCCCGAGTACAATTATGCATTGTCCATCGTACTTTTGTTGAATATTCCCGAAATTAACACAGACTGGCTTGTAAATAGTGGTGATCAATATCTGAGGTATAATACTGGCAAACGTAACTGGTGTGCTGTCAGGTACGAGTGCTCCGCTGATTATGTAAGCGCACAAAACCGATTTAAATCGTAGTGTATAGCCGTATCATGAACATCTGAGGAACCGGTGGTTACGGAGACACGGCTAGTAAATTCAGGTCAGTGTAACTACAATCGGCTCCATCATACGCCGGTTCCGCGACGCTGGCCTGTGACACACACCTGGCGCTTATACAGACCGAAAATACCACGCTAAGATCGCGTCGGAAACATTTACACTCTCGTAAACACACCCAATTTGCGAACAGAGTGACTGCTCCACACAAACATGAATTTCAAACGCTCGCAAACGGTAAATCTCAGTCGTGAACGTGCCGCAAAAGCAGCGGCGGCACTGGGGAGCGGGGCGCGGACTCCCGCGCCTGCTTTCGAAACGCGCCGCTAGGGGGATTTCAGTGGCGCCCCTACAGGCCGCGCTCGAGGCGTATATTGTGGAATATATTTGCGCATACTGCTTAAGATAAGTTCCGTAAGCTGATCTACTTGGTCATCAACATTGGTTTTTTCAGTTACCATAGACCAGTCAATGGAGGATAAGTCACGGTGTAAGCCGACGTAGTCACCTCTTTTGAAAGCAAATCTGGGTGATTTGTTGATGTTATTTTGAAAGCTCTGTTTTCCCTGACAGAGAGAGTGTTAGTTTAAGTGGTGGGTGAAATTTATCGGGACGAACAAGAAAAACGTCACAGAGTGACACTTCAATAGGCTGATTGTTCGAAATACACAGATCTAATATGTTACCGCAGGGATTGGCAATAGAATTATGTTGTTGAAGGGAATTAAAATCAAGAAAATCTAATAGTAGGGCGCACTTATTCTCTATGTATTGATGGTAATGAGAATATTTAAGTGTTCTCCAGTCGATACCAGGGGTATTAAAATCACCAATAACAACAATCCTGTGCTTCATATGTGAAGCTATGACATTTTCAATGGAAGAGATGATGTCATTAAAAGAGATTGGGTTAATGCTAGGCGGCACATAGAAGGACCCAATCAACAATTTTTCGCAACGATCAAGGCTAATTTCGACCCATATTGATTCAGGAACAGTTTCAATGTCACTTCGGCGAATAGATCTCAGAGAATTATTTACAGCCATAAGTACGCCACCACCTTTTTGTTTGGTTGCACTAAAGTCACGATCACTGCGGAAGGTGTTGTAACTTGATGGAAAATAGTCTGATGTGGGAATCTCATTGCACAGCCAAGTTTCGGTAATCACAATGACAGGAAACGAAGACGAAATAACATTAGCAAAGAATTCAGTTGGCTTAGTTCGTAGACCACGAGCGTTGTGGTAAAAGATGTCCAAATTACACACCTTCACTGTCAATTACAGACTCTGAAGGATGGAGCATATCATCATGTAGAATCCCACGGAATGGCTTGAAAATGCAGCCACGCGGCCACATTGAGGGGTCGTTCAGGCGCTTCATGTTTTCTTCGTCAACCATGACGTAGAACGAGGAGTACGACAGATATTTTGTTTTCAGCCGCCGGCAGGAAAGGGGACAAATATTTTGAGATTCAATGTGCTTCTTGAGGTCAGCAGTGGCAGTGTCAGGGCTCAACATTGAAACAAATAGTGCCCTTTGACGCTGCGGCCGCTCAACCACCGACAATGCACACGACTCCATGGCTCCAAGGAATGCAGGCCTGTTTCCCTTCTTTGTATTCTTTTCACCCTTTGTGGCAATTGTTGTCAAAGGGGGTCGGGCAGGATCGTCAACGCGTTAATCCGAAGGGGATTGACGAGCTGGCGGCGTAGGGCAAACAGGACTGGTCTCGGTGTCTCGAGGCGTGTCGGAGGGTGAGGGGTTGTCGGAGGTTGATAATAACAATAATCAATCAATCAATCAATCAATCATTTATTTAACGTGCCCAGGAACAACCGAGAGGTCTTGATGCTGGCGCACAAAAGAAACGAAACAAAAAAACTAAGAATAACACAATAGAACAAGATGACTGTTCAGAAGAAAACTATAAGAGACACAATGAGTACAGAAATATTAGGACGACAGGACAAAAGCAAATTAACACAGTATTAGAAATAGCTAATAATAATAATAATAATAATAATAATATTAATAATCTTTATTGTCATTCTCATAAGGAAATACATCATGTTCGGGCCCGTCAAAGCCAAACGGAGGCATCAGTTAATCGACAGGCGGTGAAATAATGGTCTGCTAACCATTGTGTAATTACGCAAGAATCTATGTTGTGGTTTGGAGCCCGAACGTTTATATGATCTAGGCAGGAGCTGCCTAGCCTACCGTTTAGTGTGCTTTCACGTGTAGGGGCGTTTATGGCGCAATCAAGGCCGTAAGATTAAAGGACAGATAAGTAGTCTGACGTTGTTTTGTTTGTGGACGATAAAATATCGAAGTTTATGTCACCTGCCATAATAAATTGTTCTTCTGAGCTGTGGCGCCGTAGAGCATCTTCTAACTCAAGCACGAAGCGGCTTTTACTGTTGCACCGGGGGCGGTATATGGGCAGCAGTCTTAAGGAGCTATGCAAGTAGCCCAGTTTTAGTGATAAACATTCTGCGTGTGTGAAAGTGCTTTCCAAACGCGTCCCTTCGTGCTTATCAATCCCAAAAACGGCAATGCCGCCTCCGCCCCTTCTAGGCAGCGTCATAGCGTAGCAGTGATAACCTTGCGGGGCAACGCAAGCCAACCAAGTCTCTGGCACATTTATCTCTGTTAGAATGAATGCATCAACAAAACCCTTCGTTGATTCCGCTACCAATTTAAATTCGTCCCAATATTTATGGAGGCTTCGAATGTTAAGGTTCACAAATTTGAAACTGTTTCCGTGGTTTGGCCCTAAATTGACCTTGAAACTTTCAAAGTTGCACAGTAAGGTCTCGGAAGAAGTTTTCATTTCTAGCTTTCTAGACGTTTACTTCGGCGTTTTCCGAGTCAGGAGTACGGCTTCCACCCATAGTTATTTTACGACTTCCACCCCTAGCATCACTGTTCACGCGGATAAGCGGCACGCGTCTTCGAACTTCTTAACAAAAATTTTTCCGCCTTTAACCCAGGCAACCTTGTAGCCATTTGTCTTTGCAGCGACTCTCGCAAGCCAAAACAGCCTTCGATTTGCTCGCGTGAGGTTTTCGTTTAAGAAAAGCTTTGGAATGGTGTCCGAGTCATGTAGCTGGCGAAGCTTTCCGCGCAAACCGAACCACGTTTCCTTGATGGCTAAAGACGCAAAGCGTACCAGAACCGCGGGAATCGCACCCTGTTTTGCCGGAAGCCGATGGATTGCAACTATGTCCTCTGATGAAAATTTCGGGACCTCAAGCAACTCCGCAAGTTTTTCGATCCATTCAAACAAGTTTTCATTTTGAGCCAATTTGAGACCGTTAATTTCCATATTCGCCCTCCTACTATTGCTCCGCGTCGTTTTGTTCGCGCAAAAGTTGTTCTATCTGATGCGATTGCGTCTGCAAAATTTTTCTCAGAGACTTCATTTCAACTTCTTGCGTGGCCACCTTTTCTTGAGCTGACTTCAGCTCATCCATTACACTATCATACCTTTTTGACACAAAAGACACAGATGCCTCCATCTCACGAACAGTTGTTGCCAAATTGGATACTTATGTCTTCAGCAAAAGAAGCGCATCTAGCTTAATGTGAAGGCCCTTCACTTCTTCCATCAAGCCTGACAGCACTTCACCACTATCGGTGGCAGTACCTGCTCCCTGCGCACCACACCAGAGCCGCCCCGTTTCTTTGCCGTACGGCAGGTTTTACAGACCCAGTTATCACGCTTCGTTTGACCCATAGTTGTGAAAGTATTGGCAGCTATGCCTGAACAGTTCTGCCCGATATGATAGGAGAGATTACATTCGGCACAAGTCATAAGGCGGCCATCTGAAGGCAAATCATCCATACATGCAATGCACTTGTTGTCGTCACCCGCCATGATCAACAGCAAAGGTCAAACAATTGGCACTCAAGCAAATTGCAGTCAGCGGCAAGTGACAATACCTCATAAAACACAGTGGATTACTGACTGTACCTGTCAAAAACAGAGTGTGAGTGTCCGGCCGTTGCTTTCACCGCCGACTGCAGAGCGTTCCGGGAAAGTGGGCGGTTTATCTAGGCACGCCGACGAGCCGAAGGCCCGCAGTTGCCAGATTCTCCGCCGAGCTCAGGCCATACTCAGCCGCACAAGGCAGCTGGGAAGCGATGGCCTGGTAGCGTTTATCTCCGGGTCCGCAACACTTGGCAGCAGGAAACAGCAACCGAAGGGATCCACTTCAATCACTGACGTCGGTGCAACCAGTCCATGACCCCCGAAGAAGCCTGTCAAAACAGAGTGTGAGTGTCCGGCCATTGCTTTCGCCGCCGACTGCCGCCGAATAATAATAGTAATAATAATAATAATAATAATAATAATAATGCTATAATAATAACAATATTCTAACAAATTATTTCACTTCGTTCGGAGAAAAGTTTGCCGATTAAAGCATGTTTTCTAGCGTTAGTCATACACTTCGTTCAGCGTTTCATCCAGACATTTGTTATTGTCATGATCGGTGAGACGTTTTCGACAAATTAGATCAGAACAACAACAAGTCAACCTACTAAACGGGGTGACGTCCCGAGGTGTAGAAATTACGCTGCATTGACCTAAGTGGCCACTTGAACTGAAACGTTTGAAGTTTAAAAAGTGTAATTCAAGGGCTTCATCTCTGGAGGTTAATGCAAAATTCTCGCGACGCCTATGGCACTCGGGAACCAAAAACGGGATACACGGGCATTTACACGACGTCGCTGGGCCAGAGCTGCGAAATGAGTTTTAGGTATATTGAAAAGTTAGGAAAATAAGCCTTCAAATAAAACTCCGCTCTCCTGACGTCTTTGAACACTTGTCTTTGAACTGACGTCTTTGAACTGACGTCTTTGAACGTTAACCGCTGACTAAATAAATTCTCCAGCTCGTAAGAATGTTACCCCCAAGTGGACTAACGCTGGACTAAGCGTTTCCATTCTAACCACGGCGTCTGGAACCACCGATTGTGTTTGGCAAATCCCAATAACATTTAATGTTTCTGCACGTGAGTCAATGTAGGTGAGATCTTATGGATCCCTTCTGGTTTACCCTAATGTAGAAACATTCAAGAGCTCTATAAATAACTGCATTTAGGTTTGTTACGTGTAGCATGCATATTATTGCATCTTGTCGGCCTTTAATTGGTCGGTGAGGGTCGCATTGAGAGTGCCATTGAATCTTCTTGGTTAGGTAAATTGTTTGTTTTTCGACGGCTCATTTTGACTAAAGGATTGTTGAACGAGCGATTTCAATTATTCGAAACACTTTATTTAGGCGCGCCGGCTTCGTCTTGAAATACGTTTGTTTTCCCACAGTCCTAGACCGAATGGGTAATATAACAAAGAATATGTAAATCCTAAGCATTTTGATTTCAGCTCGACGACAAAACCGACTGAGCGATAAGCATACTTCGTGTTTCACACATTCGCGGCCAAGACACTGCTGCTGCGACAACAATAACTCCCCGCATCGAGATTAAAACATGGGGGTGTCACGCTTGAATCCTGGAATTCGTAGCAACCGTACAATTGCAACGCTATACCCATAGCCAATATGATGGCTCAATTGCTCGCACTCTGTTCAACTTAGATGGTGGGGAATACAACGGAGCGGGCCTAGTCAGGTGAGACAGCTTGCCACCATTTTTAGCAGATCCCCCAGCAGGTAGTTACTAGGTAACAGAAGGTCGCAATCGGTCGCTGTGCATGCCACTCGTGATTCGATGACCTTGTGCGCCGCTGGTTCAGTCGTTAAAACGATCACAAGGGCGATAAAACGATCACAACTCTATAACAAACAGTGCGCTGTCAACATGTCGAGCTGCAGCGATACAGTTGTCTGCAAAATAAAGAGCTTAGGATGAAGCACAATGTGAAGCGGCTTCTGCCGACGAAGACCAAAACGAACCAGGAACAATTGTGTTCTGACGCAGCCAGGCAGTGAAATTGCCGGCAAAACCGCGAAGCGTGGGGAAAGGCAACAAATACCAGCGTGTAATATCAAACACCATGGCCGTAGACCTCACCTGGAATATATTGAAGCTGAACTCATACAACCAGTCAATTTCGGTCGCCACTGAGAAAAAAGCCCGATTGGATTGTAAACAAGTTAAGGCTACATGTTTTACCTATAAGCTCTGTACGCCCGTACAGCAGCTTCCAGTGTAAGGTTAATTTGGCTCATTCTGTGCAGTCTACATCAAATCTATGCGCTTACGTTAAGTGTAGTGCAGGTCCTATCTGAAAAAGCTACAGGCTATGAATAATGCCGACAAGAAACGTTATATTACTGGCAATAATTTCAGCAAACACCTATCCTAAGCACACACACACACACACGCACGCACGCACGCACGCACGCACGCACGCACGCACACGCACACGCGCACACACGCGCGCACACACACACACACACACACACACACACACACACACACACACACACACACACACACACACACACACACACACACACACACACACACACACACACACACACACACACACACACACACACACACACACACACACACACACACACACACACACACACACACACACACACACACACACACACACACACACACACACACACACACACACACACACACACACACACACACACACACACACACACACACACACACACACACACACACACACACACACACACACACACACACACACACACACACACACACACACACACACACACACACACACACACACACACACACACACACACACACACACACACACACACACACACACACACACACACACACACACACACACACACACACACACACACACACACACACACACACACACACACACACACACACACACACACACACACACACACACACACACACACACACACACACACACACACACACACACACACACACACACACACACACACACACACACACACACACACACACACACACACACACACACACACACACACACACACACACACACACACACACACACACACACACACACACACACACACACACACACACACACACACACACACACACACACACACACACACACACACACACACACACACACACACACACACACACACACACACACACACACACACACACACACACACACACACACACACACACACACACACACACACACACACACACACACACACACACACACACACACACACACACACACACACACACACACACACACACACACACACACACACACACACACACACACACACACACACACACACACACACACACACACACACACACACACACACACACACACACACACACACACACACACACACACACACACACACACACACACACACACACACACACACACACACACACACACACACACACACACACACACACACACACACACACACACACACACACACACACACACACACACACACACACACACACTTCTCGCACGAGGACAGCGCTGTTAACGGCGAAAATAACACGAACAACATGGCAGTATCAACCTTCACGCAGATTGGAATAATTCTACCGTCGGTATTTGTGAATCCATGCCAGTTGAAATTTTCGCTTCTGCTTTGTGTTCTAACGGAGTCCATCTCGGAGTTTCTATTAGGACTGCGGGCGGACACAATAAGCTGGTGCTTTGTTACTGGTTGACATATCGGTACAGCCCGAATGTCCAGCCTGCTGTAATGAGTTCTTCCTTGGTGTTGCGAAACAGTTACATTATTTTCTGTCAAGTTTTCAATGCTACATGCATAAACGCCCTCACTCTTCCCGAAGGAATGTACACTATCCAGTAACTTTTCTGGAGTGGCCATCCCCTTTAGGTGTACGTACCACTCCTGGATAAGGTAGAGAAAGTCACTGCAAAGTTCAATATTCAATGCCATGCCGAACTTTAAATTTAGCAAGAAAAAATAACGCAAACACGGCGGTGTCTTACCATACCCTCGAGGCTAGGCATGTTCTGTGCAAGTTGAGTAAAACCTTGCCTTGCTGTGTTTAGAATTTTGTCGTGAAATCCGAGGAAGGGCGTACAATGCTGACCTACTATTTCGGGATCAAACGTTAGGCAACCCATACTTTTTAGCGCACACGTGCGCAGTCTTTGTTCTGCCGAGTTCAAACTGCCGGTTTCAAAGCTAAACAATAAAAAAGCCGTTTGCAGTGTATGAGCTGGGGAATGTATAGGGCGCATAGAAATTTTGTGCGTTTCGTTTGTGACACGGGAAATGAAAATTATGTTGGGAAGCTGCTTGGTCCACCAGAAAACAGGGAGTATTGCACAGTTGTACAGACCCAGCATGGCCTTCGGGCGTGAGACGATGGTAAAAATGAGTCAGCATTTTGTTCCTCGCCCTCCACCAAAAAACAATTGTGCTTAATGGCATTCCCCGGGCTACAGACTACCGTGTTTCAGCATGAAACGGACAGTAATGGTACAGTTAAAGTACTCGCTACAGTGATGTTCAAGCTGAAGCATTATTTCAGGCTACGACATAATTTGCAAAACATTGCAAAGTTGCTTACAGTGATAATTCCTCGGTCATTTTGGTTACCTAAGTAATGCTATAGACTTTTCTAAATTTTTTCCATGCAACAGAGAAAGCATCTTAGAATGTATCAGTAACAGTTGTGGATCCATGCAGAAACATCGGCGCACACCCGGGTGTGTGTGTGGGGGGGGGGGGGAAGAAAGGGGGGAGAAGAAGATGTGCTGGTGCTCTTGAGAGGGCCTGAGGTCTGTAGCGTGTTTTTTTAATTACGACATTCGTTTGTCCTGTCAGACTCATTGAGCGCTGAAAGACCAATACTCTAGTGCCCACAAAAGTTCGAAGGTCCGGAAGTGTTAAAGATAAAATGTGCCAGAAAGGCGCGTTCGTTTCTTTGGTCCCAGTGTAAAGGTCTCACTCGCGCGCGCTGCTATGATAATTTTAAAATTAAGTTTAACAATAGATGTACGCGTTGGTATAACACGCGGTAAGAAAATCCCAATAGCAGGCACAGCATGCGACAACGGGTATACCTCACATAGAGTAAAGTGCCCGTAAAATCGAACTACCACAACTGAAGCGAGAACAAATATATTTTTAATTCTTCATGTAGTGATACTAACGCTGTCCTGATAAACTCTGAATAAACCTCTCCAAATTCATGTGTCACAAAATATTTAGGTATTTATATGAGTTAAATTTATGTTTTCCCTTATTAAAAGTTACCTAGCCGCTTCATTGTGGGCGCTTTCTTTTTCAACAACCAATTCAGACACAAATGTTGCCTTCGAAAGGAAACTATACAATTTTTCTGGCTGGCAGACACAAAGGTGCTGTGACATTGCGTAAATATTGGGAAGTGATTATACAAACATCAAATATTTTAGTTAATTTACACCGCTCATCTTACGGCAAAAGCAACCTCCATCGTCACAAGACACCAGTGATTATGCAATGATAAATCAGTGGAAGAAAATTATTTACAATTTCAGGACTCTTGTGTGTTGCCACTACGAGCGTGAGCTTCCCAAAGCCAGGGGCGCTTCTGTCGTTGCGGCATATTGCCGTTGTGTTGAGTCAGGCCTCCGAATATACACTGCTATCGTCGGCCGCCGCACAGGAAGAAAGCGGCCGTGGACGCAATGGAGGGGCTTTAGTTTTGGCCGAGCTCGAAGATGGTCATTTTGTCCTTCACCTTCTAGCACAGATACGCCCACCTGATTGTTTTCCTTGGACTTCTGGCAGACCACGGCGAAGTTCCCTTTGATTCCACAAAGGTGGCACCGTGATGACCGTGCGGGGCACCGGGTTCTGGCATGATTTTCATGTCCATAGAACCGGCACCCTGGTAGTCGGCGGTGTTCCCGTTACCATGGCTGTTGCGACTGTCGTTGCTGTACGGCGGTGCGCCCCTCCCGGTTGATGTACGGCCCCCTCGGTGCCCGTTGAATGATGCCCAGTTCGCCAGTCGTTGCCTCGTTGCTGTCGGCACGAAGTTCCAGTTGCTGTCGGTGAACTGTTTCCTTGAAAGTGGCCTTCGCTAGAGCGGTCGCTAACGTGAGAGTGGCATCCATCTGGAGAGCTTATGACAGCTGTGCGTCTCGGAGGCCTACAACAAATCTGTCCCTCATCATACGCTCGCGGAATTCTACAAATTCGCAGCGGTCGGCTAGTTCATGCAGGGGGTGTCACAAACTTGTCCACGCTTTCTCTGGGCTCTTGCTTCCCGCGATAAAAATTTGCGCTTTCATAGACTATGTTCTTGGCGGCCACGAAATGAGCGTCAAACTTTGTCTTCACTACCGCGTAGCTTCGGGACTCTTGCTCCGTCAGGCCGAACGTCTGAAAAATTTTCCGGGCCTGCCTGCCCATGGTGTACAACAGCGTCCTCACCTGGGCTTCCTCTGTTCTGTCGTTGAGCCCCGATGCGTAGCCGTAGTCATCGAAGGACATAATCAATTCTGGCCACTCGAAAGTCCTGTCGAAGTTGAACGGCACAGGCGGTGGCAGGGCGGCCGCTGGTGGGCTGGCTGCCGCTGTCGCGGCCGTTATCGTATGACCGGGTGCAGGGTGAGTGCCGCAATGCCGCTGAGGAAGAGGAAGGTCATCCCACTTCTGACACCATGTCGCGACCGCTCCTTGGGAAGCAGTGATGCGAGCAAAAGGCTGACGCCACTCCGATGTAGCCGCAACCAGGAAACAGCCCGTGGTTTATTTCACCGGAGCGTTTCATACAATTCAGACAGTGACGTCACATCGGCTCGCGTACCCCGGCGCTCAGCCACAACAGAGATAACAGATAACACGACACATGCGGAAGCATGGCATTCAAGCATCGTAGTCGGCCGTCTTCCGTAGACAAGCTCGAACGGCGTCATCTGCGTAGTTCCCTGGATAGCCGTGTTGTGCGCAAACGTGACATACGGGAGCACTTCGTCCTAAGTCTTATGCTCAACGTCGACGTACATAGACAGCATATACGCGATCGTCTTGTTCACACGTTCCGTCAGTCAGTTCGTTTTGGGGTGGTACGCCGTCGTTCTCCGGGGATCCGTGTTGCTGAATCGTAAGATTCCTTGCATAATCTCCGCAGTGAAGGCCGTTCCGGAGTCCGTGATTAGACTTCAGGGGCGCCGTGTCGCAGAACAACTTGGCTTATCAAGAACTTCGCGACTTCTTGTGCAGTCCCCCTGGGAAGAGCGGCGGTGTCTGAGTAGCGCGTCATTTAGTCTGTCGCTACGACAATCCACTTGTGAGCCCGTTCCCGACGTCACGATAAGAAAACAAGGTCCATTCCAATCTTGTGGACGGGTCTCGATGGGACGGCGATCGGCTGCAGAAGTCCGGCGGGTCTCGTCGGCGGCGTTTTTTGTCACTGACAGTCACGGCAGCTCCGGACGTTGTGAGTGACGTCGTATGTAAGGCGGGGCAAGTAGTACTTAGCCTTGATTTTTCCAATTGTGCGAGCTGTGCCGAGATGTCCGGAAGACGGGTTGTAGTGGCACGCTTCAAAATTTCGTCACGAAGGTCTGCCGGAATGACAAGAAGATAATTCGTTCTCGTTCCGAGGCTGAAATTCTTCTTCACAAGGACAGAGTTTTTCAGGCTGAATGATGGTTAGTTGCGTTTGAAGGCCCTCGGCACAAGCGACGTGGCGTCCTTCGAGGTATTCGATATTAACTCGTAACTCGGGGTCGGAACGCTGCCGGGCGGTTAGGTCGTTCTCTATCAAGATTCCGAAGAACGCGCTGTCTTCATCGAAGTCATGTGGCGGTGGGTCGACGGGGGCGCAGGAGAGGCAGATGGCTTCGGTGTGTTTCCTGCGTATTTATGGACGATTGTAACATCAAAGACTTGCAGGCGCAAGCACCAGCGCCCAAGAAGGCCAGAGGGGTCCCTCAATTTGCCGAGCCCAACCACACCTCTAGGATGGCGTCGACGGCAGGAATAGCATCTTTACAGTAGACGGTGATCATGAAGCTTGCGCGGGGTGGCAGGGTGACATGATCATCGGCGATCCTTACAGCAGCACAGTGTTGGGGGTTCGGTTCCGGCGTCATGGAGTGATCTGAGGAAAAAGTTATAAACTTGGTCTGTAGATAAATTATTGCACCGCTGCCCATAAAAAAGTCCATTCCGATAATGAAGCCATTGGAGCAGTTAGGCAAAATGACGAACGTGGCAGGGTACGTAGTGCCGTCTATGGTGACGCGTGATGTGCACGTCGTCACAGCATTGAATGGTCCAGCATACACGTTGGGGCGAACTTTTGAAAGCCCTGATAATAGCAAGGCACTCTGTCTCTGAGGCTGGCTAGTTTTTCTGTTGCTTCGAAGACCACGGCTGGGATTGCCTGTTACTTTTTCGCACCCGCTATGCTTTTGGGTGAGAACAGCACCCAAGCCTGTATCACTGGCGTCCGTGTGCATTTCAGTTACAGCGTTTTCGTCGAAATGAGCGAGCACGGGTGGGTTTTGCAGGCTTTATAGCAGCTGGCAGAATGCTTTTTCTTCGGCGTTTTCCCAGCTGAAAGGGGTGCTACCTTTCGTCAAGCGTGTAAGTGGCTCTGTAATGCGTGCGAAGTTTGCGACGAAGCGCCGGTAGTATGCGCACAGTTCGAGAAACCTTCAGCCGCCTTTCTTGTCTTTCGGTCTTGGGAAGTTTGCTATGGCTGAGGTTTTCGCCGGGTAAGGCAGGACTCCCTCGGCATTGTCGACGTGGCCCAAACATTTGAGCTTCTCCTATGCGAAGCGTCACTTTTCAATCGTCAGCGTTGACCTCGACGTGCGAATGGCCTCAAGTACAGACTCCAAGCTTGTGAGGTGTTCGTCGAAAGTACGGAGGAATTCCACAACGTCGTCGGCGTACACACGGCAGGTGTGCCACTTCAGGCCAGCTATCACAGTGTCCTTGACTCTTGGAAACGTCCCTGCTGTCATGCACAGCCCAAACGGAATAACCTTGAACTCGTAAAGGCCATCCGGGGCTATGAATGCAGTCTTCTCTCGGTCCCTCTCATCCACTTCAATTTTTCAGGAGCCTGGTTTTACATCCATTGATGAGAAATACTTCCCGTGGCAGAGGAGGTCGAGGACGTCGTTGATTTGGGCCAGGGGGTACACGTCCTTTCTGGTGATTTTGTTCAGTCGCCGGTAGTCAACGCAGCACCTTAATATGCTGTCTTTTTTCTTCACGAGTACGATCGGCGCAGCCCAGGGGCTTTTCGATGGCTGTATAATGTCGTCGCTGAGCATGTCGTCGACTTGAGTCCGGATGGCTTTTTGCTCGTGTGAAGACACGCGGTACGGTGACTGTTTGGTAGGGCGAGCTCCATCATTCGGTTCTTCGCTAGAGGTGTCTGACGTAGTTTTGAGCTCCACAAAAAACACTTCCTGTAGCGGCGCAGCAAAGCCAATAATTTGTTCCGTTCTTCTAGCGGTAACGCCGTATTCACGTCGAAGTTATTCGGGAGCTTCAAGGTATCTTCGGGTGCGCGGTCAAAGTCGGCAATCGCGATCACATCACTTGCTTCTTGCGTTTCTTCCAGCAACGCAATTTCAGCGCCCTTGTTTAAATCTGGTACTCCTCGGTGAAATGGTGACCAAAACGTGGGATTGGCGTTGCTTAAAGCGCGCAATGCCTCTTGCGGCCGAGATACCGCAGTTTAGAAGCAACCTTTGATCACTCTCTACGATAGCGTCGATGTCAGAATCAGCATTTTCACAGTAGACTCGATCATCAAGCTTGCGCGGGGTGGCAGGGTGACATGAACATTGGCTATCCTTACAGCAGCACAGTCTTCGGGTTTCGGTTTCGGCGTCACGGAGTGATCTGAGAAAAAAGTTATAAATTTGGTCTGTAGATCAATTATTGCACCATTTCCCATCAAAAAGTCCATTCCAAGAATTACGCCGCGGGAGCAGTTAGGCAAAATGTCGAACGTGCCAGGGTACGTGGTGCCGTCTATGGTGACGCGTGATGTGCACATTCCACTTGGCGTTACGAGGTGGCCTCCTGCTGTGCGTACGTGCGGACCGTCCCAAGACGCGAATGATCCGCTCATTACAGAGTAGTCGGCTCCCGTGTCTATGAGGGCACCTACATAAAAGCCGTCGATGGACAACTGGGCGTTGGACGGCCCCTTCCTCGAGTACCGGCTGCGTCGTGGTGTCGTATCTCGGCTTGTGCTTGTTGACGGTCGCGTACTATGCGCCGTCGACTTCATCGTATTCTCAGCGGCAGGTTCGGTCATGTCGGGTACGCGTCGCGCCGTGTGGTTGTCGTCGTGTTCGGGAGTCTCGTCAGGGTTAGGTCGGGTCGTCGGGATGAGGGCATGTCGTGAATCACTGTCTTCAGCGAGTCGCTGCGTCGTTGGAGGGTTTTCATTTTTCCGCCGTTGTGCAACTTTACCTCCCGAAGTTGCTGCTTCTAGTTTCCCTTAAATTGGCTAGGGGACCTTCCATGTGAGAAGACAGCATTGCTACGGCGGTTCGGCGACTGGTATGGGTAGGGCGACGGCGAACGGTTGAAACGGGCTGGCCCATGGCTGGTTTGAGATAGATACTCGTCGATCTCACGTTGTCGTTGGCGGGGAAAGGGCGAGGTGCGTCGACAGAGAAACCACGCAGTCCGAGTCTCTTGTCGGACTGCGTGGACGATTATCCGGGGTTTGCGTGGACGAGTCGGACGATTATCGGGGGTTTGCCATACGTCCGTCTTCGTCGGCTTCTGGTTTTGGGCTGCAGGGGGTTGTGCGGGCGACAGTGGATGGCGGTTAGGCGGGGATTCTTGATGACGGGTTGGAGCAGGGCGGGGTCGAAGAAGAGCTGCGGAGTAGGTCATAGCTTGTGGTTCGCGGGGTGCTTCCGACGGCGTAGAAGTCCCCAGTGCGTGATGGACTTCTCGGATCACGTCGGTCAGGCAGGCGACTTGGAGTTGCGGCGTGGTTGGAAAAACCTTCCGCATTTCTTCGCGAACGACGGTGACGATTGTTTCCCGTACGTCTTCCGTCGCGAATCCAGGGGCGTTGAAGGGTTCGCCAAAAACGTGTTGAGTGGCCAATCGTGATACCTCGAATACATGTCTAGGGTCCTCTCCATCATCAAAGCCTCGATCACGAACTGAGCGACGGTTTTTGGGGGGTTGCGAATGAGTCCAGCGAAGAGATCTTGTTTAACTCCCCGCATCAGAAAGCGCACCTTCTTCTCTTCTGCCATTTCGGGGTCAGCTCGTCGGAACAGAATCTTCATCTCCTGAACGTACACTACAACACCTTCGTTCGGGCGTATCATTCGCTCCTGGAACAACAGCTCAGCGTTCTTTCCGCACGACAGTTGTGAACGTTTCCTAAAATGGCCCTTTGAGCATGCTCCATGGTGTTAGCGAGCTCTCGATATTTTCAAACCAGACTTGAGCCAAGTCTCCGAGGTAGAAAAACACTTGCTTCAGGGTTTCTTCATAATCCCATCGGGTGAAACTTCGGACGCGCTCCAGTTTCTCCAGCCACTCCTCCGGGTCTTCACCAGGGGATCCGTGGTATGATAAGGGCTCCCGAGGTTACTGCAGAACGACGGGAGGGTTGGATTGGTTGACCATGGTTCTAGTCGCAACGTCTTCCTTCTTCACTTTCTCCGGTAGTAGACCCACCTCGCGTGGGAGGCCTTGTTGTCGGTGGTTGGTACGAGTGGGGCTTGCTTGGTGACTTGCAGAGGGTTATGGGTCCATGTACCCCGCACCTCCACGAGATCTCACGAAGTAAAGACGACGCAGTTGTCTTCAAGGAAAACAAGTTTATTGGAGTGAACTTGTGCTCCCCTAACAACTCAAAGAATACACAGGCGAAGAAGCAGCAGTCAACAAACTGACGTGCGGAGGCGAGCGTCGGCGCGTCGAATACCGCGGCGTCTGCTCTGCAGGCTTTTTATCTTTCGCCGCGAGTGGTTCTCGAATCGTCTGTTTACATCGAGAACATTGTATATGAAAGAATATTATTCTAGGCTAGTGGCGTCAGCGCGAAACCGTCTCCTTATCTGAATGAGATCGCCCGTGCGGCATAAAAATAAAAAATGAAACACGCGCTTCGCTTGGGACACAGATAACACAGCCGGGTGCGGCCGGGCAGTAAAAACAAAACATAAACAAACTGATGCGGGGTTCACGGCGCTATCAAACCTCTCAATTCTTCTAAGTTTACGCGAATACCTGCTATCTATGTTGTGCTAACATCGTCTTTCGTTGTGCTTCCCGCATGATGCTTTCTATGTTCACACAGGCCAGCCTGGGGTATCGCTGCCAGCTGTCAACAATTGACATGCCCAATGGGTGCTCCTAAAACACTCGAAAACGACCAGCCACTCTTCTCCGACTAAGTATATATCAAACTGTGTGTCCATTTAAGTAAAGAAACTTATTCGAAGAACAGTGGGCAGTCGAAGGGGGTGTTCCAGAATCAGCTGCTGGGTGTGTAAATTGTGATGACAGCTCGTAGCAATGTCTGAGGCTGGCCTGTGTGATAGGCGCAAGCACGTCGCGGATGAAACTGAGGAAGTCTTCAGTAAACGTAGATATGTTTTTGCAAGCAATTCTTGAAACTTCTTGAAAACTTCTTGAAGCTGGGTTGAGAAGTAACCTAAATGTCATCAAGAAGTTTCTGAGACATCCGGCAAAAAGCTGTGTAGATGTCTTACAGGCACTGAATTAGCGGCCTATAAGCGTCGCGTTAACACAGCTACGAGACTTCTTCAGGACGGCTTGCATAAATAACTTCTCGGCTGAGACGTCTCGAAGAAGTTTGACGATCGTCTTGTGCATACGACTTGTGTATACGACATTTCCAATATCCCTATCTGCGTTTCATTGGAAGGTGTGCATTCTATAGCAAGGCAAATCGCAAAGGCTAAGGGCAAATGGGCAAAAAAAGACGAAATAACAACGACGGCAGGCCGATGGCGGGTAGGTAGCGGTGACCCATCCGGGCTGCCGCAAGGTCTTGTGAGAAGGGCGATTTTAGGATCAGCCATTGCTTTGCCTGTAGTGACAGTTCGCAACCTGTGGGCAGTAGTTTGTCGTACTTTAATCACGGTACACTGCGCTGTATACGGTTGCTATAACTCGTCAAGAAACACAGCTGGCAGGTGTGAAAATGCCAAGAAGATGCCTAATATTATCTACCGTCAATTCCTACGCCTATTGTTAACCATCGACAATGCAGCAAGACGCATGAAATATCAACAAACCGTCGCGCCGAGTAGTTTCGCCACCTGGATTGCGGGCATATCAACAAAGAAGCTCCGCATTACAAAGTTCAAAGTGAGCATTTCGTCTCTGGGAAGCACATTTCCAGCTTCGGATGTGCCTACGCTTTTTTTCGTGCGCCTGGGAGCGTACCCATTCTGTCTAGTTTCCCATATTTTTGTCTAGGGTGCGTTCTGGCGTGTCTGACAAAAAAGGAAATGAATTATGTTACCGGGCCCTATTTTCCCATCCGTATTTGCGCTTATGATTTTTGCTTTGTGTCATGAATTGTTCATGGCTCCATATAATTGTAACTAGCCACGGCATGCACACAGTCGTGTGATGAGTGATGAATCGCAAATTGATTCGGCAGTGTTGTCGTGACCCGTTATCGTTCCGTTTTATCTTCCTCGGTTTTCGTACGTGGGGACAGTACGAAGCGAGGGCAGCCTGCATACTTCTCAATAAAGCTTCACAAACGGTTGATTGTGGCTTTTACGCACCGAAGCTACCGTAATTACCCGATTCTAACGCGCACTTTTCTTCCGGAAAAACAGGCCAAAAAATGGCATGCGCGTTAGAATCGGATACGAAACCAAAACTGCCGAAACAGCTGAAATTTCGTTTTACCATCGCCATCGCCATCTCAAGATGGCGCCAAAGCTTTTAGCAACAATTTTTCGGATCTAGGCGCCTAGCACGCCTAGGTTTTCTATCAGCGTTCACACAAATCGTCAAATTATTCTATTTGCGCGCTTGATAGCAGCAATGGGAGAAGCGGCAGCGAAGGTGCGCCGCTTCCACGGCTTACGAGCGGCTCCCACGCGTTCACAACGAGCGGTTTGCTGAAGCGTGCGCCTTTGGAGAAGCTGGCGGGATGGGCGTGCGAGGCGTGGGCCACGACCCCATCGACCATGGTTGAACATTCGTTCAGAAGTGTGGCATCGCGAACGCGTTTGATGGTATCGAGGACGAGATGTCGCGATCAGCGAAAGGCGATAAGGAGCTCTCGGAGAGCGACGAGAGTGAGATGCGCGAGATTAATTCAGGAAATAAATCGCCCGTTTCTCTCGCATTCGTTTTTCTTGCTCACAAAGTTCCGTGCGCGTTACAATCGGAGGTGCAAGTTTGTTCATTTTTTTGCCTCGAAAATCGGGTGCGCGTTAGAATCGGGGGCGCGTTAGAATCGGGTAATTACGGTATTTTTGCTCTATGAGGCGTGGTTTTGGAGGGCTCCGGATTACTTTTCACTACCTGGGGACCTTCTTTAACATGCGCCTAAATCTCGACACACGGGAGTTTTTATTTTCCACCTCCATTAGAAAAGCAGGCACCGCGGCCAGGGTCAAATCCGTGTCCTTGGACACAGCAGCACAACGCCATAACCACAGAGCCATCGCAGCGAGTGCTGTTGAAACGAACGTCCTGATGTTCCAAAATGCACTGTGCGGCTCGGCATTAGGTTAACGAAAGGCTTAGACGTCATAAGTATTTCTTATGCTATCGCCTTCCAACTTTTCTTTGTTTACTTCCATTTTGCTAGGAGACCATGCTACATGACAAGCGATACTAACGCAGACTGGGCTCCAAGTCTTAACCTGGGATACAGCATAAAGGCTGTCTCGAATGAAAGGTGAGATGCCATCAATTCTTAGAACGCAAAGCTGACGCATAGCGCCATTGTCTGCGTAGTGATTATGATAATAATAGCAGTTCAGTAGATAATGAGGTACAGAGATGGTGCATCCCGTCAATATTCCCTCTTCCGTTTGCAGTAGCCTATTTACATGAGTTTGTTGCTGGGCTTGTTGGTGCATTTTAAGTTAGGAGTAAACCAGTTGAACGTTAAAACAAAGAACAAAGTGTTGACAAGGAAGTGACAGGGACTCTGCTGGGCTAGTAACAAGGGTTGAACAAATATACGTAACGTGAATCCCATATGAAAACATATAAAACCGCTTGACGACACAGCAACGCGTTTTCAAGCCCGAAAAAGCTATCGCTGAAATAGGTCCTTGTCATGCGCGCTGAAATATGTCTTAGCACATGTCTGCATCAGGTACGTCTTTTCTATATCGGGCAGCAACACCGACGGGCTGCTCGCGCATGCTGTTTGCACCAGGCCGAGGCCTCGTGCGAACACGCCTTTTACGACCCACGGACGAGCCAGGAAAGCTTCAAAGGTGGGGGTGAAGCGCCTCGCAGTTGAGCACCTAGATGACGCGGAGGGCGTTCAGCCACTGCGTTCGCTCCGCGACGTTCCCTCTTCTACGCGATGCTGGCAGGCTTTTCTGCCACATCATACAGCAGACAACATGTCAGAAGTGCGGTATATCCATTCCTGAGACATCAGGAAGGCCCAAGCTAAGATAACGTCAAATTCTACGCATGCCGTTTCACGGAACCAGAACCGAAACTGATTTGAATACCAATCTTGGACATTGTCCAATCACATCGCAACTCGATTATGCGTCACTTCTGTTAGTTGCGGCGGCCGCCGCAAATGTCGCGCGGTGTTTTACTTTTTTCAAACTTTAAAAATTCAATACTTGTTGTTTGGCAGAATCACTTCATTCTCCCTTTAATAGCATTTTCCTTAACTGCACTGCCTTTCTTGGTCACGAAAAACGCCACGAGAACACATGATTCGTGGTGGAGTTCATTCGGGAATTTTGAGCCGGTGGCTAGAGAACGCAAGATTTCGAGCTTGTGGGTGCGTAACCGAACGTGTAAAACAGCGTTAAAACGTGACAACGCGAAGACAGATGCCCTGAAGTGCCGTTCTTTCTCGCTCTCTTGTTTCGACCCATCCTACGCAGTCTCACGCGTTTTAGAATTTCAGCGTCACTACTTCAGAGCGCGGGTGTTTCTATCATACGAAATTATACACGTGGTCACCGCAGGTGAAGAAGGCGACATTGGTAATGCCACTTTAAAACTTCGCTATAAGTACTAACCCATTCGTGCACAATAACGCGGTCGCCAACTTGCTGAGCTGCCGCTCCTGAACAAAGCCACTGGTCACATAACTGTGCACACCTAGAAAATTAGAGGCCTTAAATTGTTTGTGTGTCATAAAACTGTTCCCGTGAACGAGGTAGTCGTTTCCACTGCACGTAGAACATCGGTGCAAAGGGAGGAGTTCCCAAACAGCAAAAGATCAATGCCACTTCACATCGCTGCTTTTTCTTCACAATACGTACCTTTTAGCGCCTGCCCTAGCGTAACTAAATAAAGGTATCGGCACTCTTTTCTCTCATTGTTATGTACCGCCAGGATTTTCATTGGTCGGTCGGCACCACGTGATATTTGTTTACATATGGGCGCGGCCATTTTGTTTCTGGCGCCTCTCCTCTCTCTCTCTCTCTCTCTCTTTCTCTCTCTGCTGCACGGACGCTAGAGCGGCCGGTCACACTCTGCCCGTCACAACTGGCGGCGGTTTCATTGGGAGAGATGACAACACTGCAAGCCAGAAACAAAATGGCCCCCAGACGCTTCCGGGTGCATGAAGTGGCGGTACTTTTAGCGTAGCTTATCTAGTGATGCCAGCCTGCCCCAAATTCAATCATAAAGGCTCAAACGCAATAGGGGCCCATCATTAATACAATACTGTACTGTACAACACAGCATACAATACTGTAATCCGGGCAACCCTAGAATATGCTTCCATAGTACGGCACCCCCACACAGCAATCCTTAACGATACGCTCGAATCTGTTCAAAACAAAGCCGCGCGATTTATTTTGTCATGTTATTCCCGCTATGAAAGTGTGTCATTCATTAAGAAAAATTTAAATCTCCCACCTCTTGCCATGCGCACAAAATATTTCCGCTTATCTTTCTTCCACAAATTATATCACAGTGATTCGCCGTTCCGCCATACGTTCATTCACCCTGCTTTGTACATTTCCGCACGCGTTGACCATGATCATAAAATTGAACCTGTATTTTCTCGCACAAAAAAACACCAATACACACCCCTTGTATTATCGATAACCGAGTGAAATGCTCTGCCTGCCAGCATTGTAACGCATACACAGCAATCATCTTTCCAGTCTGCATTATTTGCGTTCCTTGAATGCGTTGGACACTCTTAGCCATTGCCACTTTTTTGCTGCTGTATAACGTGTCGTGCAGCTTTTTCAATGTGCTCGCCTGTGAAAACCTTGCTGTGTTCTTTTTTGCTTATTTTGGTTGACCATCTCTGTATCCTGCGCATTTTTTCTTGTCTTCTTCTTTTCTTGTAAAAAATTGCTGTTGTCACTGATTACTGTATAAACACCCCTTATGTAATGCCCTAAAGGCCCTAAGATACGTAAATAAATAAATAAAATAATGATCTCACCACTGTCCACTCCAGGCGCAATAACAACACCCACGCCAGTGCCGTAGCAAGAACTGCAAGGTAAATATAACTGGTAGCGAAGCTTCCATAGAAGCCCATACGTTCAGAAAATGGCGGCTCTTAAGCTGCTCATGGGGCTTAGCGCCATCTGTGTGAGGAGGGAACACTTCCGGCGGAACAAAAAATAAACAGGATGTGACGCAAGATCCGGTCAGAAAGTGACGTCATTTTGGTGGCATTAGCGGGAACATTTGACTTCAAATAGTCTTAGCAGGCCTCTGATCGCTGAGGGCTCAAGTCATTGCCATCTGACGCAAGTTGGCGAGCCCTTGGCGTGTATGTTTCAAGTCAACGCCAGCCTATACTCGTGACTAGAGAAACGTACTTTAGCATACTGTCGTATGATTAGCCTCGGTGTTTATAAAAACATCTTGCATCTTCTCTGAACCTTAATTCTGTATTGATGCCTTCCACTGCTGTATAAAAGCAATCAGTTGTTTATTTTGATTGCAGTGGGTGGCAAACGTACCCCCCCCCCCCCCGACATTTGTTTTTTCTGCCTTGGGATACAGAGCACAAAATGACACCATGACACTTTACCACTCTCCCCGGCCCCCCTTTCATATAAAAAAACGTGCCCACTCCTCACCCCGATACCAGTTTCTACCAACGCCACTGCTGGGTTTAATTGCGTCGCACATACGCAGGTTGCGTGCGTGCGTCAAGTATAGATCAAGGTTATATAATGCTTGCTCAGTTTGTGGACTTCTGTTCTAAGAGAAGAAATAACGCATAGTCATGCTATAATCAAGACATTTGAATTTTATTACAGGATAAACATAAAACAAATTTACCACACTGCACAAAATCAGCACGTATACAATAAGTACAAAAAGTTCGTGGGCACTACATGCATTATGACTTTCCTTACGCGCCGAAAAATTGACTTTACCCGTAACACATAGCATTATGAGCAATGAAAGCGTCAGCAGCAGAAATACTTCGAAACAAGAGAAAAGAACTAGGCACTGCATCTTGACGCAGAAAACCGGGCCTCAGGAATGCCGATTCACGAAAGTGCAGCGAGCACACCGCAGCTATCCCGGCGTCTTATCAAGTAGACAAGTGTTTCTACAGACGTTCACTCAGCATTCACGCCTGCAATTTCCTGGTTGCATTATTAGGCAAGTGTCGCAACAGATAAGTAAAAAGAGGAAAAATGGATCAATGCAAACGAAAGCGATGGCAGTATGTAAAAGCACATCGCAGGAAAGATCTGGCAGCAGCGCAGCACGGAGCAGCACAACACAGTACTGCGATGGAAATAATGCTTGCGCATACAATTGCGGAAAGCAACGAGCACTACAAGCATTGTAATGCAATAGAGAAAACACTGAGATAGACAATTAAAGCGACTCGTTTAAATTCGATTGGTACTACGCTGAGAAGTCCTAGAGTAATTGACACCACTTGCTCCGAGCCAGCCTGAGGTGAAATCAAGAGATAACTGTTACATAACAAAGCTTTAGACCCATTTTTTTTTTGAAGCACCACCACTTACCCTTACACAACCCCCGTGCACGTATTACCCGAACTATAGTTTCGCGTTACCTGTGGAAATGAGAGGAAAATGGTGCAGTAAAACGCCAGGTGTACGGGAGTTGCTGTTGCAACCTTGTACGGCACATCGTTTCCATAGGTACCGAGGAAAGCGCTCCGCTCCAACCGTTGGCAGCATCGTCCCGTAGTTTACCGTCCCCGCCGGGCACGGTACTAGACGTGTCCACCGACGATACAACGCACCTCGCAACTCCACGCACAGCAAAAATTAAGTGCACACCAAATTGACATGGAAAAACGAATGCAAATGCGCACCACCAAAACACGCGAGGGGCGTTTCCTAGCAGACGAACTTTAGGAGCGCCTTTCCAAACACTACAAGGACTGCATCACAGAGCAATGACATGTGCCATTCTTCAGAGGGCGCTACAAAAAAGGTTTTTGAGAATGAACAGCATTTTCATAAATTATTTAAACATTGTGCCTAAATAAATGTGATTCAGAAATAAATATTGTTCGTAAAATATTAATGTTGTTTTATTGTTGAACAAAACTTGGTTTTTTATTACTAGTGTTTGTTCCCTCCTCACCTAGTCGCGCTTCAATCGCCACTCCCATAAGCCCCCATGCTGATGTCGCTGGCAATAGGTTCTGAACCGCTTTTTGCCCGAGCCTTCGCTACCATTTATATTTACCTTGAGAACTGTTTTCGGGGGGGGGGGGGGGGGGGGGTGTCACTTCTAAAACAATCTAAAAGGAAAGATAGCCTGCTCGCAAACAACATTTCATTTTCATTTTCTTATCTAATTTCCTTATTTTTGTTTTTGTTTTTATATTAACATACCGATGCCGAGTGTGAACAGAGTGGACGGAGAAAAGCCGAAATGACGAGAGGACAAAGGAGGGAATGCACGCTCAGAAAATTTCGTGGGGTGTTTTGAACCCCCCCCCCCTTTCCCGCCTGGCTACGCCCCTGACTCACGAATTTACACTGCTTGGTTGTTCCGCAAGTGCTGCCAAAGAAATGGCGTCGGCCGCACTGGAGCGTCAATATCCAGGTTGCCAGCATAGCCTCGGGCTCTGGTGACGTCACAGGAATATATATATATATATATATATATATATATATATATATATATATATATATATATATATATATATATATATATATATATATATATATATATTTTATATATAGTACGAATAGCATATTACAATGGAAAATAAAATTTATAACTCACGACCTAATGTGGAGCAAGCCGGTGGAGTGGCGTCGGGTCCGTTGACATGATCTACCGCCTTGTGTTATTTGGGAACCTATAGTTTTCTTCCGGAAGGGACGGGTGGTCGTTCAGCGCTGACTCGTCCTCGCTTGAACCCTCTCTCAAAATCTTGAAGGCGAGCGAATGCACATCGCTCGTTTCATCCGAGCTGGTTGATTCTGCCGTCCGGCTAGCAGGCCGCGATGTTTGAGCTTGTGAAAATGAAATTAAATAGATTCATCGCTTCTTCTGTTCCCATTCGATTTTTAAAATGTCCGAAATCAAGTGCACACTATATTCCCGAGCCTATGTCTAACAAACAAGTATTATTGGTATAACCGATAAGCAAGACTATATTTGAATATACTGAAACTACTGAAATATACCTGCCGAGCAATCAGACGGTGACAGACCCGAAGAACGGGAGCTGTCGTCAGGTAATAGTTGTACATCGACGGCGTTCGTGTTGTCGGTCCGGGATGGACCAATTTTTGCAAAATTCGTACCATCCTTAACTGTTTCAAAATTCCCCTTTTAAAATGACAAAATTGGTCAATGAGATATCAATTATTACAATCATGGGCTGCGCCTTGCTCTGCGCGATGACACTGCACGCCGGATCTTTCAGAAGAAGCATCTGGTAGCGACAAAGAAAAGCGTAGAAGCAAGGAGAAGTGTTGAACGGAGGCCCCACAAACAGAACTCGTGATGAAATACAAAAAAGCTGTGGAATATTATACATTGAGAATCTTCACTTCCAAGGCATGTATGCTTTGGAGCTGGTAAAAGGAAACCACTGATATTTCCTTGGGAGCCGGGCATTGCGTGAGGGCTGGGATCAAATAAAAGAGCCATTAGTCTTTAAACGCTGCTCACACCTAAGAGACGTCGGTATAATCATTGCCAAGTTCGCTTGGGGTAGTTGCACTAACAGTATAGCATGGCTCCTGTTGAAGAAATCTCAGCGTTGACAGAGCTCTCTCCTGTCCCTTTTTCGGTTTCTTTTTCTGTTTAGCACCACTTGTGACCAGTAGGAAGGAAAATATAGCTGCCAAAATATTTTGTCGTATAGAACATGGGTGATCAGTAATTCGCGGGCTACATCAATTTTAATAATGGGAATGTCAATTACATTTGTATCAGCAAATATCGAGCAGCATGTGGCTCTTATAATATGACAGCTAGGAAATATTTGTAATTTGGTAATTCGGTTTCTGTTCCGTTTAAAAATATGAAAAACAGCCTAAAAGCACCGAGACCCCCCAAGTGCTGGCTGTCATAGATGTCGACATGGACACGTTATTTCATGTTTGCGAAAAGAAACTTCCGTAGCGTGACATTGCTCCCCCGTCCCCACCACCCCGATTACAAGGTCGGCAGCTACAGAAGTGTACTACCACATGAATGAACGTATAAAAATACATTAACATAAAAATACTTATGTGAGAAAACACCGGATGTTTCTGTGACAAACCAAAGTGTTAATGTTCTCACACTGGGAAAGAAAAATAATAAGCGGCATGCAACATTGAAGTCATATAATTCAAGCAAAGCTATTCACATCAGAGAAAAACCAAAATTGGCATGCTACGAACACCTATACAACCCTCACATGGGGGATGTATAAATCGGAACAGTGGAAACAAAAAAAAATAAGGAAGCTGGTACAGATAAAAACAAACGCTACATTATTAGCGAGAATGGCGCTCAAGCACTACGATATACATATAAATGAAGCCCATCTTTAAATGTAAGTCGATATTTACCGCTAGTCAATACATCCAAAGATTACGGACAATGCTTTGTTCTGGTTTTTTTCTGGTGGGGCGGAGAGTCCAATAATCAGGTCGTTTCGCGTGTAGGAATGCTCTTTAACGGTTCGGTTGGACACAGTACGAATAGTAAATGTTTGCCTTATTATTTACGCAACACACGCCTTCCATAAACGGTAATTATATTAATTGTTCGTGCTGAATAAACCAAACAATTTGAACAAATATCAAGTTGGCTGGTCTCCTGTAACGTTGGGTATAAATCGAACAGCTTTATTTTGCAACTTAAATTCTTTAGGGATGTTTGTAACCGTTCTTGGGCCCCAAACATGAAAACAATAGTTTACGTATGACACGAACAGCAATAATAAATGAGTAGCTTTGTATTCACACGAAGTAGGCCACTATTTGTGTAAAACAATCCGGTTACTCTCGGCAGTTTGTTGAAAACTTGGTCAACCTGAAAACTCCCAAAGCATGCGTTCGGTAAAAACTACTCCTAAGGTTTTTAAAGCTGGCTAGAGTCTCTGCAGGACGCCCATTCAAAACTAATACTGTTTTTTTATTTACAGGTATACCTCTGCACGAGAAATAACTGCCTTCGATTTTTAGTGTTGTTCAAGAATGCGTTGAAACAAGCCCGTACGGCTAATTTGCCAAGGACCTCATTACCTCGGTGGAGTAATTTCTCGCTAGCCACTTCCGCGATGAACAAACTCGTGTCGTCTGCGTGAATTACGAACTTCACTCACGGGTCTACCGGCCCAATGTCATGATTATAAATACTGAATAAGAACGGTCCTAGAATACTGCCCTGGGGAACACCAAAACATGTTTTCTAGAATATTCCACTTGCAATTGTATTATTGTCACAAAATTGTGAACCATGACTAAAATACGACAGGACCGCGCTCGTCCTGTCTTATTTCTTCTTTGTCCTCGGTCATGAACCAATACCAGCTCGCCCAGCTGTCCATTCTATTGGATGACTAAAATAATATGTAATAAGGTTCAAAGCCACACCTCGAATGCCATAGAATTCCAGTTCATGTGCAAGAATATTACGATCAAGAGTTACGATAAAAAGGCAGCAAAGTCTCCATTTTTTACATGCGTCAATATCAAACCGTCAAAACAAATGCAAAACAAACATCAAGTAAAAATTCTAACGTTTCCGGGTGCCACCAAGCTTTAATTTAATGAGAACTTTATGTCATAGCTTTTGTCTGTGCTTTCTCCGTTCACGTCAATCAAGGTATAAGCACGGGTGCATCTTGTTTCTAAAAGCCTATTATCCCACCGACCTTTACGTAGTAAACTCTGTCTAAAAGTACATGCCAAAGCCGTCAAAAAACACGAAACACGTTACGTTGGCTGTGTAAACAACGTCGTCTGCGAGATTCCGTTGTCGTGTAAACTCTCCTACATAGGTCAAACAGGCCGCCGCCTGAATGAACGTTTGAGGGAGCACGCGAACAAAGTCAAGCCTTCGACAGGCGGCACGTCGTCAGCGCACTGAACCTCCTGCGGCTGCACCCCCAGCTTCCGATAATGTGCCACCCTCACCACTTACCGTGGGCGAAGGGAGAGGAAGATCTTCGAAGCCTTCCAAATCAGCAGGAAAGGGGGCGATTGCGTTAATGAACCATCCGTGTCACTACTAGTTATAAGGAGATCGCATACATAACAAAAATAGACGTCTACAAATTGTCACGCGGCGGATAAAAATGTTGTTGCTTTACTAGCAAGTCTGTTTAAAACATTTTTACGTCAAAAAATTATTTTGCTCTTTCCGTTTTTGTAGCGTAAGCTACACTGGCCGAGGTTGAGCAGTTTTGCGTGGACCCTGAAGGGCCGTGCTGCGCAAGCGCGAGGAGCATTGAATTGGATTGGATTTGAATTGGATAGGATTAAATTGGATTGTACTGAATTGGTTTGGAAAGCTAATCCAATTGGAGTACGGGTGTGCAGAGGATTGGGTCTGCCCATTCGCCGGTCTGCGCATTACAGAGTGACGTCATAGCGGCGGCAGACTCACTCGCGCCGGCGCGTGCCCAGCTGTGCGCCTCCGTTGCGCAGTAGCCAAGTCTGAAGCCGTGCCGGAGGCGCTTGATAGCCGTTTTACATGCCTCCTGAAGAGCCGTGCTGCGCATGCGCGAGGAGAAATGACTGCACTGGAATGGTCTGGATTGAATTGCTGAACCTTAGCTCACGCTACGTATATTTTGGCATAGGCGACCTAAGCCACTGCTAATTTTTTCTTTTATTCCCTTCGCTTTTCCTGTGTATTTTCCGGCGAATTAAAATGCGCACAGTTGTGCGCCAGCGCCTGTGTCGTCTGTTCCTTCCTTAGTCCCGTTTACCGCGCTGTTTTTAAACGCTAATATTACCAACAAGCTCTCCGGTACACCCTCTTAAACAAACGGCCACGCCAAACGTCGTCTCTCAAGTACGTGATAGTTGACGTACACTGAGTACTTTTGGAATGGGTGCCGGTTGAAGGCGTCAAACCTCAATGTGTGACGTTGGGCCTAACGTCACTAACCTCTAAATGCGACGTTAGGCCTACCTAACGTCCTGCGGCTAACAGTCTTACTGCACGCACAGCAACGTCATTCTTATCGCATGTCGAGCCGTCGGTAACGGCTCTCGGCGGTCACCTCAGAACATGACGTCAGGCCTATATATGCCCCGCCTTCGCTCACCAGCGTCACCTCCTCAGCCTGCTGGACATCAACCTTATCGGAGGGGGCCTAACGGAGCAGTCGCCAAGAGTGGCAGGGGAACGTTTTAGATGCGACGCATCTCTTTCACTCGCCTTGTCCCTCCGGCGTCGTACGGTGTAGTCCGCATCCCTCCCCCGTTCTCCTCGCTGCGCCAGCTGCGCGCTAGCGCCGCTTTCACCGCAGCGCCATCTGCATGTTAGCGCTCGCCGGCGCTCGCTCCGCCGCCGTGCCAGCTGTGCGTGGGTGCGGGTTAGCGCGCAGCTTGCGCTCGGTTAACACATGCGCATGCGCTGCTATGCGCTGCTCTCTCTCATTCCGCTGCATATAAACGCGGTAACTGCGCCGCTCCGCTCAGTCGTTCCGCCGGCGCTCCGCCGATGACATCCTCCGATGACCACCGATGATTTGAATGGAGACTAACAGGACTGATATCGCAATGGTAGGCGCAACCGTAAGAAGCACCGGCCACCCCGATAAAAATTTACACCATCTTCCCGCGAGGGGAACCATGGGGTAGATGCGACGCATCGGGGGTGAACATGCTGCGTAAAATATGGACACACAACAACAATGGACACGCTAACATAACGGAAACCCAACGGAAATCCCCGATGCGTCGAATCTACCCCATGGTTCCCCTCGCGGGAAGATGGTGTACATTTTTAATCTTTATACACTTCACCAATCATGATCCACGTCAGAGAAAGTTTGCTTTCCAGCAGTGCGTGTTCGCGTACGGACACCATCAGTGAGAGGCTTAAAGCTTCGTTGTAATAACGTTAATTCAGGTTGAAAATGAAAGCAGTGTTGTCGCAGTCCACTGATCACGCTGGATAATTTGCCTTTTAGCCTGCTTATCACAAGACATGTGCCCTGTGAAATATACCTGCACGTATTGTTATGAAACACAGCACAACTTCGATATCTTTATTGTTAATCTTTATAGGAAGAAGTTTAAAATTCGGATGCTACGCTCTGAACAATTGGTCCCCTCGATTTGGCTACACTTTCTGCACCAGTTGAGGCGGTGCAGCCCTCTCGCACTCGATTTGCCAGTGCAGTTAGCGCCACCTGCACTTCGGCCCTCGATTTGACGCTGTGCTGCACGAGTTCTTCTACACTTCTGCACTAGCCTCTGTGCGAGTTCTCTTCTCGTGCAAGGCGCAGCGTGCTTTGGCGCGTTTTTGGTGCGCGTCGTAGCAGACGACTCCAGCATGATACTTGTGTCAGTAAACGGAGTAGAAACGACAGCGTTTCCGGTTTAAACGAGAATGGTCGTCACATGCAACAAGATAGTGCACTTGTGTACGAAACACAATTTGAGTGAAACAGAGACAGAGAGAAGTAACTTTTATTTTTACCAAGAGATGAGCTTTTATTTAAGCTCGCCCTCAGTCCAAGATGGCTTAGGCAAAACCAACAAAGCGGAGAGTAACACTTGTGATAGCCCGCTACAACCTGTTTCTTTGTGCCTAGACGGCCTTTACATCAGCATCCAGCACGAAGAAGCGCCAGCCAGCCCTAGGCTTGCGGTAGCCGCTGTCGCTATAGTCAGCTGTTCTCACCTCCTGCCGCCGTCCATTCTCCGCTTCCGCCTGCGACCCAGCCTGCGGCTTCGCCTTCGCCGGCTAGTCAGCTTTTAGCCCCTTCGTCACCACCGTCCGCCGACAGTGCAACGAGTGAAGTGTGGAGCGCCAACAAGGCGAAGTTCCCCATTTGCCAGTACAAGGAACTCGAGGAGAAGATTGGAATCTCGGGAGGATTTAAGTAAGCCCATCATATATCGTACGCCACCATATATGATTCATGAAAGGAATTTACACCATGTTTTGTCACACTTTCTGAATGGTGATGCCCTAGTTGAATAATAGCTGTTATTGTCGGGTGCTAATATACGGTAAATTATTTTCACAGGACAAAAAAAGGCCATGTGGGAAAAAATGGCCTACGAAATTAACTCTGCATTCGGATGTCAGATGAGTGCACTTCAAGTGGAGAACAAGTGGGGGACCATGGAGTGCGCCATAAAAAAAAAAAAGAAAACTAAAATGAGGGATGGCTCAACCGGTCGCCCCCGTGTTGAGTGCGAGTTCGAAGAGCTTGAGCAGCAGACCTTTGATATTTTTGTTTGCTCATTTACTGACTCAGGATCATTTTTAAATATGCGTTTTCTCGCCAGTGAACTTTCAGAGGTTTTGGAGAGAAAGCACCACATTGCTCCTGTTGTACTGCTCACTCCAGGAAGGATTGTTGCGTAAGTTTCCAGTATCACGCCAATTCTCGAAAGAAATCTCATTAAAACATCATCCCGCTAGGTGTACAAATTTTTCTGGCGGCACATTTGAACTGCGCTTAATATTCATTTGCACAGAATTGTTAGCTGATTATGTAATTGCTATATGCATGCATGTTTATGCGGTAAAACTTTCCATCAGTATGGCAAACGCGAACTGTTATTATATATCAAACGCGGTTATCCAGATAACCGGGGTTCGATCCCTTCATTTGCAATTAAATTCGCTTTACAGTGAATTGACCTATCAACTGCACAGATACCCACACTTTGCGTGAAGTTTGTGGACATTCAGGAAACTTTATTATTTCGAAAGCAACAGGGATGGAGAAAAGATGCTGCCAGAAAACGAGCCCGTGGATGAAGCTAGAGATGAGGCAGCACCAGCTGAGGAGGCACCTCCACCCCGCAGCAGAGAAGCGACAGCACCGAGGAAAGGCGGCAGTCGGCAGACGAACGCATCTATTGCCATCCTGATCAGGGTAACGCAGGATATGCCATGGCTGCGAAGCGAAATATCCATGAAGAAAAAATGCGCCTTCTTGAGCATCTCGTACCTGCTGTCGAGGCAAACAAATGATCACGTGTGTTTTCTCGTCCGCAGCCAATGCAAATAAAAGAATTCTGTCACGGATTCTTCCGATGATTTGCATGTTGTTCAGCATTGATGATGGGCTATGTGTCTTCTTCGGGTTTCACACTGTGCAGCGGATGCGTCGCTTTCACTTGATTCTTCATCATTGCCAACGTCATCATGAGCAGGCAAGTCTACAAGCTCTTCAATGAAATCCCTCTCAGAGTTGCACAAGTTGTGAAGCACGCATGCCCCCATAACAATGCGACAGCACTGCATAATCGTCTTGGCATCGGCAAGGCATAGTCTTCTGAAGCGTTGCTTCAAAAGGCCAAAGCAGTTTTCAATGGCCACCCTCTGCTAGCTGGCTGTGGTACTTCTTGAATCTTTTCTTCCACGAAAAAAAAAACTGGAGCCATTGTCTTTGCACGGTGGCAAAAGCCAAGGTAGCATGGGGTACGCAGAATCTCCAAGTATGTAAAAATCGCCACACTTGGCTCCAGCCTCTTCGAAGGAAAGGCTCTATCTCAACACACGGGCATCATGAGCACAGCCAGGGAAGCCAATGAATACATCCACAAGCCTGTTCTGGTCGTTGCAAACTGTCTGTAGAATAATTGACGGCCACTTCTTCCGGTTGATATACGAGGCAGTGGTCTTTAGAATCTCGATGTGCGAGCCATCAATGCACCCCGCGGTGTTGCGGGGCCCTTTCCCGCCGCTTTTTGCCAGGAAGGCCATTTTGTGCGGGCCATGTCGGCAGCGCTTGGCCAGCATATCACTTCAGCGCTTACCGCTTGCAGGAAGTTCAGCACCCTCCGCATGGGCATCACAACCGACGATTCGGAAACGTCAAATCTATCGGCTACCGATTACATGTTTGTTTGGGGTACCAGGTAGCTCAAAGTTATCATGCAGCTCTTTTCTGCTGTGATTTGTGGACGACAGGCGACATTTTTCGGGAAGAACGGCGACAGCCTGAACCGCGCGCACCAATGGTCAAATGTCTCGCGCGACAGCCAGAACAGCCTCTTGAATTAGAAGTCAAAGTACAGTTAAAACCGGATATAACGAAGTTGACACAATTTCGCAATTTTTCGTTATATCCAGGTTTTCGTTACATGCAGATTTCGAGTTAAGGCTCGCGCGAATGAAGCAGAAACGAAACCTATCAGTGACAGCAGAGTCCTTCAAAGCTTGGGAAGGTGAACGAACTCTTATGGGCTTATTTCACAGTGAAAAATTGCGTTATTTGCGCCGGCTGCTTTCCCATCGCAAACTTAGTCACTGCACAGCCCTCCAACAAAGCAAGGTCACTTAACCCCGCTTAAGTATGACTTATGCCGTTTGACAATTTTCGGTTCCTTAACCCGTGTCAACGACCAAACGTATGCTGAAAGGGCTCCTTTTCGGGAACTTGATGCACTTTTCCGCAGTAATAATTCTTGATATGGTGCACGTTGGGATACTGTACCGGGCGGCGACGTTCTTAGGTCCTCGCCGGGGGAGACGGTGTTTAAAATTGAGATCTTGTCTTGAAAAGAGAGAGAGATAGAAATAACTTTATTAAGGCTTAAGCGAGTTTGTAAACAAAACTTTTAGTTTTCTAGCGGGACAACTTACCACCGACGAACCGACACCACAGATCAGTGGAGACTCGCGGCTAGCACCTAACCGACACTCCACTGACACTGAAAATGCACCGTAGTTTGCGGTGCTGGTGGAGATCGCTACATTAGTGCATTTCTCCAGCCGATTTTTCAGAAAAGTGCAAAAAACAATGCCTCATCGGCGTAGCGAATTCGTTGCATCAAGGTTAACCGTCGCAACACGCTCGTTTCGTAGAGGCCGCAAACAGACGGGTTTCAATGGGGCTGGCAACGGGGAATTGAAAAACTTCGTCAAATCTAGGAATTCGTTACATCCAGGATTAACTGTATTTGGTTGACACCTGTTCGAAGTATCCGTTCACTTGACGGTCGGCCCGTGCAACTTTGCACAAAGCAATAAAAAGGGCGCAGTCAAATTCCTCGTTGCAGTCGGGGTCCACAATTTCCATGGCCGCTGCCAAAATGCACGCAATTTCGGAAAAAAAAAAAAAAAAAACGAAAACAACGCGAGCGCGCAAACACGGACCGCTGAGACGACGTTTGTGCACTTTTGCCCTCGATTAGGCCGCTGTAGAGAAAGCTCTAGTGTACGGCTGCACTCGTAATGAAAGAACTGGCGCTGCACTTCCACGACACTTTTGTGAACTAGTGCACAAGTGCAGCCAAATCGAGGAGACCTAATATTGCCTCGGTATTATTTATATTATTCTGTAGGTCATTTATGACACGCCAGTTATTATAAATTTATGCGCTTTGTTCGCCCATTCAAATAAGTTGACTCCCGATTCCCTTGGAAAAAAAAAAAAGGTGTCGTCGGCGTATAAATTATACCTAAAAACTCTCAACATTAGAGCTTGCATTTACATACATATAATTGAGCGATTTTCTTGGCTGTACTACCAAAACGAGAGCGACTTAGTCTTTTGTCGCGAATAGCGTCGGCATTCGAAGGAAAAAGGGGACAACGCTAGAAATTTGGAACTAGGTTTTGTTAAGACTGCTTTTAACAATTGAAAAGAGCCTATCGAAACGTGGAAATCACACCGTGAAACTAGAAGTCATTTGAGCCAGCGCTGATGGGGGGCCCAGTTTACAGGTAAGAATAAGCAGCGCGTAAGAAAAACATTTTTACACATGGTTAATAGAAAAGAAGTCGAGTTCTTTTCTTTCGAGCGAAACTCTGATATTAATAGCGTAAACATTTTCAAGTACATAAAAACACCGAAAAAATCGCTTCAGGGCCCCGCCCCCCTTGAAAATATAGTTCCGGCGTCACTGCGAGGGGAAAGCCTTTCCAGGTGGTGTTGTTCCAGCGCGTGGAACTTTGCGCTAGCTTGGAACCTTGTCAGCTTGGAACCTTGGAACCCTGTCCAGCTTGAACCCATCCGCTTTTTCAGTAAATTTCTACATCACACCATATTGTGGACAAGGACGCGGGTCGCGAAACGATTTTTCTTTTTCGTGGGCGGGTGGGAGGAGAGGAGCATTTGTTCCGACGCACAAGGTGAGAAACTCTAATTAAAATTAGAAGCAAAGTAGCGTAATTGTAAATACTGGCTTTAAGCCCCCTTGAACGCGTTTAAATATGGCGCCAAAGCAACCCTCATTTGTTTGTACACTACTTTTGGAAGTCTGCTTTTAGTCTTTTTTAACACGGCGGTGTTTTAGTTTTTATTTAACACTTCGACCTTACATGTAAATAATTAGTTCTGCTAGCGTGAATCTCGCACAACAACGAGTTCACCAGTAGGGGTGCAAGTGTAGCTTTTACAAGCTTTTGTTTGTGCCTGTTTGCTGTTTGTGCGCGTTTACTTGCTCTCGTGTGGAGGATCTTCCGAGTTTGTCTAACTTCGTTACCGTGCGCAAATGTGTCACTAATGGATACTTAGTGGACAAGAAACAGGAGGCTTCAAAGTAACCAACGGGAGAAGACGCGGGCACTTCGCGCTCGGGAGTTTTTCGAAAATAAGTGGAAGACTGCTCCATGTGACTGCGGGTTGACAGCGCGGAGACGCACGGAACGCTTTTGTCCGAGTTCCGCACCGCCACCGAGAGCGAAGAACAAAACAAAGGAGATTGGAACCTGAGCGAAGCTTTCCGGGACGATACCAAGAGAAAGGTACGCGTTAAAAGCGACAGAAATCGCGTCGCTTCGGTCGTTGCAGTCGCACGTGTTCTCGCCTTTTGTATCTTCGCAGTGTTCACACGAAGCTTCATAAGCAAGACGGTGTAAACGTTTAAGTAAGACAATACTTATAATGCGGCGGAACTTGTACAGCTTTGAGTAAAATACCTTGCGGACATCATCAAAAACCGTCCACATTATAATGTTTAGAATTTTGGTAAAGTTGCCCATGACGACCGGTGACTGTTTTGAGCAGAACGCATCCGTGCATGCCGAGTGTACGAGCTCGTTGCGCAGTGTTCGGTTTTTTTTTTCTTTTTTTTTTTTTTTGCGGTCACTGCAAGTGTTCAGATTAAATTGGCCTTGGGGGGGGGGGGGGTATTAACTAGGCAAGATGGTTTCAAAAAAAAAAAAAATCTTCGCGTCGGTCGAACGCTGAAATTCCTTCGAGGGGAAAAAGGTCTCGTGAGTTTTGTGAATGAAAATCAAATCGGCTGAAATGAAGAGTTGAAAAGGATATCTTTTCGTGCTCAATTGTTACTTTAGTCAATTAAATTTGTCAAACATTCTTATTAGTTGGTAAATCCTTGGATCAGGTCGAGTAGCCCCATACAACCTTTTCAAAAGTATCGGGTCAGCAGCAGAGAGTACTGGGAATGAACCTAATAAAACCAGCGAGGTTAGGTGTGTTTACTGATTTTTTTTTCCCCATACAATATTGTGACTTATTGATGTGTAAACATTTGCAGATAACCTCTTCTATAGCCTTTTAATACCCCTGCTACACTGAACCAAATGTTGTTTGACTCAAATGCCAAGTTGTGCTGCTACACTAGAGTTTGAAATGCCATTCGGCTCAAATGACATTCGAGCCAAATGAGCACCGAGAAAGACATTTGGGATTTCAAATGCCATTTCTACCACTCTCGCACGCAGCGTCTTCCATCGGCAATAAAAAATATAATACTTCCATACGTAAAACAAAGTATTTTTGTTTGTGGAACTTTGTTCAGTGTTGATTTACTTAAAATATGAAATCAACATATTTAATTTTCATACTCTGAAAACCAGTGATTCATTGCAAAAAAAGAAAAAACTAAGCAAACAGCCACCACGTTAGAGTCAAAACTAGTGTCTCTTCTATTTGATATCATTTTATTGCCTTAGACTGCTCCTAAATTTGATTGTTATATTATTGTACGAAAACGGAAGGGGCGACAACAGCGCTACTACAGCACGGCGAGCAATTGTGAAAGCTTTCAAATGCCATCAAGATTGTAGGTAGCACGGTGGATTCTGAATGGCATTCGGAGCACCCCATTTGTGTCAAATGACATTCGGACCCTAGTGTAGCCGCATTCCACACGAGCGTTCATATTGTATGAAAAACAGCATCATTTTTGCTTGAAATGCATGTAAAAGTTCACGCATTTTTTTTAGTTATATTTTCATATTTATCTAGACAGGTCAAAAGACGTCGCATTAATTGTGAGTACATACATTACTGCGAGGGAGTGAAATGCAAGAAAGGCCCAGTTTGTGGTACAAGAATTTGACAGAACAGTAGGAACCCTTCTGTAGGACCTGCTTCACACCTATGAATATGTTACCAATACCGCTCATCAGGGAAGGACAAGTGGGTGGATATTCAGGGTGTTTTTTGCCGAAGGGTGATGCGTAAAGTTTCGACCACTAAGTGCAGTTATGCAGAGGTACTCTGATAATCCTTGTGTCGTCTGCTGTTGTGCCCACCCTTTCACATCTGTCGCAGTTAAGGTGCACGCGGTTTAGTGAAAAAAGAAGGCTTGTTTCTGTATCGACAGCTGACTGAGTATGGCCGTTCACGAGTGAAAAATTTATTTGCAGAACCATTTGTGGATCTTTAACAGTGCGTGACCATCTCGTTCCTTTCCTTGTGAACTTCAGGCCTGACCTGAGGGCGCACCATGCTCCAGCTTCAAAAGTTGACAATGTGTAACGTTTTCATCTAACACCTGAGCTGTCGCACCCGGCCAGCAAAGCCCCCTCCGAGCCCATTTCCACGTGCTTCTCACGCGGGGCATCTACCTCAACAAATTGCTAAGGCAGTGAGCTAGCGTTCCAATCTCCTCCCCCATCTGCTGCATGTTTGGGATGTGCTTTCCCAGTGAAGTAATCCCACCTCCACGAATGCAGTTTGCCCCCCCCCCCCCCCCCCCCCCCCCCCCACAAAAAAAAAATAATACGCCGTGCTATTGTCACATGTATGTCAGCGTCTTCTGGAGTGCACAACCAGAGTTTGCTTGCCTTAGCAGGGGAATGAGCTGCCTGTCTATTGCCTATCAGTGTTGAAAATTTGTCACTTGTCAGTGTTGAAAATTTCCTTCCCCTTTGCCAACTGCACTGGTACCCGCCCCGCCACGGTGGCTCAGTGGCTAACAGGGTTGTAGAGGTGCTTGAAAACTTTTAAAACCTTGAAATCGAGCATTCAGTTTTCAAGGGCCTTGAAAACCCTTGAATTCTTTGGGCAATAAAGAAGAGGCCCGGATATGTGACTTGCTTTTTATGGCTTATCATTGTGGCCCTGCACACTCCCCGTCAAAGTCATGCTTTATCAATTTCAAGCCGGCTTGGGAGTACAGGCAGGCTGCTTAATGCAAAGACTCGTACGGAATGAAAGCCCCGCATCAGACTAGGGGAAATTAACGTAGGTCCCCCTCCCATGTTAGGGGCTGCTTTCTGCATTGCCTCGTCCTGCTATTCATTTTGCGTATCTCTTGTGCCCCACCATAACCCCACTATGTTTCGAAAACGAACGGTGCTGACACCCCAGAATGATATAAAAATGTCCACAGGTAAGCAAGATTTGGAATGTGACTGTGAGAACACGGTTCATCTAGCTTCTAAGCTTTGTTAGAATACTTTATTTTGTAGGTGTGATGGTGGGCAGGGTCAGTAAACCCCCCCTTGTTCATGAACAGACATTTAGGGGAAGGAAGACAATGGGAGGAGGTATTAATTTATGTTCCTTGCTATCTGATACTTTGTAGTAAGAACATTTCCAGAGGTCGGAAAAGTTAAAAATGGCGTGTATCTGGTAAAGCCCATTATTATTGCGGGTGGCGCTAAACTTTACCACTTCCAAAAGGTGGAGTTGCTCCACAGAGGTTTTCCTCGGGGTCATTTTTCGAAACATAAAGAAGCAAATGTTTTTTGTTTGATCAGAGCAGTAGTAGAACAGTTCCGTGCACGTTGTTCCCGGCCCCCTTGAAAATGCCTTGACAGGGCTTTGAAAGGTCTTGAATATCCTTGAATTCTTATATTTGAATCCTGTACAAACCCTGGGCTACGGTGTTGCGCTGCTGAGCATGAGGATGCGGGTTCGATTCCCTTCTGCGGTGGCCGCTTTTCTGATGGAGGTGTAAAGCAAAAACGCCCATGTGTGTGAGATTTCGGCGCATGTTAAAAATTCCTAAGTAGTCAAAATTAATCTGGAGCCCTCCGCTACTGCGCGCCTCATCGCCTGCATTGCGTTGGCGCGTTAAACCCAAATATCAATCGATCACCAAAACGTACCAGGGGTTGCATGCATACACCAGTCCGACCCTTCAAGGAAGAGGAATGCCATGCGTTTCGCTTGTCTCCACGACAACGTGGCTTGCAGTTTTATTTGCACTTGGTCATTCCGTGCTCCTCTGTCGCTCTTTGTTGTGGCAGAGCAGCACAAAAAGGAACAGAGTGCCATGAAAATTTTGCCAACATGCTTCGTCTGTCGCTCACACAATTAAGAAACACTCGTGCTTTTATAAAGGCTCTTGTCACTCTGCCATAAGTCTATGCATGCTGCCACAATTTGTTTCCTAGGTTGCCTTTTCTTGTCTTGCTGTCTCCTCAAGAAAGCTCCCCGACTGCTGCCAAGATACGTCTTGGATTGCTGTCCAAATAGATACCAGCCAACTAGGGGAGGTGTACGCCGGTTGCATTTCTCCAAACACTTTCTTCCCAGCCTGAGTGCCAACACAAATGGTTAGTCGAGGATTAGAAGCCGCCAAAAATCAAGTTCAGACCCCACATTACCTGTTGTGCACTCACGGAAGTTCCCTGGCATCATACGGCATTTTTTTCATGTGGTTATTCATGTAAGCAATTAGTAAATGAAAAAAGGTATTACCAATCAATGAAAGGAACACAACCACTACAAAGACAGCTAGGAAAGTCTAATCTAATACAGAAAGGCCAGCAAAGGTCTTGACTGAAATATTCTTAGGTAACTAATTTTGTCGCTCTAAGTGAAAGTCAGACGAAAAACTTTCTTGATCGATTTGTACTAAAATTCTGGTGTTTGAAAATGAAGTAAAGAAACGAGTGAATGAAGCGGTTGATCCAGTGAGATGCAGAAGAAGAGGGGAGGAAAGTTGGTGCTTGCACCAGTTAAGGCTTTTGCTCGGTTTTTTACATTACTGTAATTGATTGATTGATTGTGGGGTTTAACGCGCCGACGCAACGCAGGCGATGAGGCGCGCCGTAGTGGAGGGCTCCGGATTAATTTTGACCAGCTGGGGATCTTTATCGTGCGCCGAAATCTCGTACACACGGGCGTTTTTGCTTTTCGCCTCCATCAGAAAATCGGCCGCCGCGGCCGGGAATCGAACCCGCGACCTCGTGCTCAGCAGCGCAACGCCTTAGCCACCGCTTACTGTAATGTCGCAAGTCATTCCCCCTCTCCGCTTGCCACCGTCACCAGAAACTCGCCACTTTTTGAAGGGACAAGTAAGGCACTGCGCACTTGTGTACTCCTCCAGGCAAGAGGTGGCGTACCCCAACACCCTGAGCATCCACCCAAGATCCAACACCGGATCCTGTGGGCCCCGGTGCACTCAGGAATAGAGGGGAACACAGGCAGACAGGGTAGCTCGAGGATATACTACCAACCGAGCTTCCGATGATTCCAACTTCGAAGAACCCACGCCAGTCCCCCCGGAATACTTGGCCACATTGGCATACTCTGGGGGTGTCAGGGAAAGGCACCCTCCTCCACACGAATCCCTGACGAGGGCAGAAGCCACCGACTGATAACAGCTGCAGACAGGCACGTTCCCAAACCTAAACGTGCTGAGCAAGATTTATGCTACTCTACAAGTAGATGCACGCCCATTGTGCCATAATGGAAAACCCACCCTCTACCGCACCACATGGGAATTCCAGAACACAAGGGCTGTCCCCAAAATCGCAAACCCAAATGCGGAGCAGTGGGAGGCACTTCTGGCCAGTGACCGCAGTGAAGACCAGATCGGACCACCTTTGCTGACCCTCTCAGAAACTGTAGCACGTTGCACAAGACCCCGGTGAAGTGCCACCTAAACACTTAAAAAAATATAAATGTTTTCCCTTGCCACAAAGTGGGGTGGGCCACCTCTTGGAGACCAAACAAAATTTTAAAAGAAGCTAGAAAATGCATTTTTTTGTTTTCATCTAGTGTGCCATGTCAGGAGGCACACTCAACTTTAATCTTGAGATGTTGTAATGCTCTCAAGACTGATAAAAACAATGTTTCACTGGCTGTGCAATCAGTTGCTTGGTTCACGCACACACATTTCAGAAGAGCATGGTTCGAAGCTGTGACAGCATGCCTGTGCTGAATAGCAAATGCAGTAGGAAAATAAAACAATAGTATTCGCTGAAAATTACAAAGAAAAAAAAATCTACCGGGCAAAAGCTGATGGAGACTGGCATCCAAGTTTCAAGCTCATGCACCACCGTCTTTTAACCTTAAAGTTGCAGAAATTCAAGTGGATTCGTAACAAAGGTTTTGCTCTCCTATGTTCTTTTTTGTTTTTTGCAGTGGAAAAGTTTCAGTGTATTTTTTTTTCAAATTGTGAACTTTCTGGTTCCAAGTTTTAACTCTTTCGTGACCACGCCTATCCAAAATTATTCAATTTGAACAAAACCTTGGGAGCCCCTTTTCATAGCGTTCCACGTGTTGCTGGAACACGTAAAGCTATTTGGAGTGAGCTTAGAAAATGCCCTTTCAAAATCAGTTTTGTTTTCATTTTTGCAACAAAAACGTGATTTTTGACACGCGTTTTCATCAAAACGGGCGTGGTCATCGTGCATCACTGCTGCCTACGAAGAATGCGTGCTACTCAAAATTACTCTGCCTCAGTGTTTGGTTTTTGTTATCAGAGCACGAATGGTGAATCAGCAAACAATCGTAACAGTAATAATCCCTGAAATCCGCTAAAAATGTCAAGCAGTGCCTGTTTGCAAATCTACTTTGGTTTTAGGCAGTTTTATTGCCTTTGCGCACATTGTTCTAAGTTGTGTTGTAGTTCTACTTACCATGGGACCATTCGCGAACAGTTCACAAGTTTCGGTTTCGTTTTTGCATCGCGAAATTCATATTTAGCACTACTACACAGTTACCCAACATCGAAAAAAGCATGCCGCTCCTTATTTCACCCAACCCTAACCTGATTTCTGCGATACGAACTTCCGATGCAAGTCAAAAGATAACACCCAGTCGCCAGATATCTGTTCCGACTAGAAGGGTCCTTCAAGCCGGCCTAACTCACCACCAGCTGTTCGCCTGCCGGTTTCGTTTCCATACAAGGGGGGGGGGGGGGGGGGGGGGGCTAGTGTTGCTTCTTTGTTGAACTGTCTATTTGGATGGATTCTGCAATAAGTTTCATACTGTTTCATTTCAAAAATGTTAGGTGGTGCTGCAATGGAGGAGGCTCGTTGTGCTGATATTGTTTATCACGCAACAGGTCTCGGCGAAAGTTTGCAGGGCACGATTCTAGCGCATCACACCTCATTCTGCTAGCAAGGTTACAATAGCGAGTCGGAAGATGATAGTAAAGCTCAACTTTATGTTTTGAGAGATAACTGACAGTGAATGTCAACAAGGATCAACCACGGATTTGGTTTTCAACTTCATGCATGTTTTTCCTCATCTTGTGCTTGTCCCAAATACTGTGCTGGCCGTAAATACAAAGTCAGTCATTAACAAGATGTTCTTATGGTACTCGGGGCCAATTCGTGCCTGTGATAATATCAAGCCGCCAGATTTCTTCCAGGGAACCACCTGAAGTTGTACATTTTGAAATGGAGGTTGGGCTTCACCACACAGAACGAGCACCATGCGTGCTAACATTTTTTTATATATCTGACAATTCCGCGCAAGCCGACATTTTTTCTAGGGCGCGTTTTTAAAGTGTTGCCCTACAAAATGTATATTCTAATTTTTTTCCACTACTGGTGGTTTGTTATACACAACTCCTTTTTTTATCATTTTCTTTGGCGACTTGACAAATTTTGATTTTGATATTTTTTTGCAAGTATGATGTATGAAAACATTTGAAAAACTGGAAAGGTCGTTAAATAATCTACAATTTGTGTCCCTGTAATTAGTGCCTAACCAAGTTTTTAGCAGAAAAAAAAAAGTTTTCTTGGACCCCAAAAAGTCGGTCAATCTTCCCGTGGTCACGAAAGAGCTAATATAAGGCAGCAGTTGTGTTGTGAAGCTGAACTGAAGGGGACAAGTGCAAGGTAGGGTTTATGCCTGCCTTTTGAGGCACTGGGGTGCACACCAGTTTGGTTTTTCATGGTTACGTCCACTGCTTTTCATGGTTATGCCCTGGGCAAAAATACAGCTAATGTGCTCACGTGACTTTACGGAGGAGCCATTTAACTGCAGCTAGGGCATGCAATTACCGAACTTTTGCACGTGTATCCTGCCCCTGCATATAATCCACACCCCCACTTTCAGCCCGCCGGAAAAGAAAAAAAAATTGAGTATCGCTATCAACATGGGCTCACACCCCTTTTTTGTACAGGTCCTGGCCTGCCTGACTGCAATCGCCCGTCCGATGTACAGCGCTACGGATAACCAGTTTCCACCGCCATTTCCTGCAAGCCACCGCATCGAGTTTACGGGTGTCAAGCAAGCGGTACTGCCCTTTCATCCCTTCCCGGATACATGTCGCACATCACCAGGTTTGGCATCGACGGCGTTTTCTACCTGGCAACCTGGTACAGCGAGCGACATCCTTCGTCTGACACGAGTACTTAACCGCCACTACTCCATTGAACGCGCGGGGCACGACATCGCTATCAACATGGGCTCACACCCCTTTTTTGTACAGGTTGGTTACTTACGCTCTGCTTCATGTTACCGTACCTCGAATAGATATGTTATTGCGGTGTCGTGCTGTGATACTGTATTTGAGTGTGCCGCTTCTATCAAGAGACTGTGTTTTTCTGGTGTTGAACGTATGCTTATGTGTCTTGCCTGTATGCTGTTAATGGTGTCGGGAGATGTTGAAAGCAACCCTGGCCCTAACGGTGACACCCCTTCCGGCCCTCATGACAGCCAATCTTCTCAGGTCAGCATTGATGGCATTTTTGAAATTTTAAAGCGGTTGGAATCAGGGCAAGTACAGTTTTTTCGCAAACTAAAAGAAGTGAAGGACCAACAAGCTGCAATGCACACCTCTATAGAAGGTTTGCTGGCCAGGGTAACCGTGGTTAAGAGCGACGTTAACTCGTTGAAACAAACTACGCCTAGCACGTCATCGGAAAACAATCTTGCTAGTTCCCTAACCCAAGACATCGCCCAGCTAAAAGGACAACTAGAAGTCGCCAATAACAGAACTCGCAGAAACAATTTAATCACACATGTAATAACTGATACTCTAAACGAAAACTGGGCTATTTCGGAAGAAAAAGCATGCTTTTTCTTTCAAACACAATTAGGCGAATGCGTTAGTCCCGACCGTATGCGCGTGCGCATCGAATTGGGCAATTCTGCGAGAGTAAGAACTGTCCGATTATTGTGATGTTTTCTAGCTACAAAGATAAGGAGCGCATCCTTTCCTGTGGGCCTAAGCTAAAAGAGACTGATTTTGCAATGCGCAATGATCTTACCCCTGCTGTAAGATTAGCACATTCGAAACTTCTACAACATGCCCGTACGTTAGATTTACCATACAAACTGAGGCATGATAAGCTAGTTATCAACAAAAAAACATTCGTCTACGATTCTGGGCTCGACCAAGTAGTCGAAACAAAAAGTTAGCTAAGCGGGACGCAGTTGTCTCCGCATCATGGTGCATGCGGTCGTGACTCTGTTCAGACAGCATTACATATTCCAGAGTTTACTATCCTCGTAGTAAACTGCCGTAGCATAAAAAACAAAGTTGATGAATTTGCTACGCTCCATTCAGCAGCCAAGCCCCACATTATCATTGGCACAGAGTCTTGGCTTCATAGTTCGGTCCGGGACGCTGAAGTTTTTCCGCATGGCTTTGCCGTATATCGTAGTGACAGAAATACCCAAGGGAGAGGTGTTTTTCTGCTGGTCGATTCCAGCTTACAATCTACCTCATTAACAGTATCGTTGAGTTGCGCAGAATCGGTATGGTGTAACGTTTACTTAAACAGCGGACGAGTCATCACTATCGGGTCATATTATCATTCACCAGCATGCGCTGATGCGGAAGCCTTCAGGTCTTTATCAGACTTTCTGTCAACATTGAACCACAATTACATACTTGGAGGTGATTTTAACATGCCGGAAGTTCAGTGGTTGGACCAAAAATGCATTCCCACCGACTCGTGTGCGCTGTCTGCCAGGTTCTACGAGTTGATATAAGCAAACAATCTTTTCCAATTTGTAACCGAACCTACCAGGAAAGGAAAAGATCGCGCTTCCGTTTTAGATTTGCTCTTCGCAAATAGGCCCTCTCTTGTCCGAAATACTGTAGTCATCCCTGGAATTAGTGATCATGACTGCGTCCTTGCCTATTTACCACCAATCAGATTCAAAACTGTGCACAATAACCCACTTAACGTTTTCTTTTATAATAAAGGAGATTATGTCTCCTTATCCAGGGAACTTGCATCCTTTTGACCAGAGTTTAACGAAATGAGCCGATGCTCTAATTGCAACACTCTATGGGAAGCTTTCAGAACAAACTACAGCAATAATAGCAAAATGTGTTCCTAACAAACTAATATCCCGCAAAAGGCGTGCCCACAAGCCGTAGGTGTCCCGTGACGTATGTCTACTTATCAACAAAAAGCGCCGTCTTTTTCAAACGTATGGAAAAAAGAAAGACCAGAGCATAATGGATGCCGTAAGGTTCCTCGGCAAAGACATAAAAATCCGGAACAAAATTGCTAAAGACAAATATCTCTGCTTCTTGGGAACTACGTTAATGGAAAATCCCAAAGGAATGTGGAAATTTTTGAAATCCCAGGGCAAGGAACATACAGGAATACCCTGTCTTCACGTTAACGGCACAACTGTTTCTGAGGACCATGAAAAGGCTCATTGTTTCAATCATTACTTTCAGTCTGTTTTCTCTCCAACGTATTGCGAAAACGCTCCGAGTGTCTCGGAACAAATAAATGAAAAAATGATCCCGTCATTGTGACCTTTAATGGTGTACTCAAACTACTCCAGAATGTTAAAGTTAATTCTTCAGGCGGACCTGACGGCATATCCAATTACGTCCTTCATGCCTGCCGTGAGACTATTGCCCACTTTCTCGTTACTCTGTTTTCCAAGTTGATTGCTTCTGGTGACCTGCCTGAGGATTGGAAAATCGCTAACGTTGTGCCCATTCACAAAAGTGGCCCGAAAAGCAATCCTGAAAACTATAGGCCCATGTCCCTCACAAGTGTCTGTAGTAAAATCCTAGAGCATATAATATATAGCGCCATAATAAAACACCTGGAATCTAATAGATATTTTACGAACTGCCAACACGGCTTTCGGGCAGGTTTTTCCTGCACAACGCAATGAACAGAATTTAGCCATGATCTCTTCTCATCATTTGACGTGAAAGAACAGACAGACTGTGTATTTTTGGATTTTAAAAAAGCATTTGATTCTGTCCCGCACTCGTTGCTGCTCCATAATTTGTCTTTTCTTGGCCTATGTCATGATGTTGTCCAGTGGATAACAGGTTATTTGCATAATCGTACCCAATGTGTCCTGATAAACGGCTGTAAATCAGGTGCTGTGAGTGTTAGTTCTGGTGTTCCGCAGGGGTCTGTTTTAGGGCCCCTGCTTTTCCTTGTATATATTACTGATATTGTAAGTAATTTGTCCTGCAAAGTACGCCTTTACGCGGACGATTGCGTTGCTTATCGCAGTATCAAAAGCCCAATTGACACGGACTATCTTCAAAGCGATCTCGACCATATCCAAACGTGGTGTGCAAAATGGAAAATGACTTTGAATATTGTGAAATGTAAGCACGTTTCCTTCGCACGCAGTCGCAGCCCTGTTTTATCAAAATACACTCTGGGAAGTACGCATCTTGATACAGTGCTAGATTATAAATATCTTGGCATCTATTTTTCATCTAACCTAACCTGGAAACGTCAGATTGAACACGTGTCCTTTTCTGCCTCCCGCATGCTCAACTTTCTAAAACGCAACTTCAGTGATGCTCCTCCAAAAGTTAAAGAAGTTTTATATTTCACCAACGTAAGATCCATTGCGGAGTACGCCTGCGCCGTGTGGGACCCACAATTTGAAAATTTGTGCACTACTAGAACGCGTCCAGAACCGCGCCGCCCGATTTGTAACTAAAAATTATAGTTTTCGCACTAATAAACTGACTGCTAGGCGAAAGTCACAATTCACTAATAAAATTCAGTTGTTAGAGTGCGCTCATCCTTGTTTTGTTTTCCTTGTCCTTGTATGTTTTGCGCAATCGCTGCCACGGAAGGCCTAGTCGGTGTTAGTGCGTTGGAGCTTCTTGGCACAACGTGCATTGCCGTGAAGCTGCACTAAAAAGAAAAATCCCGCATATTATCTGCACCCCTACTTTGCCACTGAAATTTTCATATTTTTGGTGTGCGATATACGAGCAAAAATACGGTTCAAAGGGGCTGCTCTGTGGGTGACAGTGTTAGGTGGCAACAAATGTGTCATGCCTGGTTGTCAGTGCACTGTTGTTGCTTTGCACTCATGCGCCATGCTTGCCGCACTTGACGCACTTGCAGGGTATCATTTTGGGGGCCTGTGGCGATCTGCACAGCTGAAGCTAAATGTGCCATTGCAGGAAGGCCATGGGAAAGGGACCACCAGTAAGCGTGGTGCATGCTGCCTGCTTGTACATCTGCGATGTGACGTGTCAGCGCTGCGGCCAACAAGGCCGGTTTGCTGTCCGAGACACCACTGCCATCAAAGACTTCAAGTTGAAACTGGTAAGCAACTACTTGTTGCTCATCTCATCGAATTGCAACGGTGGTTCATCCTGTATCCAGTGATTGCAGTGCAGACAGTAATGTGTTTGGAGATGGGCCGTTTTAAGTGCAGAGTACCTTAGGGGCTAGGCAAAACTAGGGGGCTAGGCCTGTCACCTTGTCATCGTAGCTCGCTCGCTGCACCCAAGTAGAGCCACACAGTGTACCGTCATTGCGGCGTCCCACGGAGGCTTCGAAAGAGAAGCGGTTTATATAGTAATAAGTGTTCGAACCTCATGAACTGCTGGCACTTGTCATACATCTCACCGTTGTTTAGTGCAAAGAATACTGCAGGTACGTTGAGGTAAAAAATACGTAATTAACCAGCAGTTCCCGCGTTAATTTAGTTAGGAAGGCTTGTTGGGTTAGTTTGTACGATAGTAAGCGAAAAAAAGTGGCAGTGAAAGAAAAAAAATGGCACGTTCGAAACTGTGCAGTAGGGTGCCGGTGGCACCGACATGTGCAGTAGAGAAAGCAAACACAAAAAGAACGGAACACTTGCTGGCACAGTTTCAGGCAAGGGGCGCGCATGCACTACAAAGGCGGGAAATTTGAATTGCATTGGGCGAACTTCGGTTCCATTCATCAGGAGAGGAGTGGAAAGAGGGCGGCAAAGGTAATGGGTGGTAGCAGTGAGCGGATAACAGCGGTGCAGGCCATTGTGGCGGATCACCTCTTTGCACTTCCGACAACTTTCACATCGAGTGGAACGACTTTAATTTTTTTTTTTGCCTTATCCCTGTCACCACTGAAACAACCACGCAGAAGGGGTGGTGGCTTGGTCAAAACTAAACTGTATTGCATCAGGTGAGGTTTCGTATAGGCATCGGCGACCAGGGAGGGTGATTAGGGAAGAGCTTTGGTAACTGCGGCCATTTGTCAATGCGACATCAACATTACAGATGTTAGCAAGCGCCTTGATTTTGGGAGTTTTTTTCTGCTTTACCAGTTATGCATTCCCTTCAAGCAGGGAAATTAGAACATGCTGAGAATATTGGCAATGGCCCAGTGCTTTGAGGAACACCAACTATTAGAGGTTCAAGACTGCCATTTACAATTGAGGTTTGCAGAAACGAGACATATTGGTCAAAATTCCAAAATAAATCAATTGGTTAATCCTGCTTGTAACTTTATTCTATTTACAGGGAAATCTTACTGCTCAAAATATTGCTTTCTTAGTTCTCAAAAGTTTTAAATGCAGCGCCAGCAATTTTAATCGCATTCGATATAATCAGCTGCGCCAAACCACCCCTGTTGCGCCAAACTCATTTATCAGTGCCGTCCTAAGCCACAGCGCCTGAATTGAGCCACGAGACCGCCTTGCTGCCTAGCACCTGAAAACTTGTCTGAAACATCGTGTTTTTGATTTCATCAAGGCATTTGTGGTTTTGGTTTCATCAGTGCTATGAGCGGCTACGGAACTTGGCTTTGGCTTAGCTGTAAGGCCGCAGGCACTACACGCTATAAGTTTGAATTTCTGCGTGTTGCATTTGCACAGTTGGGTTTGCTGGTGTCGGCCGCTGCGCCACAATCAATGGAAAATGACCAGAAGTAAAATGTTTTTGTATTTCGTAGCGCAGATAGAATAATATCCGCATGAGAGGTTGTAGTTTATTGGAAGTGAACATCGATTTATTCGCCCTGTTTTGGCGATCCTAGCTTTGCTGCCCGCAACTTTCCGTTGCTGTATGTATTGAACAAACAAGGTCTTGGAAGAATAAGTTTGTGCAGAAGACGAGGACGAAGAAACGATGTGCTCGTCCTGTCGTCTCTTTGTCCTCGTCTTCTGCGCAAACTTGTTCTTCCGTATATCATGAACCAACTAGCCAGCAATCAAGTCCTACTAGGGTCTTGGACATTTTGCCCTTGGCTGTTAATTCATTGTGCTTCTGTTCAGAGGTAATTACTCATTTTCTTCTGTCAACTTAAATTGGAAATGAATTTGAAACTTGAAATGTACTCCCCATGTGAACGGAGGGAAGGCTCGTCACCTGTTGCCTTTGCTCCGTTTTTGTGTATTTAGAAAATAACAAATAAACTTCAATTCAACTTTGGGGTTAGCTTTGCTTAGTGGAGGATGGTCCAACATTAATTGTGCCTTCTGATACGCTTTAGTTATGTCGTCTTTTCGGCACACTTTAAAGGTCCTCAGGTGGTCAAAATTAATCCGGAGCCCTCCAGTACGGCGCACCTCATCGCCTGCGTGGCATCGGCGCGTTAAAACCCTACGATCAACCAATAGTTGCGTAGTCTGCGGCGTAAGGTCATTGGCTCCCACAACCCTGTGACGGGCGAAGACAAAGCTATGTTTAGCTTCGCACTCACTGAAACCGCTGTTCGATAGAAAACATGCAAGCAAACATCTTGTTTTACTGAATGCAGCCGTTGGTTTGCATAAACACTAGTGGACATGAAGCAAGTTTGGCTCAGCGTGTGAGGTTTGATCTTCGGACGGTAATGACGCAGCACGCTAGCTGGGGCCGAAGCTAGATAACTCCGCATTTGGTAAACCTCTAGATATAGTACAAGAATTGTGTTCCTTGTCCCGAGTAGGTCCTAGTGCATGGATGAACGCCCGAGATAGTAGACAAATAAAAAGTACTTGTCAGGGGACTTGCGCACAAATGCTTGTACGGAGATTAGGTAATGCACCTGTGAAATTGTGTTACATCTGCTCCCAACGGCATTTCTGGCTGCTCCACACCTGCTCCAAACGGCATTTCTATCTGCTCCAAGCCTGCTACAAAAGGCACCTTTACCTGCTCCCAGGACTGCTTCCAAACCCGTGGATCCTGTTTCACCCCTGAAGGCAGCAACGCTAGGATAGCTTGGTTGGCTAGTTAATAAGGCGCCTTAATAAAGGTTAAAGGTGCACCTAGATGTGGACGATTACGAGAGACGGGACAGAGTGCTGAATTTTTATTCAAACAAGATTGACACATGTGCTCTAACACAGCGAATAGGAAGGCTTGCTAAACCGAACACACTTGTCTTGTTGCCCTCTGCCCGCTGCGTAGCTTTGCTGAGACAAATGTTTTCACTTGGGAGCACAGCTGACGTCATGGTGAGGCACTTGTTAACACTTTCATGACTGTTGAAAAAATTGGTTGTTTTTGGGTAGTCCAAGAAATATTTCTTTCCTGTCACAGGAAATGAATGATGTTAAAGTGGAAGGTGTGTAATGATAGAGGAAAGATAGGGCTTTCCAACAGTATTAATTTCAAACAACAGATTTATTATGAATGTTATTAAAGAATGATCAAAACAAAAAATAACAAAGAAAAAACATGATGAAAACATTTGACAAAAAGCATAGGGGAAACAAAAAAATATTGAAATATACACTTTGAATGCAAGGCCCTTATAGAATAATACTGCAAATATCAGTGCTGTAAGTACAAAAGTTATTTACATACATACAAAGATATAGCGCCAGTGCCTATCATGCCGCCGCGTGAGGCACTTCCTCGACGCAGTGAAACAAAGATTGGCTTGACTGTGCAGCTGGCGTCAAGTGGTCCCGTTTGAACAAAGTAGACACCTTACAGATAAGAGCTGTGACCTTTAGAACACGCTGGATATGTTTACATCAATGCGCGGCAGGAATAAAATGGCCCATGGAGAAAGCGAACTTACTGGCAGGTACTTTGTGACACCGTCCGTGCTGAAGTGTGATGAATTGATGTCTTGCGTGTCTGTGCTGCTACCATCATCCAGAGATTACAGCTGAGATTCCTCAGAATCGTCCCAATTCAGTGTTTCCGTGGAGCATCGGCAAGCGGCATCGACGCCGCAACTGAAATCACGTGCGCCCGCCAGCGAAGAAGCTTTAAAAAAAGTGGCAGCATCTCCACTGCGTGGATGATGGCGAGGGTGCGGAGTACGGGGACTCAAACTGACATCCAAGTTGCGCGCCAAGTGACATCCGATTTGCGCCCTGACTGTTATTCGATTTTAGCCGTGAGTTGCACATTGGCTATTGTATAAATGAAACTGCAGCTCACGGCTCATAACGAATTTCACTTGATTTTCGCTTGATGGTGGTGTGTGCACGGATGGACGCGGACGGACATTGGGAGGTCCTAAGGTACTCCGCACCGTTACAGGCGAGGCAGTAAGCCGTTTGACTCTCGGGTACTAACTCCTGGTCGTAGCCAATGGGTAAGATGGCTGACACTAACCCTGTCTGGTCTGCTAGACACAGGCTGGAATCCTGCTGGTGCCTGTGGGATCTTTTGCGATTGTAAATGGTATGCGCACGGACGCGGACGAATACTGCGCGGTCCTAAGGGGCTCTGCACCTCAAATCCCCACCCCCATGGTGGAGAAAAAAAATTCGAAAGCGAAACGATGAATTACTTCTGTTACCCTTTGGATGGCGTTAGCTGTCCAGAAGCGCTCGGAAAGCGCCAAAATTTGAATTTGTATTCATCGATAACATACTATTGATTGGAACAGACGCCGTCACGAAAGTGCTAAAACTGTCAATTTCAAATGACTTAATCACTTCATGTGTCCATGTCTCCTTTTCTTTAAAAATGGCTGGGCACAACCTGAATGTTGTAGCTCCAGCATAACTTATATAGTGTAAGGCTAGGTAGGTGAACCTTTACAAGGGCCTTTTCAACTAGGTTCTTGTGTTACACCTATTGTTCACAGGCCTGACCATTGGGCCAATATAACTCTTGCATCAAGTGAAGGGGAGGCAATAAACCTGTTTCTTGGTCTCCAGAAATTGGGCTTGGCATTAGTTAAAAGTTTTAAGCCGATGAATTGGCTGCCTTTAATCAAGTACACTGATTAAATGGGTGTGTTTATGCATAGCAATAAAGCTTAAGAAAGAATAAGTGTTCAATTTTGTTTTGATGGTTGTCGATGCTACTGAATACAGTTCATTTTAGCCAGTCGATGATTCATCCAGTTGTAGAGGCAAAAAAGCTTGTTGACATTTCCTGGCAGCAGGGAGTTTTCTTGCTTGTAGAGCTGGCAGTGTGAGTACATGCTCGCACAATGTTGAGGTCACCAGGATGTACAGCAGCATGTTTACTGCAGGTGCTAGATCCGGATGGAGAGGGAGGCCAGCACCTGCCAGCACTCTAAAGGATCAGGATTGTCGTCGGCTGCATTTGCCATGAACGGTATAACGGCACCTGGTAAGGTGAGGCTTGCTCCTCTCTTTCTGCCCCAAAATGGTACTTCTGCTTTTGGCTGGGAGTATTTTCAGTGGGTCTTTCCCATACATGGTCTCGGTGATGTCTGTTAGTGCAAGTGAGGCTCTTGTTGCGGATCAAGGGAGGTAGCCACCTTGTAATCACTGTGATTAGGCCAAACAAGAAGCCTTTCTTCGACTGAATCCACCAGCATGGCCTTGAAACAGCAAATAAAAGCAGGGTCGCATTCGTTTGGTGCCATAGCACTCTGAGTTGTTTCAAGGCAGAGGTGAGTACTGTATATACTCACTTGTAATGTGACCCTGATTGTAACCCGAAGGGTGGCTTTTCACTGTGCCAAGAAAAAATAAACATGAGTGTAACGCGCGAAAGTAAGGAAAAAGAAAGTACCTTCATTTGTTGCAAATAGTGGCCAACACTTTCCAGTTCTTAAAAATAAAACAAGTCTTGTACACTCATCGCTTTCGCCATTGGTGATCAAGTGCTCCCCCCGAATTTCACTTGTCACTTACATCGCCAACGTCGTCGGGAATCTAGTGCTCCTTGTTGCTTTCTGCCCCCCAGATGAAGTCATCCTCCGTGCCATCCAGGTCATTTGATATAGAGCACTTCTTAAATTTGCGATCCACCGTGTCTTGTGGGAGGCGGTACCATGCGGCGAGACACCCACTCGGCGATCTTTGCCGTTTGGTTGCTTTATCTTACCCGAATGCCTGATCTTCACACATGCAGTCTTCGTACAGCTGCTGCATCCTATCCCTAAATGGCTTAAGACAGACGTCTAATGGCTATTGCACGGATGTCATACGTCTGGAAATAGCAGCTAGCTGCGTTCCTTTCCCCCGTCGCCTTTTTCGCTTCAGGGGTGAGGTGACTGCGAAACGATTCAAGAACCAAGATGGAGGTAAGGTGGAGGAGCGCACCTGGCCATTGGCTTCACACAGTCTTGACGTAGTCTAGCATAAGCGGAGCGACCATCCAACCTTGGCAGTGGGCCATCCTGGGGAATAGCTGCTTTGGGATGGTTTTGCACCATAAAATGGTGTATGGTGGCAACCTTGTGCCCGTCTGCCAAGCAGGCTATCATCACGGCTAGCTGCATCTTCTCGTTTTCTGCAGTCCTTTCCTTATGCTAACTTGAGGGGCACCTGTTTCATTAACAGTCCTTGACATAGGCATGTCAAAGTCGACAGCAGTCTGATCCGCGTTGCTGATGTGCCCCAACGACATTTGAGATGAGTGGCGCACGTCAATCACATTACTGAAACTCTACTAGCTTCGCTTCATAATCTGGTGGTAGCTTCTGCCTTATCGGTTAAATAATATTTTGTAATCCCAGACTGCATTGTACGAATGAGTGTAGAGCCACGGCAAAAAAAGCTCAATGCAAGGTGACTGATCATTGCACCCTATCAGCCCTCCCCTCAAAATTCATGATGTGCACGTTCACCACGATTGTAATTTAAGTAACGTTGCTATGCATAGCCACCTCTCGTTTGAAATTAAATTTTGCTTGACATGCATAAATTATTGCTGCCTTGCGAGCGGCGGGAATGGGACGATCGACAATGCAGAAGTGGCGGCGCAGGCTACATCGCCACAAAATGTTCAAGCAGTGTCCGATTGCGGGACAGGCTATTATTGCAAGCTAGTAATATTGCAATGGTTCATCTATCTGAAGTGAAATTTAATGCCGAAAGAGAGGTGAGGTAGCTAAACATACCAACGTTACTCAAATTACGATCATAGTGAACGTGCACTGTGGGAATTGAAATGGGAGGGCTGGGGAGGGGGCGGGGAAGGGGGGGGGGGTGTGCGCTGACTGTCACGTCGCTTTGCGCAAGCTTTGCCTTGGCTCTGCACTTGTGCTTAAAGCCAACTCTGGGATTACAGAAATAATAATTTCGGCTTTTACATGATAATAAAAATGCCTTATGATTGCTTAGTTTTTCAATTCGATATTTTCAGTGGAGCTCCACGCTATCTATACGAAGAGCCTAGGAATTTAAAAATGGTTTGTATAAAGGTATTGCAGTTTGTACCTTGTGATACTAGAAAAAACTTTATTGAAAGGCTGTTCCAGTGTTATGTACGTTCAAAACTGATTAAAAAGTCCACTCTTCACCCCCCCCCCCCCCCTCACCCCGAGTTACCAAAAATTTGATGTTTGAGGCTTCTAAGGTGACATAAGATAAATGTCATTCTTCTGCTCCAAATCAAGGTTCTTCTGCTCCAAAATCAAGATTTCGCTGCTACAAAAACTGCTCCCAAATCTGATTCATCTGTCTCACCCCTTTGGTTCATCTGATGGATGCCTGTAGACTGTATCAACCTTCGGTGGCTCGGAAAAAAATGGCATCGCTTTCCCGTTGATGGAGTTGTCTGAAACAACCTCTATTACTTGAAATCCTGTAGCCTCCAGTCCATTAATGAGCTGACGAAAAAACTGGTGCAGCTGTTTTGCATCTATTTGCGCAACTGGGAGGATGTGCGCTACGTCTTTGTTTGACGACAGGAGGCTTTGAACCATAAACACATAAGCAGTTTTTGGTGCAATTTGGCTGTTTGCAGCCATGCCTACTAGACCTCCACCTTTGTAGTCAATGTATGGTTGCAGATGAATTTCATCCATGACAAGCGTCACAGTTTTTTCATAGTCATCCATTCCTACTGCCAGTCTCTTTGCGTAGGACAGAAATAAAGCATCTTGTTGTTCAGAGCATGGATTCACACGGTACGTCCCACAGACACGTCTAATGGTGTCTGGATGCGGAAGTTTCAGCTTCGATGTAGACCTAATGAATCTGTACGCATGTGGAGATATCGTGAACACAAGGCTAGCAAATACTAACAAGTCCGCAGGGTATCTTGAAGTTCTGCTCAGCAAAATGTCGACTTGTTGCTTTATGAACTTTACAACTTCCACTTGCCAGTCATGTGGGAAATTTTGTGACGCTAGCTCATCTAGCGTTTCCGCCGTCTTCTTCAAGACAATCTGCAAGTGCTCTTCGCTGTCCGAGAAGTTGCCTGCCGAACTTTGCTCAGCATTAAGGACTCTGTCGAGCTCCCGCAGATCACAAAAACACATAGGAAGCAGGAGGGTCCCGAGCTTGTTGAACTGCACGTCACCAACAAACACTTTCACGATCAGATCAGTTGACACTGTCACAGCAAATCGCACAGTTGGAACATCTTGAGACGCCAAGTTTAAGAAGAGGACTTTGTCGTCAGTAACAAGTTTGTTTGCCCACAAGGTGTTTATCTGGAAATTTGTCAGAGAGGTGACCAAGTCCTCAAAAGTGCTGATGTTATTCTTTTTCTTCTCTTCTTCGTGAGTTTCAATGGACTGCTTGATTGCCTCCTGTAGTGATTCTCCTTCTAGACGAAGACGCTTCTCTTCAGGGCCTTCACGGCCGCCAGTTGTGGGGCAAGAAAGGTAGGCAGGGCAGTTAGGAAATAGGCTCGGAATAGCACCAGGCTTGAGTCGTCTCAGCTGTAGAGGAACTTCAAGTAATCGTCCAGTTTTCTTATCTCTATAGGTCGAAGTTGTCGCAAAATCACTTGGAAGAAAGTGCTTCTCACACACCTGAAAAAAGAAAAAAAGCTCTCTGAGACAAAAAATAAGCAACAAAAAGTTACACTGGACAGCAGCCAGCTACATACCAGAAAATGTGGCAGTAATAGTAGGCACCACCATTGGAACAATGCCTTGTTAGGCAGCCCAACAAGCGAACGCCATTCATTAAATATAACTATAATGAGATCCGATCTGGCGCTGCAGTCTGTTCAGAGCGACTCTGTGCATAAGCTACACGTGAAATTTCGAGAAAAGTTTTTGTTTGTCAAAGATGATCGCGCAGAAACAAAAATTAGGGCAATAGTACGATTACGGTTTCGCGGTTAGGTACAATCAAGGACTGATCACTCGCAGATGCAGACGACATCGATGAAGGTGGCCGTACTGCACGGGAGAAAACTGTCTTTGTTTCATCGAACAGGCCAAACCACTTCCGCCCAATGATTTGCCAGAATCGCCATAAATAATTAACAGCGACTCTGTCTAGACAGCGAGCAGAAGCGCTTAGGCCGGTTGGGTGAAACAAAGAGACTGCTCCAATCGCCGCCACCATGCGATGCCGTTACCTCCTGCAACTGCCTTCAAAGCTTTAGCACGCAATAAGGAAACTGAAAAGGTGTTCAGCTGCATGACTGGTTAACTCGACACAAGCGTTGGCACCTGCAGCAAGTGAATTCACTTACCACGGTGTACTTTTTTGGTGAGAAATCCTCGCGCGGGATCGCTTTTTTCCATGCTCTTGTTTAGGCAGCATCCGTCGGAAACGAACGGATAAACGTGCACTTTAGGACCACCAGCATAGTTAGAGTTGCACCTTGGCGCGCAACAGCATCCAGGCATATTGTGTAGTTCACCTGAGCATACTCACACAGCACAGTTCAAGGAATTGATTAAAGATAAGGCAACATGAGCGCTAACAAACGCCGCTTCAGCACAAAGTGTTCAAACGAGATCAAGGTGGCCAGACGCACTCCCACGCGCTGTCAACGTGCGCACTATTTGTTCGGGTGTGTACAAAAATAGTTACCGTAATTACCCGATTCTAACGCGCACCTTTTTTCCGGAAAAATAGGTCGAAAAATCGCATGCGCGTTAGAATCGGATTCGAAACCGAAACTGCCGAAACAACGGAAATTTCGTCTCGCCCATCGCCATCTCAAGATGGCGCCAAAGCTTTTAGCAACAATTTTTCGGACGCAGGAAGCATAGGCGCCCAGGCTTTTCTATCGGCGTTCACACAAATCGTCAAATCGTTCCACTTGGGCACTTGATAACAGCAATGGCAGCAGCGGCTCTCGCGCGTTCAAAACAAGCGGTCGGCTGAAGCGTGCGCCTCTGGAGAAGTTCGCAGGATGGGCGTGCGAGGCGTGGGCCATGATCCCATCGACCGTGGTTGAATGTGCGTTATGAAGTGTGGCATCGCGAACGCGCTTGACGGCATCGATGACGAGATGTTGCGGACAGCGGAAGGAGACAAGGAGGGGGATGAGTGAGATTACTTCGAGAAATAAATCGCCCGTTTATCTCGCATTCGTTTTTCTTGCTCACAAAGTTCCGTGCGCGTTACAATCGGAAGTGCAAGTTTTTTCGTTTTTTTTTTGCCAGGAAAATAGGGTGCGCGTTAGAATCGGGGGCGCGTTAGAATCGGGTAATTACGGTAAACTGCGAACAAATTAAATAAGAACAACATTTGAAGAATATAGTATTGCAAAGCGCTTTTTGTTGGTTGTAGCAAATAATTTTTATTTCAGTTCGCTTTTTAAAAACTAGTTTTGGAGGGAAAGACTGTCTGGCTACTTGTCGAACAGAAGCCGCAAGCCATTCCGGTTCCAGCCAGTCGAGCGTTGTTTTCTCAGATCTCACTGAAGTGACGTCACGCTGTCGAGACGGAGGCTTGCCGAGGCCTTGAAAAAAAAATGTCGAGGTGGTGTTGCCCTGGGTGCTTCGCCCACAGGTGCTATTGGTGCGAGCAGACACTTCCACAGTAGGCAAAGGCTTTTTGCATTAGAGGCAGTGGATTTGCTTCTCGTTACAAAATTCTCTGCTACAGTTTACTTTAAATCCAAATTACCCTTCGAGCTTGTGGGCCAGATGGGCCTACGTATGGGATAGCAGAGGACCCCGGCTAGCTTCGCTAGAGATGTCGGGCGCCAATTTGGGCTAGATGGGCCCCAGGCAGGCCTATGTGGGTTACAGGGTGTTAACACACACGCGGAAGTGACCCATCCAAAATGCCCCAGAGAGGTTCGCGGCATCCACGAGGGAGACGCCGCGACGGGTTTGACTCGCTGACAAAGGCGACGACAGGCACCAAAGGGCCAGGACGAAGCAGGGGGTTTATTGGCCGAGTGGTACAGCGCATAATAAACGCCAAGACAGGGTTAAGAACTAAACTGTACCGGCGCGCGTCCTAAGGCCCCGCCCGACCGGGCGGGCATGGCCAAGATGTTTCCCACTTTTTTATTGTTTTCGTTTGGAAGGGGGTAACACAAAAAGGAAGTGGAATTGGTTAGATCGCATAGGATGGCTGCCAGTGTGGAAAGCAAAATAATTTTTTTTCTTTCACAGATCTTCAAACTTCCTTTGAATTGGTGCTTTACAGTGAAGCCAAGTGAAAATATTCCATATTGTTTTTTTGTTGGCTGTGCTTAGTGGGCACCATCACCTGTATAGCTGCACATGCAAACTAAAGTTGCGGCATTAAGTAGGGTGTAAGGACTGACACCTCCACCAAGGCAGCCTCAAAAATTATGCATACAAGGCGACCAAATTAGGCATGACCAGTTATGTACACTGACATGGTGCAAACAGGAATAGTGTAAATTGCAAAACTGCTGGAAATATAGTAGTGCGTGTTCTTATTTCATTCGCTGTGACTGAGCGCAGATGAGCTGTAGGGCAATCCATGAAGTAGCCTCTTCAGTATTGTTGTCTTCCGGCAACTTGATGTGCTCCTTCTTGACCTAAAACAGCATTGCAGTGGCGTCCAGTCATTAAATATACCCAAAAGAAGCAGGTCACTAGGCCGCACTCCTGGACTGAGGACCCCGCCCACTTACAAGCTCGATCAACATGTTCAATACAGTTTTCTCCTCCTCCTCCTCAAACGTTTAGTGGGCTTTCATTGCATTATAGTGTAGCTGAATAGGTAGAGCACGGACATTTTTGTGCACTGGTGTGCCACATTTACTTGTGAAGGCTGGACGATTGACCAAATTTGTTTTGTCAGTTTTCAAGCACAATGCACAGAACATAGCTGATAGGGTCCAGAGGACACGAGCAGTTTTTGTTGCAAAGTAAAGGGAAGACAGTTATGCATGCCATTCTTGGTATCTGAGACTGAATGGGTGTACATAAACGGCAGGTTTGCTTCCATTCTTATTTCCACAGGAAGAGTGTTGAAGTTGCTAATATTTATGCAATTAAGTTAAATTAGACGACTCACTGTAAGATGTCGAGTTGAGATTATCCTTCGTGCCATACATTTACTATTTCACAAACAGTCAATAGTAAAATGAACATAGCTTAGTTACCTTTTTTGAGCTTGGCAGGTCCACAATCTTTCTAGGCTGGTACTTTTCTTTTACCCCCAATTTTTGGGCCTTGCCCCACTGCTGGGGCAGGTCTGTAGACGACAGCACACTGAATTTCTTCTGGGAGTTGATATGCAGCAGGAGGGCTACCATGTGCTTGCACTTGTGCTGGCTAAAAATAGATAAGTTGCCATCTGTGAGCTTCAAAGCCGTGAAACTATGCTTGGAACTAAGCAATGTAGAAAAACCCAAAATTTCATCAAACACTTGCTGTCATTTGGGCTCTCCTGTACTCATTGCATGTGAATATATATGTGAATAATAACATCTTTTTACATGCAGTTGTGTTGAAATAGCTGCAATGAAACAATGAGGGGTCTTTTACAGAACCAGTTTTTAAAAATGTTTACGCCTGTTTTTTGTGCAAATAAATGCTACTACCACTGTGATTTTGTCATACCCTGCTTTGCACGAACAGGACGCTGCACCCACTTCTCTGCCGCTTATAACGACTTCAAGTTCGTGGGGATCCTTGGTGAGCGCTGAAGTTTGCAGTACTAGTGCAGCCAGCGTAGTCTCTTCATCTGTTCGCTCCTTCACGCTGCACACGACGACGTGCTTTGCTTCGTAGACAGCCTCCCCCTCTTTCAGCAGGCGCGAGTTCTCGAATGTCTTATTAATGAACGTGAGGACGCCAGAGAAAGGCAGGCTCACTATAAACAGGAAAAAGACTAAAAGTCCGCGCTGAAAATGTAGTCACCCATGGCGAGGTGCCAGCTCAGGGCAGGTTGTCCCAGTACTGCGCCAGCATGCGGACAGCTGGGGCCAGGTGCGGCACCTCGTCGACATCATAGATGATGCCTACCTGCTTGAGCAGGTCCACCCTGGCCTGGCTGGCGAAGGGACTGGCGTTGATGGCTGCATCCACCGCCTGAACGTAGCCCTTGCTGGACACCGATTTCAGCTTGCCCCTGGTGTTGGGGTTGATGAGCAAGGTGAAATGGTGTTGCCAGGCGAAAAACGCCTTCCGCAGCAAGGACCTCCATTCAGCTGTGATGACGGAGTCGGGGATGCAGGCACCAAACGCTGGGCAGCACATGCAGGCAGGGATGTCAACCTTGGACTCCTCGCGGAACTTGCGGGGGCCCATGGGGAGCGAGTCGCCCAGGACTGCGGCTGCGCGGATGGTCCAGGAGGGGAGGGAGGCGGCGACCCTGGCGGTGGTGATGTCGTCGCGGGTTTTTGCTTGGTCCACCAAGCCGTAGCGCCCCTTCAACTCATCCACCCAGGCCTTGCCTTCATCACTGACCTTCCCCAGGATTTTTGAGATCTTTGTGCCCCGAGTCAGCGCAAGGACGATCATCGACTTGGCATCCCGAGTGAAATGCTCGCCTCCCTTCTGCTGGAGATTCCGCACAATCCGCACAGGGTCAAAGCCCTGATAGGCGAAGAGGGACTCCTCAGCCTGCATGTCCTCGTGAGTGATGGCATAAGTGCCAAACTCTGCCAGGATCTCAGCATACGTCTGGCCAACTGGAGGAACCATCTTGGACACAGTCAATTGGGATCCGCTGTTACTTTGAGTAAACATAGCAGCAGTATGCAGTACGGCGGTGATCGTTATTAGTCAAATCAGGGCATAACTAAAACAAGTATACGCACTGATTAAGCCAAATTTCACATCCTACCAGCACAAGCATGAGGGGCGAAGCAATCCGCACACTGTGCTCGCGCGGTCATTGTCGGCGCATGTCCGCCGTGCGCGCGGCGAGATTGCTACTTAGCGGCACGTTACCATAGCTGTTTACATAAATATTTCATAGCGAATTTACAGCTTACCTTCTTCGGCATCAGCTCCATCGTCTTCCATGGTGTTGGCGAGCTGTTCGAGCTCTCGGTCATGATGACAGCAGCAGCTACCTAGATGTGTGGGTACCACCGGGGCACGCGAGTCGTTCGCGTGGCCGGGCGCGTTGGACGTGCTGCTGGTTACACGCGAGTCGTTTATTGCTTTGCGGAATTCTGTTAGGTCCGTAGACCACTTTCTTGGGTAATTTGCATCAAAACCGCATGCACACGGTGGCGACACCAAAAATAACACGTGGTCGTAACGCAGAGAAAAAGTGTTGTAGCAGACGACAAAACACAGAGTCCTACAAGTGACGTCACTCGTAGGTGGCACCACGGTATGTCCTCGGGGCCAATACACAGCTCTGGGCAGCGGCCGCCCATGCAAAAAGCGGCCGTGGACGCAATGGAGGGGCTAGTTGTGACCGAGATCGAAGATGGCCATCGGGTATTGGTTACTGTCGCGACCGCCGTCTGCCCGTTGTAGGGCTGGTGACTGTGCGCCTTCGCGCTTACAAAAAAGACGCGCCGGATTCGCCGAACCAATGAGATACGCTGCTGTCGCATTCATGTAAACCCGCTTTGTGGGCAGCGCACCCTTTTTGTTAAGTGGGTGTTCCCCAGTTTCCTAGGTTAGTGAAAAATACCGCCGAACGAATCTGCCTAGTCGCGGAAGAGAAAATGTCTGCCTGGAACACCGCTTTCAGGAGAGGACATGCAGTGCGCGCAAGCTGAGACCATACAATTATCCCATGCCAACACCCTCCCGGGCTCCACGTCAAAAATAATGAAGGGGCGACGTGCAGAAGAGGGGCATACTTTGCTGTGCGCCTCACCCACAAAGGCCCTCTGCCCCCTCCCCCCCCCCCACCCCCCTCGACAGTCATCCAGCTAAAGCAGACGTTTCGCCCAATACGCAGAACCATCGTCTTCTTCAGAACCACCACTGCTTACACGTTCTGCTTACGCATACAAAGATCGTCTCTTCCCTTTCGGGTGCCAGTCTTCACCCATCAATGACCGGCGGTCCCTTTTTTTTTGCGCACTCCATGCTTCCCCGGCCATACCGTGACGAGTCAATCTACTCTGCTGAGAATGACTCAGCCGGGCAATTATTCTGTGTGGTGACATGCCACACACAACGCACGCCTTTGGTGTCCCGTGGGCTGAGCTTACCCGAAGGCGCCATCGCTTTTGGAGCTGCACCCCTCCGCAATTATCCTGACCTGGGCGCTTCGTTTTGTGTAAGCACCAATGCGTCAGGACAGTCATGAATGTTTTTAATAGTAGCACGTCCGAAGGCGACGTACCAGTTGACAGGCAGCATGGCGCCGGCCGGAAAAATTTCGGGGGGGGGGGGGAGGCTTGAGCCCGGTTAGCTCCCCCCTGGCTACGCCACTGCTGGCATGTGAGCAAAACATTGCGTAACATTCAAAATGACCCACGCTTACACAAGGCATTGGGCTCAAGTAACTGCTGTTGTCACTTTTGTATATGAAAGCATTCAGTGGTCTATAGGCCAAAAAAAGCTGGCATTCGCATTGCCCAGCTGTGACACATTCTATAGCTCCCATCTCCTATTGCAGAAAAGGGGTGCATTCATTTCTAAACAAAGTGCACCTCAGAGAAAAAAAAAGAGGGTGGCCGCTGAATTCCTAAAATGTGTTTCACAGTGCATGCCTGAAGAAACGAATCAGAATGTGGAGTGCAAAGACAAGTGCAGAGGCACGTAAAGAAGATAGTGGCTCTGGTCAAAGTGTTTTGATCACAGCAGATGGTGTGCCTGTCGCGCACAGAACGCCCACAGAACTTAATCCGTTGTGACGTCGTTGGTTGAGATCCTTCACTGTTCGTTGGTCCTGTTGCTTGAGTTGTCGTCGTTTGGTCTGGAGAGTCTTGCCTTGGGTCGCCGTTAATCTGCTGCTCCAGCCATGCCAAGCATTGAACGATGTGGTCCTTTTATTCCAATACTTGGCTGTATTCTTCCTCCAGGTCGTCCTCGGAAATGAGGGGCTCTATCTCGTAGTTGACGGTGCCAAGCTCCTTTTGAATAGATGTTAAGCGTGCATGTAGCACTCTCGCCTTGTTCTGTGCGAGGCTATCTTGCAGGCCTTGCTGACATTCGTTGATGACGTGTGTGGCCTGGGACCGGAGAACAGTGGGTCTCTTGTGCCCGCGTTCTATCGTCACCAAAGAGCACCGCAGTTCCTTGATCAGCTCACCTGATGCACATCACACGGTCATTGTCGAGACGTTAAGGCTAGATGTCGTTGATGTAAAGTCCACGGCACGATGAGTCCCGGGTTTCAGCACCAGAATGATGTCCGTGACGATGACCTTGTGCCCATTTTCACACACCAACTGCCTCTGCTGCTTCCTTCCAGCGGCACAGCAGTCATTAGCGAGGAGCAAAGGTGCCCTGCATGGCACAGGGCACCCTGCAGCATTGAAAGGGGCAGTGCTTTTACATCCACAACAGTTGACTGCTTGGGCATCCTTGCAAAGTCTCTCTCTAAATTTTGCTATTAAGAGTGCAGGCTATATAATGCCAACAAATACATCCGGTTGAATTGAGTGTAAGGTGTTTTCAGTTGACTGAAATCAGGATAGGTCTACACTGAAATAGGAAATTACTGCTTGTACTACCCACACACATGGAGGCACTAAACATAAGTGCTTCATTTTGATTTGTGCGTAGTCAAACCCTTGTGCACCTGTACAGTGGATAAAGACACAGGTGGTAAACAGACCAGTGAGAAGGATGTTCCCTACAGCCTTCGTGTTGACGGATGGCTCACTGTCCCATGTGAAGTCGTGTCCAGCCAGGCACACTATTCTCACATGCAGCAGGCTTCCTGACGTTGTCATAGTCGATGTGCACTCTTGCTGACAGGTAGCACAGCGTTTCAGCAGCTGCAGAAGGCAGCTCTCGAAGACTGCGTACACTGCCTCCGATATTGGGTCTCTGCTGGTTCATGGCTGCAAAAGAATCAGACACGAGCTCTAGCAATAACTTAGCTGCGGGCAGTACAGACTAAGGGACCATGTTCCATATACACACTGGGTTCTGTAATGGCTGAGCTTGCATCATCTACATCCAGGTCCACACTCCCAACATTTTCTTTGCAGCAGCCATCAGTACCATCACCAATCTTGTAGACATCATAGATGGGGCACGCTGAATGGGATGACGACTCGGCAGGTGGAGCGAGGCCCACAACAGAGCGGAAGCGCCAGGGCCGGTCGGTCTCTAGCAGCAAAACTTCCTTTGTGTGGCTGCAATGCAAATATTAAACACGGATGGTTGAACAACTACATATACCTTTACTTCAAGCATCCTTACCGCGTTCCTATGGATGGTTTCGCCAGCCTTGCCATTCTCTCGCAACAAAACGGGACGTTCTTAAGGCGAAAAATCAAAACTAAGGGCCTGAGTGTGCCCAACCGGGCCACAAAGACAGCGTATTCACTACACACTAAGAAAAAAAGGAGTCCCTGTGACCCTCTTTGGGGGGTATTTACTTGCCACAGATTTGACTCTTCATCGACCCCCTTTCGCAGAGTCACGCTACTCTTATTGAAAGGGGGTCACACGGACCCCGTCACAGTAGAATATGGGTGACTACCTCCTTAGAGTCAGCACCGACTGCCACGACCCTATCTAAAGAAAAAAGAAAGTCACGGGACTCCTGCCTGATGATCATCGCGACCCTGTAACAAGAGTTGTGAGGACGCCCCTTTTTGAAGAGTCCCGTGATGCTTATGGCGAGTCGTGGAAGTGTATGGGTGACCTTCCCAGAGATGGTCAGTAATACTGCTGGTGGAATCATTGCAGTATACGTGCAAGTGCAATTTTAGCCCACATGCATGCAGCTTCATGAGCAGTTTCATACAAGTATAGCAAAGCAAACCAAAAGTATTTGAAAATCATTTTATTAAAGATGAAAGTGATACGCATTTGATGAAAAGCCAGCGTAGGGTATCACAGTTGTTTTAAATTACAAAATAACCAGCAAATAGCCTAAAAATACAGATACACTAAGCATGTTTTACTGCTTGCTATGGCTTGTCACAACACAGATTTGCTAGACTAACAGGCATGATATTAAATCACAAAAACAAGTTTTGTGTTAAAGGGGTCCTGAAATACCTTCCGCCGATGCATGGATCTACATGTAACCAAATAAGACAATGTATTAGCAATCTCCCACCGCAAGAATTTTGTTAAAGCGATGAGTATTAGCTGAGAAATCGTAAATCAAAAACCGCGCATTATCGTCGCGCCGCGTTTCCTCCTCTTTTCAACTGTTGACGGCGCGCGAGCACTGCCTCCCATGATGCTGCGCTAGTCAGCGGTGACGTACTTCCGCATTACGCTCCTCCGACTGCCGTCTGCTACGGGCACGTTTTGTTGACACCATGAATTCCGCACTCCTCTCAAGGATGGATAAGCGAACGAAAAATCTGGCCGCATGTGTGCGGTGGCCTGGCCTCGCCCTTTCGCGGTGTGCGTTGCTGCAGTGCAGCACGTGACTTTTAATCGGCGGCGAACTCGCAGCCGCTGGGGAGGATCTTGCGCTCGGTCCCTTTCATGCACCGCGCACTGTTTATCCAAAAAGCGCCGTATCAGATGTGGCCCCGCTGGTGCCGGGTCTTATTTTGCGGTGGTGGTAATTCCTGCCGGCGCCATGTCAAAAAGACATTTTAAGCCGATACAGAACCCGTGCACAAAACGCTTCAATCATGTGACCAGTTCAGCTTGGGGCGACGCGTGGTGGAGAGCGGCAACGTTGGCTAAACATGCTCCGGCGCGGCTCTGAGCTTTCTAGCGCTGGAGCAAGCGCCTTTCTTTGACGATCTCAAACATCGGTTGCCTTGGCAACAAGGCACAAACCGCCCCAGAGGTCAGTTACGGTTGCGTGATTCCGGTTCAGCTTGGGGCCCCACCTCGCGGCATATGGGCACTGCAGGCATACTACTCACTCTCATTTGCAAGTGCGAGATGCGTTTGGCATTACAGGAGGCGATGGTGTGTGTGTTGTGGACGCCTTTGTTTCGCGATGAAATGCGACGTTGTGCTTCTGCGGGTGGATAGTGCTTCCCATGGCCTGGATTATCTTTCTCGAGCGACGTACGACTCAACCTCGCATGGGGTATGTACAGTGTGCGTGGCTAAAAGCCATCTCGGCTTGCGCGCCAGAGTTAAGTGACTTGCTGTTCGTCCCCGCAAACCGCGCGCGAGGTGAGTGCCGAATTTACGAGGGGCAGGAGGAGGCAGCCCATCGTCTGTCAATCGCGGTTCAGACTTGCAACGCATGTTGTGACGTTGTGTTCGTTCGAAACGCATCTCTGGATTGTTTTGAAGTGGAAAAAAATGTATCCGTCAAACCTGGGCATTCGGCTCAGGCCGTTCTCTGCGATTGCACGAAAGAAGTGCCACGGGGCTTCAACGCTTTCTTTATGGGACGTACTCCGGTAAGAGAATATCCATGTCGTGTTATGGCCGTGTTGCATTCAATACGAACGGTTAAGCGTTTGTTTACACTTGTTTCGTTTGTCGTAAAATGTCCAAGCACTCCGGCACTACGCTGGCAGATCAGCCGGCGAGTCGACGCTGAGCAGACGACTCATCTCTTTGCCGGAAGTGCGTGAAAAAGCCGCCCAATAGCAGGATGTCTAGCTCATGACGAACATCGGGGAATCGATGATGTAGACATGTGAAGATGGCGGCGTCCAAAAACACGAAGGAAAGGGTGAGAAAAAAGCGACAAACTTTGCAACAAAAGTGTGAGCTTTCCGCTGCGCGTAAAAGAGTAATACTTGGCCCAGATGACCTTGACGACCCAATCTAACGATTGCGCTACTTCATTTAGTGTGCTCAAAATGCCTTTCAGGGCCCCTTTAACCAGCTTTGCATGCCTGCTGGTGCAAGGTTAAAATGGTGTGAAAATAAATTGCAATAATTAATTTTTAAAGGCTTCTTTCCTTGTTGCTGTGTTTCTAAGGCAGACTTCTTACACAAGAAGTCCATGAAGTCAATCCAGAAATCTTCACAGGCCGTGCACAAGCGTTGCAAGGTGTCCTCGGGTCCTGGCGTCTCGGACCTGCCTGAAATATCAATGAAAAAAAATTGAACGATAAACAAAAGCAAAATGAAATTGTAGCCAGCACAGTAAAATCACCAACAACAGGCTAACTGCCCAGTGCCTGACAAAAAAGAGGGCGAGAAACACACCTCTTGCCATTGCATTTCCTTGCTTCGCCATTTGGGTTTTGTTATGAAATGTTTTGTATTAGGAAACATATGTATAATGTATGAAGTTACATATGGACACCCCAGAAATGCAAAGGCTTCAAAAATTATTGCATCCATAAAGAGGATCTGAAAGCTCCAGGGAGGGAGACTAAGAATTTATGAGTGCAAAAGGCTGCTACTCCCACCTTTTGATGGTATGAAAATATCTATGTAAAGCTTAAAGGCAGCACGAGTAACAAAGCAGTAAGTGAACTGAGACACCTGCTGCACAAAGGGCATGCTCCCCACTGCAAAACACTGGAGGGGTACAAAGTCTAACTCAAACTGTTCAGTAAAAAGCATGAGGCAAGTTGGTACATAGTTCTTAAAAAGTCGAGTTCATAGCACATGACAAAGATGATGATAGGACAAGCACTTGCTTGCAACTAAGTTTATTGAGTGCATCGTCTAAAATAACACACTTTAATAGTGGCCCGCACAATGTTAACAAAGGAATCATAGCGAAGTTTCTAAATATTCAAGCTCATTGCAATACAGGTTCACTGTGCTCCTGTTTTTTATGTAATAAACATCTAAAAGCTCCCAAATCAGTGCTTTAGCTTTGCAGAAGTCAAACTTAGCCCAAGAAAGGCTTGTACTTGCATGATTCACAAAGAGTGGGTACATGCAAAAAGCCAAGGGACAAATTGGATACATCGACTTTCCAGATGGGAACGACACATCATAGATCCCCCCCATTCCCTGGGCAAAAACCGCTGGGTGTGCTGCTTGTTGCGCTTTTCTTTTGCTTTTAGGCTTGATAGCAATTTGCCTGAATCTTCTATCTACGCTTCACTGATTAACTTTGACGCTTTTTTTAAGTTATTCAATACGCTGACTATATTTTCTACTCTGCATGCAATGTCTGCACCCCATTTAGTTTTTTTCCTTCAACAGTTTTTAGCTTAAGTGAAAGCATGAAGCACTAAATAATGCTTACAGTTGTAGTTATCGAGATCACACTTATTACTGATGGAAAAGAAACCTAAGTTGTCAGTACAAAGGGCACCACTGCCTTGTTACGTGCCTCGGTTTCTTCATGTTTTTAGTGGCCACAAGAAAACATTTTAAACCACTTGTCTATTTGAATTATTGTCAACGCGTTTAGTTTCCGTACCCAGATTTTTTAACTTCTCATATAATTAAATTTGGCACAAAACTTGTTCCAAAGTTTCTAATTCTCTGGATGGGCTTTTCTGCACGAGTTGTGAGCAATGCAGTAAAACTGACACTACAGCCTTGATGCAGGGGTGCTACAGCCAAAATAGAAATTGGAGCAATTTGTGGAGCAGGAAAATTTTGCTTTTGGAGCAGATAAACCCAAATTTGGAGCAGATTACGGGAAGAAATACCTCCATTTTGGAGCACAAAATTTCAAATTTGGAGCAGTTTAACAAAAAAATTTACTTTTTTAGTGCAAAACAAAGAATGCAAGGTATTCAACATCAGCACAATCGTGCTTTAGTGTCAGTGGACACTAAATGTGCTTGACAAAAATGACCAACGAATTCTGCAGGAAACTGCAAGGCCTGGTGAATTTGTACCAACCTGGAAAGCATGTTGATTCAAGTGCTTAGTGTGTTTACAGGACCAAGCAAAGAAACAAAAAAATAGTAGTGCACCTGCCAACATTTTATTTGTACTTCGAAATGCCATAAGATGACCTAAATAGCAATTAAACAGCCGAGAACACTAGCGCAAACATGATAACACACAGCTTTCACACCTACTAACAAGACAAAAACAAGTGATCTTGCATATGGCAAGAAGCTCATAAAACTTGATTAATAGAGACATGACAACTTGACTAGTCCAATCACTCAACTTGACTAGTTCAGACACCATTCAACTTGACTAGTCTAGACACCACACATCAATGCTTTCTTTTTTTAGAAATCTCTTCGAGCTCACTGAGCTTTTTAAGCGCAATCTCCAGGCTGGCGTTCCCCTTTGCCAACAGTACATGGCCACTTGACACTTTATTCATGTCTGTTTTCTTGACACCTGCGTTGATTATTTCTTCTGCACTCGTGAGCAATGCCTTGCTGGCTGCCACTTGGTCCTCTAAAGCAGCTTTTGCTGCTTCGTGAGTGGGCTGCTCTACGACAGGATCTTCCGTTGCCTTGCGCTTGCTCGAGCTTGCCTCGAGGCTCAATCTTTGCGCATACTTAGCCCGAGCTTGCCTCACACTCTTCAGCAGGTCGGGGTTGAGTGGCACCTTAGTTGCGTCCCCGTCATAATGCTGAAGGAAGCTCTTCACTTGGCGCATGCCATTTATGCTGGCAATGCTCAGCGAGCTTCTTCCATCTAACAGGTTCTTGTTTTCGCTGAACCCTCTTTCAGCATCAGCATTGCCATGTGGTAAGGAAAGCAGTGCTTTGATAATCTTAGACAGCAACGGATACTTCAGTTCTCCGGTGGTAGTCTTCAGGCAAAGCACCTTGGCCCAGTACACATCCACCCTTCCTTCCAAGTGCAGGGTGCCTCTGTCCCCATCACACTTAAGCGTGTTCCATTCGTCGATCAGCGACGACACTTGATCCCCACATTGACCTGAGGCTGCAGCTGCCCGGCAATGTACCGCAAGGACCGCACCTCCTGTTCAGCATTCTCACATCTTAAGGCAAGGAACTTTGCATGCATGATCACTTTGTTTGTGAGAGGAAGCTTCTGGAGAAGTGCTTTTGCACAAGCGATGTAGAATGCACGAGCCCCAAGGTGGAAAGTTTTTTTCTCTGCAGGGTCCCAGCCTTCCATAGCCTTCTCAGTGTCCATCCCAACTTCCGGGCGCACCTTCCAGAACGCTCCATTATCCAGGTTCAGTTTTGTCAACTCTTCTGCAGTCTTGGTGCAATACACTTCACTTCTTAAGACACGGCTCAAAACTCGTCGCACCAGTGCCAGGATCTCATCATGAAGGACATGTAGAAGTGGCTCCTGCCTTTGAAACAAGCGCTGAAACCCAGCAAAAAGTTCTGCTGCATTTCTTAGAAACAACATTTTAGCATACAGAGTCTTGCTGGCAAAAGCTGCAGCGAGCCTGTTGTGCTGAGTCTGGGCATCTGGTTGGCGCACAGCGTGGCTCTTCTCTGCAAAAAAAAGACTGCAAAGCAGTGAACTGTTCTAGCACACGGCCTAGCGAATCCTGTAGTGTCAGCCAGCGGTTGGACACGTGCCGGAGAAAAACATGAGGAATTAAACCCAAGAGTTCTAGCTGTTCTTTTAGGCTCTCAGAACGCACAGAGGAATGCTTAAAATAGTAGTACACATCTCTGACAAGTTGTTCAACATCAGAGCAAAAGGCATCTAGGCCCTTTGAAAATGCATTGTGCACTTTGTGCAGAGTGCACTCTCCAACGTCGACCAGATTTGGGTTAATTCTTTGTTTCAACTTGGACTTCACACTCTTCATGACGTTAGGGCCATCACTGAAGAAGCAGAGTAAGCCTTGCCTCGGTAGCTCAGCTAGGGCATCCTCTATGCACTCCACGATTATGTCACCAGTGGCCCGGCCAAGGTTAAACGAATGCAAGTGCTCAACAACCACCTGCTGCCTACTCTCGGAGAAATACCGCACAAGTAGATCTAACTGCTGGACACGCTGCTCAGGCTTTGGAGTTTCATCAATCACAAGGGCAAAAAACACATTCGGCCGACACAACTCTGCAACGAGCTTTGATTTGAAGAAGGGCCCCAGCCCATCAGAGATGACGTAAGAAAGCTTGGCCCTTGCGCAGTTGAAATTTTTGGCCACGTCACTGTCAGTAAACATTTTTTTATAAATGTCCGTAGCAGTGGTGCCCCAGGCATAGGGAATGTCCTTTGAAACAACAGCCATAGCAAAAATGGCTTCCGCCCCACACACTTGATCTTGCAATGTGGCACGAGGCGTTCCCTGCGAAAAATCTATCGTGGCTTGCACAGTTTTGGGAGCTAGCAGCACACCACTTGAGTCTCGCCGCTTCGCTGCTGCCTCCAGATGCTTCTTTTGGCTTGCATGCCGCTTGACAGCAGCAGTGCCATGCTGCGCACAGGAAATTGTCGCACTGCAAAGAATGCAAAAAGCCTCCGTGTCCTTTACACCTGGCTTGCACCACTTGCTGATAGCATCGCCGTTGCAATCCACTTCGTTTACCACCGACGCACTGAATTTCGTACTTCTCCCTGTAAGAAACAAAATAATCATGAAAAGCCCATCTAAAACGGAAAGCGCACGCACACAAAAAGTGCAATATGAAATACAACGGTGCAAAAATCGGCATCGTTATATTAAAACGCGGTGCCTTTTGCCGCATGGATCCAAGCCTCGTCGCCTACTAAGCTCACGCCAATTCACTGCCCGTGCGCTTGCTGCACCGTGCGAGTGTTCTTCGTACCCGGCCCGGCCGTGACCGCAAGCTCGGATAATGCTAGGATCTTCTTGGGTACGCAGCTTCCGATAGTGCACATGCTACGTACTCCTTGTCGTTCCGCAGGAGGAGGTTGCAGCGAACATCACGTTTCCGTTGCCCCGTACTAAATGCGTGCAACACGTTTATAGCCGCGCCAACAAGGCTACGCCACATGCACTCACTAGAAAGCTAAAGATGCCTATCGCGAGAGACGTCGGCACTAGCACGCCTGATCGTAAACGCCATCACGCGTAACCTTTGTGCGTTTGCCATGCTTACCAGCATACTCGTGCCAAAGTTAAAATCTCTCTCTGAAATTTCAATCTGTCTCGGAAATTCAGCCGTTAGAACATTTAGAACGGGTGCGTATTAACATTTTACGACACGCGAATTAGTGAACGTGTGCCCTGCTACTTTAACAACGGCGGTGTGCTGACCCGGCCTCCATTCTACTGGCTATGTCGGCAGCGTTCGTCAAAAGGTTCCACTCGCTCGAATAAACCGGTGGCACACCCACAAAGTTTTTTGCGCGAAACGGAGTTTGAATAGGTGCTTACCTTTGCTCATGTTGAATGTCCATGTACAGCCAGCAGCGTTGTAGCCAGCAGACAAAATACAGCAAAACGCAACAACTTGTCGAGTGCCCAGCCCCAGCACCCGCCCGCACCAACGTTTATACAACGTTGGCCCGCACAGCGTCTGGGCAACTGGATTGGATTGGATAATGCCTTGTAAAGGTTGCCAACAGAGCATTTATTTCCCACTAAAATTAGCGCAGCTGAGAAATTTTGCGGCTAGTCGAGCATTTTGCGCAGCGTGGCGCAATTTCAACAAATTTCAGGGTTTTGGCGCAGCGTGGCTCAAAGAAATGAAATTGTATCAAAATGGCGCAATTGGCGCAGCTGTAGCACCCCTGCTTGATGGGACATGCCACAATAATTAGTTTCCCTATCCCAATTTGACTTTGGATGTCCAACTTTTTGTTCTCGAACTTCTCATGCACTAGAGGGGCTTCTCTGCACAAATTCAGAGTGATGCAGTAAAGCTGACACTAGCGTTGATTTCAACTCTCCGCAGAAAATTTAACAGTTTTTAGGGCTCTAAGAAAACATTTCTTTCTGCTAAATGTGTTGGTTAGGCGCATAGTGCAGTGGCAAAAATGCGGATGATTCAACGCCCTTGCTAGCACCAGCTGTGTAATGTTTGCATAAATAATGATCGCAAAAAAAAAAATCCCAAATCAAAATTTTGTCATCGTAAAGAAAAATAAAAAAAAAAAGAAGTTGTGTATAACAAACCACCAATAATGGAAAAAATTTAGAATACGCATTTTGAAGGTTTACATTTAAAAATCCTGTCCAAGAAAAAATTCACTAGTGCAAATTAATTTGTCCCCGTGGTGCCCACGTGGTGCTTGCACGCATGGTGCCCGCGTCTCGTGGTGAAGCCGAACATTCATTCCAAAATACGCAATTTTGGGTGGTTCTCTGAAATGGTTTGATATTATTAGGGGCCCAACTTAGTCCCCACGTGATGTAAAAACATATTAGGGACTACAGCAAGCACCAGATTCACGGCAAGCCAGAGATGCCAAAAAATCCGCTTGGAATTTAAAACCAATCTCAGTGGTGCATTTTTGTTGACATTCTGATAATCAATTATCTACCAGAACTTCCACTTGCGGTATATTGTCATCTTCTGACTCGCTATGGTAGCCCTGCTTGCAGGAATAACTTGCGATGCACTAGAATTGTGCCCAGCAAGCTTTCGCACGGCGAAAAGTGTGCTGCCTAACATTTTCAAAAAGGCACCATATCAAACCTTTTGGAGACTGCCAGAATAGACAGTTCCAGTAAGAAGCAACACTAGACCTCCAAAAATAGCCTCGTACTAACAAAACTGGCTAGTGAACAGCTGGCAGTGTTCAAGGCTGATTGGAAATCTCTACTTGTCTGGACTGATATCCGATGACTTGGTGTTATTTTTTGAGTTTCAGCTGGAGCTGTTATCACAAAAGTAGGGCATGAGTGAAGCGATATCACAAAAGGCGTTCTTTTTTCGAGGAATAGTAGAGGGCGACGGGGATGCTATGGTAAATCGGCTTGAAGTTGGGTAACTGCGTAGTAGCACGAAATATTAAGTTTGCAATACACAAACAGAATGAAAACTGCTGGAAAGTGGCTGAAAATGCCAGGTCCACTTGATACACATGCGGGGAACCTTCAGAAATAAGCTTTCACAAAATAAAACGACACTTTCTTCGGACCAAAGCTCAGTAGTGGAAAGCTGGTGTCATTTCCAGGTAATTATCATCTGTCACTGCCATCGGATTGCAAAACTGGCAAAATGACCACGAGTCGCATGCTTTTTTATCAAGCGCAGCAGCAACGCTCCCTTCTGAGGAAACATACACACCTCACCTTGTAAAAAACTGCCGAAAATCTCAAGGTTGCCTAAACGTGAAAATGTAAACCAATTGTAAAGGTGCAGTTGCCTAGACTAACCACCGGGGTGCATGAGAAACAACTACAACAGCACGAAATCGGCAATATAAAGCACCGATCACCGATGATCAATGCTGTATATTCCTGATATCCATGTTGTCATTTCTCTTGCAACTAACGCAACCCACTGGTTAGTCTAGGCACTGCAATTTTAGAATCAGTTCTAATTTTCCTGCTCTGGCTACACTGAGATTTTTGACGGTGTTTTTGAGGGTTGAGCAGCATGTGTTGTTTCGATAGGTGCCGTGGCTGCTGCGCTATACAAAAAAGGATGTCACTTGTGGTTACGCTGCATTACCATTAGATTTTTTGATCAAATGGCTCACAGAAGTCAAGTATCAAATGATGTCGTCAGCTTTGCAATCCGACTGCGTTTAAAGGTGAGAACTACCAGAAAATGACACCAGGTATGCACTAGTGAGCGTTGGTTTAGAGGACGGGTAGCTTTTTTTCAGGCAAAGTATTCGTGGATGTCTCCGCATGCCTGACAAGTGCACTTAGCATTTTCAGCCCTTTTCCTGTCATTTGTTTCATTTCTGCATTGCACAATTTATATTTGGCACTACTAGACAGAGAACTTCAACCCGATTTGCCTTAACGCCTTCGTTGCCCACTACTTTTCCTCAAAAAAAGCATGCCGTTTGTGATTTCACTTCACCCATGCCTTACTGTGCAATAAGTGTTGCAGTTGAAAGTCAATTGATAGCCTCAAGTCATCGGACATCAGTTAAGACAAGGAGAGAGAGCTTAGAATTGGCTTCAGTTTTGATTCTGTACGAGGATATTTTCGGAGGTCTAGAGTTGCTCCTCAGTAGAACTACATATTCTGACAGAGTCTGCCACAAGTTTGGTATTGGTTGTTTTCTAAAATGTTAGGTGGAGGTGCAATGCAGGAGGCTCATAGAGCTGAACGCTTTTTTCATTTGTCACGCAACAGTTACTCGGGGATAGCTAGCTGGGCACTGTTCCAGTGCATTGCACCTCATTCCTGAAAGCAGGGTTAGAAAAGTGAGCCAGAAGATTATAACCACCAGCAAGTGAAAGCTTCAACAGGTGCATGATAGTAAACTGACAGTGACCGAGTTTTGTTTTCAGCCCCAAGCAGTTTTTGTCCTGTCCCGAATTTTTACCTGACCATTAATGCGATGTCAACCATTGACAAGATGTTTCTACATCATGTGGGGACAAATTAGTGCCTCTAATAATGCCAAACCACCCGATTTTTTTCAGTAAACTATCCGAAATTGCATATTTTGAAACAGAGGTACGGCTTCACTGCAGAACGAGGGCACCACACATGGTAACATGTTTTTCATATCTGACAAATTGTACTGGGCAACTGAACTTTTTTCCAGGATGTGCTTTTTATGTTTGGCAAAAATTATACTCCAAACTTTTTAAACTATTTGCGAATTGATATACACAACTTATCCATATTTGCAACGTTTTGACAAAAACTGATTTTGTTAAGTTGCGAATCTGCTCTTGTTGGAAAGGGCATCGAATAATCTGCATTTTGAGCTGATGCAGAATGTGCCTAATCAATATGTTTACACAAAAATATTTTGTTAGACCCCAAAAAGTAGTACACTTTCTGCGATAGAAAGAAAGTTACCGCCCTGTCTGTGAGCCATATTCCGAAGTCTATTCTTAGCAGATATCAGCGTCAATGCCAGAAGTAGTGTACTTAGCGAGCATCGCAATGCATATGGCAGCTTCTGGATTTTCGGATTGTCTCGAGCGTTTTGATGTTCGGGACAGGTTTTAGTAGTAGGAAGCATTGTTTCGTTCACAGAAAAAGAACTACCCTTAAACTCTAGCTTTAATCAGCTGTCATGAGACAAATTCAGCCAAGCTATTTTTCTTAGAAAACTGTTACTAAAGACGAACTGTTTTTCTAGTGGCTCATTTTATTCATGACTACGTTGTCTGAAGTTGTTGAAATTGCAATGTGTGAGAGCTTTTTACGAGTTGAATATGGGAGCTTTAACCTAATTGCTTGTAGTATTAGCATGACTAGGCCGATCTGGAAGACCATTTTGTGAGAAACGAGCGTTATCACTGCCAAAATAGCTTAAAAATACAAAACCCACCCACACATCAAGATATTCATTCATGCCAGGGTCCGTATGGGAAATTTAGAAGGTGTGTCACGGTGTCACAGTAATGGCGTGGTTATCAAACCAGGTAGTTGTTTTGAAGGTTGGTAGCTAGTAGCTCACAATATGCCTTTTTTGTCTGCTTCTTCGGGTTTTTTTTGGAAGATTATTCGGAGCGAGATTATAGAGAAATCGATAGATGATTTTTGAAGACTGGGAACGATTCCAAGAAATTTAAGCAATTTCGCTGACACAACCGTTTTTCTAAAAATTCTGAAACCACACAAACAAGCAACACTCAGTTTTTCCAAAGCTCCTGCGAAGTGATTTCATTAAAAGTAATTACTGCTGTACTTACCAGTGCTTCTCTGAAGGCGTCGACACCACTTTCATTCAGCAAAACAGGCCGCAGGACAGTGTATCCACCCCTCTTGCATCTAATGTTAAAAAAAATACATATCACTGTGACATGGAAATTAATAAGATGTGGAGGACCAACAAAAGAGTATAGAGGAGGCCATAAGAAAAAATAACCACAGGGCTCCAGCTTCACAAATGCAATGTGGTAATTGCTACTTTCCTCATATTTTCACGGTGTATTAACAATTGCTTTATTTTTAGGGTCTCTACTTCCACACTACTTCCACACTACCCTGTAGCTGCTTCCTCTTTGACAAGTGGCATGTGCGGGTGAAACTTTTGGAGATGCCATACTGGCGTAGATTGTAGATGTGGTGGGGCATCTCCCAACAGCAGTCGCTTCCGCTTGACAGGCGTTGACGAAAGGAGCAGATCATCCATGCACACTTGCACCGACTTCGACTGAACGTCCTTCGGGTACGTGTTCACCTGGCTACCTGTATGGAAGGGTCACAGTGGCAAATTAATGTGCTTTTCCAAACGGAGAAATGACAAAAAAAAAGCCGCTTGCAAAAAGAAAAAATCTTGACACGTACGCTCAACCGATGACCGCGGCGATGATGTTTCGTGGAACTAAACTAGCGCGTTATTTTGCAACGCCTCTGAAATGGGTTCACATGTGAATTCCGCAAGCGCATGCAATCGCTCACTACTAACAAGGAGCCGTGCCAATCAGTTTTCTTACCTGGTTGAGCGCGCGTTTCGCGTTGCACGCAACATTAATGAGCAGCCGATGTGACAGTGGCATCCTCACTCACGGCCTCCGCGATCGGCTGCCGGCGGCGCGCCGTTGCTCCGGCCGTCCCATTCGGCGCGTCCCCCAGCAAAAACCTGTAATTTGGCTAACTCCGCAACGCGCCGCGAGGTGGCGGTGTTAGCCGATGGTTCGGCAGCTTGCACCCACTCCTCTCCACGGCTTTGCAGGGCCTGAGTTGCTGCGTGTCTTCGCTGCCGGAATTCGCGTAACTGTGTTGAAGCTTTATTTTTGCTGAGCTGACCAACCAAACGAAGTCCGCTTGTCTCAGAAGCTTCGAGGAATAGCACGGAAACCAAGATATTTTACTGTACGGCGAAAAGTTAATCGCGTTTTGCTTGTTGGGCTTGATTTGATCGGCGCAGGACATTTCGGAGCAGGACGTTTCGGTGCGGACATTCCGGTGCGCGGAAATTTGGGTGCGGAAACTTTTCGGCGGCAGATTTATCGGGTGCTTGCTTGTTGGAACAGCCGTTATATTTTTTTCCGCATAGGGTGGGTTATGGACAACAATCGAGAGCAGTCATTGCATTTTTATATTGACGCCATGTTTGATTTTTGCCAGTTATTTTTAGAAATTGACCATTTCTATATTTTTGTTTGATACTTCGTTCAGGGTACACCTGCTATGCAGCCTACTGATTATGTTCTTGCGCTCATGCTTTTTAAATTTTACTACAAGATTTTAATTTATATTCGTTTTCTTGCGGCATGCAACTCAGCTAAGGCAATTAGCCGCCGTTTACGATGGTATGATTCGTAGTTCTTTATTCAGTTTTCTCTAAATAAAAGGCGCACTGTCACTATCCAAAGAAAGCAGATTTACAGGCATTCGGTTGCACCTCACAACGCAGAAAATCTTACGAGGAGTGAATATAAGTGCAGTGTAGTTTGTAAATAGACGTTCAATAAAGTATGTAGCTCTTGGACGAGCGTTAAGTACAGATTTGGTTCCCAACTTTTACTGTGTACATATAAGTGGATATTGTCCAAAGCAAACATGAAAGCTGTCATCATTGCTTAACACACGGACATGTGCTTCGAAATCAGTAATTGAAAATTTAAATGTCTTGGCTATTCATTCCAAAATAGGCAAAATTGGGCTTGCCTGTGGCCACCGAATTACGTTTAAGAATACAATGAAATCGGGGTACATCTACTTCAATTTTTTTATTTGTTGCGACTGAAATTGAAAAAGTAACTTGCTTAACGCCCATGTGTAAAACAGATTGCCGCATACTTGAGGCTATCGCTCAGGGTAACACTCCTTAAACCTGTTAATCCTAAAAATAGGATGGGTGCTTCTACCCAACAGCCATTAATTCAAAGGCTAGATAAAAGCACAGCCATTCGTCACGGGTATGACGCTCTAATGAACTGCATTGACCATGCAGATTATATAAAGTACGTTATACGTAATAACGCGTTAAGTACGTTATAAAGCGAGCTGAACGTTATTTAAGCGCCAGAAATTTTCTATTGGCAGCAGCGAATATTGTCCGTGTGTCGAGGGCGTCATGCGGCACATATTAAGGAAGTCCCATAGCTGCAATCTTAGCTAAAATAAATGCATTATCATGTTCTATGAGTCCCTTTGCATCCATGAAATCAGGTATGCTTTGTTTTTATTCCGATAGAAAGCGTGAAAGCCGACGAAACGCTATTTCGAGGAGCGCTGCAGCATACACGCCTTTCGTTTCAACCATCGGCTCCGCACGCCGCGGTGCGGCGGAAAACGGCGAAACGGCCTCTTCGGAATTACGCTCTCTCCGGGCGATTGGGACGGCCGGAGCAACGGCGCGCCGCCGGAAGCCGATCGCGGAGGCCGTGCCTCACTAGGCAGGGTTCACCCGTCCGCCACCAGGCGCCGACTGGGTTCGACCTCATCTATTATAGAGAAGTTTCACTGGCCAAAGGCAACATAATTTATTTGAAAATACAGGTATCAGAACAGTTACAGCTGCTTGCTGCTATAATAATCCTTCCCTACAGGATCGAGAGTCTCAAATGGAAAGCACACAAACTTTTACAACTGCGCAACCAATTAGCAAGTAACGACACAGATGTGAAACTTACACCATCCGGTATTATTCGTTGCACTATCAAAGCGTGGTACAATTTGTTTCACGTCCGATTCACTAGAATGAGTAGAAACTTGAAATTGGTGGCAAATAGTGTGGCCTCATATGCAGTAATAGCGGCAAACATTTCGCTGGGGTTTGTTCCTGTTGATGGGCGTTGCTGACATTTGAAAAATGTTTCTTGCAAGGCTCTGGCAGCAGGAAGACAAAACTTGAGCACAGACCAAAAGCAAACTGAGAGTCAAAAACAAAACAGAGCCTTAAAGGCCAACTGCAACGAAATTTTCGGCTTCTTAAATGCACTATTTTCCGGTAGTATAACCTTAAAAGTTTCTACCTGCAAAATTTGGAGGCCCAAATGTGCTTCGCCGCATCGTAAACGAAGATCAAAAACGCTCTTTTCAAACTGAAACTGGAAAAAAAGGGCGGCCATTACGGACGGCCGGAAGTGACGTTACACTTAGGAATCGAGTGGGCGCAGCCGGCAGATTTTCCCACAGCTGCCTGTGAGAAGACGGCGCGCATTCGATGTGTTTCGGGCCATCTGTTGCTTCAGACATTTAAAACATGCGTGAAAAGGGGCTGGGAAGTTCGTGCAACCATTATTACTTCGTTGTGAGCTGCTGAGACGCGCTATAGTCGTCCGGTAAAACGAAAACACAGGCATCGCGAGACGTCGTGGTGAAGCTGGGTGCACGAAAGGCAGTGTTGAGCGCTAGATGGGCGCCGGCACAGCTAATATGCCCTGTGCCGATCGAACCATCCTGTCTTTGTGAGAGAAAAGAAAAAAAAAAGCTACCGTCGGAGGAAAGTGTCGAAACATGCCGGCTAGGGTGTAAGAATTCGGTTTCAGCGCATGTTGTGAGAGTTCAAATCCAGAATTTTATTATTTCTGTTTACACGGTCAGTTTTGTTCCTGTTAGCAGGGTGCCCGCGCCAAATGTTTAGATAATGATGCCATGCAGCAACGAAAGCACTGCAGTGTCTTCACTCGTGAAGCAGTGACCTTCCCCGAGGCTCAGTGCTGCGAAATATGTGGCCCCGTTTTCTATGTTTTTTTTCTTACTGGCGAGAGAAATGTTGCCCATAGCGGCCAGTATTTATTTGTGTTTTGACGAAGTTGGTTGAACTGAACCGATTCCGTGTAGTGCGCCGCGTGCTGTACTTGTCCGCGCCCCGACCGGCGCGATAACAGTGGCAACAGCGTATCATCACCTCGCGTCGGCGTGCTCGGGCTCTCGAAAAGTCGACCGGCCGATTGTGCAGTGGGCCGCACAACTACCTGCCGTACTCGTTCACGCCCCGACCGGCCGCGACAACAGCGTATCGTCTCGCGCCGGCCGTTCTGCTCGGAGAGATGCCCGGCCGCGAGCTTGTTGCGCGCCGCGCAGCCACCGCAGTCGTTCGCCCGCCGACGCACCGAGCGGCCGCGACAACAGCGTATCGTCTCGCGTCAGCCGTTCTACGTATTGCGCACTCGTAGAGATGCCCGGCCGCGAGCTTGCAGTGCGCCGCACAGCTGCCGTAGTCGTTCGCGCGGCGCCCCACCGACCAGCCGCGCCAACAGCGTATCGCCTCACGTAGGCCGTACACGCGTTTCGCGTGCTCGTCGAGTGAACCGAGAGCCTGCTGCCGCCGTCGCGACCACGAAATCGGCCGTTGTGCTACTGCCGTATTCGCTCCAGACCGGCCCCGGCACTTTTCGAATTTGCTCTTATATATCAACAACCCAGAGTTTCTTCAGCTTCTCGCATTACAGAAACGCGTGAAAGCAATTATTCATGCAAGAGGCACGAATTACGGTGCTCACTCGCGTGAGGCGGCACGTAAAAGCACAGAACATGGTAAAAGTGCTACTGAGGAGAGGCGACGGCTGCACGGGAGTCCTGACTGGCACGTCACATCGGGAAGTCCACCGCAGTGGCGACAAATTGCGGCGACACTCCGCTACGTGCTGCGTTGGCTGAAGTGGCGTGTTTTCGAACGGTTTTAATAAAAAAACTGCGCGTTTGTGGAGTTTAAAATTACGTCACAAGGGACTTTAGAGGTGCATACCACACATTGAAGCAGAATTTAGGGCAGGTAAATTTTCGTTGCAGTTGGCCTTTAAGAGTTGCTCTGAGTACATGAGACCTTTTTCCCAATCTCGTACTCGCAGTGACGTGAAAGATAAACCAACTTGAGAAACAACAACACTAGGGAATGCCAGTCAAGCCGAGCCTAGAAAGACTTCTTACAGATGTACAGTTATATATTTACAGCGGCCTTGGCTGAACAAGCGAAAAACAAAACTTTGAAATGCAAGTTACTCCAAACATAAAAAGGACATCGTTCAGTTTCTAACACGAACATACAGTTGTGTATTGCTAACGGTCCTGGCTGTAGCAAAGGAACAAGAAAACTTTGAAGTGGCAGTTATTACAAGCCTCAAAAAGATCTCCTCCACCTTCCGACAGAGACAAACAGTTACACAACATCCCTGGCAGAAGTAGATAAAAAAAAAGAGTTCTTTATTCTATGTACAGTTCTCTATTCCAGACATATCCTGCAAGCACTGCGAGCCGAAGATGAGCTCTTCAGACAGTGCAGGCACGTCTTTGTCTAGATGAAATTGTCTCAACACTCTTCTTCAAATTCGTCCAGACCGTTACCTGCACCGTTGCTGCAAGAGCCAGCAAAGGCGATTGCAGAATGGAGGAGTAGCAAGCGAGTGGTTGGTTTTTTTTCCCCTTTTTTTTTCTTTTGTGCGCGTGTTATTTGTTAATACTGTAACCCACTATTGACGGTTGTTACAGGGAAGGAACAAATACAGTACACCTCACAAACGCTGGAAAAAAGCAGCCATGAAACAGATTGGTATTTGCGCACTATTTCTAAAAAAAATATCAACACCTACCTAGTTCAGATGTTTGCACTCCTAACGCTCCACAGCATCACTTCGCAGTTTATTCCACAATTTGATAACATCAGGCAAAAAGGAATACCAATACATGTCAGTATAGGACACGGGTTGAGGTTCTGTACTCTGATTTTTTTAACCACATTTTAGAGGTGCTAGAGCTTGATTGGTAAGTCATCTCTTGGTGCTTCTGTCTTGCCATGTTCAACTAAGCCATCCTAGCTCGGGGTCTTACAATTTTGGTGCTTGCATTGACACACTTGCATCTTTTCCACCAAAAGCAGGAGTAAATTATCATCCCATCAGAACCTGTACCCTGTTGTTGTTCAGACGTAAAATAGCAAGCACGGTAGCAGCCAGTTGGCGGTGTACTTTTCTTTCTTTTTTTGGATTTTTGCCATGCGGCTGTCAAGGACTCTTCGAACAGCATTTGTAGGCTTCTGGTAGATTGGCCTTGTCGACTGCACTCTGCAGCAAGCTATCAGTGAAGGTCTGAAGTTGTTCACGCTTGGACAACAGCTTTGCGGCCAGCTGCTGTCTGGCCTTCATTAGCTTACGGTTCCTTAGCTGGTGCGTCCGGAGGGTGCTTTGGAATCTTGCAGATCACATTCCAAGTGTGTTCCCGTACAGGGTGCATGGCAACTTGGAACCAAAGCTGACGAGATTCAACCGTACACTAAAAAAGCAGCAGCTCGAACCTGCTCTGGGTGACCCCGGATCACCTCCCGATGACAGTGCTGACCAGGAAACCACAAAGAGAACGTCGGATGCTGCCACAGAAACGACTCTTTCTGCGCAAGATATCCAGGATAAGCTTGCAGAAAATGAAATGCTTCAGAAGCGCATCGTTAAATTGGAGCAGGAGCTAGCAGCGGCCAACCACAAAATTGCCATACTTGTAACCAGGCAGGAAGAGCCACTTGATCTTCCGAAGGTAACTGAGGACATCGTGATGAAGTCTGACAAGACTGTCAAGTTCCACACGGGGCTGGTTTCCAAAGTTATGTTCACTGCGTTGCTTCAGTTAGTGCTGTCTATCTGGATACCCACTGCGAAGACACGCCTGAACCCACAGCAGCAATTTATAGTGGTGCTGATGCGGCTGCGTCTGGGCCTGCTCACGAAGGATTTGGCAGGGCGATTTGGCATTTCGGCAGGCAGCGTAAGTGAAGTTTTTCATGCGTGGGTTGATGTCCTGGCGGTAAACATGAAAAAATTTGTCATTTGGCCATCTCGGAAGGCACTTTGGTCTCACCAGCCAAAAGCGTTTCAAGACTCGTTGTTTGAGAAGGTCAGAGGGATTATTGATTACACTGAGATATTTATTCAAAGGCCCACTTACATGACATCCAGAAGCCAAACATACTCACACTACAAGCATCATAACACAGTGAAGCTGCTGGTTGTTGTATCACCATCAGGAGCAATTTCGTTTGTGTCAAAGTCTTGGGGCGGCAGAGTGTCGGACAAGAAGCTGACCTTGCATAGTGGGCTGCTCGACAAGGTAGAAGAAGGAGATTTGTTTTTGGTTGACCGAGGCTTCAGATGTGGAGATGTTTGGAGCTCGTGGTGCAGTACTTGTAATGCCATCCATGACGAAAAAGCGCAAACAGCTGTCAGGTGGGGAATTAACTGCTTCAAGGAAACTGTCGAGTGTGAGAATCCATATTGAGAGAGCCATACAGAGGCTCAGAGTATTCAGAATCTTCCAGACTGTGTTGACCATCAGCTTCATTAGGAGAGCCGGGTGATGGAAATTGTGCAACTCTTGACAAGCTGGTGGTGGTGTGCAGTGGACTGCTGAACTTGCAAACACCCATCATAAATGATGAGCAGTGAACTCAGAAGAGTTGGCTGTGCGTGGTGCTCTAAAGAGTGAAAACATTTTTGCCGTTGCATGAATAGTGTTTGCACATTTTTTTTGTGGCACAAGGATAAATGTTGCGCTAGTTGGCACGCCAAGGTTATTCATTTATTGGTAAGTTGTGTGTGCGTAATAGTCCTTTTTTTTCTGTATCACCTGTAGTGTTTTACAGTTTGTGCATTTACGCCACCTACCAGTTTTGAATTGTTTAGTGTAGCTAGAAATAACTGTTTTGCTATCGTCTGCCTTAGTATTCATTTCTTATTGACTGCTTGATGGGTGTTTTAGTTTATTTAGGCAAGTCCTGTTTGCATTGCTACTGGGTGCCCATGTTTGTCACAAGCATCTACTTAAAGGCCGATGCAATGTTTTGCACAAGGAGAAATGTTTTGCTATTTCGCACCTAAAGCTTGTCTTTTTATTGTCAAATGTCTGCTTAACAGGCTAGTTTTTTTAGGTACTGCCTGTAAAGCTTTAGAGGATGTGCATTTATACCACAGGTGAGCTTTCGACTTTTTTAGTGTAGCTACGAAGAACTCTCTCGCTGTTTCTGCCTTAATTTTTTTGGTGCTGATGGGCGTTTTATTTCAGTTTAGCAATTCCTGTGTGCATTGCTATGGTTGTGCATTTTTATCACATGCATGTACTTAAAGGTTGATGCAATGGTTTTTTCTTGTACGTTCAGTGCTGAGCAGTTTGTGTGGGTATGTAGCATTTTTCGTAATTTCTGAATTTGTTTCAAAATTTTTTAATTTGCTTATTTTTCAATTAAACTGTGTGTGGCATGTTGTATATAATATTCTTTTTTTTTTTCATTTGCCTTTGCAATTATGAGAAGGGCAGTGATCAATTTCCCCCCAAGATAAACGTATTCATCTGAAACTGCTTTGTTTGGCAAGAAAACGTTTTATTGCTCATTCAGTCCACCATCAAACCAGCGAAATCATTAGCGTACTGTACTTAGTTGTGCAGGCTGAGTGGTGCATTCTTCTTATTTGCCTCTCAATATTTGGCAAAACTTCAATCCATGTTAGCCTGGCTGGCATTCTGGCATGCAGTGCAAAACCAGGACTTTGGCGTGTGTTTGAGCTTGATGCATATTAAATGAAATGTGGCAAGACACAACGAGCACTCAACAACTCTGCCCGTCCGAGCACCATGGCAGTGGCTGGTTGTTCGTGCACATTCCATTTGCTTTGCAATTCGTGAAGACTGCAGTTCGGGGAATATGTAGCTGAAGAAGAAACGTTCTGCTTTCACTTCAACTGCTGCCCAAAAGACTTCGTCGAAGGCTATGAGCTCAACTGGGAGTGACACTCCGGTAAACACGACGAAGTATGATCGACGGAGGCCAGTTACGGCCATTTGTGCCTGTACTTGGGTGTAGTATGAGTGTTCACGCTTAAGCTGAAGCTGTCGTTAAGGTTGGCTGGGTGCTTTTTAGTGTTAGTGAGGGAAACACCTTTTACCAATTCAGTAAATTTGACTTCCAGCACTGCCTTTGCACAGCATTCACAAGAAAGAATGGCATCTGGAGATGCAGCAAGAAAAGGTAGCCTTTCCATAACAAACAATCCGCAGTCATTCATCTGCAAACCTGTGTGTCTTTTAGATTCACTGGCAATGAATGCGGCCTTAGCATTTGGCTTCATTTCAGAGCCGTACCGAAGGTTCGCGAGACGAGATGTCTTTATGTAGCCCATAATTTCTGCTACGAGCCCATCAGCACCAGTTCGGCATGCAGCTTCACGGTGGAGCACTGAAGCTGTTATCCTTCCTTGGCGTTCTTGCAGCTATCTCGGTGAGCTAGACTGCCCCCTGGTGTTTAACTCAATTTCGTCACGTTGCTCAGAAGTCAGTTGGAATTCCGTTGCTGCTTCCAAGTAGAGCTAAGACATTTCACTGCCGTGGGGTATGCGCTGACGGCTAGGCCGTAACTGCCGTAACTTCGCTACTACGAAAAAAGTGCTACTTACCCAGCCATGCATGTACAGTGACCGCTGTCTACACTTCCATTACATCTGATGACACACCACGGCGTGTATGCTTTGTCAAGCGCAACTACGACAACGCCTTCACTCCGGCTGCCAGCCTTGAATGACACAACCTGCTTCACTTTGCCGCTCAGAAAAGCGTTGTAGGCGTCGCTCATCTTGTAGTTCTTGAATTGTTCTTTCGTGTAAAAGCACACGCCTTCCATGAGATGCAAAAAAACGTCAGTAACAGTAACAGAAGGAAGGTTCTTCTGGCCACGTCTGTACGAAAACCGCACAGCATCGCCGTCGATAGGATTAGGCAGCTCGTTGCCTTTAAAAGATAGCTTCTCACGGTAGCGAAGCTGCGCATCGGGCTCTAAGCCTTTAAAATAGTCACTCGACATCACGGTCCGGAGAAACACTCAACTCAACTGTGTCAAAACACTTCTTTTTCGGTGAAGAAACGAAGGCACGAACGTGTAAACAGCCCGGCGAACGCACTGACTAGAGGAGCCGGAAGCAGTTTCGGCGGAAGTCCGCTAGGGGTAACCAATCAGCGCGCAGGCGGGTTTGTTGACAAACATAGAAAGGGCGTATAGTACCTCTTTGTGAGTGGGGTCTACTGCAGCGCCGGCAACACCCCCCAGATGAGACAGCACTCATCCCCATGATGAGAATGCTTGGTCTGAAGGAGCTCTGTAGTTCCTGATCGCAGTATGGTTTAACAGGCTTAAGTGAGGCCCTCCAAAGTGCTCTAAGGTATCATTGAACAGCAAATGTCTAGCTGAGAATATGACTGGCCCAAACCAAGCACGCCAAGTGGCTCTTCCACCTAAGCAGCTGGCTTCAGTAGACACCAAGAAAAAACGAAGTGTTCTTGCGTATGGCAAGAAGCTCATACAACTAGGCTATAACAGACATTGCACAACTTCACTTGTCCAGACACCACATAACTCGATTAATCCAGACATCACTCTATTAGTCCAGACACCACTCAACTTGTCCTGTCCAGACATCACTGTCACATCAGTGCTTTCTCTTCAAAGGGTTTTCTTCGAGTTCACCAAGCCTTTTAAGCACCTGCTCAAGGGTGGCATTTCCTTTTGCCAACAGCGCATGGCCACTTGCCATTTTGCTGATGTCCTTTTGCTTGACACCCATGTTGGTTATGTCCTGTGCACTTGGTTATGTCCTGTGGAAATGTTTTTCCACAAAATAATTTCAAATGTGTTATCCCCTGTGCACAAAGAGCTACATATAAAATTTTCGTCAAAATCAAAGATGCTGACGGTACACACCTGTCTGATCTGTTGTGAAAACACCAAGCACCAAAATTTGAGGGCTCAAATAGGCTGCAATTAAATTGCTGCTGGTTCTCATTCTGTGGGAACATGCAAGTTGAAGTGGAAATGCTGCACAAAGCTCTGGATATTAGTGGTTATCAAGAACTAGAAGAATCCATCCAAAGTCTTGTCAATCAGCTATTGTGGGGTTGACGAAAACTCGAGAGCAATATATACGTTTTCTGCCCGCAGCGACTGTAGAATATGGATGTGTCCTTGTCTGGGGCGACAATCGCCGCGACATCATTCCCCAAAAAGACAGCTTAGAGCCAGTCCACGTAGCAGGGCCACTCATCTTCTTCACCCTGGAATGGCTCCAAGGTTAAAATGGTGCAGGAACGAAGATGTGACTCACATGAAAAATTTTTTCACTCTTGTGACCAATTCTGTCACATGCAGACGAAGGAAAGGGAGTGGACGACCCAACTTCCCAGTCAACACATGATGACGGCTTTATACTTGCACCATCCCCTTGCAGTCCTACTCCTCTCGTACAGTTCTGCATACGGCAGTAGGTGGTGCTAGCAGTTGGTGGCACTGCACTTAGAGTTGTCAGTTTTCATCTCCGACCACACGCCTCCCTCGTTAGAGAGCTCCTCTGCTTTCTGCATGATGTGCTTTGTCACCTCGGGAATGCTGCAGTGCACGTCGTCGTGAATAGTGCTAGGTTGTGGGGAACAGTCGCCTACGAAAAGGACTTTTTCTGGCTCATGAAATTAGAAACGGGGCTACATACTCCCAATATAGGATGGGGTCTCCCATGGCTCTGTTTTCTGTTCATGAGCTGATGTTTTTGTCTTGGCTTCAATTGAGGAGTAGCGTACGCTAACTTTGTGGGATTACACTTAGTCAGTTTCAATGCCTGAAAATAAAATGCTGGCATAGGTCTAATGGTCTTTGTGCTCCGATTGCTAAGTTGAGAATGGCTAAAAATGTTATTCTCGACTTCATTTGTTTATATTTGTCAGTGGGTGGTCATTTATGGAGCTTGTATTTTAGATAGCTTAAGGGGAGATGCTAGTCGAAGGCACTTTTTTAATATTCATGGTAGAAGAAAATTCATGCTGGTAACATAGTTTTCTGTACCAATTTCAAATATGTAATCACCTATTTTGAGTTGCATAGTTCTTATGCTGCATTTTGACAATGCGTAAAATATAAGCATTTTTGCGACCACTTTTTCTCCAATTAGTTCATTGATGGTTCATATTCCTCCTACACAGTAGAATGCCAAAAACTATCTTCAACATACATATAAAGCGCAATAAAAGATTCAAGAAATTTAAATCTAGGAAGTCTAAATTGTAAGAACCCCAGTATGAGTTAAGTATTAAAGCATCCCGACGGGCTAGTTGGTCTGAAATATTGGTAATAAACTTCGTGCTACAAGGATGGGACGAAAGAAGAGGACACACCGCACAGCGTTGTGTGGTGTCCTCTTCTTTCGTCCCGTCCTTGTAGCGGGAAGTTTATTTCCAATATGAGTTAAGTATGTTTTTGCATTAAATAAATAAGTGGTATCAAAGTTTGTGGTAATCCGGCAATAGTGGCGGTGGACAATCCCGCGCGATGGACATGTTCCGGCGGAGTATGAAGATGTGGCGCGAGATGAGATAGGATGGAACATGGCAGACTCGGCTGGGCTACGTGTGTGCAGCCGGATCGGCTGAGCAGTGGACCTTGGCGGAGCGGGACTCCCAGTAAAGGTGTGATCGAGGGGGCTCAGTGTCTTTCTGGGGAACCGCGGCCGGGTGCAAGAACCCCGGTACCACATTTGGCGCCCTGAACGTGGGGCCGGCCGTGGTTCCTGGGAAGGGCATTGTGGTCTTCTTCCTCGTTTTGGTGTTCCGCGGCAAATGTGACCGACAGCTCGCTGAAGATGCGGTCAGACACGATCGACCTGGCGGACCAGTCTCTGGTGGTGGACATCTCGGATGCCCTCAGCGAGAGGGACAAGGTCAAGTTCACTGTCCACACCAAGACGACGCTGTCGGACTTCCAGAAGCCGGAGTTCTCCGTGCTTCGGCAGCACGAGGAGTTCATCTGGCTCCATGACGCCCTGGGGGAGGAGCGAGGATAGGACATGGCGGACTCGGCTGGGCGACGTGTGTGCAGCCGGATCGGCTGAGCGGTGTACCTTGGCGTAGCGGGACTCCAAGTAAAGGTGTGATCGAGGGGGCTCAGTGTCCTTCTGGGGAACCGCGGCCGGGTGCAAGAACCCCGGTACCACAAGTTTTACAGAGATAACGGCACTCCTTATGCTTTAGAGAATATGGGGGCAGAATTTTCATTTGGATGCGAGCATCAGAAGTGCCAAATAATGAGGGAAGCTAACTGGAAAAGTTGCTAAAAATTACATTCTGAGAAAAATGCCTTTGAAAGTAAAATTGAAAGTTTATTTACAAAGCAGTGCCCAAGCTGTGGTAAAACTTGCACATAAATGCGAACAAATGTCCACCCAGCAGCCACTGCCACTAGAAGCAGCCTGCACCAGTTTGGCCCTCACAGATTTTTCGAGCAGACTCCGTGTCTCGAGACTTCTTTTTCAGCGTACACCGATGTGCACTCGCTTCCACAGTCGGTTTCATAGACATTTTTTTTCTGCCGGGTGTTGTCTTGAGATGTGCCAAGCACAACCACATTCGGGCAGAAGAGCCATATCTTGTTGTTCAGTGGCTCTGTTGCCTTCTGTGTTTTGCCCTGAACACAGCGTGTAAGCAGATCCTCATTGGTCAACCTTGTGTAAATAGGCAGGACTGCCTTCCCCTGTGCCTTGGTGGGCAGTGGTGTGTGGGCAGGGGCCGGTTCTTCCAAGGCTTCGGCACGCCTGAGCTTGCACCAGAATGTTGCACCAGCTGGGCAGTACTTGTGACTACTCGCACCATCAGACGAAGAGGAATGAAAACAGGAAGCCCAGATGACCTGGTGCGTGCCTTGAACGCTGCCCCTGTTGCTTGTGATGGCAACTTAACTTAATAGTAGGTTCACAACGTCTGGATCACAGGATCCTTCAGTTTTTCACCTCTATGAAGCGGCTCCTTTACCTTGCGAATGTTGTTGCAAAGGTGCTTTGCCACATGATTGGTAGATTCTTCCTTCTGGATCTCCACAGCACCTTCGTACACATAAGCATCAACAACTGTATTGTGGGCTTTCGAGTTGCCGTCACTGAGGAACACTCCGAAAAGCAGCAGGTTAGCATGTTCCTGGCTCCTTTGCCATACCCGCAATGCTGCTTCTGTTTTCATTGCGTGCGCCGAGCATTCACTGTTTCTTTCGCGCATGGGGGCATGGAAAGCTTGCCAAGCTTCCTATTCCTCATCTGGAAGCGCCTTGTGCCGACTGCAGGCTAGGCAGAAGTTTGACAGGAATTCAAAGTCCAAGCAAAGTCCACTGTCAAGGGACAAAACCGTGCCAATGCCATCGTGGGTGTTGTGGCACCGTTTCTGCCATGCACCATCGTACATCACAGCAATGTTGTCTCCACCCACTTTTGTGAGCTGCCTGGATTTCTCAAGATTTCTTGATAGGGCACTGATTGGTGCGCCTTGTGCCTTCCGACTCATTGCAGCAAATGTCTTATGCAGCCCAGCTATCGCAGAAAAGCAGACCAGGTGGTCATAGCCCATTCCCACAGATCGTGCTGCCCCAATGGCTTTCACATTTATGGCGAGAGACTCGCAAGCTCCTGTGGTCATACGCTCTGCTTGTACTCGGTCTGTTCTTTGCACTCGTGCTAGCATTCCCGTTCGACGCAACTCGCCGTGACGTGTATGTCACAGAAAGAATGCGTACTGGGCACGCACTGTTTTCACATCGGTGCTCTAGATGCGACGCGAGTATTTTACGCTCTTCAACTCAAACTTCCAGTCGCCGACATGTTGAAAGAACTGCACCGCTCACTAGCAAGTTCAGTGCTGCAATGTCGGGAATAATGTGTGAATCCCCTTCGCACACTCTTTTTTCATTCTGAAAGAGTCCAATCTTCTTTTCGGAGGCTCCACCGTAGCTTCAAAGTCCCGCAAGTTGTTGGTGTCGCTGTTGCTAGGCCTCGCGGCCGCGGGTGCACTTGCCATTCAGCGAGTCTGGCGTTGATTTGCGTCGGCGTCCCTTAAATTTGTGCTCAGAACAGTACTTTAGTGGCCAATGAATAGGTTTGTTAGTGACTTTCCTTGTCATGACTTTGTCCAAGGTACGCTGCAATTCAGCCAGGTATGGTACCTGGAATTAGAATGTGAATGGCCCGAGTTTGGAGCTGTGCTGTGGGTGCATATTAAGAATTGAAAAATATACTGCTGATCTATTGTGCAGTGAAGTAGCATATCACAGATGGCTTGTTAGCTCTAGTTCACCAGTGTACAGCAGCAGAAATATTGTGTTGTGACTTCAGTCATTGCTGAGCTCTTGGTGCTGTGTAAAGTAGTCACCGCCGGATATGTCAGACAGCATATTCAGTGTTCTTACAGGGGCTACTCGAAACATTCCAGCATTTCTTCCAGCTGCAGAAAGGTTGTCACAGGGTTTGGGACCTGTATGTAGCCCACAGATACAGTGGTGTAGTTTACAGTTTGGAGAGACACCTTTGTTACTTCAGTTTAACTGGCATCTTTCCGAGATGTGTGCTTTTTGGCCCCCCAAAATACCTATGGTGACCTCAGTGCTCAGAAGTGACTGCACTTTCTCAATGAATGAAGGTAGTACGTTTTGCTTTTGAACGATGGTCCCTGTTATGGGGTCGCCTTACTCGCTCAGCCGGGCAAGAAACGTAGCGATCCCAACCCGCGGCGCGCTGGACAGCGGCCACGGCGGGTTCGTGCGAAAACGGAGACCTGAACTCTATCAAACAGATTTATTAAATAACTAAAAAGTACAAAAACACACTGGCTTTATTATGCTAACATAAAAAAATAGAAAAGGTCGGTCAGGCTTACCCGGGCTGGGGGCGCTCCAACAGAGAACAAAGGGACCCTGGTCGACGGAGCGGGCGTGGCCTACGTCTGTTTCCTTCCGTGGTCAGGACCCGAGAGAGCGTCCCCTCGGATTTTTTGGCGGAAAACAGAAGACGACACCACCCCCCACTTCCTCCGCTCCCTCGACGGACAGCAGCGCGCCCCGCGGGCTACGCGGCGCACGGGAAAACGAAACAGCCATGTCTCGCCTCCCGCCGCTCATGCGCGCCGCGACACCCGTCGCGAGAGCGGGACCTCCTTGGAGGAATGCGGGAATAATTCAGCATTCCCACACTGTTTCCTGTGCTTAGTCAAAAAGTGTGTTAAGAAGCGATCTCATCACCGTAAATATTTCATCAGCAGTGCTGAATACAAGCTTTAACTTGTTTACGGTAAGATAAAAAAGGGCAAGTTATTCACCGATCGTTTCTTCCTGCAGGTTATCAAAACAGATACATGGGAACTGTGCCAGAAATATGCGCTTCATAAACAATAAAAACAGACTCTCCTCCTGAGGCACCCTGAGCCAGAGCCTCGTATGTGCCAGGCTGGACATCTGTACAGAACTCTAACAATGCATATGGCTATGAACACACTATCACTTTCGCTTGACAGTCCGGACATCTGTACAGAACCCTAAAAATGCATATGGCTATGAACATACTATCACTTTCGCTTGACATAGAAAAGGTAACATGAGAAAACAGAGAAGCATACCTACTGCAACAATATTTTTTATGACATAGTCCCGAGTGCAGCTGCTGTCCCGAGCTATTTCTGCAAAGACAACATTATGAGCTTCAACACTTTTCTAATCTACAAAACGCCTGCTCGAAGGGACAAGCCTGTGATCATGGTGATTTTGTCAAAACAGTTACACCCAGGTGAACAGTCACAGGTCGTTTAAAGGCACTTTTTACGTTGCCTTCAGCGCCCAAGAAATGTTTAGGCACACGAATTGTTGCAGGCCCTGGCATCTCGGACTAGAAACGCCAACCGCCAAGGATGATAACCTCAAGACCATCCCTCTCTCATTTATCTGCAACCAATAAATGTTTATGCGGAAAATTTGGCCTATAAATATAACAAAACAAAAAGCCACATATAGTGAGTGTGGAAAAAAAAGCAGGTAAACGAGAGAAATAATTGCGCCAGCCAGGCCACTGACCCACTTAAGCCAGCAACGTAACGCTTCTGCATCAAGGCAGCATTTCCTTTACACCACTTGCATTGAGCCCGATATGTGTCAATACATATACCAGTGCTGAACACCGCACATTGGTTGTACGTTGCTACAGTGGCTCGGTGACACCACAGTGTGCAGCACACCTCTCAAGCACCTGGCTCAGTAATGTAATCTCTTGACCAGCCATATCAGATTTCCCAGCGCACCACCTATAGCTGCTGGATGTTGCAAATATACAACCTATAACGCAAAACTTCATAATCTCTTGACCAGCCATATCGGATTTCCCAGCGCACCACCTATAGCTGCTGGATGTTGCAAATATACAACCTATAACGCAAAACTTCATGATAACTGTACCCTTCAGTCTAACCCAAATGCGAGGCTAATGTCACAATAATGCACAAGCACAAAAGTAATTTTCACAAGATTTCAGCTCACCCATTTTTTTCAGCTGGCAGTCGCAGAGCCGCTGGCTCCTGGTATGCTCTTCATCCAGCTGGTGCTCCAGCCCCTCATTTTCAGTTTTTTTTTGCCTGCTCCTTGGTTTTTATGTGGTTGGCGTGGAGCTCAGCCTTGAGGCATCGAATTTCTTGCCTGTTGTTCTCCAGTTCTTGTAGGTTTTTTTCCTCAGCTTCGCTGCATGCGCCACTCATGGTGCCATTTGTTTGCTGCCCAGACTGTAAAGGTGTACCACAAACAGAAAGCTCTCATTGGTTATATTCAGCGTGCAAACTTTGTATGCCGCTCGGATTCAGGGTTAAAAAAAACTGTTTCTGTCATAAACTTAAATTTATTGCTTTACAATCATGTTGAAATCAGAAGTAATGATCACCACTCGATTTTTACTATGCAAGCAAACTGCTTCAAGAGTGCATTTACTATGGGTGCAGTTTTTGGCATACTGTTCATTCATATTTTACCCACGGGCGAATGCACCAAATCGTTTGCAATATTTACTCGATTGTAACTTTCTTAGAAAGTGAGATAGGAAAGTAATGAGTTGGCCTAGTTTCGAGAATGAACATTAAAAGGCGCCGCTTACTCATGCAGACGCACAATGTTGCAACCTCCCACAGGAAACTATGCACATTTCTGTGCGAAAAGTTATAGTTGTTCAGTGACACTGTTTCCCACAGTATGTCGTAGTATTCTTTCTGTTGCACGTTGTTACACTTCAACTGGTTGCTACATCATGGCCCACAGAGAGCACAAACAAAACTACATGTACTACATCTCGTACCTGTCTATGTCATACTATTTCTGTTGCATGTGTCCCTCCTCTGACTTCATGCATGCATATGTAAGAAAAGATAATGCAATAACATTAGTGATGATCCACTGCTCGTAAATCACTTCTGCCTGCCTCCAACCAAAAAGAATCGTGTTGCTGGCTTTGGTGCCTTTTTTTAGCCACTTTGCGGTTTACACCTAATGAAGATGCTTGCACACTTTGGGTTTTAGGCGGCCTTGTTTGTATACGCTGAAAATACATTTCTTTAAATGGCTATTTGAGCAGTGGGAGGGTTGGTTGATGAGCTCCTATTCGGATCACCAACAACATATGGTAGACAGTGCGAGACAGGCCGCCAAGACCCTGGGCTTCCTGGACTAAGAGGTCCCCCACCTGGCAATCAATCCAACAACTACTCGATTAAACGTTTATTCCTCCTCCTTTAAATGGACAGTTGCTTATTGACTAGGTGCTGCGAGGCCATGATAGCACAGCCCTTGTACGTGTGTGCGCGAGAGAGAGAGGGGCATATAAAGTGAAATTGCAGCGTTATGAAAGCAAGAGTGCAAGTAAAATAGCAAAGCGTACTTACGTATGCGAGAGCTGGCGACAGCCAGGTGTGGTTGTTGCAGTCATTCAGGAGGTGGCCGAATGTGCCAACTATGTGCTTCAGCACTTTTGACGTCACGCTAGACATGACGGAGTAGTGCAACCCGAAAATATTCTGCAGGTCACACCACCTATTGGGGTAGGCGAGGCGGCGAAGTGCTAAGCACAGAGTGCGCGGCCCGGCACGGTCACTTTCTGTCCGCTCACCACCACTTCGGGTATCAAAAGTGCTTCAACAAGTCCGTCTATGTCCTTTTGAAACCTGAACTGTTGTTCAAAAAGACTGCGCTCGATCTGGTTGATGTCTAGCAGTTCAGATCTCTATGGGAACCTCAGCAGTTCCAACTCGCGACTGCACCTCTCAGTTTGTAGTCGATATCTTCGAGCGTAAGGTGCCCTTCCAGCAGTCGCTTCTCTTCGCTGGCCAGCAAATAGTCTTCTATTTCAGACCAAGTCAGGTTCCACGCCGTGAAGTGGTCATAAAGAACGCTGGATGGCATCGCTTCAAGGACATTCAGAAAGCGGTAACTGGGAAAGCCCGCGAAAGTGACAATTCGCGGGAAAGCCCGCAAAACGAAAGTGACGACTCGCCCCAAACTGGCTTACGGCTTCTGCTGGCTAGGGATAGGCCTGGCGCTGGCCGGCAATGGCATTTCTCGTTTGCCAGTATGCCGTTTAGTGGCGCTGCGTGACGCACAGAGTGCACTTTTTCATGCTACTAAAACTGCTCTTCACGTGAACTTTGCTGCGCACGCAGCGCTGTGCACGCAGTTGTGCGTGCACAACTCTGCATACGCTCAACTAAAACTGTCTATAGTCCTTACCGCGCATTTCACTGTGCAGTCTTTATACGATGTTACTGGAATCACAGTCGAGGTTTTGTTTTATTCGGAAGGAAAATTTCGAAAAGTTAGATTTTGTCGTGTCGGTTGGGGTGATGAGGAAACAAATTTTGCAGCGCGTTTTGCCCGCATGGGCAGCAGCCTGAATGTTGTTTCATGACTCTAATTTTAGCCTTAGGAAGCATATCTCTTAAGTTATTGTCTTCACGATACACTACAAGGGGTGGTTCGGGGAAGATAGCTGACAGATGCTCACTTTGTCTGGTCATATTGAAATGGCTGCTCAGTATGTTGTTTACTCATGGCATGTTCACACCGTATGTTAGTACCAGTTTAGTCTGGGGTGTTTCCCTTTTTTGTGAATTGGCTGTTGACAAGCTGACTAGTGGTCTGTTTGGCGGGCCCGATTTATTGCATCATCAATTATATTTTCTGGGTAATTTTGATCCAGAAGGATGTTCTTCAGATTTTTCGAGATTTTGTCTAATTTCTCGACATCAGAACAGATTCGGCGGTATCTGTATGCCTGCAACTTTGCAATGTCGTGGGTGGTTGCGGTCAAAATGCAGGTACTGTTGACGATCCGTGGGTTTTCTGTAGACGGTCGCAAGGGAGTTGCCATGTACCTGAAGGGTTACATCCAAAAAGTTGATAGTATCTTGAGATATGTCCTGGGTGAACTTAATTGATTGATGGAGACAGTTAAGTTTTGAAATGAAGTCGAGAAGGCTCGCTTTGTGGTGGTTCCATACCATGAATATGTCATCTAGGAAACGCCTGTAAAACAGTGGTTTCTTTTGTTGCTTCTCAGTGAAGAGAGTTTTGAATGATGCCATTAAAATATTAGCGTAATTTGGAGCCATCTTAGTTCCCATCGCCGTGCCACTGATCTGAAGAAAGTGCTTTTCGTTGAATTCGAAGTTATTATAAATTAGTACAATGGTTAGAAGTGTTGCGAGAGTTTTGCTCTCTATGGCTATTGATGGGATGTTTAAGCCAATAAATGCTGCCACGGTCGCAGCGATGCCTTCCGAGTGGGGAATATTTGTGTACAATGAGCACACGTCCAGCGTCACCAGAAAACACCCTGGGGAGATGACGATACCAGCAATTTCCTGTAGAAAATGGCTGGTATCTTTGATGTAGGACAGGAACGTAGGGGCGATGTCCATTATTATGTGATTAATGAAGCTTGATATTTTTCTGTCACTATCCCGTTACTGGATACAATGGGTCTGACCGGGTGGTTGCAAGTAGCAAGTAGAATCTACCAGGGACAGGATGTTTGGGCGACATAATTTTCATCATCGCAGCAGTTATATTACCTGCCGTGAAAAGAGATTTGAGGGTGTTGTGAATTTCACTTTCATAGAATTTTGTGGGGTCATTTGGTAGCTCATAGAATTTTCTGTCGCTTAGTTGTCGCATTCCCTCTTCCAAGTATTCACACCTCTCAAGTATAACAATGGTTCCCCCCTTGTCCGCTGGTTGGATAATTATGCTGGTGTCCGCTTGAAGGGAATTTAAAGCTGCCCGCTCTTCTACTGACAGATTGTTGCGCACGGGTTGGTGCTGTGCATACGCCAAGATAACATCCTTCTGTACAGCCGCTATATACATATCTAAGTGCTGGTCTCGTCGGTCTTTTGGTGTCCAGGATTTGTTTGACGCATCAGGAAGTGTTTCAGGGTGGTTATGGAAGTATTCCTGGAGACACAGATTACGTGTGAATGTATCCAGACCCTAATAAAGTTGAAACTCGTTGAATTTCCCGAGGCTGGGCAAAATGTCAAACCTTTTGAGAGAAGTTTTCCTTGAGCCAGGGATAACGATTTGCTTGACAGATTTACCATGTTCGTTTGTTGTGTGTTCACGGGGCGAGATATAGCATCGGGACCTGGGGTGACGCCTACGGGATTAGTTGGTTGCACGGGGTTGACTAAACACTGGGGGGAAATGTTATTGCGTTGCCATTTCTTGATCTTTTGTTGTGATATTTCTTTCCTCTTTGTCGTCTCAAAGTTTTTAAGTTCATTGCATTCTAACTTGGATAGATTCGATTGCGTCCTCTCTCAACTTTCGCCTTCTAGAAGCTCTGTGACCCGTCTTCGGCTGTGCTGAGAAACAATCTGCATGAGCCCCACCGATGCATCAGACAGCACTTTGTCCCATTTCGTAATTTCATCCAAAATAAATGTGCACATCGAGGGTGTGCAGGCTAGACGACGGCCTTTTAGTGTGGTGTTCTGGTTAACGTATGTTTCCAAGTGAGACGCGTGCAAATCAAAGCGAACATGCTTGTCGAATAATTTCCTAATTGACAAAAAAGAGGGGGACCATGCATGATCAGGGCAAGCAGTACAAGTCAATTCTCAGCCTCCCGGCGTGGTTGTGACGCCACCTTCGTGGCCAGGCACGTTATGTAGAACCGTTCTGGGACAGGCGGGGCTCGGGAAGGCGAGGTACGGGGTGGACGTCATGGACACGGAGGGCGGCGGGGCAGGCTGGCTGGGGGGGACGCATGAATGGCCATGGTTGTCCATTTCTTCTGTGAGTCGAGGCGTGAAGGCCCAACGCGGGCGATGATAGCGCAGGCGTTCCTTAAAGTGTTGCGCCAGGACCGCGACGCCCTCGAAGCTTGCATGCAGCCCGTCGGCGGTGAAGAAGTGCCAAGGGGGAAGTGCCAGGAACCCATGATCTATGTAGAAAATCTGGAGCCCCAGTACCCCTCCACGGCAGAGCTGTCAAACCTCCCAGGCGTAGCGCTGGGCCTCCGTGTTAAGGCCCAACCACATGCAACGTATTTTCGGCGTCGCGCGAGCTTCAGCGTCGTTCGGCATCAACGCGCTGGCCCGCAGGAGAGGGCGAGTAACCGCATGTTACCGGCGAAATCACGCGCCGGCGTGCGCGCTCGACGCTTCTTTCGGCGTCCAGCACGAGATTGAACAGTCGCCGGTATTTGTCCCGCAGGGACTTCCATTTTTTCTGCACAGTTTCTGCGGCACAATTACACGAAAACAATGACAACTTGTTACAATAACTATGCGCACAGGCTGCAGCACAGGTGACAAGTGCCTTACTGCAGTTATTAATGCCTCAGTGTCGATGTTCCGGCATGCTGGCCACCATTAAAACAGCGAGACGGACTGGCACAACCGGAAACTGGCACCAGCGCCGCTTACGCCGATATCTGGTGAGCGTAGATATCGGCGTCGCCGGAGCGTCAGCCTGCGTCGCCATGCATTTTGGCGCGCGCACTGGCGCTCGTTGACGGCGAACGACGCTGACGCTCGCGTGACGCCGAAAATACGCTGCATGTGGTTGGGCCTTTAAACCAACGAACGAAGTTCTGGTTGGCACCCCCTCTGCGACGGTTGGGGGCGCGTGTAAGAAGGAGGCTGAGAAGGAGGGTCTTCATCTCCGGGCGACGTTGTCGTATCCACTCCATCGTTTTCCTCAACTCCGCCACCGCCGATCCGTGCTGGGCAATGTCCTCTGTACCCATGTGTAGGACCAGGGTCTCAACTCCGGGCAGCAAGTACTCCAGGGTGGCAAGGACATCCTCGAACATTGCTCCGCTGTAGGACACAAATCCCAGTGCAGAGGTATTGCTTGGGTCGAAGTGATTGAAGACATGTCTGATGAGTGAATCGCCAACAATTGCTATTTTGATTCCCAGACGTTCAGTTGCGGGTTTGCTGGCAGCCGTAGTAAAATGTAGAGATCATAAGGTTCGATGGGCCAGTATAAAAATAGTGAAAGTCAACTGACACGTTTCCCGTTTTTGTTGCCAACAGTTCGGAGTTAGAAACTCCTTCTTCAGGTCTGTATTTTAATTGCTCACATTTTGCCTTTATACAAAAATGTCTGTGAGGGAGGGTCACTCTCCTCATCCCTCCAGGAGAGGTAGGGGGTGAGGGGTGTTTCAAACAGTTTGAGCAAGTGAGGCATTCCGATTGGCTAGAAAGGTGGAAGGTGAGGGAAAGGGAAAGAACATGCATATATACATATAGTCATACCTATATTCATACCAACACACCTACATAAATCTGTATACAGAATTATTTGTTCATCAAATAAGCAGTTTTAAAAGTGGCTAATGATGAAGCCTCAACGTCAATCATAAAACATTCAATAAAATGATGTTTAAGCAAGGAACATTATGAAATGCTCTGAAAGTAAGTTTTTAAGGCTGTGTAAAAATACTAGCTAGCTTTATGTCGATTGGTAAAGAATTCGAAAGGGCAACTCAAACGCTGCGTATTCTTCTGTCCCCACAAGCATTTTATTTCCGGCTACATTTTATTCCCGGCCTTAGTGTCACTCGAACTCTGAATAGTCATACTAGTATCTTTACGGCAGAGGCTTACGGTGTACTTCTTGTTGTCAATCATATACTTCAAAACCACATCCCACAATTCATTATCTATACAGATTCCCTCAGTGTTGTGCGGGCACTGTCGTCAACAGTGCCTTCGAAAAACCACGTTATCAATCTGATTGTCAAGGGTATTATGTCTGTGTATGTACGCAAATTTGAACTGGTTCTTTGCTGGGTCCCTGGCCACTGTGGTATTGCCGGGAACGAAGCAGCGGACCGAATGGCTGCTGCTGCTACACTCTCGAATACAGTAGACATAACCACATTACCCTACACCGACGTGAAACCACACATCAGACAACAACTTCTCAAAACATGGCAAACACACTGGAGTGAACATATAGACAACAAGTTACATGTAATAAAACCTCAATCGGGACCATACACCACCGACACACGCAATAGATACTCTGAAGTCGCCTTGGCCAGATTACGGATAGGGCACACCCATGCAACGCACTCGTATCTGCTGACGGGATCTTCTAGACCCCAGTGCAGCAGGTGCGGAGAGGCCCTGTCCGTAGTGCACATACTACGCACATGCAAGGCACTTCACACAACACGATACAAACACTTCAGAGAACTCTACAGACAACATATCCCACTACATCCATCGCAGTTTCTAGGTGACGAAGCCATTGTTTCTGTTAAACGTGTGTTTGAGTATTTGTCACACGTTAAGTTTTTAAACCTCATTTCCTATCACGCATAATCAAATCTGGCCCTATACACCAGCCATCACCATTATCTGTAACTGATTTTACTATGACCGGTTGACATTTTTTTTTGTAACCACTTCACTTCATTAAATAAACTTCCTTCTGGCGCTCTTTGCCCTTAGTCGGCCTTGCGCCATAAAAACCCAACCATCATCATCATCCGGCTACATTCATCAAGTCTATCATTTTAGTAATAATTGAGCGCTTATTTTATACTGCATTAACTACTTAGGCGATCAGATCTGGCAGACTGTGCAACATCAAAATGAATTAATGCATTCTGATTTTTTATCTTCGCTTTTACAGCAAATGCCACAATGCTTCCAAGATGTACATATATCCCCGTAATTGTTTGTCGTTTTTTTATTGTTCTTCAAGTAGAGTAACAGGACCGTCATTTTGGCAAGTTGGTCAGATATTTTCAAAAAAGCCAACCAGCTGGCAGATACCCGTGCAGTAAACTTTACCAGCTCTCATTGTGGCTTTCCGGGCCAATGTTTATGTTCTGACTGATACTTTCAAGCACCCTGCTCTAGAAAAAAAACAGCAATGGGGGAATGTGATTGCAATAAAAAAATCTGCATACTGTGGTCACTGCCTCTCCCTTCCTGCTGCCCTTCCCCAACTTTGGCCATGTGGCCTCCATCGTAATGTTATTCAAATCAATTCAACAGTCAGTGGTTATGTCTGCTGTTCTTTGCTGCATGTTGAGATACCTGGTTGCCACCTGCAGCATTTCTATGTCCATTTCACAGCGGAGATGTGGAGAGCACTGGCGATGTGCGTCACAAGCATGCCGAAGTGCTCGGACGCATCTATCTTAGCAGGCCATTTGGCCTAGCAGGGTAATTTCCCTCTCAAATGGCTTCGCCAGCCTGCTCTGCTTGCTGCGACTGGTGTTTGATCCTGGTGCTCAGTCCCTTCGGCAGCACTGGTGCAGCTTGAAGGGCTGTTCTCGGGGTTGCCTTCGTCGTAAATACCGTAGAGAAGGCTCTCCACATCTGTGTCCCTCTACTTTGGCTCCGGCCTCATTACTGCCTTCGGCCGGCTTCTCCTGCCCCATTCTTGGGGCGGTAACCTTTCGTCGGTTTCGCTTGGTCATTGCCTTTCGTTGCCGTTCTTTTGCACGGATACTTGCTACTGTCTTGCGACGGCTGCACTGCCTCGAAAAATGTCCTGGCTCGTTGCAGTTGTGGCAATTGGGGGGTTTGTAACTAGGTGAAGGGCGCTGAGGCTCGAGGGTATCGTCTCCTATTCTGTTACCTCGTCATTCCCATGACTATTTCGTTGCGGCTTGTGGTCTCCTTGTTGTGGTCGGTAGATGGCGGCCTCGGGCGACGCCTCGTGTCTAGCAGTGCCGCACGGTCGATCAACTCCACCACGCTGCTGCAGGGTTGAGCAGCGAGGGGGTTCGCCCAGGTGTTATCTTCCTCCGCTCAGAATGAGGGTGACTCGTTCCTCCGTGGCAAGCAGGTATGGAGACTTGTTGGGCAAAGCGTTCTTCAAGTACATATACTCGATGATCGTGTCGGATGGCCGTAGTCGACGGTTGAACTGGAGATCATGGAAATCTTGCATGCTCATTCATCGATGGACGCGAACGATGAGAGCGTGCTTCCAAGTTTCCCAGCTGACGTACCGTGTGCTGACGATGCGTTCCAGTCTCGCACTGGGCCCCAGAGGCGGGTAGCTGCAGTTGCCAGTGTCAGTGACGGACTCCAGTGTGCCAGTTCCGGGATTCGTTCTACCTGTGCGATCCAGTCATGCAGGTTGCGTTGCACGTTCCCGTCGTACTCTGGAATCGCAGAGGCCGTTTTGCTGGTAGAGTGAATCTGGATCGGAGCGGCCGGTGTTGGAGGCCTCAGCAGAAGTTCGGCGAGCTGGGCTTGCGTTTTCGCCACCATGGCGAGAGTGCGAGAGATGTCCGATTCGTTGCCGTGTTGAGCGTGGGACGTTTCGTTCGTCGTGGCGCCGTGCGTGCTGCTTGTCGCTGTCGCTCTCGTAGCCTGCGGCACCTCGGTAGCAGCAAGGAGCGTGCTGCGTCGTTCGATGCCTGCTGCTGGCTCCTGTATCATGGGAGCCATGTGGCCACCTCTTGTTAGCTGTCTCCGAAGACTCTGAATTTCGTCGCGCAGCCTCCCGTTTTAGACGGTTAGCGCCACTTCCGGGTTCATCTACCTGTCGTCGTCGTTGGTGCACTTGTCCGTTCGAAGAGCTGGCGACGTTGTTCATTGTCCCCGAGGAGACGCATTACGACGTTGTCCTTGCGGCCAGAGCACGGAAGCTTTCGTGATTGGAGCTCGTCGGTTAGCTGCTACTGCTTCGCTGAACATGAGACGTGGCGTGTCGAAGCCAACAGCCAGCCGGTCACCGTTGTCGTGCAGTCAGTTCATTCCCTTCGTTCGCGTGGAGCACTCTCGTCGTCGTGCAGTGGTTCGTCAGTGTCTTTCGTCTTCACCTCGGCCCTAATTCCTAATCCTGCAGACTGCGCCATGTCAGCTTGGTCGTGGCTCATATTGAGTGGAAGAAGCTGGGGTTTGAGAATTTAAAGAGACATTTGGGATTACATATATATATGGTACGAAGATAGGGGAGCACTAAAGAAAACGTTTGACGCGCTGCTCAGGCGTGGGGTGACTCTCTTGGGTGAACAGCACACACACGTGAGAGAACATAAACATAAACACTCGCGTTGCGTCTGGCGTCGCTTCATGTTGTTGGGCATAACACCCGAGTCATGGGCGCATTCGTTCTCACGAGGATCTCGGGTCCTCTCGGCGCGGCCGGGGCAGTAAATTGCATTTTTCTGCGCGTCTTTAGGCGGCAGCTTCGGTGGTGTCGGGTGGCTAAGCGCCCCGTGGCCGACCGTTTCCGTTTCTTGCCAGAAACAATTCTTCGAATCGTTGGAGCCAGCTGACAGCAGTGATGCGTTTTTTAGAGGCTTGAATGAGATTCGACCACTGCTTTTTGTAGTCCTCAACAGATCTTTTGATTGCTGGATGCGGAGAATTTAGTGTTTCGCCGATTTCACTCCACGCTCACTTTTTCGTTTGGAGTGTTGTTTTCGGATTGAACCTTCCCAAGATGATTTATTTTCTGTCCCTAATTAGGTGAACCAATTCAAGTTTCTCATCATCAGACCAATGCAGCTTCGGTGGTGTCGGGTGGGTAAGCGCCCCGTGGCCGACCGATTTCCTGTCTCGCCAGAAACAATTCTTCGAACCATCGGAGCCAGCTGACAGCAGCGATGCGTTTTTTAAAGGCTTGAATGAGATTCGACCACTGCTTTTTGTAGCCCTCAACGGATCCTTTGATTGCTGGATGTTGAGAATGTAGGGTTTCGCCAATTTCACTCCACGCTCACTTTTTCGCTTGAGTGTTGTTTTCGGATTGAACCTTTCCAAGATGATTTATTTTCTGTCCCTAATTAGGTGAACCAATTCAAGTTTCTCATCATCAGACCAATGCAGCTTCGGTGGTGTCGGGTGGCTAAGCGCCCCATGGCCGACCGTTTTCGTTTCTCGCCAGAAACAATTCTTCGAATCATCGGAGCCAGCTGACAGCAGCGATGCGTTTTTTAGAGGCTTCAATGAGTTTCGACCACTGCTTTTTGTAGTCCTCAAGTGATCTTTTGATTGCTGGATGCGAAGAATTTAGGGTTTTGCCGATTTCACTCCACGCTCACTTTTTCGCTTGGAGTGTTGTTTTCGGATTGAACCTTTCCAAGATGATTTATTTTCTGTCCTTAATTAGGTGAACCAATTCAAGTTTCTCATCATCAGACCAATGCTTTTCCTTGTCCCTTTTTTCGTGTGCAGCACAATCGCGTGTGGTCACTCTCACCTTCGCCATGGCTGACCTGCTTGCTATGCTTGGTGTGGTAAGAGGAAGTCGTACTCTTTTTTATCGTGGCTCGTACAGGGCAGAAACAAAGCGTACGACCATTATAATGTCTCACTCCTGGAATTAAAACAGGAAAGCATTTAATTTTGCTGTACCTATGTATTTAGTGGCTCCAGCTGTACCCTAGGTGTAGTACTTCCTTCAGTGTTTTATTACAATATTTGAGAGAATATACGAGGGAGCTGTGAGCAGCAGTTTCGCTATGCAGCACTGAATGTAGCCTTTAGAAAGGCTGTTTTGTTGCTGTGAGGGGTTTCGTTGCTATGGAAGGTGACGATCTAGCGGATCTGAGCAGCGGCAGCTCTCATGCCAACACTCTTTGAGCCACGCCTCGGCTTTGCCACTTTTGCCTTGCTGCTCAGCTTCCGGAGCGTGATTCTCATCCGCAATATTAGGAAGGCCGCCGTCAAATGCTTCGCCAGGTCATGGCAACGAGGGAAGTCGCTGGGCAGTTGGTGAGAATCGAGGGCAACATTTGTGATGAAAGACTAGCTTTGAGCACCTGGTTCTCGTTACTGCGGAAGGTGTTTTCGGCGTGCTCCAACAAGGCGACCACGTGGCGTGATGGACGAACGAGAGGGTTCGGTTCGCCTTCTGCACGGTATGACTTGAGGGTTAACAACCGGTCGCTGTCCTCTACCGGATCAGACTGGAGGTACTCCGTGCAAGTTGTGCAAAGTTTGCACCGCCTTGACACGCTGCTAGCAATGTAGCCAGACAAGTAAACCAGGGACTCCATTTCCACATCATCAAGGGGAAGTGGGGCTTCGTCCTCGAAAATGAGGTCCTCTTCGGAGGGCTCATCGGTCACAGAGCGGTCCAGATTCTTCCCTGCAGCAGCCTTTTTCACTTCGACGAACTCCAGGAGGTCAATTCTGTCGTCCCCCGCACGGGGCACCTTGAGCAATCTTGGTGACGGTACTGGCGATACCGCGGACCCCGAGCCCCCAAACATACGCTGGATCCAACCGTGGCAATGTGTTTATAGGTGGAGGGTTAGAAACCACGAACGGTGGCCGTCGGAGCCCAGGTCAAGCTCCGGCGGATGGGCTCCCTGTCTGTTCACCAGGCAGGGAGCTCCGGGACCTCTTTGGCTACCAGGGTAAGGTCAAAGGAGAAAGTACCCCCGTCTCCCTGCTTTCCAATGTATCATATGGCATTTTCCAAACCCCCCCCCAAACGTGATCGGCCCCCGAAAAGGGGCCGCACCGAAGCTTCATTCCCACCCTTGCCAACAATTGCATCCCAAAAGCCAGATAACTATCCGCGTTTCTTGATTGTTGAATCTCTTGACAAGTCAAATCCTATCTCCTCCCAGTCAGTGTTCCTTAAATTCCTTGAAGGCATCCTTGGCAAGTCTTTCCAAGCCAAGAAACTGAGAACCGGCGAAGTTCTGGTCGAGGTGAACACTCGCCAGCAAGCCACAAGCCTCCTTACCCAGAATCGCATGGCAGATCTGGACATCAGAGTCACACCCCACCGTAGCCTCAATAGCTCTCAGGGTGTGATCTCTGAGCCAGATCTGATAAATGAGATGGAAGCCGATCTGCTCGAAGGTCTGAAAGGCGAGGGCGTGACGGCAGTGAGGCGCATCACCATGCGGCGAGATGATAAGCAAATAATGACAAAGCATATAATCTTGACATTTGACCGTTCCACACTCCCTGAATCGATCAAAGCGGGTTTCATTCATTGTTCTGTCCGGCCTTACATCCCAAACCCGCGGCGCTGTTTCAAGTGCCAACGGTTCGGGCATGGCACCACCTCCTGTCGTGGAAAAACAACATGTGCAAAATGTTCATCTCAAGAACATGATACAGATAACTGCCAGGCTCAACAATTAATGTGCAGCAACTGTCATGGACCTCATGCTGCGTACTCCCGCACGTGTGAAAGGTTCCAGATGGAAAAGAAAATAATCAACCTCAAAATCACTGAAAACATCACCTTCCCAGAGGCGCGGAAGAGGCTCGCCTCTTTCCCCCTGGGGAGGTACGCCGACGCAGCTCGCCCGGGGGGCGGAGCGGCGTCTCGTTTCCACAGGGACCCAGTTCAGCGAGTCTGACCTGGTCCCACCGCCGCCCCCCCCCTGGGTTGCCTCTGGCAGCCCAACCCGCCACCACGCCGCTTGCTGAGGCAGCAGCGGTTGTGGTGCCAACCTCTTCTGTCGGGACCGGTGCCGCTCCCGCCTCTGTCTCCCCGTCCTCCAGTGCGTTGGAGGGTACCGAGGTGATGGACACCACGGGCCCCGCACCGGTTCCCACCGCCACCGCACCGCCCGTGCCACCTCTGGCGCCCCGGACGCCCTCGGCGGTGGCGGCTCAAACGAAGGGCTCCCGAGGGGGGGCCAAGTCCGGGGGGCCCGGTCCGTCGGGCACCCCTCGGACATCTGACGACGACATGGATGTCGGGCCGTTCCTGCCTGCAACGCAGCGCAAGGATTGCGTCCCGACGCCAAAGCCTCCCGACAAGCCAAAAAAGGCGAGATTTACAGCCCCGAAAGACGACACATAAACAAACACACACACTCCAGTAGCTGTCACACTAAATAATGGGAAGAGAAAACATAATTCAATGGAACTGTAGAGGCCTTCTTAAAAATCTTGACGATGTATACGAAATACTGCATGCTAATCAGCCAAGTGTAATGTGTGTTCAGGAAACACATTTGAATTCCAAGCACACAAATTTCTTGAATAGTTACATGGTCTTCAGAAAGGACAGGGATGGCTGCACACACTCTTCTGGGGGTGTGGCCATAATCGCCCGGAAATCTTTAGCATGCCACCCTGTCACTTTGAACACTATCCTTGAGGCTGTAGCAATACGCTTAATAATATTTAATAGGTTGATAACTGTATGCTCCATATACATTCCTCCTGATGTCACACTTTTGAGCTCTGACTTCAAGGCGCTGGTTGACCAGCTGCCCGAACCGTACATTCTAACAGGCGACCTTAATGCTCACAATTCTCTTTGGGGCTCTTCTCGTACGGATGCCCGGGGTCGCCTGATAGAGAGGTTTCTTACATCCTCTGGAGCATGCCTTTTCAACAGTAAACAGCCTACATATCATAACATAGGACACAACACATACTCATGTCTTGACTTGGCTATTGGCTCCGCAGTTCTCTTTCCTCTTCTCGAGTGGGGTGTGGGAACTGACCCATATGGCAGTGACCACTTCCCCACCTCACTTACATACATAGGTAAAGGCCCATGCAGTCCATCTTCCCATAATAGGTTCAATGAAACACGAGCTAACTGGAATACATTTACAGAGACATCCCCGCACGGGGCACCTTGAGTATTCATGGTGACGGTGAGCAGCGACACCGCGGACCCCGAGCTCCCAACATAAGCCGTGTCCAACCGTGGCGACGTGTTTAAAGGTGAAGGGTAGAAGCCGTAAACGGTGGCCGTCGGAGCCTTGGTCAAGCTCCGGCCGATGGGCTCCCTGTCTGTCTACCAGGCAGGGAGCTCCGGGACCTCTATGACTACCAGGGTAAGGTCAAAGGAGAAAGTACCCCCGTCTCCCTGCTTTTTTCTATGCCATATGGATAATTCAAAACCCCCCCCCAAACGTGATCGGCCCCCGAAAAGGGGCCGCACCGAAGTTTCTTTTCCATCCCTACCAACCATCAACACTCCGAAACCTGACAACTATCCCCGGTTTTTGGTCCTTGAATCAGTAGATAAATCGAAACCCGTCTCCTCCCAGTCTGTATTCCTTGTCTCCAAGTTCCGTGAAGGAAGCATTGGCAAATCTTTCGTGGCAAAAAAACTACGAACAGGCGAAGTACTAGTTGAAGTAAAAACTCAGCAGCAGTCCGCAATCCTCCTGAAACAAACCCGCATGGCAGATCTGGAGATCAAGGTCACACCCCACCGCAGCCTCAACAGCTCTGAGGGTGTGATCTCTGAGGCAGATCTCATTTCTGAAACCGATGCCGACCTTTTGGAAGGCTTAAGGGATCAGGGCGTCACGGCTGTAAAGCGCATATTCATACGCCGCGATGACAAACAAATAGCCACTAAACACATTATCCTGACCTTCGATAGATCCATCCTTCCAGAATCTATAAATGCCGGGTATATACATTGCAATGTCCGCCCGTACATCCCGAACCCACGGCGCTGTTTCAAGTGCCAACGGTTCGGGCATGGCACAAACTCTTGCCGTGGCCGACTTACCTGCGCTAAGTGCGGTCAGCATGACCATCCCTCAGAAAATTGTGAATCCGAAACCTTCAACTGTGCCAACTGCCAGGGATCCCATGCAGCGTACTCGCGAAAATGTGAAAAGTTTAAGCAGGAGAAACAGATAATTAATGTCAAGGTAACAGAGAACATCACCTTCCCAGAGGCGCGGAAGAGGTTCGCCTCTTTCCCCCTGGGGAGGTACGCCGACGCAGCACGCCGGGGGGCGGAGCGGCGTCTTGTTTCGGCGGGGACCCAGTACCGCGAGTCGGACTTGGTCCCGCCCTCGCCCCCCCCTGGGTTGCCTCTGGCAGCCCAACCCGCCACCGCACTGCCTGCTAAGTCAGCAGCGGCTGTGGTGGCATCCACGTCCGTTGGGGATGCTGCTGCACCCTCTGTTTCCTCCTCTCCACCGGCCCGAAGCACATGCGAGGGCCCGGAGGATATGGAGCTGGAGGAAACCGCAGCAGTTCCCACCTCCGCCGCACCGCCTGTGCCACCCGGGGCGCTCCTGACGCCCTCGGCGGTCGCGGCCAAAACGAAGGGCACCGCAAAGGGTGCCAGGTCCGGGGGGTCCGGTACGCCGGGTACCCCTTCCAAATCAGATGATGACTTGGATGTGGGACCCTTCCTGTCTGCTTCGCAGCGGAAGGAACGGGTCCCCCCATCTAAACCTCCAGAGGAGGTAAAGAAACCCCGTCCAAGAGTCCAAGCCCCGAAAGACCTTACATAAATAGTCACACTCCAGTAGCTCTAATACATAATAATGGGAAGAGAAAATATCGTTCAATGGAACTGCAGAGGCCTTCTAAATAATCTTGACGACGTCTATGAGATTCTGCATGCTAATCAGCCAAGTGTAATGTGTGTTCAGGAAACACACCTGAATTCCAAGAACACAAATTTCTTGAATAGTTACCTGGTATACAGAAAGGACAGGGTTGGCTGCACACACTCTTCTGGCGGTGTGGCCATAATCGCCCGCAAATCCTTAGCATGCCACCCTGTCACCTTGAACACTATCCTGGAGGCTGTGGCAATTCGAACGATAATATTTAATAGGTTGATAACGGTATGCTCCATATACATTCCTCCTGATGTTTCACTTTTAAGCTCTGACTTCGAGGCGCTGGTTGACCAGCTGCCCGAACCATACATCCTGACAGGCGACCTTAATGCTCACAACACTCTTTGGGGCTCTTCTCGCACGGATGCCCGAGGTCGCCTCATAGAGAAATTCCTTACATCTTCAGGAGCATGCCTTTTCAACAGTAAACAGCCTACATACCATAACATAGGACACAACACATACTCATGTCTTGACTTGGCGATTGGCTCCGCAGTTCTCTTTCCTCTTGTCGAGTAGGGGGAGTGGGAACTGACCCATGTGGCAGTGACCACTTCCCCACCTCACTTACATACATAGATAAAGGCCCAAGCAGTTCATCTTCCCATAATAGGTTCAATGAAGCACGAGCTAACTGGAATGCGTTTACAGAGACATCCAAACTACACCACACATCCATAGGACACCTACACGTTGAAGAAGCTACCCAACTCCTCACGGCGCACATCCTCGACGCCGCCGAAAAGTCCATTCCCCACGTCTCTGGTGCCCCGCGCAACCAGCGGAGGCCGTGGTGGAATGAGGACTGCAGGCGGGCGCGAGAAGCCCAGAACAAGGCGTGGGGTATCCTTCGTCGGTACCCCACGTCGGGAAACCTCCTCTTGTTCAAACGGGCCAAGGCATTAGGAAAACGTGTGCGCCGTGAGGCAAAGCGAGAGTTGGCGTACATTCATAACATCAATAAACTCCTACACAGACACATGGAAAGTATGAACACGTATACGCAAACTCAAAGGACAACAGACACACAGCCTGCCCCTGGTCAGTACAACAGGGGACACTCTGGAAGACCAGGCTGACACTCTCGCACAACACTTTCAACACGTGTCCAGTTCAGCACACTACACGAACACTTTCCTGAAACATAAAGCCTGTTGTGAAAAGAAGTCCCTACACGACAACAACAAATCACAGATTTCTTACAACTCCCTGTTTTCACGATATGAACTGAGGGCTGCTCTGAGCACGTGTAAACCCTCAGCTCCAGGCCCAGACAACATTACATACACAATGATACAACACCTACACGCAGACACACTTGAAGCACTTCTACATCTATATAATAAAATATGGCTTTCGGGGCACATTCCACACTCTTGGAGGGAGGCCATTGTAGTGGCTTTCTTGAAGGAGGGAAAGGACCCGTCGTCCCCCTCAAGTTATCGTCCAATAGCCCTGACGAGCTGCCTGTGCAAGCTCTTCGAGAAGATGATCAATCGCAGGCTCGTGTACTTCCTTGAGTACAATGGTCTTCTCGAGAGCTGCCAGGCAGGCTTTAGGGTGGGGCGATCGACAAACGATCAACTGGTTGCACTTGATTCATACATCAAGGATGCCTTCGTGCATAAGCAGTATTGTGTAACTGTCTTTTTCGATCTCGAGAAGGCCTACGACACCGCTTGGCGTTATGGGATCCTTAGTGACCTCAGGTCATTCGGTCTTTCGGGTAATATGTTCAACACCCTTGTAAGTTATTTGTCAGAGAGAACGTTCAGAGTAAGAGTTGGTTGTGCACTCTCAAAGGTTCACGTCCAAGAAAACGGCGTGCCGCAAGGTGGCGTGTTGAGTTGCACTCTCTTCATAGTAAAGATGAACTCTCTTGGAAAGGCACTGCCACCAACAATCTCTTATTCCATGTATGTAGACGACGTGCAAATATCTTTTAAATCATGTAATATGTCAATATGCGAACGTCAAGTCCAGCTCGGTGTCAAGAAGCTTGCCGGCTGGGCAGACAGGAATGGGTTTAGATTGAATCCTGCAAAAAGCTCCTGCGTTGTGTTCTCCAGGATGTGCGGGGTCCATCCGGACCCAGACATTACCCTCAATGGCGTGTCGCTTCCTGTGAACAAGGAGCACAAGTTCTTAGGTGTTGTGTTTGACCAGAAACTCACATTCATTCCACACATCAAGGAACTTAAACATAAATGTCTGAAAACAATGAATATACTTAAGGTTCTCTCCCATCAATCATATGGATCCAACAAAGAACTACTACTACGGCTTTATACTGCTTTGGTTGGATCTCGTTTAGACTATGGCAGTGTGGTATATGGGTCGGCGACTAAAACAGCGTTGCGAATGCTTGACCCAGTGCTACACTTGGGGCTACGGCTTGCGTCGGGTGCTTTTCGTACTAGCCCTGTTGAGAGTCTGTATGCCGAGTGTAATACGTGGAGCCTTGAGAACCAACGGACGTACATGGACTTACTTTATGCTTTTAAAATTTCATCGCTGAATAACCATCCTTTTTATCCTGTCTTTAACGACTCATCCACATCTGTGCTTTTTGTAAATCGCCCATCCGTTCCTCTGCCCTTTTCACTTCGAGTGAGAGAGCGAGCCTCGAATCTGAACGCTTCGTTTTTAGACGTGTACAGATCATCCTTTTCAGACATTTTATCTCCTTGGAAAGTTCGTCCTGTTTACTCCGACCTTTCTTTTATGAAACTTGACAAAAATCGGGTACCGCGAGCTGCTATACTGCAGCACTTTCTGTCTCTGCAGTTTAAATACCCACTTGCAGAATTTTACAGTGACGCGTCTAAAACCTCCACTATGGTCTCCTGCGCTGCTCATGGTCCGAATTTCAGTGCAGCCAGAACCATGAGTGTCCACACAACAATTTTCTCAGCAGAAGCATATGGAATTTTATTAATTGTACGACACATACTTGAAAATCAAATTCCAAAGTCTATCATCTACACAGATTCCTTGAGTGTTGTTCGCGCACTGTCATCGCATACACCCCCCAAAAACCGCATAGTTAATCTTGTATTTAAATCTATCATGTCTGTGTATGCGCAGAAGCATCAGCTGCTCCTCTGCTGGGTCCCAGGACACGCTGGGATCGCTGGAAACGAGTTGGCAGACGAGAGGGCAGCTGCTGCTGCACTCAGGAACACTGTAGACATAACAACCGTACCATATACAGACCTCAAGCCACACATAAGACAACACTTGCGTAGAACATGGCAAACACACTGGGATGAACAGACAGACAACAAACTACATGTAATAAAGCCACACTTGGGACGGTACACATCTGACTCACACAACAGACTCACGGAAGTCGCCTTGGGTAGGCTGCGGATAGGGCACACCCATGCGACGCACACGTATCTGCTGACGGGTTCTTCTAGACCCCAGTGCAGCAGGTGCGGAGAGGCCCTATCCGTAGTGCACATACTAATCACATGCAAGGCACTTCACACAACACGACACAAACACTTCAGAGAACTCTACAGACAACATATTCCCCTACATCCATCGTTTTTTCTAGGTGACGAAGCCATTGTTTCCGTGAAACGTGTGTTTGAGTATTTGTCGGACGTCAAGTTTTTAAACCTCATTTCCTATCACGCATCATGAAATCTGGCCCTATACACCAGCCATGCTCATTGTCATTTTGTAATTTCACTTTTGTTTTTGCTGATTTTACTTAGTATTTAAGGTTTCACCCCTATCATCGACTATTGTTTTGGCGCTCTTTGCCCCAGTTGGCCTTGCGCCATAAACATCCAACGATCATCATTTACAGAGACATCCAAACTACACCACACATCCATAAGACACCTACACGTTGAAGAATCTACCCAACTCCTCACGGCGCACATCCTCGACGCCGCCGAAAGGTCCATTCCCCACGCCTCTGGTGCCCCGCGCAACCAGCGGAGGCCGTGGTGGAATGAGGACTGTAGGCGGGCGCGAGAGGCCTAGAACAAGGCGTGGGGTATCCTTCGTCGGTACCCCACGTCGGGAAACCTCCTCTTGTTCAAACGGGCCAAGGCGTTAGGAAAACGTGTGCGCCGTGAGGCAAAACGAGAGAGTTGGCGTACATTCATAACATCAATAAACTCCTACACAGACACAAGGAAAGTATGGACACGAATACGCAAACTCAAGGGACAACAAACACACAGCCTGCCTCTGGTCAGCACAACTGGGGACTCACTTGAAGACCAGGCTGACACCCTCGCACAACACTTCCAACACGTGTCCAGTTCAGCACACTACACAAACACTTTCATGAAACACAAACAAACGGCCGAAAAGAAGCCTATACTGAATAACAATAGGTCAACATCTTATAACTCAGAGTTTTCACTGCATGAGCTGAGAGCTGCTTTGAGCATGTGTAAACCCTCAGCTCCAGGCCCAGACAACATCACATATACAATGATACAACACCTGCACGCAGACACTCTTCTAACACTCTTACACCTCTATAACAAGATATGGCTTTCGGGGCACATTCCAAACTCTTGGAAGGAGGCTATAGTTGTAGCTTTCCTGAAGGAGGGAAAGGACCCGTCGTCCCCCTCAAGTTACCGTCCTATTGCCCTGACGAGCTGCCTGTGCAAGCTCTTCGAGAAGATGGTAAATCGCAGGCTCGTGTACTTCCTTGAGTACAACGGTCTTCTCGAGAGCAGCCAGGCAGGCTTCAGGGTGGGGCGATCGACGAACGATCAACTGGTAGCTCTTGACTCGTACATCAAGGATGCCTTCGCGCATAAGCAGTATTGTTTAACTGTCTTTTTCGACCTTGAAAAGGCATACGACACCGCTTGGCGTTATGGGATCCTTAGTGACCTCAAGTCATTCGGTGTTTCGGGTAACATGTTGAACGCTCTTGTTAGTTACTTGTCAGACCGAACGTTTCGAGTAAGAGTCGGTGGTGCACTCTCAAAGGTTCACGTGCAAGAAAATGGCGTGCCACAAGGTGGTGTGTTGGCCCGCAGGGGCGCCTTGCGTTTCAAGGTGACGGTAGTGGCGACACCGCGGACCCCGAGCCCATGTGGGTTGGACCCACCCACGCCCTCGGCTGTGCGTGGCTTTGCCGTGTCCGGGGAAAAGGGCATCCTGGTGGTTGAGCCAAAGCCAGGGTTGTTTTGGACCTTCATGGCCCCCTGGCAGAGGCAACACACCACTTCGGCCCCCGCTTCCCGTAGACGGTGCCCCCAGTTTGACCCGACCTGGGGGGAATCAGCCAGTCGCCTTTTCCTGTCCTCTTCTTCATTCTTTTGCTTTCCTATCGTCTTTCCTAACCCTGTCCTGTCATCTCCTTCCTTCTTTGCTTCCATGCTTCTCCAGGCGGCGAGGGTTAACCCTGTGCAAAGACATCACTCTTGATTTCAAGCATAGGGTTATAGTGGCAAGGTACGGTTAGCGTGTGCTGAAAAAGCCACGTTCCCTTGTTGGGCTCGGTGGTGGGCGACCGGCCTTGCCACCGAACACATACTTGTTGTATGGCATCTTCAAATCCCTTTTCCATGAATCGCTCTCTTAAAAGGGGGCGCACCGAGGCAACCACCTTCGAATTTTCTCTCTCAAAGAAGCAGGAGTGTTTTCCACGCTTTCACGTGATGCACTCGGAAAATGAGAACACAACAATGAGAAAGATGTCTCCATTTCTTGTGTCCAAATGTCTGTCGAACCTCATTGGGGCTGGCTACAAGGCACAAAAGATGTCCAATGGCGACCTGCTGATTGAAGTTAAAGATAAGACTCAATGTGACAAGCTCCTCAAAGTTGACAAAATTGGTGACACCGCTGTTACTGTCAGTCCTCACCGCTCCATGAACACCGTGCGTGGTGTTATAAGTGAAGCAGACCTCCTAGACCTTACTGAAAATGAACTCCTTGAAGGCTTCCATGAGCAAAATGTCATCAAAGTTCAGCGGATAGTCATCCGCCGTGAAAACAAAGAAATCCCTACCAAACACATTGTTCTCACCTTTGGCACAACGGTTCTCCCGGAGACCGTAGAAGCTGGCTACGTGAAAATCCGAGTCAGACCTTACATCCCCAACCCGCGCCGGTGCTATACTTGTCAGAAATTCGGCCACGGATCACAGAGTTGCAGGGGTAAGCAGACATGTGCAAAATGCAGCAAAACCGACCATGTGTCGGAAAGCTGCACTGCCCCACCACACTGTGTCAACTGCAGCGGTGACCATGCTGCATACTCACGCTCATGCCAGCAATGGAAAAAAGAAAAAGAAATCATTGCGTTGAAAGTAAAAGAAAACATCTCTTACCCCGAAGCACGCAGGCGTCTTGCTATCACGCATAAGATAGCATACGCCGACGTGGCGCGTCAGGGGGCGGCGCCACGTGCGGCAACTGTCCAATCAGGGACCTCGTTGAGAGGGCCTGAGGAGACATCTTCAGCCCCCCAGGTGCAAACAGCGACACCTGCTGCACCTCAAGGAAATGGTGGCCCGAAAACGGCCAATGTGTCAGCTGCAGCCTCGCGGTCTGCACAGCTGACTAACACCACTGAGACGGTTGTAACCTCACAGGAGAACCGGAGGCCAGCCAAGGCCCCAGGTCTCAAACCGTCAACAAAGAAGCCTTCTTTGGAGGCTATGGACACAAGTGAGCCATCCTCTGCGTCAATCACGCCGAAGGATCGCCACAAACCGCTGGAGCGTACGAACTCCCAGGAACTGATAAAAAAAGCAGAGCTCCCTAAGGTGTCTCCTACTGGAAAAGGCTCTGGCAGCTAACAAGCTGAGCCTGTCTTTAGTTACAAACTTCTCAATACTAGCAATGGCTTTTTGTAGTGTACTGCAGTGGAACTGCAGGGGGCTTCTGAAAAACTTGGATGATGTTAAAGAGCTGCTCTGGGAGCATGCACCTCTGGCAGTGTGTCTCCAAGAAACCCACTTAAGCAGCAAACACACAGACTTTTTACCCCAGTACATCACATACAGAAAGGACAGGCAAAACACCAACCAACCATCGGGTGGTGTGGCTATTATCCTTCAAAGGTCAACCACAGCTAAGGAAGTTAAACTCAGGACTGAACTAGAGGCTGTAGCTGTGAGAGTTATATGGTTGCAGCGACTAATAACAATTTGCTCCATTTACATTCCCCCAGACAAGCGACTACAGAAATCTGAATTTGAAAATCTAATGGACCAGCTGCCAGAACCGTACATAATAGCAGGAGACTACAATGCCCATCATCCTCTCTGGGGCTGTGAAAACTACGATTCAAGAGGGCGAATGATAGAAAAATTGCTGGTCTCCACTGGAGCTTGCATACTGAACAAAAAGAAGCCCACATACTTTAGTCCCACGCACAAAACATCCTCATCAGTTGACTTAGCTCTCTGCACTGCTACTCTCTTCCCACTACTGGACTGGCACGTCCTGGATGACCCTTATGGAAGCGACCACTTTCCAATCGTGCTGAAAGAGAAGGTAGTGTCGACACATGGGCAGAACAGTGTACCACGATGGAAGATGGGGTCTGCTGACTGGAAAACGTTTCGACAGCTCACCTGTCTTCCACGTGACTATCTAGATTCACTGGACATCGACAGCGCACTTTCTTTTATCGAAAAGCACATAATTGAAGCTGCTAGTGAATGCATCCCACAAAGTTCTGGTAACCCAAAAAGAAAGCCGATTCCTTGGTGGAATGAGGACTGCCAAAGTGCTAGGAAAAAACAAAATGCAGCATGGCGCCTCTTCCGTAACTCTCCCACGACTGAAAACTACATAAACTTCAAACGCATCAAATCCCAATCGAGAAGAGTGAGACGGATAGCAAAAAGTGAGAGTTGGGAGAAGTACATAGAGGGCATTAACTCTTACACCGACCAAAATAAAGTATGGAATAGGATACGCAAGTTGCAAGGGCAGCAGACTTGCCCCCGCCCTCTAGTTGATAATGCTGGTGGCACTCTGGAAGATCAGGCGGATGCACTGGGAGCATACTTTGAGTCGGTTTCAAGTGCAGCGCACTACTCAGCCAAGTTTCTTAAATTGAAACGTAGGGAAGAAAAACTGCAACTTCATCGTAAATCACCTCCAAGTGAGGCATATAATGCTGAGTTTTCTATTGCTGAGTTTGAAGCTTGCCTAAGCACACTTGGTAAAGCAGCACCTGGACCTGACAATATCCACTATGAAATGATCAAGAACTTGCACCCAGAAACTCAACTTGCATTACTATCACTTTTTAATAGGATCTGGAACAATGGATATATCCCTCCAAGGCTGAAAGAGGCCATTGTTGTTCCAGTATTGAAGGAAGGGAAGGACCCAGCAGTTGCATCTAGCTACAGACCTATAGCTCTGACTAGCTGTTTGTGCAAAGTATTTGAAAAAATGATCAACCGAAGATTAATGCATTTTCTAGAAGCAAACAGGCTCCTGGATCCATTCCAGTGTGGCTTTCGAGAACAAAAATCCACGCTTGACCAACTTGTGCGCTTGGAGTCCCAAATAAGATATGCGTTCGCGCATAAACAGTACTTTCTGTCTGTATTCTTTGACCTTGAAAAGGCCTATGATACTACTTGGCGGTTTGGTATATTGAGAGATCTTTGTGCCCTTGGGATACAAGGAAATATGCTAAAAACAATTGAAAGCTACCTCTCTGATAGGACATTTCGTGTAAGGATCGGCAGTACTCTGTCTAAACCATTCACACAAGAGACAGGGGTGCCGCAGGGAGGTGTGCTGAGCTGCACACTTTTCATTGTAAAAATGAATTCCCTACGCACTGTACTTCCACCAACCATGTTTTACTCAGTGTATGTTGACGATGTGCAGATCGGCTTCAAGTCCTGCAATCTCTCCTTTTGTGAACGCCAAATTCAGCTGTCAGTGAATAAGCTGTCCAAATGGGCAGATGAGAATGGCTTCAAATTTAACCCCTCAAAAAGTGCCTGTGTACTGTTCTCGAAAAAAAGGGGCATTGCCCCTGCACCAGAAATCTACTTAAATGGACAGCCGCTTCCTGTTAAAACAGAACATAAGTTTCTCGGATTGATTTTCGACTCGAGACTCTCGTTCACTCCCCACCTGAAGCATCTGAAACTGAAGTGTTTGAAGGCAATGAATGTGCTTAAGATACTAGCACACATGAAATGGGGCACTAACAAGAAGTGTCTACTACACCTGTACAAAAGTCTTGTTTTGTCCCGCCTAGATTATGGATGTGTAGTTTATGGGTCAGCCTCTAGCACTGCACTGAAAATGCTTGATCCTATCCACAATCTGGGCATCAGGTTGGCCACAGGGGCCTTCCGCACTAGTCCAGTACTGAGCCTCTATGCTGAATCAGGCTGTTGGTCTCTGGAGTACCAGCGAACTTTTATTGGTATTATTTATGCCCTGAAGGTTACGTCACAGCCCGAGCACCCGTGTGACTCCCTGATTAGAGATAACTCAAGAATGCTGCTCTTTTCAAATCGACCTTCCTTAGCTCAACCGTTTCCACTGCTGATCAATTCCATCTCTACAAAACTATCGATCTCGTTTGATGACACTCTCAAAATGACCCCAGATGAATGCGTGGCACCCTGGGATACAAGCATCATATCATGCGACACCTCATTTAGACAAGTAGACAGGAAAGGCTCACTATTGGAAGTCAAACAGCACTTCGCATACCTCCAAGACAAGTACAAGGCTGCTCAGTTTTTCACTGATGCATCGAAAACCAAATCGGCTGTGGCCTGTGCAGTTGTTGGACAGCATCTTTCAATAGCAAAAACAATGCATAAAAACACAACCATATTTACAGCAGAAGCACACGGAGTATATCTGGCTGTGGACCACATTATCACAAGCAAAACACAAAAGTCTGTTATCTTCACAGACTCACTCAGCGTTGTCACGGCCCTGTCCACAGGAAAGGGCACCAAGAATCCCACATTTACTGCCCTTCTTAAAGCTCTGTACAAAGCACACCAGCTAAATTTAGAAATTATAGTGTGCTGGGTTCCTGGCCATTGTGGCATAGCTGGCAACGAGGAAGCCGACCAGGCTGCTGCCAGAGCAGCTGAAAGAACCAGTATTGACATCACGCAAGTACCTTACCTGGATATGAAACCAGCAGTAAAACACATACTCCTTCAGCTCTGGCAGAAAGAATGGGACGGAGAAGTAAACAACAAGCTTCACTTGGTACAACCTATAATCGGCCGATCAGCTGCCAGGGAAAAAAACAGGGCCTTTGAGGTCTGGCGATGCAGACTACGAATAGGACACACACATGGCACGCATTCCTACCTCCTGACTGGTGACCAGCCGCCAAACTGTGCCAGATGTGGCGAGGGTCTTTCAGTCCTCCATGTTTTGGTTGAGTGCTCGGCCATGGAACCAGAAAGGAGACGCTATTTCCCGGAAATGTACCGTAAGAATATGCCACGGCACATTGCAATGTTTTTATCAGACTGTCCTGTGTTCGAGTTCAGCAGAGTTTTAGAATACCTTGATGATATCGGTTTTTTAAAGCAGGTTTGTTTTAGAAAGTAGCATTCTCGTCCACCTCATTACTTTGTTCATCCGTAGGGTTCTATTTACCATGGCCCTATACACCGTTAGCTCATTCCATGCCTCATCACACTCCTCACTCATCTTTTGGATCCGGCCCTTTACACCGAAGTAATTTTATGCACTATTTGCACTCATTTCATTAGCACATTTTTACCTCATCGTAGCAATGGCGCTCTTGGCCTTAGATGCCCTTGCGCCAAAAAACCCCACCAAAGAAGAAGGTGGTGTGTTGAGCTGCACTCTCTTCATAGTAAAAATGAACTCTCTTGGTAAGGCACTGCCACCCACAATCTCTTATTCCATGTATGTAGATGACGTCCAGATATCCTATAAATCATGCAATATGTCTATCTGCGAACGTCAAGTCCAGCTTGGTGTAAAGAAACTTGCCGGCTGGGCTGACAAGAATGGTTTTAAATTGAATCCTGTAAAAAGCTCCTGCGTTGTGTTCTCCAGGAAGCGCGGGGTCCATCCGGACCCAGACATTCATCTTAATGGAGTGTCGCTTCCTGTGAACAAGGAGCACAAGTTCTTAGGTGTTGTGTTTGACCACAAACTCACATTCATTCCCCACATCAAGGAACTTAAAAATAAATGTCTCAAAACAATGAATATACTTAAGGTTCTCTCGCACCAATCGTATGGTTCTGACAAAGAACTCCTACTACGGCTCTATACTGCTTTGGTTGGGTCTCGTTTAGACTATGGCAGTGTGGTATATGGGTCGGCGACTAAAACAGCGTTGCGAATGCTTGACCCAGTGCTACACTTGGGGCTACGGCTTGCGTCGGGTGCTTTTCGTACTAGCCCTGTTGAGAGTCTGTATGCCGAGTGTAATACGTGGAGCCTTGAGAACCAACGGACGTACATGGACTTACTTTATGCTTTTAAAATTTCATCGCTGAATAACCATCCTTTTTATCCTGTCTTTAACGACACATCCACATGTGTGCTTTTTGTAAATCGCCCATCCGTTCCTCTGCCCTTTTCACTTCGAGTGAGAGAGCGAGCCTCGGATCTGAGCGCTTCGTTTTTAGACGTGTACAGATCATCTTTTCCAGACATTTTACCTCCTTGGAAAGTTCGTCCTGTTTCCTCCGACCTTTCTTTTATGAAACTTGACAAAAATCGGGTACCGCGAGCTGCTATACTGCAGCACTTTCTGTCTCTGCAGTTTAAATACCCACTTGCAGAATCCCCGCACGGGGCACCTTGAGCAATCTTGGTGACGGTACTGGCGATACCGCGGACCCCGAGCCCCCCAACATAAGCTGGATCCAACCGTGGTGATGTGTTTATAAGGTGAAGGGTAGAAACCTCTAACGGTGGCCGTCGGAGCCCAGGTCAAGCTCCGGCGGATGGGCTCCCTGTCTGTCTACCAGGCAGGGAGCTCCGGGACCTCCTCAGCTATCAGGGTAAGGTCAAAGGAGAAAGTACCCCCGTCTCCCTGCTTTTATACTATGCTTTATGGTATTGTCTAAACCCCCCCCCCCCCAACCGTGATCGGCCCCCTAAAAGGGGCCGCACCGAAGTATCGTTTCCCCCATTACCATCTTTGACATTTCCTGAACCAGATCATTACTCTCGATTTCTTGTCATGGAGTCCCTGAATCCAACCCACCCTCTTGCATCTCAGTCAGTCTTCTTGATCGCCAAGTATCTTGAAGCCATAATAGGAAAATCATATCAGGCCAAAAAACAAAGAACTGGTGAACTCCTCATCGAGGTAAATGACAAGCAGCAGTCCACAAAGCTTCTAGCTCAGACTAGACTGGCTGATCTTGACATCCGGGTCACACCCCATCGGAGCCTCAACAGCTCGCAGGGTGTGATATCCGAGACAGACCTCCTGAACGAAACCGATGCGGATCTCCTTGCCGGCTTGAAGGATCAGGGCGTCACTGCCGTGAGACGCATCACCATCCGCAGAGACGACAAGGAGATTCCCACCAAACACATTATCTTGACTTTCGACCGCGCAATTCTTCCACAATACATAAATGCAGGTTTTATCCGTTGCTCCATCCGTCCGTACATCCCGAACCCGCGGCGCTGTTTTAAGTGCCAGAGGTTCGGGCACGGTACGAACTCTTGCCGTGGCCGAACGACGTGTGCAAAATGCGCGGCGCACGATCATCCGAGCGAGAACTGCCCATCCGAAACTCTCACTTGTGTAAACTGCGGGGGGCCGCATGCAGCGTACTCCCGCAAGTGTGAAAAATTCCAAATGGAAAAAAAGATCATTAACATCAAGGTCACGGAGAACATCACCTTCCCAGAGGCGCGAAAGAGGTTCGCCTCTTTCCCTCTGGGGAGGTACGCAGACGCGGCTCGCCGGGGGGCGGAGCGGCGTCTGGTTTCCACAGGAACCCAGTTCAGCGAGTCTGACCTGGTCCCGCCCCCGCCCCCCGCTGGGTTGCCTCACGCAGCCCAACCCGGCACCACGCCGCTTGCTGAGGCAGCAGCGGTTGTGGTGCAAACCACTTCTGTCGGGACCGGTGCCGCTCCCGCGTCTGTCTCCCCGTCCTCCAGTCCGTTGGAGGGTACCGAGGTGATGGACACCACGGGCCCCGCACCGGCTCCCGCCGTCACCGCACCGCCCGTGCCACCTCTGGTGCCCCGGACGCCCTCGGCGGTGGCGGCTCAAACGCAAGGCTCCCGAGGGGGGGCCAAGTCCGGGGGGCCCGGTCCGTCGGGCACCCCTCGGACATCCGACGACGAGATGGATGTCGGGCCGTTCCTGCCTGCAACGCAGCGCAAGGAGCGGCCACCGACTTCCAAGCCTACAGACAGGCCTAAAAAGCCTAACCTCAGAGTAACAGCCCCGAAAGACGACACATGAACACATACACACACTTCATTCATTCTTAAACCTAAATAATGGGAACAGAAAACATCATTCAATGGAACTGCAGAGGCCTCCTTAAAAATCTTGATGATGTGTATGATATCCTGCATGCCAATCAGCCAAGTCTCATGTGTCTCCAAGAGACTCACCTCAATTCCAATTGATGATGTGTATGATATCCTGCATGCCAATCAGCCAAGTCTCATGTGTCTCCAAGAGACTCACCTCAATTCCAAACAGACAAATTTCTTAAATAGGTACATGGTATTCAGAAAGGACAGGGTTGGCTGCACACACTCTTCAGGAGGTGTGGCAATTGTCGCCTGGAAATCCTTAGCCTGCCACCCTGTCACTCTGAACACGGTCCTCGAGGCTGTAGCAATTCGAACAATAATATTTAATAGGTTGGTAACGGTGTGCTCCATTTACATTCCTCCTGATCATGCACTTTCGAGCTCTGATTTCGAGGCGCTGGTCGACCAGCTGCCCGAACCATACATCCTAACAGGCGACCTTAATGCGCACAACTCTCTTTGGGGCTCCTCCAGAACGGATGCCCGAGGTCGCCTGATAGAGAAATTTCTTACATCTTCAGGAGCATGCCTTTTCAACAAAAAACAGCCTACCTACCATAACTTAGGACATAATACGTACTCACATCTCGACTTGGCTATTGGTTCTGCAATTCTCTTTCCACCCCGCACGGGGCACCTTGAGCAATCTTGGTGACGGTACTGGCGATACCGCGGACCCCGAGCCCCCAAACATACGCTGGATCCAACCGTGGCAATGTGTTTATAGGTGGAGGGTTAGAAACCACGAACGGTGGCCGTCGGAGCCTTGGTCAAGCTCCGGCCGATGGGCTCCGGGACCTCTTTGACTACCAGGGTAAGGTCAAAGGAGAAAGTACCCCCGTCTCCCTGCTTTTCAATGTATCATATGGCATTCTCCAAACCCCCCCCAGACGTGATCGGCCCCCGAAAAGGGGCCGCACCGAAGTTTCCTTTCCACCACTTCCTGACTTGAGTCCTCCAAAACCGAACAACTATCCTCGCTTCATCGTGATGGAATCTACAGACCAATCAAAACCTCTTGCTTCACAGTCGGTATTTCTCATTTCAAAGTTTCTTGACGGTATTGTTGGAGGGTCGTATAAGGCCAAAAAACAACTAACCGGTGAAATTCTTGTAGAGGTCAGTAGCCAGGATCAGGCCAATAAACTCCTTGCTCAAACCAGCATCGCCGATCTGCCAATCCGAGTCACGCCCCACCGCAGCCTAAACAGCTCCCAGGGCGTGATTTCCGAGTATGACCTACTAAATGAATCTGAAGCTGACCTGCTGGAGGGCCTTCGTAGTCAGGGCATAACAGTTGTCAGACGCATAAACATCCGCAGAGACGATAAACAAATACCGACAAAGCACCTCATCCTAACCTTTGACAAGTCCACCCTTCCAGAATTTATCAACGCAGGTTACATCCGATGTTCAGTCCGGCCGTACATACCGAACCCGCGGCGCTGTTTCAAGTGCCAACGGTTCGGGCACGGCACAAACTCCTGTCGCGGCAGACTTACCTGTGCGAAATGCGCCCAGCACGACCACGCGTCCGAAAATTGTAACGTGCAACAATCTCTTTGCGTGAACTGCCAGGGTCCACACGCGGCCTACTCCAGGAAATGTGAAAAATTTACACTTGAAAAGAAAATCATAAACATCAAGGTAACCGAAAACATCAGCTTCTCAGAGGCGCGAAAGAGGTTCGCCTCCTTCCCTCTGGGCAGGTACGCCGACGCAGCTCGCCGGGGGGCAGAGCGGCGTCTGGTTTCGGCGGGGACCCAGTACCGCGAGTCGGACTTGGTCCCGGCCCCGCCCCCCCCTGGGTTGCCTCAGGCAGCCCAACCCGCCTCCGCACCGCTCGCTGAGCCAGCAGCGGCTGTGGGGGCAACCACGTCTGGTGGAAGCGATGCTGCATCCTCCACTTCCACTCCAGCGTCCCAAGCCACAGGCGAGGGCGCAGAGGAGATGGACTTGGGGGAGCCAGCGGCAGCTCCCACCCCCACCGCGCGGGCTGCGCCATCCGAGGCGTTCCTGAATCCCTTGGTGGTTGCGGGCAAGGAAAAGCGCGCCCCAAAGGGTTCACGGTCCAAGGAACCTGATCCCTCAGGCGTTCCGAGGACATCCGAGGATGAAATGGACGTCGGTCCGTTCTTGTCTGCGGTGCACCGCAAGGAACGCGTCCCGACGCCAAAGCCTCCTGACAAGCCAAAAAAGACGAGAGTCACAGCCCCGAAAGACGACACATAAACAACACAGTCCAGTAGCTCCGAACACTTCATAATGGGAAGAGAGAACATAGTACAATGGAACTGCAGAGGCCTTCTGAATAATCTTGACGACGTGTATGAGATTCTGCATAGCAATCAGCCAAGTGTAATGTGTGTTCAGGAAACACATTTGAATTCTAAACACACAAATTTCTTGAATAGTTACCTGGTATACAGGAAAGACAGGGATGGCTGCACACACTCTTCTGGCGGGGTGGCCATAATCGTCCGGAAATCATTAGCATGCCACCCTGTCACTTTAAACACTATCCTTGAGGCTGTAGCAATACGCTTAATAATATTTAATAGGTTGATAACGGTATGCTCCATATACATTCCTCCTGATGTTACACTTTTGAGTTCTGACTTCGAGGCGCTGGTTGACCAGCTGCCCGAACCATACATTCTAACAGGCGACCTTAATGCTCACAATTCTCTTTGGGGCTCTTCTCGTACGGATGCCCGAGGTCGCCTGATAGAGAGGTTTCTTACATCCTCTGGAGCATGCCTTTTCAACAATAAACAGCCTACATACCATAACATAGGTCACAACACATACTCATGTCTTGACTTGGCTATTGGCTCCGCAGTTCTCTTTCCTCTTCTCGAGTGGGGTGTGGGCACGGACCCATATGGCAGTGACCATTTCCCCACTTCATTAACGTATATAGGTAAAGGCCCGAGCAGTCCATCTTCCATAATAGGTTCAATGAAGCACGAGCTAACTGGAACACATTTACAGAGACATCCAAACTACACCACACATCCATAGGGCACCTACACGTTGAGGAAGCTACCCAACTCCTCACGGCGCACATCCGCGACGCCGCCGAAAAGTCCATTCCCCACGCCTCTGTTGCCCCGCGCAACCAGCGGAGGCCGTGGTGGAATGAGGACTGTAGGCGGGCGCGAGAGGCCCAGAACAAGGCGTGGGGTATCCTTCGCCGGTACCCCACGTCGAGTAACCTCCTCTTGTTCAAACGGGCCAAGGCGTTAGGAAAACGTGTGCGCCGTGAGGCAAAACGAGAGAGTTGGCGTACATTCATAACATCAATTAACTCCTACACAGACACACGGAAAGTATGGACACGAATACGCAAACTCAAGGGACATCAAACACACAGCCTGCCTCTGGTCAGTACAACAGGGGACACACTCGAAGACCAGGCTGACACACTCGCACAACACTTCCAACACGTTTCTAGTTCAGCACACTACACAAAAACCTTCATGAAACATAAACTCGTGGCTGAAAAGAAACCTTTACATGACAATGACAGGTCAGCCACCTCTTATAACTCCGAGTTCACGCTTCATGAGCTGAGGGCTGCTCTGAGCACGTGTAAACCCTCAGCTCCAGGCCCAGACAACATTACATATACAATGATACAGCACCTACACTCAGACACTGTTGTAACACTCCTCCACCTCTACAACAAGATATTTCTTTCGGGGCACATTCCAAAGTCTTGGAGGGAGGCCATAGTTGTAGCATTCTTGAAAGAAGGGAAGGACCCTTCCTCTCCTGCTAGCTATCGACCCATTGCCCTGACCAGCTGCCTGTGCAAGCTTCTCGAGAAGATGATAAATCGCAGGCTCGTGTACTTCCTTGAGTACAACGGTCTTCTCGAGAGCTGCCAGGCAGGCTTCAGGGCGGGGCGATCAACGAACGATCAACTCGTAGCTCTTGAAACATATATAAAGGATGCCTTTGTGCATAAACAATTTTGTCTGACGGTGTTTTTCGACATAGAGAAAGCCTATGACACCGCTTGGCGGTACGGTATCCTCAGTGACGTAAAGTCAATCGCTGTTGCGGGCAACATGTTGAACATCCTTTGTAGTTATATGTCGGAGAGAACCTTTCGCGTCAGAGTTGGTCGTGCACTGTCAAATGTTCACGTGCAAGAAAATGGCGTGCCGCAAGGTGGAGTGTTGAGCTGCACTCTCTTCATAGTAAAAATGAACTCTCTTGGAAAGGCACTGCCACCTACAATCTCTTATTCCATGTATGTAGATGACGTGCAGATATCCTTTAAATCGTGTAACCTGTCCATCTGCGAACGTCAAGTCCAGCTCGGCGTCAAGAAACTTGCCGGCTGGGCTGACAAGAATGGCTTTAATCTTAATCCCGCGAAGAGCTCTTGTGTTCTATTCTCCAGGAGGCGTGGCGTCCACCCGGACCCAGACATCACTCTTGCGAATGTGCCAATTCCTGTGAACAAGGAACACAAGTTTTTAGGTATTATATTCGACGAAAAACTTACATTCATCCCACATATCAGACAGCTCAAATGCAAATGCTAAAAAACAATGAATATTCTTAAGGTCCTCTCACATCAATCTTATGGGGCCGACAAACAACTCCTGCTGCGCCTGTACACAGCGTTGGTGGGGTCTCGGCTCGACTATGGCAGTGTCGTGTATGGGTCGGCGACAAAGACCGCACTGAGAATGCTCGACCCAGTGCTGCATCTTGGCCTTCGCCTCTCATGTGGCGCATTCCGCACTAGCCCCGTTGAAAGTTTTTATGTCGAGTGCGACAAATGGTGCCTAGGGCATCAGCGGGAGTATGTTGACCTGTTGTATGCTTCCAAGATCGTGTCACTGACCAACCATCCTTTTAATCCCATCATGAACGATACATCAAATTTACAACTCTTTTTAAACAGGTCATCTATTCCCTTACCGTTCTCTCTCAGAGTTAGGGAGGAGGCTTGTGCTTCTGCACTCAATGTCCCCCTTTCAGACACGCACAAGACACCCATTCATAATTTTATCGCACCATGGCATCTTCGTCCTGTAACATGCGACCTGTCATTCATTCGTTTAGAAAAAAATAGGGTACCCAGGAATGCAATTCTGCAGCACTTCCTGTTCCTGCAGGACAAGTACAGGTGCGCAGAATTCTATAGCGACGCGTCCAAAACTAATTGTACTGTCTCTTGTGCAGCGCACGGACCAAATTTTAGAGTTATCAAAACAATGAATTTTCACAGCAGTATTTACACGGCAGAAGCGTATGGCATTTTACTCGTGTCAAATCACATCCTCCAACATAAGATTCCAAAGTCCATCGTCTACACAGATTCTCTAAGCGTTGTGCTGGCATTGTCGTCAGGAAGGTCGTCAAAAAACTAAGTAATCAATGTTCTTTTAAAGGTCATAATGACTGCATATGCTTCAGATTTAGAAATAACCATATGCTGGGTACCAGGTCACTGTGGGATCCCTGGCAATGAGACCGCTGATCAAATGGCTAGTGCTGCTGCTCTCATGACCACAGTTGACATTACAACAGTACCTTACACCGACCTAAAGACACACATCAGACGACAGCTTCGTAACACATGGCAACTACATTGGAGTCAACAGACAGACAACAAACTACACGTAATAAAACCACAACTGGGACGCTACATAAGTGACACACACAACAGATACACTGAAGTCGCCCTGGCTAGGCTGCGGATAGGCCACACACATGCGACGCACTCCCACCTGCTCACTGGAACTTCGGGACCCACGTGTAGCAGGTGTGGAAAGGGCCTATCCGTAGTCCACATACTAATCACATGCAGAGCACTTGACACAACACGACACAAACATTTCCCTGAATTATACAGACGACACATTCCTTTGCACCCATCATATTTTTTAGCTGACGAACCAATGTTTTCTAGTCAACGTGTTTTTAAGTTTTTAGCTGAGGTAAACTTCCTGCAGCTCTTGTCATATCATGTGTAATCACCCTGGCCCTATACACCAGCCATCTCCATTGTCTTTTGTTTCGCATCACCTTTACTTTTAGTTACATGTTTTAGTACTTACGGTGTGATGAAAACTCAATAACTTCTTCTTTGGCGCTCTTTGCCCTCGTTGGCCTTGCGCCATAAAACACCAATCATCATCATCATCATCAATTCTCTTTCCATGTCTTGAGTGGGGCGTGGGCACGGACCCATATGGTAGTGAACATTTCCCCACTTCCCTAACGTACATAGGTAAAGGCCCATGCAGTCCATCTTCCCATAACAGGTTTAATGAATCAAAAGCAAACTGGAGTACATTCACAGAAACATCTAAACTACACCACACCACCATAAAACACCTACACGTGGAGGAAGCAGCCCAACTCGTCACGGCGCACATAGTCGACGCCGCCGAAAAGTCCATGCCCCAGGGCTCCAGTGCGTCCCGCAACCCAAGGAGGCCCTGGTGGAACGAGGACTGCAGGCGGGCGCGAGAGGCCCAGAACAAGGCGTGGGGTGTCCTTCGCCGGTACCCCACGTCAGATAACCTAATTTCTTTTAAACGGGCAAAGGCTTTGGGGAAGCGAGTGCGTCGTGAGGCAAAAAGGGAGAGTTGGCGCAACTTCCTCACTTCCATCAACTCATACACTGACACACACAAAGTCTGGACACGTATACGCAAGCTCAAAGGACAACAGACACACAGCCTGCCCCTGGTTAGTACAACAGGGGACACACTGGAAGACCAGGCTAACACGCTTGCACAACACTTCGAACACGTGTCCAGTTCAGCACACTACACGAACACTTTTATGAAACACAAAACATCTGCGGAGAAGAAGTCACTGCGTGATAGCAATAAGTCGCACACTTCTTACAACTCTCCTTTTTCAATTTATGAGCTGAAGGCTGCTTTGACCACATGTAAACCTTCAGCTCCAGGTGCAGATAAGATTACTTACACAATGATACAATTCTTACACTCAGACACCCTTCAAACACTCCTACACCTATAAAACAAAATATGGCTTTCGGGGCACATTCCTCGCTCTTGGAAGGAGGCCATAGTAGTGGCTGTCCTAAAGGAAGGGAAGGACCCTTCCTCTCCTGCCAGTTATCGCCCCATTGCCCTGACAAGCTGCCTGTGTAAGCTCTTCGAGAAGATGATAAACAGGAGACTTGTGTACTTCTTAGAGTACAATGGTCTTCTCGAGAGCTGCCAGGCGGGCTTCAGGGCGGGGCGATCTACCAACGATCAACTCGTTGCGTTAGAGTCTTATATCAAAGATGCTTTCCTCCACAAGCAGTACTGCATGACGGTCTTCTTTGATCTTGAAAAGGCGTACGATACTATATCAAAGATGCTTTCCTCCACAAGCAGTACTGAATGACGGTCTTCTTTGATCTTGAAAAGGCGTACGATACTGCTTGGCGGTACGGCATCCTTAGCGACTTGAAGTCCTTTGGCATGTCGGGTAACATGATGAACACGCTTGCCAGTTACCTGTCTGAAAGAACGTTTCGCGTGCGAGTTGGAACTGCACTTTCTAGGGTTCATGTGCAGGAAAATGGAGTGCCGCAAGGTGCAGTTTTAAGTTGCACCCTTTTTATTGTGAAAATGAATTCCCTTAGGAAGGCGCTGCCACCGTCGATTTCCTGTTCAGTCTATGTAGACGACGTTCAGCTCTCCTTGAAATCCTGTAACTTGTCTGTCTGCGAGCGCCAAGTCCAGCTTGGTGTGAACAAGCTAGCCGGCTGGGCAGATAGCAACGGTTTTAAATTTAATCCAGGAAAGTGCACTTGTGTTCTGTTTTCCAAGAGGCGTGGCATTCGGCCGGATCCAGACATTCGACTCCACGGTGTCTCTATTCCTGTCAAAAAGGAACACAAGTTTTTAGGTATAATCTTTGACGAAAAGCTCACATTCATCCCACACATAAAACAACTAAAACATAAATGCTTAAAAACAATGAATATCCTGAAGGTTCTGTCGCACATCTCTTTTGGTGCTGACAAACAACTTCTTTTACGTGTTTTTACCAGCTTGATAGGTTCACGACTGGACTATGGTAGCGTTGTCTATGGGTCAGCCACTAAAACATCCCTCAGAATGCTGGACCCTGTGCTTCATATAGGGCTCCGCTTGGCGTGTTTCGCCTTCCGAACTAGTCCAGTTGAAAGCCTGTATGTCGAGTGCAACAAATGGAACCTCCAACGTCAACGAGCATACATAGACCTTCTTTATGGTTTTAAAATTTCATCCATGCCTCACCATCCTTTTAAATCAGATTTTATGATAGATCCATTAGTGAACTCCTTTTAAATCGACCAACTTTCTCTGCGCCCTTCTCTTACAGAGTTAGAGAGGAAGCGTCAGAGCTTGCTGTCTCCTTTTTAGACACCATCCAAAGTTCCGTAACAGATTTCATAGCACCATGGCATCTCCGCCCTGTGTCATGCGACACATCTTTCACACATGTAGATAAAAACCGAGCTCCCACATGTGCAATTCAGCAGCACTTCTTGTATTTGCAGAAGTATCATTATTCTGATTTTTATACGGATGCCTCTAAGACTGCCACCTCTGTGTCCTGCGCTGCGCATGGGCCCGGCCTTAGTGTCACTAGAATTCTTAACAGTAATACCAGTATCTTTACGGCAGAGGCTTATGGTGTACTTCTTGTTGTTAATCACGTCCTTCAAAGTCACATCCCACGATCCATTATCTATACAGACTCCATCAGTGTTGTGCGGGCATTGTCTTCTACAAAGTCTTCAAAAAATCACGTTGTAAATCTAATTGTCAAGGGTATTATGTCTGTGTATGTCCATAAATTTGAACTAGTCCTTTGCTGGGTCCCTGGCCACTGTGGTATAGCCGGGAATGAAGCAGCGGACCGAATGGCTGCTGCTGCTACACTCTCGAATACAGTAGACATAACCACATTACCCTACACCGACGTGAAACCACACATCAGGCAACAACTTCGAAAAACATGGCAAACACACTGGAGTGAACAGACAGACAACAAGTTACACGTAATAAAACCACACTTGGGACCGTACACCTCCGATACACGCAACAGATACACAGAAGTCGCCTTGGCTAGATTACGGATAGGGCACACTCATGCAACGCACTCGCACCTGCTCACTGGATCTCCAAGACCTCTTTGCAGCAGGTGCGGAGAGGCCCTATCCGTGATGCACATTCTCATACAATGTAAGGCACTCGACACTACACGATGCAAACACTTCCCTCAACTACACACACGACATATTCCACCACACCCGTCATACTTCTTAGGAGACGATGCCATGTTTTCTGTTCAACGCACCTTTCAGTTCCTATCAGAAGTTCACTTTTTACAACTCATCTCATACCACCCATAGCTTTTACCCCTGGTCCTATACACCAGCCACCTTATTTATTTTTAACCACTCTTGTTCTTCACCCTGGCCCTTTACACCAGCCATGCTCATAGCTTTTAACTGATTTTATTTCTTGTTCTCTCCTCATCAAATCACTTTGTGTTTGGCGCTCTTTGCCCATGTCGGCCTTGCGCCAATAAAATCAAACCATCATCATCATCACAGGGCCCTTGCCACATTATAGTGTGGGGGATAGTGAAAGCTTCAATCTTCCCCTTAAAGGAGTGCTGGCACAAAATTTCAAAGCACAGATGACTACATAAAAAGCTGTCTTTTTAAATAGAGATACCCCTCAGGAAGGTTAACCTGTAACTGTTCGGAAGAACATATTTTAAGTCAATGTTAATATGTGCATGCTTGAAAAAGTTAAGAATGGATTTCCTTTCGACATCGACATCACTGTGATGCCACGTGTGCCTCTCCCCAAACTGCCTATGTCAGGGCTCCCATGAGGTATCCAAGGTGGCCTGGCCTACTCTGCCTGATCCTTCTGAGAAAACGCAGATCCTTCAGTGATGGCGCCAGTGTTTTCTATTGAACACAATTGTTGAGAGCCATGAGCTACTGCCCAGTGTATAAAAAAATGTCATCTGTCGTCTTGGGTGAAAAGGAAGGAAATGCCCAAAACAGGCAACACAAAAGAGAAAGAAATAAGTAGAAACAACAGCACTTGTGTTTTTCCTCATTTTTTTTGTCTGATGTAACTCGCCCATTTTGCAGTCTCGTCTTTTTCAACTTGGCCTAGCCTCAACCCTAGCAAGTCTTCATGGGCCCTTCATTGAAATTATGGAGGGTTTATTGGGTTTGTATGCTTGTGTGATGCATACAAAGAGAGATCTTACTTATTTTCATTTACTTCGAATTGAACAAGCAGTGACACGTTAAAAATTTGCAACTTTTGCTGAATAGCAGGGGTCAGCAAGCTTTTCAGGTGGAGAGCCAGGTTTAATGCAATGGACATGTTTCAGACCTTTGCAACTGAATAATTTTGAATATATACCATAAAATCCCGAGCAAGCCCCCCCCCCTTCCAAGAAAGTCGAAATTACTGGCAAGGTGTGTGTGTGTTAGGGGGGGGGGGCTATCCTGGAACGGCACCAAAATTTAAGACGACGACGACGAAATTTTCTTGCACAAAAATAAACACAGTGCGCATTGTGTTAAAATTTTTTTAGGAACATGAACTGTATTAGGCAATAGATGTTACTGCTGTTAGTCACTTTCAAAACCATCGAAAGACTTGCCTGGGCGTGGTGCGTGATAACTGTGCAGAAGCGGGGGGGGGGGGGCTTGTTCAGAATTTCGATGATGATGATGGTTGGATGTTTATGGCGCAAGGCCAACTGGGGCAAAGAGCGCCAAAACAATAGTCGTATATGAGGGGTGAAACCTTGAACACTACGAAAAGTCAGCAAAAACAAAAGTAAAATCACAAAACGACAATGAGCATGGCTGGTGTATAGGGCGAGGGAGTGATCACGCGTGGTATGAAATGAGGTCTAAAAATTGAACTTCTTCTAAATATTTAAAAACGCACTTGATAGAAAACATGGGATTGTCAGAGAGGAAAAACGCTGGGTGTAGTGGGACGTGTAGTCTGTATAGCTGTGGGAAGTGTTTGCGTCGTGTTGTGTGAAGTGCATTGCATTGAATGAGTATGTGAACTACAGATAGAGCCTCTCCACACCTGCCACACTGGGGTCTTGAAGACCCCGTGAGGAGATACGAGTGTGTGACATGTGTGTGCCCTATCCGTAGCCTAGCAAGGGCAACTTCTGTGTATCTGTTGCGTGTGTCAGTGGTGTATGGTCCCAAGCGTGGTTTAATAACGTGTAACTTGTTATCTGTTTGTTCACTCCAGTGTGTTTGCCATCTGTTGCGAAGTTGGTGTCTGATGTGTGGCTTCATGTCTGTGTATGGCACTGTTGCTATGTCCATTGTATTCAACAGTGTAGCTGCAGTGGCCATTCGATCTGCGGTTTCGTTCCCGGCAATTCCAGAGTGCCCTGGAACCCAACAGAAAGTTATTTGAAGGTTTGATGCATATGCAGACATGATAGCCTTAAAAACATGATTGATGACAAAGTTTTTAGAATGCTTTCCTGATGCAAGTGCTTGTACAACGCTAAGAGAGTCCGTGTACACGATGGATTTTACGATTTGATGTTGGACTATGTGATTTATTACCATTAAAATACCGTATGCTTCTGCTGTGAATATACTGCTACAAAGGTTCATTGTTTTACTGGCGTTAAAGTTTGGCCCATGCGCAGCACAAGCCACAGCAGTTGCAGTCTTGGACGCATCACTGTAAAACTCTTCACAGCGGTACTTATGCTGCACAAACAAGAAATGCTGCAGAATCGCAATCCTTGGTGACCTGTTCTTGCTAAACTGCATAAAAGAAAGGTCACATGACACAGGGCGGAGATGCCATGGTGGAATTGAATCAATGATGGGCGTCTTGTGAATGCCTGAAAACGAGACTTCTAGCTCAGAGGCTTCTTCTCGCACTCTTAGATGAAACGGCATGGAGATTGATGGACGATTTAAAAAGAGTTGCTGTGAGGATGCATCATTAATGGTCGGAGTAAAAGGATGATTTGTCATAGACATGATTTTTGAGACATATAAAACGTTTATGTACACCCTCTGGTGATCTAGGGACCATTTATTGCATTCTACATAGAGACTTTCGACAGGGCTAGTGCGAAAAGCACCGCATGCGAGGCGTAGCCCTAAATGCAGCACCAGGTCCAGCATTTTTAGTGCCGTTTTTTGTTGCGCACCCATATACAACACTGCCGTAGTCCAAGCGGGATCCCACTAGGGCGCTATAAACCCGAAGAAGGAGTTGCCTGTCTGCACCATATGACTGGTGGGAGAGAACTTTGAGAATATTCATAGTTTTTAGGCATTTTTGCTTAAGATGTTTCAAGTGTTGGACAAATGTTAGCTTGTTATCGAATATTATGCCTAAAAACTTGTGCTCCTTTTTGACAGGAATTGAAACGCCATTCAGAGTAATATCTGGGTCCGGATGGATCCCGCGCTTTTTGGAGAACACAACACAAGAACTTTTTCCTGGATTGAGTTTAAAACCATTCATGTCTGCCCAGCTGGCAAGTTTTTTAACACCAAGCTGGACCTGACGTTCACAGATTGACATATTACAAGATTTAAAAGATATCTGTACGTCGTCTACATACATAGAGTAAGAAATGGTAGGTGGCAATGCCTTCCCAAGAGAGTTCATTTTAATTATAAAAAGAGTACAGCTTAGAACTCCACCTTGCGGCACGCCGTTTTCTTGCACATGAATCGTTGACAGTGCGCTACCAACTCTCACGCGAAACGTTCTGTGGGACAGATAACTAGCCAGAGTGTTGAGCATATGGCCCGAAACACCGAAAGACTTCAGGTCACTGAGGATGCACGAAGGCATCCTTAATATACGATTCAAGAGCTACGAGTTGATCATTCGTGGATCGCCCCGCCCTGAAGCCTGCCTGGCAGCCCTCGAGAAGACCGTTGTACTCAAGGAAGTACACGAGCCTGCGATTTATCATCTTCTCGAAGAGCTTGCACAGGCAGCTCGTCAGGGCAATAGGACGGTAACTTGAGGGGGACGACGGGTCCTTTCCCTCCTTCAGGAAAGCTACAACTATAGCCTCCTTCCAAGAGTTTGGAATGTGCCCCGAAAGCCAAATCTTGTTATATAGGTGTAAGAGTGTTAGAAGAGTGTCTGCGTGCAGGTGTTGTATCATTGTGTATGTGATGTTGTCTGGGCCTGGAGCTGAGGGTTTACATGTGCTCAGAGCAGCCCTCGGCTCATGTAGTGAAAACAGGGAGTTGTAAGAAGTCTGTGATTTGTTGTTGTCGTGTAGGGACTTCTTTTCACAACAGGCTTTATGTTTCAGGAAAGTGTTCGTGTAGTGTGCTGAACTGGACACGTGTTGGAAGTGTTGTGCGAGTGTGTCAGCCTGGTCTTCCAGAGTGTCCCCTGTTGTACTGACCAGGGGCAGGCTGTGTGTCTGTTGTCCTTTGAGTTTGCGTATACGTGTCCATACTTTCCGTGTGTCTGTGTAGGAGTTTATTGATGTTATGAATGTACGCCAACTCTCTCGTTTTGCCTCACGGCGCACACGTTTTCCGTATGCCTTGGCCCGTTTGAACAAGAGGAGGTTTCCCGACGTGGGGTACCGACGCAGGATACCCCACGCCTTGTTCTGGGCCTCTCGCGCCCGCCTACAGTCCTCATTCCACCACGGCCTCCGCTGGTTGCGCGGGGCACCAGAGGCGTGGGGAATGGACTTTTCGGCGGCGTCGAGGATGTGCGCCGTGAGCAGTTGGGTAGCTTCTTCAACGTGTAGGTGTCCTATGGATGTGTGGTGTAGTTTGGATTTCTCTGTAAATGTATTCCAGTTAGCTCGTGCTTCATTGAACCTATTATGGGAAGATGGACTGCATGGGCCTTTACCTATGTATGTTAGTGAGGTGGGGAAGTGGTCACTGCCTTATGGGTCAGTTCCCACACCCCACTCGAGGAGAGGAAAGAGAATTGCCGAACCAATAGCCAAGTCAAGATTTGAGTATGTATTGTGTCCTATGTTATGGTATGTAGGCTGTTTCTCGTTGAAAAGGCATGCTCCAGAAGATGTTAGGAATTTCTCTATCAGGCGACCTCGGGCATCCGTTCTGGAAGAGCCCCAAAGAGAGTTGTGAGCATTAAATTCGCCTGTAAGGATGTATGGTTCGGGCAGCTGGTCAACCAGCGCCTCGAAGTCAGAGCTCGTAAGTGCAACATCAGGAGGAATGTATACGGAGCATACCGTTACCAACCTATTAAATATTATTGTTCGAATTGCCACAGCCTCAACGACAGTGTTCAGGGTGACAGGGTGGCATGCTAAAGATTTCCGGGCAATTATGGCCACACCCCCAGAAGAGTGCGTGCTGCCATCCCTGTCCTTTCTGTATATCAAGTAACTGTTCAAGAAATTTGTGTTCTTGGAATTCAGGTGTGTTTCCTGAACACACATTACACTTGGCTGATTGGCATGCAGAATCTCATACACGTCATCAAGATTATTCAGAAGGCCTCTACAGTTCCATTGAACAATATTTTCTCTTCCCATTATGATGTGTTCGGAGCTACTGGAGTGTGACTATTTATGTAGGGTCTTTTGGGGCTTGCACTCTTGGAAGGCGTTTTCTGGCGTTCTCTACTGACCTGGACGTCGCAGCCCGTTCCTTCCGCTGGGATGGAAGCCGGAAGGGCTCGACGTCCATGTCGTCATCTGAAGGCAAGGGGGTGCCCAGTGGACTGGGCCCCCTTGACTTGGTACTCTGTCGGGTGTTCTTTGCCTGCGCCGCGGGCGGTGCAGGCGGTGGAGCCTAAGATGGGCGCTGCTGTGGGCCCTCCCGTCTCCATCTCCCTGCCATCAGGTGTCCCTAGGGCAGGTGAAGAGGAAACAGTGAGAGCGGCAGAGCTCCCAGCGGCGATCCCAATCGCCACATTTGCTGGAGTCGCCACACTGGGCAAGTCCTGACACCGCTGGACTACCGAAGGCAGTCCAGCAAGAGACGGGGTCTCCGCAGCCTCTACAGGTGTTGTAGAGGCAGCAGGTGGCTGCTCAGCTGGGGGCTGGGACAGCAACACATCAGCAGCAAGGCTGCACTGTGTCGCTGTGCTGACCAAACGCCGCCCCAGCCCCCGGCGGGCAGCGTCTGCATAAGATGTGGCCGAAAGCAGCTTGTGCTTTTGGCGTGCCTCAGCAAAGGTGATGTTTTCTGTTACTTTCATCTGTAGAATTTCTTTTTCTACTTTGAATTTTGGGCAGGTTCGCGAATAAGCAGCGTGTGGGCCACTGCAATTCGGGCACTTCACTGTGCTGTTTGGACAGTCATCCGACGAATGATCAGACTCTGAACATTTAGGACAAGTCAGCTTTCCTCGACATGATTGAGTTCCATGGCCGTATCGTTGGCATTTGAAGCATCGCCTGGGATTAGGGACATATGGTCGTACATTGCAGCTTAGGAAGCCCACTTTGACCTTTTCAGGTGGGGTTGTGAAATCAAATGTTAGGACAAGATGCTTTGTTGGGATTTCTTAATTTGCTCTACGGATTACAATTCGTTTGACAGAGGTTACTCCTTGAGGTTGAAGCGCCTGAAGAAGTTCCACCTCTGTCTCAGACTGTAATTCCTTTTCTGAGATTACACCTTGAGAGGAGTTGAGAGTTCTATGTGGAGTCACAGTAACAGCCAGGTCAGCCAACGTGGTCTGTTTCAGGAGGTTTTTGCTTTGATTTTTTCTTTTTACTTGAACGAGTAGGTCACCGGATGAAAGCTTCTTAGCATCATAGTCTGAGCCGACAACAGACTCAATGCATTTGGCCAAAAGAATGACTGACTTCTTGCCAACAGGGGTGTCCCCTGTGGAATGAACTACAAGGTGTTTATAGAAATGTTCTGCCTTCTCTTTAGCAAGTACTTCGGTGCGGCCTCTTTTGGGAGGCCGATCATTGGAGGGGGGGGGGGGGGGGTTTGAGAAAATATCATACAGTATGTATAAAAGCAGGGAGACGGGGGTACTTTCTCCTTTGACGTTACCCTGGTAGTCAAAGAGGTCCCGGAGCTCCCTGCCTGGTAGACAGGCAGGGAGCCCATCGGCCGGAGCTTGACCAAGGCTCCGACGGCCACCGTTAGAGGTTTCTACCCTTCACCTTAAAAACACATCACCACGGTAGCTCACAGCTTATGTTGGGGGGCTCGGGGTCCGCGGTATCGCCAGTACCGTCACCATGAATATTCAAGGTGCCCCGTGCGGGGTTGTTCAGAATTTCGCGGTAGTCCTATCAGGAGATCAAAGCAATCTTTCTGCTTGTCTTGCAGCTTTCATGGAGAAGGTGATACCTGAATCAAGCAGAGATCTAGATGGAAGTGAGAGTCCTCAGATGGCAAGGGGTGGAAGGAGGTGTTAATGTCCCAACCCTGCCTGAGGGCTGCCCCCATCTCCTGGTGAACACCACGGCTGCGATGAGGGAGCTGAATCAGTACTTGGGAAACCGAGAAAAGCTTCAAGAAATGGTATTTTAGTTCATTACATTGTTATTTTGCGTGCATTCTCTGAGATGATGGTAAGTCCACTTGCATTTTATTTTGACACTGTGCTTTACTTTGGCACTGGAAGACATCTGTAAAATACAGAAACAGGCAAATTTCAGTTCCTGTTTAAACGGAGAGCAGTTAAATTTACGAGAAACACACAAAAAAAAGGAAATTGAAAGAATGGGTGATGCCCGGACTAGCAACTTATTTTAATTGCGTTAGTGAAAGAATGTGTGCATGCGTCACATTCATTTGCTATCCAGTAGAAACTCAGTCTGTCTTGCTAACGATAAAATGGAAAAGGGGCTAACGAACTCGTCTTCAATGCTTGACACCATACAAGGCGCTTCCCAGAGTTCTCTGGTTGTTTCGTCTTTTGATTTGAATAGAACTGCGGTCTTGTGGAATACTGGGGTGCATTTACATTTGGCGCAGTGTAGTGCCAGGTTGCCTGAAACAGCCATCTGCCCCGCACGGGGCACCTTGAGCAATCTTGGTGACGGTACTGGCGATACCGCGGACCCCGAGCCCCCAAACATAAGCTGGATCCAACCGTGGCGATATGTTTATAGGTGGAGGGTTAGAAACCACGAACGGTGGCCGTCGGAGCCCAGGTCAAGCTCCGGCGGATGGGCTCCCTGTCTGTTCACCAGGCAGGGAGCTCCGGGACCTCTTTGGCTACCAGGGTAAGGTCAAAGAAGAAAGTACCCCCGTCTCCCTGCTTTTATACTATGCTTTATGGTATTGTCTAAAAACCCCCCCAACCGTGATTGGTCCCTGAAAAGGGGCCGCACCGAAGTATCCTTTCCTCCGTTGCCGTCGTTAACCTTTCCTGAACCAGACCATTTTTCTCGATTTCTTGTGATGGAATCCCTCAATCCAACCCACCCTCTTGCATCTCAGTCAGTCTTCCTGATCGCAAAATATCTTGAAGCCATAATAGGAAAATCATATAAGTGCAAAAAACAAAGGTCTGGTGAACTACTAATCGAGGTAAATGACAAGCAGCAGTCCACGAAGCTTCTAGCTCAGACTAGACTGGCTGATCTAGACATCAGGGTTACACCCCATCGGAGCCTCAACAGCTGGCAAGGTGTGATATCGGAGACGGATCTCTTGAACGAAACGGATGCGGATCTCCTTGCCGGCTTGAAGGATCAGGGCGTCACTGCCGTGAGACGCATCACCATCCGCAGAGACGACAAGGAGATTCCCACCAAACACATTATCTTGACTTTCGACCGCGCAATTCTTCCACAATACATAAATGCAGGTTTTATCCGTTGCTCCATCCGTCCGTACATCCCGAACCCGCGGCGCTGTTTTAAGTGCCAGCGGTTCGGGCATGGTACGAACTCTTGCCGTGGCCGAACGACGTGTGCAAAGTGCGCGGCGCACGATCATCCGAGCGAGAACTGCTCAGCCGAAACTCTCACTTGTGTAAACTGCGGGGGGCCGCATGCGGCATACTCCCGCAAGAGCGAAAAATTTCAGCTAGAAAAGAAAATCATCAACATCAAAGTCACTGAAAACATCACCTTCCCAGAGGCGCGAAAGAGGTTCGCCTGTTTCCACCTGGGGAGGTACGCCGACGCGGCTCGCCGGGGGGCGGAGCGGCGTCTCGTTTCCACAGGGACCCAGTTCAGCGAGTCTGACCTGGTCCCTCGCCCGCCCCCCCCCTGGGTTGCCTCTGGCAGCCCAACCCCCCACCATGCCGCTTGCTGAGGCAGCAGCGGTTGTGGTGGCAACCTCTTCCGTCGGGACCGGTGCCGCTCCCGCCTCTGTCTCCCCGCCCTCCAGTGCGTTGGAGGGTACAGAGGTGATGGACACCACGGGCCCCGCACCGGTTCCCACCGCCACCGCACCCCCTGTGCCACCTCTGGCGCCCCGGACGCCCTCGGCGGTGGCGGCTCAAACGAAGGGCTCCCGAGGGGGGGCCAAGTCCAGGGGGCCCAGTCCGTCGGGCACCCCTCGGACATCTGACGACGAGATGGACGTCGGGCCGTTCCTGCCTGCAACGCAGCGCAAGGAGCGGCCACCGACTTCCAAGCCTACAGAAAGGCCCAAAAAGCCCAATCCAAGAGTAACAGCCCCGAAAGACGACACATGAACACACACATTCCAGTCATTCTTAAATTTAAATAATGGGAACAGAAAATATTATCCAATGGAACTGCAGAGGCCTCCTTAAAAATCTTGACGATGTGTATGAGATTCTGCATGCCAGTCAGCCAAGTATTATGTGTCTCCAGGAAACCCACCTCAACTCTAAACAAACAAATTTCTTAAATAGGTACATGGTATTCAGAAAGGACAGGGTTGGCTGCACCCACTCTTCAGGAGGTGTGGCCATTATCGCCCGGAAATCATTAGCATGCCACCCTGTCACTTTAAACACTGTCCTCGAGGCTGTAGCGATCCGTACCATAATATTTAATAGGTTGATAACGGTATGCTCTATTTACATCTCTCCTGATTTTGCACTTCTGAGCTCTGATTTCGAGGCACTGGTTGACCAGCTGCCCGAACCATACATACTAACAGGCGACCTTAATGCGCACAACTCTCTTTGGGGCTCCACCAGAACGGATGCCCGAGGTCGCCTGATAGAGAAGTTCCTTACATCCTCCGGAGCATGCCTTTTCAACAAAAAACAGCCTACATACCATAACTTAGGACACAATACATACTCGCATCTTGACTTGGCTATTGGTACCGCAGTTCTCTTTCCATGTCTTGATTGGGGTGTGGGCACAGACCCATATGGTAGTGACCATTTCCCCACTTCATTAACGTATATAGGTATAGGCCCGAGCAGTCCATCTTCCCATAAAAGGTTTAATGAATCACAAGCAAACTGGAGCACATTCACACAAACATCTCAACTACACCACACATCCATAAAACACCTACATGTGGAGGAAGCCGCACAACTCGTCACGGCGCACATCCTCGACGCCGCCGAAAAGTCCATTCCCCAGGCCTCCAGTGGGTCCCACTGCCCAAGGAGGCCCTGGTGGAACGATGACTGCAGGCGGGCGCGAGAGGCCCAGAACAATGATGATGATGGTTGGGTTTTATTGGCGCAAGGCCGACTACGGGCAAAGAGCGCCAAAGAAGAAGTTACTGAATTGTGATGAGACCGTACATACTAAAACATTTGACTAAAAGTAAAAGTGATGCTAAACAAAAGACAATGGAGATGGCTGGTGTATAGGGCCAGGGTGATTATACGTGATATGACAAGAGCTGCAGAAAGTTCACCTCAGCTAAAAACTTAAAAACACGCTGACTAGAAAACATGGGTTCGTCGGCTAAAAAATGTGATGGGTGCAAAGGGATGTGTCGTCTGTATAATTCAGGGAAATGTTTGTGTCGTGTTGTGTCAAGTGCCTTGCATGTGATTAGTATGTGGACTACAGATAGGCCCTTTCCACACCTGCTACACGTGGGTCCCGAAGTTCCAGTGAGCAGGTGGGAGTGCGTCGCATGTGTGTGGCCTATCCGCAGCCTAGCCAGGGCGACTTCAGTGTATCTGTTGTGTGAGTCAGTTATGTAGCGTCCCAGTTGTGGTTTTATTACGTGTAGTTTGTTGTCTGTTTGTTGACTCCAGTGTGATTGCCATGTGTTACGAAGCTGTCGTCTGATGTGTGTCTTTAGGTCGGTGTAAGGTACTGTTGTAATGTCAACCGTAGTCATGAGAGCAGCATCACCAGCCATTTGGTCGGCGGCCTCATTACCAGGGATTCCACAATGCCCTGGTACCCAGCATACAGTTATTTCAAGATTTGAGGCATATGCAGACATTAGTACCTTGAAAAGAGCATTTATAACATAGTTTTTAGATGACCTTCCTAATGACAGTGCCCGTACAACGCTTTGAGAGTCTGTGTACACAATGGACTTGAGAATTTTGTGTCTGATGATGTGGTTTGAAACGAGTAAAATGCCATATGCTTCTGCCGTGTAAATACTGTTATGAAAATTCATTGTTTTGCTGACTCTAAAATTTGGTCCGTGCGCTGCACAAGATACTGTAGAACCAGTTTTCGACGCGTCGCTATAGAATTCTGCACACCTGTACTTGTCCTGCAGGAACAGGAAGTGCTGCAGAATTGCATTCCTGGGTACCCTATTTTTTTCTACAAGAGTGAATGACAAGTCGCATGATACAGAACGAAGATGCCATGGTGCGATGAAATTATGAATGGGTGTCTTGTGCGTGTCAGAAAGGGGGACATTGAGTGCAGAAGCCTCCTCCCTAACTCTGAGAGAGAACGGTAAGGGAATCGATGGCCTGTTTAAAAAGAGTTGTAAATTTGAGATATCGTTCATGGTGGGATTAAAAGGATGGTTAGTCAGAGACACGATCTTGGATGCATACAACAGGTCAACATACTCCCGCTGATGCCCTAGGCACCATTTGTCGCACTCGACATAAAGACTTTCAACAGGGCTAGTGCGGAATGCGCCACATGAGAGGCGAAGGCCAAGATGCAGCACTGGGTCGAGCATTTTCAGTGCTGTTTTTGTAGCAGACCCATACACGACACTGCCATAGTCGAGCCGAGACCCCACCAAGGCCGTGTAAAGGCGCAGCAGGAGTTGTTTGTCGGCCCCATAAGATTGATGTGAGAGGACCTTAAGAATATTCATTGTTTTTAAGCATTTGCATTTGAGCTGTTTGATATGCGGGATGAATGTAAGCTTTTCGTCGAATAAAATGCCTAAAAACTTGTGTTCCTTGTGCACAGGAATCGACACGCTGTTAAGAGTAATGTCTGGGTCTATATGGACCCCGCGCTTCCTAGAGAACACAACGCAGGAGCTTTTTACAGGATTCAATTTAAAACCATTCTTGTCTGCCCAGCCGGCAAGCTTCTTGACGCCGAGCTGGACTTGACGTTCGCAGATGGACATATTACATGATTTAAAAGATATCTGCACGTCATCTACATACATGGAGTAAGAAATTGTAGGCGGCAGTGCCTTCCCAAGGGAGTTCATTTTTACTATAAAGAGAGTGCAGCTTAGAACTCCGCCTTGCGGCACGCCATTTTCTTGCACGTGTACCTTTGACAGTGCAGAACCAACTCTGACGCGAAAGGTTCTCTCCGACAAATAGCTAGCAAGGGTGTTAAACATACTACCAGAAACACCGAATGACTTCAGGTCAGTAAGGATCCCATAACGCCAAGCGGTGTCATAGGCCTTTTCTAGGTCGAAAAACACAGTTAAACAGAACTGTTTATGCACGAAGGCATCCTTAATATACGACTCTAGTGCCACAAGTTGATCATTCGTGGATCGCCCCGCCCTGAAGCCTGCCTGGCAGCTCTCGAGAAGGCCGTTATACTCCAAAAAGTACACGAGCCTCCGGTTTATCATCTTCTCGACAAGCTTGCACAGGCAGCTGGTCAGGGCAATGGGTCGATAGCTAGCGGGAGAAGAAGGGTCCTTCCCTTCTTTCAAGAAAGCAACAACTATGGCATCCCTCCAAGACTTTGGAATGTGCCCCGAAAGCCATATCTTGTTGAAAAGGTGAAGAAGTGTTACAAGAGTGTCTGTGTGTAAGTTCTGTATCATTGTATATGTAATGTTGTCTGGGCCTGGAGCTGAGGGTTTACACGTGCTCAGAGCACCCCTCAGCTCATGAATTGTGAACTCCGAGTTATAAGAAGTGGCTGACGTGTCATTGTCACGTAAAGGCTTCTTTTCGGCCACGAGTTTGTGTTTCATGAAAGTGTTTGTGTAGTGTGCTGAACTCGAAACGTGTTGGAAGTGTTGTGCGAGTGTGTCAGCCTGGTCTTCGAGTGTGTCCCCTGCTGTTGTACTGACCAGAGGCAGGCTGTGTGTTTGACGTCCCTTCAGTTTGCGTATTCGGGTCCATACTTTCCGTGTGTCTGTGTAGGAGTTAATTGATGTTATGAATGTACGCCAACTATCGCGTTTTGCCTCACGGCGCACACGTTTTCCGAACGCCTTGGCCCGTTTGAACAAGAGGAGGTTACTCGACGTGGGGTAACGACGCAGGATACCCCACGCCTTGTTCTGGGCCTCCCGCGCCCGCCTACAGTCCTCATTCCACCACGGCCTCCACTGGTTGCGCGGGGCACCAGAGGCGTGGGGAATGGACTTTTCGGCGGCGTCGAGGATGTGCGCCGTGAGGAGTTGGGTAGCTTCTTCAACGTGTAGGTGTCCTATGGATGTGTGGTGTAGTTTGGATGTCTCCGTAAATGTATTCCAGTTAGCTCGTGCTTCATTGAACCTATTATGGGAAGATGGACTGCATGGGCCTTTACCTATGTATGTGAGTGAGGTGGGGAAGTGGTCACTACCGTATGGGTCAGTGCCCACACCCCACTCGAGGAGAGGAAAGAGAACTGCGGAGCCAATCGCCAAGTCAAGACATGAGTATGTGTTGTGTCCTATGTTATGGTATGTAGGCTGTTTACTGTTGAAAAGGCATGCTCCTGAAGATGTAAGGAATTTCTCTATAAGGCGACCTCGGGCATCCGTGCGAGAAGAGCCCCAAAGAGTGTTGTGAGCATTAAGGTCGCCTGTCAGGATGTATGGTTCGGGCAGCTGGTCAACCAGCGCCTCGAAGTCAGAGTTTAAAAGTGAAACATCAGGAGGAATGTATATGGAGCATACCCTTATCAACCTATTAAATATTATCGTTCGAATTGCCACAGCCTCAAGGATAGTGTTCAAGGTGACAGGGTGGCATGCTAAGGATTTGCGGGCGATTATGGCCACACCGCCAGAAGAGTGTGTGCAGCCAACCCTGTCCTTTCTGTATACCAGGTAACTATTGAAGAAATTTGTGTTCTTGGAATTCAGGTGCGTTTCCTGAACACACATTACACTTGGCTGATTAGCATGCAGAATCTCATAGACGTCGTCAAGATTATTTAGAAGGCCTCTGCAGTTCCATTGAACGATATTTTCTCTTCCCATTATTATGTATTAGAGCTACTGGAGTGTGACTATTTATGTAGGGTCTTTCGGGGCTTGGACTCTTGGACGGGGTTTCTTTACCTCCTCTGGAGGTTTAGATGGAGGGACCCGTTCCTTCCGCTGCGAAGCAGACAGGAAGGGTCCCACATCCAAGTCATCATCTGATTTGGAAGGGGTACCCGGCGTACCGGACCCCCCGGACCTGGCACCCTTTGCGGTGCCCTTCGTTTTGGCCGCGACCGCCGAGGGCGTCAGGAGCGCCCCAGGTGGCACAGGCGGTGCGGCGGAGGTGGGAACTGCTGCGGTTTCCTCCAGCTCCATCTCCTCCGGGCCCTCGCATGTGCTTCGGGCCGGTGGAGAGGAGGAAACAGAGGGTGCATCAGCATCCCCAACGGACGTGGATGCAACCACAGCCGCTGCTGACTTAGCAGGCGGTGCGATGGCAGGTTGGGTCGCCAGAGGCAACCCAGGGGGGGGCGGAGGCGGGACCAAGTCCGACTCGTGGTACTGGGTCCCCGCCGAAACAAGACGCCGCTCCGCCCCCCGGCGAGCTGCGTCGGCGTACCTCCCCAAGGGGAAAGAGGCGAACCTCTTTCGCGCCTCGGGGAAGGAGATGTTCTCAGTTACTTTCACGTGGATGATCTTTTTTTCTTGGTGAAACTTCTCACAGCTACGGGAGTATGCCGCGTGCGGCCCCTGACAGTTTGCGCAGGTGAAGGTGGTGGAATCACATTTTTCAGTGGGGTGGTCGTGTGCGGCGCATTTTGCGCAGGTCTGTTTGCCGCGGCAAGAAGTCGTAGCGTGCCCGAACCGCTGGCACTTGTAGCAGCGGCGCGGGTTAGGTATGTACGGACGTACACCACACCTAATGAAACCAGCATTGATGTGATCAGGAAGTTTTGAACTGCTGAATGTTAGGATTATGTGCTTTGTGGGTATTTCTACATTGTCGCGACGGATGGTGATTCTCCTGACAGCTGTTACGCCCTGATCCTTCAGACCTTCTAGAAGGTCGGCCTCTGTTTCACTTAGCAGATCTGGTTGAGATATCACCCCCTGCGAGCTGTTGAGGCTGCGGTGGGGTGTGACAGTGATGTCCAGATCTGCCATGCGGGGTTGGGTTAGGAGATTTGTGGCTTGCTGCTGCGTCTTGACTTCAACCAACACTTCGCCTGTTCGTAGTTTTTCTGCCTCGAAAGATTTGCCAACAATTCCTTCAAGGAACTTGGAGACAAGGAATACAGATTGGGAGGAGACGGGTTTGGATTTTTCGATTGATTCAAGGACCAAAAAACGGGGATAGTTGTCATGTTTCGGAACGTTGATAGTTGGTAGGGGTGGAAAGGAAACTTCGGTGCGGCCCCTTTTCGGGGGCCGATCACGTCTGGGGGGGGGGTTTTGAAAATTCCATATGATACATTGGAAAGCAGGGAGACGGGGGTACTTTCTCCTTTGACCTTACCCTGGTAGTCAAAGAGGTCCCGGAGCTCCCTGCCTGGTAGACAGGCAGGGAGCCCATCGGCCGGAGCTTGACCAAGGTTCCGACGGCCACCGTTTACGGCTTCTACCCTTCACCTTAAAAACACCTCGCCACGGAAAGACACGGCTTATGTTGGGAGCTCGGGGTCCGCGGTGTCGCTGCTCACCGTCACCATGAATACTCAAGGTGCCCCGTGCGGGGGAGAGGCCCAGAACAAGGCGTGGGGTGTCCTTCGCCGGTACCCCACGTCAGACAACCTCACTTCTTTTAACTCTCTCGTTACCACGCCTATTCAAATCGATCACCGGTGATCGATGATTTTTATTGCCTATTTCGACATGTTGTAGTCGTTTCTCGTACACCTAATGCGGCCAGTGGTTTGTCTAGGCACTGCCCTTTTAGAATCAGTTAAAATTTTCCCGCTCAGGCGACATTAAGATTTTTGACAGCGTTTCTTGCGAGGGGAGGTGCGTGTGTTTTTGAGGAAGGGGGCGTGGCCGCTGCACTTGACAAAAACACATGCCGCTCGTGGTTAGACTACATTGCCATAATTTTTTTTTGTCAAAAGGCTCCTGGCAAGTCAAGTACCAAATAATGTTGTCAGCTTTGTAATCCGACAGCGTTGAGAGGTGATAATTACTTGAAAATGACAACAGCTATTCACTAGTGATCTTTGGTTCGGAGAAAGAATAGCTTTATTCTGCCAAATCTTATTTCTGATGGCCCCTCGCATGTCTAGCAAGTGTGCCTGGCATTTTCAGCCATTTTCCAACAGTTTCGGTTTCGTTTTTGCGTTGCGAAATTCATATTTGGCGCTACTACGCAGTTACCCAACTACAAGCTCATTTGCCATGGCGCCTCCGTTGCCCACTAGTGTGCCTCGAAACAGGCGTGCCGCTCGTGCTTCCACTTAACCCACGCCTTACTTCTGTGATTACAGCTTCAGGGGAAAGTCAAAAGATAACACCGAGTCGGCGGATATCAGTTCAGACGAGGAGAACGCTACCAATCGGCCTTGAACACCGCCAGCTGCTCACCGGCCAGTTTCGGTTTTGTCCGAGGGTATTTCCGGAAGTCTAGTATCGCTTCTTAGTAGAGCTGTCCGCCCTGACAAAGTCTCCAACAGCCTTGTAATTGTTTCTCTTCGAAATTGTTAGGTGGCGCTGCAACGTAGTAGGCTTGCAATGCTGAACTCTCTTCATAGCACGACGGCGGCTTGGTGAAAGCTTCCTGGGCACAATTCTAGCGCATTCTACCTTATTCCTGCTAGCAGGGCTACCAGAGCAAGTCAGAACATGATAATAAACCGCAAATTAAAGTTCTGACTGATAAGCGATGATCAGAACGTCAACACGCATCCACCACAGAGTTTGGTTTTCAACTCCAAGCGGATTTTTTTGCATAGCTTGCTTGCCTTCAATATTGTGTTGGTCATAATCATTGACAAAGTGTTTATAAATCACATGAAGGCTAATTGGGGTCTTTAGTGATGTCAAACCACCAGATTTCTTCTAGAGAACCATCCAAAATAGCAATATTTGAAATAGAGGTTGGGCTTCACCGCAAGGCACGGGCACCACGCGTGCTAACATTTTCTTTTATATCTGACAAATTGTACCGCGCAACGCAATCTTTTTCTAGGACGGGTTTTTGAAATGTTTACCTACAAAATGTATATTCTAAATTTTTTCTACTAGTGGTGGTATATTATGTACAACTTCCTATTTTTTATTTTCTTCGACGCCTGGACAAGAATTTTGAATTTGATAACTTTTTTCGCAATCAATATTTATGAAAACATTATTAAAACTGGTGTCGTTGGAAAGCGCGTGGAATAATCTGCATTTTATGTCACTGCAATGTGTGCCTAACCAGTATGTATAGCACAGAAAAATGTTTTGTTAGACCCCTCAAAATTGGTCAATTTCTCGCGGTAACGAAAGAGTTAAACGGGCAAAGGCTTTTGGGAAGCGAGTGCGTCGTGAGGCGAAAAGGGAGAGTTGGCGCACCTTCCTCACTTCCATCAATTCATACACTGACACACACAAAGTCTGGACACGTATACGCAAGCTCAAAGGACAACAGACACACAGCCTGCCCCTGGTTAGTACAACAGGGGACACACTGGAAGACCAGGCTAACACGCTTGCACAACACTTCGAACACGTGTCCAGTTCAGCACACTACACGAACACTTTTATGAAACACAAAACATCTGCGGAGAAGAAGTCACTGCGTGATAGCAATAAGTCGCACACTTCTTACAACTCTCCTTTTTCAATTTATGAGCTGAAGGCTGCTTTGACCACATGTAAACCTTCAGCTCCAGGTGCAGATAAGATTACTTACACAATGATACAATTCTTACACTCAGACACCCTTGAAACACTCCTACACCTATAAAACAAAATATGGCTTTCGGGGCACATTCCTCGCTCTTGGAAGGAGGCCATAGTAGTGGCTGTCCTAAAGGAAGGGAAGGACCCTTCCTCTCCTGCCAGTTATCGCCCCATTGCCCTGACAAGCTGCCTGTGTAAGCTCTTCGAGAAGATGATAAACAGGAGACTTGTGTACTTCTTAGAGTACAATGGTCTTCTCGAGAGTTGCCAGGCAGGCTTCAGGGCGGGGCGATCTACCAACGATCAACTCGTTGCATTAGAGGCGTATATAAAAGATGCTTTCCTCCATAAGCAGTACTGTATGACAGTATTCTTTGATCTAGAAAAGGCGTATGATACTGCTTGGAGGTATGGTATCCTCATCGACCTAAAGCCATTTGGCATAACGGGTAACATGTTGAACACGCTTTCTAGTTACATGTCCGAAAGGACGTTTCGCGTGCGACTTGGAACTGCACTCTCTAGGGTGCATGTGCAGGAAAATGGAGTGCCACAAGGTGGAGTTTTAAGTTGCACCCTTTTTATTGTAAAAATGAATTCCCTCAGGAAGGAATTGCCACCGTCGATTTCCTGCTCCGTTTATGTAGACGACGTACAATTATCCTTTAAGTCTTGTAACCTGTCTGTCTGCGAGCGCCAAGTCCAGCTTGGTGTTAACAAGCTAGCTGGTTGGGCAGACAGCAACGGTTTTAAATTTAATCCAGGGAAGTGCACTTGTGTATTGTTTTCCAAGAGGCGTGGCATCCGGCCGGATCCAGACATTCATCTCAATGGTGTCTCGATTCCTGTCAAGAAAGAACACAAGTTTTTAGGTATAATCTTTGACGAAAAGCTCACATGTATCCCACACATAAAACAACTAAAACATAAATGCTTAAAAACAATGACTATCCTGAAGGTTCTGTCGCACATTTCTTTTGGTGCTGACAAACAACTTCTTTTACGTGTTTTTACCAGCTTGATAAGCTCACGACTGGACTATGGTAGCGTTGTCTATGGGTCAGCCACTAAAACATCCCTCAGAATGCTGGACCCTGTGCTTCATCCAGGGCTCCGCTTGTCGTGTGGTGCCTTTCGGACTAGTCCAGTCGAAAGTCTGTATGTAGAGTGCAACAAACGGAGCCTAGAACGTCAGCGAGCCTACACAGACCTGCTTTATGCTTTTAAAATCTCATCAATGCCTCACCATCCTTTTACGTCAGTTTTTTATGATACAACAATATCTCAACTTCTTACTAATCGCCCATCAGTCTCTGCTCCCTTCGCTTTCAGAGTAAGAGAAGAAGCGTCACAACTTGATGTCATGTTCTCAGACACCATCAAAACCTCCGCTACTGAACTTCTAGTACCGTGGCAGCTTCGCCCGATATCATGTGATGTATCTTTTATAAGTGTCGAGAAAAACAGAGTGCCTAGAAGCGCGATCGTGCAACATTTCTTGTCCCTGCAGCACAAATACAAGTGTGCTGAATTTTACACAGATGCTTCTAAAACTGCCACAACTGTTTCCTGTGCTGCGCATGGTGGTGGTACCTTTAATGTCTGTAGAACTTTGAATAGAAATACAAGTATCTTTACGGCAGAGGCCTATGGCATACTTCTTGTAGTTAAACATATTGTTGTAAGTCGAATTCCGAAATCTGTAATTTATACTGATTCTTTAAGTGTTGTGCGTGCATTATCCTCACAGAAGTCTAAAAACCATGTGGTCAGTGCTCTCATTAGTACTATTATGTCTGTGCATGCGTTAAACCTTGAGGTGACCGTGTGCTGGGTGCCAGGGCACTCTGGAATTCCAGGTAATGAGACCGCAGACGGAATGGCGGCCGCTGCTGCCCTTACAACAACAGTTGACATAACAACAATACCCTACACCGACCTCAAATCACACATCAGACAACACCTTCGCACAACATGGCAAGCGCACTGGAATCAACAGACTGACAACAAACTACACATTATAAAGCCACTCTTGGGAGCATACACCACTGATACTCACAACAGACACAACGAAGTTACCCTGGCTCGATTACGGATAGGCCACACGCATGCAACACACTCCCACCTGCTCACGGGATCTCCAAGACCCCTGTGTAGCAGGTGCGGGGAGGGCCTATCCGTGGTCCACATACTAATAACATGCAAGGCATTTCACACAACACGACACAAACACTTCAGAGAACTCTACAGACAACATATCCCACTACACCCATCGCTGTTTCTAGGTGACGATGCCAGTGTTTCTATGAAACGTGTGTTTGATTATTTGTCAGATGTTAAGTTTTTAAACCTTATCTCATATCACGCATAATCAAATCTGGCCCTATACACCAGCCATCACCATTACCTTTAATTGATTTTACAATGTCCGATTTGCATGTTTTTATACCTACCTTTTTATGGTAATCACTTCGCTTCATTATATAACTTCTTTTCTGGCGCTCTTTGCCCTCGCTGGCCTTGCGCCATGAAACACCAACCATCATCATCGAAACAGCCATCTGCTGACACAGTGCAGGTTGCTCTTTACACCTTTAATTAAGGCAACGCCCCAATTGCCTATATAAGACATTTTGCAGAAAAGTGGAATCTCTATCACTCATGAATAAAATTCAATTGCTAGTCCGTCAAATCTCATTTTGTCTGCTTCCTTTTTTCGTGTGTGGGTTTGTCCCTCGTGAATTTCTCGAGCACATTTCTTTCTGGTACTTTTTGGGCACTACATCTGTTCTTCATGTCGTGCAGATAGATGCAAAAAAAAAATTGCCAAGCTCTGTGTAGAAATAAAAAAGTTGTGCAGATAGATGCAAAAAAAATTGCCAAGCTCCGTGTAGAAATAAAAAAGTTGTTTAGTTTTAAATTTAAAAATACAAGCAAATAGAGCACGGCCCTCTTCTCGAAAACCGGAAATCCGCTGCTCACTTTCTCACTGACCCCGATGTCATATGGCGGGACGAATGAGGGCGGCAAAAAATACATCCTGGAAGTTTTAAGCCCATGGTGGCCTGACCTGGGAAGCTCCTTTCCGTGCTTCTTGACGCTGTCGTTCGGTGGTACCGTGCCGGCAAGTAGGAGAGGACAAGCAGCCACACGAGACCAGCAAAGTGACGTGCCTGCCGCTGTGTTGATGGGTGTTGCGATGCCTCTTTGTCTGAACTGTACCATCTTTACCTCTCTTTAATTTAGTGTGAAGCCATGTTCAGTGCTGCCTTGCTATTGAGGATTCATGTGAGCGTCATTTGTGGGTTCAAAGAAAGGTTAAAGAAACAGCTGCATATTCTGGTAAAAAAAAACCTTATAGAACGCTCACAGCAAAAAAAATATCCGCGGGATTAGAACCACTGACTTGCAAAACAGTACTGATGATGATGATGGTTGGGTTTTATTGGCGCAAGGCCGACTACGGGCAAAGAGCGCCAAAGAAGACCATATACACCAAAGAGAATGCACCAAATGTATATGGCGCTCTCGACCATATACACAAGCTGTGAAGCTTGCAAAAATTGAGCACAGAGCTATATAGTCAACAAATATTACCAGGTGTGTCTGTTTCTTGTCATGTTTGAGAAATTCTGGCAGTGAGAATGCTTGTTTCTCACGCACCAATCTTGCAGACAACCCACATTTTGCTAATACTAGAAGCAATGTAGCTAGAGCTTCCATATTTACCTCATGACAAGCATCACGCGATCGCAATCTACAGAATGTGCCCCTAGAATTACATCGGTCTCCAAGGGATAATAGCTTGCCAACAAAAACAGTTTGGTTCAATTTGTCTCAAGGCAGCCAATCACCGCTAGAGAAAAAAATGTTGCTGTTTTTCAGTGAACGAAACAGCATTTCCCAGTGCTAAAACATGTCCCCAGACATAGAGACGGACTGATAACCTGGAAGCTGCCGTCCACTTTTGCTATGCTCCCTGACCACGCCTCCTCTACCATCGATGCCAATATCTGCCGTGAATAGACATCAGCATACGGCGCGCGAATGAAAGAGTTCGCGTGTATTTCGGCGACACGCACTGACGCCAGGCGATGTCAACAGTGGTGCATCGTAACACGCCATGAAAGGGCACACATGTGCTCGAAGCGGAGCCATAGTGCGGCTCTCTGTTACTTTCTCTATAGATTTTTGTATTCTTTGAGCCCACGGTTAAGCTTTTATGCTTTTTTTTAAGAAAACAAGCAGTAAGGCAACATTTAGGCTCGTTTGGTCATAATAATGGCATATACACACTTTCAAGCTGAGCCAACTGTAGGGCCGCCGCTCTTTGTCGTCATATCAGGAGGCCTCAAGTGTGACGTTGCCAGTACTGCATGTGCTTGTATTTTTAGACTAAAAAATAGAATAATTTTTTCATATTGGCGCCGCTTTGATCATTTTTTTGCGCATGTAGAATTTTTTTCATAGAATGTGGACTTCAAAAACATTATGAACAAAATTGAGGCGTCGCTTTGCTATTGCAAACAGCAGTGACCAGTGAAGCTGAGGGGAAGCCTCAGAAAATGGCACACCTTCCTAGTCTACCTCGACGACGCCGTAGTATTTGCCCGGAACTGCGACGAGCATCTTAAACAAGAGAGCGGCCCGACGAAGCGCGTTCCGAGAGGAAAGCGAATGTCCCGGGGTTTTTCATCTCGGCGGACTCGCCATCGAAGTAGTCTGCTGCGGGAAACATGGTGTAGAGTTGCAAAAACGATCTGGAGGCGAGAAAAGTCGTGGCTTTGCTGTCGCAGACAGCCTCGCGAAAGTTATGTGCGGAACGCTGATGTCATTGCTTACGTCATACCATGTGCGCTCAGCAAGGCTAAACCGCTTGCTGGAGCACCCTTGTACGTGCACCGGTCCTCGTCTCCTCCCTCCTCCCCCTCGCAAACTCGGCTGCCGGACTGTGTGCTGTAGCGCCCTGCTAACATCGCTCCGAGGAGCACAAGCTTGACAGCTCTGCTGTTAAAAAGAAAAGGCCAGAGCTCTGTTCCGTGCAATAACCAAAAGGCAGCAGAACTGATTGTGTTATCTACGACAACAAATTGTTTGCTTTCTCATGTGCTCACGTTAAAGGTATGCTTTTGCGTCATATGTTCAGCCTCGATGCATTCAACTTACAAGTGTATTTTAAATTTCCTTTCTCCTGTTAGGCCCAGTACTTCAGCCACATGGGTGGCTACGACAAGGCGGCTGCCCGCACGGTGTTGGGCATGGTGATTGGGCAGCCAGTGGCATTGTCCTGGATGGGCAGGGTCCAAGGGGGCGAAAGGGGCCTTCTGCGAGCTAGACGACATTGTGTCTCTTGTTCTTGGTAAGCTTCCCTGATATTATTTTATGCACGAGGAATTCATTAGATTATTTTCAGGGGCTACTTTATTTCAGGGTATTTGTTCGACCATTAGAGCTTATTTTTAATGTTCTTGTTTACAGGAATGAATACGGACACTGTTTGGTAATGCGTAATAAATATTGGCTCTCTGGAATAGTTGTACGTTGTGAAAACTAGAGGCATTGCATTAAGCAAGCTTGTAATACTTTTTTTTTCACCCGCCGCGGTGGCTTAGTGGCTAAGGCGTTGTGCTGCTGTGCTGAAGTTCACGGGTTCGATCCCAGCCGCGGCGGCCATTTTTCTGACGGAAGCGAAAAACAAAGACGCCCGTGTGTTGAGATTTCGGCACACGTGAAAGATCCCCAGGTGGTCGAAATTAATCTGGAGTCCTCCGCTACGGCGCACCTCATAACCTGCGCAGTTTCGGCGCGTTAAACCTCATAATCAATCAATCAATTGAATTTTTTTTCAGGAAGGGCATTGCTAAGCCTGTGGATTTTTTAGTGTAGTGTTGTGTCTGAGATTCCAAAGTGGACAGGTGCCGCCGCGTATTAAAATTCACGCAACTACACGCGTGAGTTCCCCAGTGCTACGATGGGTGGCGCCACGTCGCCGGTGGGCACCTTTCGGGAGACAATCACGTGACTGTGTTTTTCCCCGCCAACTCTCTCGGCACCGTCTCCATCTTGTGCACCGCAAGTCATGTAAACCTCGGACGAATAAAGTAATTTGCAGTACTCAACAAAGTACTTAACATTGGCGACGAGGCGGATCACCCGCGGCAGGGAAACCCCCAGTGCATCCAGTAAGTCATGGCTGGCCGCCAGCATGATTTTTCGTCACGTTTAGAGGAGTTCACGGGCTCCAACTGGTCATCGTGGTTCGGCCGACTACAATTCTTCTTCGAGGCCAACGATGTGACCGACCCTGTCAAGCAACGTGCACATTTGCGTACCCTGTGCGGTGCTAACATTTACGACGTGGTTTGTGCGCTACTTCAACCGAAGACGCCGGACCGAGTGAGCTATGCCGAGATCGTGGCCGCACGTCAGGCGCACTACGACCCTCGCCCGCCGGAGGTCTACAGTCGTGCCATGTTTCAAAGGCGGGATCAGCTTCCAGGCGAGTCGGTGAACGACTACGTTGCGGCACTACGCAAGTTAGCTACGAGCTGCAATTTCGGCACGCTGCCGACGGCAACAGCACCCCCGGCGACGCAAGCTGGTGGAGCGGCATCAACACAGCAGGGAGCTACGGACTACAATCCAACGCTTCTGCCGTTAGATGTAATGTTGCGGGATCGCTTTGTGTGTGGTCTCCGCGACGAGAACCTTCAACAGCGACTGTTCGCAGAGAAGGAGCTCACGTTTACAAAGGCCTACGATTTCGCTATTCGAGCGGAAAGCGCCGTCCAGCAACAACAAAAGATAAAAACTGATCACGCGGAAGTCAACAAGGCAGCAGCGCACGCCAGCGACAGCGCTACGAACTCCAAGGCGCATTCTCAAGGACATCGCTGTTGGCGCTGCAATGGATCCCACAGTCCCAAGACATGTAAGTTCATCAAAACAACGTGCAATTACTGCCGGAAGCAAGGCCACATTGTTAAGGCTTGTATCTCAAGGAAGAAGGCTGAGAAAAAGACGTACCAGCGCAGCATTTCCTTAGGAACTTCACAGACTGCCAACGTGACGGAGCAAACCAAACCAGACGTTTCAACGCTCCATGATCTCTGTACAGTGGCAGACGGGTTCAACACCCCGAAGTTCACCCTGAAGCTTACAGTGCATGGCAAACCAGTGACTTTTGAGGTTGACTCCGGTGCAGCGTGTACCATGGTTAGCAGAGACACTTTTCAAACTGTGTGGCCAACGCACGCACCTACACTGCAGCAGGACGACATTCATCTACGCACCTGGTCAGGTCAGCAACTCCAAGTCATTGGAACAGCGACAGTTAATGTTGTTCACAAGAACGCGACTTGTCAACTACCACTTCTTGTTGTCCAAGGCACAGGATGCAGCTTGTTGGGACGCAACTGGTTTGACAAGCTGGGCATCGAGCTTCACGGCATTCACCAGACAACGGACGAAGGAATTTTGACCAAGCTGCTACGGAAGTATGATGACGTTTTTTGTGAAGACACCACGGGACACACAGGCCCACCAGTAAATCTGGAACTGAAGGAGGGGGCAAGCCCCAAGTTCTTCAAGGCACGGCCTGTGCCCTTTGCCATGCGCGCATCATCGGAGGCGTAGATTGACAAGTACGTAGAAGACGGTATTTGGGAGCCTGTCCAACACTCAGACTGGGCTACACCACTAGTATGGGTACGGAAAAAAGACGGAAGCTTGCGTGCCTGCGGTGACTACCGCTGTACCGTAAATGAGGCTGCGAAGAAGACTTCATACCCCTTGCCTACAACAGAGGAAGTGTTTAGCACTTTGAGGGGAGGGCAAGTTTTCAGCACCTTGGACTTGGCCCAAGCTTACACTCAACTTCACGTCAGTCCAGAGGCAGCACAGATTCTCACAGTCAACACCACGAAGGGTCTGTACAAAGTTAACAGGCTTCCATTTGGCGTTTCAGCTGCTCCAGCAATTTTCCAGCACTTTATGGAGACGACCTTGAGCGGCTTGCCAGGAGTATGTGTTTACCTGGACGATATCATAGTGAGTGGAGCAACAGCGAAAGAGCACAAAGACCGTCTTGCGGCAGTTCTGGAGCGGCTGGCCCAGGCAAACCTTCGACTGTGCAAATCCAAGTGTCAGTTTGGTGTGGCTGAAGTCAAGTTTCTTGGTCACAAGATTGATGCAGCAGGGATCCACACGTCAGATGACAAGGTTGAGGCCATCGTGAAGGCACCAGCACCCACAAGTAAGCAAACACTGCAGTCTTCCCTGGGCATGCTGGCCTTCTATGACCGCTTCCTGGAGCGCCGCGCTACAGTGGCGTCAACACTGTACGAGCTGCTGGCGAAGGACAAAACTTGAAATGGGAGCAGCGGCATCAAAAGGCATTTGATGAGCTCAAACAGTGCCTTTTGTCGAGGACTGTCTTGGCACACTATGATGAAAGCAAGCCCCTCTTAATTTCATGTGATGCTTCGCCTTATGGCGTAGGTGCCGTGCTTGCTCAGCTGGACAGTCAAGGCAGAGAGGCACCAATTGCATTCGCATCCCGGACATTGGGTTCCGCTGAGCGTAACTACGCGCAACTCGACCGGGAAGGACTTGCTGTAGTCTTTGCAGCCACTCATTTCCACAAGTACATTGTGGGCCGAGAAGTCACCTTTTTGACGGATCACCAGCCGTTACTCGGGATTCTTGGGCCACGAAAGCCTGTACCTGAGATGCTTTCGCCCAGGATGAAAAGGTGGTGCCTCAAACTCTCAGTGTACAGCTACAACCTCCAGTATCGCGCCGGTAGTCGTCACCAGAATGCGGATGCGCTTAGCCGACTTCCACTGCCAGACCGCATTGAAGAACCTCACCCACCTGGAGACATCCTAATGTTTGAGGCGTTACCGCGACCACCGTTGACAGCTGACGTTGTATCCACACTCACTCAAGAGGACCCCATTCTTGCGGAAGTCTTTTCAGCAGTACAGAATGGCACCGTGCAGCGATTACAGGGAGACAGGTTCACTCCATACCGAAGAAGAGCTACCGAACTTGCTATCCATCGAGGATGCATTAGCTGGGGCTCAAGAGTTGTCATACCTGCGGCAGCTCGAGAACAGGCCATGTCCTTGGTTCACGCGGGACATCGTGGAATTGTAGCCATGAAGGCTTGTGCGCGCAGTTACCTTTGGTGGCCTTGCTTGGACGCCGAGATTAAACAACTGTCAAGTCATGTAAGCAGTGCCAGCGCACCCAGAGCGATCCCAAGAAGGCTCCAGTTCCAATTTGGACGCAGCCGACGACACCATGGCACACCTTGCATGTGGACTTCGCTGGTTGATGATGATGATGGTTGGATGTTAATGGCGCAAGGCCAACTAGGGCAAAGAGCGCCAAAACAGTGGTTAAATATGAGAGGTGAGAACTTAAGACACTGAATTCAATAAGCAAGAACAAAAGTAAAATCAATAAAAGACAGTGAGGATGGCTGGTGTAAAGGGCCAGATTTCATGATGCGTGATAGGAAATGAGGTTTAAAAACTTGACGTCTAACAAATACTCAAACACACGTTTGACGGAAACAATGGCATCGTCACCTAGAAAAAATGATGGATGTAGGGGAATATGTTGTCTGTAGAGTTCTCTGAAGTGTTTGTGTCGTGTTGTGTGAAGTGCCTTGCATGTGATTAGTATGTGCACTACGGATAGGGCCTCTCCGCACCTGCTGCACTGGGGTCTACAAGATCCCGTCAGCAGATGCGAGTGCGTCGCATGGGTGTGCCCTATCCGCAGCCTTGCCAAGGCGACTTCTGTGTGTCTGTTGTGTGAGTCAGTTGTGTACCGTCCCAAGTGTGGCTTTATTACGTGTAGTTTGTTGTCTGTCTGTTCGTTCCAGTGTGTTTGCCATGTTCTGCGCAGGTGTTGTTTTATGTGAGGCTTGAGGTCTGTATATGGTACGCTTGTTATGTCCACAGTGTTCCTGAGTGCAGCAGCAGCTGCCCTCTCGTCTGCCAACTCGTTTCCAGCGATCCCAGCGTGTCCTGGGACCCAGCAGAGGAGCAGCTGATGCTTCTGCGCATACACAGACATGATAGATTTAAATACAAGATTAACTATGTGGTTTTTGGGGGGTGTATGCGATGACAGTGCGCGAACAACACTCAAGGAATCTGTGTAGATGATAGACTTTGGAATTTGATTTTCAAGTATGTGTCGTACAATCAATAAAATTCCATATGCTTCTGCTGAGAAAATTGTTGTGTGGACGCTCATGGTTCTGGCTGCACTGAAATTCGGACCATGAGCAGCGCAGGAGACCATAGTGGAGGTTTTAGACGCGTCACTGTAAAATTCTGCAAGTGGGTATTTAAACTGCAGAGACAGAAAGTGCTGCAGTATAGCAGCTCGCGGTACCCGATTTTTGTCAAGTTTCATAAAAGAAAGGTCAGAGGAAACAGGACGAACTTTCCAAGGAGGTAAAATGTCTGAAAAGGATGATCTGTACACGTCTAAAAACGAAGCGCTCAGATCCGAGGCTCGCTCTCTCACTCGAAGTGAAAAGGGCAGAGGAACGGATGGGCGATTTACAAAAAGCAGAGATGTGGATGTGTCGTTAAAGACAGGATAAAAAGGATGGTTATTCAGCGATGAAATTTTAAACGCATAAAGTAAGTCCATGTACGTCCGTTGGTTCTCAAGGCTCCACTTATTACACTCGGCATACAGACTCTCGACAGGGCTCGTGCGAAAAGCACCCGACGCAAGCCGTAGCCCCAAGTGTAGCACTGGGTCAAGCATTCGCAACGCTGTTTTGGACGCCGACCCATATACCACACTACCATAGTCTAAACGAGACCCAACCAAAGCAGTATAGAGCCGTAGTAGGAGTTCTTTGTCGGAACCATACGATTGATGGGAGAGAACCTTAAGTATATTCATTGTTTTCAGACATTTATGTTTAAGTTTCTTGATGTGTGGAATGAATGTGAGTTTCTGGTCAAACACAACACCTAAGAACTTGTGCTCCTTGTTCACAGGAAGCGACACGCCATTCAGAGTAATGTCTGGGTCCGGATGGACCCCGCGCTTCCTGGAGAAGACAACGCAGGAGCTTTTTGCAGGATTCAATTTAAACCCATTCTTGTCTGCCCAGCCGGCAAGCTTCTTGACACCAAGCTGGACTTGACGTTCGCATATTGACATATTACATGATTTAAAAGATATTTGCACGTCGTCTACATACATAGAATAAGAGATTGTTGGTGGCAGTGCCTTTCCAAGAGAGTTCATCTTTACGATAAAGAGAGTGCAACTCAACACGCCTCCTTGCGGCACGCCATTTTCTTGGACGTGAACCTTTGAAAGTGCACAACCAACTCTTACTCTGAACGCTCTGTCCGACAAATAACTAACAAGGGTGTTCAACATATTACCCGAAACACCGAATGACCTGAGATCACTAAGGATCCCATAACGCCAAGCGGTGTCGTAGGCCTTCTCGAGGTCGAAAAAGACAGTTAAGCAGTACTGCTTATGCACGAAGGCATCCTTGATGTATGAGTCAAGTGCAACCAGTTGATCGTTCGTCGATCGCCCCACCCTAAAGCCTGCCTGGCAGCTCTCGAGAAGACCATTGTACTCGAGGAAGTACACAAGCCTGCGATTGATCATCTTCTCGAAGAGCTTGCACAGGCAGCTCGTCAGGGCTATTGGACGGTAACTTGAGGGGGACGACGGGTCCTTTCCCTCCTTCAAGAAAGCCACTACAATGGCCTCCCTCCAAGAGTGTGGAATGTGCCCCGAAAGCCATATTTTATTATATAGATGTAGAAGTGCTTCAAGTGTGTCTGCGTGTAGATGTTGTATCATTGTATATGTAATGTTGTCTGGGCCTGGAGCTGAGGGTTTACACGTGCTCAGAGCAGCCCTCAGCTCATGTAGTGAAAACAGAGAGTTGTAAGAAGTCTGTGATTTGTTGTTGTCGTGTAGGGACTTCTTTTCACAAGAGGCTTTATACTTCAGGAAAGTGTTCGTGTAGTGTGCTGAACTGGACACGTGTTGGAAGTGTTGTGCGAGTGTGTCAGCCTGGTCTTCCAGTGTGTCCCCTGTTGTACTGACCAGGGGCAGGCTGTGTGTATGTTGTCCTTTGAGTTTGCGTATACGCGTCCATACCTTGCGTGTGTCTGTGTATGAGTTTATAGATGTTATGAATGAGCGCCAACTCTCTCGTTTTGCCTCACGGCGCACACGTTTTCCTAAAGCCTTGGCCCGTTTGAACAAAATGAGGTTACCCGACGTGGGGTACCGACGAAGGACACCCCACGCCTTGTTCTGGGCCTCTCGCGCCCGCCTACAGTCCTCATTCCACCACGGCCTCCGCTGGTTGCGCGGGGCACCAGAGGCGTGGGGAATAGACTTTTCGGCGGCGTCGAGGATGTGCGCCGTGAGGAGTTGTGCGGCTTCATCTACGTGTAGGTGTGCTATGGATGTGTGGTGTAGTTTCGATGTCTCTGTAAATGTGTTCCAGTTAGCTCGTGCTTCATTGAACCTATTATGGGAAGATGAACTGCTTGGGCCTTTACCTATATATCTAAGTGAGGTGGGGAAGTGGTCACTACCATATGGGTCTGTTCCCACACCCCACTCGAGAAGAGGAAAGAGAACTGCGGAGCCAATAGCCAAGTCAAGACATGAGTATGTGTTGTGTCCTATGTTATGATATGTAGGCTGTTTATTGTTGAAAAGGCATGCTCCAGAAGATGTAAGAAATTTCTCTATCAGGCGACCTCGGGCATCCGTTCTGGAAGAGCCCCAAAGAGAGTTGTGAGCATTAAGGTCGCCTGTAAGTATGTATGGTTCGGGCAGCTGGTCAACCAGCGCCTCGAAGTCGGTGCTCGTAAGTGCAACATCTGGAGGAATGTATAAGGAGCATACCGTTATCAATCTATTAAATATTATTGTGCGGACGGCTACAGCCTCGAGGACAGTGTTCAAGGTGACAGGGTGGCATGCTAAGGATTTGCGGGTGATTATGGCAACACCGCCAGAAGAGTGTGTGCAGCCATCCCTGTCTTTCCTGTATACCATGTAACTATTCAAGAAATTTGTGTGTTTGGAATTCAGATGTGTTTCCTGGACACACATTATACTTGGCTGATTGGCGTGCAGAATCTCATAAACGTCGTCAAGATTATTCAGAAGGCCTCTGCAGTTCCATTGAACTATGTTTTCTCTTCCCATTATTATGTGTTCAGAGCTACTGGAGTGTGACTGTTTATGTAGGGTCTTTCGGGGCTTGGACTCTTGGGAGGGGTTTTCTGACCTTCTCTACTGACCTGGACGTCGCAGCCCGTTCCTTCCGCTGCGATGAATGCCGGAAGGGCTCGACGTCCATGTCGTCATCTGAAGGCAAGGGGGTGCCCAGCGGACTGGGCCCCCTTGGCGTGGTACCCTTTCGGGTGTTCTTTGCCTGCGCTGCCAGTGCCGAAGGCGTGGGGGGCACGACAGACGGCACAGGCAGTGAGGCGAGGGAGGAGGTCGCTGCGACTGCCTCCGTCTCCATCTCCGTGCCCTTGCATGTGCTTTGGGCCGGTGGAGAGGAAGCAGTGGATGCAGCGGCATCCCCAACAGATGTTGTTGCCACCACAGCCGCTGCTGGGTGAGCGAGCGGTGCAGTGGCTGGTTGGGCTGCCTGGGGCAACCCTGGGGGGGGCGGGGGCGGGGCCAAGTCCGACTCGCGGTACTGGGTCCCCGCCGAAACCAGACGCCGCTCCGCCCCCCGGCGAGCCGCGTCGGCGTACCTCCCCAGGGGGAAAGAGGCGAACCTCTTTCGCGCCTCTGGGAAGGTGATGTTCTCAGTTACCTTCACATTAATAATCGCCTTCTCCTGCTTAAACTTCTCGCACGTTCGAGAGTAGGCGGCATGGGGTCCCTGGCAGTTGGCGCAGGTGAGGGTTGACGATGGACAATTATCGGATGGATGATCATGCTGAGCGCATTTTGCGCAGGTCAGACGACCACGGCAGGAGTTGGTTCCGTGCCCGAACCGCTGGCACTTAAAGCAGCGGCGCGGGTTTGGAATGTAGGGCCTGACATTACAATGTACAAAACCTGCATTGACGTACTCTGGGAGTGTGGACCGGTCAAAAGTAAGGATAATGTGCTTGGTCGAAACTACTTTGTCATCCCTCCTCATAGTTATGCGCCTCACAGCTGTCACACCCTGATTTCTCAGGCCCTCCAGCAGGTCAGCATCTGTCTCATTCATCAGGTCTACTTCGGAGATGACACCTTGAGTACTGTTCAGGCTCCGGTGAGGTGTCACCCTGATTTCAAGATTGGCTATGCGAGTTTGTTCAAGGAGGATCTTTGCATGCTGTTGGTTGTGTACTTCAACCAGGATTTCTCCAGTTCTTTGTTTTTTGGCCTTATATTTGTCACCAATGATGCCCTCCAGAAATTTTGATATTAGGAACACGGACTGTGATGCAAGAGGCTTTTCTTGGTCACTGGATTCCAACACCAAAAAACGCGGGTAGTTATCGGGCTTTGGAAGACTGAGGGTTGGGAGTGGCGGAAATGAACCTTCGGTGCGGCCCCTTTTCAGGGGCCGATCATGTTTGGGGGGGGTTTTACGATTTACCATATGGCATGTAATAGAAGCAGGGGACGGGGGTACTTTCTTCTCAAACCTTACCCTGATAGCCTGAGAGGTCCCGGAGCTCCCTGCCTGGTAGACAGACAGGGAGCCCATCCGCCGGAGCTTGACCTGGGCTCCGACGGCCACCGTTTGAGGCTTCTACCCTTCACCTTTAAACACATCACCACGGTAGGTTACAGTTTATGTTGGGGGCTCGGGGTCCGCGGTGTCGCCAACACCGTCACCATGAATACTCAAGGTGCCCCGTGCGGGGGACTTCGCTGGTCCGGTGGAGGGACATACCTTTTTGGTCGTCGTCGACGCTTTCACCAAGTGGTTGGAGGTGCGACCAGTGAACAGCCCGACATCGACAGCAGTCATCAGTGTGCTGCGTTCTCTGTTCGATGGCTCAAAGGTACAGCACTCGCCTCGTATGCGGGAGGTCCGGGGTTCGAATCCTGGTACCGCCGGACACCCACCGGTTTCTTTAATGGGTACAGGCGTCCCTGGTCGAGTGCGGACCCTTGAAAGGGGATTTCACGTCTGGAAAGCTGCCTTTACCCTATCGAGGGGCCCCTGACCCTTGTCCATTTGGCGGGGCCCCCGGCCATCATGCCGCGTTGCGCCATTGCCGGGGGTGAGTCTGGCGGCTTGTCCTGCCACAGGCGGTTGCGAGTTGAGCGTCCATCGTGGCTGTGGAAGGCACCATGTGAATTCGTGTTCCTTGGTGGCGCCGGGCACCTACCGGTAAAATAGGTACAAGCGACTCCCCGGCCTGGCGCTCGGCCCTTGTGTGGGACTACAACGCTTGGGAAGTTCACCCGGCTTGCACGGGAAATCGCCCCTATGGAATGGGGCGGCTGCAAAATCGCAGGAACTTTTGAGTTAAACGAACGGGCACTCTAGCTGCAAGTGCATAACCTAAGAGCAAAACCCCGTAGACAGTCCATTCGGACAGCCTTGTAGGCTGACCTTTGGAAAGAAGAAACAAAGAAGCGAAGACTTTGAAGATCAACGACCTGATAAACAAGAAAGCTGGCCATACCTTTCAAATGGGCAACCAGACCATCTCCCAGGCAATCAATAATGCCTCGACCCAGGTCAAGAACGTGCTTGATAGGCTCATGGGGAATAACTCTTTCAATACTATTCCTCTCATCGTCCTTGCCGTCGCCTGGTTTATCACTGGGGACATCTATATCATCGCATTCAGCGCCATCGCTGCTCTGGGACCAAGTGCTAGGGCAGACGCGGCGCTCCTTCCGCTCATCACCTCCATCGTCCTACGAAAAAGCAATCGTACGATTTCGCGAGCGGCTCTTGCAATTGCAGCAGCCTGCTACGTCGGAATCATGCCGACCCTGGCGCTCGACCAAGGGAGTTGGCACGGCGAGGAGGAAAGGACCACTCTGGAATAAAGTCCTCACGAGCACCTACTACCTCGTCCCAGACTACGGCATCCCCCTGGGGAAGGTCATCACCGGAGCTATAAAATATCCAGTCACGGGATCCTGCCCGAACTCCAGCTTGGAGTGGCAGATGAAGGAGTGGGTCATGGAATGCTCCGATGAAAGGGCCTTCACCGAGGGATGTGAGCATGGTAGGTACCTCAGGTATGAATACGACATGAATGTGGACAGAGCGAGAACCCTGTGGAAATACCTGACGCACACGACCCCCCAAAAGATTGACCTCGGAGACTGTGTGGTCCGCGAGAGGCCCGTCAACGGAGTCATCTGGGGGAGCCACAAGGAACTCTACCCCTTGCTGGATGTCCCAGAGGGCAAGATGCAGGACGGAACGGCCAGGCAACACCACAACGTGATCGTGCGGTCAGACGGCAAATGCGTATTCCGAGCCAACAAGTTCGAGAGGTACCGACTGGAGACGGCGGAAGTTGAGGAGCCCAAGATAGAGTACAGCGCCCCATTCAGAGTGATGGACCAACTGACCCCGCACGGGCCTTCAGTGGGCAGAATCGACCAAAACCAGCCCGACGCGACGCTGTGTCTGGTTAAGGGCAACTGTGACTACCCTTTGAGCCGAACGCCATGTGTGGGAACGAACCACATAGAGGTGCGCCAGACGATGGTCATCACCCAGCTGGAGGGAGTTCTACACAGGTTGGCTGTGGAGGTCCAGAGCCTCAGCGGCCCATGTGACCCCGTGGTTGTGGCCGACACTTACCTTGAGGAGGTGGCAAAGGTGCACGGTCCGACGTCCACCAAGTTGTTGTACAACGTACCCCTACACCACTCAACAGTGACGGTGAGGGCAGGAGACACCTGGCTAGAATATAACGTGTCAAAAAACGCCATCAGACCGTCCACGAGTCCACAGATTATACCCCCCCCGCACGGGGCACCTTGAGCAATCTTGGTGACGGTACTGGCGATACCGCGGACCCCGAGCCCCCAAACATAAGCCTCATCCAACCGTGGTGATCTGTTCTTAACTGAAGGGTAGAAACCTCTAACGGTGGCCGTCGGAGCCCAGGTCAAGCTCCGGCGGATGGGCTCCCTGTCTGTTTACCAGGCAGGGAGCTCCGGGACCTCCTCAGCTATCAGGGTAAGGTTGTGGAAGAAAGTACCCCCGTCTCCCTGCTTTTATACTATGCTTTATGGTATTGTCTAAAACACCCCCCAACCGTGATCGGTCCCTGAAAAGGGGCCGCACCGAAGTATCCTTTCCTCCGTTGCCGTCGTTAACCTTTCCTGAACCGGACCATTTTTCTCGATTTCTTGTGATGGAATCCCTCAATCCAACCCACCCTCTTGCATCTCAGTCAGTCTTCTTGATCGCCAAGTATCTTGAAGCCATAGTAGGAAAATCGTATAAATGCAAAAAACAAAGGTCTGGTGAACTCTTAATTGAAATAAATGACAAGCAGCAGTCTGCAAAGCTTCTAGCTCAGACTAGACTGGCTGATCTTGACATCCGGGTCACACCCCATCGGAGCCTCAACAGCTCGCAGGGTGTGATATCCGAGACAGACCTCCTGAACGAAACCGATGCGGATCTCCTTGCCGGCTTGAAGGATCAGGGCGTCACTGCCGTGAGACGCATCACCATCCGCAGAGACGACAAGGAGATTCCCACCAAACACATTATCTTGACTTTCGACCGCGCAATTCTTCCACAATACATAAATGCAGGTTTTATCCGTTGCTCCATCCGTCCGTACATCCCGAACCCGCGGCGCTGTTTTAAGTGCCAGCGGTTCGGGCATGGTACGAACTCTTGCCGTGGCCGAACGACGTGTGCAAAGTGCGCGGCGCACGATCATCCGAGCGAGAACTGCTCAGCCGAAACTCTCACTTGTGTAAACTGCGGGGGGCCGCATGCGGCATACTCCCGCAAGTGCGAAAAATTTCAACTAGAAAAGAAAATCATCAACATCAAAGTCACTGAAAACATCACCTTCCCAGAGGCGCGAAAGAGGTTCGCCTCTTTCCCCCTGGGGAGGTACGCCGACGCGGCTCGCCGGGGGGCGGAGCGGCGTCTCGTTTCCACAGGGACCCAGTTCAGCGAGTCTGACCTGGTCCCTCGCCCGCCCCCCCCTGGGTTGCCTCTGGCAGCCCAACCCGCCACCACGCCGCTTGCTGAGGCAGCAGCGGTTGTGGTGGCAACCTCTTCCGTCGGGACCGGTGCCGCTCCCGCCTCTGTCTCCCCGCCCTCCAGTGCGTTGGAGGGTACAGAGGTGATGGACACCACGGGCCCCGCACCGGTTCCCACCGCCACCGCACCGCCTGTGCCACCTCTGGCGCCCCGGACGCCCTCGGCGGTGGCGGCTCAAACGAAGGGCTCCCGAGGGGGGGCCAAGTCCAGGGGGCCCGGTCCGTCGGGCACCCCTCGGACATCCGACGACGAGATGGATGTCGGGCCGTTCCTGCCTGCAACGCAGCGCAAGGAACGCGTCCCGACGCCAAAGCCTCCCGACAAGCCAAAAAAGGCGAGAGTCACAGCCCCGAAAGACGACACATAAACAAACACACACACTCCAGTAGCTCTCACACTAAATAATGGGAAGAGAAAACATAATTCAATGGAACTGTAGAGGCCTTCTTAAAAATCTTGACGATGTATACGAAATACTGCATGCTAATCAGCCAAGTGTGATGTGTCTTCTGGAGACGCATTTGAATTCCAAGCACACAAATTTCTTAAATAGGTACATGGTCTTCAGAAAGGACAGGGATGGCTGCACACACTCTTCGGGCGGTGTAGCCATAATAGCCCGGAAATCCCTAGCATGCCACCCTGTCGCTCTCAACACCGTCCTTGAGGCTGTAGCAATACGCACAATAATTTTTAATAGGTTGATAACGGTATGCTCCATATACATTCCTCCTGATGTCACACTTTTGAGCTCTGACTTCGAGGCGCTGGTCGACCAGCTACCCGAACCGTACATCCTAACAGGCGACCTTAATGCACACAACTCTATTTGGGGCTCCTCCAGAACGGATGCCCGAGGTCGCCTGTTGGAGAAGTTTCTTACATCCTCCGGAGCATGCCTTTTCAACAAAAAACAGCCTACATATCATAACTTAGGACACAATACATACTCTCATCTTGACTTGGCTATTGGTTCCGCAGTTCTCTTTCCATGTCTTGAGTGGGGTGTTGGCACGGACCCATATGGTAGTGACCATTTCCCCACTTCATTAACGTATATAGGTATAGGCCCGAGCAGTCCATCTTCCCATAACAGGTTTAATGAATCCAAAGCAAACTGGAGTACATTCACGGAAACATCTAAACTACACCACACAACCATAAAACACCTACACGTGGAGGAAGCCGCCCAACTCGTCACGGCGCACATCCTCGACGCCGCCGAAAAGTCCATTCCCCAGGCCTCCAGTGGGTCCCGCAGCCCAAGGAGGCCCTGGTGGAACGAGGACTGCAGGCGGGCGCGAGAGGCCCAGAACAAGGCGTGGGGTGTCCTTCGCCGGTACCCCACGTCAGATAACATCATTTCTTTTAAACGGGCAAAGGCTTTTGGAAAGCGAGTGCGTCGTGAGGCGAAAAGGGAGAGTTGGCGCACCTTCCTCACTTCCATCAACTCGTACACTGACACACATAAAGTCTGGACACGAATACGAAAACTAAAAGGACAACAGACACACAGCCTGCCCCTGGTTAGTACAACAGGGGACGCACTGGAAGACCAGGCTAACACACTTGCACAACACTTCGAACACGTGTCCAGTTCAGCACACTACACAAACACTTTCATGAAACACAAAACATCTGTAGAAAAGAAGTCCCTGCGTGATAACAACAAGTCGCACACTTCTTACAATTCTCCTTTTTCAATTCATGAGCTGAAGTTTGCTCTGAGCACATGTAAGCCTTCAGCTCCAGGTGCAGACAAAATCACATACACCATGATACAACACCTACACCCAGACACTCTTGAAACACTCCTACATCTATACAACAACATATGGCTTTCGGGGCACATTCCTCGCTCTTGGAGGGAGGCTATAGTAGTGGCTTTCCTGAAGGAAGGAAAGGACCCTTCCTCTCCCGCCAGTTATCGCCCCATTGCCCTGACAAGCTGCCTGTGCAAGCTCCTCGAGAAGATGATAAACAGGAGACTCGTGTACTTCTTAGAGTACAACGGTCTTCTCGAGAGCTGCCAGGCGGGCTTTAGGGCGGGGCGATCTACCAACGATCAACTCGTTGCGTTAGAGTCTTATATCAAAGATGCTTTCCTCCACAAGCAGTACTGCATGACGGTCTTCTTTGATCTTGAAAAGGCGTACGATACTGCTTGGCGGTACGGCATCCTTAGCGACTTGAAGTCCTTTGGCATGTCGGGTAACATGTGGAACACGCTTGCCAGTTACCTCTCTGAAAGAACGTTTCGCGTACGAGTTGGAACTGCACTCTCTAGAGTTCATGTGCAGGAAAACGGTGTTCCGGAAGGTGGAGTTTTGAGTTGCACGTTGTTTATTGTAAAAATGAACTCTCTTCGGAAGGCTCTGCCACCAACCATTTCCTGCTCAATCTATGTAGACGACGTGCAATTATCCTTTAAGTCTTGTAACCTGTCTATCTGCGAGCGCCAAGTCCAGCTTGGTGTTAACAAGCTAGCTGGCTGGGCAGATAGCAACGGTTTTAAATTTAATCCAGTGAAGTGTACTTGTGTTTTGTTTTCGAAAAGGCGTGGCATTCGGCCGGATCCAGACATCAAACTCAATGGTGTCTCAATTCCTGTCAGAAATGAACACAAGTTTTTAGGTGTAGTCCTTGACGAAAAGCTCTCGTTCATTCAACACATAAAACAACTTAAACATAAATGCTTAAAGGCCATGAATATACTCAAGGTTCTCTCCCACTCTTCATATGGGGCTGACAAACAACTTCTTTTATGTGTTTTTACCAGCCTGATAGGTTCACGATTAGACTATGGAAGCGTTGTTTATGGGTCAGCAAGTAAGACATCCCTCAAAATGCTGGACCCAGTGCTTCATCTGGGGCTCCGGTTGGCATGTGGCGCCTTCCGGACTAGCCCGGTCGAAAGCCTCTATGTGGAGTGTAATAAGTGGAACCTACAACGTCAGCGAGCATACACAGATCTTCTTTTTGCTTTTAAAATTTCATCTATGCCACACCATCCTTTTAAATCGGCTTTTTATGATACGTCTCAGACTCCACTACTCCTAAACCGACCATCGTTCTCTGCGCCCTTCTCTTACAGAGTTAGAGAGGAAGCGTCAGAGCTTTCTGTCTCCTTTTTAGACACCATACAAAGTTCTCAAACAGATTTTATAGCACCATGGCTTCTCCGCCCTGTATCATGCGACACATCCTTCACACATGTAGATAAAAACCGAGCTCCCACATGTGCAATTCAGCAGCACTTCTTGTATTTGCAGAAGTATCATTATTCTGAATTTTATACGGATGCCTCTAAAACTGCCACCTCTGTGTCCTGCGCGGCGCATGGGCCCGGCCTTAATGTCACTAGAACTCTTAACAGTAATACCAGTATCTTTACGGCAGAGGCTAATGGTGTACTTCTTGTTGTTAATCATATCCTTCAAAGTCACATCCCACAATCCATTATATATACAGACTCCCTCAGTGTCGTGCGGGCGTTGTCGTCATCAACGTCTTCAAAAAATCACGTGGTAAATCTAATAGTCAAGGGTATTATGTCGGTGTATGTACGCAAATTTGAACTGGTTCTTTGCTGGGTCCCTGGCCACAGTGGTATAGCCGGGAACGAAGCAGCGGACCGAATGGCTGCTGCTGCTACACTCTCGAATACAGTAGACATAACCACATTACCCTACACCGACGTGAAACCACACATCAGACAACAACTTCGCAAAACATGGCAAACACACTGGAGTGAACAAACAGGCAACAAGTTACACGTAATAAAACCACACTTGGGACCATACACCACCGACACACGCAATAGATACACTGAAGTCGCCTTGGCCAGATTACGGATAGGGCATACTCATGCAACACACTCGCACCTTCTCACTGGGTCTCCAAGACCTCTGTGCAGTAGGTGCGGAGAGGCCCTATCCGTGATGCACATCCTCATACAATGTAAGGCACTCGATACTACACGACGCAAACACTTCCCTCAACTACACACACGACATATTCCACCACACCCGTCACTCTTCTTAGGAGACGAAGCCCTTTTCTCAATCAAACGCGTTTTCGAGTTTCTCACCGACGTAAAATTTTTACATCTCATTTCTTATCATGCTTGTTGACAACCTGGCCCTTTACACCAGTCATCTTCATTACGTTGTGTTTTACTTTGTTTATTTTTACTAAAGTGTTCTTTTACTTCCATGTCACTTTCATGTAATCACTTTTGTTTGGCGCTCTTTGCCCTTAGTCGGCCTTGCGCCATTAAACTCTAAACATCATCATCATCATCATCAGATTATACCCCAATCCCGAAACACTGGTATGACTGGCTCACCAACTGGTTCGGCCATATTACTGGTGGGGTTGAGAGGATTTTCCATCTTATCTCGTGGGCGGTCGAATTTCTAACCAAAAATGCCCCGACCATACTGGTGGTGATTGTCATGGCAACGCCCTTAGCTGCCGCCATACCCCCCGCCGTGAGGCTGCTCATCGTGAGCATAGTGTTTGCAACCACCGGGGTGAGGGCCGATGAGGGTGAGGAGAGCGCCGAGGCCATCAGGGTCCCCCTAGAGCTGGTGGTGCACATCATTTTTGGCATATGGCAGAGGGGAGACATGGTGAACCCGGTGTCTGTGGCAGTGACGGCCCTCAGCAACTTGATACCCATTCCGTGCCCCCTGATCACGGTGACTGTCCTCCACATGCTCCTGGTCAACAGGGACTGGGCTGCGGCTCTCTCCAGTGCAATCGCACACCAGGGAAGCCTGGGAGGGGTGGCGCTCTACCACATGGTCAACAGTAGGTACCTCAGGAGGTTGAGCTGGAAGCTCGTACTCCAAGCTGAGGGCGAGGCCATTGAGCAGCTCCCTGACTGCCACCCCTGGTTCGACCCTCCCATAAAGGGCTTGCTGGAGGACCTGTCCGTGCTGCAGCTGCACTCAGTTGACTACGTGACCGCGACGCTGCAGGGATTCCTCAGGGCCAGCGCAGACAGGAGGGCCAGGAAGTACAGGAGGGTGGCCCATGTGCGCAGGGGCGATGTAAGGTCCCTGAAGAACTTCTACCTTTACCCGACGGAGTACCACAGACTCATGCCACACTTGCAGGCCATGGCTCCCTCACAAAGGAAGAGCTTCCGGAGAAACATCCCCACGATCCTTACCAGAAAAGAAGGTGACTACGGCCCTATCCTACAAGCCTTCAAAAAAAATTGGGTACGCGGGAGATCTAGCTACTCGCGACTAGATCTCCCGGAAACTTACGCAGCGAGACGGAAACTTACGCAGCGAGACGGAAGAAATGGCTATACTCCGCCGGTGACCGGATGGCGGCCGCACGAAGCGGAAGACACTGGAAAGTATCAACTGAGCAAAATAACGAACCGGAAGACACTGGACAGCATGAACTGAGCAAAATAAATTAAGTCAAAAAACCTAATCACCACAGGCTTTGTAAATCACTTCATTTGTCCCTGAAAAGGGCAAACAGTGCTCTTTAAAAGGGCACAAATGCTTATGCATGCAGTACGAACTTACAGCATGTCCCGTTTTTAGGAACCCATGTGCGCAATTCGAACTGAAAGCTGCTGTGGTTGGACACCCGGGATGTAAATGGCAGAATGTCTACTATGGTTGAACGGCTAGTATATACCTAAAGCTGAACAGCCAGGCACCAGAATATGTTCAAGAGCCGCTCACCAGGAAAAGCTGACTGGCCGTACTTCGGCAAAAGCTTATAGGCCATTGATTAGACACATTTCAACGGCCGACCATCGGCATAAGGTCAACAGCTGACCTCCTGCAAAAGTTAAACAGCCGGCCTCGGGCAAAGGTTCATCAGCCAGCCTCCGGCAAAAGTTAATGGCTGATCTGCGGCAGAGCTGTACGGCCGGAGACCGTTGTGGACCCCTCTGCAATGAATTGGTAAAAAGAGAGTGGCCATTGGGTGTACAGCAGTTAACTTTAAACACGCGGCAGAGGCCCACCTTTGAGTGCGTGCTTTACACTTTGACTGGAGAAAGGCCGGGCCGAAATTACGCGGCTGAAGTTCTTAGGCTGCGTTTAAGCCGTTCAGGCTTGTGTTGCTTGGGTTGAATCTGCTGACAAATCCAAGCCTTTCTTCACAATCCGTATTCCTTGTATCGAAGTTTCTTGAAGCCATGCTTGGCAAGAGGTACAATGCTAAAAAACTAAGAACCGGTGAGGTTTAGTTGAGGTCAACACGCAGCAGCAAGCCACAACTCTTATCAGCCAAACCCGCATGGCAGACCTTGATATCAGAGTCACACCCCACCGCAGCCTCAACAGCTCCCAGGGTGTGATATCTGAGTCAGATCTCCTAACCGAGACAGAGACTGATCTGCTCGAAGGCCTAAAAGACCAAGGCGTGACAGCAGTAAGGCGAATCGTCATTAGGAGAGACAACAAAGAAATAGCCACCAAACATCTGATTCTGACTTTCGACCGCTGCACACTGCCCGAGCATGTCAACGCAGGTTTCATCCGTTGTTCTGTCCGGCCGTACATCCCGAACCCGCGGCGCTGTTTCAACTGCCAGAGGTTCGGGCATGGTACCAACTCCTGTCGCGGCAGAACAACATGTGCCAAATGCGCTCAGCACGATCATCTCTCCGACAACTGCACTACAACCAACTTCACCTGCCCGAATTGCCAGGGTCCACACGCAGCATACTCTCGCGCTTGTGAAAAGTTTCATCTTGAGAAGAAAACCATTAACGTTAAGGTAACCGAAAAAATCACCGAAAACAGATTATTACCTTGAAAGTAAACGAGAACATCACCTTCCCAGAGGCATGGAGGAGGTCTTTCCCCCTGGGGAGATACGCCGACGCAGCTCGCCGGGGGGCGGAGCGGCGTCTTGTTTCGGCGGGGTGCTTAAGGGCACGCAAGAACCTTGCCTTCGAAGTACAGGAGCGTGACGAATTGGAGAGGCAGCTGATCAAGACTGAGCTTTCGAAGATAACGTCTTGCTATGTCCAGCCTACCGGAAGTCTACCAAAGCAGGCTTGGCTGTTTCTTCTCTCGGCCAACGCTTACACTGGCTAATACCATCGAAGAATCGCAGGCCAACGAGCTCTGAAGACGGGAGGTGGCATGGCTACGGCTGCTGGCGGGGCAGTATTCCCTACCCTATGACTTCGCAGCCTTCGACCATCAACCAAGCACCGAGGAGGTCATCGCTTTTGAAGAGGCGACAAGCTTGTGTGCCGCCGCTACATTCAGCCACACCAGCGACATGACTTCGACACCATCTCAGCCAGCGTCAAGCAGGGGTGCCGTGTGGCTACAATCACCTCACCGCCCGGCCTGGGAATACAGCTTATGGGAGAAACACCAAAGATTGCTTTTTCTTTGCGTACAGCACAAAACAAAGCACCACTGTCGTGGTTGAGAAGGACGAGGTATTTTTGGCAGTGAACGTTCCTCAGCTGCAACAGTTCTGTTTTTGCTACCTGAAGGCAACTATCGGCAATGTTCACACATATGCATGTGACCTACATTCCACATGCTGCATTGGCATTTCCACGTGAACATGCAATCACAATTCCTGAACTACAGTTGCAACGATACGCAACAATATGCGTGCACTTTCTTCACCCTTTCTGTACCTTTGCTGTGTTGAGCTAAATAGTAATTCATTGTGAGAAGTCGCGCCTGCATCTCCGTGTACAGTGATGTGCGAACTCGTGACTGCCACTCCATGTGTGTGATACAACGCAGTCACATATTTCTGTGCCTCAGAACACTCGCGGTCATCCCTACGTGCATCGAGTCACGTAGGCCAGACAGGAGTGAAGTGTATGTGTCCGTGTAGTGATGTGAGAACTCGTGCCTGCCACTCCATGTGCGCGTAATGCAATTGCGGTCTCATGTTCACGGATACTCGAACTGCTTCGCGCCATGCGAATGAGCCTCGAGTCACGTACGCCAAGGCCTCCCCCTTCTCCCCCCCTACCCTTTGAATTGAGCAGCTCCTGTTGCGGGGGATCACAATGGCTCCGATGAGAGAAGACGTGTAACTTGCTTCAACAAGTATTAAACGCTTTATCTAACCCTCAGCCATGAACCTGCTCACATATGGCGCAGTCGCCCAACGTTACCTGCTGCAGCTTCAAGCAGTAAGCCCAGCCTCAGCCCGACAAGCCCAGCCTCAGCCCAAGCCGAAGAGCACCGGAGCAGCTCAACTCGCTCAGCAATCAGCCGTCGCTTCCGCCACTCTCAAACATCTTCGCCTGCAGTCTTTACGAATCTGCCCGAGATGCCGTTCATCAATTGGAGCAACGCAACCGCCGATGACATCGCACAAATCACAATGCCGCTCATAAAACAAGAACTTGAACGCCGACAGCCTAACACCGTAGGCAACAAAGAAGAACTTGCCGCCCGTCTACTCGCCGACATTGAAAGTCACCGAGACCAAGATGATTCGCCGGACGCAGCCCAAGACAGCCACACTCCTCCTGCCCAGACTGGATTCCCTCAAATGCCAAGCTTCAGCGAAGATAGCGCTTCTAATTTTCAACAGTTCACCACCTACATGCAGCAATACATGGCGATCATGACGTCTGCAATGGCTTCTCAGGTGAGACCGATTACAGTAAACACTCTTCCTGACCTATCAGCTTCACTGCGAACATTTCGCGGAAGTGGTGTTCCATCCGCCGAGAGCTGGCTCGAAGAGCTTGAGAGAACCCAAAAACTAGCGGCATGGGAAGATTCTACACTCCTTGCAATAGCTCAAAGCAAACTGCGCGGAGCAGCCGCAGATTGGCATGAAACGCAGGGTCGGCATATGACAACCTGGCGCATCTGGAAAGCCAGCCTGAAAGAAAGTTTTGGAGAACAGCTTTCACTTATCCAGTGGCAGGAGACCGTGACCGCCAGATTACAGCTAGCCGACGAAACTCTGCACTCGTATGCATTCGCCAAACTGCGGGTAATTTCTCGATGCCCGGTCAGCCTCACAGACAAAGAAAGGATTGAATATCTAATCCAAGGAATACGCGATGACCAACTGGCAACAGCAATTGCTGTACAGCGCCCGAAATCTGTCGATGAGTTCTTGAGCATCGCAATTGAGGTAGACCGTACCGTTGAGCACACAAAAGGAACGCGGAACGTTCGACAGTCTTCTGCGCAGACCAAAAACGAAGACAAACCAGCCTCGACCTTTCCTCCAAAAGAAAAATCGCAAAAGCAATTGCGCCCGCCACCAAAGCGCATTTCTGAGCTTCCGCCCGCCGAGCAAAATGCACGGTATCAAGAAATTTCTGATAAGTACGGTGCACCAGCCCATAGACCCGGTCAAGACATAAAGAACGCCGTTTGCTTTAAATGCAAGAAGACCGGTCATTTTGCAGCAAAGTGCAGCAAAAGAAGTAAGGATCACCGGAACACAGAGCCAAAAGCGTACGCCACGTACGTACCTCATTCACTTGATCGGTCAAAATTTTGTTGCGCTGTGGTTCCTGCCGTTACACCAGGAATCGGAGAAATTCCAGCCTTCCCGGACAGTTGACGATTATATCGTCGAAACTGCTCACAAAACAAAATGTTTTGCCGTGGACAGGACCACCCGTTCTTCTTGTCGGAGGAGAATCAGTGACGCCTATCGGAACTGTCTGTCTCCGGATAACAGTTGGAGCAATATCAGCTGTAGTAGAAGTGGCCGTTATGACAAATAACGCGCTTCCACTCATTCTTGGAGAGGACTGGTTCTGCGCTGCTCGAGCTGAGCTCCACGTAAAGCCTCCTAGCCATCTGAAATCCACCAGCCGAGCACAAAAACCATCATTCAGTGTCGTGACCAGCTTATGCCACGTATGGCCAACGCTGTTATTCTGACAATATCAGCTTTGTCTCACTTTGATGCTCCAGATGCCAAGGCCGATGCACTTCAACTAGCCCATGAGCCCGACGAAAATGAGCCATTATGGAGCAAACTAGCCAAAGCAGCTGCGTCTGAAGTGAACCCAGCCCCCACAATAAGCTGCGCTGTAACAAAGCTCTGCAGCCCAGAAGCCCCTCTTTCCCCTTCCAGTTCCGGTGACGACGACTTCACTGATATCGTTCTCGGAGAACAGCTAGTTCCTGAACAACATGATGCTGTCAAACGCGTTGTTGAAAAACACGCTGACATTTTCACATGGAGTCCGGATGACATTGGACTCTACGAAGGAATTGAACATGAAATTAAGTTAAAGCCCGATGCCCAGCCATACGGACGACAACCTTACCGATACACAGCCTCGGACCGGATATTTCTAGAAAACCAGACAGCAACTTTATTGTCGAAAGACATCATCCGCCCGACCTCTGGACCGTGGGGATTTCCAGCTCTTGTCGTGACACAGGGTGACAAAAAGTGGCTACGTGTGAATTATATGGCCCTCAACCAGATGACAGTCAGTGTCCTCCAGCCGCTTCCGCGAGCAGACGACATTTTTGATGACATTGGTGGAGCCTCTTTGTTTGCTGTATTGGATTTATGCTGTGCATATTGGCAAATTAAAGTAAAAGAAGAGGACCAAGACAAGACAACCTTCATCACTCATCAAGGCACTTTCAAGTGGACACGAATGCCCTTTGGACTAAAGAACGCACCTGCCACTTTCCAAAAGGCAATGCATAAAATATTTTCCCAACTCAAACCCCGAGATTCCAAATCTGGTGTGCGTACATACCTCGATGACGTCATCATGTTTGCGAACTCGGAAGAATTTCTCGACCTTCTCGATGAGACTCTGACCCTCCTGCAACAAGCAGGCCTTAAGGCTTCATTGAAAAAGTGCAAGTTTGCTGTTCCTTCAGTAAAATTTCTGGGATTTTTGATTTCACAAAACGGGAAGCAGCCAGATCCCGCAAAGATTGAAGCCATATTGCGCATCCCTACTCCGAGAACGCCGAAGCAGCTACTATCTTGGGTGCAAACCGCAAACTTTTACAGGCGTTTCATTCCTGGCTTTTTTAAGATTTGCGCGCCACTTCAAGCTGCAATGCGGAGTGCCGACTTCAAATGGACACCTGAGTGTGAGGAATCATTTCAGACCATCCGTTCGGCCCTTACATCAGCACCCATACTAGGCCACTTTGATCGCAACGCGCCCACAACAGTGGCTACGGATGCTTCTGCAACAGCTCTTGGAGCGGTGTTGACACAAAAACAAGCCAGAAAAGAAGTCGTGCTTGAATACGCCAGCCGATCACTGACGGAATCTGAACGAAAGCTACACAGCAACGTTTGGGAAGCATTGGCTGTGCATTGGGCTATTGCAGTGAAATTTCGCCATTACCTGCTTGGTAGGAAATTTCACCTGCTCACTGATAATTGGTCGGTCGCCTGCTTGACCAGAAACTTCAAGCCGTCTCGCCGATTCACTGGAATATTGCTGGATTTGGCGGAATTTGAGTTCTCTGTTGAGCACCGCCCTGGACGTCAAATTTACGTTGCTGACATGCTTTCTCGGCATTCATGTGCAGCGCTATCTCAGACGCATGAATTCACGGCCATGCAAAATGCAGACGACTTCTGCAAGAGCACCAAGCAGAAAGTGTGTGCTGAACCTAACTCAGCAGGACCGTTTGTCATAATCAATGACATCCTCTATCGGGTAACTTCAGAGGGGCATCACTGTCCTGTTGTGCCAGCAAAGATTCAACAAAGCGTTTTGGAGCTCACTCACGACGCAAGTGGGCACAGTGATATCAAACGCACGATGGACAAACTGCAAGGACGGTTTTGGTGGCCGAACATGTTATCAACCGTTACAAGCTACGTGCAGGCATGCCAACGTTGCCAGGAAGACAACAGACCAACCAGCCGGAACGCCGGCAAGATGGAATTCATGCCTACTACTGACGTACCATTCAGTTCGATCGCTATGGACCACATAACAATGCCATCCAGCGACAAACAGAGCTACATTCTGAATGTAATTGACTTCGCCACACGGTACATTGTTCCAAAACCCGTACCGAATACGTCCACGAAGGAAGTAATCAGGCACCTTCACTGTTTTTCATAGATTCGGAACTCCCAAGTGATTGCCTCTCTGACCACGGAAAAGCCTTTGACTCCAAAGAATTCAAGAACTTCATGAGAATGCACGGAGTCACGGTACACTATTCAGTGGCATACAGGGCCGCAAGTAACGGACTTGTCGAGCGAAGCAATGGCACCCTCGTCACCGTTTTGCGTAAAATGTGCAACCATGACCAGTCACAGTGGACAAAAAAGCTCGACGAAGCCGCTTTTGCCGTGAACACCAGCCTGAACTCCAGCACTGGATTCTCCCCCTTTGAGTTAATGTACGGATATACGCCAAATCTACCATACCAGACCATCCACGCATCAAAGCCCACTTCTGTGCAAGAGCGCCTTTTGGCACTGCAATCCCAGCGAGCCGAGGCAGCCAGCAACTTGGAAAACGCAGAGCAAGCGCGCAAAGCGTACTATGATCGGGCGCACAGAGATCACTCCTACAAGGTTGGAGACTTTGTTTGGGTGCGCCGCCAGCAGCCTCTTCCGCATGTGTCAGAGAAATTGGCTCCGAGGTTCAAGGGAGTCTATCAGATCCTCGAAAAGAAGACCCCGGTTACTTACCTCGTGACTCAAGTAGGCCGGAATTCGGGAACTCCTGACTCCAGAGTGGTGCATGTGAGCCAGATCAAGCTATTTAGACCACCTTACATCGACCCTATTCTTGCGTCATCTGAAGCTTGACCTCAATGTTAGCAGACTGTTGTTCAGTTTTCACGTCACCAAAGGGACTTGGTCATTTTGGCTAGGGTGGGATGTGAGAAGTCGTGCCTGCATCTCCGTGTACAGTGATGTGCGAACTCGTGACTGCCACTCCATGTGTGTGATACAACGCAGTCACATATTTCTGTGCCTCAGAACACTCGCGGTCATCCCTACGTGCATCGAGTCACGTAGGCCAGACAGGTGTGAAGTGTATGTGTCCGTGTAGTGATGTGAGAACTCGTGCCTGCCACTCCATGTGCGCGTAATGCAATTGCGGTCTCATGTTCACGGATACTCGAACTGCTTCGCGCCATGCGAATGAGCCTCGAGTCACGTACGCCAAGGCCTCCCCCTTCTCCCCCCCTACCCTTTGAATTGAGCAGCTCCTGTTGCGGGGGATCACAATGGCTCCGATGAGAGAAGACGTGTAACTTGCTTCAACAAGTATTAAACGCTTTATCTAACCCTCAGCCATGGACCTGCTCACATCATGTAAACCTGAATGCAGTCTCAGTTGGAGTGTCATAATGGCAGTTGCTGAAATTTCGATTAAATTTCTTATGTTCAAGTTTTTGTCTCGCATTCTTTTACATGCCTTAACCTGTGGCACAGGAACACAGTTGGAGAATCCTCGTCATGAAGAACTTGCATACGGTGAAAGCCCACCACTTGAGTTTCTCAGGCAGTCTTTTGTTGAGGGGCTACCTAGAGACATTTTTTCCTACACTGGTCTGTCAAAAACAGTGTTCAGGAAGCTGGTCGAGGCAGTGGGGGTGCTTTCAAAAACGTCGTGTAAACTGTCCCGAGCTGACCAGCTAATGATGTGCTGCATGAGGCTTCGCCTTGGGCACCTCTATGGGCACCTGGCTCGCATTTTTGGCCTATCGGTGTCCTGTTTTGGCAACTTTCCCAAATTATGAAAATGTTGTTCGGCTGCCAAGGAGCCACATAGCCAAAAGCATGCCATCATCTTTTATCGAGAATGGCTACGACAGCACCACGTGCATTCTCAATTGCACTGAGGTCATGCTACAGCATGCCAAAAAGGTCATGTCCAGGGCACAGATGTACAGCAATTATAAAGCCCACAACACCATCAAATTTCTTGTAGCCATTGCACCAAGTGGCTTTATTTTGTTTGTATAAAAAGCATATGGGGGCCGTGCATCACATAAATTCATCACCCGGGACAGCAGCATAGGCGACTACCTTGTCACGGGGGATGAAATCATGGCAGACAGACGCTTCATTCTGAATGATGACGCGGAGGTGCAGGGAATCAAACTGAATACCCCAGCCTTCACGAAAGGTATGTGACCCTAAGTTGCAAAGCATGGTGGTTAAAAATGTTTGCATATTTATTTTGCAGGAAAGAAACAACTCACAGAAAAAGATGTGACGAAGACCAGGCGGATTGCTTCTGTCCGCATTCACGTTTAAAGGGCCATAAACCAAATAAAGACCTACAGGACATTCAAGCACAGCGATACCGTAGGCATGAACATATTAGTTTTAAGAGTAGAGAGCACTTCAGTAATCTGCATCATGTTCCTAACCTAACATTATGCACCCCTTCATAAGCATTGTTGATGTAGTTTATAACAGCAGCATCCTGTTTCGATAAAGTGGGCACTAAAATTTTTTCATGTTTTACAGATGAAGTACCACGTTATTTAGTTTGTCGACGAACAAAGCGTAGAGGTGGTTCCAGACGTCTGGATAACCGCCAACAAGAAGTGTTTTTGGCCGCGGGCCCTGGAAATAAGTTGGCGTTCGCAAGAAAGGGCCGCTCGCCAGCAAAGGGCTGGAAGACATTTAACGCGACAATTAAGGACACATACAGTAAGTCTTAAACTGCAGTAAACATAGTTAAAATGAAATCCCATTATTTAAATTACCACTTTAGTGAAATATATCTGCAGTCTCAGTACAGTGCATATATTCAGGTTGCCACCGTTGTCTTACCCAGCTTGCTTACCGATTATATTCACTGCAATTAATGTGTCGGGCTGTTCTTTGCTCCAGCTAACTAGAGTGATGCCTGGAGGAAGCTGGACATGGCACAGTTCACGTCCGACCTCGACAGCGAGGACACCAAGAAATGAAAGGCAATAAACAGCGAATGGCCTATTATAGCTTATTATTGCAACCGCTTGATGAAACATAAGACATAGATGGAACAACCAGAGAATGCTAACCAAGCTGAATTCTGTAAACTGGCAGTTGATGTGGTGTTAGAATGAAGAATATCTCACATGTATGTGTGGGAGTACCTTGTGTGGTTTCGTGACTCTAAATACACCCCCACCTTGTGCGTTGCGTCTTCTAGACATCAAGGCCTGCTCGGTACAAAAGTGGAGCCTCTCAAGCTGTGCCACCTCCGCCACCTCTGAGCTTCCCAGCAGTAGGCACCTCTTCTACCACAACCAGTAAATGTGGAGCTGAGTGCACAACACTCCACACAGCACTCACTTTCTTTCAGACATTCAACACCCACCCATGCAAAAAGTAGTGAAACTAGTAAAAATATTTGATTTATTCATTTGGTGTATGCAACTAAAACCCTGTCTGTCCCTCGCAGATGGGTTTTCATTTGACATCGAAGCTTCTGAGCAAAGATCAGAAAGAGGTGAGCATGCATTGATACAATATTGCCGCGAACCATGTATGGGTTTGTTTATTGTTTGTTTTTACTGCCCGGCCACGCCCTGCTCTGTTATCTGTGTCCCAAGCGAACCACTTCTTTCATTCTTTATTTTTATGCCGCACGGGGCTATCTCAAGCAGACTGTTTCGCCTTAACCTCACTAGCCCAGAATAATCTTCTCTGATGTTCTGTATGTAAATCAACGGTTCCAGAAACACTCGCGCCAAAAGATAAAAGCCTGCACAGCAGACGCTGCGGCATTTGAATTGTCAACGCTCGCTTGAGCACATCACTTTGTTGACTGCTGCTGCACTGCCCGTGTATTCTTTAAGTTGTTAGGGGGGCACAAGTTCGCTCAAAAAAACTTGTTTTTCCTTTAAGACAACTGCTCCGTCTTTGGCCACGTTATATCTGGTTGAGGTGCTGGGTAAATGCACCCTAAGCCCTCGTCACGCCGACAAGCAAGCACCACTCGTGTCAGCCGTCGACAGCAAGGTGTTCAGCCGGAGTTTGGACTGCTTCCGGATAAAGTGAAGAAAGAAGATGTCGTGACCACAACCATGCTCAACGCAGGCACCATGACCCTGCGCCCTCGTTCTTCAACATCCCCGGGAACCACCACTGTTCTGCGGATCCCCCAGAGAAGAGCCTCAGGACTGGCTGGAGGAAGTGGAGCGCATCCGCATCTTTAACAGGTGGGATGACGAAGAACCTTTCCAGCATGTTTTCTTCTATTTAGAAGGTACGGCCCGAACGTGGTTTGAAAACCATGAAAGCTCCTTAACCGACTAGACTCTCTTTAAGAGCGAGTACCTCAAAACATTCGCCACCGTCGTGCGGAAAGAACGAGCCACCCTTTGTTGGAAACTGGCGCAACACCCACTTAAAGGAGTAGTGATCTTCGTTGAGGAGATGAAGCAACTATTTCGCCGCAGACCCCGAAGTGACGGAAGAAATGAAGTTACGCTTCTTGATGCGCAGTGTGAAGGAGGAACTTTTTGCTGGAGTTGTCCGCAACCCACCCAAAACCACCACCGAATTCGTGACCGAAGCAACCACAATTGAGAAGGCCTTCGAACGGCGTGCTAAGCAGTATGACCACAACTATGTTGGTGCGGCCAGTGCCAACTACGTCGACAACATGCGGATTCCGGCTGATAGCCTACGCGAGACCATCCACGCAGTATTGAGAGAGGATCTGCGGAAACTTCTCCCCACGCTGCCGCAGCCCCACGCCGCTTCCCTTACCGACGTGATTAGGGAAGAAATGGAACAAGCTTTGGGAACTTCTACACCATTCGAAGATGCTAGCGAGCCACAAGCGATGTCCTACTCCGCGACAGTTCGTCGACCCCGCCCTGCTCCAACACATCGTCAAGAGGACCCGCCGTATCGCCACCCACTGTCGCCCGCCCGACCCGCGGTAGTCTGAAACCAGACGCCAAGGAAGACGTATGGCCCGATAATCGTCCGCTGTGCTAACACTGCGGAGAGGCCAACCACATCTACCGTCGCTGTCCCTACAAGAGGCTCGGTTTGCGAGGGTTCTCCGTCGACGCCCCACGCCCCCTACCTGGCCAGTGCCCTACTGAGATCGAAGAATACCTCTCCAACACCAATCGAGGACCAGCCCGCTTCAACCGTTTACTATCGCCCTATTCGTACGAGTCGCCGAACCGCCGTAGCACTGCTGACTTCTCATGTGGAATGTCCCCCAGCTCTTGCGGGGGAAACTAATAGCAGCAACTTCTGGAGGTAAAGTTGCACGACCGTGGAAAAATATACAAACCCATACATGGTTCGCGGCATTACCCCCCTCTATGATTATGACGTGTAAGTCAGGGTCGGCACGCCACCCAGCAGTCTGCCGACCCCGACTTATGCGTCATGGTAATCGACCACCTCGAAGGATGCAACGTAGCTGCGCCTAAAACCTTCAAACGCAACCTACCAGTATTCAGCCTGAAAAACTCCGTTCTCGTGAAGAATTTCAGCCCCGGAACGAGAACGAATTATCTTCTCGTCATCCCCACAGACCTTCATAACAAAATTTTGGAAGCGTGCCCCGACAACCCAACCATCATCAGAAGAGCATGTTTGCCTTCGACATGTCAGCAACAGATGGCAAACTTTACAAGACAACCTTGAACGAGTAATTGAACAGCACCAAGCACTAAAGGCCTACTTCAACACACAGACCAATTCTTGGCCATCAGGTGCCGTGCTCAGAGTAGACTGGCATCTGCGCTTGCTGACACGAACATGCTGGCCAAGACACTGTTTCTGCAAACACTGCTGAAATATTTGTAGGCTTTTAGGCAAGTTTTCAGAAGGATGAACCGCTGATTCACACTGTTTACTCTGAGTGTGTCAATCGTATGAAAAAATTGCTGAGCCGCTTCAAAGCGTCATGTGCAGCTACTGGTCTCAAACAAGCCCCTGAGATTGGCCCGGACACAGAAAGAAAGATGAAGGCTTGGGATCCACAAGAAAAGAAAGCCTTCATGACTAGCGCTCAAGCTTTCTACGTCGCGGCGGCCAAGCATCTCACCAAGCAGCTTGCGCTTTCTGGATCCATATAGGCCCCTGACCATGGAAGAGAGAGTACAGTCACTGAAGTATGTTGCAACTGGTGTTCCTCACATGGTCAAACGGAGCAGGTGACTTGCTTGATTGACGAGTGGCATTCGCTCATTGCCGGCCTGTAGTCGAACGGGCATGATCCCACAGCACCAGTCTTGACAGCTACTGTGCTTCGCTGCTGCCCACTGACTCCGCAAAACACCCTTTCCTCTAGGTGCTTGTCCGCGCTATGCTATCGCTTCCCCACGGCAATGCTGATTGTGAAAGGGGATTCAGTGAGAATAAACATATTTTGGATAACCGGTCAAGCTTGCTATAATAACCATCAATGGGATCCGTCAAGTCAAGAGCTGCATGAAGCGGTAAGAAAGCAATGATTCCCTTGTGCCCCTGACGAGAGAGCTGGTCAAGTCATAAATTCACACGAAGCCTACGTCCAAGCGCCTAAAAAGAGGAGCAGAAGACCGGAAGGCACAAAAAAGAACACCATCGCCTGCAAATCAGTCCACTGTTGCAAAAAAGTGGAAGCTCTGTGATGTGAAAGAAAGGCTTGAAAAAGGACTGCACTCGCCAAAGGGAAGGCTTGAATGCGTGCAGGGGCTCACCAAGTCTGGTTAATAGGAGGAACATGAATGCCGTTAAATGTGGCCAGGTGCTGCTTTCTGAGGCTAATTCTAGCCTTGCCGAGAACATGGCCAAGCTGGCAGCTGTCAATGAAGAATTGCAGAAGCTTTAGAATTCGGTTCAGTGCGGTCAACAGTTTCATTTCAACTAAACAAATTGTGACCATCTTCGTACTGTGTTCATTGTCCCAATTTTAGACATTTAATAGTAGTTTTTGTTTAGGCAGCATTTCGTTCTCGATGAAACGCATGGTTACTCGTGATTTCCCTCCCCAAAAAACCCTCTTAAACGTCTCTATACAATTCATAATTTATTGCTCCAAACTGCTCCGAAACTTTTGGGTGCTCTAAAATCTACATATATGTGCTCCAAAAATTGCTCCAAATTGAAATTTGTCAGTAGCACCCCTGTAAATAACTTGGAAGCACTTGTTGAGCTGCCCTCACAGCAGTTTTTGTAATAAAACGTGAAATGAATGTGATGATGAAGTGTTTGTCAGCATTCACAGCAGCAGTTTTATAGCTGCAGTCTGATTTGCACAGCTATAATTTATGCTGAACGCATGGCATGGAGCAAGACCAAGACAAGAAGGGAAACGTCGCTTCCTGTGATGGCTAGACAATGTCACAAGTGCTCGGCCCAGGTTAGGCTAGCGGCATCTGTTGCGCGCAAATTAATGGCATATGGCCGGTGCCATTGGCGTTTCCCAGTGCAGCTTCAGAAAGAATTGTGGCCGCTACCGTCTCATCTATCAGATCCCACTACCCTCTTCTTCGCCGTCACAGCTACAAAGCCTTGTAGTCCACGTCGGTTTGCACATTGACTGTGCACTTGGCCACACCAGTCGCACCTCCCATTTTTGCTCTTTGCTGCATGGTCGTAACCCAGGTCATAACCCATAGCGATTAAAAGATTAGGCATCTAAAGCCACATACAGCTTATGTCTATGTATGGTCCTCACCCATATAAATATGGCACACATCTATATTGGCACAGTTTATGCGACACATCCATGCACAGCCTTATATGCCAAATTCCTGGTGGTGGCCACATATGGCACTTTCTATACAAGTTCATATACGAAATTTTCGCAAGGGATGCATACTTCGGCACTTCTGCACATGCCTGTTGTCAATTTTTCAGAGCTTTCAAAGTATAGCAGGACTCTTGTCTGCAAACCCACTAACCTGAGCAAATTTGCAGATTGGTAATAAGGAGTGCGTGAGTTTTTGTTCAAGGGGTGGCATGCGTTTTGTTTGTAGAAAATCATAGTTCATGAACTCGCAACAGCACCATGGGTCTTCCCAGTCTATATTGGACATATTTGGCACTGTTTCGAAGGCCATGATAAATTGATACCAAAAATAAGGCGATGTATCCATTTTTCGGAAGATGATGCTAATTACTTTGGTATGCAACTTAACTCTTCGCTTCCATTTGAAAAAGCTACGTATTTTGCACAAAGGTTACAAAGGTTACTGCTCTGTCGTCAAAAAACCTAAATTAGCAAATGATACAGGCAGTAGACTCTTTTGAAGCACTATACAGCTCCATCGCCATCTACTATAATGGTCGCTCCTCTCTCCCCTTCCCACACCGGCTTTGGCTGCTTGTATGATTTGAAGTTGAATACCTGTGCTACCAGTGAGTTGGCTGCTGTTGCCAGCATCTCTCACATTTTGATACATGCTTGCCCGAACACTGCTGCCACCGATGCCAAGTGGCCTTTCTCTCCTGGACCAACGAGGTGTCCACCATTGACACGTTGATTGGAGACGTGTCCGCCAGTGAGCCATCAACGAGCCAGGCTCGACCCCCTGCTTCCACAGCCGACCAAGGCCCCACACGAAAAAGGCGGCAGCAGGCATCTCCAATTGACAAAGTTGTGGAGCTGCTGGAGCGGCAGGAAAACCGTGCCAAGAAACAGGCAAAAAAAGAATACAAGCTGTCGAAGAAGACAGTCCGCCTCCATGAGGAGACAAATGCCATTCAAAGAGAACTGGTGGGCATATTGCACCAGTACATTGCAGGCCAGCAGGAGCGTCGCTACGTCAGGATGCTACGTCAAGTTCGGGCGGCGACAGCACTGACAGCAACCTGATCGAACTTCATTAAAGGGAAGGTGAAGCGGTTTTAGAATTAAAAGAAAAGTTGACTAGCAGCAAGTACACATTGAATGGTTCATGTGTACGAAATATGTTCGCAATACATGCAATAGAAGCGGCGCAATGAGCAAACAAAAGTGGCCCGATGCCCCGCCCCCATCTCGCCGCGCGATGCCGGAAGACCGAAGAGCGCGGGCGAAAACCGGCTGTAAAACGTCATACCTGGACTTCCGGCCGGATCGGCCGCCTCGGCCATGCTCTTTTCGCCGTGTTTCCTTGTGAATGATACTTGTTGTTGTGGTTGATAGCACTCATTTGTACAATGTTCGTGTTCAAAAAGTATGCACGAACGCCAAACGAGGCATACGTTATCATGCCGTATTCCTAAGCAGAATAATGCCACGCCGGGATGCTTGATAACATACGGAAGCGACAGCCAAGGTGGCTGTGCTTGATGACAGATAATATACTACACTACGTTAAATACTTTGTAAACCGCTCCAATGCGTTTTTTTTTTTTTTTTGATGCGACGGACGTGAATGTTCACATTAGATTCTAGATTTAGGAAGGATGGGGAATACTGCTGTACTCTGGCCGGGGATGTTTCGTTCTATTCCAGAAACCAAGTCACATTTGTTCAGGGAATACTTGTTTCGTTAAACGCGTCGGTTTTCTTTCCCTATGGGCTCAGGACAGTGTTCAAAAAAACAATTTTTTGGCGAAACTAAAACAAGGGGCCAATCCTGATAGAAGTTCTCTCCCGGCTAAGAGGTAAACAGTATTCCTACAAAGTAAAAGAACCAAGACAACCAGATTACTTATTTTGCAAGTATACATGTCACGATAAAGTTATGTTTGTCTGGAATTAAAAAAAAAAAACCACTCCGAACCACCACCGTGCCATAATTTGTGTTGACTGCGGGGCCTAATTTTTTCCCGAAGGTTCCGTGTGGCTGCATATTATAACCTGGCAAGCACTTGTTGTCACTGAACCTCAAGTGTGCTCCATTGATAGTCGGTGATATATATAATGATGATACTAAAAAAATTAGGAGTGAAGAGTAAATATACGGCCTCTGTCCGACTAGCGCGGTAAATGCTTAAATCTAGAAATGCTGAAACAGGCCAACGATTCATTATCACAAACGTTTGGTGATTGTTACCTAAAGTAACGTAACTACAACGTAACTGTCTTGTCCGACTGGTCTGTTAATTATAACGACGTGGCCGTAATATTGTAGCATATTGCGCAACGCACAAGCGAAAATCAAGCCCTACTACACCCAATAATGCTGAGCAGGCACTAGTATGCTGCAGTGTTTTCAGAATAAATGCATGTGAAGCAGTAAGACGCCACTCATCGAAGTGCAGCAGCTAGCAATCGCGGAGGCACCGTATAGCGCCGCTGCCGAAATGATGATGATGGTTGGATGTTAATGGCGCAAGGCCAACTAGGGCAAAGAGCGCCAAAACAGTGGTTAAATATGAGAGGTGAGAACTTAGACACTGAAATCAATAAGCAAGAACAAAAGTAAAATCAATAAAAGACAGTGAGGATGGCTGGTGTAAAGGGCCAGATTTCATGATGCGTGATAGGAAATGAGGTTTAAAAACTTGACTTCTGACAGATACTCAAACACACGTTTGACGGAAACAATGGCATCGTCACCTAGGAAAAAAGATGGATGTAGGGGAATATGTTGTCTGTAGAGTTCTCTGAAGTGTTTGTGTCGTGTTGTGTGAAGTGCCTTGCATGTGATTAGTATGTGCACTACGGATAGGGCCTCTCCGCACCTGCCGCACTGGGGTCTAGGAGATCCCGTCAGCAGATACGAGTGGGTTGCATGGGTGTGCCCTATCCGCAGCCTACCCAAGGCGACTTCCGTGTGTCTGTTGTGCGAGTCAGATGTGTACCGTCCCAAGTGTGGCTTTATTACATGTAGTTTGTTGTCTGTCTGTTCATTCCAGTGTGTTTGCCATGTTCTGCGCAAGTGTTGTCTTATGTGTGGCTTGAGGTCTGTGTAGGGTACCGTTGTAATGTCCACAGTGTTCCTGAGTGCAGCAGCACCGGCCCTCTCGTCTGCCAACTCGTTCCCAGCGATCCCTGCATGTCCTGGGACCCAGCAGAGGACCAGCTCATGCTTCTTTGCATACACAGACATGATAGTGTTAAATACAAGATTAATTATGTGGTTTTTGGCGGGTGTATGCGATGACAGTGCGCGAACGACACTCAAGGAATCTGTGTAGATGATAGACTTTGGAATATGATTTTCAAGTATGTGTCGTACAATCAGTAAAATTCCATACGCTTCTGCAGAAAAAATTGATGTGTGCACGTTCATGGTTCTGGCTGCATTGAAATTAGGACCATGAGCAGCGCACGACACCATACTGGAGGTTTTAGAAGCGTCACTATAATATTCGGCACATGTGTATTTAAACTGCAAAGCCAGAAAGTGCTGCAGTATTGCAGCTCGTGGTACACGATTTTTGTCAAGTCTCATAAAAGAAAGGTCGCACGACACAGGGCGAACTTGCCAAGGCGGTAAACTGTTAGAAAAGGATGACCTGTACACATCTAAAAACAAAGCACTGAGATCCGAGGCTCGCTCTCTCACTCTAAGTGAAAAGGGCAGAGGAACGGATGGGCGATTTACAAAGAGCAGGGATGTTGATGTATCGTTAAAGACAGGATAAAAAGGATGATTATTCAGCGATGAAATCTTAAAAGCATAAAGCAAGTCCATGTATGTTCGTTGGTTCTCAAGGCTCCACTTATTACACTCGACATAAAGACTCTCAGCAGGGCTAGTGCGAAAAGCACCCGACGCAAGCCGCAGCCCCAAGTGTAGCACTGGGTCAAGCATACGCAACGCTGTTTTAGTCGCCGACCCATATACCACACTGCCATAGTCTAACCGAGACCCAACCAACGCAGTATAGAGCCGTAGTAGGAGTTCTTTGTCGGAACCATACGATTGATGGGAGAGAACCTTAAGTATATTCATTGTTTTCAGACATTTATGTTTAAGTTTCTTGATGTGTGGAATGAATGTGAGTTTATGGTCAAACACAACACCTAAGAACTTGTGCTCCTTGTTCACAGGAAGCGACACACCATTCAGAGTAATGTCTGGGTCCGGATGGACCCCGCGCTTCCTCGAGAACACAACGCAGGAGCTTTTTGCAGGATTCAATTTAAACCCATTCTTGTCTGCCCAGCCGGCAAGCTTCTTGACACCAAGCTGGACTTGACGTTCGCATATTGACATATTACATGATTTAAAAGATATTTGCACGTCGTCTACATACATAGAATAAGAGATTGTTGGTGGAAGTGCCTTTCCCAGAGAGTTCAACTTTACGATAAAGAGAGTGCAACTCAACACGCCACCTTGCGGCACACCATTTTCTTGGACGTGAACCTTTGAAAGTGCACAACCAACTCTTACTCTGAACGCTCTCTCCGACAAATAACTAACAAGGGTGTTGAACATATTACCCGAAACACCGAATGACCTGAGGTCACTAAGGATCCCATAACGCCAAGCGGTGTCGTAGGCCTTCTCGAGGTCGAAAAAGACAGTTAAGCAGTACTGCTTATGTACGAAGGCATCCTTGATGTATGAGTCAAGTGCAACCAGTTGATCGTTCGTCGATCGCCCCACCCTAAAGCCTGCCTGGCAGCTCTCGAGAAGACCATTGTACTCGAGGAAGTACACGAGCCTGCGATTGATCATCTTCTCGAAGAGCTTGCACAGGCAGCTCGTCAGGGCTATTGGACGGTAACTTGAGGGGGACGACGGGTCCTTTCCCTCCTTCAAGAAAGCTACTACAATGGCCTCCCTCCAAGAGTGTGGAATGTGCCCCGAAAGCCATATTTTATTATATAGATGTAGAAGTGCTTCAAGTGTGTCTGCGTGTAGGTGTTGTATCATTGTGTATGTAATGTTGTCTGGGCCTGGAGCTGAGGGTTTACACGTGCTCAGAGCAGCCCTCAGCTCATGTAGTGAAAACAGGGAGTTGTAAGAAGTCTGTGATTTGATGTTATCGTGTAGGGACTTCTTTTCACAAGAGGCTTTGTACTTCAAGAAAGTGTTCGTGTAGTGTGCTGAACTGGACACGTGTTGGAAGTATTGTGCGAGTGTGTCAGCCTGGTCTTCCAGTGTGTCCCCTGTTGTACTGACCAGGGGCAGGCTGTGTGTATGTTGTCCTTTGAGTTTGCGTATACGTGTCCATACCTTCCGTGTGTCTGTGTACGAGTTTATAGATGTTATGAATGAGCGCCAACTCTCTCGTTTTGCCTCACGGCGCACACGTTTTCCTAACGCCTTGGCCCGTTTGAACAAAATGAGGTTACCCGACGTGGGGTACCGACGAAGGACACCCCACGCCTTGTTCTGGGCCTCTCGCGCCCGCCTACAGTCCTCATTCCACCACGGCCTCCGCTGGTTGCGCGGGGCACCAGAGGCGTGGGGAATGGACTTTTCGGCGGCGTCGAGGATGTGCGCCGTGAGCAGTTGGGTAGCTTCTTCAACGTGTAGGTGTCCTATGGATGTGTGGTGTAGTTGAGATGTCTCTGTAAATGTATTCCATGTAGCTCTTGCTTCATTAAACCTTTTATGGGAAGATGGACTGCTTGGGCCTTTACCTATGTACGTTAATGAAGTAGGGAAATGGTCACTACCATATGGGTCCGTGGCCACACCCCACTCAAGACATGGAAAGAGAATTGCCGAACCAATAGCCAAGTCAAGACATGAGTATGTGTTGTGTCCTATGTTATGATATGTAGGCTGTTTATTGTTGAAAAGGCATGCTCCAGAGGATGTAAGAAACCTCTCTATCAGGCGACCCCGGGCATCCGTACGAGAAGAGCCCCAAAGAGAATTGTGAGCATTAAGGTCGCCTGTTAGAATGTACGGTTCGGGCAGCTGGTCAACCAGCGCCTCGAAGTCAGAGCTTAAAAGTGTAACATCAGGAGGAATGTAGATGGAGCATACCGTTATCAACCTATTAAATATTATTAAGCGTATTGCTACAGCCTCAAGGACGGTATTCAAGGTGACAGGGTGGCATGCTAAGGATTTTCGGGCGATTATGGCAACACCGCCAGAAGAGTGTGTGCAGCCATCCCTGTCTCTCCTGTATACCAGGTAACTATTCAAGAAATTTGTGTGTTTGGAATTCAGATGTGTTTCCTGGACACACATTAAACTTGGCTGGTTGGCATGCAGAATCTCATGCACGTCGTCAAGATTATTCAGAAGGCCTCTGCAGTTCCATTGAACTATGTTTTCTCTTCCCATTATGATGTGATAGAGCTACTGGAGAGTGATTATGTAGGGTCTTTCGGGGCTTGCACTCTTGGGAGGGGCTTTCTGGCCTTCTCTACTGACCTGGACGTCGCAGTCCGTTCCTTCCGCTGCGATGAAAGCCGGAAGGGCTCGACGTCCATGTCGTCATCTGATGGCAAGGGGGTGCCCAGCGGACTGGGCCCCCTTGACGTGGTACCCTTTCGGGTGTTCTTTGCCTGCGCTGCCTGTGCCGAAGGCGTGGGGAGCACCCCAGATGGCACAGGCAGTAAGGAGGGGGAGCGGGTCGCTGCGACCGCCTCCGTCTCCATCTCGTCCGGGCCCTTGCGTGTGCTTCGGGCCGGTGGAGAGGGGGAAACGGTGGGTGCAGCAGCATCCGCACCGGACGTGGATGCCACCACAGCCGCTGCTGGCTGAGCGAGCGGTGCGGAGGCGGGTTGGGCTGCAAGAGGCAACCCAGGGGGGGGCGGGGGCGGGACCAAGTCCGACTCTCGGTACTGGGTCCCCGCCGAAACAAGACGCCGCTCCGCCCCCCGGCGAGCTGCGTCGGCGTACCTCCCCAGGGGAAAAGAGGCGAACCTCTTCCGCGCCTCTGGGAAGGTAATGTTTTCAGTGATTTTGAGATTTATTATTTTCTTTTCCATCTGGAACCTTTCACACGTGCGGGAGTACGCAGCATGAGGTCCATGACAATTGCTGCACATTAATTGTTGAGCCTGGCAGTTATCTGTATCATGATCTTGGGATGAACATTTTGCACACGTTGTTTTGCCGCGACAGGAGGTGGTGCCATGCCCGAACCGTTGGCACTTGAAACAGCGCCGCGGGTTCGGGATGTAAGGCCGGACAGAACAGTGAATGAAACCTGCTTTGATGGATTCGGGGAGTGTGGAACGGTCAAATGTCAAGATTATATGCTTTGTCATGATTTGCTTATCATCTCGCCGCATGGTGATGCGCCTCACTGCCGTCACGCCCTCGCCTTTCAGACCTTCAAGCAGATCGGCTTCCGTCTCATTTATCAGATCTGGCTCAGAAATCACACCCTGAGAGCTATTGAGGCTACGGTGTCCAGATGTCCAGATCTGCCATGCGATTCTGGGTAAGGAGGCTTGTGGCTTGCTGGTGAGTGTTCACCTCGACCAGAACTTCGCCGGTTCTCAGTTTCTTGGCTTGGAAAGACTTGCCAAGGATGCCTTCAAGGAATTTGGTGATAAGGAACACTGACTGGGAGGAGATGGGATTTGACTTGTCAAGAGATTCAACAATCAAGAAGCGCGGATAGTTATCTGGCTTTTGGGATGCAATTGTTGGCAAGGGTGGGAATGAAGCTTCGGTGCGGCCCCTTTTCGGGGGCCGATCACGTTTGGGGGGGGGTTTGGAAAATGCCATATGATACATTGGGAAGCAGGGAGACGGGGGTACTTTCTTCTTTGACCTTACCCTGGTAGCCAAAGAGGTCCCGGAGCTCCCTGCCTGGTGAACAGACAGGGAGCCCATCCGCCGGAGCTTGACCTGGGCTCCGACAGCCACCGTTCATGGTTTCTAACCCTTCACCTATAAACACATTGCCACGGTTGGATCCAGCGTATGTTTGGGGGCTCGGGGTCCGCGGTATCGCCAGTACCGTCACCAAGATTGCTCAAGGTGCCCCGTGCGGGGCGCTGCCGAAATGGCGCGCGCGTGTGGGTCTGTGTACGGGGATGAGTAACGGGGCTGGGGTGGGCGACAACGAACAAAGGAAATGCGGAAGCAGAGTCTGCTTGTTTGTTTATGCGTGTACCGGCAAGATGTGTCTCGCATATACGTTTACAGCGCATGAACGCTATTTTTTTGCACAGTGCTCGTACGTGCTTTTTGCTGATAGATTGTTTATAAAACGCCCATTAATCTTCGGCATAAATGGTTCTGTGTATAATAAGAAACAGTTAAGGCAGTACCTAATATTAACATAAGGTATAAAATCGCCCTATGCTGGTTGCCTAATTCAAAAATATTTTGATGGAACCCACTAGTCGACGTCACAGTCACTGCTTTGGGGTTCTCTGTCGTGTAAAGCAAATTTAAGCTCCAAGATAATTGAACCAACAGCACGGGAAATTATAAAACAAACTTCCAGTCATGTTCGAAAATTAAACTGCAAGCTAAATTGCCGCAAAGGCAACCGTGCGATCGTTCGCAATGCTTCCGACAACCCGCGCGGTCGAAGGGTGTCCTCCTTTGACGTCATGATGGGCGCCGCCAATCAGGGGCGTCAGAAGACGAAAAGCGCGCGTCTTTCAAACGGGGCCGCGCTTTTTGCAAGATAAATGCCACTTGGACTCATGTACGATAAATTTCAATGTGATATTCGGAATCAGCGCGCAAGAAACAATATAACTGTTAATCTAACTCAATTTTTTTGGAAAGCGCTTCAGCTTCCCTTTAAACCAGATCAGAGGAAGCGGCCGCGTAGGTGCATTTTTTGGGGGGTTGCCCGTCGGCGGCGTCGGTCTTGAGGAGGAGGGGGGGGGGGGGAATCTTAGTGTCCCTAGGCCTTGTACGCACAGGTTTTTGGGCAAGCTGGTAGCCACCACTTTGGGTAGCCGGCGCGTCACGTAAGCCGTGTCCGCTTCATGACCCTGCGCGACGCGCCAAACCGGCTTGCCGCGACTGAGTGCGAAGGGCAAGGGGGAAGGAGGACTGGTTCGCCGCCTTCTCCCTCGCCGCCCTCTTCCTGGTCGCCGGAGGAGACCTCCTCTCCTCCACCTGAGCCGACGAGCAGCCCGCGAGAGCATTCCACGGGGACTCTGCTGAGAGATTCTGCCCTGATCGATCGCACTGGATGCGTCCCCTGCTCCCGCGGCCATGATGACGGATATCAAGGTCCGAGTCCTGTGACTGGAGTGAGCGAACGGAGCCACTGTCTCCCCGCAAGAGATAGTCGTGTTGTCTGGTATATGACTTGTATCTGCCACGCAATAAAGCCTTACTCTGGATCGCAGGAGCCTGTCTAGCGCATGTGAGTACCCGAACCCTTGCATATCTTCGGATTCCGCAGGGGCTAGTGTACGGCGCATAGCACTTTCTCTAGTGAAGCTAGCCGGGTTCCTCTGCTATCCCGTACGTTAGCCCACAGCCTTGAAAAGTACCAAGAAAACCCAATGGCCCGAGCTGGAAGCCTGTTTGCGTGCATGGGTACTGGAACAGCGTGTCGAAGGCAGGGAATTGTCAACAGTGCAGCTGCGCCTCAAAGAGCAAACACGGGCTAAAGAAATGGAGCATGCCGGTTTTGCCGGAAAACCATCTCGGATTTATGAGGCGCAACTGCATGACCATCAGTGCGTGCACCACTTTTTGAAAGAAGCCGCCGGAAGACTTTGCAGAAAAGTTGAACTTCGAGGCATTCGTGAAGAAACAAGTGCACAAAAAATGAGATCACGGAACATCATATTGTCAACATGGATGAAATTCTGCTGATGTTTTACATTCCAACGGGCATAACTGTTGTGCAAAAGGGCGAGAAGTTGGTGCTGCTGCAAAGAACAGGGCACAAAAAGTCACATTTTATGGTCGTTCTTGTTGCTGTGCGGACGGGATGAAACTGCCACCACTGCTGATACTGAAGCAGAAGACACTGCTGATGGATAGCTTCCCTTCAGCTGTCATCGTCCAAACGAATGAGAAAGCATGGACGGACGAAAAAATGATCGCCACTCGGCTTGACAGATGCTTTTCGAGGCGTCCAGGTGGCTTCTTCCATGCGAAAAAAAAGGTGCGCTCATCATCACAGATTGAATGCGCATTTTATCTACGAAATGCTCAGGAAAGTAAAGGCTGTCAACTGCTTGCCTGCTGTAATTCCAGGCAGTATGACAAAGCTTCTGCAGCCTTTAGATATTGCCGTCAATCGCAGCTTTAAAGCTGCACTGCTGCATTTGTGGGAGACGTGGATGACAGAGGGTGAGCACAGCTTTACGGCAACTGGGCGCATGAACTACGAACACTTCACGTACAAAGTGCGACTTATAATCCCGAAAATACAGTACTTGGCATTGTTCATTTACAATATGGCAACAATCGCTTCGATTGCCTTGTACTTAAATGGATGATTATGCTTTCAGCGCCTCCGGAGTACCGGGGAAGAACCCAAAAAGTGGACGTCAGTGCAACGCTTGCCTTGCTGCCTCGCATCTTAACCGAGAAGATCCAGGATGTCACAAAGGCCCAACGGAAGAAGGTGGTGAACAAAGCCTTGGAGGTGGAGGAGACACGGTTCAAAGTGGTGGAGGGGACGGAGTGCGAGGTGGCAGGCGGGGCACAATTAGAGGAGCCTGAGGGTTGAAATTCAGCCCTGGTCTCAATGAATAGAATTGTGTATTTGTCACTCCCTATTCGTTAGTTTAAGCATGGATTATTATGCCAGTCAAGGGCTGAGACAAGTTCAACAGGGACCAGTTCCTACTGGGGCCATTCCCATCTTATTTCCAGCTGGCAGCATTCCCAACTCCATCCCAACTGGGACCAGTTCAACTGGGGCCTGTTGTATTTTATTGTAAGCAACTGCAGCCGACACAAGAGGCAATAAGAGAGAAGCGTCGTCGCCACATGCAGAGGGAGTTCATGTCAGCTTGCCTGCCTTTCAAAGAATTGCATAAAGTGGCTGGATCCCGTCACCTGACATCTAGTGGGATCACCGTAAGCATGTTCAGAGCAGTCTCCGGGGTGAGGCCTGTTCGAAGGGCGTGTGATGCCCCAAGGATGCCAGCGCATGAATGTTATATATGTGCTGTGACATGCGGGGTCCATTTCTGTGTTGTGCGCAGAGTGCTTCTGTGAATGCTAGGAAATGAACACGGCACTCCCTCACCGCCCCGTCTGAACAGACGCTCGTGTTGTGATGGATGCCTGCAGCAACCCTCCCCATTCTTTCCTATGTATACTTCTTTTTCCTTATCTCTAAATTCTCCAAACAAACTCAAACCCAAAGCCGACACACCTTCTGCTAAAGGCTCCTGCACGCGTGGCCTCGCCACCCCTAACGATACGTGTAGTACACTTGTAACTTGTTTGCAAAAAGGTTATGCCTCTAAACAAGTTATTATCCATAAGCTCGTAAGAAAGAGCTGCAGAAAAACAACAGGGCCAGTTTAACTGGGTACGGTTCCACAAACCATTTGAAGTTGAACTACAGTCGATCCCGCATATATCAAACCCAGATATATAGAATTATTGCATTTATCGAACAGTCCAAACATCCCCTTGGAAATCCTATGCAAAAAAAAATATTTTATGTATCGAATTATCGATATATCTGGGCTCGACAGTAGTTCGATTCCAGCTGAAAACCAGTCGCACATTTTTGCCTGGCCTACAATGTCTCATTAATGTGCATCAGAAATAATAAGGTCAACAAAAAAATTCATGGACCTTCATCTTCTACTCTCAGATCAACAACAATAGTCGACAGTTGGCTCTCAACGGAACGATCACAAGTTCCTCTGTAATGAATAACAATCACATTTTTCACCGTTTTAAAAATTTGTTTTCGAGAATTGCTTCAAAAGTGAATTCCATGCCTATGTACCTGCTTCGAGCCACTTAGAAGAGTCTTGACCGGCTGGTAACTCATCGGCTGGGGCATGCTGCTGCTGTGCACGAGGTCACGGGTTTGACACCTGACTGCAACAACTGTATTTATGATTGAGGCAAAGTTATACAAGGTCCGTGTACATGCTACGTGCATGTTAAAAAAAACCAAGGTGGGCAGATTAATTCAGAGCCTCGCACTATAGCGTACCTCACAACTAATGGTCCAGCTCTGGCCCATTGAGCCCTGAATTCCTCTTTAATCAAATGCTGCCACTCAGTTACCTTGAAAGTCAAGGTTTATGGCAAATATTTTTGATCACCAGTGGCGCTGCAATGCTTTTTGCGAGCAAGAGGCACTACACACGAAGCCAACCAACCTCAGGGGGACAACTTGCCTGCTCCTGCTCTTGTAGTGTGCACTCCACCTGGAGTATGCTGAGCTAGCAGCTACCACACTGCATTTTCCCCAGAGGTGAACTACAGTTTCAGCATGTGCGCGTCTTTGCGGGCAATGCCTCTTGCCGCACAAAGGTCCCCGTGCTCAAAGCCACGAAGATTGTTTTTTTTTCTCCCAACACCACATCTCACCTTCAATCAATACACCAAGGAATTGTGCACTCTGTCAAGTTGCAGTACAGGAAGGACACGGTTGCTAGAACACCTGTTTTTCGACATGCAGCAAGACCGCAACACTGTCGCTCATGTGAGGTTTGCTGTTAGGTCATTCCAGCCGTCTAAAATGGCCTGAGAAGTGAAATTGTAAAAAACTGTTTCACAAAAGCAGGCTTTAAATGTGGTGACATGGGGAAAGAGGGGCCTCACATGGAAGACCCCAAGGAAGACAGCCTTGAGAATGAAGCCTGGGCCCTCATCCAAGAGACTGCGCATGTTCCGGAGTCCTTTGAAGGTTTTGTCTCCGCGGATGTGGACGTCGTGTGCCCTGAAGAGCTTACACATGATGCGATCCTGGCATAAGTAAATGGTGCACGTGCCCTCGAGGATGAACCGGAATAAGGGGAGGATGAGGAGGACATGGTGGAGCGAAAAATGTCAGCTGACAAGCATCTGAGAGCTCTTCAGAGATACTGTGAGCAACACTAAGATTCACAGGGCAAAGTCTTCTACCCCCCGAAGTTGGGAAGAAAGCTGATTCAGTTTGCATTCTCCAAAAAGCAAACTACCCTGAATGATTTCTTTCAGCTGTCGAGTGATTTTCTGTTGACTTGTTCAAGCATACCCTGATGGTGATATATAATAAAATTATCCAGTTTATGGATGGCTTGGTGATCCCCGGCCAGCGCGGCGGCGGCGTGCATCGCCCCCCAGGCCAACAGGTCTAGGCAGTGCCGCCTGCCCTTCCCCGCCAGCACCACCACTGCCGAAATTGCTGTCCTCCACTTGGCGGCCGATCTTGCCTCGGAGCTTCAACCGCCAAAGGTCACCATATTCTGCGATAGTAACGCTGCTCTCCAGCGCCTGAACCAATCCCATAGACATGCCCCCACAAATTGACAGCAACAATCACCAAGAGTATGCTTGAAAGCATGTCATGTCTTATTACAAGGACCGTGAGGTCACAGTATTACCGGAAAATTAACCAGCGGTATCCGACTTTACACAGAATAGGTGACCCCCCCAGCTGTCTGGGAGATGTCGACCCAAACATGGGAGTCACGAACAACCAACAATGTCACTGAAAGGCTGGTGCTGTTAGAGCAAGCGGATCCCCCCTTCCTGGTATTTGCTTAGCAGCAAGACCTCCAGGTCTTGCATAAGTCGAAGCACTAGATATGCGATGACACGTTCGATTACTGCCCTCCAGATTTTTCTCAAACATACAGCGTGCACGGGTTCCTCAGAGGAGAAGGGCTACCACTGGTGGTTGCCCTAATGCCAAGCAAAACAAGGGCAGACTACACAAAGCTTTTCGAAGTTGAACGCACTGTGTGCCAGGCACGGGACCGTGGGAACACTGGGGGTGGGCCACTTCGACTTTGAGGTGTCTGCTATCTCCGCCTGCGAAGTTGTGTTCGCTGGAGTTAGTGAAAGGATGCTTCTTTCACTTCAGCCAGTGCTTCATGCGGAAGCTGGCTGAGCTTGGCTTACGGGTGCGTTTCTTATCAGTCGATGTTTATAGGAACATGAATTCGTGAAAATTGTTTGCCTCTCTTATCCCCTTCGCTACCTAATTCAGAAACAAACGCGTTTTTTTTTTTTTTTTGCAGTCGCTGTACAGGGACACGCAGGATTCAGCTCTAAAAAATTGGATAAGGGAGCTGGTGGGGCTGGAACTCCTTCCTTTCCCCCTGGTTCTTCCCCATTGGATGTCATGCCTCAAGGCTCTGATGCCCGTGGCCGGGAACGCCAGAATCGACGCAGGGATCGGCGAGTTCGCGTCGTATTTCGAGCGCCAGTGGCTGTCATCACAAGGCCAAATTGCTCTGTGGAACCACAGTGATGACAGTGATAACCTCTGAACAACAAACCACGTGGAGGACTGGCACAGGTCTTTAAGCTGTAGGTTTCAAGTGCAGCCACGGATGCCGCTCGGAAAGTTCCTGGTGGATTTTCAGCAAAGCCTCCATCACATGAACCAAGTGAGAGACCTTATCAAGGCGCGTTGCAGATACTTCTTTCCTATTTAGTCCTACACATAAGCATCTGTTGCAAGCTTCTTTGCCTTACAAATATTTTGTGTGGGAAGGAGAATTGAGCAGTATGCTTTCGAAACTCGAAAATCAGGTCACTCATATCAGATTGTTTGGCACTCATCAGTTGAATGAGCAGCAGTATGGAAGAGGTGCAAAGCCCACCATTTCTGATTAGTAATAATTGTACAACTGCACGCAGTATGTTGAAATTTACCTCGTGTAAACTCCTTGACTTCTACGCACTACTGTGATGTCATTTTTTATGCTGCTTCTAATGCTTTTTTATGACTTGTCTCCACCCTTCATTTTATTTAATTTTATCGGGGTGATCGATTGTTTGGTTTTGCATGTTTTACATTTTTATTTCAGACTCTTCTGCTCCTCTCCGGGCTCGGAGAATTAAATCCTTCTGAATCCCGAAGTCGGAGCTGGCCAGAGCTGCCTCCCATAGCGCGCCCGTATCTGCGGTGTTGTTTCCTGAAGGCCGGATGATGGGGCAGGCCCATGTTGCATGAAATGAGTTGGAAGGGTTTCCGCATTTACTGCATGCCTCTGTGTGTGTTTGAGGGAACATTTTGGATAGCCAGGATTTGTTAGGGCAAGTGTTTATCTGGATTTGCCTGTGTTTGAGCTTCTGCGCCAGAAAGGTTCTTGTCCGGACTGACGACTCTAGTGACTCTGCCCACCATCACCCCCGTGAATGTGAGAACACCTAGCTCCTAAGCAAATGTGAAGCAGGCCCTGGGAAAGCGCCAGAGAACTGACAAAAGTCAACAGGACCATGTTCCTGGTGGATACTAGGCACTTGTAAGTGTAAGCATGTAAATATTTTCTCGTGTTTGTAATTAAATTTGACGTTTTGTGTTTTTGCTCATTTTCTCAAACGCTGAATTTCTGACTTCTTCCAAGCTTGCCGAAGCAGTATCTCAGCACTCCGGGCAGATAGAGCTATAATTCTTTTTTCAGGACAAGGCCAATGGTGCAGTGTTTGAGTAGAAAACAGATTTTTAAAATTTCTTTGTAAAAAATTTTAAATTTGCTTTATTTCTGGGTGACTGACTGGTGGCACTATTTCAAGCACTCTACTTCAAGTAGGTCTAAAATTTCTTACAAGCAATTAATCAAAAAACTGCTTGCTATGCTTCACTCACCAGTGTTTCCAGTATCTGACATATACAGATTATAGTTTTTTGATGAATACCGTATTTACTCGCGTAATGAACGCACTCACATAATGAACGCACCCCCAACTTTAGTCGCCAAAATTTGGATTTTTTTTTCTCCCGGTAATAAACGCACCGCCAACTTCGATCCCCTGCAGTCCCGTCAACAAGCTTTCCCACTTCACTCGCTTCGGCTGATGATGATAGTGCATGTAACTGAGAGCCATCTGTCGGAAGGAAAATGAACGCTCCCCACCGCGGTGTCAGTGGGACAGCCAATCAAAGCGACGATGTTCTATCCCTACTTTTTTCTGTTATCTGTTTGCTCGTTTCTCTGCTTGTTTCTATCCCTGTGTTGCGTTCTTCCGTGGGCGATGGGCCGAAACATCAGTTACACGGCCGGGTTTAAGTTAAAGGCGGTGGAGTACGCCCTGAAGCACGGTAATCGTGCTGCCGGTAGGCACTTCGGAATTGAGGAAGTCCGCCTGCGTTACTGGCGTAAGCAAGAGGACAAGCTGTGCACTACGAATCGGGATCGTCGTGCCTTCAGGGGACCGAAGACCGGAAAGTTTCCTGATGTGGAAGAGGAAGTGCTACAATACGTCCGGGACCTGAGAAAGGAAGGCTGTGTCGTTTCTCACGAAATGATCCCTACGCAAGCGCGAGCCACAGCCAGGAAGCACGGCATTGCGTCCACCGCTTTCAAAGCAAGCAATGGGTGGACAACCCGCTTCATGCGGCGCAACGGACTGTGTTTGAGGAGGCGCACCTCGCTCTGCCAGCGACTGCCTCCTTACTACGAACAGAAAGTTGTGGACTTTCACGGGTTCGTGATACGTCTGTGGCGGGACCGACAGTTCATTCTGTCACAAATCGGGAACGCCGACCAGACTCCCATCAACTTTGACATGCCCATGAGCAGGACGGTGAATGAAAAAGGAGCACGCAGCGTGCTCGTCAAGACGACAGGCGCTGAGAAACAGCGTTTTACCGTAATGCTGGCCATCACGGCAGACGGAAGGAAGTTGCCTCCGTACGTTATCTTTAAAAGAAAAACTCTGCCGAAGGCCAACCTTCCAGCCGGCATATACGTACGAGCCCAAGAGAAGGGCTGGATGTCGGCCGACCTAATGGCTGATTGGGTCCGCACAGTCTGGGGACGGCGACCAGGCGCCCTGCTTCTCCCGTCTCTCCTCGTGCTCGACAGTTTTCGCGGCCACCTGTGCGAAAACGTACGCCGGGAACTGGAGGAGCTGCGCACCGAGATCGCCGTCATTCCGGGCAGCCTCACTTCGGTGCTGCAGCCCCTTGATGTCTGCGTCAACAAGCCCTTTAAGGACGGTGTGCGGCGCTTGTACATTGACTGGATGGCCGGGGGAGGGCACGCTTTGACGCCGACCGGCAAGGTTAAGAGGCCATCCGTCGAGCTTGTGTGCTCGTGGATTTTGGAGGCTTGGCGCTCGCTGCCAGCCGACTTGATCTCCAAGAGCTTCAAGAAGACCGGCATCGCAAACGCACTGGACGGCAGCGAGGACGACCAGTTGTGGGAGCAAGACGCGGAAGCGGCCAGCGACCTGGACGACGGGTCCAGCGACTCAGACGAAGAGTGAGCGTCCAGAAACGATGAGTGACGTGCAATAAAACGGTGTCTGTGTGCAAATTGTGTACGCGTATATTTCCTGCAAAAGGTAGGTTGTCTAACGCATTTTTTTTAGGATTACTGCCTTTTTTGATCATCCCGAAAAATGTTTCTGAAAATATACCCCGCGTAATAAACGCACCCCTAACTTTGCTTAAGTTTTGCCTAAAAAAAAGTGCGTTCATTACGCGAGTAAATACGGTACTTTTTTTTCTACAGTCTACGCTCGTTACAGCGGATCCGGCAACAACGGACTTTCGGTTACAACAGACCATTTCTGTTGGTTTGTCTGGTCCCCATGCATTTTAAATGGAGTCCGCTCCGCTCACAGCAGACCCGGCTAGAGCAGGCTATCGGCTACAACAGACTAAATTTCAGTGAAAATTGTTTCGACTGAAAGTTCATAGTGGACTTCCACTATGCCGGCACCCGATGTGCTTTTTCTTTGTTTATTTTTGCAAGAAAACTGTTATGTCTGACAACATTGCTGGCAGCCGGGTCATTGGCGCAGCCAAGCCAAGCCAGTGCCACTGGCTTTTTTTTGTGCGACTAGCGGCATGAGCGGCAGGGTAGCTGATTTCACTGTCAGATAAATTAAGCGTAATTAACCCTGTTGAACATGGGGAAAAACAGGCCGACATCGCCAGAAGTATAGGCCTGTCTAAGCAGACACTCCGCTCTACTGTCAAGAACAAGGCCGCTGTCGATAAACGTGACTCCGGTGAGATTGAAAACGGCTATTGAATACACGAAGTGGTGCACTCGGAGGAAATTCTGCCCCCGCCAGTTTTTTTTATGTAATAAAAAACTCTGGTTCAGTGAAGTTCGGCTTTTATTATTCCCACGCAAGCATCGTTCCCATTCCATTCGGTGAAAAAAGGTAAGAAATGCCTCAAGTAGGGGGGTTGTTCCCCATCCATCGTGTGCAATCTGGTAACCGTGCGCAGTCCAACTGGACTAACTTCCAATTTTACAGCTGACCGTCATCAGATTATTTCATTACAGCTGTTTCAATGACCAGACTAAAATCGCTAAAAATGTGGGAGCTGCCTTGAGGGAACGTCAGGCAGCAATCCGATTTGTTTGACGAACGGTTTCGGGAAAACCTGCCTCGTTGTGAGGGGATTTAAAAGACCCTAGCTAATGTCGATAGCCACGACTGATGTTTTATAGCTGGTTAATAATTGCGCCTAGTTATATTCTTGCTTTATTTGCTCAGCTTATCATGCGTCTTTACACTCTTGACCGCATGCGCTAGGCCTTCTCCAAGTGCCGGGGCTAAGCTTTGGAAACGGTGTTTACGCGATTCTTTTCCCTCGTGCGAACACTGTGCAGAGGTGTTGCAGGCGTTTATAAAGACCAAAGTGTATGTACTAAGCATATGCAATGTCAATCAAAGTACCCACTTTAGGGCTCATAACCCCCTCCCGCCCCCTCGTCGGATACTGCATACTTTGGCTACAGCGGACGTTTTTTTCCGGATTCAGAGGGTCCGTTGTAAGGGGCGTAGACTGTATTATTAGGGGGAAAACATGGCGGATTACCTCTAGTTATCTTGAGAACTAATTCGCTGACGGAAAAAATAATTGCACATTTCAAATCAGCAGAAAAAAAAGCAACAAGACTGGCAAGTTTCATCAAGTTTGCTTAGAAAGTAAGCGAAATTGTTTCAAGACCCATGTCCCCCCTTAAGAACCACAAGTTGAAGTGCCGAGAACCGAGCATGGGTGGCAACAGTGGGTCGACTCAGGGCCTGATAAAAAGTTACGAAACTATCATGGCTGGGCCATTAAGAGTCACACCAATGATGTTCTTTGTTCTTGGCACGGAGAAGGCCTTTATGGCCACTTATTACTACCACATTACATCCACACCCTATGAGCCACACCTTGACCCCTGTCCCAGTGAGATTCACTCCTGGAGCCTGCACAATCGTGCAATCGCCCAGGCAGATCACTGCCACCTCACAAGCACAAACTGCCCCCTCACGTGCCAACGGCAAAATTCACCAACACTGCCATCAGCTGTGGCGAAAGTGGAGAAGTGGACAATGCGTCCATCAAAGCCTGGCTTTGCTTATTATTACACTTGGAGACCATGCTGTCGACATACATGGATATTTACAATGCCAATGAAGCTGGCAATTTTTTACAATCTGCTGCCGAACCGCACCTGTGCAATGAGAGGCGAACCCTGCTCTGGCCTCACGGTGTCCAAGGAGCGCATCAGAGGTTTGTTCTGTGCCGTATGGATGGCTTCGACAAGCATCGTATCGTTGTCATCGGAAAATCAGCGAGGCCGCATTGCTTTAAAAAGCGTGAATACTTGCCAGTGACGTACCAAGCAAACAAAAAAGCGTGGATGGCCCTAGAGTTGTTTGCGAGTTGATTGTGCAAATTTGAAGTGGACACGGTGGCTGAGAAGCGACGGGTCGCGCTCATCCTCGATGACAGCACGGCCCACAACGTTCGACCGAAGCCGACAGCAGTCAGTCTGAAATTCCTGCCTGCCAACACCACGGCCAAGAGTCGGCCACTACTAGACGAGGCAGTCATTACCACTGTGAAAGCACGGTATAAAAAGCGCATTTGCGAGAGGGTCCCACTGAACATGCAACGGCATGAGCCCCTGAAAATGGACATGAGGGGTGCAGTTGACACAGCGGTTGGCTTGTGGTGGCCAGTCAAGTCCACGAAAGTGAGCATTTTGCGAAAGCTGGCTTCGTGCGCAATGCTGCGGCTTTAGAGCCCAATGAGCGCAGAAACTTTGTCGGTGAGCCAGTGAATGCCGGGCAAGTGTGGTCCAGCCTCGTCGGAAACAACATTGTTGCCACCACAGAACATTTTTAAGACTACGTCGATGCTGGTGAGGATGAATTGGTTCTCTGCGAGGAGGCAAGGAACAATGACGAGGTTGCGGCAGCAGTGCGCAGTAGTGCAGATGCTGCGGTCGAAGACGGGTCTGATTACGATGGCGACCCAACACCAGATGTGCCAAGTAAGGAAGCGGTATTCTCGATGGTATTCTCGGCATTTGAAAACGAGTGCTTGCACAGAGTGCGAATGTACTGCACCCAGAACAGTTTGAGCGACAATACACTGCAGTGCATGAGTGTAGTTGAGAACAAGATTATTCGCAGTGCAGTGAAAAAGCAGCGCTGGACGAAGATGACCTCGTTCTTTCCATGATGGGGCGCTTGCAAGCGTGACTCGTTTTTTACGCTCACTACCGATTTTTTTACGTGCAGTGTGCAATAAATTGTGTTTTAAAAGGTAGGTGGCCCGTTCGCATGTCTTGGAGCTTGAAAACTCCATGTTTTGGTTACAACGCGGTACCGCTTATAGCGCGGATTTTCGCAACTTCTGTGACCTGCCTTATAAGCAGTCTACACTGTAATTAAACCTCGTCAACGAAAAACTTACTTTCCACTACTCCACCGTACTGGAAACATTTTGCACTAGGTTTTCTTCGATTAATGCGATTGCTCTTTTTTAAAATCTTGGTGAGCTGGAACACCCCGTGTACAAGCGCAAATAACCAGTCAGGTGGTATTCTTGGCATTTGAAAACGAGGAAGACGCAAATCACATACAAGGCTGCACACACACAAGGCCACTTCCTCAGGGTCGTTTACTCTATTTAAAGAAATGCAACCAAGGAGAAGAAATGTGGAGTCGTATACAAAGCCATCCACACTGAGTGTCCCTCGATATACTTATGAAATACCTTCCTGAGTGAATCATGCCGTGCAAAGACATCTAGAAAAAGTACCACAGCCAAAGAACACTGCGACAATTGTGAGCACAAAATACAATTATGTGTGACATTTATCCTGTACACTGAAACAAATTGGAGAAGACTACTATTACTTAAGCCCCAGACTCTGAAATGGGCACACAGAACAAAATCCAATGTTATTGCAGGATGTCTTGCGCAACGACATTCATGCCCAGAGCCAGAAGAGATGGAGAAATGACATAGATGCCGAACAGAAAGGCGCAGAATTATCGCAAGTAAGAAAAAAAATGGGATGAGTAAATCAGGATGGAAAAAAGATATACCGTATTTACTCGAATCTAACGCGCACCTTTTTTCCGGAAAAATAGGCCCCAAAACTGCGTGCGCATTACATTCGAGTACGAGTCAAAACTGCAGTGCCATATCGCCATCGGCATTTCAAAATGGCCGCTTGACTAAGCGCTGAATGCGTAGCCAGCTCTTCGTAGTCGGCGCACGTTTGCCTCTGTCAGCGTAGTCAATTTTTTTTTTGCGTTCCTCTGTCCTTACCGCCATGGAAGTTCCTACTGCGAAGACACGGCGGGTTCACCACAATGCTGCATTCAAAAGAAAGGTAATCGTGTGCGCGGAAAAAAGCAATGAAAATCGGGTCGCCTTACGTGCGTTCAGTGTTCTGGAGACTTGCGTGCGGGACTGGCGGAAGCAGAAAGAGAAGATTTTTTCAAGCAAGGCCACACGGAAAGGTTTCAGCGGACCAAAAACGGGGCGATATTCCGAAATAGAAGACCCGCCGGCGGAGTACGTGCAGCAGCAGCGAGCGGCTCAGAAGCCCGTAATGACAGAGCTGCTGAAGATACGGGCGATGCAGCTAGTGTTAGGGCAAGGGCTGACTCGTATGGAGTTCAAGGCCAGCAGGTGTTGGATCGCTACTTTTATGAAGAGAAAGGGCTTTTCACTTCGCCGGCGGACAGGCATATGCCAGAAGTTGCCGGCTGAGTATAAGGAAAAGCTGGACGCATTTCAGCGGTACGTATTGAACTTGTGCCGCAACAACAACTACCAGCTTGGGCAAATCGGAAACGCGGATCAAACACCGCTATACTTTGACATGCCCGCCACCACAACGGTACAGAAGAAGGGTACCAAGCAAGTTCGAGTGTTGTCATCTGGTCACGAGAAAACGAGAGTGACGGCAATGCTTTGCTGCACTGCGGACGGGCACAACCTTCCCCCCTGTTAAGAATTCCTCCGTTCTCGGAAGGCGTGTCTAAAGTTTACACGTCGCTGACAGGGAAGAGCTCGGGAGGACTTTGGAGGCCCCGGATCAAGTAACCGAAGACGAGGATCGGAACGAAAAGCGGCCGCTGTTTACACCATGCGGCGCATCCGAAGTGCCACAGACCCCCGGACGGTGCGGTGCCAGCGAGCGACGTGTGTTTATATGTGTGCGCGCTTGCAGACGAACCGACGCCAACCATCGCCATTTGAGGCACCGAGACTCTCCTCTTTGTTCGTGCCCTTACCCTCTTTCAGTAGTGTATACCTGTGCGTATAATAAACAGTTCTTAAAGTGAACCCCACACTGTTCGCATCGTTCCTTGGAGATCTCCTGCGCCCGCGGCACCAGCCACCCCGTTAAGTTACGCGCAGTCGAGCAGGAACTCGTAATATCTAAAGACAAGTTCACGCCTGCGGTTTTCCGTACTGTTTTCGACAAAGAAAACACTACTCAACACCCCCTATCTCATATTTAAACACAAGACGCTCCCAAAAGGGATTGTGTTCCCCAGTGGGGTGATCATACGCACAAACGAGAAGGGGTGGATGACCACGGACTTGGTTGCCGATTGGATTGACCACATGTGGCGGAAGTGACCAGGCGCAAGCTTGGGCCTGCGCGCGACGCTCGTTCTGGACGCATTCAGGTGCCACCTCGACGAGCGCATCAAGGACAAGCTCCACGCTTGCAATACAGACCTTGTCGTGATACCTGGTGGCATGACATCGCAACTGCAGCCACTGGATGTTTCGCTGAACAAGCCAGTGAAAGACCGGATTCGGGCGCTGTACACGGAGTGGCTTGTTGGTGACGGCCATGAACTTACGCCTACAAACAGGATCAAGCGCGGCTCTCTGCAACACTTCGCCGGATGGGCGAAAGATGCGTGGTGCATGATCCCGCCTACCATGGTGAGTAAGGCATTCAAGAAGTGCGGCATTTCGAATGCAATGGATGGAACAGAGGATGACATGCTTTGGGCCGCCGAGAGCGACAAGGAGTCGTCCGACAGCGACGACGAGTGATAATGTGCCCCCCAACGGGTGCTGCCCCGGACCATCGTTGTGGTGACTGTTGCCGGCGATAACCAGCACCGTTCATTTTGTGGCGCATTTAGAATAAACCTTGTTTGTTCCAACTAGAAAAAAGCTGCATTTTTGTATGAAATCATAAAAATATAGGGCGCTTTACAATCAAGGACGTAGCCTTTTTTTTTTTTTTTTTCGGACCGTGAAAAGCGGGTGCGCGTTACAATCGAGGGCGCATTAGATTCGAGTAAATACGGTATCTAAAAAAAACTACGAAGTAAAAATATAAATAAAATGGCAGCATCTCCACTCTATGAATGATGACGAGGGTACGGAGTAGGGAGACTCGAAATGACGTCCAAGTTGCGCCCTCAGTGACATCCGATTTGCGCCCCGACCGTCATTCGATTTGAGCCGTGAGTTGCACCTTGATTATTCCCTAAATAAAACTGCAACTCACGCCTGAAATCGAATTTTGCTTGATGGTGGTGCGCGCACGGATGGACGCAGACGGACATTGGGAGGTCCTAAGGTATTTGCACTGCTACAGGTGAGGGAGTAAGCCGTTTGACTCTCGGGTACTAACTAACTAACGGTCGTAGCCCAATGGGCAAGACGACTGACACTAACTCTGTTTGGTCTACCAGACACAGACTGGAATCCTGCCAGTGCCTGTGTGATTTTTTGCGATTGTAAATGCTATGCGCACAAACATTGTGCGGTCCTAAGGTACTCCGCACCTAAAAGAAAGCGTGGAAAGGAGAACACAGTCACACAGCTCTATGGAAAGAAGCCGGGTGTGCGAAAATCGGAGGAAATGGATGCAAACGTGAAAATCGGGAACAGGCTCACATCGGTAGTCCATCGTGGGTGGTAGTCTGAAACCGCAGACTTAGTTATGTTGAGCCAGCCCCTCATGTCAACCGGAACCACAAGTGACCCACTGCGTGAGCCCTGTTGTGCAGCCCAGCACAGCAAGCACGGAACCCTCGCCTGGCACCTCAGGAGTGGACCACAGGGGGTAGGTGCGGCAGCCCTGACGGATGGTCCACTCGAGGAGGTGGCGACCCTTGGCTGACAGCCCAGGAACCAGGCGCACCTGCACAGAAGACAGGTGCCCAATGTGGTGGCGGAAACGGGAGACCCAGGAACCAGGCGCACCTGCACAGAAGACAGGTGCCCAATGTGGTGGCGGAAACGGGAGACTGGCGCTACAACAAAGGCCCAGGTAATTTGGTGGTAGCTGGTGACGCACTAGTGCAGTAGCATGGGTGCCGTCAGTGGGTGACATTCGCTTCTATTCAAGCTCCCCCCCAGCTACTGCCAAGTTAAATACGTGTGTTTGCCCCTAACAAGTGGATTGGTCGATCGACGATGTTGAAGGTGGCTGGCTTATTGGAGACACGTACCGTATAATGCGGAATATAGGTCGAGGCGGAATATAGGTCGACCCCCTTACCTTGTAGCTGAAAAATGCAAAAAAAAAAAATAATTAGGTACCAACCATTGTTTTATTGAGACTGTAACTTGTTTCGTCTCAGATTACTCATTTAAAACTGTCTGAAGTATCGTCGGACGACTGCTTATGGCTCGCTGTCACCCACACAGCAGGTCGTCCTCGGTGCAGTCCAGGGAATTGCTTATGCAGCACTTCTTAAACACTCGCAAGACCATGTCATCGTGAAGCGAGCGCAAAGCATGGGACACTCGTGTGCAGACCGTAGCGACAGCCAGTCTGTGCAGGCGGTCAGCAAACATCTTGGGGTATCCATTCGTAGAGACATCGCACGACGCTAGCGGACAAAATTTGCCCCTTTGTACAGCAGCACAGGTGCACAGAGCAGCGCCCATGAAGCGAGGTCGTCCTAGCGTTGCATACTGAGAGCTGCCCCTTCAGGTAACGCCGCTAGCAACACTTGGTGATACCGAACTGGCGCAAGGCAGACGCGTCATTGGCCTTGGAAAACCCCCACCCTTTCTTTAAATGCTGTTGTGAACTGGCACCAAGTGCCTAAACTCATTTTGAGCAAGAAGAAAATAGCACACACACACTCGCCGACAGCGAGAGAAGCAACAAAACAAAGATGGCGTCGCGCCCGATTGATAGTGGTGGCGATGGTGCCTTTGGGGTTTGGATGGGCTCGATGGGCTGCCCGGTCGCCAGATGACAACCGCCAAATGACTGCAATATAGGTCGAGGGGTGACTTTTCGGCAAATTTTTCTGTAAAAAACCTCGACCTATATTCCGCATTATACGGTAGCTCACGACGGTCTACTATACGATATTTACACTTTATTACAATATTTACAATATTTACAAATATTTACAAACCAAACGTTGAGTCCGTTGCCTTACATTTGGTTTGTACTCATCACACTAAAATACAGTGGTACCTTTCTCATGCCAGCTTAATGTTAGTAGCACCAGAGAACTAGAATGTAGCCACATTTGTTAGAACTGCAATAAACACAGAGTGCAAGGGCAGTCATTTATGAGGTATCCACTATTTCTTCATTAAATACAGACCATCTTCATTAAATACAGACCCTGCAGTCATGCAAGAACAGTCTGTTGCCAAGAAAAAGCTAACACTATTGTTTCAAAGCAAAAAGCAAGGAAGGGTAGGCCAAATCTGCCACAAATGAAACACGCAAGCACAACTCACTAAAGCTACAGCGCAAAAAAGTTGGCCACGTATCTGCTCCTTTTGTTGCAAATGTCAACGGAAGACGATAGACTATCGCGGACAATTCCAAAGTAAATGCCCCCTTCACTTTCCCACTCACCTCTCATGCTGTTCCTCTCCCGTCTCGTTGCAGCCAAGATAAACACGCTGAAGGTTTGCTCAAGACAATTTACCATATTTTTACGATTCTAGCGCGCACCTTCTTTTGCTAAAACTAGCCTTAAAATTTGTGTGCTGTTACAATCGAGCTCAAAACCAAAACAGGTTTTAAATCAGCCAACAACATTGCCATAGGCACGAGGTCCTCCCAAGCTCTAACTCAATCCAATCAAAAAATCCGTCTATATCACGCGAGTGAATTTCAGCGCACTCATTCCTGAATGACATACCTTGGTCAGCAGTTACACATTTTTCTACTATCGCATGTATCCCGTCACACGTAGAATTATGAAGGTCTAGACACTTGAAATCGCAAACAGCTTCAATGTTTCCCACTATAGTTTTATTCCCTGCAGGAGCTGGATAAGCAAGTTTACGAAGCACAAATTATTTTTGGCTGCCACAGTTGCACGGGCAAAATAAAATCTCCTTCTTCTAGGTAAGTAGTGTCATGTATTTTACACCTGCGCGGTAAAGCCCACGTCCAATAATTTTTTCGAATTTTCCTGCGCGAACCTACCCGCGCAGTACAATCGGTGGCGCGTTATAATCGTGCAAATACAGTAAATTTACCGCGTTCCTCTGCTCCAGGCTGGGTGCCTCGATGCCAGCGCTGCCGTACGGCCGAGGCGCGCGTGAAGCGAGGCACGCTACTTCAACATTTATTGAACCACGTTGCCCAACTCCACATATCGAACCTATCCAGTGGACATTTCGTTACTGTTGCCGTTTCATTTCTTAAAAATGCCACCAAAAAACATAGTGGCGTGTGCAACAGCAGGCGACAGAGTTAATTTTTCTTTTTCTGCAGTGGATGTAAAATATTTCAAAAATCAAGCATCCTGAATTTCTTAATAGAGAAAAACTGCAAATATCACTTATGTACTGATTTTTGCTTCATAATCTCAACAATGTTGACAAGTATGAACATTTACAACAGACTTCTACATTTAGGCTGTGGGTATACAGTCTACACTCGTTACAGCGGATCCGGCAACAACGGACTTTCGGTTACAACAGACCATTTTTGTTGGTTTGTCTGGTCCCCATCCATTTTAAATGGAGTCCACTACGCTCATAACGGACCCGGCTAGAGCAGACTATCGGCTACAACAGACTAAATTTTAGGCGAAAATTGTTTCGACTGAATGTTTATAGTGGACTTCCGTGGGGCCGGCACCCGATATGCTTTTTTTTGTTTATTTCATGTTTTATTTCATGTCATTACTCTCATGTCTGGCAACATTGCTGGCAGCCGGGTCGTTCCCATGGCCACGATGACAGCATGTGATCGATCGATTGGAAGTCTGATCCTGAAATAGTTTCACTCATGGTGTGTGTGGCGACCGGTGTTCGCATGAGAGAGCGATAGTAGTGATCCCGGGCTTCGGCTCCTTTCGAGCTACTAGCGGTTTCATGCGATTGCAGGTTGTTGGGTGCGAATGTGTGTACCGTAGTGCGTATGTCGTGTTTTGGTGCCTCTGTGCATGGCGTGTGTCTGCTGCTTCTGTTCGCTCGTATGCGGGAGCGTCCAGGCAGTGCAGTGAATGAAGGATAGAGGTTGTGAACCTCCAGGTGTCCACAAGGTGTCGGCTATCACGTCTCGTCCCGCGCGCACGCAAGCCGCGTGGCATTGCGGGCTCTCCTTACAGACCGCGGCAGACGTGGTGAATGAAGGCTGCGATAGGGGGCTCCATATACAGCACTCCCCATGAGCGGTGAACCACGCTCCTCCCCCGCCTCCCCCTCCCCCCCAGCTCCCCCGCGGGCTGTGGATTTCGGGGAAGAAATATCGGTAGTTAAATGCGGGAGCTGCGGCTGGGTAGCTACCCTTAGCGAAGTGGGTGCGCAGATATCCCCGAAGGAAACGTACATCTGCGGAATGTGCCGGCTCCTTGGGGAGCAGCAAGAAAAGTGGGAAAGCCTGCAAGGGAGAATAAGGAAACTGGAGGAGACCTTAATGCAGGCAGAAGAAAACAAGACCCTGCTAGTTCACATGACCCAGCACGTAGAATACCTCGAAAACGAAAGATCAGAGGGCGAGCCGGACCAACAGGATGGGCCTTCGCAGCAAAGGCAGAAAGACCAGGATGCTCAGCGAGAGAGGAGTCTAAATCCAACCCCTCTAACGGAGGAGGCCTTTGGGAAGGGCAGGGAGAACCACCACTTGCCCCAAGAAGACGGAGAGGCGAACCTAACAGGAGTGATCAGAACGACCGGTGGAGTGAGTCACTCACCCCAGGTAGAAGAGGGAGAGGCAACGTCGGCAGGAGTGATGGCGGATGCTGTCAAAGATAACTCCCGGGAGAGCTTTAGAGAGAGCAGTAAAAAGAAAAAGAAAAAGAAACGGACCTCGGCCTCGCTCACAACTAAGCCGAACAAAGCGGCGGTGCAGGCTACGTCACACCCCAGGTGGCACTGGCTCAAGAGATACGGCACCTACCGCTGACTAGCAGCCAGGGGGCGCAGGCAGAAGAGGCATCAACGGCGGCATGCAACCCAGGGACGCAGGACAACGAGGCACCAACTGACTCTCCCATGCTCCGAGAGCTAGAGGAGCAGGCCAGGAGCACAAAGACCAGCCAAGGCCAAATCAAGGGGCCTGATGGCATGAGGGCAGAAAGGGGTCGCCGAGCCTATGTACTACATCATCATCATCATCATCATCATCATCATCATCACCACCACCAGCCTATCTACGCCCACTGCAGGGCAAAGGCCTCTCCCATTATTCTCCAATTACCTCGGTCCTGTGCCAACTGTGACCAATTTATCCCCGCAAACTTCTTGATCTCATCTGCCCATCTAACTTTCTGCCGCCCCCTGCAACGCTTGCCTTCTCGAGGGATCCACTCTGTTACCCTTAATGACCAGCGGCAGAGTCCTTCAATGCTTTACTGGTCACGAAACTTCGGCGCTCGTTTCATATAGGGACCGCGCGTGCCACTACAGGCGCCACCGCCGCACGAAGGTCATCCAGCCGCCGCGCGTGCGGCGTATTGGCCAGCTCTTGGCGTGCAAATGCTTGCTGCTTTTGGTGTCTGCTCGCTGATTAAGTGTGTTTTCTTTTGTAGTAGTTAGCGATGAATAGTCCAGTCATTGTGTATATCACCTGCCTTCAATGGGGTTTTATTTTTCGAAGTAAATTACCGTAGACTTCGGCCGCGAACGGCAACGGCTTCTGTGTGCTCTGGCACAAGCGCTGCGCCGTCGTGCTTACGGATTTTCAAATCTATTTTGCTTCTTTTCTTAAAGCAAAGTTGTAATTACCACATATGCGGTAGCTGTGTAGTCACGGACTGCTGCGGGCCTATCGATAATACAATAAAAAAACTGAAAGAAACCAAATACGCGTCGTTCAGATTACGCTTAATGATTCCGTCGATTGCTCTGGTATGCACAGAACGACAAAAGAGAGCCCAATAGTATTGTCGTTTCGATGAGTGGGTACATACTTGAGAACATCTAAAAACGCTGCAGAAACGCGAAGGATCAAAACACGAAGAGGTATATGTTGCACCATGTGTCTTTCTGCATCCACGCTTTGCAATACTTGCAAAAACAGAAAGCGAAAAAAGCTGAGCACGAGGTCGCGGGTTCGATTCCCGGCCGCGGCGGTCGCTTTTCTGATGGAGGCGAAAAGCAAAAACGCCCCTGTGTACGAGATTTCGGCGCACGTTAAAGATCCCCAGGTGGTCAAAATTATTCCGGAGCCCTCCACTACGGCGCGCCTCATCGCCTGCGTTGCGTCGGCGCGTTAAACCCAACAATCAATCAATCAAGAAAGCGAAAAAATAACAATAAAACTGATTTTATCACACGCAACTAAAAAATTCAATGTTACGAAGGCAGACAAAAGAGCGTGGTCCAGCGTACAAAAATTTATTTTTCCGCGCTGCGATGTGCAGCACACGGAGGAAACAGAATATTTCCACGTAGCCAAGAACGAAGCAAAGCTTTTCTGAACGCAGCGAGCTAGCGATCTCCTGCACTACAAAAGACTAGAATGAAACACAAACGTCGAAGAAGCAGTCCGCAGTGTGACGTGCACAGATGAACGTCGATAAAGTGGGTTGCGCGGCGTTTGCTATGCATGTATGCATTACTCTCGGAACGTTATTAATTTCAGATCCATGGAAATAGGATCGAGGACATTGTCGAAGAAACAAAAAATCAAGTTAGCGACAAGGTGGCACCCTTTCCATATCAAACAATATTGCCCCACGGGACAAACGTCAAACAGAGCAAACGGGCGCTCCGGTTGAAACGCCAGATAAGAAACCGGAATCGCCCACACGCGGTTACAGAACAAACAAAACAAACCCTAAGGGATAATTCGCGGAAATATGAAAAGTAAAAGCCCAAGGACGTCCCAAAGCTTTTTTACACGCGAGCCTGAGCGCAAGGTAATACAAGTTTGCAAACAGGTAATGAAGCACCGCTACAACCTGACTTATATGACAAAAATCCGGCTTTAAGTTAGCCTTGTACAATTCTAGGTCTACGATTCTCTCAAAATGGTACATTGCTTTTTCCATTCTCACACACAGTGCATTTCCACACACTGTCGCACACTTATTATCGAAGCTGAAATCTCCCGTTGCTTGCCTTGGAATGGCGCGCCTCCAATTCTCACGCAGCTGCCAGTCGCTCGGTCAACAGAACAAGGAAACATTTTCTATGGTATCGTTGTACAAGGAACGAAATCCCGGGACGCAACACATGTTCGGCATCGTCGTTGCACTACTTAAGTCGCATCACGAGAGCGCGATATGCACGTTACATTTTTTTCCCGCACAAAACAAACACAACTCGCCGCGGCTCCGCCGTTCGAGCCAGCGCAACGCCGCCCGAGGATTGACCTCAGTGAGAGGGTGGCGCCACCGCGCGGCGGCCCAACGCAGCATATGAAGCTCGCCCATTGAGTTACGGAGCAGTTTCGTGACCAGTAAAGCATTGAAGGACTCTGCCAGCGGTGATCTTGCCTTCGCATTACATGCCCTGCCCACGTCCATTTCTTCTTCTTAATTTCTACTAATATGTCTTTAACACCAGTTTGCTCCCTAACCCACTCCACTCTCTTCTTGTCCCTTAATGTTACACCTATCATTTTCCGCTCCATTGCCCGCTGAGTCGTTCTCAATTTAAGTTGAACCCTCTTAGTGAGCCTCCAAGTTTCTGCCCCATAGGTGAGTACCGGTAAGATGCAGCTGTCATACACTTTCTTCTTCAGCGACAATGGTAGGCTGCTATTCATTATCTGAGAATGTCTGCCATATGCACCCCACCCCATTCTGATCCTTCTAATTATCTCTGCCTCATGGTTGGGATCTGGGGCCACAACTTGACCTAAGTATATATATTTGCTTACCACTTCCACTGCCTCGCCATTTATCTCAAACTGCTGTGCTGTCCCACAGTTATTGATCATTACTTTAGTTTTCTGCATATTAATTTTCAGGCCCACAGTTCTACTCTGTTCGCCCAGTACGGAAAGCATGCTTTGCAATTCGTCCCCCGAGTTACTTAGCAAGGCAACGTCATCAGCAAATCTGAGGTTACTGAGGTATTCTCCATTAACCCTTACTCCCACCTGTTCCCAATCCAACGTTCTGAATACTTCTTGCAAGCATGCTGTGAATAACATTGGAGAGATTGTGTCTCCTTGTCTGATACCCTTCCTTATAGGTATTTTACTGCTCTCCCTATGGAGGATGATGGTAGCTGTAGACCCCTTATAGATATCCTCTAGTATTCTTACATAATGCTCATCTACCCCCTGGTTCCGTAATGCCTGAATGACTGCTAGGGTTTCAACCGAGTCAAATGCTTTCTCATAATCTATGAAGGCTATATATAGGGGTTCAGTATACTCAGCGCACTTCTCTATCACCTGATTGATCGTGTGAATATGGTCCATTGTTGAATAACCTTTACGGAACCCTGCTTGTTCTTTATGTTGACTGAAATCTAAGGTTGCAGAGATTCGGTTGGCGATTACCTTGGTAAATACCTTGTACAGTAAGCTGATCGGCCTGTAATTTTTCAAGTCCTTCATGTCGCCTTTCTTATGGATTAGTATGATGTTCGCGTTCTTCCAATTTTCCGGTACCATTGCGGTCATTAGGCATTGCGTATACAGGTTTGCCAGTTTTTCAAGTACAATTTCTCCGCCATCCTTCAAGAGGACTGCTGTTATCTGATCCTCACCAGGTGCTTTGCCCCCTTTCATTTCTGTCAAAGCCTTCCTTACTTCTTCGGTCGTTACTGGTGGGATGTCTATCTCCTCTGAACTACTGTCTCGTTCGGCATTATCCTGTATGTCCCGGCTACTGTACAGATCCCTATAGAACTCCTCGGCCACTGTGACTATTTTATCCCTATTTGTGATGACATTGCCTTGCTTATCCTTAAGTGCATACATCTGATTTTTCCCCACGCCAAGACGACTCTTCACTGCTTTCAGGCTACCTCCGTTCTTTACAGCGTATTCGATCCTCTCCATATTATACTTCCGTATGTCAGCTGTCTTACGCTTATTGATTAACTTCGAGAGCTCGGCTAGTTCTATTCTGTCAGCTGCGGTAGAGATTCTCATGGTTTGCCGTTTCCTGATTAAATCTTTCGTCTCCTGAGAAAGTTTACCAGTATCCTGTCTAGCTATAGTGCCCCCGACTTCTACTGCACACTCCGTGAGAATGCGTGTAAGGTTGTCACTGGCTTCTTGTGTCGTAAGCTCGGCTTCCTCGTTAAGGGCGGAATATCGGTTCTGCAGCGCGATCCTGAATTCTTCTACTTTACGTCTTACTGTTAGCTCATTTATCGGCTTCCTACGTACTAGCTTGTTGCGGTCCCTCCTTAAATCTAGACTAATTCGAGATCTTACCATACGGTGATCACTACACCTTACCCTTCCGAGCACTTCCACATCCTGCACGACGCCAGAGTTATCGCATAATATGAAGTCTATTTCATTTTTGTGCTCCCCATTCGGGCTCCTCCAGGTCCACTTGCGACTCTCCCGTTTACAGAAGAAGGTATTCATTATGCGTAGGTTATTCCGTTCTGCAAACTCAACTAGTAGGTCCCCCCTGCTATTTCTACAGCCCAGACCATAGTTCCCATAGTTCCCTATGTACTACATGGGGACTCTAATGCCGAACGCGTCAAGCCAAATGCTCTACGAGTAACCAGGTGGCACAGATCTGGGACCTTCTGCACAAAGCAAGGGGGTACACTGCAGGAGGTGTGCAGTGCGCTGAACGAGGCCACAGACATCTGGGACGACGGGGAAGCCATGATCATCCTCCACGTAGGTGCGGCTGATGTGGCATGCTCGGATGAACCACCAGAGGATCTGGTGCGAGAACTACGCAGGAACCTGGATTTGTGGCAAGGCAAAGCACCTCGGCACCACTTCATGGTATATGGAGTGCCGGAGCTATCGACAGCCCCAGGGCCACTCTACGAACGCTTCAAGGCCTGGAACCGGGCTCTGAGGGCTGTCTGCCAGGAAGGTGGACCTAAAGTAGAGTTTTCGAGCACCAACTGGGCGTCAGTAGAAGAGATGCCCGACCCAGGGTACCATGAAGCAATGGCCAGAGAGATCGGACAGCGCCTAGGGCGCAGGCTTTGCGCTTTTTTAGGGCTTCGTGCTGCCCGACAGGGCCACCTGTGGAGTCGGGGAACAGCGAGCTCAACAGCAATACTCATGGAGGTGCTCGAGCAGGCAGTCAGGCGGCTGGCAACAGAGCCAAGCCTGACGGGGACCCTCGGGCGCCGAGTTTCGACCGGCAACTAGTGAATGGCCCCTTTAATGAAGGGCAGGAAGAGGAGGGGTGGGCTGGGACAACAGCATGCCGGGTGCAAAGCAAGAGTCATCAAACGCATGTGCCACGCAGAGGAACCAAAGCCAAGAGGAAGCGAAGGCAGTGCAGAAAGGGAAGAGGTGCGCTGAGTATTTTCTACCTAAACATGCCATAGGACGCAGGGAGGCTAAGTGGGAAGAGTTATATGGCATCATGGACGCGGAAGACATAGATGTGGTGTGCCTGGCTGAGACACACCTGCGTGACTCTGAAACACCCCCGAAGCACGGTGGATATATATGGGAAGGCCTCAATCGGCAAAGAAATGAGCGACAGGGAGGTGGTTTGGGTTGTTTTGGTCGAAGTAGTGGAAAGTGGGAGAGAGTCCAAAAAACCTGCACCGAGCACATGTGGTTAATTGCCAGCTTGGGTTCCCGTGAAGTGGCTCTGGGAGTGGTTTACCTGTGGACTGGCAAAGCAGCGTACGCCAAAAACCTGGAAGTCCTGGCCTGTCTGGAAGAGGACATGGAGCACTTCAATCTTCCTGTCATCATTATGGGGGATTTTAATGCGCACATGGACGAATTTGACGGGCGTACGGACAAGATGGGCAAAGCTTTGAGGGATTGGGTCGCGAGGACGGATCTGGTGATGTTGAACGGTACGGACAGGTGCACCGGTACAACTACATGGGCATCACAGGACAAAACATCCTGCATAGACTACTGCTTTGTCACACCGGCGCTTCTCCCTTGGCTCACTGAAATGGCAATAGACACCGACGGATTGTGCAGTGTGGGTAGCGACCACAACAGCATCCGCATAACGTTTGCGGGCCACCGTGCACGCTCGCGGCCCAGGCTCACCACTGAAGGGCCCCACGTGCTGCCTGATCAGGCTATTGAAGAGGCGGTGGATCTTTTGGAGGAAGATGCAGAATGGGTGTCCATGCAGACATATGAAGACTTTGAGGAATGGCTCCAAGTGGCGCTGCAAGCAGTACGCAGCCAACGACAGCTTCTTGCCCCATGTTACTACGCGACTCGGACACTGGAGCAGAATACAAGGACGAGGAATGCCTCCAATATTTGGAGAATTTCATGGCCACCAAGCTCCGAGCTGGGGATATCCCTAGGGTTGACCCCTTGACCTCTCCACCTATGGCCACCGCGGATGCTGGAGATGGGATGGACGCCAGCGACAGCATTACCATGGGCGAAATGGAACGTGCCTTGAGGGGGCTGTCCGGTAGTTTGGCAGCTGGGCTCGATGATGCACGCAATTTCGCATAGGGTGAAAAAGATAGCTGGGAGGTTCAACGTGGGTGTGGTTTTTTCAGCAAAAAATAAGTTAGAAAAGCTTTGTCCTGCGATCGACAGGAAGTTAAATAGCAAAACAAGTGGGTCTTCGCACAAAAAGGGCTGTGGTGTGAAACACCAGTCACAGTTTGTTGAATGCAAAACCAAAGTTGTGTACTGCATTCCCTTGTCGTGTGATAAGATATATATTGGACAGACGGGGCGGTGCATTAATGAGCGCTTGCGGGAACATCGCAATACACTAAAGGGCACACCCAAGTTCTATCTTGCGTCGCATTGCTCTAAGCATGGTTGTTACCCCAAGTTTAACCTTACAAGCGTTCTGTTTACACACAATGACACACGCACGAGAGAAATTTGGGAAGCCTTCTTGATAAAAAAGAATTCTGACACGTGCATTAGCTCGCCCTCGGTGTCACTGCTGGATAGCGAAGTTGCTTATCTCGACAGTACTTGAGCTTCAGCTATCTGAGCTGTGGAGAGTGTGTATCGCGCGTGGTCTACGTCACCCCTGTGGTTAGTGCGCAGGCTCAACTCTTTTATGTTTTTCTTCTTTTCAATAAACCTTCGGTTGTTAGTAGCGCTCGTGTTGTGTACTCCTCTCTCGTCCCGTTTAATTTGCGCTGGTAAATCATGAGTGTACAAATACATCACGATGAGATGTATTACCACCAAATGGGTGGCCCGGACGAGGCGCCTCGCCGAAAGATACGGTGTAGCCCCAGTACGCCTTGGCGAGACCGCAGAGAGGGGCTGGCGGGAGAGGGTCCGGCAGCAAGTCAACAAGGCAGAGGAGGAGAGGTGGCGGAAGGCAGACGAGGCAAAGCCGGCGCTGGCCGTGTACTGCGCCAAAAAAACAAGCACCGGGAAGGAGCTCTTCTACGAGAACTCTACGGGCAGTGGCCTACTGTTTGAAGCGCGTATCGGTATGCTCCGAACCCGACAGCTCCGCGCCAAGTACACAGCGGGGCTCGACACAACGTGCCCCAACTGCGGGCTGGACGACGAGACAGTGCGCCACATTGTGCTCGAGTGCCCGGAGCTGCGGCCTCCCTCGTCGGATGGCGCTGCCCACTCGCTGGCGATGGCGCTTGGTTTCCGCGGGCGGGGAGAGCAGCCTAGTTGGCAGGCGGTGGAGACATCAAAGAGACGCCTAGAACTTTGGTGGCGCATTCGTGCTTCTCAGACGCATACTCCAACCGCAAGCACCCAAGTGCCGCGGGGGGGAGTAAATCTTGGGTTCCGCCAAGGAACTCGGCCAGATCCAGGGCCTTTTTGGGGGCGCCTGTTGATCACCCGCTACAAAGGGGAAGGCCTAACTATCATCATCATCATCATCATCAGTTGGCGCAGCCAAGCCAAGCTAGTGCCAGTGGCTTTTTTTTTTGTGCGACCAGCGGCATAAGCGGCAGGGTAGCTGATTTCACTGTCGGATAAATTAAGCGTAATTAACGCTCTCGAAAATGGGGAAAAATAGGCCGACATTGCCAGAAGTACAGGCCTGTCTAAGCAGACAGTCCGCTCTACCGTCAAGAACAAGGCCGCTGCCGATAAACACGACTCCGGTGAGATTGAAAACAGGGCTATCGAATACTCAAAGTTGTGCACCCGGAGGCAAGTCTGCCCTTGTCAGTTTTTTTATGTAATAAAAAACTTGGGTTCAGTGAAGTTCGGTCTCTATTATTCCCACGCATTCATCGTTCCCATTCCGTTCGGTGAAAAAGGTAAGAAATGCCTCAAGTAGGAGGTTTGTTTCCCATCCATTGTGTGCAATCTGCCGGTAACCGTGCGTAGTCCAACTGGTCTAACTTTCAATTTCACAGCTGTCCGTCATCAGATTATTTCATTACAGCTGTTTCAATGGCCAGACTAAAATCGTTAAAAATGTGGAAGCTGCCTCGGGGGAACGTCAGGCAGCGATCCGGTTTGATTGACGAACGGTTTCGGGAAAACCTGCCTCATCGTGGAGGGATTTAAAAGAGCCTAGCTAATTCAGATGGCCACGACTGATGTGTTATAGCTGGTTAATAATTGCGCCTAGTTATATTCTTACTTTATTTGCTCAGCTTATCATACGTCTTTACACGCTTGACCGCATGCGCTACGCCTCTTGCAAGTGCCAGTGCTAAGCTTTGGAAACGGTGTTTACGCGATTCTTTGCCCTTGCGCGAACACTGTGCCGAGGTGCTGCAGGCGTGTAGAAAGAACAAAGTGTATGTACTATGCATATGCAATATCGTCAAAGTACCCACTTTAGGGCTCATACACCCCCCCCCTTCGGTCGGATACTGCATACTTCGGCTACAGCGGACGTTTTTTTCCGGATTCAGGGGGTCTGTTGTAATAGGCGTAGACTGTATAAGACTATTGCGCGGATTTTGTTTCGCTTTGGTCAAGTGGCTGAATCGAGTCACTGACAGGCCAAAATGTGTGCGTTTAAGTAGCCCAAGAAAGACTATGGTCTTTAAAAAACACACGCAAGAACAAGAAAGGGACATACGTAGTGCTGTTCTTGTCCTTGTGTTAGTTTTACAGCAGCGTAGCTCGAGTCACGTTAAACCAGCTAGCCCTGACTTTAACCCTACACAAGCAAAAATCAGACATGCCAACCTTGTAGAGATCAAGGGTAGGAAACGTCTCACCAACCGTTTCATTCTGGGTACGGTCCCCGACAGCTGCTTCAGTAGCCAGCTGGGCTGTACAGTACCTATGTCCTTGTCTGCAGGCTTCAGGTCAGCCAGGTGCCCGTCCATGAATGGATCCCGGATCAAGAGGGCCCCACTGCACAGACACTGAGGAAACAAACCACAGTGTTCTAATTACCAAACACAACAGCGACGGCTTCAAAGACATTGATGCTGCACAAACTTCTGAACTTCTCTGGCGATTGGACAATTCTCAAGCAGCAAGTTAATATATTCTATTGATCAAAATCTCTCAATTCCAGCTACATCCGGCATGGACTAGAATAGCAGGCTTGGGCTGCTACTTCATTAGTTGAATAACTTTATTAAAGTACTTTCTGAAGAATGATGTGCTGTTAGCAGACAACTGCATTCTTTGTAATGGTGCGAATGCATTAGAAGATAAAAATACACAAAGTTCTGACGTTGCACCTTATAGGACATTAGACAAAATTACAAAAAGCCAGCAAGCCTCTCAATTACAAAAAAAAATTCCACACCAACTTTTACAGCTCAATTTCAGCCAGACTCATCTGTGAAGACGGGCCTGGGTTTGTCCCAGCCCATGTACTATCACAGAGGTTACTCACTAACGAAAAAAAATTAAGCTAGCTAACACTAACGCATAAGACTTGAATGCAGCGAAGCTGCATGCAACCTTCACAACCATCACGACGGTTTAAGTCCACGATCGCAGCCGATTTGCTTCTTCTTTGCTCCCAAAACGACCTTTATTTCATGTGTTGCTATAACGGCGAAGAAAAAGCAAATCAAAGTGGAACGAATGATGGAAAACGCACACTTAAACAAGGCGTCCACAGGTGCAATGTGTACCCTATCACGTGTTCTGTGTCGAGCAGGTGGAATGATTCCTCTCCCCAATCACAGCCGAGTGAGTAATACCCGTCACACGGGCACTTTCAATCGCGATTGAGTCGATCCGGATCGAGCTCAATCCGGATCGGGCGCATTCTACACGGCAGTTTCAATCACACTTGAGCTCGATCCCGCTCTAACTCAATCCTGGTTTCTCAAGCACGATCGAGGCTTCCAAGCGCGATCAAACGAAAGCGGCGATACTCTCGTCCCCACTCAGTAATGACACAGAAGGCGAAAACTTCAACTAATGTTGCAAATTGTGTCAAATAACTTGACCCAAACAAGCATGCGGTAACATTTCCATAGTTACGTATACCTACGACCGCGCGAAGTTACCAGACGCCAGCCGCAAGTACATAGTTAGCGCCATCTGGCGTACACGACTGCAAGTGGTGCAACTTCTCGATAGCGATTGAAACTCGAAAACTCGATCGCGATTCACTTCAATTGCGATTGAAAGTGCCCGTGTGACAGGGGTATAAGCCGTCTGACCCTTGGGTACTAACTCGCGGTCGTAGCCTAGTGGGCAAGACGACTGACTCTAACACTGTTGATCTACCACAAACAGGCTCGAATCCTGCCGGTGCTAGTGATTTCTTTCCTTTATACCGTATTTCCCGGTGTATAAGTCAAGGTTTTCTTCTGAAATTTTCGTTGGTGCGTGTTATGCATGAAATAAATCCAGTTCGTGGCAGTTGCACATGGTCCCTACTCGTAAAGGTGCCCGTGTGATGTCAGCGCACGTTAGGAGACACAGCTCTACGATCTAACTGTATTTGAAGCCCACCGCTACAGCATTTCTAATAGCCCATATGTCGCTTCGGGACGTTAAACCACACAATTTGCAGCTTTTTCTACTCAGAATTAAAATGATAATGGCTTGCAACAACCGCGCACCACCTTCTGCCCCGCACAGTAACTACAGTTGAGAATAAATTCGAAGTAACATCAAATTGGGTTGCAAAAACAAAATGCAGCTCATAAATTATTACAGACAGTGTTACTCTGAAGCACGGTGGAGGAATATGAGAGGTGGCTCAACTGCGCCCGCCCAAGCATACCGGTTTAGCGTGCGCTTCGAGCAGTTTCCGATGGATGGCGCGCGCGCATGGGGGCCATCGGTCAGCACAACACATAGGGCCCAACACTGTGAATACTCGCTCTGTTAAAGCAATGTAAGCTCATAAAATAATCTTTACGTGCATTATTGCACGTCGTTTATAAATTTTAGTAACATTTTTCTGTGCGCAAGCGTTCTAAGTACAAATCCTGAGTGGCTTTGGCGACCTTGGGAGCCGACGCACTATTGTAGCAGCCGGCCGGCGCGATTCTAGTGATTTCAACCTCTTCTAGTTACTTTGCAATTTCATAGCGGGAACTCTGTGTGGCATAATGAAAAAGCCTGTAGCGTAATAAACGACACCTAGACACTAGTGGACGGCACTTCTCGCCAGTGTTTACTTCGCTACGTGTATATAAAACAGCCCTTTTCTTCACTGATTGACTTCGGCCGAAAGCAAGTCAGGAGGCTATTTGCTAGTTAAAGTTTCAATTGGTCGCGTCTGCATTCCACCACTCAGTAAAGCAATGTAGGCACAAAATTCGCAGAATGAGTTTCCTCGTCAAGGAGCAATTTTACGGTCTGTCGCTGCTTTTTGATGACCGTGTATTATACGATAGCTGCGTCGTAGGTATGGAATGCGCCAGATATAAATAGCTCATTGCACCGTCTTCGTATAGGCAGCCTACAGGCACTCTTTGAGAGCAAGCAAAACTAGTCTCTTGCCCCCCCCCCCCCCCCCCCCCCCAAAAAAAATAGATGTTTCATCGAACTGTGTAGCAGAATGGTGAAGCGCAAGCGTGATTCTGTGTGTCGCACCACGAAATAGCCGCGCGTCTTTTTCTACACCCCATGATTAAAGCTGCAAATAATTTCTAGGTAACTCGCACTGTCATACAACAAAGAAAATGGTCAAAGTTGAAAGGGGCACCTCACAATTGCAACAAAACTTGCACTTAACAGTTTATTTGAACAGTCACACACTAACACGAAATAGTAACAAAATGAAAACATCTGAACAAAATTAGACGCAGGCATGAAATAATAACACAAAATGCCGCTTACATCGATGCTCGGTTATAGAAGCTTTGCAAGCTTCCTGAGCTCCTGCGTTCTGCTTTTCATTTGATTTTTCTTTTGCTTGCAGAGCTGCCTCATGCGCATTGATAAGTAATTGTGCAGGAGGCTGGCCATAACTTCCTCTTTGTGCTCCGGACAAGGAAACTGGAAAGTGTAGTTTTCCAGCATGCTTTCCAATGCAAGCTCGTATGCATTTCTGCACGTTGACTGCTCCTGAAATGCTGCCTCTGCTGCCCGCAACAGCCTAAATGTGGCCCGTTTAGGGTGCAATAAGCCGCCTTTGCTTTTGCAGTCTACAAGGGCACTTTCTACTTGCTCGTGCACTTGAGTTTCCTCCACGAGGCTCTCTCGACACTTCAAACATGTTGTGTTTTTTAGCAGTTTGCGGCAAACAAACCCACACAAGTAATAAATGATACAGTCGACAGCCTCAGGCATTCCGTGTGCATGGTCGAAAACATCTTCGCACTCAATGTCAGCAGAAACAAGACCATCTAGTTTGTTCTTTAACTGCTGCAGCAATGTTTCTGCCTTGTCACCTTCCGTAAACACGACCTTCAAGTCACTCAATGTAAGCACAGGTGGGCTTTCGGAGGCTTCAACTTCGCAGTTACCAAACTTCGGAGGCTTTATCAAGCTATACACCGACAACATGTTGTATAACTGTAAAAACGTTGGCATTGAAGGGTGGTCGTTCTGGCCTCCTGCCTGTCGGATGATTCCAAAGAAACGCTCAAGGACATCTTGGTTGAACTTCTCAGACGGAACGTACTTAAAGTTGCATTCCTTCAAGAGGAACCTGCACAGTTCATGAGTCGACAAAATTGTCACACGAAGGCCCTCTGCAGTTTGGGTCGTCAAAAAGTTGGAAGGAGGAATGGCTCCTGTAGTCACCTCCTTTTCCCACTTGTTGAGCCAGTACAACGATGAAGCGAGAACCCTCAAGTCTCTGCTTCCCAGACGGATACCTTCCTTTGGGATTCTCCGATTAAGGGCATCAAACAGCTCATTAAATCTGAGGCTAAACGCCACTGTGCCCTTCACGTTTTCGAGTCCTTTTGTGCCTCTTTTGGAATAGAACTCGAGCCCTTTGGCAACACTATGGCTGAACAACTGCGTAGCCAGTTTAACACGCATCCTTACTGTGGGGGAAGGATTGACATGCGCAAATGTTATTTTGGGGCAAACACGCAAGTTCCCAGCTTGTTTTGTGTCTTCAACAAACAACTCGTCAAAGTGTGCCCAGTGGACCCATTCACCGTCCACTCGCAACACTTTCTGTGCATGCAGTCGGTTTCGGACGCACTTTATCAGATGCGGCGCATCAGAAAAAACGAACACGTTTCGCTTATCGTCAGCAGGATGCGTGAAGAAGTGCTTCGTATTCTGCAACGCTCCACTCACACCAAATTCTTTCCACATGAGACGATTGGTGCTAGCCCCATCACACACAATCGCATCAACGAAGGCACCAGCCTCCTCAAGCAACAAAATAGCCTTTAAGATAAGCTGCGCGAGGATTATTCCCTTCGTGGGCCCTTTGCTTGCAAAAACAGCAATAGGCTGAGAATAACGGTCGCCGAAGGAGCGGAAAGTGAAAACGAGCCCGTGGTCTGCAAGGTCATCGCTCGCAGCTGCAGTGTCCCCAAAGTCAGTGAACCCACTGTAAGTCATCGACTTGGCATGGACCCTCATTTCTTTTCTCACTTTCATCTCATCAAAAACGAGTATGCCACGTCGCTGGAACTCATCTTTTGTTGCCATCTTTTTCTTGAAGGCTGAGAAGAACCTTGTGTCGAAGCCGCACTTCACGCGCACCATGCTCAGGTACTTCCGCACAGTTGTAGCACAAGGAAGGGGGAGAACGTTGTTGTCCCTAAGGAAGCAGTACGCTGACGGGCTGCGTTTATGTAGCAGAAGACACATCAGCAGCCATTCTTCAGTATACCGCCGGCCTTTTTTGTTTGCCACTTTGGCAGCGGCAATACACTCTTTGACAACAGTCAGCTGTGCGGCAGGGAAGTCAGGCCTGTTCAGAATTGTCTCAATTCCCTCTTCCGACACTTGCTGCAGCTTATCACGTGCTTGTTTCACCTCCTTCGAAAGTTCGCTGAATCGCTTCAGAAGGCGATTTTTCGATCGCTTCAGTGCATAATTTGCACGGCGCAATGCTGCCACATTAGCATTGTTTTTCTGCAAAGAAGGAAGACGCAGCCGGCCTGGCTTTGACAGACGTTTCTTCTCCTCCATCCTCTTCTTTCTCGTCCGCAAGGTGTTTGCCAGGTTGACGCACTTTTCACATGATGGGGAATCCCCGCTGAGAATCATGCAGCACTTTTTGTGGCGCCATTTCTGGCAAATATCAATATAAGCACTTTCTGGCTCAACATGTGGGAATTCGAGAGGGCTGGGCCCGCCACTGCAGATGTTGACTTCATCCACGTGCTTGAGAAGAGCTCGGACTTCTTCCTCAGTGGTCAGAGAACTGCTGTACTGCAGCCTTGTAACGGGAATAGACTGGCCCATTAGAACAACATTCGCCTCCATTTTTTCATCAATTTCGACGATCCTTGGGTTGACAAACGTCGTAACGGCACGTGTTCCCGAAGGTTTTTCTGACGAGGAACAATCAAGTTTCTTCACGCGTTTCATTTGAGAAAACACAACGCTCTTCACACCGTCAAGCTCAAGTTTATGGCGACCCCATGAATCAGAAGGCAGAAATGACTGTGGTATTTCGCCACACAAGCTTTCGAACGGCGAACAACGAGCTTCCTCTGGTCCTGACTGCGTTTTCAGAGATTCCATGTCGATGCCTGCCTGGACTGCAGGCATCTCATCGCAACTCATGTGACAGTTCAGCGGGTCGTCGTCGTTGCTGACGCTAGACGCCTTTTCGTTTCGCTGGCGCCAAAAGCTGCCTTTCAGCGGGCCGCTTCCGAGTCGTTGATCTCTTCGAGAGGTAGGGCGGGCAATCGGGAAATACCGTGGGAACCGTCACACGCCAGCGATGCTCGTCGTGGCACGCTCATCAGTACATTGCCGTTGTACTGAGCAGTCCATGTCTTTGTCACGAGATGAGGCTTGAAATGTCTCTCGCAAACACTGTCTGTTGCTTGAAGCGGGCGATCTTTCCTCGGTACGGTATGTCGCCATAGTTTGAGACGCTCGTCGTCTTTCGGGGCAGAAAACAGCGAGTACTTCTCCTGACACGACCTGTAGCCGGTCGTGCAACGCGGGACGAAGCACTTTTTCCCCATCAGAGGTTCACAAAACGATTCATACCGCAAGAAACCGTGCAAACGCTACACATGTATACGTGTTCACCGCATGAAACTGCGCGATTGATGGCCCCTGAACATACAGCGCCACCTCTCGGAGGGAGGGCGAAACGCACGCAAATCGTCGGAGCGCGCTCAGTACGGCGAGGCGCCGCTGTTCACACACCTCTCCTATTACTCCACTGTGCTCTGAAGGAATGTGCTGCTAATTTTTGAAATTTCAGCTTACTGATAACATGTTTCAATTTTCGGCCCATTTCCAATAGCGTCACTTCCGTCCGCCCTGACATGTTTATTGCACTGATCGTTGCGGCGTGCTTCACATGTGTAGCATCCGTCGTGCCCTGGTTCTCGCTAACCATGACGCCGCCTGCGAGACAAAAAAGTTACGATGCGAATTTCAAGCTACGTGCAGTTGCATTTGCACGAGAACATGGAAACTGAGCTGCGGAAAGGCAGTTCGAGGTTCGTGAGAAAACTATACGGGACTGGTGCAAAGCAACCAGCATGCTCCATGCTATGAAATCAACGAAGAGGGCCAACTGTGGCAAGAAAGCATGCTGGCTGGAACATGAGGATCGTCTGTGCACGTGGGTGCTGGAGCAACGAGCCGAAGGCCGGGACTCGCTACAATGCAGCTCAAGGCGAAGACCCTCGCAACAGAAATGAAGGCTGTTGGCATTACGGGTGGTCCGTCGGAGTGTTTTCGTTTTATGCGGCAAAATAAGTTGGTGATGCGGCGCGGATGATGTGCCAGAAGCTCCCTGACGACTTTCAGGAACAACTGGAAAAGTTCAGTGCGATTGTCAAAGAAGAAATCGCGACCGAGGACATCAACGTGAGCAACAGTGTAAGCATGGACAAAGTTCTGCTCATGTTTGATATTCCCCTTGGGAAAAGCATCGCCGAAAAAGGGGAAAAAACTATAACGGTGAGGACAACTGGCCATGAGAAGCCACACTTCACTTTTGTTCTCGCCTCCTGCGTGGATGGCACAAAGCTGCCTCCCATGTTAATTTTCAAGCGAAAGACACTACCAAAGGATTCAACGCCAAAGGATGGATGAACAAAGATATGTTGGGTCTATGCCTGGACCAGTGTTTTTCACGTCAACCTGACGGATTTTTTCACGTCAAGAAGGAATTCTTTGATTGATTGATTGTGGGGTTTAACGCGCCGACGCAACGCAGGCGATGAGGCGCGCCGTAGTGGAGGGCTCCGGATTAATTTTGACCACCTGGGGATCTTTAACGTGCGCCGAAATCTCGTACACACGGGCGTTTTTGCTTTTCGCCTCCATCAGAAAAGCGGCCGCCGCGGCCGGGAATCGAACCCGCGACCTTGTGCTCAGCAGCGCAACGCCTTAGCCACTGAGCCACCGCGGCGGGTAAGAAGGAATTCTTGTGCTGGACAGCATGCGGGAACACATCACGGATACCACAAAAAAGAAGATCAGTGAGAAGAACTGCGTCCAAGCGGTGATACCAGGCGGCATGACGAAAGATGCTGCAGCCGCTGGACATTTCTGTGAACCACAGTTTCAAAGCAAAGCTGCGACACTTCTGGGAGTTGTGGATGTTCGAGGGCAAGCAGTTTTACAAAGACCGGACGCATGACACGCGTGTTGTTCGGAGAGGTGGCCAAATGGGTCTGCGACTCTTCGGGCTCCATTTCTACAAAAGCAATTGTAGCTGGGTTAAGGGCTGGACTGATCCTGTCTGCGAGCGGTGAAGATGTTGGCGAAGAAGACATCAGTGAGTCGGAGGATGACAGCGATGTGACAGCGGAACTCCCACTTGAAGTTGCTGAATTATTTGTTAGAGAGTCGGAGGAACAAGGCTCCGGTGGTTTTGCGTAAACGCCGCCTGTAAGTACATTCCATCTGTGCTTATCAATAAACCATTTTTGACAAGTTAGTTGTGTCTAGACTTTGGACGGTAGATGCCGTGTCTAGCCCTGCTTACTGGGGGATGCGTTCAGAGGTGGCAGCCGCTGCAACCAATGTACTTTTGCCACACTTTATAACCAACTGATCCTCTATGAGTTTACCTAATTAGCAAGTGAGTCTTGTACACCAGTGAGACTAACATACGTTTTTTTTTAGGAAAAACTGTTGTTTTGAAGGGGGTGCGGTTTATAGACCAAAAAATACAGTACTGTTATACTTAGTTTGGTGAAACGCCGAAATCAACGAATTGGTGAAAAGCTTCGCTGGTAAAAGTCCATCTGTGCACTGGTACACAAGATGCTCACAACCACTCGCAAGTCTATTAACGGCTGCTGCAGCTGAATATCTGATAAATAGAACTTTGGTCACAGATGCGAGACAGGACACCTGATAACAGCGCAAGATGTGGTCTACAGAGCAATTAAACATGGCCTTGCAATTGTGATTTTGCCTGTGCACAATGCCGACGTCCTCTGCGGGGCACAGTTGTTGCAAAGAGAAACTCATTAAGAAGCTTTCTATTACAGAAACAGAACAGACCAGCAAATTAGGGAGTTTTAGAATAGGGGGCCCCAACGCTCTGGGGCCCCCAAGCGTCTTGGGGCGTCATACTGCGCATGCGCAGAACCCAAGCCGTCCTTGGGGTTTTGGGTTTGCGTTTAGCGCGCATTTTGATGAAATAGCGGGCGTCCCAAAGCTGGAGTTTGCGTCCTTGCGTCGCTCTCGCAGCCAGCGAGACTGCGCGTGACCATGGCTGAAGCGAAACCTGCGGTTCGTTCCTCGACTCACCCGATCAACTACGACGATCGCTGAGCTGATTTGTTGATTGTGCGCGTCGTTCGCTAGAAATGGATGAAGCAGGTAATCATGAAGCGTTTTCTGCCTTCAGAAACAGTCCGCGCACACGGCGGCCGCGCCTGCCAGTTCGGCACGCTCAGCGGCTCGAACCGGCGCAGACAGACCACGGTAGCAACCGCTTGTCGCTGCTCTTCCGAATCAATCTGATCGCTAAAAAGAAGCTCCACATTCGAGAAAATAGGTGTTAGTGTGATGAAAAATTGTGTTAGGGCTTGTTGTCAGGACGTATTTTAAAAGTGGCGATCATATATCTGCCGCGATGCTAAGCCTACGCTGACCGGCCGCGGACGTTCGGCGGGTTCGGCGATCCACCCGATCGCCGCGGTGCGCCGAGCGGCCGAGAGATGGCGCTACCTGCGCGGAAGCATCGAAACAGGCTACGCAGATGTCGTGGTCACCAATCACTCGAACAGCAATTATAGCTTAAATAGAGTTCCACATGCGAGAAAGGGGATGATAGTGTGGTGAAAAGTTACGGATTATCATTCGCAGTTGCACAAATAGCGGTGATCAAATATCCGCCAGGATGCTAAGCCTAAAGTTCCCATCACCCGACCCAACCCGAGTAACGCAAGCCGGTTGCGGGCGCCCCTCTTCTAAAACTCGCCGCGCGCGAGCGCCTTGCGTTTGGATCCCCTAACTTCTTGGGGGCCCCAAACGCTGGCTTCCCCTATTCTAAAACTGCCTATTGCTGGAACAAAATATGCACTTTTGCATATCAAGCTGCCGTGTTAACAATGAATAGGGTTCCCATGCGTCCACCTCTGTACAAGTTAAACATGGCAAATGAAGAAGTGAAATAAATTCGTTTAGACTGAAATTTTCATACAAATTCTAAACAAGCCACTGCTTGTATTGTCGGTTTGCCTGTCCTTTTTTATGTCTTTCTTTTCCGGGCATCCACATCACATATTCATCATCAGACTTCCTCATTAACTTGCAATCTCGTTTTTCTTAAGACACACACATGCAGGCACAAAAAGATTACAATGGCTTTTACCCCACATTTATTCCTACCACGCTTTCATCAAACTAGGCCCCTGGAGTGTTTATGCAGTGCCCTGTCCCTGCGGTTGCCTTGGGAAGTGGGCCAGAGACAGACGGCCCCCTCCCTACACACCACGCAGACATAATACTGTGCTCCCCACAAGGTCACAGGTCCATGGGACAGCCCATGTCCTCTCGCATGCCCGGGGAGGCCACATCACCTAGAGCCACCAGCAGTAACACTAACCTCAACTGAGTTTCAAAGCGAGACTGGGAAGCGGCAGCAACAAATAATATTAACTGAAATAGTCATCAGCAACTCCAGCAGTGCTTCAGCTTATTGTCGATTTTGTCGACTGAGGGATTCAGCATGCACCATCTCAAGTGCAATAACTGACCCGAACAATCCTCGTAATATCTAGTCAAGGATACGCTTCCATAGTATGGGGGGCACACAGGAAATAAAACTGACAAGTTCTCCGAAATTGCGACAAAATCAGTGCACTGGGGATATTTTGAGCTTGGCAGGGAGCTCACCTGCATACAACCCAGTGCAGGGGAAGGGAAGTAGAGGGGGAGTCACAGGATAAGGTGGAGAGAGACAAAGAGAGAGAAAGGTATAAAGAGAGATGTCAGTCCGAGAAAGCTGCCAGTCACTGCACTCCGGGCTACAGCTGCTGCGTGAGCCGATCGTCTTCAGGTAATGGAGCAGTTGGGTTGCCGCAGGCCCCTTCGGGAACAGAAGGTCCTCCATGCCAGCACTGGGATATTGCCGCTACCGCAACAACACCCTTTCTTCAATACAGAACACTTCAAACATTTTCAACCCATTACCACTTTTGTGTATCCTTCCCTTCTAGTACCTTACTTTGGAGCAAAGAACGTCACGAGGCTGGACTGCTTCGTTTAAGAATTACTTCTGTTTCCTGTGCGTTGTATTTCCCTAAGCCTTACGATTTCGTTCTTCTCCTGCTTTAGCGACCCACAACAAAGCAGTAAGAAATGAAAATCAAACAATTTTCAAACAACTTTCAATCAAAACAAAACAATCAAATCAAGAATTTTTTTTCCTGAATTTGTATGCCACGTGACTTGCTGTCGGGTCTGTGAAGCCACAAAAAGGCCAATTTACACAAGCTTAAATACAATGCATAAATACATTGCAATAGAAGCAAAAGTATAAGGAGCTTCAGTAGTATTCAGTTACATTTGGGCAGATGCCAAACCTACACTGCTTGCGTGTGCGGACAGTGCAATCCCCTTTCAAAAGCAGCAAGGAAGCTCCCTTTAGCAGCTTCTGGAAACACACGCACACACTGACATGTAAACCAACGGCTAAAAAAGAAAACAAAATGGGATGTGGATGACGACAGTATGGGCTCAGCAACCGGAGCCAGTTCGCAAACAGAAAAGAAGAATGTGGCAGCCTGCTTCATCCAGAACAGAATCCGATAAGTGAACAAGAAGTTCATTCACGAATTGGATAGGAGTGTGTGGAAGGAACCCCGGAAGTTCTGGCAGCATGTTCAATGCTCACACAAACATGCCGAGCCCAAAGTGCAGCTGCAACACCCAGAGATGCAACAGCTGCTGTCGGAGGAGGACAGCTCATGGTGCATGTCGTTGCACCTCTCTTCAAGAAAGAACACCCAAACGGTACCTCAGAAGTGATCGAGCATGGACACACTAGGCAGGACGGCGCAGAGACAAGCACAGATGGGCAAGAGCAGGATGGGGGGCCTAAAGCTGGTCTAGAAGAGTGGCTTGGGTCAGTAGGAAAACCAGAGTTGAAGCGTGCTCTAACTCGTATCCCGGCCTGAACAGCGACAGGTCTGGACGGCTTCCCAGCGACCCTTCTGAAATGTCTGGGCCCGAGACAGTGCGAGGCATTGCGTGGAATATTCGACACCGTTCTGGTGACGGGGCAGGTGCCCAAAGAGTGGAACTGCAGCCGGATGATGTCCATCCCCAAGGGAACTGGAGATCGCAGCAGCTGGACGGCCTACAGGCCAATCACGGTCACAGCGGCACTGCACCGGGTCCTCACCCAGATCCTTCGTAGATTGCTGCAGGCATGGGCAGAACGAGAGGGGGTCCTGGGAGATCTCCAAAACGGCTTTCGCAGACGGCTGGATGACAACCTTTAGGCCCTGACCCAGTGCATAGAGGTGGCCCGCTTGCAAAGGCGGGAACTGCGGGCTGCTCTTCTGGACGTGGAAAAGGCATGCGACAGGGCTGACCCCACCTTACTGGGGAAGATGCTACCTCCCATTGGAGGTAGTGGGATTACTAAAACGCCTGTACGCGGGCACAGAAGTGGTCGTAGAATGGCAAGGCGTGTGCTCCCATCCGGTACCTGTCGAGCAGGGCCCCCGTCACGGTTGTCCTCTGTCCTCCCCCTGCTATTCTGAGCGATCTGGAGGCAGAGCTGGAGGGAAGCACAATAGGCTCTGACTGGACACATATGGAGGAGGAGAGAATAATCCACTAGCGACTACGTGGCCTCATGTTACGCTGATGATATAGTCCTTACAGCTGACTCTCGTTCGGACCTGCAGCGACCCCTGAACATTTGCACCAACCACGCAGGGCACTTGGGGCTGAGGTTCAGTGCGCCGAAGTGTGCAATACTTCGCTGGGGCGACACGGGCGCACTGCCGGAGGGAGAGGCGCTCACAGTGCAGAAGAAGCCTGTTTGAAGCAACGTATCGGTGCCTGGGTGTGGACTTGACCACCGAACCAGACTACTTGGCTGCAGATGAGCCGGGGCTTTGCGGAAAGGCACTGTGCAGCCAGAACATCCTGAGGGCCCGAATCCGCTGGCCCTTCAACAGGGTGGAGGTTGTCAGGAGCGTGTGGACGATGGTGCGTGTTCTGGTGCTCACGTTTTCCAATGCAATGCTTTGCCTGTCCTCCGCCCCCCAGGAGTACTTGGAGAGACGACAGAGGGAGGTGGGATGACTGGTGGCCCAGGGTGCCCACCGGTCGACACCAAACGAGGCAGTCCAAGGGTTTGTAGGCTGGTCCTCATTTGAGGCAAGAGAGGCTGTGGCCAAGCTCGGTTTCGAAATCCGCATGTGCTCGCTAAGCGACACACTCCAGGTACGCCGGGTTCACCAGTGTATGCTGCTCGCAGGCGACGCCACAAGGTGGAAAAAGAGGATGCAAGCACTGGCCCACACGAACAAGGTGCCACTACCGGTCTTAAAGGGGTACTGACACATATTTTCGGGGCTGATATTATTGTACAGTTCGTTTCCTTTACCACCAGGATACCCTGCGTAAAGTATGAACAGCATGCGTCGCGTGGAACATATCCTAAATTGATTGCAAATGTAGCGCCGACAAGACAGCTGTGCTGGAGGCTTCCACCGAAATCAACATCGTGTGACATCAGGGTGTGGTAAAGCAAACTAGGTGACGTAGCCGCGTGCTCCCCTACTCCGCAACGTCCACCCGGCCCCCAGCTAATGGCAAGGCGCAACTGTCTGGCGCGTGGATGGAGCGTCACAGGTTTTCGCATACCAACGTGATAGCGCCGGCCCTGTTCAGCGGAAACCGTGACGTCCTAACGTACTTTTGGCCGCCCGCGAACTCCAGGCTTTTTGAAATGGCAGCCGTTGACGGCGGTTTTTGCTGCGTTATAGTTCCTCATTTATCGTCCGCTGATGTATTTGAACTACTGTTTCATGATAGTTAGCCCCGTAGGCATTGATCTAAGCAATAAAAACATGAAGTAAAAATTTGGTGTCAGTACTCCTTTAGGTAACAGCAAGCAGACCAGCCTGATCGGGAAACGGTTGCGGGAGCAAGTGGTAGCTGCAGAAACGAGAAGATAGGCGGAAAACATCGTGGCAAAGACATCTCTTCGTCTGTACGCATTACAGAAGCACACCATTTCCCAGGAGAATTTTTATGACAACTCGCCAGGAAGTGCGATGCTGTTCGAAGCGCGGGCTGGGGTGCTGAGGACGCAGATGTGGAGGTGGAAGTGGGACGATGCGGAGGAGGTGACGAGTGCAGCGTGTGGTGAGGAAGACGAGACGGCAGAACACATTTTTTTGCAGGGCAAACAACTGAATCTTCACCACCCTAGTGATACCACCATGGCGGAGGCGCTAGGTTTCGTTGCGCATCCCCTGCCAGGGGGTGCACCATGCCCGGACGACACCACGGATGCGAGTGGAGCTCCAACGAAGCGGGTGACTAGTAACGAGGCGCTGAAACCAGTCGGCACTACGAAGCATCGCTGGAGGAATGGCGAAGACGTGCTCGTTAGCGTGAAGAAAGGTGATGACGAACAAAACTCTTGAGGCTAGAACCCGAGGACGATTATGTGCCCTCAGGAGTGTCCCCCGCTACAAAGGGGTAGTCATGTTCATCATCATCAGTAGTGTTCTTCACCTTGTGCGTGTTTTTCTGCGGCACAGCTTGAGAGTCATGTGAAACCAACTAGCCCCGAGTTCAACCTTACACAAGCAAAAATCAGACATGCCAACCTTGTAGAGTTCAAGGGTAAGAAACGTCACACCAACCGTTTCATTCTGTGTCCGGTTTCCGACAGCTGCTTGGCTAGCCTGCTGGGTTGTATGGTAAGTATGTCCTTTTCTGCAGACATCAGGTCAGCCAGGTGCCCGTCCATGAATGGATCCTGGATCAAGAGGGCCCCACTGCACGGACACTGAGGAAACAAACCGCAATGTTCTAATCACCAAACACAACAGCAACAGCTTTGACGACATTGATGCTGCATAAGCTTCTGAACTTCTCTGGTGGTTGGCCAAATCTCAGGCAGCAAGTTAATACTATGGATCAAAATTCTCGCACTTGCAGTTACATACAGCATGGAATGGAACACCGGGCTTAGACCACTACTTCGTTACTTGAATAGCACTGTTAAAGTAATTTCTGAAGAGTATTGTTCTGTATCTACACCACGGTTTCTCAAAGTGGGTTCCGCGGAACCCCCTCGGGGTTCCGCAAGCCACTGATAAATTTTCCCTGGTTCCGCAGTCACGAAGTCACCTATATGGCAAACCCGAGGTGCGATCGATCTGAGGAACCTCCATTACTCCCGCTTGAGTGTCAGTAAGCACATCTCGAAGCATAACGGAAACCCACGAGATGAAGCAAAATTGAAGCAGAACGAAAAACCGAAAGCGCACACTTAAACAAGGTTCCCGCGGGTGCAACGTGTACGCTATCACTTGCTCTGTGTCGAGCAGGGGACATGATTCCTCTCCCCACAGTCCAAGCCGAGCAACTAAGCCGTTTGACTCTTCAGTCGTAGCCGAGTGGGTATGACGAAAGGCTATGTCAATCTACCAGACAAAGGTTGGAATCCTGCTGCTGGTGGTGTCGTTTTTTTTTTTTGTTTTGATACTGTTATTCTGAGTTTTGTGAACCGACGAAACCAACCAACTGGTAAATAGCTTCGCTGTTAACAGCCCTTTTGTGCACTGGTACACGAGATGCTCACGGCCACTCACAAGTTTACCGTATTTATTCGAATCTAAGCCAATAGTTTTTTTGAAATACTGATGTATCAAACTCCAGGGTCGGCTTGGATTCGAGGATTTTGAAATACGCGCCAATTTCCAAGCGAAGTAGCGCGCAGCTAGCGCCACCCAGAAAAGAAAGTATTGTAGCCATTACTAGACGAGCCAGTAGCCACTTAAGGGCCATAGGCCGCCATTTTGAATTGTGCGGACAGTGGCCTGCGTGCGGTGTGGCCCTGCTCTGTGGTGTGGCGTTTGGTTTTGACAGCGCAAAAAGAAGCGGTGCCATTATAGTGCCGCTTTTAAAAGAAAAGTTGTTTTAGCCGCGGAGTTGTCGTCGAACGTTCAAGCCGGGCGGGACTTCGGCGTGGATGAAAAAAATGTCCGTCGTTGGAGGACGCAACGGAAGAGGATATTTGCGTGCGCCGCAACGAGGTTGGCAATCACCGGACCACGAGAATGCTGTCACCATGAAATGGAGATGGCATTGGCTGACTTCGTACAGACGCAGCGAGCAGCTGCCCTTCCAGTAACGACGGAAGTGCTCCAGGCAAAAGCAAGGGAGCTTTTAAGGGAACGAGGCTTATCGTGGGCACACTTCAAAGCCAGTCGGGGCTGGCTACAGAAATTCATGAAGCACTTCGGCTTTAGCCTCCGTCGTCGAACCTCAATCGTGCATAAGTTGCCCGGTGATTTTGAAGAGAAACTGATTGAGTTCCAGCACCGCATCTTCATGTTCAATAAACGTGTTTTCTTTTTGTGAACGCTGACCTCGCCTTTTTGTTCGGCCTACATTCGAGGTAAGTTTTTTTTTTTTCGCGCCTTCGGACTTTAGGGGGTCGGCTTAGAATCGGGGCCGGCCTACATTCGAATAAATACGGTAGTAACAGCTGCTGCAGTTGTCTATCTGATAAAAAGAACTTCAGTCGCAAACGCCAGACAGGACCCCCAGGCAACAACCCATGATGTGGGCTACAGAGCAGTTCCTTAAACACGGCCTTGCACTTGTAATTTTGCCCGTGCACCACTGCTGACCTCCTGTGCAGGGCAGAGCTGCTGCAAAGAGGAACTCATTAAGAAGCTCCCTATTGCAGAAACAGAACAGACCAGCAAAGTGCAAGAACAAAATATACAGTCTACGCCCGTTACAACGGACCCTCTGACTCCGGAAAAAAACGTCCGCTGTAGCCGAAGTATGCAGTATCCGACCGAACGGGGGGGTGTATGAGCCCTAATGTGGGTACTTTGACGATATTGCATATGCATAGTACATAGACTTTTTTCTTTCTACACGCCTGCATCACCTGTGCACAGTGTTCACCCGAGGGCAAAGAATCGTGTAAACACCGTTTCCAAAGCTTAGCCCCGGCACTTGGAAAAGGCCTTGCGCATGCGGTCAAGCGTGTAAAGACGTATGATGAGCTGAGCAAATAAAGTAAGAATATAACTAGGCGCAATTATTAACCAGCTATAAAACATCAGGCGTGACCATCAGCATTAGCTAGGCTCTTTTAAATCCCCTCACGTCGTGGCAGGTTTTCCCGAAACCGTTTGTCAACAAATCAGATCGCTACCTGACATTGCCTCAAGGCAGCTTACATTTTTAGCGATTTTAGTCTTGTAATTTAAACAGCTGTAATGAAATAATCTGATGACGGACAGGTGTAAAAACGAAAGTTAGACAAGTTGGGCTGCGCACGGTTACCGGCAGATTGCACACAATGGATGGTGAAAAACCCCCCTACTTGAGGCCTTTCTTACCTTTTTCACCGAACGGAACGGGAACGACGCATGCGTGGGAATAATAAAACCCGAACTTCACTTAACCCGAGTTTTTTATTACATAAAAAGACTGACGAGGGCAGACTCGCCTCCGGGTGCACAACTTTTAGCCCTGTTTTCAATCTCACTGGAGTCGCGTTTATTGGCAGCGGCCTTGTTCTTGACGGTACAGCGGACCGTCTGCTTAGACAAGCTTGTACTTCTGGCGATGTCGGCCTGTTTTTCCCCATGTTCAACAACGTTGATTACGCTTAATTTTTCCGACAGTGAAATCAGCTCTTCTGCCGCTCATGCCGCTTGTCGCACAAAAAAAAAAAAGCCACTGGCACTGGCTTGGCTTGGATGCGCCAACGACCCGGCTGCCAGCAATGTTGCCAGACATAACAGTTTTCTTGCCAAAATAAACGCAGAAAAAGCACATCGGGTGCCAGCCCCGCGGAAGTCCGCTATAAACATTCAGTCGAAACAATTTTCGCCTAAAATTTAGTCTGTTGTAGCCGATAGTCTGCTCTAGCCGGGTCCGTTATGAGAGGAGTGGACTCCATTTAAAATGCATGGGGACCAGACAAACCAACAGAAATGGTCTGTTGTAACCGAAAGTCCGTTGTTGCCGGATCCGCTGTAACGAGCGTAGACTGTACGCACTTTTGAATTTCAAGCTGCCATGTCAACATGGAATGGGGTTCCCATGCGGGATGGCAAATAAAGAAATTAATTAAATTCCTTTAGAGTGAAATTTTCATTGAAGTTCTAAACAGACCACTGCTTGTATTGTTGCTCTGTCTGTCTTTCACTGCCATCCACATCACGTATCCATCATCAAACTTTTCAACTTGCAATATTTTGTATCTGGTTAAAACACACACATGCAGGCACAAAAAAATTCAAATGGCTTTCACTCCACATTTATCCCTATCACACTTTCGTCAAATTAGGCCTCTCAAGTGCGTTCGGGCAGTGCCCTGTCGCTGCGGTTGCCTTGGGAAGTGGGCCAGAGACAGACGGCCCCCTCCCTACACACCACGCAGACACAATACTGTGCTCCCCACAAGGTCACAGGTCCAAGGGACACCCCATGTCCTTTCACGTGCCCGGGGAGGCCACATCACCTAGAGCCACCAGTAGTACTAACCGCACGTGAGTGAAAGCAAGACTGTGAAGCGACAGCAACAAATAATATTTACTGCAATACTCATCAGCAACTCCTCTGCTCCAGCTTATGTCAATTTTGTCAATTGAAGAATTCAGCATGCACCCTCTCAGGTGCAATAACTGACCCAAACAATCCTCGCAATATCTAGTCGAGAATATGCTTCCATAGTATGGAGGGCACACAAAATGAAAGTGACTCCTGCCAGTACTTGTCGAGCAGGGCCTCCATCAGGGTTGTCCCCTGTCCCCTCTGCTATTCTGAGCGATCTGGAGCCAGAGCTGGAGGGAAGCGCAATAGGTATATAAAGGAGGGGAGGACAATCTACCAGCAACTAACCGGCCTCATGTACACTGATCATACTGTCCTTACAGCTGACTCTCATTCAGACCTGCAGCGACCCCTGAACATTTGCAACAAGCACGCAGAGCTGTTGGGGCTGAGGTTCAGCGCACTAAAGTGTGCAATACTTCGCTGGGGCGACACGGGCGCACTGCCGGAGGGAGAGGCACTCACACTGCACGGGAAGCCTGTCACTTTTGCAGCAACATATCGATACCAGGGTGTGGACTTGACCATCTACTTGGCTGCACATGAGCGGGGGCTTCGCGGAAAGGCACTGCGCAGCCAGAACATCCTCAGGGCCCGAATCCTCTGGTCCTTCAACAGGGTGGAGGTTGTCGGGAGCCTCTGGAAGATGGTGCGTGTTCCGGTATTCACGTTTGCCAATGCAATGCTTTGCCTGTCCCCAGCCACCCAGGAGTACTTGGAGAGACGACAGAGGGAGGTGGGATGACTGGCGCTGGGTGCCCACCTGTCGACACCAAACGAGGCAGTCCAAGGGGATGTAGGCTGGTCCTCATTTGAGGCGCGAGAAGCTGTGGCCAAGCTCAGTTTCGAAATCCACATTGCTCGCTAAGCGACACGCTCCAGGTACAACGGGTTCGCCAGTGTATGCTGCTCGCAGGCGACGCCACAAGGTGGAAAAAGAGGGTGCTGACAAGAACAAGGTGCCTCTACTGGTCTTAAGTAACAGCAAGCAGACCAGCCTGATCGGGAAACAGCTGCAGGAGCAAGTGGTGGCAGCGGAAACGAGAAGATGGGCGGAAAAGACCGTGGTGAAGACATCTGTTCGTCTGCACGCATCACACAAGCACACTATTTACCGGAAAACTTGCCACAAAGTGCGATGCTCTTCGTGTGCGGGCTGGGGTGCTGAGGACATGGTTGTGGAGGCGGAGGTGGGACGATACGGAGGAGGTGATGAGTGCAGTGTGTGGTGAGGAAGATGAGACGGCAGAACACATTGTTTTGCAGAGCGAACAACTGAATCTCCACCACCCTAGTGATACCACCATGGCGGAGGCGCTAGGTTTCGTTGCGCATCCCCCGCCAGGGGGCACACCATGCACGGACGACACCACGGATGCGAGTGGAGCTCCAACGAAGCGGGTGACTTGTAACGAGGCTCTGAAACCAGTCACCACTACGAAGCGTTGCCTGGAGGAATGGCGAAGACACCCTCGTTAGCGTGAGGAAACGCGACGACAAACAAAACTGTTGAGGGTAGGACGATTTTACGCCCTCAAGAGTGTCCCCCCGGGGAACCGGCCCAGTCGTCGCAGCCAACTCGTCCTAGGAAAACTGGTCATAGGGAAAGTGGTCAAATAGGGCATCTCGTTCTAGGTGATCCCGTACTAGGAAAAGTGGTAGCACTGACCTTCTCGTGCTGGGAAAAGTCGTCGCGCGGTTCCATTTTTGGCAGATGTCGAGGAAATGGGGAGAGCAAGTTAGTGGCTTCTAATCTTATAATTACTCCCAGGTTGACCTCTTCAGAGTTTGGGGGGGGGGTCCTCTGCTTTTGTTAGTATTTTTTAACACATGTTCCCCTGTCCCCTTCTTATTTTCCTTCTTGCTGCCAAAAAAATCACAGCTTTTTACTGGGTAAGGGGTTTCTTTTCAGGTTTATTTTTTTCTTCTCCTTCCAAAAAATATTCGTCACTTTTTCTGTGGAGGGGGGTCGACTTTTTCTTTCTTTTGCGTTTACTTTTCTTTCCTTTGCTTTTTTTTTTGCGTTATCTTTTGAAGCTTTTTGCCTGCTTGTGTATATATCTATAAAAAGGGCAAAATGTTGGCCTCTTGTTTGTTTGCAGGTGGTGGTTGAAATTGGCTATTCGGTTTCACCACAACTTCCGGTTTCTTTTTTTGCTTTTCGTCTCCTTCTAAAAAATATTCTTCACACTAATTTGTGTGTGTGTGTGTGGGGGGGGGTCAACTTTTAAGTCCAGCCTTCACTTTCGCTCCCATATATACGTGATATGAAGACTAACAAAACGAAAGTTACCCAGCTTGACAATCATCGTTTGTCAGCAGGCATGAAAACAAAAATCAAAATACTAAAAAGCAAAAACACAGAAGGAAATCGCAATCCCAATACAGCGCCGTCACTGAATTACCAAAAATAAAAAAAAATGTATTATAAAACAGAACAGGCAAACTAAATCTAATATAAAGGGCTCACGTAATTAGCTGCACAAAGAAAAAAATAAGATATGCTGTCTGGCTGGCGCGTTCCTCGAAGGCGACAAAGGAAAGGGTGGTGAATTGAAGGAGGAGTGTAAGAATGTTTACGCATAAGATGAGAATTATACAAGCTTTTGTACTCTTTCATTTGAACAGGATAGACGAAAAGCGTAAATTGTGACGAGTTGGCCGAGTGTCCAGTTGCCCTAGGTTACGAGTTTCCCTAGTGCGAGATGGCCTATGACGACTTGCCCTATGTGACGAAGTCACCTACGACGAGTTGGCTGCGACGAGTTCACTTTTGACGAGTTCTCCTAGACCCGTCCCCCCCGCTACAAGGGGCACCCATGAAACCACCATCATCATCATCAGTAGTGTTCTTGACCTTGTGCATGATTTTCTGCGGCATAGCTAGTCATGTTAAACTCGCCCCGAGTTACACCTTACACAAGCAAAAATCGGCCGTGCCAACCTTGTAGAGTTCAAGGGTAAGAAACGTCTCACCAACCGTTTCATCGTGGGTCTGGTTCCCGACAGCTGCTTGGGTAGCCAGCTGGGCTGTGTAGTAAGAGTGTCCTCTGCAGACATCAGCTCAGCCAGGTGCCTTGGGATCCATGAATGGATCCCGGATCAAGACGGCCCCACTGCACAGAGATTGAGGAAACAAACCGCAGTGTTCTAATCACCAAACACAACAGCAACAGCTTTGAAGACATTGATGCTGCATAAGCTTCTGAACTTCTCCGGTGGTTGGCCAAATCCCAGGCAGCAAGTTAATAATGCTATGGATCAAAATTCTCGCACTTCCAGCTACATACAGCATGGAATGGAACACCGGGCTTAGACCTCTACTTCGTTACTTGAATAACATTGTTGAAGTCATTTCTGAAGAGTATTGTTTTCTATCTAGACCACGGTTTCTCAAAGTGGGTTCCGCGTAACCTTCTTGGGGTTCCACGAGCCACTGATAAATTTTCCCTGGTTCTGCAGTCGCGAAGACACTTATATGGCAAACCCGAGGGTCGATCGATCTAAGGAACTTCTATTACTCACGCTTGAGTGTCAGTAACCCCATCTCAGTGCATAACAGAAACACACAAGCTGAAGCAAAATTGAAGCAGAACGAACGAACCGAAAATTCAAACTTAAACAAGGCGCTTGCAGATGCAATGTGTACCCCATCACGTGTTCTGTGCTGAGCAGGTGGCGTGATCCCTCTCCCCACAGTCCCAGCCGAGCAACTAAGACTCTTGGGTAGCAACTCATGGTCGTAGCCGAGTGGGTAAGACAACTGGCTATGTTGATCTACCAGACACAATGTTGGAATACTGGTGGTGGTTTCCTTTTTTATATATACTGTTATACTGAGATTTGTAAGACACCGAAATCAATGAATTGGTGAACAGCTTTGCTTCTAAAAGCCCTTCTGTACACTGGTACACGAGATGCTCACGACCACTCTCAAATTTATTAATGGCTGCTGCAGTTAAATATCTGATAAAAAGAATTTTGGTCACAGACGCCAGACAGGACCCCCGGGCAACAGCCCCAGTTGTGGGCTACTGAGCAGTTACTTAAACACGGCCTTGCACTCGTGACTTTGCCCGTGCACCACTGCTGACCTCCTGTGCAGGGCAGAGCTGTTGCAAAAAGGAACTCATTAAGAAGCTCCCTATTGCAGAAACAGAACAGACCAGCATAGTGCAAGAACAAAATACGCACTTTTGCATTTCCAGCTGCCGTATAAACATAGAATAGGGTTCGCAAGGGTCCACCCCTGTTCAAGTGAAACACGGCAAACCTGAAGTCAAGTAAATTCGTTTCGAGTGAAATTTTCATACAACTTCTAAACATGCGACTGCTTGTATTGTCTGTCCTTTTTGTGTCTTTCTTTTCCGGGCATCCACATCACATATTCATCATGACTTCTGCATAATTTGCAATCTTTTCTCGTTAACACACACACATGGAGACACAAAAAAATTTCAAATGGCTTTTGCTCCACACTTATTCCTACCCCGCTTTCATCAAACTAGGCCCCTGGAGTGCTCCTGGGCAGTGCCCTGTCGCTGCGGTTGCCTTGGGAAGTGGGCCACGGACAGACGGCCCCCTCCCTACACACTACGCAGACATAATACTGTGCTCCCCACAAGGTCACAGGTCCATGGGACAGCCCATGTCCTCTCGCATGCCCGGGGAGGCCGCATCACCTAGAGCCACCAGTAGTACTAACCGCACGTGAGTGAAAGTGGGCAGTGTGAAGCGACAGCAACAAATAATATTAACCGGAATACTCATCAGCAACTCCTGTGCTCCAGCTTATAGCCAATTTTGTCGACTGAGGAATTCAGCATGCACCATCTCAAGTGCAATAACTGACCCAAACAATCCCCGTAATATCTAGTCAAGAATATGCTTAGATAGTATGGGGGGCACACAGGAAATAAAACTGACAAGTTCTCGGAAATTGTGACAAAATCAGCATGGCTCACATCACAAAATGGTCACAAAGCAACTAATAACACCCAAGCTTTAAAATTGCGAGTTCAATTTACTAGACCCGAAGTTTCCGGCACAAATTTTGGACAACAGGCTCGGGTGAGGTTCATCTCGGAGCTAAACTGCAGCAGCGAAACACTGTCAGCCTCATGGTTATGCTAACCAATCCAGTTTTACTTTTTTTTTGTTCTCAGTATACCGAACACCTTGTTGTTAACACGGAAGCACACTTCTTTCAACTTCTTTCGTCAACACACTTCAGCACCCTTTCTACAACACTTCAACGTTCATAATGACTGGAGGTTTTCACTTGCTTTTCACTTACCTCGTTTTCAAGCAGATAATGTCACAAGGGCTGGTTTGTTTTCTTTAACAATTAATTCTGTTGAATGTGTCTTGCATTTTCCTCAGCGCCATTATTTTTCTTCCTCCTCCTGCTTGGGCTTCCAACAACACCGAATAAGAATAAGAAAATGAAACCGCACAACGTTTAAGGGCCGTAAAATCTTTTTCTTCAAGTAGTTTGCCATGTGACTTGCTGTTGGGACTGTGAAACTAGAAAGCGAACAATTTATGAGTAGCTTCTGCTGTAATCAGTTGATTTTCGGCAGATGTCAGACCTGCACTGCTTTATTAAGAACACCTTTGAGTGTGCAGAAAGTTGAGTCGAGTTTTATGGCACATCAGCACCCAAGGCTATCATGCGCCAAACACAGGTGATAGTGTATTTACTTTTGTGTGTGTTTACTGGTTTTTAGAAAATTTAGAGCCTGTCAAGAGGTTTGCGTCTCATAGAAAACCAACAAGGGAGGAAATTTCAACAAATGCATTGTCTCCTAGGAGTAAACTGGGATGAAAGGGGATGTGTTGGTTGTAGAACTGCGGAAAAGGTTTTTTCCTGGGGACCTTGATGGAATTTGCTGTTAGATCTTGGTCACATTTTTAACATCTCGGTTTATCTTGTTTCATCGGGAGAAAGTTGTGTGTCAGATTTCCAATGCGGAAGCGGCATAAAATTACCTCTGTTAGGCGTTCTTCATGTCTGCTTGATTCCAATTCTGATAGAGTTGGTTTTACTGCATGAACTTTGTTGTTAGTTTCATTATCCCATGAGGACTGCCATCTGGCTATCAGTGTACTCTGTATAAATTTCATGCAATCACTGTGAGGAATTTGTACCTCCTTTACGGTTTCGGTACAAGCCTGTGCGCCGGATGAATCGGCTCTCTTGTTTCCACTGATTGCTACATGGCTAGGAACGCTAGGAACCCAGCAGAATGTAATTTTGTATCTTTGAGCTTCTGCTGTCACCAAGCGTGCAGAAAGTGCAATGATCCCTTTTTAAAAGCAGCCAGGAAGCTCCTTTGGCAGCTTAGGGATACACACATACACACACGCACGCACATTTACACGAACTGCTAAAAAAGAAAACAAAGTGCGATATGGATGGACCTAAGGTTCGAAAGTACGCACACTCACTTTTCGAGTGCTCGGTTCCAACCATGGAGGTGATCTGTAGAGAATGATCCAGCCGACAAGTGCAGCAAAAGGCTGTAACAGATAGGCGGCAAGGACGCAAGAGGCCTGCGTTCGCAACAGGCACGGCTGCCCTAATCGCAGACCACACACTACAACGGGATAATGCGATTTTAATGCTGGATGCTCCGGCAGCCTAATGCTAGTGAAAACTTGCTGCGTTGGCGCGCCTGTTCCTTCGTTTTGGCTGCCTCTGTGACAAACTTCAGCGCTGATTCCTCTTGTGGTGTACACAACGCGGAGTTATTGCCGGTGCGAAAAAGAACCCGTAAAGTGTCCTGGGCCACAAACGATTGCGCCAATACACACGCGGCAACATTTAAGCGAGCTAAAGAAAACAGAACTGCCGTTTCATTTCTGCACGTTCGCACAAAAAAGCACGCACTAAATACAGAGATCATGAAACAACACGACGCTGCGCAGGCGCTGCGGACAGTTGCTCCGCAAAGGCCTTCCTCTCAAAATATCGGAACAACTTACCTGATGTTCGCACACTGTCGCTCACCATCCCATCCTTCGTCCTCGTCCACGGCACGGAATTTTAGTCTTGGGACACCGTTCCACAAGTGGAGGCATCGGACAAAGCAACGAGACGCGACCAAGCGCTCGTCCGTACGGCCGTCAGCCTCCAGTCCGGATGGAAAAGCGTCCTCCCCCGCCAGCTCACCAACGTCATGTTCTTGTCAAACAATTCAGAAAGATGTCCATCGGAGTAGTGTCACTAGATACATCGGAGTACTGCGCCAACGAGCACCACAGTGCATCGCAAACACGTGCAAACATGGAGGAAAAAAAAGTTAGGAGACGGCATGACGTCACGCAGCTAGCCTTCGCAAGCCCAGGTCCGTTGAAGCCGCTCCCTCCGCCGTTTCCCTTTCTCAAGCCGCCGCAGTCGGCCCTCCAAGGTCGGGTGGGCCGGCGGCGGCGGCGGTCTCCGACTCCGGGGCATCTCTCGTGTTTCGTTGGCGGTAGCTGTTCCCCGTCCTTCCTGCATTTGTCTGCTCGGCGATCTCATGCCCGTGTGCGGGCAGGAGTGCCGCGTACGTGCGGAAGACAAAAGCCGTGGGAAAAAAAACCAACATATAGCAGGCTTCGCGACAACGGGCCGCAGAGCAGTTTCGAGCAGACGAAATTGAAGAGCGCGGCGGCCCATACAGAGGCGGTGCGGCGGGGTCACGTGGTGCAGTGACGCCTGGGCCGACTTCGATTTTACTTTTTATGTATAGGCTTCACGTTTCTCCGGCGGCGCCGTCTCCTAACTTTTTCTTCCTCCATGCGTGCAAACGATGCACCCACCCCATTACACAGTGAAGGAGACCCAATGCCTGCTTTGACAAACAAAACACGTCTCGAAACTTCTAGTTTTCAAGTTCACCGTTCAACGACGCCCCCAACCATACCAACGCACTGCGTCGTTTTTATACGGCGGCACGCACTCAATAGAATTTCAATGTCTGACCACTGGCTGGTTAGTGTAATTTTATAAATAATTCAACGTAGCTCAAGTCGGCAGCAGCATGATTACTTTTTTGTCGTTTGCCACTTGGCGGGTAATTTGAACTTCTTGTTACGGTCTGTTTAAAGCCCTTGCGTCGGCTTTGTTCGAGAAGCTGATGAGACTTCGGCTCAAGAGGAATGGATCGATCAATTAATGTTATTGGGACTGCTCGACATCCTCCACCTCAGTTCCTGTATAACCGGCTTGTTGGTGCTTCATCATTGCAAAAAACAAAATGCAATTCGTAACAATGATGCGCCCTTGATGACAAGAAAATCACAGCCTTTATGCAAAGCGGGGCCATACTTTTGCTTTATTTGTTTGTTTGTTTAGTTATTGATTTACATTTATTTATGGTTCTTTTATCCTACAATGTATGCAACTCGTCACCCTTTCATATGCCACAACCGGAAGCCCTAATGCAAATTAGGCTTTTCGATGGATTTACAGGCTTCGACCACTGATCTCCACTTAGTTGCTGGATGGCGCTTCGCCGCTGTCGCGGCCGGGCGCACCACTGATCTACAGTGTACTAGAAGGGGCAGTGCAGCGGCCGCCGCTCCCCGCCCGACTCCTGCAACGTCGCCAGTAGCGGCGGCGCTGCGGTCAACCAATCTTCCTAGCGGGCGGGCCATGGGGCGGGCGAAGCGTTCGCGGTGCACGGCGGAGCGTGCCCGTGCGAAGCCTTCGCGCGCTCCAAAATTACCGTTTTCAACCGTTTTATTTATATTCTCTGGTTACAACGACGAAAAAATTATATACCTCTACCGGAGAGCCACACCGCTCGCTGAAACATTCACGGCGCCGAGTGCGCCAAGATCCGCCGTAATAAACGCCGTACAATTGGAAGCAAATAATAGCCCCGCAATTCTAATTCTTTCATCAAATGAAACACTTACAACGCAAGCTACCCACATTTTGTTGCATATTTTTAAGGCCAGCCTGGAGAATCCAAACATTGCGTGGATAAAAGCACAGAAGAATTAATGGTAAGACCTGCAGGAAATCGTCAATTATGCACATGAGGGCGTGGGGCATGTATTCACAGAATAAGGAAGTTAGTCTTGCATGAATCCACAAAATCATTTTATTCTCAAGAGCTTGGCAGAAAAAAGTATTCAACACAAACACTGAAGCAGAAAGTATGCTATGAAACAAATAGCAAAGTGACTACTCCATTCAAAAATCATGTTGTTTGCAATTTTACACCACAATAATCACGAAAGTTGTGTATAGTACTGATATGTTAACAATGCATAGTAAAAAAATGTTCACATACATATTACAATTACAGAAAATAGATACGAAACATGTTCACTTCCAGTCCCGCCGCGGTGGCTCAGTGGCTAAGGCGTTGCGCTGCTGAGCACGAGGTCGCGGGTTCTATTCCCATCCGCGGCGGCCGCTTTTCTGATGGAGGCAAAAACGCCCGTGCGTACGAGATTTTGGCGCACGTTAAAGATCCTCAGGTGGTCTAAATTAATCCGGAGCCCTCCACTACGGCGCGCCTCATCGCCTGCGTTGCGTCGGCGCGTTAAACCCCACAATCAACCAATCAATATTCACTTCCACTAGTTAACAGTTTAAAGCTTCAGTAGCTGCACCTGTACACAAGTGCGGTGCGTCGGCTTGATTAATACATATTCTACATCCCGCATCGTAACCACTGCCGCTTCTGCTGTAAGTTTCCGTAGTACAAACGTTCTCGAGTGGGTAACAAAAAAACGTCGCTGTTTACAGTAAGAAATACTGCCTCTTCTACAGTCCCATCCCTTGTGCCGGCGTCCAGTGAGAGCAAGACGTAAAACACGCTCCCTGGGCACCTTGCATCTTATGAAAAATCCCGTACTGGTTGGGCAATGCCGCTCCACTCAATGACGCACCTGTCACAGCGGCTCCGCCGGCTTGTCGCCGGCTTGTCAACATATGCTCGTCTGGAGAACTCAGTAGTGCCTTTTTTTCACGGCAGGACATCCTCTTCGTGTTTCCTCTTTTTGTCGTTTCTTTTTGAAGGCAAGCGTAGCAACGTTCGGTAGAATCGTTGGAACAGCGCCCGGTGCGAGGGTCGGGCTCCCGCGCTCAAGACGCGCCTCTGTGCCGTTAATATGATGAACAGTCCTTGACAATGAACATACAATAGTCCTTTACAATGAACATACTCCTTCTCAAAGTGTAACTCACAAATAGCACAATCCGGCGTGAGCCTCCTGTCGCTTCTGCGCAGGTTGCGTTCCCATACGCTTCTTCTCCCCGAGTCAGCGGGTGCTTTAAACGACAATTTCTGCGCTTGCTTGATTCGGGAGTACCCTGTGTTGCATCTAGGTGCGAAGCACTGATTCAGGCGTTGCTTCTGCGCCATTTGTGAGCCGTAGTAGCTCACATTCATGGAGCTCCATGCTCACATTCACAAGCAAGGCTGCGAAACGCCGGTTCGGAAGATTGGGCGAAACGGAAGATTGGACGACAGCAGCGCCGCCGCTCCGTTCGCCACCAGCGGTGCCGGCGTACGTATGCGCCGCCGCCTCCGCCCGCTACACTGCCCCTTTTAGTACACTGTAACTGATCTCCACTTAGTTGCTGGATGGCGCTTCGCCGCTGTCGCGGCCGGGCGCGCGCACGGCCACCGGAAGTTCAACGGCTCGTCCCGGAAGTCGGGCGTCTGCTATGCTTTTCAACCGCTGATAAGCGTCCCGACTGGCGGATTTTGGCATTTTGTTCACACTTAATTGCATTTTCGCTATACACATTGCGTTCAGATCGCAACATATGCTATACCGAAATGTGCGACGTTAATATGAAGCAGCATTTAATTGCAAAGGAGAACGAAAATGTCACTTGGGTCTTGGTTTGAGAGACGACGCAGCTGTAACGGGATTTATGCTAGAAATTTATGCTAAGGATTTATGCTAGAAAGAAAACAACGTGAGCACGGCGACAGGCTGTAGCCGAGTTCGTGCGCCCGTTCTGTCAAAACAGTTGTCAGTAAAGTGGTAACTGCAGAGCCTGCTGCCTGGGGATGGAGAGCACACGGGCACAGTTAACCACGGTTAGACAAAACCCGCAGTTTGCTGCGTTACACGACAGACGAAACTGCGGTTACGTCGCTAACCATGGTTAGCGCAAACTGAGCTTGGCACCTCAGTTCGGTCACGCTAACCGCACTTTCTGCAGCCGCAGCGCTCAAAATCGCACAATTCAGTTCTGACGCAAGTGGCGGCGCATCAGCGGAGGCGAAAAAAAAAAAAAATCACCTGGCGTTCGGAAGAGACAAAGGTTCTCAAATAGCAGGCGCCCAAAAGCTGTCCCCAAGACGCGCTTACGTTCTTTGCATCGCTCTCGCAATCAGCGCGACTGCCCGTCAGCAGCGGCTCGTTTCCCGATCCGCCCGATCAACTACGACAAACGCCGTGCTAAATTTGTAAATTCCGCGCGTCGTCCGCCAGAAATGGATATATCAGGCAATCTTGAAGCGTTTTCAGCACACGGAAACGATCGGCGCGCGCGTCTGCCGTGCCTGTAAACACGCCGGCGCGCCTGCCCGCACGGCACTGCTTGCGGCCCGAACCATCCCAGACCACGGCAGCAACAGCTTATCGCATCGCCGCTCTTCGAAATCAATATGATCGCGGAAAAGAACTTCCGCATTCGAGAAAATGAATGTTAGTGCGGTGAAAAATTGTGCTATGGATTGTAATTCGCAGTTGTAGAGATAGCGGTGGTCAAATATCTACCGCGATGCTAAGATGAAAGTTCCCAACACCGAACAGACCTAAGCAAACCAAGCCGGTTGCGAGCTGTTGGGGAAGCCCCTCTTCTCGCCGCGCACGAGTGCGTTGCGTTTGTGTCAGAAGCGAATGCTTTAACGATATTTCTTTTTGTCTACACTGCTTCTCTTTTTTTATCGTGAAGTTAAAAGTGTGGTAATTTATTTTTGTTGCGCTCATAATCAAGTGACTGCGGTTACCAAACTTGCAATTTCGCATGCAACATCCAAAACCGCAGTTGGCGATAACCGCGGTAAAAGTTTAGTAACCACGGTTAAACTTAACTGCGGTTACTTTCGCCGTGTAACTAGGGTATAAGTTTGCCACCCAACGCCGGTATAAATCCGGCTTAGAGCGAGGGAATCTGCGTAACAAGAGCCCCAGCTTAAAAACGACACTGATGACATTTGCGTTTCGCTGCGTATCACGCACATCGTTCAGAATATTGTAATACTTCCAAGTAGAACGTCCTCCCAGACGACTTCTCTGGTCTGCTTGTGCAGTTTACGGCGCAACAAGCAGGCATTTTTGGCGAAATGCGTGCGAAACCAGCCCATGCGTAGCATGCGCTATGCTGGAACGGCCCGACTTCCGGGACGAGCGCTCGAACTTCCGGCGGCCGTGCGCCGGAGAGCTCGAAGCGCCATCCAGCAACTCTGGTGGAGATCAGTGGGGCGCACGCACGGCCACCGGAAGTTCAACGGCTCGTCCCGGAAGTCGGCCGTCTGCTACGCTTCTCAACCAAGGTAAATTCTCAACCGCTGATAAGCGTCCCCTTTAGTGCATTTTGGCATTTTGTTCTTACTTTATTGCATTTTGGCTATACACATCGCGTTCATATCGCAAGTTATGCTATACCGAAACATGCGACGTTAGTATGAAGCAGAATTTGATTGGGAAGGAGAACGAAAATGTCACTTGGGTCTTGGTTTGAAAGACGTCGCAGCTCGAACAGGATTTATGCTAGAAATTTATGCTAGGGATTTATGCTAGAAAGAAAACAACGTGGGCACGGCGTCAGGCTGTAGCCGAGTTCGTGCGCCCGTTCTGTCAAAAAGGAGGAGGAGGAGAAAAGCGAAAGGAAAGGCCGAGAGGTTATCCAGGCTTAGAGCCCGGATTGCTACTCGGCACTGGGGAAGGGGTGTTCAGGGGATAAAAGAGATGGCAGGCGAAAAAGGGGGGATAGGGACTAAAGTGTGTGCGCGACCCCGCTGTCAAAAAGGACTCAGTAAAGTGGTCACTGCAGAGCCTGCTGCCTGGGGATGGAGCACTTTTGTCCCTTCTTAATGCCCTAGTTACACGAGCACAGTTAACCATGGTTAAGCGAACCGCGGTTCGACAAAACCACAGTTTGCTGCGTTACACGACAGACGAAACTGCTGTTACGTCGCTAACCATGGTTAACGCAAACAGCTTGTCCACCTCAGTTCGGTCACGCTAACCGCAGTTTCCGCAGCCGCAGTGCTCAAAATCGCACAAGTCAGTTCGGACGCAAGTGCCGGCGCATCAGCGTAGGTGAAAAAAAAAAAATCACCTGGCGTTCGGGAGAGACGAAGGTTCTCAAATAGCGGGCGCCCCATAGCTGTCCCCAAGACGCGCTTGCGTTCTTTGCATCGCTCTCTCAATCAGCGCGACTGCCCGTCAGCAGCGGCTCGTTTCCCTATCCGCCCGATCAACTACGACAAAAGCCGTGCTAAATTTGGAAATTCCGCGCGTCGTCCGCCAAAAATGGATATAGCAGGCAACCCTGAAGCGTTTTCAGCACTCAGAAACGATCGGCGCGCGCGTCGGCCGTGCCTGCAAACACGCCGGTGCGCCTGCCCGCACGGCACTGCTAGCGGCCCAAACCGGCCCAGACCACGGCAGCAACAGCTTATCGCCGCTCTTGGAAAACAATCTGAACGCGGAAAAGAACTTCCACGTGCGAGAAAATGGATGTTAGTGCGGTGAAAAATTGTGCTATGGATTGTTATTCGCCGTTGAAGAGATAGCGGCGGTCAAATATCTACCGCGATGCTAAGCCGAAAGTTCCCAACACCGAACAGATAAGCAAACCAAGCCGGTTGCGAGCTGTTGGGGAAGCCCCTCTCCTCGCCGCGCGCGAGTGCATTGCGTTAGGGTTAGTACGTTAGCAGACGTTAGTACGCTTTTAAAGCAAAGCTTTTTACCTCTACCCCGCAAGGGTTCTTTCGCGACCGTTGGTGTCACCAGAAAACTCCAGCGAACAAATAAAAGAATTTACTGGCACCACCGGGCATCGAACCTGGGACTAATGGACTAACAAAGCGAGAGCCTGTTGTCTTACCGATTTAGCTACAAGCCCACTTTTTTTTTTGTAACAGTAACTTTATTTACAAATGTACATACAGGGCCAGATGAAGTGGTTACAGAGGTTTCAGAGAACAGTGTAACATCCTTTGCTCACACAGACAAATAATCGCGTTCGGGAACTGAACAAGCCAAGACAAGATTCAGCGTGTTTCGCCAGGGAAGTGGAAACTATTCGTAGACAGTGCCAGCAAAGCCACGCAGTGCTGGCGTGGTTCCTATTAGAAACACTTACAAATGGGCGATGGTGTCATTAGTTTACAGTATACGGTAATGTAATAGGGACGAGGGGTTGGGCGTAGAAGTCGTTAGTGGGCAGAAGTGGCCCATGGTGCTGTCCCGCTTCCGACCCTCAGATCAAGCCCCATCTCCTTTGCTGTTCTACCTTAAACTCCATGAGGGCTCGTGAGCCCCGCGCCAGTGAGTCGCGAAGTTCAGTGTCTGAATCGGGCCCGTCGAGGGCGGCCACTGCCCACTGCGCCTTCTGTACAAAGTGCCTCCACGCTGGCCGCGGGTTTTCGGCACATTCAACCACGTCGACTCTCGACCTCCATAGCGAGTGGAGACCTATGACGTGGACGCAGTCACGGAGGAGCGGGTGCTCCGAGGCCGCCTCCAAGAACCTCAAGTTCATCCAGGTGAGCTGCCAGTACGTGTCGAAAGAGCACTGCAGCTCGTCCCAGAAATACGATGCCGTGTTGCACTCCAAAAAGACGTGCTCTGCCGTCTCCCTCCTTCCACACAACAAGCAGTTGGTCCCTCCAGGAAGAAAGAAGCCCCTCTCCCCCTGTCTTGCCTTAGTGGGTAGAACCCCTGTGTGAAAGCGGAAGAAGAAATCCTTCGAACCAGAAGGAATGGGGAGCTTCCGCACTCGCCGGAGGACGTCACTTTTCATGCGCCCAAGAGGTGGTGAGCGATACATGGGGGGTGGAAGGATCTGTTCCACCAGGTCCCAGTACAACTTCTTCGGGGCCACTGCGCACAGGTACTCCCAAGAGAACAGTCCCTGCAAAAGGTCCACCGCTGCCGCCACTTCTTTGTAAAAGCCCGTTGCCCGGTTACTATGTGTAAACTCCGCTGTTGTTGGCAGCCAAGGGGCCAAATGTGAGGAGCCTACGTTTTGCAGAGCAGCCCGAAGGAAACCGTCGCGACGATCCCGGAAGAACAAAAAACGTTGCACTGTCAGCTTGAGCTCCACGTTAACAAGCCCGAGGCCACGTACCCGCTTCCGGACTCCAGAAAATGTTCGTGCGACGCATAGGCTCGTAGGTGGATCGCCAGAGGAATACTGCGAACATCCGGTGTAGCTTGGCCACTGAGCCTGCGTCGATGGTCGATACTCTGGCCACGTACAGGACGGCCGGGTATAACACGGCATTGCAAACATGTGCCCTTGAGAAAAAGGCGATGTGTCGCGCTCGCCAGGGCTCCAACTTCCCACCCGCGGCTGCCAGCTTTGACTGCCAGCGGGGGGCAATGGCTCGGCCGCAGTCCAGGTTGACTCCGAGGTAGCGGGTGATGGCCTCCCTCCATCGGACTCCGTAGAGCTGTGATGGTTTGGTGGGCCATTCACCTAGCCATGCTCCCTCACACTTAGAAAGATTCAGCTGAGCACCCGAAAACCGACAGAATGATTGCGCGAGCGCGACGATCTCCCTCACCTGATTTTTCGATGAACATACGAAGGCGACATCATCCGCGTAAGCCAGGACTCTTAGTTCTTCGTCGCCGAGAACCAAGCCTTTGACTGACTTCGATGCCATTGCCATTCTGCAAAGTGGCTCTATATATAATGCAAACAGAATCGGGGACATGGGACAGCCCTGCCTGACCGACCTTCTCACGGCGATGGGGCTCCCCACCTCCCCATTCATAATGATGCTGGTGGTGATTTCAGTATAGCAGATCTTGATCCACTCCACCATTTCGTCCCCTATCCCGCACCGATGGAGGAGCATCAACAGAAAGGCGTGGTCTACTTGGTCGAAGGCCTTTCTGAGGTCGAGTTGCAAGACAGCAAGGGGAAAAAACCCTGACTCCGCCACCTCACAGACAGTCCTCATGCGGTGTAGGTTGGTGTTTATTGAGCGGCCTCTGAATCCGCATGTCTGATGTGGTCCCACCACACTGCTGAGGGCTCGAGAAGTCGAGCCGTCTGGACAGGATTCGGGATAGGATTTTGTAGTCTGTTGATAGCAGACTGATAGGCCTGAAATCTTCAACACTGGGTGCCGTATCGTGAGACGTTTTTTTCGGTATAAGGACCAAATTACTGCTCCGCATTGAAGGTGGCAGCAACTTTGTGTTTTTGACGTTTTCGAATACCGACGCCAAAACAGGGCTGATCTCCTCTCGGAATACCTGGTAGAACTCCGAAACGATCCCATCCGGCCCCGGTGACTTATTCTTTGGCAATTCCTTTATAGCGCTTTTGACCTCTTCGACCGTGATGGGGTTGTTTATGACGGCCTTAACGTCCTCCGGGACCTTGGGCAGCTCATCGAGGACATCCGGCGGAGGAACATCGGGAACAGCGCGCGAGAACAAGTTTTCGTAGTAGTCGCCGAAGGCAGCCGCCACCTCCCTGCTCCCACGAGCGAGCCCCTTAGGGTGGTTGACCTCGGAAATCGCTTTAGTGGCAGTCCTTGCCCGCTCGAAAGCACCAAAAAGTTTCGACGGCTGTGCCTCGGCCACCACTCGCTGCTCCCTACTCCGCACAAGAGCCCCCCAGTACCGCTTTTCCAGCTCAGTACGGATCTCCTCTTTAACACTGCGAATGTCCTCCGAGAATTCCCCCGGCCTCTCCTCGTCCGCTTCCACAAGAGAGCGTAGGCACTCCGTCAGTCGACTTAATTTCGCCTTTCTGTCTCTCGCTTCCTGTCGTCCGATTGCGATTGCTGCATTTTTAACCCGTTTTTTGAAGCGCTCCCAGGCGACCCCATCGATGGGTGCAGCATTGAGTGCTTCAATTTCGCCTCTTATGCGATCAGTGAAGGCCGCATTATCGAGGACCGTAGTGTTCATCAGCCAACGGCTGCCAACCCCTCCCTTGATTTCGCGCTCAATTCTGATGGTACATGTTACCAAACCGTGGTCCGAGAAAGCAACAGGGGTGACGGCGTAGTCAGTCACTAACGGCAGCGCATCGCTCGTCAAGTACACCCGATCTAAGCGAGCCTGTGACGTGCCACGCCATCTGGTGTAGCGAGAAGTTGACCACCCACGCTGGAGGGCGACATCGTTCACGTCACCCTCTCGAAGGACTGCTTTCAAAACACGCGCCGAAGCGTCCGCCACGCCCCTAGCACCTGCTCTGCAATCCACCTCTTTCATTGCGGTGTGCTGCCACCTAGCGTGCCTAGCGGAAATTGAAGCCGTAGGGTTTGCCGGCGTTTCCTCCGGCTGCGTTCTCGTTGTATGCACGGCAATCCCATTACGGCGAGGAGCAGCCGAAGTTTTTCTTCTGTGTTGGTGTTATAACGCCTTAAGATGACAGCCCCTGGTCATCACATAATACCAGGCGGCTTCTTATCACTGAATGAGGGCTGGCAAAGAAATCTCGGACAGATCCGTGTGCCCGGTGTGCCGGCCGAGTAGCAGAGCGAGCAGTACTTGGAGTCGCCTGGCATGAAGTGCGATCGCCAGCTCAACAAAGGCCGGCAGTTCGCAAAATGCCTTTAAGCGCTGGACACATGTACGATTGGTACACGCGATTCGCATGCGACTGATCGTTACGACTGTCGCCACGACTAGTCGTACGCGTGAATTTGAGACGGCCCGATGCGCGCATGAGATGCGTCGTCGGCGTCGCTCCGCCCACTGTTTTTGCTCCACGGTCAACTACGATGATCGCTGAGCTGAATTTGTAGATTCTGCGCTTTTGTTCGCAAGAAATGGATAAAGCAAGCAATCGTGAAGCGTTTTCTGCCTTCGGAAACAGTCCGCGCACACGCCGGCCGCGCCTGCCAGCTCGACGCACTCAGCGGCTCGAACCGGCGCAGACCATGGTAGCAACCGCGCTTGTCGCTGCTCTGTCAATCTGATCGCTAAAAAGTTCCACATGCGAGAAAGTAGGTGTTAGTGTGGTGAAAAATTGTGCTAGAGATTGTTGTCAGGGCTTATTTTAAAAGCGGCGATCAGATATATCTGCCGCGATGCAAGCGTATACGCTGACCGGTCGCCGCGGCGCGCGTTGCGCCGAGCGGCCCAGAGATGGCGATCTGCGCGGAAGCATCGAAACAGGCTACGCAGATGTCTCGGTCACCGATCTCTCAAACGGCAGTTATAACCTAAATGGAGTTCCACATGCGAGAAAGGGGATGATAGTGTAGTGAAAAGTTGTGTTGCGGATTGTTATTCGCAGTTGCACAGATAGCAGCGATCAAATATCCGCCAGGATGCCAAGCCTAATGTTCCCAACACCCGAGCCGACGCGAGCGACGCAAGCCGCCGTAGCCGATCGCGTGCGGCCGACGGGAAGCGATACAAGCTGACACCGTTCCCTTTTCGGCACTCCGAGTTACAGCGGAACGCAGCACAAGTTGTGGGCATTGTTCCGCGCACAACGAGCACACACAAAAAATCAAACGATGTAAATACAACCACGACCCCTTCCCGCTTGTGCGGGAGCTGTGGGGAATGTCGTCTGCTGCCCCTACTGGACTGCTTAGGGACTTGGCCGCTAGGGGATTGCGCATGCGCAATGGGGTTGTGAAAGAGGCGGATTGAAGTCGCCTGCCAGGACGAGTCGACCCGGAATCACCAGGATGTCACGAAGGGAAGAGAAGAAATCGGCGCGCGCCGCCTGATCGTTCGGTGCATAAACGCAAACAAAGCGCGTAAGCTCCCCTCCCACCAGGACATCGACGGTGCAAAAACGCCCGTCCCACGCCAGCTCGCAGTCAATTACGGTTAAGGAATTATGTTTGCGAATTAGAATAGCGGTTCCGCCCGCACGGGTAGCTGTAAGGGTGTAAAAACACCAAAATTGGTGGCCAAAAAAAACGTACAAAATTTTGAGCGTCCTCTCGAGAAGCAATTTTGGTTTCTTGTAAAAAAGCAACGTCTATCTTGTTTTCATTAAGGAGGTCGGCCAGCCAATGCTTCCGTTTCTGCGAGGTTAGACTTACCACATTTAATGTGGCAAGCGTCACTGCGCTCTGTTGTGGTGTCATGGTGTGAAAGGCGCTTACCGACTGGGTCTTCAACTCCTTCCGCTCGTTGAGCTGCCCTCGGGGTTCGTTGACCCGGTCTCTCCCTGGCTTGGATGGTTGGGGGCTGCGCCGCCTTGTTTCCCGCGCGCCCTCCGCCGCGTCTCCACGCCCGCGGTGGCGGGTTGGCGCGGTGCTGCTGCGTCCTTTGTCGGGGGATACTCGTCGGCGTCGGCTCCGTCGGTCCCTCCTGGCTGGTCGCTCGGGGCGGGCACCTCCTCTCCCTCCGGTTCGGCCGGCTTCTCCTCTCCGCTCTGCTGCTCGTCCGCGTTGGGCTTGGCGGTGGGTGGGGGGGAAGTCTCGGTCGCGCTCTCCGTAACCGGTTCCTTGGGGTCACCGCCTGCCTTGCTCTCAGCTGCAGCAATGGCCCCGGGCGCAGCCGCTGTCGATTTCGCCGCCTCGATATCCTCCGCGTCCATAAAGTCGTCCATCGTTTGCGGGGCCGACCGTTGCTTGGTTTTAGACGCGTAGGTTTGTACGCAGTCCGCGTCAATGTGGCCGAAAGAACGACATTTCCGGCACCACGTGGCTCTGCATTGCCTGCGTATGTGGCTTAGTTGCCTGCAGCGTAAGCAAAGGGGGGGCCGTCCCGGTACGGCGATCAGAATCGGCACGCCGTCGATCTTCGCTTGGTGGGGCACCTCGTTGAGCGCCTCGGCGTCGCGGGGTGCCAGCTGCACGACTCTGGTGTTCGTTTCAGCCTCCTCTAGGCCCGGGATCCTCCATTTCTCACGAACGACCCGCTTCACTTTCCCGCAGCGGCCAAGTTGTTGGGCGATGAGGACGTCCGGGACGTGGTGTGGAACCCAGTGCGCCTTGATCTCTTTCTCCTGTACGTTCGGGTCGATCACGACGCACTTCCTCCCTTTGACTGTGATTTCGGACTTGGATGCCAGGGGAGCCATGTCTTCTCCCGTCTTGAAAGTGATCATCCATACGTGATTGAACTGGAAGCCTCCAAGGCTGGCGATGCCTTTCAGCTCGATAACAGCTGAGAGGCCCGCTGCGATATCTTGGATTCCGTATGGACGGGCTGCCGGATCACAGTGCAGAAACAGCGAATTCTCCGTCACCTTTCTTTCCCGTGGGCAGGGTGGGGAGAAGCATCCTGTACTCCGATGAGCCGGGGACGGTCGCCGATGTGCCGGGGAAGGACCGGTTTGACGCGGGTGCGCCTGCCGAACGCGAGGAGCTCGCTCCTGACATGACCGCTCCCTTCGGTGTCCGACGGGAGACTCCGCTGTTAACGCCAATAAAGCCTGTGGCCTCCAGCTACAAGCCCACGTGAAGACAGTGAAGACAGGTGGTGTACTCACTACGCACATCTACGGGTTTACCCCCTGCGTTCTCGCTGAATGCCACGTGAAAGCGTCACGCGACCACTCACGCCCGTCTAGCGGCCCCTTGCGCACCTTGCTCATGTGCTAAGAGTTACAAAAATTAAAGGAAGCTCACACCAATGCATGGCATCTCACTTCTAGTACGCCAATAAAGCCTGTGGCCTCCAGTGTTCACGTAAACAATCACAGCTCCTTCTCGTCCGCCCTCACGCCAAAGCAAGGCATACATTCAAATACTCTTTGATGGTCAGGCCATCACTCTAAACCCCAGCATCAAGATCCTGGGCCTACTTCTCGAGGCTAACACCAAGAGTGACGTCTCCTTGCAGCGCCTCAAAAACAGCATTAATAAATTACACACATGATCAGGCGAGTTGCCACCAAGGACCGAGGCCTAAAGGAATCCGGTACCTTTCCATTAAGAGGACTGTGATTTGGGCGAGTTGGTGAAAGTTCATGATTGACTCTCGTTCTGTTTGTGCCGTGTTTTCGCGCGCTGGATTGTCAATCATGACCTTTCGATTAATTGAAGCTGTTGTCCTCTCGAGAGTCACTTACGTCAATCCCCTGTCTTCTTCTCGACAAGGAAGACATAGAGATGCTTTATATAATGATTAGAAAGGCGGTCGAGCAGGCCATTGGTCTTCTCATGAGTGCGCCCGCACAGATGCTCCTTAGCACGGGGCTCCACAACACGGTGGAAGAGCTGAAGAGGTGATAGAAGGCCATCTTTCTAACCAGAAGGTCCGACTCAGAACTGCGATGGGTAACCGCATGCTTCACCAGATTGGCTGGGCAGCCCCGAATGTCACTCCGCTTGACGTACTCCCAGACTCTTGGCGACTAAAACTAAAGATGCCCCCTTTGCTTAGAAATATGAACCCCTCACATGACAAGGGGCACCGAAAAGCACGGGCTCAAGCGCTATACACCACCCTCGGTGGGGATCATGCAGTTATCTACACAGACGCCTCCAAACATCGAGGGCAGCAATACGCCATCATTGTGGCTACCTCCAGAACCAACCTCCTTGCGTTTACCTCGCTTAGGACCCAAAAAATGACGGCAGCTTAAGAGGCAGCCATCACCTTGGCTCTCGCTCAACCAGGGGTTCGGAGGGTAGTCATCGATTCCCAGCAAGCCTACTGGAATTACCAGTAGGGTTGGGTGTCCTGACCGGCACTGCGCGTGATAAAAAACCACTCCCCAAACGGTTCAATTAAGCTCATCTGGACACCATCTCACGCTTCAATGGAGGGCAACAAATACACCCACCCAACAAGCCTGCGCTTTTACCTCCCGTGCTATGGAGCTGCACGAGAATAGTCACAAGCTTGTCACGTTCAGGGAGATAACCCAGCCTTATCGCCTTCTGAGACAGACCGTACCTGCGCCTTACCCTGACGTTTCCAGAGAACAACAGACTACCCTGCGGCTCATACAATCCGGGCTCCTTCCCACAGCCTACGCGTCTTCACCTAATGTATCCGAATCGCTACGACGCTGAATATAAATTTTGCTCAGAAGTAGAAACACTCCGCCCCGTAATCGGGGTGTGCGACTTTAGCCCTGAGCACCCTCCTCTCTTTCCGTCAACTACCCAACAAGAGCAATGGGAGATGCTCCCAAGCAGCATTGGCCGATAGCCAATCATTGGACGCCCCTTGGCTTCCCTTTGGCTTCCGATAGCTTGGCCAGACGCCGGCCTGTACGCAAAAGCCATTCGTGGACAACGAGCGCTATACGACCGGCCTTGAGGACACGCATTGGCCGGTGCGCAAAAAATCACACCGGACAGCGCGCTCATTCAGACGTAATTTTAAGTGCGATGCACTTTATAAGCGACCCTGAATCCGCCGTCCGCATTGCTCCTCCTCCTCTCCCCTAGCAACGGCGCGAGGAGCGGAGAGGAGCGTCTGTAGCAACGGCGCAGCGACGTCACACCCCACGTGACCCGCGCGCGCTCCGCCTCCCGCGCCGTGGCTGCGCGCGCCCGCGCCGGCTCCCGCACCGCTCCTCGCGCCGTGACGTCACACTCCCACGTGACCGCGCGCTGGCGCCTTTGCGTCTGCTCCCCCTCTCCTCGCGCCGTGACGTCACATGCTCTGCAGCTGGCGCGCCTCTCCCCCCGTTAGGTTTGCACTCACCCTTGGCGCGCGCCTCTCCCCTCGCCTGACAGCTCCCCCTCGCCGGTACTGCGCCTCTCAAGGCGATGGCAGAATTACTACGCCGTGTACTCTCGGCGCAAGAAATGCATTCGCACTTCCTCACGATTCCCTTCGGGGAGGTGGGGGCAATTTTTTTTTATCATAAAATTTTATGAAGAGTAGTAGCCTATATGTGACGCAGGTATTTATGAGTGCCTTTACGCACGTCTTGGCATGTTCTTAGTTGAATGACCACTCACGTTCACTCAAAATATTACTGAAGTTAGCGTGTTTTTGAATTTGTTTTCACGCGCAGCGCACAACAAAAAAAGTAGTTCCAAATCATTTTCAAGCTTGTGTCAAGTAGCACATTTAAATAAAAAGTATTGGCAGGTGTAAATGCCGACAGCCTTGCCGGTTGTTGCATATTGTTGCATGAAGTCTCACTGTAGAGCACTCGTGTGCGTTATTTTGCATGTGTATATGCGCACCCGGCGCGCAAGCAGCACCACTCGAGGGCAGCACTGCGGTCGTTGCCCGCGGCGGTTCCCCAACATGACGGATTACGACGGTTAGAGCGCGGTGAACAGGCCAAAACGCAGCAAAAAGTAGTTACCTAAAGAGCCACAGCACCGTGCCACGAAACAAAGCGTACTTAAACTAAAGTGCAGCTTATTCAAAACAGCGTGAGAGAGAGAGAGTGTTAAACGTTCAGTAGGAATTGGTCATTTGTGTGTCCTAACGCAACGGTGAACGTCGAACTACTTCAGCGTTGTGCCTTTGCGCGTTCTTTGAACCCGCGGCGGGTCCGGTGGACGGGCGCGTTGCACCGACGGCTCCGTCTCTTTTGTGGCATTGAAACTGCGGTAGTACTCCTGTACGTGTCTGTGAGGTGCGTTTTGGTGTCGGTGGCTGTGTGAAGTATACCTGACTGGTGTAATAACATCGTTTGCCTGCTACGGCCGCCGCTGAAAACGTAAGTCACCATTTCATTTTTTCGCGGTGCGGGAGTGCTCGCGCTCGTTTCCGCCAAAACTTCAGCTGTCGTTTATAACTGGCGCTCGCGAGTGCTGCTTAGTGTTGTTGGTTCTTGCGAAGAAAAAAGTGGTCACATACATGTGCTTCCAATTGTGTGACGCCAGTTCTAGCTATCCTTTTCCGGCTTTGTGTTTTCCGAACAAGCAGCCGTGCTCCCACTGCAGGTTCACGACGTTCAGCATGCGTTGAAGCAAGACTCGTGTGCAGTATAAGAGTTGCGGATGTATTAAGCTGGCTTAATTAAACTCTACCTATTAATGAAGCTTTCGTTTCATTATTTTCTTGAGCAACGTAAAGGTATTGTCGAGCGACAAAGTAATTACACTACCGCTGGGCTTCTCCGTCGGTTCCGTTCGCGTCTGAATTCCGCGTCTGACGGGGTAGAAGTGAGCGAAGGCACAACAAAATTTCACGGAACCGCTGGCGTGTCGCTTTGTCTATTGGACTTTTTATATTACTTTGCGCTACTGCAATAAGAGTGAAGCCCATTTTCGGTGAAATTGCGGACTGTTTTCTCAAGAACGAGCCAAGTAACTGCTACCGTAAAACGCAGTATTGAAAAATGAATAGTGCAGTACGTTTTATGTTTCATAGCGAGTGTTAACAAGCTAGAACTTTAGGCTGAATATTTTCACACGGATATGTGGTAAGGCTTGTATAGGTGCTGAATTTAGTAAGCAGCGTGAATTTAGCATTATAGTGAACTATTTTTTTTTTACTTATTACAGGCGCTACGACGCACAGGTGTTTCCCGTGGACAAGTGGCGGATGCAGCAGTGACAAGCTTTCCAAGCTGGGCTATTCGACAATAGTGCTGTTCAAAAACATATTGTGGTCTTGGCAGGTCGGCGAATTACCGGGAATGAGGGTCCTGTTTTCATTTACCTGAATGCTTCTGTTTTGTAGGCATCTCAAGCAGTTAAACGAATGATAATCGGTTCGCGCTTCATGAGCAGCGCTTTTTAAAATTTTTTCTCGACTGTTATTTGTGTTTGCTTTCATGTTTGTGTTCGTATTTTTGCCACTGTTAAGCCAGGTTTCTCGTATATTTGATGTTCATAATAAAAAAGCTACACAGAGAGACCCGGTGTGTTGTGTTGCTCCATTGTTTTTGGCAAGTCACGTATGTATAATTGCTTCGCAAAGTTGATGCAGTTTGCTTATTGTGCCTCGCGGTCCCATTTCTGTTTTATACATGCCATTGTACAGGAAATTATTTAACGAGTGCGCATTAAATAAATAATGCCCACCCGTTTAATAATTTCCTGTATACTGGCATGTATAAAGCAGAAATCGGGCCGCGAGGCAACTCGTAAAATAAGCATTGGTCATAAGGACTGGCCACAAAGCCAAAAATGTGCATGGAAATAGCGTGGGGTCCACCCATTGGCATTATCATGGCAAGGTACTTTGCCAAGCGTTGTCCAATATTGGCCTTCCAGGGCTTGGCCAATTGTTGGCTTGTCACCTTTCCCAAACACCAGCCAATATTGGCGGCCGAGGTATTGCCAAGCTCGGACACATTGGCCACTGATGTTTTGCCATGCTTGGGCTTGGCAATTTCTGCTGCTTGGGGTGCTGTCCAGGCCCTCTCTACCTACCCAGCTTCAGCGGGTGGACACAACACAGGCCGCGCGGACTGCATATGGGCCCCACAGAAGAAGGAATCACTCCCCAGGGCTGCACTCTGGGCCGTTCAGAAATCTCAACAGAAGTATTTATTCCTCCTCCTCCTTCTCTGATGCAAATCTCGTCGCCTCTGTCCGCGGCGCAGAGACGGAGAAGACAGATCGTCTAACACCGGGTTGGAGCTTACTAATTTTATAAAAAAAGTTTCCACTCTTGTGCTACACCAATACAACTCAACCATACACTGTTCATGCTTCATGCATTGATTTAACCTTAACAAGAAGTAATAAATGGTGTGGTTAGGTGCATTTCACTTCTCTCTGGTTTTGCTATTTGTAGAGCGTTGTGAGTGAACTTAAGTGACGTCGCATGGGTAATCGTTATGGGTGCCGTTTACAGCTTTGCTTTCAAACCACATTCACGGGGTGGATTGGCGCGATTTTTTTTTTTTAAATGCAGAGCATTTCTTTAACTCACGCTATCACCCGGCGTTGTCGGCGTTGGCGTGCCTCGGCATCCGCAACAACCGTTCCAGGTGTGCCCTATCCCCCACTCCTCCTCTCCCGAATCGCGCTAACCTCCTCGCTCTCAACAACAGGTCCGCACCCCTCCCCCTACACTATAGGCGCCGTGCAGTGAACAGAGGGCGACACTGAGCCGCGACGCCCAGCGCCGCCATCGGGGAATAAGAAAAATACTGGGTCGGCCGCCGCTCGCCAGCGTGCTCGTGTTTCGGTTGCGCTCCTGATTGGCGCAACCGGATTATATTAACTAAAGCATGCTGCAGTAATTCTACCGCACCGGGCTAGGAATACACCGAAGGACTGAACTGTTGACTACACGTACGGAGGAAGGGGGCAGGCGATATTGACTTCCCAGTGCCACGCATAGCCAGAACGCAAGTGCAGCATTTCGTGCGCACGTTTCCACATAGTTTTGCTAGGAATACACCGAAGGACTGAACTGTTGACTACACGTACGGAGGAAGGGGGCAGGCGATATTGACTTCCCAGTGCCACGCATAGCCAGAACGCAAGTGCAGCATTTCGTGCGCACGTTTCCACATAGTTTTTTTTTTCAGTGAATTTGTGTTTCCGCTAGAAAGCACACATTAATTAGCTGTTCACAGCATTGCAGAGAATCCGTTTTGTTCGCATACTTGAGATCGAACCGCCGTGGTTTTGCGAGTACGGTGCTCCGTCTCACAGGATCGATTGTTTGGGTGTAGTGCGCTCTGTACGCTGCGCTACGTGCTAGTAGCATTGACTTCAAAGCAAATATAATTACCTGAAATACGCGGGCTCTAATGTGTATCAGGCGGGTGGGAAGCATTGAGAACTGCGAACCAACTGGCGGCGATTTTCGATTGATTGATTGTGCGGTTCAACCCGCCGACGCCAGACGGGCGATGAGGCGCGCCGTAGTGGAGGGATCGGGATTAATTTTGACCACCTGGGGATCTTTCACGTGGCCGGAATCTCGAGCACACGGGCGTTTTCGCTTTTCGCCTCAATCGGGAAAGCGGCCGCTGCGGCCGGGAAACGAACCTGACGACGATTTTCAACTTCACGGCTTCAATTATCGCCAAACATTCCCAGAATGCGTCCTGCTCCTCGCCCCTGACAGTTCGTTTCCGCTGGTGCCGGTTCGTCCCACCCCTAGATCACAGAGCGAGCACGTTTTCTTGCTCCGCGTACGAGTTCAAGCAGTATCGCCTCATGAGCGAAAGGAAGACTCAACCTCTGTGCCTTCCGTCTCCTTTTCCGTGAATACATTCACAACGTACATGGGTTTCGCTCCAAACCCTCCAGAAAATGCCCGTGAACGATTTGAGACTACCTCTTCCTTTTTACGGGGTACGCAGGGCCTCCAAATATTAGAATCATCATATACTCCGTTTATTTTTTATTGCTCTCTGATGTTGCTGTTGTGAGCCCCGTTAAAACGACTTTGTTTTTTTGAACAGCATTTATTTGCAGCGCAAAAATCCCACATGCATTGCTTCTTGTACTGACGTAGGTATTTCGACTTTTTGACAGCTTATTTTCAAACAAATGGCCCTACCGTGTTTAAGAACAATCATATTTTTTTCCAAAAAACGGGTGAGATGTTGCAGCCATCAATTAGTTCTCTTACAATTAAAATACGGCTGAGTGTTACATGCCGCATGAATTTTCATTATAAACGCCGCGGAAGACGCAGGCACAAAGCAGAGAAACCAACCAATTTATTGTAAGCTCACGAGTATTAACAGCTGGCAAACCGATATATTTTATTTTGACAGCAGCATGTAATCTGCTTGGTAGTCATCGCCGTTGTATTTTCTAAAAATTTCACGGAGACATGTGCCGCCTGAGGCTGTGACCGCCTTCCCAACTCGGACGATTTAGGGCAGCGAAGGCGGTAGCGTTCCATCTGCGCTGTTTCTTTTAACGCCTCTCAGTCGATAACACTCCATCCTGTCGCCGTTGCAGCGTATCACGCAAACTTAAGCCACTTATAGCGCACATAACCACTTGATAGACACCTTTGCAAGGGCGCGTGCACAGTGCGTAAAGCAGGCGGCCGGCCAGGACGGTGCGGCTCGGCCTTCCCAGTGTTGCGCGGAGGCGCGGTAGATGGCGCTGCGCTCGCTCGGCAAACTTGACTGCACGGAGCCTATAGGGCTGGTTTCGCGCGCATTCCGCCAAAAATGTCTGCTTGTTGCGCCGTCAACTGCACAAGCAGACCAGAGAAGTCGTCTGGGAAGACGTTCCACTTGGAAGTATTACAATATTCTGTACGACGTGCGTGATACGCAGCGAAACGCAAATGTCAAATCAGTTGCGTTTTTAAGCTGTCGCTCTTGTTTCGCAGATTCCCTCGCTCTAAGCCGGATTTATACCGGCGTTGGGTGGCAAACTTATACCCTGGTTACACGGCTAAAGTAACCGCAGTTAAGTTTAACCGTGGTTACTAAACTTTAACCGCGGTTATCGCAATCTGCGGTTTTGGCTGTTAGACGCGAAATTGCAAGTTTGGTGACCGCGGTCACTTGATTGTGAGCGTAACAAAAATAAATTACCACACTTTTAAAGGGACACTGAAGTGAATTTGTCAAGCTCCCGTTTTTGCTTGCACTGCGTAGACTGGCTCAAATTAGCACACTTTTCATCGTTTATCCGGTTGACAAATCGGTAATTATTTTACAAAGCGCGAAAGAAGAAAAACTGCCATGCGCGGTTTGCGGCGGCCGCACCAACTAAGGCTGTGACGTTGGGAGGAGGGGCGCCGTGATTGGACGATGCACAAGGTTAGCAATCAAACAAGTTTCGGTTTCGGTTTCGGTTCTGTAAAACACAACCAATGGTGTTGTTGGATGGGCATTCTCAATATCTCAGTAATCATCGTACCGCGCTTCTGCCATGTTGTCGGCTGTAAAATGCACAAGATAAGCCTCCCAGGACGACTTGTAGTCGTAGCATTCACTAGCCGAGACCTACGCAGTGCATGAACGCCCTCCGCGTACCCGCAGACGCCCAAATGTCATGCGCTTTTCCCCCATATTTGGAGCTTGCCTCCCTCATGTCTGTATCGTAAAAAGCGTGTTCGCACCAGGCCAAGGGTCTGTTCATTCGGGCCTGTGCCCACTGCCCGCAAGCAGTCGGTGCTTATGGCAACAGCACGCCAACGAGAACTCGTTAGCGCGCCAGTGCCAGCCTGCGCGCGTTTTGTGAACTAGTTCGTGTAGCCATGAACGTTGAGGCCCAAAAAAAGGTGAACTCAATATAGAAAACATCGGCGGAAAACAAAAAAGTTACCTTACAAAAAAAAAAAAAAACACGTACCCGCGGGGATTCGAACTCGTGACTTGCGAAACACTTGCGGTGACATACCTAGCGCCCCAGACCACTGAGCAACGGAACTTTTTTTTTTTTTCTTTCATACATCGAAATTTTAGAGAGAAGTCAGCCAAGACAATTGACACACAATATAAACACTAACAGACAGCAAAGGGTAAGCACGTCAGTCTAACAAAGGTCGGCACCAATTCAAAACTCAGGCAAGCAAACGCACGCATCCAAAAGATGCAGCCCCTCTGGTGGATCACTCTGCGCAACGTAAACGCTCCGTACCAACGCCGCCTGTTCCCGAAAAATGACCTTGGTCGGCCTAGGTGGTTCAGCATGCCGATCAGTCATGCGGCACTTCCACAAGCTAAACAAACCTAGGAGCACAAAAACGTCATACGGCACCCGATTAACGTCCTCAAATGGCAAGAAGCGAATGGTGTATGGGGTGATATCAATGTCCTTTTTTAGTGTCCGTTGCAAAACGTCCCAGAAAAACACCGCGTCACGGCACAGCACAAAACAGTGGTCAATGCGAAGGCCGTCATAATATAGGGTATATATTGTACAACCGGTTTACACTTTTATTTTGTTTTGGCATTTCAAGCAGCTTAGGTGACTATTTGTTGTACTACGCTCGTGCAGTAAGCGTCGCCCGAGTTTCCACAGTAGCTCACGTCTAGCAATTGCATTTCGTAGACGGAAAAGCGTTCGCAGATGCGTAGTCGTGCTGCTGACCGCTGTGCTTGTTCGGCCATGCGCAAAAAAGTGCTTCCCGCGCCCTAGTTTTACGCTGTACGGTGAAAATATCAGTTGATTTTATTTCCTTAGTACCTATATTGACTTCGCTGACTCTTCTCCCGCCTTCAAGATGCCTTATATTTTCCTACTGGCGTACCAGTCAGCGAAGCGTCGCATGTGCGCTTGTGCAGCGCTTGTGTGAAGCGACCTTGACTTGGAGCTAGATACAGTGTACAAACAAACCAAGTAAAGAAAAGCACATTCTTCCATTCACAAACGTGTCCTGGCTTCGTTTCAACTATAAGCGAACGAATTGCGACCAAGCAATTTTTTTGAACCTCCTTGATTGCGACGACCCGCCGGCGGCCGGCGGACGAAACGCTGGGCCGACTGACTCTGTCTGAAGGCCGGGGAGCCGTGCAGTAGCGCAGCCAATTTCCAGCTCATCCCCTCCTGACGTCACACGAAAACTCCACAGAAAATGGGCGAGCGTAAAGAGAGGAGGACAGCATTTTCGAATTAGTTTTTCTACTAAATAAAATCGCGTAAACGCGCCTAGAGTGGTCGAAACATGGCCTGGGGACAATTTGCGCTAGTAATCCCACAATGTTTACATATCACTTCAGTGTCCCTTTAACTTCACGATAAAAAACAAAAGAGAAGCAGTGTAGACAAAAAAAGGGCCCATCTCCCCGCGAGGGGGACTCGAGTAAATGCGTCGCATAGGGGGTGGGTGTATTGCGTTAACGTTTAGTGTTTGGGGATTTGGTGGTAGTTAATGCGTTGTATCAGCATCTTCTTGACGTAGTTTGAATGAGTCAAGGATATAAGGCGCGTTCGTAGCCTTCCAGTCTGTGTCGGCTTTGTGGCACAGTGGGTAGAGCACCATGTACCTTGCGTTCCGCCCGCAGGTTCGTGGGATCCAAACCAGGCGCCGGAAAGTATTATTTTTTTATATAGGCTCCGTGCAGTCAAGTTTGCCGAGCGAGCGCAGCGCCATCTACCGCGCCTCCGCGCAACACTGGGAAGGCCGAGCCGCACCGTCCTGGCCGGCCGCCTGCTTTACGCACTGTCCACGCGCCCTTGCAAAGGTGTCTATCAAGTGGTTATGTGCGCTATAAGTGGCTTAAGTTTGCGTGATACGCTGCAACGGTGACAGGATGGAGTGTTATCGACTGAGAGGCGTTAAAAGAAACAGCGCAGATGGAACGCTACCGCCTTCGCTGCCCTAAATCGTCCGAGTTGGGAAGGCTGGTCACAGCCTCAGGCGGCACATGTCTCCGTGAAATTTTTAGAAAATACAACGGCGATGACTACCAAGCAGATTACATGCTGCTGTCAAAATAAAATATATCGGTTTGCCAGCTGTTAATACTCGTGAGCTTACAATAAATTGGTTGGTTTCTCTGCTTTGTGCCTGCGTCTTCCGCGGCGTTTATAATGAAAATTTATGCGGCATGTAACACTCAGCCGTATTTTAATTGTAAGAGAACTAATTGATGGCTGCAACATCTCACCCGTTTTTTGGAAAAAAATATGATTGTTCTTAAACACGGTAGGGCCATTTGTTTGAAAATAAGCTGTCAAAAAGTCGAAATACCTACGTCAGTACAAGAAGCAACGCATGTGGGATTTTTGCGCTGCAAATAAATGCTGTTCAAAAAAACAAAGTCGTTTTAACGGGGCTCACAACAGCAACATCAGAGAGCAATAAAAAATAAACGGAGTCTATGATGATTCTAATATTTGGAGGCCCTGCGTACCCCGTAAAAAGGAAGAGGTAGTCTCAAATCGTTCACGGGCATTTTCTGGCGGGTTTGGAGCGAAACCCATGTACGTTGTGAATGTATTCACGGAAAAGGAGACGGAAGGCACAGAGGTTGAGTCTTCCTTTCGCTCATGAGGCGATACTGCTTGAACTCGTACGCGGAGCAAGAAAACGTGCTCGCTCTGTGATCTAGGGGTGGGACGAACCGGCACCAGCGGAAACGAACTGTCAGGGGCGAGGAGCAGGACGCATTCTGGGAATGTTTGGCGATAATTGAAGCCGTGAAATTGAAAATCGTCGTCAGGTTCCTTTCCCGGCCGCAGCGGCCGCTTTCCCGATTGAGGCGAAAAGCGAAAACGCCCGTGTGCTCGAGATTCCGGCCACGTGAAAGATCCCCAGGTGGTCAAAATTAATCCCGATCCCTCCACTACGGCGCGCCTCATCGCCCGTCTGGCGTCGGCGGGTTGAACCGCACAATCAATCAATCGAAAAACGCCGCCAGTTGGTTCGCAGTTCTCAATGCTTCCCACCCGCCTGATACACATTAGAGCCCGCGTATTTCAGGTAATTATATTTGCTTTGAAGTCAATGCTACTAGCACGTAGCGCAGCGTACAGAGCGCACTACACCCAAACAATCGATCCTGTGAGACGGAGCACCGTACTCGCAAAACCACGGCGGTTCGATCTCAAGTATGCGAACAAAACGGATTCTCTGCAATGCTGTGAACAGCTAATCAATGTGTGCTTTATAGCGGAAACACAAATTCACTGAAAAAAAACTACGTGGAAACGTGCGCACGAAATGCTGCACTTGCGTTCTGGCTATGCGTGGCACTGGGAAGTCAATATCGCCTGCCCCCTTCCTCCGTACGTGTAGTCAACAGTTCAGTCCTTCGGTGTATTCCTAGCCCGGTGCGGTAGAATTACTGCAGCATGCTTTAGTTAATATAATCCGGTTGCGCCAATCAGGAGCGCAACCGAAACACGAGCACGCTGGCGAGCGGCGGCCGACCCAGTCTTTTCTTATTCCCCGATGGCGGCGCTGGGCGTCGCGGCTCAGTGTCGCCCTCTGTTCACTGCACGGCGCCTATGCTGAAACGGCGGCGATTTGCCCGACTTCCGGGACGAGCGCTCGAACTTCCTGCGGCCGCGCGCCGGAGAGCTCGAAGCGCCATCCAGCAACTCTAGTGGAGATCAGTGGCTTCGACATGCAGATGTTCACTACTCGGGCAGCAGCGCTTGCGCTAAAAATTAATTAGCCTACGCCGCAAGGTAAACCGTAACTGTTCTGCGCGGAAAAATGCACGAGGTACGAAAAGTCCTTCGTAATCGTGAGGACGAGTTGATATACGAGGTTCCGTTGTCATGTGGGCGCTGGCATTTCAGGCAAACCGACCGCTGCCTCAACGTTGGGAGCTAACTCAGAAAGCACCCGTGCTGCGCTTGTTGCTAAGGGCGCTTCGTTAGTGTGAGCGGTACCAGTGCTAGGCCTGTATTCGGATAGCATTAGGCGTGTGATAAGCACTATGCAGTTAAACCTGTATATAACGAAGTTGACAAACTTCGCAATTTTTTCGTTACGTGCAGGTTTCAAGTAAGGGCTCGCGTGAATGAATAACCAGAAACAAAACCAAAATGCTGGAAATCAGTGCAGGGATTTATACACAACCCCCCCCCCCCCCCGTTAACACCTCCAACACCCCCAGGAGAATGTCGACACCCCCAATAAAAGATTGCACAACCACGAGCACACCCCCCTTCACCAAGGAGAATCTCAACGCCACCCCCCCTTCCCCAAATCAAAATTCTGGACAAACCACTGAGTGACTGTGAACTCACCTTTCAAGGATTTATTTCCAGTGAAAAGCTGCTTAATTTGCGCCTGCTGTTTTCCCACTTAGTCACTACACGGCACTCCAAAGAAGGAAGGTTACTCACCCCCGTATTCACAAACGTAGCTTAACAATCACTTCAGCCTTTTGACATTTTTTCGGTGCATTAGTGCGTTTCAAGAAACAAACTTTTGCTGAAAGGGCGCCTTTCCGCGAAACTGATGCTCATTTCAGCACCGGGCGGCGACGTTGTTCTTCCTTGCCCGCGAAGACGAAATTTAAAATTGCCAGCTTGTCTTGAAAAGACAAAACACTTAGTTTTCTGGCATCAAAATTTAACACCGACGAACCAACACCGCAGGTAGCAGTGGAGACGCGCGACTACGCCGACAAGCGGGCGTATGTCACCTCACCGACACCGCACTCTCAAGTGGAAATACACCGTAGTTTGCGGTGCAGGCGAAATTCACTGGATTAGTCCATTTCTCCAGCCGATTTTTCAGAAAAATTGCGAGGAACTATCACTCATCAGCGTGGCGAATTTGTTACATCAAGGAAAACCGCGGCAACGCCTTCGTTGCATTGCACATGGGCTTCAAGGTCTGGCAATGGAGAACTGAAAAAAACTTTGGTAAAACCAGGAATTTGTTACATAGAGGTTCATTACATCCAGGTTTAACTGTAGTTCATTCCGCAAGCTAGGTGTAGCACTGTGGAGGTGACATTGGTGTCAACAGTCCGCCCACTGAGGGCGCACCCATGGGCCATGAGCCGAGCCGTAGTGGAGGGCTCCGGATTAATTTCGACCACCTGGGAATCTTTACGTGCTGCGAAAATTTCAAAAGCGGCTCTTTTGCTTGTCACCTCCATCAGATAAGCACAACGACTTAGCCCCTGATCCACCGTGGTGGGTGCTCCGTTCTCATTGCTAAGCTGGAGGGCCGGCCGGGCGGTTCGTTTGGTTTTCAACAGGTCAATGCTCGATCCCCTTGACCAGTGGTTCATCAAATTGTAGGAGATATCCTAAAGCCGTGTTCCGGCTCAAACATATTAATGAAGTTGCGACAGCGCAGCTAAGACAGCCTAACAACTGCAAAATTGAAAATGTGAACGTTTTTTTCTTCTCACTTCTGTTTTTCATGCGCCTGTTCATCAAGCCAACTTCTTCAGCAACGTACACAATGCAAACGGAGCTCTGCATAATGAAGTTGTATTTTGGGCCTAGTTAGATTTTTTAGCTTGGCAGTTATTTCGCGGGGAACGTTAGAAGTATAGATCATCCTATTTCTAAAATATATCCGGCCCGATGCATGTCACAAATGCCAAAATATGCACAGGCTGGTCTCTCTACGGAAAAAGCCTTAACATTTGAAAGTAGCTTCTTCGGGACAGGCCTCTTGGGTAACTCAGAGGAGCGCTGAGAGATTGCAAGTATGCGAGTCTTTTATCTTTTACCTATCCATGACTTTGGTGTTGAAGGGAGCAGAAATTTCTTGAGGTCATATAATCCGCTTCCAGCATTGGAATTCAGACCTGGAAGAACATGCATCCTGTGCTTAGATCCCAACAGATCTTGCTGCTTCTTCCTCCATTTCACTCATTTCCCCCAAGGCTGTTTGAAAATGCCGCTCATGCCAGCCGGACACTACAAAGGTCTCACATTAGCTCCCAGCGTTTTTACCACTGCAGCAGAAAAAGTAAATAGAATTACGTTTTACAAGCATAAACGTACCAGTGTGCCTGCCTGACAGTGTACCTTTAAGTACAGTGTAATTGGATTTACACACTTAAGGATCTAAATCACACTGTCTATAACTACCACCCTTACACCTTAGCAAAAACACACGAATATCTTCTTTTGACATGTGTTTTATCGTTATTTACACCCTTCCAAAGGGTGTTTCTCTGTTTTTCGAAAGGGTTCAAGGCGTTAATTACAAACAAACAGGGTGCAAATCAGCTTACAGTGTGCCCGGAAGCCTACTGCCGTGCTTGCAGGAGTGTACCAGCAGGAGTATGACCGCACGCGTGGACCCGTTGAAACCATGCCGGCTTATAAGATGGTCATAAAGGAAAAAACACAGCCTTGTTCACCTTGAAAGAACCATCCCTGGGTAGCACACACACCTACATTCCACCAAAGCAATACGTCTTTTAACGAAGCGTAGACAAGATATATTGAAAACCTTCAAAATTTTGAACTACCGGGGCCTAATAAAGGCAGGATGGACGTATTGCGGACCAACGCCAAAACGTAGTTTTGGGTGTGCTAACTGCACATTACCTCTCAAGTTATACCATCAAACGTAAGTAGAGGTACCACGTACTGCATACAATCACCCAGTCATGCTTCGTGGCGCTGCCTTCGGTCGGCGGCCGCTAAGCGTGCAAACAAGATTCTCTGACGCCACAGACAAGTCGCCGGAAAGTGGCTGCGTAGTCGCCGCAGTTGAATATGCTTGCTTCTTTATCTCGATTGTTTGCTTGAAGTTAGCGATAAACTGGCTATCCTTGTTATCTGGACAAAGCAGCTCTTTATATCAACCAAACTTTCATTTTGCGTGGATGGCCCCTTCAAAGGCACGCTCTTTTTTTTATTGCTTGTACTCACTGGCGAGGCGTGCATGCAGGCAACCATGTGAGTTCGCCTTCGCTCGTTACGTCGGGCTCCACGGGATGGCCGTACTTGTCCGTGCTATGCACATGATACGGGTTGGACTGGACGTTACAAACTCTACCTCACAGAACGCAAAGTATTGCCTCGTGTCCTATGTGATTGAGATTAATAACATCTCTGTCGACGCCACCGTCGAGAATCGCGTTGAAACGGAGGAGACGATGCACGCCGGTGTTTTCTTCTTGAGCGAGCGGGCGCAGTGCCCCAAATTGCGCCATGTCCATGGTGCATCGGCCATGTCTGCGGCCGTTTCCAGTGTTGCCAAGCGAAGAAATCGATAGCTAAACTTTTCAACGAATACCACCTATAGAAGATATGGAAGCAGACACCTTATCTGCTGACGGCTGCGTTTTTTATATATTCCAGAAAAATCGTGTGCAGAGGGGTCCACCGCAATGCAACGCCCCCTGTCCCTTTCAATTGTGTCGGTATTTTTTCGTCCCTCCGGACGGAACATCGGTCAGTACTCGTACACCTTATAATGCGGGAAATTACCGCCGTATCGGTATGGTGTAGTTTGTTTACTGCTTGCACTCAAAATATGCCTTCTCTAGTTAAAACATGTGATCTTGTTCATGTCGGCCCAACGTCTCACCTGAACTTGCAACCCTCACAGTTCATCTTCGGGTGTCACCTACAACGGTGTAGATTAACTAGCGGCTGCTTAAAACAACCACATCGAGGCAGCCCCACTCAAGTGAAAATCCCAGCGGCGTATTCAAAACAGCATGTTTTATTTCCCGGTTGGTCCCGGAACGGCCACTCTTTCCATTCTTGTGAGCTCCCTCAGGGTGTTGCCGCAGCTGTCACCTTAGCTGTGTCGGAATGGCCGTTGGGCAAAGTAGTAGTGTCCGGATTCACGCACTTGCCGGCGACGCAGATTCCTGGTCTGCGGGCCTTCCCACGGCGCTGAAATTCACATATTAGGTGATAAAAGTTGAGGTTTATACAAAGTCAGGTAACGCAGCGTCAAGGGCTAAGAAATCAGAAACAAAACCCACAAAAGAACTCAAGAAAGGCTTTTTCGGTCGTCTATATGTGTTTACTAGCAGCAGAATGCGTAGTAAATATGGGGAAAGCAATAAATATGACCGAATTGGCGAAACCATTGTGTACATTTACATTACTCATTTCATAATAACTGCAAGCATAGCGAATCCTAAGTTAGTGATGTCAAAATATAGCCCGTCGTTTCTAACTACCGAAGCATGGCTAGTCTTCATACCGCTTGATACGTTGATACCGTAGACTAAGCCGCGTTGTTAGGGGTGCCTACGACTCTTGAAACTACGATTGCTTTCACAAGCCCGACAGGAACAATCTCGTTCGGTTCGTCTTGCGCCCCGTGAAAGGATGCCTTCCTCAACATGCATCTTGCGCACTCCGCCGAGTGTTTCTACGTCGCCTGGAGCACTGCCCGCTGCAGAAGTGCTAGTCCGTCACCAGCTTCGCTATTGTGGCCAGGAGCAGCCTGCAAGATGCGCTGGTCTGTTAGTTTATAAGCTGAAAAGTCGTTATCGGCTTTTTAAACGGCGTCCTCACCCTTACGTTTGAACGGTAATAGCGCGCGCGTTCCACCGTGTTCTGCCACGCTCTTTACATGTCTGGAATTGACCGTTGACTACTGATATGATGTACTTGTCGACAAAAGTTTCTTATAACTTCTCGTGAACATCGCGTTTGGAGACTACTTCTTCTTCGGAGCTGAAGCCAACCAATAGCATGTCATGACCACAGCGGGACATGACCACTAAAGCTGATCAATGTATTATGTGGGCGAGCTGGTCGCTGGAGCACTGAAACATAATAAAACAGCGTCGGACACCTAAAGAAGAGGACACGCAGTACTGTGATAGAGCTTCACCGCACCATTTGTGGATTCTCGTTAGCGCCGCATGACTCGATAAGGATTGATTGTCTATTTCCTTACCCCAACCGACCGTATCAGTTCTCCAGAATGCACTGCAACTAGCGCATACCTACCTCGCTTTTCGTACACTTAAGTGGACGGTGGGAACGCATAAGTGGCCTAAGCTCGGTTCATATCTGAAAAGCCTTCGTGGCAGCGTAGGTGTTTCTCAAATTTTAACGCGAAATGCTACCACGTTACCTGTCCAAGACTTTGTGGCCATAGAATGTGACGACAAAATAGTGACACCCTGAGCTGGAGAGAAGGAAGACCCACCACTGGTTGGTTGAGAATCTTGAGAGGATGTTAGCATGCTGATGGGAGGAAGGCCACATGAGAAACAACGCTGGGAAGAGGTAGTTGATGGACGGCTAGGTACGGTAATGCGGACTCGTTAATTAGGGTGGTTTAGGGTTTTGAAGAATGCTAAAATTAATACGCCGACTATCCTTACTATGGCTATGTTATGTTTGTTTCCGTTAGTTTAGAGGCGATAGGCTGCCGCTGGTAGGTGGGTTGGGGGTGGGAAGAGGAGGAAAGGCACTTTGGTTTACACCATTCCGCCTAAGGGTTTGGAAGGCCTGCCTGCTCTGTTTAGTATTCAGTCATTGTTTACTACGTCCTAATAGCGAGTATTCCCACTGGATCCTTAAGTTTGTTGTCCCACATTCAGTTGCAGGCCAATTTTCTTCAATAATACAGTGTAAACTGATTATCACCATTAAAGGGACAGACAACCGAATTTTGGGGAGCGCATGTGAAAGCCGGCGTTTTATGTGCTGGAGTAACGGCGAGGAATTTTTGAAATAAAAAGACAAAAATGATTTTAATTTTGCACTCGAAGTTCTGAAATGTGAAAGGTGGCGTCATGTGGCGCCCAAGCAGTTTCGCCGACTTCAACGCGTGATTCAAAAACCGCATGAGAGACTATGAAAGGCAGCTCTCATTATTCTTGTTTTAGCCAAGGACAAGTTTTTCAATACCTCTTTTACTCTCACGTGCAGATAAAAGTATGTTGCCGCTCGGCTCGCTCTCCTGGTTGCCAGCATTCTCTACGGCCGGTACGGCAGGTAGATATAAAACTGGCTATTTCAAAGGCTCCAGGTCGCTATCAGCAAAAGAATTTCGGTCAATGGTGTCTTAAGTGATACCCTTTCATTTGTGGTAAAAGAACTATACTCGGCAAAAATTGGTTGTCCGTCCCTTTAAGGGGAATTTTCACTGTTCTGTCATTTTTAACTGATCTAAAAGGGGAATAAAGAGTTGAAGCCCTGTTCCGTAACTGTATACTCCCTCCGTAGACGGTCATGCATTGAGAGCGGACGGTAATTCCGGAATGTTTACAAGTTCACCGTGAAATAACTAATCATGACAAGTAAATGAGCCCCGACATTTTCTAGTCGTCTTGGCAGCGATTTTTGGTATAATTTTAAAGGCACCAATACTAGTATTGGTGATATGGAGCCCTCTACGCTAGCTCTGGAGCAAACACGTGCGGCTCCTTGTCGGCACAGCCCCGTCCGAACCTTAACAAAGCAAGCTTCGCCGTAAAAGGTTGTCGCAAACCTGCATTAAATTGTTCGGCTCCCATGTTGCGAGCTCTTATTAGAACATACGTTTAAACCACAGGAGGGAACATTCCAGGGAACATTGATGAGTTGTGAGTAGACTGACTTTGCCAGGTGCAGTCATAGACAAATGAAATGCGTACACGAAACTATGAACCAAAAACACGCAAAATAGAAGAGTACTGTTCGTGGAGGTCCAATAATGGCACGCTATGGGCATGTTTGGAAAGCCAAATTTCCCAACTTCGTTTTTGTAATTAAGCCACGCGTCATTTTGGCTTGCATGGAATGAAATCTCGCTATTTGTGTTTTGGTTCCTATTTTCGTGTTCCAGTTTCATTTCACCATGACGTTAAATTCTGTTTTAGTTATTCCGCAACATCTGCGCCAAGCCCATGAGACCGCAGAGGAAAGGTTGGCAACTCACGTGGCAGAAGGTGCCGTCCTTCTCAAAACCGATCCGGATCGGCCATCCCTTGCACATATACCGGCATTTGGCTCTCGTGGTCGGCTTCTTCTGTCAAAGGGAAATCCGTGAAGCATGAAGAAGAAGTTTTTGAAACGTTTAAACTAATATGTTATGTTTTACTTCGGCAATTTTTATCGACACGCGGCTCCATAATTAATCTTATATTTTTTCCCTTAATTAAAAATACTTTAGCTCTACCTCTCTCGGGTAAACGAAATTGGTCTGGTTTATTGCCTGCGCAGTAGGTTTAGGTGCACTGAAAACGATTTACACCTCAAGGAGAACGTTAAGTGTCTATAACACCCTACACCGTGGCAAAAAACTAAAACATCTATTTGAAACAGTGTTTTGTCGATCATAACACCGTACACCCTAGCAGAAGCACAGGAATACGCCGATTTACAGGGTATTTTTTCGTTTATTACACCCTTACAAATGGTGTCTTTTGCTTTTGGACAGGGTGTACGGGTTTTATTTATGAACAAAACGGGTGTAAATCCTTTCACAGCCTGGCTCTTTCTCTCCTGGCACTGTTGTACTTAGTATGTGCGCATTGGGTAGTCCCTGCGTCTTGGGACGCTTCCCGGCGTCATATCCAACCAATGCACCGCCACCAAACCCAGCAGCGGACGTGTGGTAACCAACAAGTTTAGTTCTCAAAATAGTCTCCTGATAATTCATCCTCTAGGAGTGCATCACTTTCTTAATGTTGAACCGTCACCTTGCCTGACAGCGAATGACGGGCTCTCAGACTTCATTGTGATGGCCTACAGAAGGCATTGCAGCGTATTGGCGCCTGATGGCAAGGTGTCTGATGACAGGCCGATAATTCGTGAGCAACGAAGAAATACTCTGAGGACGAGAATAATCGGATGTGCAACACATTTCGGAGTGAAGCAAGGGGCAGAGGCTGATAGCGGCATGTGACGACATCTCCGCACAAAGGCTTATGTCATTGCCATTTGGACACCTCGTGGTATGTCAGTATTGAAAGCACACGCTTTTTGTACTTCCGCATATGTAATCTTCATGTGCCTTTTGTACCAAATTATTTGCGCCGCTGGCGATTAAGATGTCGAGGGCGGGGGGGGGGGGGGGGGCGGTCGTAAAGAGGAAGTGGAGATTCGCATCCTTAGATTTTCTCGTGTAACAGTGGGAGTCTGAGCTGGCCACAGAAAACCAACTTGCTAGCAGGCGTTGATCTGCCGGGCTCCGCAGTGCAGCGCGGTCACGAGGCCTCCTGGACTAAGGAGGCTTCCCACCCCTTCCTCTTTTTGCTCCAATAAAATGTTCACCACACTGTAGAATCTTTACACCCTTAAGAGTCTAAATCACTCTCTATAACTAACACCGTTACACCCTAGCAGAAAAAAAAAACAAATGAAAGCACAATTTAAAGTGTTTTGTTCACGAAAGGCTGATAATTGACGGGACCATATCGTCAGGTAAATATCGATTTCTCGGGATCGCTTGGTCTGGATGGGGCTAACAATTCGGTTGGTGCGTGCAAATCGTTTATCGCAAGGAATGGAGTGAGAGACGACGCAATGGGTGATGAGTGATCGTTGCAATTGGGGTAATGGAGTGTGAATGGCCTGAGACTTGTGGCAGTGGAGCGTCTCGCGCCATGAGTCGGTGTTTTGTTGGGTGAAGGGGACTATGAAATCTGACGGGCTGGTTTGCCCTTGAATGAGCGTAGTCGCTGCTTGAAAATACCCAAATGTTACGAGCCCAACAGTTTGCACCACTTAGGGAGAGGGTTCGAGAGAGACGATGGTCCAACCTTAAGCTTACACTCGGGTTCTGTATAGTTAGGAACGGCAATAGCTCATTCAGCGGGCCTCCTCGATTATGAGTCCCGAACCGTCGGCGGACTGCCCGGGGCGCGAACTGGTGCTCGATTATCGCTTGTATGCCTATGGAGCCTCCAGTCCGAGGGAAGTCCATGGACTGCCCGCGGACTATCCAGGATTGGTTAATCGAGGATGCCAAGTGTATCACTCCGCCGAAGCGGTGGCCCCGGATTTCAGCGCGGGCGCCCGTTTTGCATGTAGTTTGCTCTTTATGCGTATAACCACCTGTTTCTTCGCACGTAATGTTTGTCGTCGCTGTAGTATATTATAGCAGGTTCAGTAAGTCTGAAAAAATCACTGAAACGACTCGCTTCGTGCTCAAAATACTCGCAGTAAGGCGCGCTTTGCCCGCGCAGAGGAATTAGCCGGCTGCGGTGATGAGGCGCAGTGGCAACTTCCATTGTCGTTTTTAAGGGTACTGACACAAATTTTCGGCGTTAATATTATTCACAGTTCGCTTCCTTTACTCAACAAAATACCCCGGCTGAAATATAGGGTGGCCTGCGACGCGTTCAACATACTTCATTTTGATCTAATTTGTAGCGCCGACGGAACAGCACGCGGAGAGGAGCGCAGCAACTGGACACCCGCGGGCCACCACTCCTGGTAGGGAAAAGAAGTGACGAGACCGTCTGCTTCCTACGCTGGACAGAAACTCGTGACGTCAATTTACACGCGAGGCCAGGCGAGCGGCGACTGACGCTGGCGTGTTCACAAAGTGATGCACGTAGCCAGAGCTACAGGCATAACCGCTGCCCGAAAGGCACTCTTGCAAACATAAAGTACTACACGTGAGAAATGAGCCGATAATAAAGCCTAGAATGGCAACAGAAGTGGCCACCAGGACTTCTATTGAAAAAGGTAATCAAATTTATGGCGCAATGCCAGGCCTAACGCCTTCAGACAAATAGCTCATCCGCTCAGCACCGGCGGCCGGGCGGTCGAAACAACACCTACACCGGCCTTTGCAGTGTTTTGACGTCCGCACAAAACGGTGAGGTCGTACTCTGGTTCTGTCATACGCGGTAAACCGAAACGGACGAATTTCAGGCCGTTAAATGTATTTAATTATAGCAAACTCAGGTATTGCAAGTGCTGTTTCGGGTTCGCCAGGGCACTACGTATCGGCAGAAGGAATAATAAAGGAATGTAAAATGTTGGTGTCGCCACTTTTTTAAGTTGTATAATGTCTTCCTTTGAGGTCTAGCGCCGTCAGCTGGTGCTCGCTGCCGAGACGTACAACTTAAACTATACGTCGTAACCAAAATTTAAGGTTGCCTATATGAGTCGTGACTACAAGCCTAACAAGGGCGATTTGTCAAGGTTCTTAGTCATAGTAACGAGGAGTGGAAAGAGCTGGCGCAAAGGTGAAGGGTGCAGGAGCATGATGAAAGCTAGGAAAAAGAAAACCCTACGACATACTGAGTTACAAATAATGCCATGCATTCTGACGTTAATAGAAGAAGCTTATGCGCCACGTGTTTTCCGTCTAGACGGAGCCGGGTTCTGAACGATTGCCGAAAGAACCCTAGCACATACGACGTTGTGGCACAGGTAAGGTACGTAACTGGTGGCAGACCGTAGGCGTACCTACAGCTACAACAGCACGCATCGTAGCTTAGGTTCACTGAGAGTAAATCAACTAATAGCGGAAATGATTTTCGTGCTTGCGATGGATTTCGAAAAGTTAAAATGATCAATACCGTAAGAGTTTAAAATGCATTAGAAGGCTCCATTAGGCATGGGGGGAGGGAACTCATTGCGTGGTATTAAACAGAACGTAAAGAAGGCCTTCAGGTGAATTGAGAGACGCAAGTGGCGTGATTGGCGTATTGGAACTTTCCATATTGTGAAAGACTCGTCAGGGTGAACACGAATTTTGTAGCTCGTTTTAGTGCGACTGTCACATCAGGTCCTCCGGTGGTTTTATACAGCTATACGCTAGCGCGTGTAATGTTTATGGGAAATAAGCTTCAAGGAATCCTACCAGAAATGTTACCACCATCCTTAACGAATATTTTGCATTTTTTTTCTTTATTTAAGTATCAGCTCACGCCAGCTACTTGAGATATAGAGGAACTTTCGTGATCATGCCCCAGGACTTTTTTCTGCAGGGCAATAGCTCCGTACAGCACTAGAGGAACTGATTATATTAGGTAGGTTATTGAACTTTTAGTTCCGTTGCATTTTCCCCCCTCAAGTCCACAAACTCTGAGTGTGTGAAAGATGGCGGTGGTATTAGAACACAGAAAAAAAAATGATGTCATCAGCCCTTGGCCCGTGTATCCCACGTTTTGTTCGGGCGTGGTACATTGTCGTTTCCCGGACATGCTAACCTTGCGATCAACTTTTGGCTCCTGCGTGGCCTAGTCAGGACATCGCGCTAGCATAGGGTTGAACACGGGGAAGTAAAGTTGAAGCCAGTATTGCTAGCTGGCCGAAAATTCATTATCGACAATTTGTGTATTATGCTAAGCGATACTTTCAGCGCTTGACGAAGCGCTAAGTAGGAGTGCGCAAAAATATTCTGTGGCCATAAGATTTTACTATAACACTCAAGATAACATTAATCGGGTATAGCGTCCTCATCCTCATTGCTCGACGTTGCAAATGTAGGTTTTGTCCCACACAAAAAAACACACCGCTGAGAACAGGCCGATTATTCCTAACTTTCAGTCATATTGTACACTGGGAGAGCCCGGTATATAATTTAGTCAACTCCACACCAGGAATGGCCCAGGCTTACGCGGAAAGAATCTACACAACCGCATTGCGTGTGGGATCATTGAAAGTGCCTTTCAGGCAAATAAAAAATACAAATTCAACCACATTGCTTTAAATGGGCTACGAATACAACATACCACCTTGGTAAATTTGAAGGAACTAGCATCCAATATCACACTCAGCGCCATTCGAGCCACAAAAGACGCTTTCGAACCGAATAAACGCAAGAAATTTTGAAACACTTTCAAATTTCGCGCTGCGCTGTGAGTGACGTAATATGGGCCAGCAATACAAAACAGCAATCAGTGTGTTGACTTTACCTTAGCATTCAAGGAATACGATCAAACGTAACTAGAGACTTCACTGCAATCTCCCAGCAATCTTAGCGGTGGCCTCGGTCGTCGACCGCCGATCGCACTAACAAGGATGTGTGACGTCATATAAAATTTGCCGAAACCCTGCTGGGTAATCGCCACTGATTTGCATGTTTTTTAAAGATGGCCTCTATTCCTTTGAAATTTGCGATAAAATTGGTATCCTCGTTATCGGGACAAAGCCGCCTTAGTAATGAACTAAACTTGTAGTTTGTCGATCGTGGCCACTTTAAAATTAGAACTCGAGCGCACAAGAAAGTCGCTCCCCTTTGCAGGAGCTGGAAAGGTGGATTTCTGGATGTTCCGTTGTATATTTATATACTTATTCGGCCTTGCGTTTATACGGCAGCTGCATTTTTCTCACCGATTCAGCTGGAGACGCCCTTTCGCAGTTCGGGTCGAGCGGTCGTTTCGACCGTTTTGGGCTTGATGCTGTAAGGAAACAAGGAGCAGATATATGAGGTTAGCATGCTTTCTATATTTCGCTTAAATATTGTACCGAGGATGTACGTCTGAAAAAAACTGTTCAAAATTACTCGATCATTCATAAAAATTAAAGCAGGTAGAGCCAGGGTCCTTCAATGCTTTTCTGGTCATGAAACTTCGCCGTTACGCTATGGGAGAGCTTCGTTCGCTGCCAAGGGAGGCCGCGCCGCGGCGCTGGTGTTGATCGGAGGGCAGCCGGGGGCGTGGTCAGGGCGTGTTTGGCAGGGAACAGACCACGGAGTAAGACAAAACAGACGCTAGCCGCCTTATCAGCAGTGCGCTTTCGCTTTACGTGTCGTGGGTCGCTGAAATGGACTGATCATTTTGTGAGTGACGAAGGAATTTGGTGTAAACAGACATGCTGCTACTGCGTTCCTTCCTGCCGGTCTGGCTACAGAGCGGGGGCAGCCGCGCCCGCTGCCCTCCGATCTGCGGTGGCGCCCCTCGCGGTAGCCTTTGTCCCCGTACAAAACTTGGCCGGGAGCCGTGGCCGGGAGTTTCATGACCAGAAAAGCATTGAATGACTCTGATAGAGCTGAGACCCACCGAGACAGACAATTTTCTAAGTAGGCTACTTAGAACAAGTGGCCGGGCAGCTGGGATCCCCGTTTAAAGTTGGTCTTTTTTTATACTGCAGCCTCACTGCTCCTCCGGCAATTGTCAAAGTATTGCCCCAAAGCTTTGCTGTTACGGGAATTCATGATTTCCTTCTTTCTGTCATCAATTTTTATCTGTAGCCATTCTTGCTCAAAGCCTTCGCAGACACCATCTGCGGGCCCCTGAAGTCCCATTAGGGCAGCGGTTGTGGTTTCAGTCCTCTTACGGCCGATTGCATGGCATTGTCCTGTCACGTACTGAATTGAAATTTACTTTACTGCTGAATAACAGGTGCACATAAATCTTCTCAAAAATAGCGTTTAAAACTCCCCAGCGCAAAATGGGATTGTATTGTTTTCAGGAATGACAAAGTACAGCACAAAACACTCACTTGTCTCAGCACCGGCCAAGTAAGCGCAGACTCCGAAGAGGACGAGAGCAAACAGCCAAGGCCTCATCGCTGCTGGTTCAGCTGGTGTCAGCAGAAGCCCACTACTACAAGCCGTGTGCCACGCATCTGCGCTCCCAGCTCTTATACAATGAAAAGCGTCCCTTATCAGTGCACCTCAACTCTCCCGATAAGATAAGGAAGTCTGTGTCGCCCCGTGCCGCTTGCGGTGCATACCGATCACGTCAAGGAGTAGGCGTAACGGCGCCTACTCCGTTAGTGAGCAGGCACCAAGGGGGCGTTACACCGTCGACTCGTCTGAATTTTTTCATGCAGATGCGGTGATTATGATGAAAGTGCATTGCATTTGTACAAAACCATTTGTGGCAACAATGCTTTTGATGATGATAGTTGGGGTTTATTGGCGCAAGGCCGACTATGGGCAAAGAGCGCCAAAGAAGATGTTACTGAATTGTGATGAGACCGTACATACTAAAACATGTGACTAAAAGTAAAAGTGATGCAAAACAAAAGACAATGGAGATAGCTGGTGTATAGGGCCAGGATGATTACACGTGATATGACAAGAGCTGCAGAAAGTTCACCTCAGCTAAAAACTTAAAAACACGCTGACTAGAAGACATGGGTTCGTCGGCTAAAAAATATGATGGGTGCAAAGGAATTTGTCGTCTGTATAATTCAGGGAAATGTTTGTGTCGTGTTGTGTCAAGTGCCTTGCATGTGATTAGTATGTGGACTACGGATAGGCCCTTTTCACACCTGCTACACGTGGGTCCCGAAGTTCCAGTGAGCAGGTGGGAGTGCGTCGCATGTGTGTGGCCTATCCACAGCCTAGCCAGGGCGACTTCAGTGTATCTGTTGTGTGAGTCAGTTATGTAGCGTCCCAGTTGTTGGTTTTATTACGTGTAGTTTGTTGTCTGTTTGTTGACTCCAGTGTAATTGCCATGTGTTACGAAGCTGTCGTCTGATGTGTGTCTTTAGGTCAGTGTAAGGTACTGTTGTAATGTCAACTGTAGTTATGAGAGCAGCATCACCAGCCATTTGGTCGGCGGCCTCATTGCCAGGGATTCCACAATGCCCTGGTACCCAGCATATAGTTATTTCAAGATTTGAGGCATATGCAGACATTAGTACCTTGAAAAGAGCCTTTATCTTTCCTAATGACAGTGCCTGTACAACGCTTTGAGAGTCTGTGTACACAATGGACTTGGGAATTTTATGTTTGATGATGTGGTTTGAAACGAGTAAAATGCCATATGCTTCCGCCGTGTAAATACTGTTATGAAAATTCGTTGTTTTGCTTACTCTAAAATTTGGTCCGTGCGCTGCACAAGATACTGTAGAACCAGTTTTCGATGCGTTGCTGTAGAATTCTGCGCACCTGTACTTGTCCTGCAGGAACAGGAAGTGCTGCAGAATTGCATTCCTGGATACCCTATTTTTTTCTACAAGAGTGAATGACAGGTCGCATGATACAGAACGAAGATGCCATAATGCGATGAAATTATGAATGGGTGTCTTGTGCGTGTCTGAAAGGGGGACATTGAGTGCAGAAGCCTCCTCCCTAACTCTCAAAGAGAACGGTAAGGGAATAGATGGCCTGTTTAAAAAGAGTTGTAAATTTGATGTATCGTTCATGGTGGGATTAAAAGGATGGTTGGTCAGAGACACGATCTTGAATGCATACAACAGGTCAACATACTCCCGCTGATGCCCTAGGCACCATTTGTCGCACTCGACATAAAGACTTTCAACAGGGCTAGTGCGGAATGCGCCACATGAGAGGCGAAGGCCAAGATGCAGCACTGGATCGAGCATTTTCAGTGCTGTTTTTGTAGCAGACCCATACACGACACTGCCATAGTCGAGCCGAGACCCCACCAAGGCCGTGTAAAGGCGCAGCAGGAGTTGTTTGTCGGCCCCATAAGATTGATGTGAGAGGACCTTAAGAGTATTCATTGTTTTTAAGCATTTGCATTTGAGCTGTCTGATATGCTGTCTGATATGCGTGCTCCTTGTTCACAGGAATTGGCACATTCGCAAGAGTGATGTCTGGGTCCGGGTGGACGCCACGCCTCCTGGAGAACAGAACACAATGATGATGGGTGGTGTTTATTGGCGCAAGGCCGACGAGGGCAAAGAGCGCCAGAGAAGTTATTTAATGAAAAGAAGTGATTCCGACAAAAGGTAGGTATAAAACGTGTAAACTGGACATAGTAAGATCAGTAAAGATAATGGTGATGGCTGGTGTATAGGGCCAGATTTGATTATGCATGATAGGAAACGAGGTTTAATAACTTAACATCTCACAAATACTTAAACACGCGCTTCACAGAAACCATGGCGTCGTCACCCAGAAACAACGCTGGGTGTAGTGGAATATGTTGTCTGTAGAGGTCTCTGAAGTGTTTGTGTCGTGTTGTGTCAAGTGCCTTGCATTGTATGAGTATGTGGACTACGGATAGGCCTTCCCCACACCTGCTACACAGGGGTCTTGGAGATCCCGTGAGCAGGTGCGAGTGCGTTACATGCGTATGGCCTATCCGTAACCTAGCTAAGGCAACTTCAATGTGCCTGTTGTGTGAGTCAGTAGTGTATTGTCCCAAGTGTGGTTTTATCACGTGTAGTTTGTTGTCTGTCTGTTCGCTCCAGTCTGCTTGCCAAGTTTTACGCAGTTGTTGTCTAATGTGTGGCTTGAGGTCTGTGTAAGGTAGTGTTGCCATGTCTACTGTGTTTCGGAGTGCAGCATTGGCGGCCATTTCATCTGCCACTTCATTACCGCCAATGCCAGAGTGGCCTGGCACCCAACACACAGTCACCCCAAGGTTTGAGGAATAAGCTACCATAATTGTTTTGAAGACAAGATTAATGACATGGTTTTTTGATGACTTTCCGGATGATAATGCACGGACGGCACTCAGCGAATCTGTATAAATGACGGATGTAGGAATATGATGTTCAACTATGTGACTTACAACCATAAATATGCCATATGCTTCTATCGTAAAAATACTTGTATTAACATTCATTGTTCTACATGCTTCGAAATTGGGACCATGCGCAGCACAAGACACTGCAGTGAACGTTTTCGATGCATCACTGAAGAACTCTGCAGCCCTGTATTTATTCTGCATATGCATGAAATGCTGAAAAATCCCACTTCTTGGTGTCCTGTTCTTATTGTATTGTACGAAAAACAAGTCAAATGCTACAGGACGAAGATGCCATGATGCTACAAGATCAGTGTGAGATGATTTGAATGTGTCTAAGAAGGAGACCTCATGAATAGTCACCTCGTCCCTCACTCTCTGCGAGAAGGGAACGGAAATTGATGGGCGGTTTAAAAAGAGTTTAGTTGTGGACGTATCATTAAAAACCGGTTTAAAGGGATGGTTATTCATTGATGAGATTTTGGAGGCATATAGGAGGTCAACATAAGTTCGCTGGTACGCTAAGCACCATTTGTCGCACTCTGCATAAAGACTGTGGACAGGACTGGTACGGAATGCCCCACAAGACAGGCGAAGCCCCAAGTGAAGCACTGGGTCGAGCATTTTAAGTGCTGTTTTTGTGGCTGACCCATACACAACGCTTCCGTAGTCCAACCGTGACCCCACCAACGCGGCATAAAGTCGAAGCAGGAGTTGTTTGTCCGCACCGTACGATTGGTGCGACAGGACTTTTAGAATATTCATTGTTTTTAGGCATTTTTGTTTGAGTCGTTTTATGTGCGGTATGAATGTGAGTTTCTCGTCAAACACCACACCCAAAAACGTGTGTTCTCTTTTTACTGGAATCGAGTCACCAAAGAGTTTTACGTCGGGATCGGGCAGGATGCCCCGCCTTTTTGAGAATACAACAGAGGTACTTTTATAAGGATTAAGTTTAAATCCATTTTCATCTGCCCAGCGAGAAAGTTTATTTACCCCAAGCTGGACCTGACGTTCACAAATGGATGTGTTACATGATTTGAAAGATATTTGAACGTCATCTACATACATCAAGCAGGATATGGTTGGCGGCAGTGCCTTTCGGAGAGAGTTCATCTTAACTATAAACAAGGTGCAGCTCAATACGCCACCTTGAGGCACGCCGTTCTCCTGCACGTGAACGTTTGAATGTGCCGAACCGACCCTGACACGAAATGTTCGTTCTGACAGGTAACTTGAAAGAGTATTCAGCATGTTACCTGTCACACCATAGGATTTTAGGTCTGCAAAAATGCCATAACGCCATGCCGTATCATAAGCTTTCTCGATATCAAAAAATACGGTCATGCAGTACTGTCTGTGTATAAAGATATCCTTAATGTAAGATTCCAGTGCAACTAATTGATCGTTTGTGGATCGCCCTGCCCGGAAGCCTGCCTGGCAGCTCTCGCGAAGACCATTGTACTCAAGAAAGTACACGAGCCTACGGTTTATCATCTTCTCGAGGAGCTTGCACAGGCAGCTTGTCAAAGCAATAGGCCGGTAACTGGAAGGAGAGGAAGAGTCCTTCCCTTCTTTTAGAAAACCCACTACTATGGCCTCCCTCCAAGAGCGAGGAATGTGCACCGAAAGCCAAATCTTGTTATATAGGTGGAGGAGTGTTAGAAGAGTGTCTGACTGTAGGTGCTGTATCATTGTATATGTGATGTTGTCTGTGCCTGGAGCTGAGGGTTTACAAGTGCTCAGGGCGGTCCTCAGCTCATGAAGTGAAAACTCCGAGTTATAAGAGGAGTTTGACTTATTATTATCACGTAAAGACTTCTTTTCAGCCAATTGTTTGTGTTTCATGAAAGTTCTAGTGTAGAGTGCTGAACTGGACAAGTGTTGGAGGTGTTGTGCGAGTGTGTTAGCCTGGTCTTCCAGTTTGTCCCCTGTTGTACTAACCAGGGGCAGGCTGTGTGTCTGTTGTCCTTTTAGTTTGCGTATTCGTGTCCAGACTTTGCGAGAGTCAGTGTAAGAGTTTATGGATGTTACGAATGAGCGCCAACTCTCTCGTTTTGCCTCACGGCGCACACGTTTCCCCATCGCCTTAGCCCTTTTGAACAATAAAAGGTTGCCCGGCGTGGGGTACCGTCGAAGGATACCCCACGCCTTGTTCTAGGCCTCTCGCGCCCGCCTACAGTCCTCATTCCACCATGGCCTCCGCTGGTTGCGCGGGGCACCAGAGGCGTGGGGAATGGATCTTTCGGCGGCGTCGAGGATGTGCGCCGTGGGGAGTTGGGTAGCTTCTTCAACGTGTAGGTGTCCTATGCATGTGTGGTGTAGTTTGGATGTCTCTGTAAATGTATTCCAGTTAGCTCGTGATTCATTGAACCTATTATGGGAAGATGAACTGCTTGGGCCTTTACCTATATATGTAAGTGAGGTGGGGAAGTGGTCACTGCCATATGGGTCAGTGCCCACACCCCACTCAAGACATGGAAAAAGAACTGCGGAGCCAATCGCCAATTCAAGACATGAGTATGTGTTGTGTCCTATGTTATGGTATGTAGGCTGTTTGTTGTTGAAAAGGCATGCTCCTGAAGATGTAAGAAATTTTTCTATAAGGCGACCTCGGGCATCCGTGCGAGAAGAGCCCCAAAGAGTGTTGTGAGCATTAAGGTCGCCTGTCAGGATGTATGGTTCGGGCAGCTGGTCAACCTGCAGCGCCTCTAAGTCAGAGCTTAAAAGTGAAACATCAGGAGGAATGTATATGGAGCATACCGTTATCAACCTATTAAATATTATTAAGCGTATTGCTACAGCCTCAAGGATGGTGTTCAAAGTGACAGGGTGGCATGCTAAAGATTTCCGGGCGATTATGGCCACACCCCCAGAAGAGTGTGTGCAGCCATCCCTGTCCTTTCTGTATACCAGGTAACTATTCAAGAAATTTGTGTGTTTAGAATTCAAATGTGTTTCCTGAACACACATTACAATTGGCTGATTAGCATGCAGTATTTCATTTACATAGTCAAGATTTTTAAAGAGGCCTCTGCAGTTCCATTGTACTATGTTCTCTCTTCCCATTATGAAGTGTTCGGAGCTACTGGACTGTGTTGTTTATGTGTCGTCTTTCGGGGCTTTGATTCTCGTCTTTTTTGGCTTGTCGGGAGGCTTTGGCGTCGGGACGCGTTCCTTGCGGTGCACCGCAGACAAGAACGGACCGACGTCCATTTCATCCTCGGATGTCCTCGGAGCGCCTGAGGGATCAGGCTCCTTGGACCGCGAACCCTTTGGGGTGCGCTTTTCCTTGCCCGCAACCACCGAGGGATTCAGGAACGCCTCGGATGGCGCAGGCGGTGCGGTGGTGGTGGGAGCTGCCGCTGGCTCCCCCAAGTCCATCTCCTCTGCGCCCTCGCTTGTGGTTTGGGACGCTGGAGTGGAAGTGGGGGATGCAGCATCGCTTCCACCAGACGTGGTTGCGGCCACAGCCGCTGCTGGCTCAGCGAGCGGTGCGGAGGCGGGTTGGGCTGCCTGAGGCAACCCAGGGGGGGGGGGGGGGCGGGACCAAGTCCGACTCGCGGTACTGGGTCCCCGCAGAAACCAGACGCAGCTCCGCCCCCCGGCGAGCTGCGTCGGCGTACCTCCCCAGAGGGAAAGAGGCGAACCTCTTCCGCGCCTCTGGGAAGGTGATGTTCTCAGTTACTTTCACGTTGATTATCTTCGTCTCCTGGTTGAACTTCTCACATTTTCGAGAATAGGCGGCATGGGGTCCCTGGCAGTTGGCGCAGGTGAGGGTTGAAGGTGGACAATTGTCAGATGAGTGATCATGCTGGGCGCACTTTGCGCAGGTCAGACGGCCGCGGCAAGAGTTGGTGCCGTGCCCGAACCGCTGGCACTTAAAGCAGCGGCGGGGGTTAGGAATGTATGGCCGAACCGAACATCGAATGTATCCTGCGGTAATGAATTCTGGTAGTGTTGATCGATCAAATGTTAAGATGAGATGTTTAGTAGGAATTTCTTTGCCTTCTCTGCGTATCGTTATGCGCCTCACTGCTGTTACGCCGTGACTTTTCAGGCCCTCCAGCATAATGTTTCAGTTTCAGTCATGAGGTCAGGATCTGAGATCCTTGTGAGCTGTTAAGGCTTCGGTGGGGCGTGACCGTGATGTCAAGATCTGCAATGCGTGTCTGGCTCAGGAGATTTGTTGCCTGCTGCTGGTTATTGACTTCGACCAACAGTTCTCCCGTTCTCTGTTTCTTTGCTTTGTACGATTTTCCTATTATACCTTCTATGAACTTTGTGACCAAGAAGACGGACAGAGAGGCAACAGGCTTTTCTTTTTCAACGGATTGAATGATCAGGAAGCGGGGATAGTTGGCTGGCTTTGGGGTTGAGATCGTTGGTAAGGACGGAAATGATACTTCGGTGCGGCCCCTTTTCAGGGACCGATCACGTTTAAAGGGGGGGGTTTGATAATACCAAACAGCATGTATAGAAGCAGGGGACGGGGGTACTTTCTTCCACAACCTTACCCTGATAGCTGAGGAGGTCCCGGAGCTCCCTGCCTGGTAAACAGACAGGGAGCCCATCCGCCGGAGCTTGACCTGGGCTTCGACGGCCACCGTTCGTGGTTTCTAACCCTCCACCTATAAACACATTGCCACGGTTGGATCCAGCGTATGTTTGGGGGCTCGGGGTCCGCGGTATCGCCAGTACCGTCACCAAGATTGCTCAAGGTGCCCCGTGCGGGGTAACAATGCTTTTCTCGGCTGCGTATTCTGCACTCCGGGACGATTGTGGGTTCCAGCCTCACCACAGTGTACTCGAGTGATTGCTCCGCCAGTGATAATGCGAGTGATTCCTACCCTAACAGCGAATGCGTCAAATTACAGCTACGTGTGTACCACTGTACTGAAAAAAGTTAGAGCCACGGTGCGACCCTGCGCAAAGCAATGGACTTATTTTCATAGTAGGGGGTGCCAACGCCGCATGCTAAAATTTATAGTCGCTTCGAATGCCCAGGAAGATCATTTGTGAAATTCGATTTGTGGGTGGTACTGAGTGGTGACTCGAATGCACTGTGGTCAAGGTGATCAACGGAGTCTTAGGTTGTACTAGTAAATCCGCGTAACTGAAAAATGAGTTTGCCTGACGTTTCTTGCCGGCTTGCTATAGGTATTGTATATTTAAATCGAGAAGTGCGCGTTAGAAGTGATTAGGTGTACAACGTCTTTCTAATAAAAATTCCTTGGGGCACTTATGCCTTGATTATGTGTACTAAACTGGTATATGCAACTGCTATTTGGAGCCCCCACCAAAATTACTTGACCGATTCACTTGAATCAATGTGCACCACAGCTTGTTGTATACTCGCCAAAGTGTACTTTTTGGGGGCCGGAGCTAGTCAAGATGCTTATCAGCATCGTTCAAGTTGTAGGTTTTCCATTGCCTCCCTAATCTTCTTGATGAAAAATAAAGGAAGTATTATTATTATTATTAATTTTAATCGTGCAACTAGATTTATTTCTTCACAGGAAAATCCGCGCTCAAGTATACCACTAATAAATTATCTCTGAACCTCCCACCCGTCGAAATCCGAAGTAAAGTTTCTCGACTCTGCCTTTTACATAAACTTTTTTATAATTTCTCTTCACAACGGAATGCAGTCGTCCTCCCGCCTGCCCGCTCATCGCGTCGCCTCTTTAACTCGTTAAGTATACAGCGCCTACATGGGTCAACTAACGCTTTTAATAAATCTTTTTTACCTCCAGCCATAGAATATTGGAATAACCTTCCCGAAACCATAGTAAACGAACGAGACCCCTCAGTATTCAAACAGTTATTCGTAAAATATTACAGTTGTTAGTTTCTTTTGTTATTGTTACTGCTCCATCGTGTATATATGTATTTGGAAATGTTGCTGCCATTTCATTAGGAACCTACCTCACGTGTATGCATGTACAATCGAACATCACCCATTGTGAAATTTCGTACTTGCCCTCCCCTTATGTAATACCCCGCGGGGCCTTTAAGGGTACAATAGAGGATGTTGATGATGATGATGAAAGTGAAAGCCTGGTGATGCTTATTAACAACTTCTTCAAGCTACATTGCATTTCCATCTCTTTCTTACTTTTCTTTTCTTTATCTTGTTGCGCTAATTTCTTTCACCGGCTTCTTTTCTGTTACACAACGTTTCTGTCTCTTCTTTCGTTTCTTCGTCTTACGGCGCCAATCACGTCAGCAAGCAGACTGGGACACACCACAGCTTTTCTAAAATCAGGACTCTACGAGGCTGATAGGCACCTGTTCTGCTTACGTGCAATCATGTTCGTTCAGACGTCACGCGGCACGCACTAATCCACATTTACGTTTAAAATTCGTAGTTTTCTCAGTTTCTTGAAGCAGGAACATTACACACTGCAAACTCGCGATTACAGACCAATCGTCGAAGTGGGTATGCTTGACGAAGAATAGAACAACCGGAACTTTTGTGCTACGGCAGCGAGGTGCGGTAGTGCAAGAAATACCACGTGGAAACAAAACACAGCGCAGTTCGTAGAATAGTGGGTCGCTTCTATGCAGAGCTGGGTTGAAGTCCCACCGGATCACACATGTGTTTTAATACGTAGCATTCTTTGCCGAGTGCCCCCGCAGCCAGGACCGTGTAACGCTCTGCCTTTTCGCTAGAAAAATGCATATTTAGCGGAAGTAACACCTTCAGTCGTTATAATAGGGTAAATAGAGGCAACTGGTCGGAGAGAATTTTTAAAGACCAAGAAACAACAAAAATTGAAAAAAATAGCGAAAATGGCGACCCGTACAATGCCCTGCAATTAAATAAAAATGCAGATTTGGCGGAAGTAACACCAATAAACGTGATATTAACGTAACTGGGGACGATTGGCCGGGCAGAATTTAGCAAAACCAAACAGTTCGGCTGTAAAGAGCTCACACTCTGTACAAGCAGCATCAGAACGCTGCGCATTAGTAGACAAGTCTGAATTTCTGCAGATTTTTTTTATTTGATCGTTACAGCGGCAGCAACGTTTTTCCCCGCACAACAAAAACAACAAAACAACTACATAAAGTCCTAAAGCGTACACGTTTAGAGTGGGTGGCTGCTAGATACGCTTCAATGTATTGTTACTATAGTGCAAAAAAAAACGATCACAATTACTATTATCAAATTATGTTTAACCGTCCCGCTATAAGCCCCAGAAACTATAAAATTATGTATCTTTTGTCTAATGGGATGGTTTGGTTTTATTGAGCCTCAATGTGAAAATTAGTCTTAAAGATTCAGCCGCTGACGAATCTCGGAATTCAAGGCAATATGAGGATATAAATTACGCAATAAACATTTGTGGAATATGTGTTTTTCTAAGTGAGCAGCGTTACAATCATGGGTGACGTCGATTTTCGAGCTACAGTGACAGTAAATTGTTTTACCATTAATAATTGATTACGACAGCAAGCACCTAAGGCAGTGTATTTAAGTAACGGTTGACTGAGAACGAGAGAGTGAGTGAGAGAGGGAACAAACTTTATTGACCCGCAGGCTATATTGCTTTTTAAAGGGCAAGGGCAAGAGGATGGAAAATTTATAATCTCGTTTACGACCCTGGGAGAAGCAGAAAGGGGGAGGAGGTGGCGTCTCTGTACCCGAAGGCACGGGACAGATCATCGTAAAAGTCCAGAACAGCTTCTTTCTAAGCCCAAGCAGACCTCCGCAATTGAAACAGGGCTAAGTTTACAGCAAAAAGCCTGACTGTCACCACTTAGCAGACTGCCTTATCTTCGGCTTATTCAGCTGCCTTATCTTCGAATGGGTTGGCTGGACTAAAAAAAACTTCCCAGTTATTGTTCCTTAGTGAAAAACAAGTGCCTGGTACAGATTAGACAGTTTGCTGATTCGGGATGTTTAAACGAATCACGGTAGCGTGGTAGGTAAAACCCACAGCAAGAGAAAAACACACGATAAGCTGCAAACTCCAGAGCTTTTCTGCCAATATGCCGACGCGACGTTTGCACCGTGCAGCAGAATTCACGAGACAATCGCACTACTCATACGGCGCTCCGAATTACAATTGAGTGCATGAGTGAGAATATCTACTTCGCTGCAAACGAAGGGCTAGATTACTCTTTATTCATAACAGCAACAACAGTACTTTGCTTAGCAAAAGCTTAATGTTTTACAAGGCCTATCACGTGCAGTCTTTGAAAGCATACAAGCTGTTTGAGTAAACAAGAACCGTAATTGCCATTGCCAATGAACGGCACATATTACAAGCAGAGCGTATATATTATGTGTAACCGTTACAGACAAAAACCATTTCGTGGTTGTCAATCAAATTAGGATATTCTTTTTAACCGGTTTACCAGCGCTCGTTAAACCTCACCACGCTCGTGGTGAGGTTTATGCTTTAAGAGGTATTACAGAACCAAACGCCACACAATAATTTAACAATTAAAACAAAAAAATTGCTAGGTACACTACAGCCGCGATGATTTGCGCATTTAGGGTTGTATAATAATCATTTGTGCCATAGTAACTAAATTTTCAACGTAAACAATTACACTGCCACGTCATTCTTCGTAGTTACCGCCAGTATACCGCTATGACGCATAACAAGCTATTTGAAGAATTAGGGATGTTTAAGAGCACTAGCAGGCAGTTAGTTTAAAGCGGTGAGTGCGAAGAATAGTCACAAAAGGATGAAACCAGTAAATACGATGCTGAAGAAAGCCCTTAGTGTGGTGGAACGAGCCTACTATCAAATGGGTCAACTTGACGTAGGAGTTATATGACATTTGTAAACTGGTGTCCCATCGGTCCTTTCCATATCGTTTCTTCAGTCGAGCATCTGGGGTGCTTGGCTACAGAAATAAATAGCTAATACGTTTACCCAAGGGACGGTGGTGTACTCATACACTGAGCAGCGTCGAGCGATCCTTTAACGTTGGTGGAAGAACTACAGCACTCCAGGGAAGCTCCCTCCTTACGCCAGTTTTTGCCATATGCTGCAAAGTTAATTCTCAATCTGATCTCACCAATGTTCGCGGGAGATGGATAACCTTGATGTCATTGCAGTTGATATAAAATAAGATTTATTTCGCTCAGAAATGCAGCACAACTTAGTCGCAGGCAAGCTGAAACCGTCCGTAGGATTGTGTGGCGGCGCCCTGCAGCAGCGGCAGTTGTAGAATGGTGTTTGCCTAGAACGAGAAGTTATAAAACATCAGCGCAAATAAAAATCAAGAAAGCTGGACAGAGAGTTATAATAAATACAGATGTAAAAACAAGGAGAAATACCATGCGATAAACAAAACTGCAACAAATTGCAACTTTGCTGCGCACGCTAGCTCAGCCAGCCTCAAATTAAGGGGGACTGCTCTCAGCTTGCCTCGCGAAGTAATGTATGTATGTATAAACCTTTATTAAGGAAAGGGGTGGCCAGTGGCCTAAGAAAGGGGGGGGGGGGTTGGAAGGAGGTGCAGGGCTCCTCTAGGCCCTAAATTCTTCAGGCTACGCCTGACTCTTTGGCGAACTCCCAAAGAGAAAGCAATCTCGCCTTGGCATGACTAGGATTCATGGGCGTAGTCCACTCTTCGTATGATGGCACCTGTTGGGCATGTCGGGCTCGGAGTTCACGGAGGCCCCCACAGCGCCACAGGAGGTGTCGAATGTCCTGCTTGACTGTGGGGTCCTTGCAGTACGGGCAGGGGTACGGTGGGTTGATGAGAGCGGCGGAGCCGTTGCGTCTATCTGGGTCGCTTCGTGCCGCGACTTTAACTTAGGAGCGCCACTTGTGCAGCACATCCTCGGTAAGGGCGGCCCCTGTCCGGGCCATGTAGGTCAGAATTTGAGCCCCTCTGAGTAAGCTCTTCGGGAGAGGGCGCTCATTTTGGGGAGTCATGTCTCTCAGGCTTGTCCTTTTTTGTTTTCTCTCTTGTTCGACGAGGCTGGCCGGGTCGACGTTAATCAGTGGTTGCACCGGGTGTTCAAGAAGCGAGTGGAGCGTAGAGTTTTGCGCGCTCGCCATCGCGTGAGCAACCTCGTTTCCGAGGCTGCCCGCGTGTCCCGGCACCCAGTCGATGCATACCGGATGTTGTGGTTGTTTTTTATTGCTCTGCTGTCCTTAATAAGGTGGCACAATGAACCATCGAGGCTTGGTCCTTGAAGCCGTTTGATGGCTCGTGTGTTGTCGCACATTACGGTGATTTTTTGTCGGGCCGTCCACAGTGAGTGCGCCGCCTTGGTGCGTACCATGAGTGTCGCCATCCACAAGGCATGGAGCTCTAGTTGTGTGCTTGTAGGCTCGTGGTATTTATAGGCCTGTGACCCTCTGTATGACCCAAAGGGTGTGACCCCTGCAAGGGTGGCCTCTCGTGTCTCCTCATTCCAAGCGGCATCTGTGTACACAGTAGTTGCCTGAAGCTCGGGGTCGTTGGTGTTGCGTGCACGAGCCTCCCGTTCCTTCGTGTAGTAATAAAAAGCAGATAATCTCAATGCTCATAAACATGTTGGGGCATGCTAAGACCGCGTGGCTTTGTCGTAGTGTGTTTGAACTATTGGCATCACATAACGAGGCATATGTCGTACAGGTAAATATTTTGGGTTACGAACATTATAATTGCTTCAAAAATATTGTGAGCATTTGTGTGCGCGCTACGACACTGCTCGCTTCAAGGACACATGGAGGGTGGCTGCTACTTTAGTGTCCAATCCACCTTGCACTCCTTCTGCTTCTCACGACCATTATCATCACCGTGTCGTACCTCATCTGTTTCTCATACCCATCCACATCATCCTTCCTCGGGCTGGTATTTTTGGTTGCCTCTCGGAATAAACGCGCCGTTTCGACTGACTGCGACGTCTCTTCTGGGTGACGGCTGCCTTTGACGTCGCCTTCAATATTTCGATGACACAATGTTTAAATAGGATGCCAAAATTAAGCCATCATTCTGATTTATAGAAGCTGATTTATTCAACTAGAGTAAATTTTTCAGGATCACTTTTTACAATATTTTTCAGAATTCGATTTGCTGTGTTTTTCTACGTCGAATAAAAATGAAAAAAAAAAAAGACAGCACATGCCATAACCTAGTATACTGCAACCTAGTGCTTGGGCACCTTCTATTTGAGGACAGGACAGATAGTCAAATTCACGACGAGATGTGATCGTGATGTGACCCGCATCCGGGGTATCGGTCGCCCAATGATCGAAGCGATGATCCGATTAAACGATGATTGGTTGGCTTGTGGTCGACGGCACGTGGCAAAATATGAGCTACTCTAAGCAATAGTACAATATGTACACTTTATTTATATGATATTAGGTATTTACAACTCTCAAGGCTAATGATTCAATTCAAGAGGTCGGGCAAGGCCCGCATCGAGCGGGACTCCCCTTTTTCTCCCCTTCATTTCAAAAACATCAAACCCCTCGGTTTTACTACCAAAACCCACAAAAGGGACGTCGAAATTTGAGAGTGAGGATGGCTTATTAACCCACATTAGGTCACTGATTGCCCACCATGACAAACAAAGCTAGGTGGGTTGAAAATAGTCACGTCACCCACCTCTCTCACTCTTATACAGAAAACCGGAGGTGTTCCGCAAAACGCAAATATAACACAAATAAAAACCAACCAACTAAAAGCAAACTTAATGACGGGCATCGGCTTTAGCGCTGCTCGTCATAAAGTATTGTCCATTCCTCACACGCCTATATATCTGCTCCGCGCCACCAAAACTTCCTTGCCTCGTAAACACGTCGAGGGCATAACAAGGACTGGTCGCTAACCCATTGACGCATCCCCGTCGCCGAGTCACCAGGGTCAGACGTGTGACGAAAGGAAACTTTATCCAGTAGGTTTTGAGCAGTCTAACTGTGCACATGGTAGAGAGAACGTCTGGTGCCCTCTTACTGTCTTTGACCTCTTGACTGACTTCCAGCTCCCGTCCGCTGCGGGAATTCTCATGGTGGTAATCGCAGTCGTTAAAACGTCATCCCCCCCCTCCGGTTTCCCAAACCGCCAGAGGAAAGCCTCCTTCAAAAGGTTACATCTCTTTTAACTATTGTGGGGTGACCGACGCATTTGTATAAGTCCTCTCCGGGCGTTCTCGTCGGGTGAGCACAAAAGTGCGGCGAACAAAAAAAACTCCCCCCCCCCTCCCCGAAGGGGATCGTGCGGAAATGCGAATGCATTGGGTGCACCGATGAGTGTGCTGCGAGTAATTATTATTAATGGCGTAATTAATGAAGAGAGACGATAGTGTGAACGTAACCATTTATTCATTCATCAGCGCAACACGCCCACCCCGCGCGCGAGCTCTCTCCGCCGAGCTCCGCGATGCGAGCGCCCTCCCCGCCCGAGCGCGCTCCTCCTCTCCACTCACTCTCCGCTACTCCGCCCGAGCTCCGCGATGCGAGCGCCCTCACACGCCCGCGCGCGCTCCTCCTCTCCCCTTTCCCTCCGCTACTCCCGCCCGAGCTAGCAACTGCTCCGGTTGCTAGGCGCGCCACAGCTGTTGCTAGGGGCGAGGAGGAGCGCGGAGAGATAACACCTGTGGGCCCACGCCGGCCAACGGACGCACGACAACCCCCAACTAAGAAATGCATTCGCATTTAAAAGAAGCTTTCGCGGTTTCTCTGCACGCCCCTCGCGCCCAAGTCAGCTTGGCGGGCGTGAAAACAAACACAATACAGGCAAATACGCTATGGGCGCCGTGCGCTGGTATGGTGGCGACACCAGCGCCTGAACAACTAGCGCCATCTACGGCCATAGAGGCATTTATCGGATGTTGTTGTCATCGCTTGCGCCCTTCCCCGTAGCGCCCGTGCTACGCTGCCGTGACAGCTCAAACCAGCGCGCTCGTTTTAACGGTTTTAGAGAGATGGGATATATTGGCTCGTTTTCTTTTTCACATAAGAAAACCTCAGAACGTGGTCGCCAGCTACACGCCGCATACGATGTTCACTGCATCCGGGAGGAGCTAGCGAACGCAGCCGAGCCGTCCGATGTTTCCAGTGATGGCGTCGGGCGCATGACAGACGTGACCCTGGGCTGCGACTTGTAGTTAGAGGCGGGTACAGTGAATGGTTGTGAGCTCTGTTGTAAACACGTGGCTCACGCATCACTGCACATTACTATGAGTTCAGTGAGTCTAAGCGAGGTAGGCGGGGGAAGCTGCACGCGCAAGGCCGGGTGCCCACGGCTCGCGTAAACATGCTGATGCCGTTGCTATGTTCGTCAACTCATAACTGTGAGCACTGGGCAGGTATTGCCAAATTTAAGCGCCGGTATCAACGCCGGTGTTCCAGAACTGTCCGAATCAACAAAATGTTAGTTGTGTGGAGTTGGCCGTGATATCTGCGGTAAAGCAGCCGCCGAGGCCGCACGGGCAGAACCTCCGCGCTTGCACCTAGGAAGGGGCAAGCAGTGATGAGCACCATAATACAGAAGAGGAATAACCGATACAGATTGGTAAAGCATAAGCAACACGTAATGCTAAAATGCCGGGGAGGCATAAGCTCAGCGACAAAAAGAAAAAAGAAAACGATCGACACCGTCACTGCTTCAAGATGATTGACGCGCATGTTAATGGCCCATTCGTATAGCTGCGGTGGTTGCCTGTGGGATCACTGCAGTTTCAACCGTTACTGTGCGTTATATTCCGTAGCACTAAGGTAAGATTGGTGGGGTGTATGCTGGCGCGCTGTTTTTGTTCTCGATGAAGTTCGCGTTGCCTATGCAAGTTTCGCCGGCGGTCGCAGGTCCCCTCCAAAGTTGATAGCGGGTGTGCACAGAAACAAGATCCCAGAGTGTAAACCACATTCACACACAAAACAGCAAAACGAACGCTTATTGCCAGAAGTCGATCGGCGTTGTTTACATTGCCCGTCGCACTGCGCGGGTTCATCGCTGTATCCTTTCCGCTTCATTTCAAGAGAACCGAGATAAACTATTTTTTCGTCAGCCTCCTCGCGACCTTTTTAAAATGTTGCAGAGCCGTAGACCCAGCAATACATACATAAATGCGCACTACTAGCTCGACTTTTTCACAGAGAGTGCGGAATCTCCGCCCGGTAGGCCGCTCTTTCGGGGTGACCAACATCCGATTTTCGACGGCGCCACTGTTAGGAGGCGCTGCGGTCGCGCTCGAAACACCAGCGCACGGAGCCTATACCCAACGAACGCTACCTAGTTGCCGGCAATATGAATTAATTAAGTGAGGTGCGCGAACTTAAACTTTTGTATTGTACGCAGTGAGCACGGAACGCATCGCAATTACTTCGTATGTGTGCATTAGACAATAGGTCACCTTCAATGGACACATCAGATATTTTCCCAGAGACACTTGTGTTATAGGGCAGCTAGAAAACGTTCTGCATTTGCGCGTGGGCAGATAAACAGAATCATTATTTGTTACTACCTTTGTAAGGAGTTCTCAAACACATGAGTTCAGTTTTTGGAGGATTAACTTCATTTACATTCGCTCAGATTATTAGCTTACTTCTGGAGGTCTGAGAGCGCAGTGTAGTAATTGGTATTGCTAGACACCGGCAAAGTATCTTCTGCATACTGACATATTTGAGACCACGTGATCAGGTGAACGGTATGTGTTAAATGTGTTAGATATGTATCAAATAAAAGTGTAGACAGAATAGAGCCCTGTGGGACTCTGTTCTGCAAGGAGAACTCTGCAATCTGCTCCAGCGCAAAAGTAACAATTTGACAACGTTTAGAAATGAAGGTAAAATTGTTCCCGAAGACAATAACTACATAAATTATTACGCGAAATTTCATAATTCACACTATTAGAAGCTTTTTCTATATCATGGAGGAGACCGAAGGCTATTTATTGTTTTTTTTTTCAAATTTACCATGCAGTAAATAAAATAGGTTTTCTAGAAGTGCTTGCGCACCCGAGCACGAAAAAAGGCCGCACTGATGCCAATATATTAAATAGGGCTTTGGTAAGAACCAATTCGTGACATTAGGATGTATTTCCAACATCGGGATATGCAGGAAACTATAGGAACATGGCGGTAGTCAGAAGTGTTATTTTCATTTTATTCTTTATATAAAGAAATTATGCGGGGCCGTTTCAAAGCACGTGTTAGCATACCAGGGTCAGTGATGCCGTTCAGCATAAGCAACAGTACACGTTTCAGCGCAAGGAAGTTGGTAGAGGCGTCGCCAACGTAAATGTTATCTAATCCTGCACTTTTGTTTTGTTTGAGGTTAGAGACAATGGAAACTAGGTCTACCTCGGTTATAGAAGAAAGAAAAGGGGAATTGCTCGATAAGGCATTCCACAGACCAGAATAACAAACCCAAAGGTTTGCATTGCGATCGCATTGTATCTTTCCAGAAAGATTAGCTCTCGGGCGGGAGCACGTGAGATACACAGGAAAGGGAAGGATGGAGCACCGTGCAAAACACTCGTTATCGATTGTAAATACCTGCAGTTCTAACAAAGTGGTGTACCCAGGCGCATATAGCCACAAAACCAGCTCTGTTGCGCCTCCGTCAGTAACAGGGGCCATGTGACGAACGCATCGCCAGGCACGTGACGTTAACCGTAATTTACATTAGACAGTTTTAGTTTTAAGCACGAAGAAGCTTCCCGTACGTAGACCTTTCACAGATAACCAATGCGCATGCGCAGAAGGGAAATGATCTGCGGGATCTGCGGATGTACGTGACATTGGAATTTTTACTTTGCGGTCCACACGTTGTTTTCGTACGCAGAGTTGAACTGGCGGCGCCTGACCTCCCGCTTCGCAGCGATAACAGCTTCGTCGCTGATCCCTCGACGCGATATCGCGTTGTAAGCTGATGATTTAGCCTTGAAGTTGCCCATTCTTACCCTCATATAAAGTTTCAAGCGACAAATAGGTTTTGTTTTTTTATAGAAGGGTGGTTTTTCAGCTGTTAAGCCTGACGAAGTAGCGTTTGTCGTCGTCATAGAAGCAGTCTTGCGAGATCACGAGAGGCCATGGCCGGGCTGGAGGAGTGGCGGACGCGCGCGCGCTCGCCGCTCCTCCAGTCCGGCCGTGGAGAGGCTACATCAGTTTCTGTGTCTGTCCGTAGATTGCGCTATACTCGGTTACAACTCAAGAACGGCACCACCTCATGTAGTGTATCACTCCGCCAAAACGCCGGACCCGTGACGTCGGACCCGTGACGCCGGACCCGTGACGTTTTGAAAGGGGTTTGCCATGAACGCGTGATATCGTCTTCCTTGTCTCACGCAGTTTGTTTGTCGTCACTGGAGTCGTTTATAAGCATATTAAGTCCAAAAAATTACGGGAACGGCTCACGCCATGTTCAAAATATTCCCAGTAACGCCATACTTTCGCCACGTGGAGAAACATCCGGCTACGGTGATAAGGCACAGCGGCAACTTCTGGTGCCGTTCTTAAGTCGTCACCGAGTATAGGCATCCAGGCACCCTACGCGAGGCTTGCATCGCGTACGTGTAGCTACAAGTCTCGAACTACCTGCGTGTAGACTGCGTATACTTTTACGTTTGCGCACGTAAACTCTGTATGAACGTGAAACTGAAACTGTCTATTAAGAGTGGCGGTCAGCGTTGCATCAAATTTAATTTGTGCGTGCCTGAAAGACACCCTTTCCACCGTTCGAGTCTATAGTATCTCAGGTCAATGATGCTGACGCCATAGATGGTTTATACATACACCACGTGCAAGAATTGATGATTTGAACTTCCACTGAGGTTGATATTTGAAACTGATTGATGGATTGTGGGGTTTAACGCGCCGACGCCGCACAGGCGATGAGGCGCGCCGTAGCGGATACCTTCGTATTACTTTGAATACCTAGGGATCTTTAACGTGCGCCGATATCTCCAACACACGGGCGTTTTTGCTTTTCGCCTCCATCAGAGAAGAGGCCGCCGCGGCCAGGAATAGAACCGGCGTTCTAGTGCTCAGAAGCACAACGCCTTAGCCCCTGAGCCACCGCGGCGGGTAAACTGAGCTAACTGCAAAGAAAAATGCAGGCTCTTCCACGCAACTGGGTCATCTCGAAGGGTATGTTCAGGAGAGAACAACTCAAGCATACCATATGGAACTTATATGAAGAGAGGAGAGACAACTTCAACCAACACTTCACCCTAAGGATCAGCGTGAGCTGATTGAGCCCTGCATATGGGGCCGAATACTTCGGGTTCCGCCCTTGAGCTTCCTAGCATCCGTTTACTCCCTTTCCCAAACACCTGATATTTGTTATTTATAATTCGAAAGTTTGTCCTTCGGCATGATAGATGTATGCATTTACAGAAACCCGAACAAGTTAGTTTCGTGTATAAAGTTCAGGAGTTGTGGGTGTCACGGTCCATGCACCCAGACTTACAGGTCAGGAGGGCGGCCAGGTTGGAGACCGGTTGCACATAGGCGAACTTGATGCCAGGCCCAGAGCAGGTGCTGCACATTCACGTCTGGAATGGCAGTGGCGCGGAATGGGCAGGTGGGTCCGTATGGGCTCTCCCTCTTTTTTATAAAAAATCAAAATGTTCAGTCCGGTCACAATAGAGAATAAATGCTTCAAAGTTCTGACACTCACGGCTTTTTTTCGCTCTCACTCACCAGCATTCCACAGCCACAACCATTCTCGCTCACTTCTTAATTCACCCAAGCGTACATGGTATCTGCCCTTGCTGTGCCGCGGCGACTGCGGCTAGTCTTCCTCTTCTTAGTGCTTGGAAAGGAAGATTCCTAAATGCAGCAACTCCATTCCAAAAGGCTCCTTCGGTGTCGAGGTAACGCTGTCGCGCCGTACATTTTAAGTCAAACATAGATGTTATCTGCAAATTTGAAAGACGACAGTCTTTCTTGGGCTACTTAAACGCAGAAATTTTGGTCTGTCTTTCTGTCTGTCTGTCTGTCTGTGACTCGATTGAGCCACCCGGCGAAAGGGAAGCAGAAGCTGCGCAATAGTCTTATATACCCACAGCTCAATCTAAACGTCTAAGTCTGGTGTCAATATTCATACGTGTCAACATTGTTGAACAAGAACAAGACATTACGCAAATATAAGGCAGAAAATCAATACATAAGCTATATTTGCAGTGTTCCTTTAGTAAAAAAATATGGATGTTTGGTTTTTGCGATAGCAAATGAAATACTACATCAACTGCAGAAAACCGTCGCCTACTATTGCCCGCGCCTCTATAGTTCCTGGCGGCATTTAAGAAATCAAACGGCAACAGCAACGAAAGGTTCCAGTAGATAGGTTCCACGTTCCGCTTGTCACGCTTGTGGAGTAGGGTAACATGATTCTATAAACGTTGCAGTAGGGTGCCGCGATTCACGGGCATCTCCACCGTCCGGACGCGCTGGCATCGAGGCGCCCCCGACTTGCATCAGTGGAACGCGGTAAATTGAGGTCGACTTGAGAAAAACTCTGGCGTGTTATCTTGGGAGGAGCGAGACGGGAGAGGAACGGCATGAGAGGTTGAGCGGCAAAGAGAAGGGAGGCATTTTACTTGGCAGGGGTGCCAGTCGACTATCCTCTTTCGTCGAGATATTCAACGAAAGGAGCAGATACTCGGCCATTTTTTTCCTTCAATCATGGGGCACCAATCCTACCTATCCTACCCAGCATCATTATAATCATCACTACTGCAACGCCCATCATCGCCTGCGCTCCACCATCATCATGAGCAACCGCGCTGGTCTCGGAAGAGGCCACGCGATGCGCGCAGAAGGAATCAGGCTTCCTTTGCGGAGGTACGTCTGGTGCCGGCTTTCCCTTGTTTGAGATGCGCACTTCTACTGGTGACTACCAGACATGAGCCGATTACCTTTGCACGCATCCGAACAAAAAAACTCCCCCCACCTCCCCCAAGGGGATCGTGCGGAAATGCGAATGCATTGGGTGCACCGATGAGTGCGCTGCGGCAAGCAGACACGGAGAGAGGCGCGCGCTCCACTGCATTTATATATATTTTTCCGAGCGCAGCGAGCGGAGAGAGGGTACGTGGAGAGGAGAAAGAGACCCGCGCAACACGCCCGCCCCGCGGGCGAGCTCTCTCCACCGAGCTCCGCGACGCGAGCGCCCTCACACGCCCGAGCACGCTTCTCCTCTCCACTCACTGTCCGCTACTCCGCCCGAGCTCCGCGATGCGAGCGCCCTCACACATGGAGGAAGAAAAAAGTTAGGAGACGGCGCCGCCGGAGAAACGTGAAGCCTATACATAAAAAGTAAAATCGAAGTCGGCCCAGGCGTCACTGCACCACGTGACCCCACCGCTCCGCCGCTGTATGGGCCGCCGCGCAGTCTTCAATTTCGTCTGCTCGAAACTGCTCTGCGGCCCGTTGTCATGAAGCTTGCTATATGTTGTTTTTTTTTCCCACGGCTTTTGTCTTTCGCACGTACGCGGCACTCCTGCCCGCACGCGGGCATGAGATCGCCGAGCAGACAAATGCAGAAAGGACGGGGAAAAGCTACCGCCAACGAAACACGAGAGATGCGCCGGAGTCGGAGACCGCCGCCGCCGCCGGCCCACCCGACCATAAAGGTCACGTGCTGGGCCGACTGCGGCGGCTTGAGAAACGGCGGAGGGAGCGGCTTCAACGGAGCTGGGCTTGCGAAGGCTAGCTGCGTGACGTCATGCCGTCTCCTAACTTTTTCTTCCTCCATGCCCTCACACGCCGAGCGCGCTCCTCCTCTCCCCTTGCCCTCCGCTACTCCCGCCCGAGCTTATACGTGCTCCGGTTGCTAGGCACGCCACAGCTGTTGCTAGGCGCACGCCGGCCAACGCATGACAACCCCCGACTAAGAAATGCATTCGCATTTAAAACTGGAGCCGTGGATGATGACGACGTCACCATTCATTTACCACAGGTATACAATCGCCGCGTCGGCTACCACACACTTGCTGTCGCCATTCCGGGATTGGAATACCACTACCTGGTTCCTGGAGGTTAAGGGCTGCTTTGAGCTGGCCAAGATTACCTCACAGTCGATGATGTACCACCGCGTCATCGCGTCACTTCAGGCTAGTGTGGTGAATGAAGTTGCGGACATTGCGGCAGTTCCCAGCATTGCTTACCGGCAAGACCGCACGACCAACTTCAGGCTGCCCTGCCCTGCTCACGTACGCGGCAGGTGCTGTCTATGAAGGAGCTCGTTTACCGTCGCCCGAGTCAACTGTTCTGACACATGCAGCCACCCTTGTTGTGGTGAACTTTTCCTTCATCTGCTTCCAAGTGCGAGCTAATGTACAGAAGGTTTTGGCCCCTGCGTGTCTGCTTCGAAGTGCGAGCTAATGTACAGAAGGTTTTGGCCCCTTCGTGTACAACGGCTTTGAATGCGCTCGCCGCCCTGGCTGGCGTCGCGGCCAGGTCACATCAAGTTGCCTCTAATGCCGCGTCTTTCTCGCCATCCAACCACACTACAAACACGCCATCTGTTTGTAGACTGGAGCGCTCGTCCAGTCTACTGTGTTTCTCTGTCCTCATCCTTCGCGCTCGTTGTAATTTTTTGAAGCCATGAACCAACTCGCCCAAGAAAGCATTATATTAAGCCATCTGTCCTGTCCGATGTGGACCAACTGTGCGACCGCCTTGACCAGCTCGTCGCGGCCGAAAAAAATCAGGAGAAACTAGGGATCGCACAGGGAGTCGACGTCCCCATTCACCGTCTCTCCGTCGATCTACTGCTGCCTAACGATACCCACGTGGTTCTCCCGGGGCAGGCACCTTTTTCTACCACCGTAACTTGGCAACCGTGCTCGACACTGTCAGCTTCCGTGCGCGAAACTTCGTAGCCAACAGATAATGGCCACAAGCGTTCCAGGTCTCACTGAGTGCCGTTTTTTCTATGAAGTCGACAGTACAATGAACACAAGTTCCTAGTCGATACGGGCACCGAAATCAGCATACGGCCGCTACACGACCGCAGTGGTCTTCAACCCCGATCGTGTACCGCGGCTATCTACCTAGCGATTTCCAGCATCGAAACGTTGGGAGTGGTGATATCCGGCTCAGAGGCTGCCATTGGAATCTTTACTAGCGGACGTATATCGCCCCACGGCACCTGCCATACTAAGACTACTATTCAACAAGGGCAACCTCCCCACAGTCACGATACTGTGGGTGCCTGCACATGATACCGTGAAAGGCAACGAGGAGGCACATGAGTTAGTTCACCTTCCACCACGCAAACCAACTCGCCAGTCACACCAACAGACACAACTCGGAACGGCGGAAGGCTTCTCACGTACTAGGAGATACTCAAATATTATACTATAGGGTGGGAGAGGATAGAAGACAGGCTGTAGCACTACGACTACTGCAGACTAAATCCTTGATTTATTGAATGATTTCAGGGTTTAACGCGCCGACGCAACGCAGGCTATGAGGCGCGCTGTAATGGAGGGCTCCGGAATAATTTTGACCACCTGGGGATCTTTAACGTGCGCCGAAATCTCGTACACACGGGAGTACTTGCTGTTCGCCTCCGTTAGAAAAGCGACCGCCGCGCCCGGGAATCGAACGCGTGTCCTCGTGCTTAGCAGCGCAACGCGTTAGCCACTGAGCCACCGCGCCGGGTGAATAAATTCTTTCCAAACCCAGTCATGTATCATTAGATGTATCCCGACCTATATAAACCGAAATTAAGATTTTGTTCCGGGTGGGCTACACTCTCACATATCTTGTAGAAATGGCCGAACGTCACTACAGAACCATAGAATCACAGCACACATTTACTAATCACACACAATGACGTGCAGTAGGAGGCCACGCTGCATGGCTCTACCCCTGAAGATCAACAGGCCAACTCCGAATAGCCAAGGAGGCCGCTGACTCCCATGGAGTCGACCCAGCCCTTGCAATAAGACAAGTTTTCTCATTTGGGCCAATAAAGCCCTTTTTCTTTCTTCATTTTCACCAAGCTGTGAAAGTTACTAGAAATCTCGTGTATTAGCAGCGCGCTGTCATGCTGAACCTGAAGTTACACAGAACGTTTCGATAGATTGGCATTGTGGTTGACGTTAGCTGCGCTATCGTAGGAGCCATCTTCCTCACGCATCATAGGCTCCTCGTCGGCGTCAGAGCCCAACGTCTCCTCGATTACACCACTTTTCTTGCCATTCGAGGCATTGGTGATCCACGAATATGGCTGTGGCACGTTCTAGCGACATTACTACGCGAGTTTCTCCGGATCTGACGTCAGCGCCGGACTGGAAGGAAGGAAGGAAGGAAGGACGGAAGGAAGGAAGGAAGGAAGGAAGGAAGGAAGGAAGGAAGGAAGGAAGGAAGGAAGGAAGGAAGGGTGTAGAAGGAAGGCAGGAAAGTTAACCTAGCTAGAGCCTAGTTTGCTATCCTGGACGTGGGAAAGAGAAAAAAGGCAAAAAAGAGAAAAGAAAGAATGAAAAGAAATTGGAGAAGACACGTATGCCCAGCGCTAATTATAGTCAAGTCTGTGAAGGATGTTTTCACCACCACATACCCACGAAAACGCTTCCCTTCCCCCCATTCTCCCGTCTTTTTCAGCTCCGGCGACTCGCCCCAGACAAAGAGAGGGCCGCTCGTGGTGAATTTGATCACATGTTGGAACTTGATATCGTGCGGCCGCCCTTAAGCAGCTGGAAATCAGCACTGCACATGGTCCTCAAAAAGTCAGAAGATTGGTGTCGCTGTCGGGACTATCGGTGCCTCAACACCAGAACCGTTTAAGATCGATATATCTCCTCCGCAACATTCAGGGCTGTACAGCTTCCCTGTCCGATCACACTATTTTCTCCAGAATAGAGTTCGTTCGGTCATATCAACACATTTCTCTCGCAGAAAAATAAATCCCCAGAACGGCTAGCCCTACTCCGTTCGGGCTTTGCAAATTCGTCTGTATACCGGTTGGACTACGCAATGCAGCGCAATCGTTCCAGAGATTCATGAACAGCGTAAAGCACGGGATATCCTTCGCCTCTGCCTACGTGGATGACATTGCCGCCAAGTATGCCTTCTTGTTTGTAGCGGAGTACAAATTCGCTCCAATAAATCTTGTTTACGGGGAGACACCTGCATCGTTCCTGGCTAAGTGACTACTGGTAGCGCTGCTGGGTACATGCACACTAAACCCAGGCAAGTTTCCAAGAATGCCAAACTCGTTTTTTCCGCCGAAAGCAAAGTCTCCAGCCAGAGTTTGGAGTGCAGGTAAACCTGGATGTAACAAACCTCCATGTAACGAATTTGTGCATTTAACAATTTTTCAATTCCCCATTGCCGCCCCCATCGAAACCCATGTGTTTGCGATTTCTATGTAACGAAGCGTTATGGCGGTTAACTTTTCTGTAATGAAGTCGGCAAGCTAATTAGTCATGTTTTTCGCACTTTTACTCAAAAATTGGCCGGAGAAACAAAATAATCAAGGGAATACTAGCACTACTGTAAGGTGCGAGCAGCAACGAACATGTCTCGAATCATCTCAAAACCAAATTCATCATTCTGATGGTGACGAACGGAGTGGCTAGCGCCATCCCGTGGCTAACATAATATCCAATTCTGGTTTTGCTTGAGTAACGTTCGTCTTAAGCACACAAAAAACACAGACACAGAAGACAAAGACAAGCACTAACTTCCAACAGTATTTTATTGAACCAGGATGTATATATATATACCGCGGTATACAGGGTGTCCCAGCTATCATGCACCAAGATTTAAAAAAAGAGAAATTGTGTAACTCGAAGAAAACCTAGTGCATAATGTTTGCAGTGCTGTGAAGAAGCGGACAGTGTTTTTTTCTTTAATGAGACTTAATTAACTAATTGTAATTAATTATCTAACTCGAGAAATACTCTCCTAATCACTAAAGTGTCAATGAGGCACTTGAAGGTAACCACGAGGGGCATCTAACTGCGGTATTTTCAGCGACGAACTAATTGCGTACTCATTTATTCTGACTGATAAAGGAAACCCGCGAAATATGAAAAATACCACGCGACGACGCTTACGCGCGCATTGTAAAGCAGCGTCCCCAAACAAAGCTGATTGAAAGCAACTGCTTCGCTTGTTACCCACCCGAAGAGACAGCGCATCACCTTGATAATAGCATGCATGGAAGGAGCAGCAGCAGCAAGATTCGCGGGACGCGTGTGCAGAAAAGGAACAAACTCGGTCGCAATTTCTTCTTTCTTTCTTTTGTCTATTTCATTCTGGCTAACTCAGAGGCAGCCTGTTTGAGGGTGTTGCTTTACGGTGCGCGCGGAGGCGCCGTCACGTGGTATTTTTCATATTTCGCGGGTTTCCTTTATCAGTCAGAATAAATGTGTACGCAATTAAATTATCGCTGAAAATACCGCAGTTAGATGCCCCTCGTGGTTACCTTCAAGTGCCTCATTGACACTTTAGTGATTAGGAGAGTATTTCTCGAGTTAGATAATTAATTACAATTAGTTAATTAAGTCTCATTAAAGAAAAAAACACTGTCCGCTTCTTCACAGCACTGCAAACATTATGCACCTGGTTTCTTTCCAGTTACGCCTTCACTCTTTTTTTAAATATTGGTGCATGATAGCTGGGACACCCTGTATATTGCACCCTGATTCAATAAAATTAAGTTGGAAGTTAGCATTTGTCAATGTCTTCTGTGTCCGTGGTTTTTGTGCGCTTAAGAGAGACGAACGTTATGAAATCCCAGATAGCCCGAATGCAAACCCTTCTTGCTTGTGTTGGGGGACGCCACACCAGGTAGCAAGGGCACCTACATTTCACGTTTTTTTAGCATTTGTCAATGTCTTCTGCGTCCGTGCTTTTTGTGCGCTTAGGACAGACGAACGTTATGGAATGCCGACTAGCCCGAATGCAAGCCCTTCTTGCCTGTGTAGGGGGACGCCACACCGGGTAGCAGGAATACCTACACTTCACGTTTTTTTTTCGCTTGCACGGAAAACTACCGCGTGTTTCTACATGTGACTGCAATTTTGGTTCGAGACAAGTTTTCAGGTGCTACTCTGTCCTGTACTGTCGCCGTGTAGTCACGCATCTCTACTGCCATCAGCGGCATCGGCTTGTCGGTGATGAGGTCTGCTTCCAGAAAAGGCAAACTTGTGTCTTTTAAATACAAGCCCACAATTTTAAATGCTCCGCCGGGGAAGAATTGTAAATGTCTCCGCCGGCGAAAAGAAGAATGTCGCCACCTGGCACGGTATCCCCGCTAGCACCCTCTCAATAATTTTAAGCGCTAAAGAGCGTCAAGATCTCAAAAAGGCCTACCTTTCAGCCTATGTATGCTTGGTTTTTGAACAGCTTTAAGGCGCCGAAAACTGTCGAAATGCTAAGCGGCAAAAGTGATACTTAAGTTGCGTTTCTTAATGCGGGGGTAAGTGACCTCGCTTCTTCGGAGCGCCGTGTAGTGACTAAGGAGGGGCAGTGAAAGGGCAATGGAATATTAGGAATATTATAACAGTCGATTAAAGGCTATGTACAGGCTAAATACATACACCCGCAGGTTGTATACAGACTATTTACATACACACACACGCACGAAAAGGAATAAAGGAAACATGGGTGGATGGCGGGTGTGATTTGGCTTTCACAGTTCATTGGCGGGTGTTGAGGCCCGACTCCAAGAGGTACTTCAAAAAACTGAAGCAATGGAAGTGTTTGGGCTTGTTGGCTCATACTTCAAAAAACACATACCTAAAAAAAACATATACTCAGCATATACTTCCTAGAGGTATGTGCTGAGGAGCCGGAAGGCCTTTAGGTGCAGCATGAGGGGTCCCCGAGGATGCAGGATGTCCTCTGCAGTGCTTGACGGTAGCCCTGGTCGCCGGTACCCAGACACGAGTTTCTGCCTGGCACGAGCATACGTAGGGAAAATGCAGGGGATGTACTTCAACGTCTCAGGGTGCGGGCAGTGTGCACAGGTAGCTGAGGCCTTGCGAACACGCCTGTGGAGGCGTGCTGCTGTGTTGAAGCAACCCGTGCGGAGTCGGAGAAGGCGGGACTGCTCTGTTTCTGCTATCCCACCAGTGGGAAGAAGCCGCGGGATTTCACCGAACGCCACTTGTCTGCAGGGGTGGCGTGTGGCCACCGCTCTCCTGATGACATCCGTAGCAACATCAAAGCGCACAAGGGACGTAAAGACTGGGACCATAGGGGAGTCCTGGGCTGCTTTGGCCAGTGCATCTGCAGCCTTATTCCCTGATGGTATGCCAATGTAGGCAGATATTCACTGCAGTCGGAGGTTGCAGCCTTGTCCCAGCAGGTCGCGCAGCTGGACAATTAGGTACAGCTCGAGGTGACCACCTCGCCCCCATGGTGCAGATGCCTCCCTCAGGTGAAGTAGCGCCAGCCGGGAGTCGCAGAAGATGGTGGCCGCTGGTGGTGGATCTTCCCGCAGCATGACCGCGGCCCAGTGTAGGAATACCAGCTCGGCCGCTGTGGAGCTGGTGGGGAACGGCAGCCGGCATGGCCGGTGGGCTCGTCTGGCCGGGTTAGTGCAGGTGGCAGGAACCCGGCCCTCACTTGGAACAAACGAGCCATCTGTGTGGACCATCAGTTGTTCCGGAGGTTTTCGGTCTATGAGGGAAGCAGATTCCTGGCGGATTCCGACCTCTGGCAGTCCCGTCCGGGACTTAACTCCTGGTAGCGTGATTTTAACGTCAAGGGGTACGGCTGCAGGTGGGGGGGGGGGGGGCAGAAGGCACGCCCTATGAGGGACTTCAACATAGTCCTCAAATAGCCCGGCCAGGCTGCCCATGCAGGATTGTCCACTCGAGCGTAGCCTGGGCAGGAGGTGGTCACCCCCAGGTGCTCAGTGCAGGCGCTCCACATGCTGCAGCACTGTCTGCGTGGCGAGCAGCTGGATGGGAGAGCTTCCGGTTTCAGCCAGGGGGCTGGCCACTGGAGAGTCTCCTGGGAGGCCAATGCAGCGGCGCAGGGCCTTTCTATGAGCCAGTTTCAGGGTCTTCGACTTAGTGCCCCTGAGGTTTACGAGAGGCGTGCGTAAAGGACCCGCGAGGCAGCTGAGGCTCTGTAGATCTGGAGCACCGACTGGTGCGATCACTAAGATCTTGCTGTTATTGCCCCACTTTTGAGTTTAAGGGCTTCCCTCCCTCTCCCTATTTTGAGTTGTTAATTGTATCCTCAACGTCCCCGAGGCCCGTATGGCCATAAAAAAACGAAGAACAAACGCGTGGGTACATGTTTACCCATTTGTCGAACCGGCCTCTGGCGAATTCCCTCGAAACGGCATAGTACGAACCGCCAAATCCAGAAACGCCATGTGACGACGGGCCTTATTCCAGGCCAACAACTAGCGACCACAGATATTTTTTTCTCTGGATAGCTACGGCGTAACAGTTAGCGGCTCCAGCGTCTGGTCTGACCACAACCATCAGCCAATTTGCAATGTCCCTGAATAAAAAACAGAAAGAAACAAAACAATCTTGGGGTCACCCAGAGCACGCCCATGACCTTGATGTTTTGTTTTAATTGGGAATTTTTTCCCAATATTTCACGCTTTCCCTTCTTCACCTTTATTTCTTTTCCCCTTTGATGTTCTACCTCTCCTCATCCCCCATACCCCCCCCCCCCTCCCCCGTGCTCAAAATGTAAGCCTGCGTTCGCCGCTGCTAAGGTGGCTCTTACCACTGCCAGTATGCGCCCCCCCCCCCCCCCGGAACTAATCGCCATGCCGAAGCGGCAGAAAGGAGCCGATTGCCATCTTTCCGGCTTTTTTGACATCAGGAACACCATCACCAAGTAGTGCCACAGGTGTGTAGAACCGATGCGACAAATATTTAGTACTTTTGACTATACCGCCGAAAAAACAGACTTTTCAGGGCTATAGGCTTGAATGCCGTAATATTCTGTGATTCTAGGGAAGATGAGATGAAGATGAAGATGGAGATTTGTTAAAAAACGTCCAACCTGTGCAATGAACATTACAACAATTTGTTAAGAGAAACCTCGGGCCTAAACAAAATGTGGCGATCCCTCTTTTATACGAATCGGTAAAACACGAAAGTGAGATGTGCCTTCACAGGTTCAGGAAAATGTTTATTTGGCATCGATTTAAACTTGCACATCGCTATTTTATATTTCCTTGGTATGGCACCGTCAGACTTATCAACATTAGACACTCGATTGCACGCCCCGGAGCACTGCCTAAACCCGCATGAAACCACACGCGCTCGCAAGCCATGCGAACGAAACCGAACGGGTTGCCAGCGGATCGTTTGGTGAACTCACGGTCCGATGCAGCGAAAGAGCATGATTTGCGGGGCAGTCTTGAGGTGTGCTTGCCGAGCGACAACCTGCTGGCGCGTCGCTTTCGCAAATGTGCGACCACTGTATCCCTGCTCCCTGGAGTGTATGGCAGACGGTTGCGTCACGGGTAGGTCAGCTGGTATACCCTCCAGGTAACCGATAATTGCGCCACTTGCGCCAATTTGTCCCCTGGTGTTTGGTAGGTCAAACTGTCAAACCAAAAGGAACGCAAAATTACTGATGCTGCTATGGCAACGCTTTCGTTGATGCGCGAGGAGGAAATGCCGTTCCGCTTATCGTCTGCTATGGGCTGAACGAGCGCGACCGTCTTTGTGTGCCGCAAGCGTGAACAAACACCGCTTGCATTTTGCTTTCCAGATTGTGTTGCTGCTGCACGTACTGTTTTCGACAGCTTTCAGTTGATAATTGGCTTGGACTCTCAGCACGTGCACAAAACACTTGTTTGGGCATCTTTCTTCGTTGAATACGCGCGAGCCAGCCCGCCCTGAAGCGTGACAATTTTGTTTGGGGCAAAAAATATATTAGGCGGGAAATCTGGCCTATTCACTGATTTTATTAGCAACGTATCGCAAGTGGAGTTCTAAACATGCCACAATAGCACAGAGCTGTGTATATCGTATAGCAAGTACAAATGTCTGCATTCTGTGTCAGTCACACAAACATAAGAGACATCTTCGTACAATTCATAGTATACAGAAAATTTCTGCAGAGGTCACCGCGTTCATTTGCGGTGCACAATACAATTCCAGAGGAACGATGTTTCATAAAAACACGCGTTTGTGAATTACAAAATGATTATGAAGTGAGAAGACCAGCTCATTTCGCAACCATTAACAACCGCGCCATATTCTTATTCTCGTAAACTTGCTAGCCCAAAAAACCTTTTACAGATAGCGCATTATCTGCCTGATTTCGCCATATGTCACACCTAGTAAATGGAAGAAATACCACTACGGATATCCATAAACAACACGTAAAAGCGAAACAAATATTGAGAGTGCAAACAAGGTAAAAAAGTGTGTCCTAACACAGCTTGAAAAGCGAAGCGCAGCTCGGCCGTCGCGCAGGTAACTCGAACTCGTAACACGGAATGCAAGCGGTCAGCCGCCATGTAAATAATTTTGGAGGCTTCTTTTGTGTTAATAAGCATTCAATGGTGTTAATGTTAATATAAGAAACTGATAGTCGGAACGCTTAAAAGCCAAACCAGTCCGTCGAGGAAGCATTTAAGCACATCAGGCGAACAAAATTTGCAAGGTTTTCTCTGGAGGAAAGAAAATGAAAAGCAACCGCTCGCCAAACCGATACCGAAGCGACGTTTCCGTCTACGTGTCTGCTGGCATCAACTGGCTCATGAGAAACTGTCCACAAGTATCTTCACATGCTTACAATATTACTGACAAATGCGTTGTACCAAACAAAAAGAAATTCACTGTAAAGCAACAGCAGAAGACTTGTCGGTTCGCTCTTCAGCTTTTTTGATAAGCAAAGCGGTTGCTTCTTCATAACTTTGACTGAATAAAAAGTGTGCTGACCTGCCGTGCGCTGTGAAGGGGAAAATTTTCGCTGTGCTATTCCTTCCAGAGTTGTCGCACCGCACAGCATCGAAGCACGCGTTGTGCCCTTTTCTTCGTTTCTCTGACATGTTGAGCCCGTTCGTACTCGAAGACACCTATATATTCACCTTCAAGGCATACTACAAAACTTCTACACGTGCACACAGTGAAAACGTCAGGAGCAGACAGACAGGATGGCAGCAGAAGACATAAGAGCGAAAGCGCCGCCATTTGGTGCAACGAATGAAGCGAGCAAATAAAGAAATAGGGTGCCAAAAAGGAAACAGCCAAAAAGAAATTTTGTTTCTGCACATAATGGAATCACTTTACTTTATCGCTGAGTATGTTGAAAAGATAAAGCCACATATGCAAAAGTTGCCGAATTTTCGCTTGGCTACCAGCGTCAATGCGGCACTTTATTTTGCGATACCGAAACTATCCGAAGTGTCCGGCCCCGGGTTGCGTTGCGACGAGCTCAGCTGGCGCCAACTGTCGGCGCTCATTAGCATTGTGATGCACTACTTCGCTTCACCTCTCCTAGGCGGGAGCACCATCGAAATAGAAGAGGTTATAGGAAATATATAAGGTGCGTTCATACGGCTGTCTGCGCTTCAGCTCGTACCGGAGTCGGTAAAGCGCCTGGCACCTCCCGTTGCGCCAAAGGAGCACCCGACTCGAATCCTGGCGCAGCCGCGTTTTTCTGGCGATGTCATTTCCGTGACGGATATGACGTCACTCACATCTTGGTGGATCTCGGCATAAAACACTTTCATGTTAACACAACAACATTATAACAAGTAGAAAGTGCTAAAATTTTCTTGAATAAGCAGACTCGCTGTGGACACAAACGTCACTCAGTACTTGCAGGCCGATGTTACTTTTTCTAGTTTCGGTTCCATTATTGCGCTCCTATATTTAGTGCACCTGGAGGAGCACTCCTCCTCTCGTTTTATTTCTTTCAACTTCTCCCGGCGTGACTGGCGGCGCGCATGCGCGAAAACGGTAACTGCTGCCGCACGGCGAGACGGCGAGGCCGACTGGCGTCTAATCTAGTGAGAGATCTCTCGTGTGCTGTCTGGGAAATTATGGTCCTGCAAAAGGGACGCCAAGAACACCAGGATAAATAGCAAGAGGAAGTCTTTTTGAATGCTGTTAGCGAAAGATGCGAACCTCGTTCGTATGCTGTGAAACTGAGTTAAAGGAAGGACTTGTGTCGAGCGTGTGCTATGCTTGATGACTGACAACAATGTCTGTGTCGCGTGCAGACATCAGGCAAATACACGGAAGGAAAAAAACAGGCCAATGATAGAACATTTGCGTTCTTGAAAGACAAACAGGAAGTGCTGTTTTCAGCGCGAAAACTTAAAGGTATAGTATTTTCTATCAGTGAAGATTTCTCTTTTGCTACGAGACAAATAAGGAAAAAGTTGTATGGATTTGCCAAAGCCATAATACCAAATGCTACTGAGCAGTTGATACTTTACGCATGAACAAAAAAAAACCTATGTCGTCGATAGTGTTACAAACCAAGTCGTACTGTTGACGAGATAGCTCTTGCATGCCCTGTCTCTTGAGGAGCGTAATACCACAAGCCGCAGCAACACGTGTGCTCAAGAGCGTCCCCAAGACAACCTCCTTTCTAATAAAACGTCGTTATCATTTACATTTGCGGACATACGTCAACGGCAACGAATCTGACGTCATTGCGCTTACAGAGACGTGGCTGTACACTGATATTAACGATAACAAACTTTTGCCATTTGACAAAAGTTTGGCAAACGCCTTTAATATCTACCGCAAAGACCGCGGTTACAGAAGAGGTGGTGACGTTGTTTTGGGTATTCAAAAAAGAGTTTGTTCTTACGTTGTCGACAGAAAATCGGCACTTGAAATAATTTTGGATAACATGCAAAACAAGTCCTACTAACGTTGTTGTTATAGAAAACTGTTACCGCCCTCCTGATGCCAATAGTTGTCTCACTTCTGAATTGCGGGAAAGTATTACTAATACCATTGATATATGCGACACTGAAAATGTTCATGTTCGGAGATCTTAACCTCTCGCATATTGATTAGAACCTTCTATTGTCACCTTATAACACATCAGCCGATTTTGTTAGCTGAACTCTTGGCTTTAATCTTGTCAGGTTGTCAATAAACCCACCTGTGGCAACAACACATTAGATTTAATACTGACCTCAGCCCCTGATACTGTCGTGGAAGTCCGTTACCAAGTAGGTCTTAGAGAGCACAGACCTCCTGCAGTAATCGTTGATCTTCCTTTACTTCTTCGGGCAAAACTGCGAAAAAATGTGTGAATATAATAAAGCCAACTAAGCTGAAACCAACACTTAACTTGAAATATTATTCTTTGGCCAGGTATTCTCGCCCTTCTTTATAAAGTAACCACTCGGTTCAAGACGACTGGGAGCTTTTATGTGATAAAATGACAATAAATACATCCCAATAATTTCCATATCCAATGACAAACATAATGCCTGGTTCTCTAAGTCACTTAGACAGCTAAGAAATAATAAGAAACGTCTCTGCCAAAAAAATAAACGCCTGTGCATAGCCAGCGCTTGTGAGAAATATAAGCAGTTTTAAATGCTTACTGCTAGCCATAGACGATCGGCTAAACTTACATATGTTTTAAGAGACGTTGGTTTCCTTCTCAAAACAAATGCGAAAAAATTACGGGGTGAAATATCTCGCAATCGTGATGCTAACCAGATTACTTTGTCCAATCGTGATGCTAACCGGATTACCTGTCCTTCACTTCGAGTTGTTGATCAATTCGCTTTCGCGCTACTAACGACTAGCCTCCTGGTTAGCTCAGTTAGTAGAGCGACTGCTCCGGTTAAGCAGTGGTCCCGGGGTCTAATCCTGGACCAGGACAAATTTTTCTTCAACTGCGAAGTTTCTGAGAAAGCTGTATAGCTTTCCTTTGTAGCCGTATGGCTGCATTTAGGTGGATGTCAAACTTTCCTTCACAGAAACTTACTCCACCTTGGGGATTTCCCCTAAATCTGGTCGATTAACTCCTATCCTTCACTTCGAGTTGTTGATCAATTCGCTTTCGCGCTACTAACGACTAGCCTCGTGGTTAGCTCAGTTGGTAGAGCGACTGCTCCGGTTAAGCAGTGGTCCCGGGTTTGAATCCTGGACCAGGACGAATTTTTCTTCAACTGCGAAGTTTCTGAGAAAGCTGTATAGCTTTCCTTTGTAGCCGTATGGCTGCATTTAGGTGGATGTCAAACTTTCCTTCACAGATTACTTTACATGATAAAAATCCCGAATCTCTTTCTAACCGCTTGTGTTGTTCTGCATTTAGTATATGTTTTGCCTCAGTGTTTACTAGGGAAGACCAATCCGAAATACCTACCGTGCCAGATTATCATTACCGGTACATGCTACCTATTGAAATTACGGGTGAAGGTGCAGAATGCCTGATAACTAAACTGAAGGTATCCAGCTCTGCTGGCGCTGATGAGAGTTCGAGTTACCAAAAGTATTGATTGATTGCGGGGTTTAACGCACCGACGCAACGCAGGTGATGAGGCGCGCCGCAGTGGAGGGCTCCGGATTAATTTTGACCACCTGGGGATCTTTATCGTGCGCCGAAATCTCGTGCACACGGGTGTTTTTGCTTTTCGCCTCCATCAGAACAGCGGCCGTGGCGGCCGGGAATCGAACCCGCGACCTCGTGCTCAGCAGCACAACGCCTTAGCCACTGAGCCACCGCTGCTGGTCAGTTACTCAAAAGTACTAAAAAAACTCCATTTTCATTACAAGTAAAATTGTGTGCTATATTCTTCACCAATTTTTAGGGTCTGGGAAGATACACAATGACTGGAAAATTGCCCATTGTTTAAATTGGGAGGCCAACATCTACACTAAAATTACCATCCAATCTCACTTACATCGATTTGCTGCAAACGTGTAGAACACAATATGGCTTTACAACCATGTTGAGTCTAACTAGTTCTTTTACTGCAACCAACATGAGTTTAGAAAAGGTTCATCATGTGAGACAACACTGCTATAATTGACGAATGAACATCACTCGAACATGAATAATTACCTTTCATATAGACTGCATTTTTCTCGACTTCTTGAAAGCGGTTTACCGTGTGCCCTAATTCCGCCTAATTTCAGGGCTCTCTGCCTTTAAATTAGACTCACTAACCTTACCCTGGCTTCAAACGTTTTGTCCTCTCCTGCAAGAATTCACTGTGGGCGATGACGATTCGTCGTCAAGGTGTGATGTAACTTCCGGGGTGCCGCCAAGCAGCGTGCTCACCCCGCTGCTGTTTCTTATCTGTAACTTGACATCTGTAACTTGACATCTGTAACTTGACTTGACATGTGAGGTTACGTCATTTATACGAATATTTGGTGACGACTGCATAATCTACCATCGTATCAAAAACGTTATCTATCATTACGCACTGAAGAAAATCCTTGGCGTAATTATCAAATGTCGTGCAACATGGCAAATGGTACTAAACGAATCGAAATTTAACACCTCTTAATTTGGTCGCAAGCATGACCCCTCCATTTCTTCGAACTGTATAAATAACAAAGTGCCCTCGCATGCTTCCACAAACAAATATTCGGGCATACAGATCACACAAAATCTTTCATGGTCCTCTCACTTGACTAATATCTGCGCAAATGCATCGAGATCAATGGGATACCTACGTCGTAACCTACATTCTTCCCCCCTAACGTCCGCAAGCTACCTTACAAAAGTTCTGTTCGCCTTCAACTAACATTTCTCTCACCAATCTGGTACCTCTATTAAAACTACTTAAAAACCAATATGATCGAAGTAGTTCCAATCAGATTCATTTCTCGTAACGATGATTTCTCCTGCAGCATAGCACAAATAAAAAAGGATTATTCACTTCAATCCTTAACCACTCGCCAGAATATTTCTCTTCTATGCCTCTTACATAACTACTTAAATAACACTAAAATGACAAGACTTCCTATCGAACGACCGTCCTACTTGTACACTAGGCTCCACAACCGGCGGAGTGCCTCGCGCATGTACGGAAAAACACTCTCTTACCGCATCCTCATTGCCTCAAGCCATAAGGTTGTGGAATGATATTCCCGATAACTCAGTATCTGACGCCGCCCAGTTTCTTTCGGCAACAAATTTATCTTCGATTTTAACTAAGTTTCCCGCTTCTTTCTTGTATGTATATGGAATTTATAAGGGTCTGGAAACTTTTTTGTAAACCAATTTGCACACTAATTGTTTGTGCTTTATTTTTGTCGTTGATGAGGATGGTTTGAATTTAATGGCGCCAGGCCAACAAGGGCAAAGAGCGCCAAAGACAAAGTTAATTGATGAGGACAGATGTGCAAATAAATGCTAAGCTGTCTGAGTAAAAGCAAAAGTGAAGCGAATGCATGAAGATGGCTGGTGTATAGGGCCTGTGCGATAACGCATGATATGAAAGAAGGTGTAATAACTTGACGTCTAATAAAAACTGAAAAAACATGCTTGTTAGAAAACATTAGGTTGTCGGCCAAGAAGTGTGATGCGTGTGGCAGGATATGTTGTCTGTAGAGTTCTCTGAAGTGTTTGTGTCGTGTTGTGTGAAGTGCCTTGCATGTGATTAGTATGTGCACTACGGATAGGGTCTCTCCGCATCTGCTGCACTGGGGTCTAGAAGATCCCGTCAGCAGATACGAGTGCGTTGCATGGGTGTGCCCTATCCGTAGCCTAGCCAAGGCGACTTCCGTGTGTCTGTTGCGTGTGTCAGTGGTGTATGGTCTCAAGCGTGATTTTATAACCTGTAACTAGTTATCTGTCTGTTCACTCCAGTGTGTTTGCCATGTTCTACGCAAGTGTTGCCTCATGTGTGGCTTGATGTCTGTATATGGTACGGTGGTTATGTCTACAGTGTTCCTGACTGCAGCAGCAGCGGCCCTCTTTTCTGCCAACTCGTTCTCTGCGATCCCAGCGTGTACTGGGACCCAGCAGAGGAGCAGCTCATGCTTTTGTGCATAGACAGACATAATGGTGTTGAACACCAGAATTATTATGTGTTTTTGCGGGGCTTGTGTGGTGATAGTGCACGAACAACACTCAAGAAATCTGTATAGATGACGGAATTGGGACTTTGATTTTGAAGAATGTGTCGTACAATAAGTAATATTCCATATCCTTCTGCTGAAAAAATGGTGTGTGCACGCTCATGGTTCTGGCTGCATTAAAATTCGGACCATGAGCATTGCAGGACACCATAGTGGAGGTTTAAAATCCATTTTTTTGTCGCGTTTCATGAATGAAAGGTCGCAGGACAAAGGCGAACTTGCCAAGGCGGTAAAAGTCTGAAGAGGATGATCTGTACACATCTAAAAACGAAGAGCTGAGGTTCAGTAAAGCTTGATGTTGGTCTAGTTGATGTAGCATTCTTTTGAGGGTAAGTTGCGCTTGTTAAGAACACTGAGACGGACACGGGAAAAAAACGTAGACTTTCACGAAAAGACGGCGCACTAGCAACTGATTTATTCGGAACAAAACACACACATATATAACAACGCAGAATGCAACAAATTCCAGAAAGATGGGAAATGGAAGTGTGACTGGTGATAAAAAGATACATATAAAAAGATAGCGGTGGTAGAAGCCGATCCACGTGCTGTCGTTAAACAGATGATTCTAAAAACGGAATCTCACGCTGGGTGAGCGCAATCGAAGGGGTGCTGACGCATTTACCCTCACGTCCTGACATCATTGAAAACGCTTCGTATATTTCACGCGACATTTTGTCTTTAGCGCGGAACAAAATGGTGGTTTTTTCAAACGCGACCTCACACTTGCACTTCGCACAGTGTGCCGCTAGAATTCCTACTATGCTGACCTGTTGGCAGGCATTCTTAAGTTCACGCCGTCTTTCGTTAATGCATCGGCCTGATTGTCTGATGTAGAAACGGCCGCAATTCAAAGGTATCTTATATAGAACACCCTGCGAGCAATTCACAAATTTTCGCACGTGCTGAACCTTGAATTTTGCCTTAGATGCTGCCTTTTCTTTTCTTAGCTGCAATGCGTTACAAAGGCCACCGATCTTTAAAGGTGCACTGAAAACAACTGGTACTTCATGCTTTCCCCCGACTTTTTTTAACCTATGGGAAACGCCATGAACGTATAGCAAGACGGCAGGTCGCATGCGTTCCTTAACACCTCCTACTTCTACACCTTTTTCTTTGACGACTGTTCTCAGGACTTTTTCTGAAACTGAAACTAGCAACGCGTCTCGATAACCACTTTTCTTTAGCCGACTGACTTGGAAGCTAAGGCTTTCCGTGATACCGTGGAGGCAAGATTTTTTGACAGCGTTCGAAAGACACGAAAATGCAATTCCACGTTTGATTAGCTTGGTATGGGCAAAGTCGAAAGGGAGTAAGCCCTTTTCAGACCTGGTGCTATAGGACCAGCAAGTGTGTTCAGAACTTTTTTTGAGGCTAAGATTTAAAAATTGCAAGCAGTCATTCACAGGAAGCTCATGTGTAAACTGGAGACCACAGTGGGCAGCCTTAAACATCTCCAAAATACCTTTAGAAGCGTCATGAACGTTGCGACTGGAGGGTATGCACACAAGAAAATCGTCAGCATAACGAAAACCTGGTATGCCTTCAAAGAATCCTGCAGCTCTCTGTCGCCACGCGCAAGGTATAAGTCACAAAGCACTGGCGCGATACAAGACCCAATTGGCACCCCCTCTTTTTGCCAAAAAACATATCCTTGGTGAAAAATTTACAACGAATCTAAATACAACTTCAGTAGACACAAGACGTTCATGGAGGAAATACCTACTTCGTTTTGGAAACGCACATTCCCGTAAACATCTATACTCTGCTCCACCGCTAACAAAACATTGTCTTGGGGTACGCTATAAAATAAGTCTTGCACGTCAATTGAGAGCCAGTTCATACAGGGGCTGTCCTTTAGGTAGTCTACAAATTCATCCGACGTTCTTATCAAGAAGGGATCATCTATTGGCAATTTTTTTAAGTGCCTCTGAAGGAAAGTGGCCACATGCCTCTGTCAACTGCCTTTGTCTTCTACTATAGTCCTAAAAGGTTTATCCTCCTTGTGAGTCTTCAGCGTGAAGAAAGGGCGGAGACTGACCTGCGTGCTGCTTTTGATTGCTTTGGCCAGGTGCTCTAGACCCAACTCTTTGCACAGCTTTTCGGCAGACGTTCGAATCTTTTTCAGATGCTTTTCTTTAACGCCCTCCTCTCGCTGAAGTTTTTGGTGATGGCTGCTTCTGCCTTCTCTTGATACTGCGCTTCTTCAAGAACTGCGAATTCTCCGGTTTTGTCGGACTGCAGGAGCACAAGTCCACTGTCATGGAGGCAATCGACGGTTTCTTTGAAAGTCGAGCCTAGACCCTTTGCAAATCTCTTGCAGCCAGTTAAGCAATCAACCCCCTCGGTAATGCAAGCGGCTTTCCCAGTATCCGGAGCACAGTTGGCAACAGTGTGCACCATGGCGAGGACGTCCTGCCGTGGTGAGGAGGAGAATGGCGAGGAGGACGCATGCGACCTGGCGTCTTGCAATACGTTCATGGCGTTTCCCATAGGATAAAAAAAGTCGGGGGGAAGCATACAGTACCAGCGGTTTTCAATGCACCTTTAAAGCTCGGTGGCCTTTGTAAGACATTGCAGCTAAGAAAAAAGAGGCAGCATCTAAGGCAAAATGCAAGGTTCGGAACGTGCGATAATTTGCGAATTGCTCGCAGGGTGTTGTATATAAGATACATTTGAATTGCGGCCGTTTCTACATCGGACAATCAGGCCGATGCATTAACGAAAGACTGCGTGAACATAAGAATGCCTGCCAACAGGTCAGCATAGCAGGGAATCTAGCGGCACACCGTGCGAAGTGCAAGTGTGAGGTCGAATTTAAAAAAAACCACCATTTTGTTCCGCGCTAAAGACAAAATGTCGCGTGTGATATACGAAGTGTTTTCAATGATGTCAGGACGTGAGGGTGAATGCGTCAGCACCCCTTCGATTGCACTCACCCAGCGTGAGATTCTGTTTTTAGAATCATCTTTTTAACGACAGCACGTGGACCGGCTTCTACCACTGCTATCTTTTTACATATATATCTTTTTATCACCAGTCACACTTCCATTTCCCATCTTTCTGGAGTTTGTTGCATTCTGCGTTGTTATATATGAGTGTGTTTTGTTCCGAAGAAATCAGTTGCTAGTGCGCCGTCTTTTCGTGAAAATCTACGTTTTTTTCTCGTATCCGTCTCAGTGTTCTTAACAAGCGCAACTTACCCTCAAAAGAAGAGCTGAGACCCGAGGCTCGCTCTCTCATTCTAAGTGAAAAGGGCAGAGGAATGGATGGGCGATTTCCAAACAGCAGAGATGTGGATGTATGGTTAAAGGCAGGATAAAAAGGATGTTTATTCAGCGATGAAAATGTAAAACCATAAAGAAGTCCATGTACGTCCGTTGGTTCTAAAGTCACCACTTGTTACACTCGACATACAGACTTTGGACCGGGCAAATGGGAAAAGCACCCGGCGCAAGACAAAGCCCCAAGTGCAGCACTGGGTCAAGCGTTCGCAACGCTGTTTTAGTCGCCGACCGATACACCACACTGCCATAGTCCATACGAGACCCAACCAAAGCAGTATACAAGCGCAGCACGAGTTCTTTGACAGCCCCATACGATTGGTGGGAGAGAACCTTAAGGATATTTATTATTTTCAGACATTCATATTTAAGTTCCTTGATGGGGGGAATGAATGTGAGTTTGTGTTCAAACACAACACATAAGAACTTGTGCTCCTTGTTCACAGGAATGGAAACACCATGAAGACTAATGTCTGGGTCGGCATGAACCTCACGCTTCCTGGAGAACACAACGCAAAAGCTTTTTCCAGGGTTAAGTGCAAAACCATTCTTGTCTGCCCAGCCGGCAAGTTTCTTAAAGCCCAGCTGGGCTTGACGTTCACAGGTTGACATATTACATGATTTGGAATATATCTGTACGTCGTACACATATATGAAATAAAAAATTGTAGGTGGCAATGTCTTCCCAAGAGAGTTCATCTTGACTATGGAAAGTGTGCAGCTGAACACGCCACCTTGCAGCAGGCTATTTTCTTGCACGTGAACCTTTGAGAGCGCACAACCAACTCTCAATCGAAATGTTCTGTGTGACAAGTAACTAACAAGATTGTTTAATATGTTACCCGAAACACCGAATGACTTGAGGTCACTAAGGATCCCGTAACGGCAAGCGGTGTCGAAGTCTTGTCGAGGTCGAAAAACAGTTACACAATGTTAATGCACGAAGGCATCCTTGATGTACGAGTCAAGTGCGACGAGTTGTTCGTTCGTCTATCGCCCCAACCTGAAGCCCGCCTGGCAGATTTCGAGAAGACCGTTGTATTGAAGGAAGTGCACGAACCTGCGATTTATATCTTCTCGAGGAGCTTGCGCAGGCAGCTCGTCAGGGCTATAGGACGGTAACTTGAGGGGGACGACGGGTCGTTCCTTCCTTCAAGAAATTCACTACAACGGTCTCCCTCCAAGAGTGTGTAATGTGCCCCGAAAGCCATATTTTATTACATAGATGTAGAAGTGTTTCAAGTGTGTCCGCGTGTAGGAGTTGTATCATTGTAGATATGATGTTGTCTGGGCCTGGAGCTGAGGGTTTACATGTGCTAAGAGAGCAGCCTTCAGCTTATGCAGTGAAAACTCTGAGTTATAAAAATGTTTTGACCTATTGTTATCTAGTAAAGGCTACTTTTTGGTGGATATATTTGTGTTTCATGAACGTGTTTGTGCAGTGTGGTGAACTAGACACGTGTTAGAAGTGTTGTGCGATTGTGTCAGCCTGGTCTTCAAGTGTTTCCCCGTTTGTGCTGCCAGAGGCAGGCTGTGTGCTTGTTGTCCTTTCAGTTTGCGTATTCTTGTCCATACGTTTCCTGTGTCTCTGTAGGGGTTTATTGATGTTATAAATAAGCACGTTTTCCTAACGCTTTTGCCCTTTTGAGCAAAAGGAGGTTTCCCGACGTGGGGTAGGGACGAAGGATACCCCACGCCTTGTTCTGGGCCTCTCGTGCCCGCCTACAGTCCTCATTCCACCACGGCCTCCTCTGGTTGCGCAGGGCATCAGAGGCGTGGGGAATGGACTTTTCGGTGGCATCGAAGATGTGCGCCGTGAGGAGTCGAACTGCTTCATCTACGTGTAGGTGTCTTATGGTTGTGTAGTGTAGTTTAGATGTCTCTGTAAATGTATTGCAGTTAGCTCGTGCTTCATTGAATCTCTTTTGGTAAGATGTACTGGGTGGACCTACATATGCTAGTGAGTTGGGGAGTGGTCACTACCATATGGGTCAGTGCCCATACCCTACTCAAGACATGCAAAGAGAACTGCAGAACCAATAGCCAAGTCAAGATGTGAGTATGTATTGTGTCCTAAGCTATGGTATGTAGGATGTTTTTTGTTGAAAAGGTATGCTGTAGAGGATGTAAGAAACTTGTCTATCAGGCGACCTCAGGCATCCGTTCTGGAGGAGCCCCAAAGAGAGTTGTGTGCATTAAGGTCGCCTGGGAGGATGTATGGTTCGGGTAGCTGGTCACCCAGGGCCTCGAAATCGGAGCTCGAAAGTGCAAAATCCGGAGGAATGTATGTGGAGCATGGCGTTATCAACCTATTAAATATTATTGTGCTGATTGCTGCAGCCTCAAATAAATTGTTCAAAGTGACAGGTTGGCATGCTAAGGATTTGCTGGCGATTATTGCCACACCGCCCGAAGAGTGGTTGCAGCCATCCCTGTCCTTTCTGAATACCATGTAACTATTCAAGAAATTTGTGTGCTTGGATTTAAATGTGTTTCCTGAACAAATAATACACTTGAATGATTAGCATGCAGTATTCCGTATACATCGTCAAGATTTTCAAGAAGGCCTGTGCAGTTCTATTGCATTATGTTTTCTCTTCCCATTATGAAGTGTTTGGAGGTACTGGAGTGTGTGGTTTATGTATCGTCTTTCGGGGCTTGGACTCTCGGAGGGGGCTTGTAAGGCCTCTCTACAGGTTTGGATGCAGGGACCCGTTCCTGACGCTGCAACAAAGAGAGGAATGGTCCCACGTCCATCTCATCCTCGGATGTCTTCGGGGTCCGATGGACCAGGCCCCTTGGACTTGGCACCCATTGGGGTGCCTTTAGTTTTCTGAGCCTCTACCGCCGAAGTTGTCGGGTGCACCACAGGTGGCACAGGAGGTGCGGCAGAGGTCGGATCCGATGCGGACCCTAGGTGCCCATCTCCTCCGCATGCTGCAGTGGAAGCAGGGATGGTGAGGAAGCAGGGGCCAGAAGGGGCATCAGTCCCGACGGTGGCTGTTTCCACCACAGCCGTTGCTGGCTCAGCGAGCGGTGCGGAGGCAGGTTGGGCTGCCTGAGGCAACCCAGGGGGGGGGGTGGAGGTGGCGGAACCAACTCTGGGTACTGGGTCCCCACCGAAACGAGACGCCGGTTCGCCCCCAAACGAGCCGCGTCGGCGTACCTCCCCAAGGGGAAAGAGGTGAACCTCTTCCGGGCTTCGGGGTATGTGATGTTCTCGGGGATCTTAAGATTGATTATCCTTTTCTCTTGCCTAAACGTTTCACATCTTTGCGAGTACGCTGTGTAGGGTCCCTAGCAGTTGGCACAGGTGAAGGTTTCGGATTCACAGTTTTCTGAAGGATAGTCATGCTGGCCGCACTTAGCGCAGGTAAGTTGGCCACGACAAGAGTTTGTGCCATGCTCAAACCGTTGGTACCTGAAGCAGCGCCGTGGGTTCAGGATATATGGTGGACAGAACAATGTTTTTAAACAGAATTTATCATTTCGGGAAGGGGGGATCGATCAAAGGTCAGGATAATGTGTTTAGTTACTGTGTTTGTCATCGCGGCGTATGGATATGCGCTTTACAGCCGTGACACCCTAATCCCTTAAGCCTTCCTAAAGGTCAGCATCGGTTTGGGAAATCAGATCTGCATCTTGGATCACACCCTGAGAGCTGTTGAAGCTGCGTTGGGGTGTAACCCTGATCTCCAGATCTGCCATGCGAGTTTGTTTCAGAAGGATTTTGGATTGCTGCTGAGTTTTTACTTCGACTAGCACTTCGCCTGTTCGTAGTTTTTACCTCAAAAGATTTGCCAATGATTCTTTCAAGGAACTTGGAGACGAGGAATACAGACTAGAAGGAGACGGGTGCCAAGGACCAAAAAAGGGGGATATTTGTCAGGTTTGGGAATGTTGATGTTTGGTAGTGATGAGATGTAAACTTCGGTACGGCCGCTTTTCAGGGACAGATCACGAGTTGAGGGTTTTTTTATTTATCCATGCAGCATAGGAAAAAGCAGGGGACGGGGGCACTTTCTTCGCTCGGGTTACCCAGATACCGAGAGCGGTCCCGGAGCTCCCTGCCTGGTAAACAGACAGGGAGCCCATCCGCCAGAGCTTGACCTGGGCTCCAACGGCCACTATTCCTGGTTTCTCACCCTCCACCTATAAACACATCGCCATGGCTGGATACAGCTTATGTTTGGGGTCTCGGGGTCCGCGGTGTCGCCAATACCGTCACCCCAGATTACTCAAGGTGCCCCGTGCGGGGTGCTTTATTTTTGTTGGTTTAGACCTATCTGAACGAACTCTCCACACTTCCTGTATGCGATGTTATGACTTTCCTCATTTATTATGTCATATTCTGTTGAGAATGTCAGTTACACATATTGTACTGTTTTCTAACAGCTATGTGCCAGGAACTGCACCTTTGGGTTGCTCGGTGATGATGCATAGTACTAATATATATATAAATATATATATTGTGAGGCAGTAGATAGCAGGCGACCAGACCGTGGCTTCGTAGCTCCTTTATTCGGAGGCGAGTCGACTAGAACGCAAGATGGCGATCAAGCCCAAGCACTGATGATGATCTCCGAAGAAGCGGGCTCGTCGATGGTGATGAGTTTGTACAGGAAATGAAGAAGTGATCACCTCAAGCCGGTGGTGATGATAGTGGGCAATTGCTACCTATGGTGGCATACAGGCTGTAGCCTCAAACAAAGCTCACACTAATGCCCCCTCTTGGGAAAAGCGGCCGCCTGGCCGCGGATTAGGCAGGATCACGGCGAGTGAACGCCTTAAGCTGGGACACGTGTACAATCTATGTACCGCGACGACGACGGTCCGAAGTTCCACAAACTGGGGTGACGCGATAATTGACGGGTGAGGTCACCTCGAGAATCTTGTAAGGGCCAAGGAAGCGGTGTAAAAATTTCTCGCAGAGGCCGGGAACGCGAACTGGTGTCCAGATCAAGACTTCGTCACCAGGGGAGAAGTAAACAGATCGATGAGCAGTGTCATAGCGTTGTTTGCGGTCCTGTTGACTAGCTTCAGTGCGCGTGCGAGCAAGCTGGCGGCAATGTGCGATGCGAGAAACGAATTGTTCGGGGGACGATGCAGAAGGGGAAACCGGAGCGGTAAAGAAGCAGGTATCCAAAGTGTGTGAAGGGTGCCGACCGTACACAAGGTAGAATGGGGTGTATCCTGTGGTGCGTTGAACTGCGGTGTTGAAGGCAAAAGTAACAGAAGGTAGGATAGTGTCCCAATGTTTGTGATCAGGCTGTATGTACATCGAGAGCATGTCGGAAAGATTGCGGTGGAAGCGTTCCGTAAGTCCGTTAGTTTGAGGATGGTAACTCCATGTCATCCTGTGAGAGGTGTTAGCAGCTTGAAGTACTTCGGAGAGGACTGCGACAGGAAGCTCTTGCCTCGGTCACTTAGGAGGACGCGAGGTGTGCCATGGCGAAGTAAGATATTGTGCAAGAAAAAATTCCCCTCATTTCCCCGAGGGGAAGAATGTGAAAGTGCGAATGCACGAGTTGAATTTGCGCGGTTCGGTAATGTTCGCGAAAGAGAGATCACACACACACACACAACTACAAAGAAAGAAAGATGCATTTATTCACAGACACCTATTTGTGTTGTCGTTGTACTTGATTGCTAGAGCGGATCTCAGCTTTGAAATTTCGTGTCAGTACTCCTTTAAGCAGGTGCATTAGCCCTTCTCACGCCCGATTCTTGGCCAATCCCCCACGTGGGTATCTGCCATGTCAGCGGCCAGGCAGCGTGCGCTTATCTCCCCCCGTTGCCAAGGAAGACGAGGAGATTCCTGGCCAATCCCCCACGTGGGTATGGGCCATGTCAGCGGCCAGGCTGCGCGCGCCCATCTCCAGGTGCGCGGACATCGCCGGTGGACGCAGGTTCAGGGTCGCTTAAGAAGTGCATTGCACTTAAAAGTGAGCGACGTCAGCAGCGCTGGCCGAACGAAGTGGAGCCGTCTCCGCGTAGCGAGTTAGATGGTCAACGGCCATGGTGATCTAGCGGTGACCAGTGGCCGTCATAGGCAATGGACCGTAAAGGTCAATACCGACCACTTCAAACGGTGTAGCTGGGCATGGAACCGGCTGCAATAGACCGGCGGGTGGAGACGTAGATCTCTTGCGACATGGGCATTGGTCCCGAGGGCAAGCGGCGACCGGAACGGAGCTCCAGGGGTGTCGAAGGAGAGGTACAGGTAGGGGTCGAGTTGCAGCTCCACCACTTGTGAGGCCGTAGATAGCAGGCGACCAGACCGTGGCTTCGTAGCTCCTTTATTCGGAGGCGAGTCGACTAGAACGCAAGATGGCGATCAAGCCCCAGCACTGATGATGTTCTCCGAAGAAGCGGGCTCGTGGATGATGATGAGTTTGTACAGGAAATGAAGAAGTGATCACCTCAAGCCGGTGGTGATGATAGTGGGCACTTGCTACCTATGGTGGCATACAGGCTGTAGCCTCAAACAAAGCTCACACTAATGCCCCCTCTTGGGAAAAGCGGCCGCCTGGCCGCGGATTAGTCAGGATCACGGCGAGTGAACGCCTTAAGCTGGGACACGTGTACAATCTATGTACCGCGACGACGACGGTCCGAAGTTCCACAAACTGGGGTGACGCGATAATTGACGGGTGAGGTCGCCTCGAGAATCTTGTAAGGGCCAAGGAAGCGGTGCAAAAATTTCTCGCAGAGGCCGGGAACGCGAACTGGTGTCCAGATCAAGACTTCGTCACCAGGGGAGAAGTAAACAGATCGATGAGCAGTGTCATAGCGTTGTTTACGGTCCTGTTGACTAGCTTCAGTGCGCGTGCGAGCAAGCTGGCGGCAATGTGCGATACGAGAAACGAATTGTTCGGGGGACGATGCAGAAGGGGAAACCGGAGCGGTAAAGAAGCAGGTATCCAAAGTGTGTGAAGGGTGCCGACCGTACACAAGGTAGAATGGGGTGTATCCTGTGGTGCGTTGAACTGCGGTGTTGAAGGCAAAAGTAACAGAAGGTAGGATAGTGTCCCAATGTTTGTGATCAGGCTGTATGTACATCGAGAGCATGTCGGAAAGAGTGCGGTGGAAGCGTTCCGTAAGTCCGTTAGTTTGAGGATGGTAACTCCATGTCATCCTGTGAGAGGTGTTAGCAGCTTGAAGTACATCGGAGAGGACCTGCGACAGGAAGCTCTTGGCCCGGTCACTTAGGAGGACGCGAGGTGTGCCATGGCGAAGTAAGATATTGTGCAAGAAATAATTCCCCGCATTTCCCCGAGGGGAAGAATGTGAAAGTGCGAATGCACGAGTTGAATTTGCGCGGTTCGGTAATGTTCGCGAAAGAGAGATCACACACACACACACAACTACAAAGAAAGAAAGATGCATTTATTATATATATATATATATATATATATACAGAAAGAAAAGCCGGCAGTCTACAACGCCAAAGAAGGCATAGGGGAGTGGTTAGACTATTTATTACCGTTAGTGACGTTACATTTCGGCTATCTGGGCGACTGTGTTCTGCTTCACTTTCTGGGGTATTTATATTTACTATAGCTGTATCTGACGCTTGAGGGTGGTAACCAGCGCCACTCAGACTACACGGGGAGAAGGGGCCCTTCTTTTTCAACCCCCGGGGCGTGACGCGAACGTCTACAGCCTGTCATGAGCGGTCAACTGGCGGGAAACCCTCTTATGCTACCTTGGCATCAAGGCTGCCAGAACCGAGGCCCTCGCTAAGCTTTCGCACGATAATAGGGTTTGGAAATGAGGGGCTCGTTATTAAATACAGAAAGAAATGCCGGCAGTCTACAACGCCAAAGAAGGCATAGGGGAGTGGTTAGACTATTTATTACCGTTAGTGACGTTACATTATTATTAATTTTTATAATTACGTGAGAAAGAAAGAAAGAAAAACACGCGCCCAGAGTGGGGACCGAACCCACGCCTTTCTATTAGATCTCGAATGCCTTACCAATTCGGCTATCTGGGCGACTGTGTTCTGCTTCACTTTCTGGGGTATTTATATTTACTACAACTGTATCCGACGCTTGAGGGTGGTAACCAGCGCCACTCAGACTACACGGACTACACGGGGAGAAGGGGACCTTCTTTTTCAACCCCCGGGGCGTGACGCGAACGTCTACAGCCTGTCATGAGCGGTCAACTGGCGGGAAACCCTCTTATACTACCTCGGCATCAAGGCTGCCAGAACCGAGGCCCTCGCTGAGCTTTCGCACGATAATAGGGTTTGGAAATGAGGGGCTCGTTATTAAATACAGAAAGAAATGCCGGCAGTCTACAACGCCAAAGAAGGCATAGGGGAGTGGTTAGACTATTTATTACCGTTAGTCACGTTACATTATTACTAATTTTTATTAATTACGTGAGAAAGAAAGAAAGAAAAACACGCGCCCAGAGTGGGGACCGAACCCACGCCTTTCGATTAGATCTCGAATGCCTTACCAATTCGGCTATCTGGGCGACTGTGTTCTGCTTCACTTTCTGGGGTATTTATATTTACTACAACTGTATCTGACGCTTGAGGGTGGTAACCAGCGCCACTCAGACTACACGGGGAGAAGGGGACCTTCTTTTTCAACCCCCGGGGCGTGACGCGAACGTCTACAGCCTGTCATGAGCGGTCAACTGGCGGGAAACCCTCTTATGCTACCTTGGCATCAAGGCTGCCAGAACCGAGGCCCTCGCTAAGCTTTCGCACGATAATAGGGTTTGGAAATGAGGGGCTCGTTATTAAATACAGACAGAAATGCCGGCAGTCTACAACGGCAAAGAAGGCATAGGGGAGTGGTTAGACTATTTATTACCGTTAGTGACGTTACATTATTATTAATTTTTATAATTACGTGAGAAAGAACGAAAGAAAAACACGCGCCCAGAGTGGGGACCGAACCCACGCCTTTCGATTAGATCTCGAATGCCTTACCTCTTCGGCTATCTGGGCGACTGTGTTCTGCTTCACTTTCTGGGGTATTTATATTTACTACAACTGTATCCGACGCTTGAGGGTGGTAACCAGCGCCCCTCAGACTACACGGGGAGAAGGGGACCTTCTTTTTCAACCCCCGGGGCGTGACGCGAACGTCTACAGCCTGTCATGAGCGGTCAACTGTCGGGAAACCCTCTTATGCTACCTTGGCATCAAGGCTGCCAGAACCGAGGCCCTCGCTAAGCTTTCGCACGATAATAGGGTTTGGAAATGAGGGGCTCGTTATTAAATACAGAAAGAAATGCCGGCAGTCTACAACGCCAAAGAAGGCATAGGGGAGTGGTTAGACTATTTATTACCGTTAGTGACGTTACATTATTATTAATTTTTATTAATTACGTGAGAAAGAAAGAAAGAAAAACACGCGCCCAGAGTGGGGACCGAACCCACGCCTTTCGATTAGATCTCGAATGCCTTACCAATTCGGCTATCTGGGCGACTGTGTTCTGCTTCACTTTCTGGGGTATTTATATTTAGTACAACTGTATCCGACGCTTGAGGGTGGTAACCAGCGCCACTCAGACTACACGGGGAGAAGGGGACCTTCTTTTTCAACCCCCGGGGCGTGACGCGAACGTCTACAGCCTGTCATGAGCGGTCAACTGGCGGGAAACCCTCTTATACTACCTCGGCATCAAGGCTGCCAGAACCGAGGCCCTCGCTAAGCTTTCGCACGATAATAGGGTTTGGAAATGAGGGGCTCGTTATTAAATACAGAAAGAAATGCCGGCAGTCTACAACGCCAAAGAAGGCATAGGGGAGTGGTTAGACTATTTATTACCGTTAGTGACGTTACATTATTATTAATTTTTATAATTACGTGAGAAAGAAAGAAAGAAAAACACGCGCCCAGAGTGGGGACCAAACCCACGCCTTTCTATTAGATCTCGAATGCCTTACCAATTCGGCTATCTGGGCGACTGTGTTCTGCTTCACTTTCTGGGGTATTTATATTTACTACAACTGTATCCGACGCTTGAGGGTGGTAACCAGCGCCACTCAGACTACACGGGGAGAAGGGGACCTTCTTTTTCAACCCCCGGGGCGTGACGCGAACGTCTACAGCCTGTCATGAGCGGTCAACTGGCGGGAAACCCTCTTATACTACCTCGGCATCAAGGCTGCCAGAACCGAGGCCCTCGCTGAGCTTTCGCACGATAATAGGGTTTGGAAATGAGGGGCTCGTTATTAAATACAGAAAGAAATGCCGGCAGTCTACAACGCCAAAGAAGGCATAGGGGAGTGGTTAGACTATTTATTACCGTTAGTCACGTTACATTATTATTAATTTTTATTAATTACGTGAGAAAGAAAGAAAGAAAAACACGCGCCCAGAGTGGGGACCGAACCCACGCCTTTCGATTAGATCTCGAATGCCTTACCAATTCGGCTATCTGGGCGACTGTGTTCTGCTTCACTTTCTGGAGTATTTATATTTACTACAACTGTATCCGACGCTTGAGGGTGGTAACCAGCGCCCCTCAGACTACACGGGGAGAAGGGGACCTTCTTTTTCAACCCCCGGGGCGTGACGCGAACGTCTACAGCCTGTCATGAGCGGTCAACTGTAGGGAAACCCTCTTATGCTACCTTGGCATCAAGGCTGCCAGAACCGAGGCCCTCGCTAAGCTTTCGCACGATAATAGGGTTTGAAAATGAGGGGCTCGTTATTAAATACAGAAAGAAATGCCGGCAGTCTACAACGCCAAAGAAGGCATAGGGGAGTGGTTAGACTATTTATTACCGTTAGTGACGTTACATTATTATTAATTTTTATTAATTACGTGAGAAAGAAAGAAAGAAAAACACGCGCCCAGAGTGGGGACCGAACCCACGCCTTTCGATTAGATCTCGAATGCCTTACCAATTCGGCTATCTGGGCGACTGTGTTCTGCTTCACTTTCTGGGGTATTTATATTTACTACAGCTGTATCTGACGCTTGAGGGTGGTAACCAGCGCCACTCAGACTACACGGGGAGAAGGGGCCCTTCTTTTTCAACCCCCGGGGCGTGACGCGAACGTCTACAGCCTGTCATGAGCTGTCAACTGGCGGGAAACCCTCTTATGCTACCTTGGCATCAAGGCTGCCAGAACCGAGGCCCTCGCTAAGCTTTCGCACAATAATAGGGTTTGGAGATGAGGGGCTCGTTATTAAATACAGAAAGAAATGCCGGCAGTCTACAACGCCAAAGAAGGCATAGGGGAGTGGTTAGAGTATTTATTACTGTTAGTGACGTTACATTATTATTAATTTTTATTAATTACGTAAGAAAGAAAGAAAAACACGCGCCCAGAGTGGGGACCGAACCCACGCCTTTCGATTAGATCTCGAATGCCTGAGTGGCGCTGGTTACCACCCTCAAGCGTCAGATACAGCTGTAGTAAATATAAATACCCCAGAAAAATATATGTATATATATATATATATATATATATATAGAATATATATATATATATATATATATATATATATATATATATATAGAATATATATATATTTATATATATATATATATATATATATATATATATATATATATATATATATATATATATATATATATATACAGTCGAACACGGATATATCGAACACGGGTATATCGAATTATTGTCTATATCGAACTCATAAATTATCCCCTTGAAAATTTTGTGTAAAAGTATAGGAATTCGTACGTTTATATCGAACAATATTTTTCCCGACATTAGGTATATCGAACGCCGCGCGAGCTGAAAGGTGCTCTTCGGCGGTCGCTGCACCCCCGATTGAGGTTGAGGAGGATGTGGGAGAATGCGCGGGCATGGCGAAGACTGGCTCGCGGAACTAATTCCCCCTACCGGAACGAATTTGCGCTTGCCCAGTCGGGCCCCGCTACCAGCCGCCTAGCGTTAGCGGATGGAGCCTGATATGCTAAATCTCTCTAGGCACACAAGTCCGAACGCTCGGAAAATGTGACAGTGCGAGGTAGGGATGCCCCGACTGCGCACGTCTTTTTTTTTTGCGGCTGCGTACGTTCCTCGGCTTGCCGAAAAAGATATTTATTTCTCTCTCTCTGGGCCTGTCTTCCCCCGATGTCGTCTCGGAAAAGGGAAGAGGGAACGAAGGCGCTGGCGGCCTCCTCCTGCTTTTGCATTTTGCTGCTGTTGGTGCTGTTTGGCGAGTTGTCCCGCACCTTTCGGAGATCACTGTTTCTCTCGGAGATGACCATCGCGAGCGGTTTGTTGGAGTCCGCTCAGAGAGCCTTGGAATTGGAATTGTTACCTTCAAGGTTACTGTGGTACGTGCGCGCTGTTCTTTTGCGCGCGTCTTGTGCATGGTGTGCGAAGGCGCAGCGTACTACTGGAATTTTCTAGTTGTGCAGCCTCGAGAAGATCGAGACCAGCGTCTTTAATGTCATTTCCTGGACGAGGAAGAAGGCCAAGACCAGCGATTTTTTTCTGACGGAAATAAAGCGTACTGTTGCGTCGTGAGTGCGAAATTAGTTGTCATTCTTGAATGCGACGATCGGTAAGTGATCGTCCGCCATAGGTGAGGTCTCAGAGCCCATATTTTTTTATATCGAATTTTTCATATATCGAACAAATTCGCGATCCCCTTGGAGTTCGATATATCCGTGTCCGACTGTATATATATATATATATATATATATATATATATATATATATATATATATATATATATATATATATATATATATAATCGAAGAAAAACTTCGAACAAGGTAAAAGCACGATTGTGGCCTACGTTTCAGCAAAGAGAACTTGCTTTCCTCAGGGCAATCTCTCGCCTGGCAGGCAGGGTTTATATAGGGGTATGACCCCAGGTGAAAGGAGAGGGAAAGATGGAAGGGAAATTGAGCAAGCTGATTGGTTTCGGAGTGTGTCGGGGGAGAGATTGAGGGGCCAAGAAGGTTGTCTAGTTTAAGCCGCGAAGTAGGTCACACGGAAATCAGCTGATGGTTGATATTCGTGGAATTTTTAGACAGAAAGGATGACAGGGTGCTTATTGACCCGCCGCGGGGTATAGGGAAAGGATCTCAGAACCGCCGGAAACAGACCAGGCGGTGAGGGTGGGGTCCTTATCAGAAACTATCTGCAAGCCTCAGGTCAAAAGAAAAGATAGAGACGGGGGAAAACAAACTAGGTCAAGGAAAAAAGAAAAAAAAAAGGGAGAAAAAAACAGGGAGGGAAACCACATAAACCCACACACTAAAGAAAAAGCAATGATCCGGCAACTGAAATGGCACGTGTCACCCACGGCAACATTCCTGGAACAGGCCTGTTCTGAAACTCAAAAACGAAAAGATAAAGTTAGAGTGACGTACGGACAAGACCACGCGGAGTAAAAAAAAAGGAGAAATTAAATAAATAAAATTGAATTCCAAAAGCAAAAGTTGGAGGCATGAGGGCGAGCATTAAGCTAGACGCTAAGGAATGAAAAAAAAAAGAAAAAGAAATTAGGTGACCAGGTACAGAGCACAGTGAACGGTCATAGTCTTTGGATGAGGTATATGCACGAAAATGCCTAATGCTGTACTCCCGGTGAATATCGCAAGGATTCCAAGTTGCCCTTAGACGCATTAATTCCAGCAGGTTCCATGGAGTTGAATTTGTGAATTAAGTAGGATTCTCGGTATTTCCTGTCCCTAGGAGACTTAAAATTTGACTGAAGTATATATATATAACTTAAGGTCATCAAAATTGTGGCCTGATTGGTTGAAATGCTGCGCTACAGCTATGGAGGATTTGCTAAGAGTATCTGCCCGGTGACCATTAAGCCGTAGGCTCATAGGTTGGCTCGTTTCGCCTATATACTTTTTGTCGCACATTGAGCATTCCAACATATACACAATGTTGGATGAAGTGCACGTAAAACTTGAATTAATCTTGTGGACATAATTACTGGCTGTGCTTTTTACAACGCAGTCTGTCTGCAGGTGCCTACAAGTCTTGCATCTGGGGCGGGAGCAGCTGGCTATGACTGGTTGCTTTGAAGGCCCTGTTTTAGCATGCACTAAAATATCTTTTAGATTCCTGTTTCTCCGGTAGGTAACCCTTGGTGCTTCCGGGAAAGTCTTTTTAAGTCGGTCGTTACTGGCTAAAATGGGGTAGTACTTCCGCAGTATATTGTTTACGTTTGGGAGGACGTTTGAAAAGTTAGTTATTAGGGCAGGTGGCCTGGCGCTTTCGTTTTGCCGCTGTTTCTTGAGAACGTCATCCCTTTTGAGATTAGACACACGTTGGTACGCCTGATCGAGCGAGCTTTTGGGGTGGTTCCTGTTCATAAGGGTGGCCTTGAGTTCGTCTAGGTGCTCTACGTAGTCACTGTCATCACTGCATACTCTTCTAAGCCTGGTGGCTTGTCCTACAAAGATCCCTTGTTTGCAGTGTCTGGGGTGATGGCTTTTATAATCTATGTACTGCTGCCTGTCTGTTGGCTTTCTAAAAAGCGTGGTTTTAAGTTTACCGTTGTCTAGAACGACGGTAGTATCTAGGAAGTTCACTTCTTTTTCAGAATACTGGCAGGAGAATTTAATAGTCGGATGCGAAGAATTGAGATGGGATATAAACGTTTCTAGAGTCGCGCGACCGTGTTCCCAAATCATAAAGATGTCGTCGATGTAGCGGAGGTAAACCTGAGGTTTATGCGGAAAAGAGCTTAATAGGGTAGCTTCAAGTTGCCCCATGAAAATGTTGGCATAGGTCGGTGCGAATGGAGTACCCATGCTAGTTCCAAAAACTTCCAAAAAGTAAGAAGAGTCAAATTCAAAATAATTGAGAGTTAGAACTAGTTTTAACAAAGTTATGTACACTTCTGGTGCATGTTGGTGCAGGTTCACTGATAGAGATTTTGAAATCGCTTCAATTCCTTCGGCGAACGGAATGTTTGTATACAATGCAGCAACGTCGAGAGTAACAAGGAGGGTTCCACTGGGTAGGCGCCCGCCCATATTTATCTCTTCTATTATGCGGAGGGAGTGGGGGGTGTCCTGAACGAATGAAGAAAGAAGAGCCGGAATGTCGGATAGGTGATGATTCAGAAACAGAGATAGTGCTTCGGTTGGGGTATTGTTATTCGAAACTATGGGTCTGCCAGGAATGTCGGCAGTGAACAATAATTATATGGGGACTTTATGGACTTTTGGGAGGAGGTAAAAACGTCCTGCATGCTTATTATTCGGTTTCATGAAATTTAAGTCAGTAGTCGTTATTAATTCTCTAGATCGTAGATCTGTGAGGGTCTGAAGGATTTTTAGGCTGTATTCCTGGCTCGGATCGTTATCTAAGGGCTTGTAGTGGCAAAGGTTATTGAGCTTCCTATAAGCTTCATCTTTGTATTTTCCCATAGGTAAAACAACTACACTACCACCTTTGTCGGCTGGCTTTATGACTATGTCGGTTCAATTCTTCGCATCCGACTATTAAATTCTCCTGCCAGTATTCTGAAAAAGAAGTGAACTTCCTAGATACTACCGTCATTCTAGACAACGGTAAACTTAAAACCACGCTTTTTAGAAAGCCAACAGACAGGCAGCAGTACCTAGATTATAAAAGCCATCACCCCAGACACTGCAAACAAGGGATCTTTGTAGGACAAGCCACCAGGCTTAGAAGAGTATGCAGTGATGACAGTGACTACGTAGAGCACCTAGACGAACTCAAGGCCACCCTTATGAACAGGAACCACCCCAAAAGCTCGCTCGATCAGGCGTACCAACGTGTGTCTAATCTCAAAAGGGATGACGTTCTCAAGAAACAGCGGCAAAACGAAAGCGCCAGGCCACCTGCCCTAATAACTAAATTTTCAAACGCCCTCCCAAACGTAGACAATATACTGCGGAAGTACTACCCCATTTTAGCCAGTAAAGACCGACTTAAAAAGACTTTCCCGGAAGCACCAAGGGTTACCTACCGGAGAAACAGGAATCTAAAAGATATTTTAGTGCATGCTAAAACAGGGCCTTCAAAGTAACCAGTCATAGCCAGCTGCTCCCGCCCCAGATGCAAGACTTGTAGGCACCTGCAAACAGACTGCGTTGTAAAAAGCACAGCCAGTAATTATGTCCACAAGAATAATTCAAGTTTTACGTGCACTTCATCCAACATTGTGTATATGTTGGAATGCTCAATGTGCCACAAACAGTATATAGGCGAAACGAGCCAACCTATGAGCCTACGGCTTAATGGTCACCGGGCAGATACTCTTAGCAAATCCTCCATAGCTGTAGCGCAGCATTTCAACCAACCAGGCCACAATTTTGATGACCTTAAGTTATATATACTTCAGTCAAATTTTAAGTCTCCTAGGGACAGGAAATACCGAGAATCCTACTTAATTCACAAATTCAACTCCATGGAACCTGCTGAAATTAATGCGTCTAAGGGCAACTTGGAATCCTTGCGATATTCACCGGGAATACAGCATTAGGCATTTTCGTGCATATACCTCATCCAAAGACTATGACCGTTCACTGTGCTCTGTACCTGGTCACCTAATTTCTTTTTCTTTTTTTCATTCCTTAGCGTCTAGCTTAATGCTCGCCCTCATGCCTCCAACTTTTGCTTTTGGAATTCAATTTTATTTATTTAATTTCTCCTTTTTTTTACTCCGTGTGGTCTTGTCCGTACGTCACTCTAACTTTATCTTTTCGTTTTTGAGTTTCAGGACAGGCCTGTTCCAGGAATGTTGCCGTGGTTTTCAACTGCCATTTCAGTTGCCGGGTCATTGCTTTTTCTTTAGTGTGTGGGTTTATGTGGTTTCCCTCCCTGTTTTTTTCTCCCTTTTTTTCTTTTTTCCTTGACCTAGTTAGTTTTCCCCCGTCTCTATCTTTTCTTTTGACCTGAGGCTTGCAGATAGTTTCTGATAAGGACCCCACCCTCACCGCCTGGTCTGCTTCCGGCGGTTCTGAGATCCTTTCCCTATACCCCGCGGCGGGTCAATAAGCACCCTCTCATCCTTTCTGTCCAAAAGTTCCACGAATATCAACCATCAGCTGACTTCCGTGTGACCTACTTCGCGGCTTAAAGTAGACAACCTTCTTGGCCCCTCAATCTCTCCCCCGACACACTCCGAAACCAATCAGCTTGCTCAATTTCCCTTCCACCTTTCCCTCTCCTTTCACCTGGGGTCCTACCCCTATATAAACCCTGCCTGCCAGGCGAGAGATTGCCCTGAGGAAAGCTGATGATTTGATTGATTGATTGTGGGGTTTAACGCGCCGACGCAACGCTGGCGATGAGGCGCGCCGTAGTGGAGGGCTCCGGATTAATTTTGACCACCTGGGGATCTTTATCGTGCGCCGAAATCTCGTACACACGAGCGTTTTTGCTTTTCGCCTCCATCAGAAAAGCGGCCGCCGCGGCCGGGAATCGAACCCGCGACCTCGTGCTCAGCAGCGCAACGCCTTAGCCACTGAGTCACCGCGGCGGGTCGCCCTGAGGAAAGGAAGTTCTCTTTGCTGAAACGTAGGCCACAATCGTGCTTTTACCTTGTTCGAAGTTTTTCTTCTCTTGTGTTCTCTACCATATTCAAAGTTCTACTACTCCGTATATATATATATATATATATATATATATATATATATATATATATATATATATATATATATATATATATATATATATTTATATATACATATTGTTACGTGACGGTCCAAATACACGCAAACGACGAAGACGACGAGAGACACTGGACGGTGCTCGGTTCGAGAAAGAAGAGGAGAAGGTTGATCGGCCAGCTTGCGAACTGTTCGTTTCTGCGCTGCTGCATGCAACCATCGCAGATTGTGTGAACATCGCAAATACGCCTCATTTTATCCTAACATTGTGGTAGAGGTTGCGGAGTTGGTATCACCACCTCATCCCGTACCGCTCGCTCGGGCGTACTCCACCCACCACAGAGCTTCGGAGTGGACGCTCCGTTCCTCGCGTCACAATGCCTGGTGATGGAGCGACCGCGTCGACAACCCCCCTCGTCATCGTGTCTCATCCCCGAGAGCCTGGAGTATTCACCGGGGCGGACGACACTGATGTGGACGACTGGCTCAGCCTCTTCGAGCGTGTTAGCGCTCACAACAGGTGGGATCCCACCATCATGCTCGCGAATGTCATCTTTTATCTGAAAGATGAGAGTCCTGCGCGCAAGTGGTTTGAGACGAACGAGACCGAGTTGACCAGCTGGGAAGTCTTCAAAACGAAGCTGCGAGAAGTGTTCGGAAAGCCTCTTGGTCGCCAGGTTGCTGCCCGCAAGGAGCTGGCATCGCGTGCCCAGACGTCGACTGAATCATACGTCGCATACATCCAGGACGTTTTGGCCCTGTGCTCCAAGGCTGACAGCACAATGCCGGAGGCCGACAAGGTGGGACACATACTGAAGGGCATTGCGGACGATGCATTCCACCTTCTTATTTGCAAAGACTGTGCCACTGTAGATTCCATCATTAAGGAATGTCGGCGCTTCGAGGAGGCCAAAGGACGCCGAATAGCCCACAACTTCGCGCGACTTCCACACACAGCAGCGACCTCTTCGTGTGAAGATGGCAACCTGCAAGCCCGTCTTCCCTGCCTACAAGATCCCGTTCCATCGTCGTCGGATATAACCAAAATCGTGCGCCGAGGACTGGAGGCTATGACCCCTACTACTGCGGTACCATATGTGCCCGATCGGAACGACCTCCACACCGTTGCCGTTATCCAGGCCGTTGTGCGCGACCAAATAGCCAACATGGGCCTTCACCCTGTGTGCTCGCTTACCTCTGCGGTCGGACAAGGGCTCAGGTCGCCCCTTTCCCACAACCAACGTCCTCCTCCACGCTACCTACGCCGTCACCCCGCTGAGTGGCGTACCCCGGACGATAAACCAATTTGTTTCCATTGCTCCAGGGTTGGCCACATTGCCCGGTACTGTCGCAGCCGCCGGGTCTCATTCTTCCGCAACAGTTACTCCGACTATAGTCCTCGACCACACTTCGGCTACTCCGATGACCGCCAGAACTGCTTCTCTTCCCGTCCTGAGCTGAACCCGACCAACTTTAACCGTCCCCCCACCAGATTCAACCGTTCGCCGTCGTCCCAACGCCGCCAGTCCCGCTCACCACAGCCTCGGCGCCCATCCCCGACGACCGACTACGCTCGACCTCCTCCGGAAAACTAGGTACTGCAGCTCCCGGAGGTGATGCTGCATTGCCGACCACGCCTGAAAATCCTCTCTTGACCTCAGCTACCCGGACCAATTTACTGGACGTTGAAGTTGACGGTGTTCCTGTCAGTGCCCTCATCGATACAGGAGCGCATTTATCTGTAATGAGTGCTCATCTTCGCCGCCGTTTACGAAAAGTTATGACGCCACCAACATCAAATCTTGTTAGAGTCGCTGATGAAGGAACACCTGTTGTTATGGGAATGTGCTCTGCTCGTGTGACTGTAGCTGGTCGTCAAACGACTGTTTTGTTCACGGTGCTTGGACGTTGCTCGCAGGACCTCATCCTTGGCCTTGACTTTTTATCTGAGCACGCCGCCCTCATTGACTGCTCTACCAGTGTCCTTCGCCTCGAGATGCCGATTTTGCCAGCACCCAACGACGCGCCCGACGAGAGGCTTTCCCCCAAAAAGCACATTCGCTTGGCACCGAGGGCAATAATTTATGTTCCCCTGTCGTGCAGATTCCCAGTTCTCGACGGTGATTACGTAGTGTCACCAATTATTGATGTACTGCTTGCGCACAGCGTGAGCCTACCTCATACCGTTGTTAGTGTTACCAACAACGAAGTCACGTTCTCCTTCCTGAATTTCAGCTTCTGTACACAGGTTCTTCCGCATGGTATGACACTAGCCACGCTGGCGCCGGTTTGTGATTACGAAGTTTCCGCAGCAACCTTTGGCGAACCTCCAATCGATGCTGAAACAGCCAGCCCGACTCCTCCGCGGGAGAATGCCGAACTTTCGAAGATGATTGCAGCTGACCTAACGCCAACGCAAGCTCAAGAACTGCGTTGCGTATTGGAGTCATACAGCGACATCTTCGATTTCGGTGATCGTCTTTTGGGCCAGACATCCATCGTCCGTCATCGCATTAATACCGGCGACGCCAGCCCTGTGCACAAACGGCCGTATCGTGTGTCCCACGCTGAGCGGCTTGTTATCCAAAAAGAGGTGGACAAAATGCTTGATAGAGACATCATTGAGCCGTCCTCAAGTCCTTGGGCGTCACCAGTCGTCCTGGTTAAAAAGAAAGATAGAACCTGGCGATTCTGCGTGGACTACCGGCACCTTAACAAAATCACAAAAAAGGACGTCTATCCCCTTCCAAGAATCGACGATGCGCTCGATTGCCTTCATGGTGCAGCGTACTTTTCTTCCATTGATCTCCGCTCCGGCTACTGGCAGGCCACTGTCGATGACAAGGACCGTGAAAAGACGGCTTTTATCACACCGGACGGACTCTATCAATTCAAAGTAATGCCATTCGGACTTTGTAATGCCCCAGCAACGTTCGAGTGAATGATGGACTCTCTCCTCCACGCCTTTAAATGGTCGACTTGCCTTTGCTATCTTGATGACGTTATCGTCTTTTCTCCAACATTTGCGACCCACCTCCAGCGACTGTCGGACGTTCTGGCCGTTTTTCGCCGAGCCGGACTTCAACTTAACTCTTCCAAATGCAAGTTTGGACGACGGAAAATCACGATCCTCGGCCGTCTGGTCGATGCTAAAGGAGTGCAACTTGACCCCGACAAGATTGAAGCTGTGCGAAAATTTCCCGTTCCACGCTCAGCAACAGATGTGCGCAGTTTTGTCGGTTTGTGCTCCTATTCCCGCCGCTTCGTCCGAAATTTCTCCGAAATCGCCAAACCCCTTACCGAACTTCTGAAGAACGATATTCCATTTGCTTGGGGCCCTGAGCAAGCCCGCAGCCTTTTCTCGCCTCGTTGACACTCTGACCAGCTCACCAATCTTGGGCCACTTCGACCCTTCTGCTCCCACGCAGGTGCGCACTGACGCCAGTGGCCATAGCATAGGTGCTGTGCTCGCCCAAGTCCAGTGTTGACACGAGCGGGTGATTGCGTTCGTGAGCCGGCTCTTGTCCCCCGCAGAACGCAACTATTCAATCCCGGAACGCGAGTGCCTTGCGCTGGTGTGGGCTGTCGGCAAATGTCGACCGTACTTATTTGGTCGCGATTTCACCGTAGTCACAGACCACCATGCGCTCTGCTGGCTATCGTCTTTAAAAGACCCCACCGGGCGGCTTGGTCGTTGGGCACTACGACTACAAGAGTACACCTTTAACGTCGTTCACAAGTCTGGATATTTGCACAAAGACGCCGACTGTCTATCCCGTTACCCCGTCGGTACGCCGGACACCGCTGACACCGCTGACGATGCCCACCTCTTGGCAATATCCGATTTCCTCCAGATGGCCGAAGAGCAACGCCGTGACTCTTCATTGCGCGCAATAATCGAACGCCTCCAATGTGACCCATCTGACCCATCGCTACGAGCTTTCCTCCTCCGTGAGAGAGTCCTCTACCGTCGTAACTACCGCTCGGATGGGCCTGACGTCCTCCTTGTGGTACCTGAACACTTGCGCCTAGATGCCCTCCAACAGCTTCACGACGTCCCCTTGGCTGGCCATCTCGGTGTTGCGCGCACTTATGCCCGCGCCCGCCACCGATTCTTCTGGCCTGGTCTTTATAAGACGGTCAAGCAATACGTCAATGCTTGCGATTTGTGCCAGCGCCGCAAGAAATTGTCAGTGCTCCCTGCAGGTCCCCTTCAGCCCGTGGATATTCCGACCGAACCATTTTCTCGCGTCGGCTTGGACCTCCTTGGCCCTTTTCCTTCATCGCTGTCCGGCAATAGGTGGATTGCGGTTGCTACTGACTACGCGACCCGCTATGCTATCACCCGTGCCCTGTCAACAAGCTGTGCCACTGATGTCGCCGACTTCCTCCTAGAAAACGTCATTTTGCAGCACGGCGCTCCGCGGGAACTCCTCACAGACCGTGGTCGTTCCTTTCTTTCCAAAGTCGTCGCCGACCTGACTCGCTCGTGCTCCACCCGACACAAGTTGACCACGGCATACCATCCCCAGACAAATGGTCTGACCGAACGCTTTAATCGAACACTCACCGAAATGCTGGCCATGTATGTCTCGTCTGACCACAAAGACTGTGATGCCGTGCTTCCATACGTAACATTCGCTTATAACTCTTCATGCCATAATACCACCGGCTACTCCCCGTTTTATCTGTTGTACGGTCGAGAACCAGCTTTGCCAATGGACACTTTACTGCCTGCTCCCGCTTCTTCACCGACAGCCTACGCCCACGACGCCATTGCGCGGGCTGTGCTGGCACGTAACGTCGCTCGCGCGCGGTTGTGTGATTCCCAGGTGGCCCAAAAGTCCCGTTATGACGACAGGCACCGCACTGTGTCTTTTCCACCTGGCTCTCTGGTGCTCCTGTGGACGCCTCTTCGCCGTGTTGGCCTTTCCGCAAAGTTGATGCCCCGTTACACCGGACCTTATCAGGTGCTGCGGCAGGTGACGGATGTCACGTACTAAGTTTCTCCTTTACTGCCCTCCACATCCCAAGCGTCTTCTTCATCGGACATCGTTCACGTATCTCGCCTCAAGGCCTACCGGACGCCTGCCGATAGCGACTCCTAGCCAACACGGGGACGGTGCTTTCGCCGCCGGGGGGGTCATGTTACGTGACGTTTCAAATACACGCAAACGACGAAGACGACGAAAGACACTCAACGGTGCTCGGTTCGAGAAAGAAGAGGAGAAGGTTGATCGGCCAGCTTGCGAACTGTTCGTTTCTGCGCTGCTGCATGCAACCATCGCAGAATGTGTGAACATCGCAAATACGCCTAATTTTTATCCTAACATTATCCTAACAATATATATATATATATATATATATATATATATATATATATATATATATATATATATATATATATATATATTTATATATATACAGAGAGATAGGTCAGCAGTCTACAACGCCAAAGGAGGCATAGGGGTGTGGTTGGGCTCTTTTCTTTATCACTACGGTTAATTAAGTAAACATTTTTTTTAAATTAATCAGAAGAAAGAAAGAAAAACACGCGCCCAGAGTGGGGACCGAACCCACGCCTTTCGATTACATGTCGAATGCCTTACCAATTAGGCTATCTGGGCGACTGTGTTCTCCTTCACTTTCTGGGCTATTTATATTTACTAGAAGTGTATCTGACGCTTGAGGGTGGTAGCCAGCGCCACTCTGACTAGACGGGGAGAAGGGGACCTTCTTTCTTTCTTTCTTCTGTATAAATTAAAAAAAAATGTTTGCTTAATTAACCGTAGTGATAAAGAAAAGAGCCCAACCACACCCCTATGCCTCCTTTGGCGTTGTAGACTGCTGACCTATCTCTCTGTATTTCCTCAACGAGCCCCTCATTTCCTTACTATATATATATATATATATATATATATATATATATATATATATATATATATATATATATATATATATATATAACAATATATATATATATATTGAGAGAGTCGAGGACTCGTGAAGGAGAGCGAGCGGTTTATTCTGAGAGCCGATAACCGAGGAAGACCCCGTCAGGAAGCGGTGATGATGATGACAGAAGCCAAGATGATGAAGATGAAGCGATGACGATAGGGCATCCTATCGGGGCACGGCGATTGTCCCAGCACAGTAGATTGGCCCAAGACTGTAGATTCTCCTTGTGCTCACACTTATCTCCCCCCTGTTCGAAAGCGGTCACCCGGCCGCTGTCGAGGTTGTGTCGGACCGCTGGACGTAAGGCTTAAGCCGCGAAACGTGGACGATTTCTGTTCCACGGCAGCGACGATCGGTAACGGCACTGTTTGGAGCCACGCGATAATATACAGGAGACGTTTGCTCGAGCACTGTATAGGGTCCGATATACCGAGAAAGCCACTTTTCTGAAAGGCCAGGGTGACGCACAGGAGTCCATAACAAGACCGCGTCCCCTGGGTGAAACGTGACGTCGCGATGAGATTCGTCGTACCGAGACTTGCGGGCGTTTTGGCTGGCTTCTGTGTTCATGCGGGCGAGACGGCGGCAGTAAGCGACACGGGAAGCGAATTGTTCAGGAACACTGGCCGTGCTGTCAACAGGTGCCGACAAGAAAGTTGAAACCAGAACGGAGGGAGGTGGGCGGCCATAGACAAGAAAATAGGGCGAAAAACCTGTGGTGCGCTGAACTGCGGAATTATATGCGTATGTTACGAACGGAAGTATTGTGTCCCAATTTCTGTGATCCGGTCGGATGTACAGAGAGAGCATGTCGGATAGTGTTCGATGAAAACGTTCAGTCAAACCATTCGTTTGAGGATGATAACTGGAACGTAGTTTTGTGAATGGTGTCGGCGGCACGAAGAACTTCCGCAAGAGTAGCCGACAGAAATGTTTTTCCGCGGTCGCTCAGGAGAACTCGTGGAGGTCCGTGGCGCAAAAATATGGAGCGCAAAAAGAACTCGGCGACTTCTACAGCGCAGCCAGTCCGAAGAGGGGCGGTTTCGGCATAGCGGGTTAGATGATCAACGGCGGTCACAACCCAACGATGGCCAGCTGTGGAAATGGGCAAAGGACCATACAGGTCTATGCCGACGACTTCGAACGGTGCTGACGGACAATGTAGCGGTTGTAGCATTCCAACCGGGGGTGACGTTGGCCGTTTACGGTGCTGGCAGGGCGCGCAGGACGCGACGTATTTGGCGACACTGGTGGAAAGGCCAGGCCAAAAGAAACGACTTTTGACGCGGTGGTAGGTCTTGTGGAAACCTAAATGTCCAGCAGTAGCGTCGTCATGAAAAACCCTCAGAATATGCTGCTGTAGAGATCGCGGGACGACAGCAACCCACTTGTCACCGGTAGGGTCGTAATTATAATGGTATAAAACACCGTCGAAAAGTCGAAATTTTTGCAGCTGGCGGCGCAAGCGGTTGGTAAGTGGCTTCGTCGAACCGGTAAGTTGATCAATTAGGTTTCTGCAGTACCGGTCTGCACGTTGAAGGGACGGTAGATCTTCGATGCTGTGGGAATTGATTTCGTCCAAGGGTGCCATTGGGAAGAGGACTTGGGCCGCATTGGATGGCGAATCATCTTCTGGAGACACAGGGCAGCGGGAAAGGGCGTCCGCATCCATGTGCTTCTTGCCAGACTTGTATGTCACAGTAAAGTCGTATCCCTGTAACTTTAAAATCCAGGGACCAAGCCGTCCGTTTAGGTTTTTGAGCGATGAAAGCCAACAGAGAGCATGATGGTCAGTGACCACAGTGAAATGCCGTTTCTTACAAGTACGGACGAAATTTCTGTACGGCCCAGACAACTGCAAGACATTCCTGCTCAGTGATTGAGTAGTTGCGTTCAGCAGGTGTCAATGCGCGACATGCGTACGCCACAACGTTCTCCACAGAGGAGGCGTTGCGTTGTAACAACACGGCACCAAGACCATGTCCACTGGCGTCTGTGTGCAGTACAGTGGCTGCCGTTTCGTCAAAGTGATGCAGCACTGGCGCAGATGTTAGAGCGTGCTTGAGCTTTTGAAAGGCGGCTTCGCAATCTTCAGACCACACAAATGGGGCAGCGGATGCAAGAAGTTTATGGAGGGGTGAAGCAAGGGCTGCAAAGTTACGAATAAAACGCCGGAAATAGGAAGCTAAACCAAGGAAGCTGCGGAGGTCTTTTTGGCGGGCAGGGCGGGGAAAATTGCCTACAGCATTAATTTTGTCCGGGTCAGGGCGAATTCCGTCTTTGCTCACAACATGCCCGAGCACCTTGATGGACTTGCTCGCGAATCGGCATTTTTTGGTGTTTAGTTGAAGTCCGGCGTTGGTAAGACAGGTTAGGACTTCATCCAAGCGCTTGAGATGGTCGTCAAAAGTCGAGGAAAAAACGACGATATCGTCGAGGTAACACAGGCAGGTTCTCCATTTAAGGCCACAAAGGACTGTATCAATCATTCTCTCGAATGTGGCTGGAGCATTACACAGCCCGAATGGCATCACGTTAAATTCGTAAAGACCATCGGGTGTGGCGAAAGCTGTTTTTTCTTTGTCTGCCTCGTGCATGGGAACCTGCCAGTACCCAGAGCGTAGATCCAGGCTCGAGAAGTATTCAGCCCCTTGTAAAGTGTCCAGGGCATCATCACTGCGAGGCATTGGATAGACGTCCTTGCGTCTTATTTTGTTCAGGGCCCTGTAGTCTACGCAAAATCGTACAGAACCGTCCTTTTTCTGTACCAAAACAACAGGAGAAGACCAGGGACTTGATGAAGGGCGAACAATACTTCTCTTGAGCATGTCGTCGACGTTCTCCTGTATTATTTTCCGCTCAGACATAGACACACGGTACGGACGGCGACGAACGATACATGATCCGTCTGTGTCGATGCGATGTACCGCTGCTGATGTCTTCCCTAGGACAGAAGAGTACGCGTCAAAAGAACTCTGGTGTTTGGTCAGCAGAAGCAGCAATGCTTGCCTGTCCTCTGGAGGAAGGTCCGAACTTATGGCGATGTTAAAAGCCGAAACTGGAGCGGGCGATGGGGAAACGTGGTCATCTGTCGAAATAGTTGACAGCGGAAGAACACAGGCTTCTTCATCGCCGAAAACCGAAGCGATGGTGGCACCTTGCGGCACTAAAATTGCTTCAGCAGATGTATTCACCGCGGCAACAAAAGCCGACCCACATGAAAAACGGACGAGACAGGTAGGTATGACCACTCCTTTGAGAATGAAATTGCCAGCTGGTGCAATCAACACGTCGCCATCGGTGACTCTGTCGGACGACACGGAGAAAACGGTTTCTTTGCCTGGAAAGAGCACACAATCAGTTGTTGCGACCAGACGGTCCGTTCCACTTTCCGACAAACTGGCAAGGCAGGGGTCAGTGATGTGAATGGTGGGTTGATTACAGGTGATGATTGCCGATGCTGATGACAGGAAATCCCAGCCCAAGATGACTTGATGTGCACATGGGGACAATACCGCGAACTGTATGTGGTGGCGAATGCCATCAATAAAAACACGCGCAGTGCATAGTCCAGATGGTCGAATCCTTCCACCGTTGGCACCACGCAGAGCAGGACCATCATACGGCGTTGTCACCTTGCGTATCCGAGAGCACAAATCTGCGTGAATAACCGAAATGCTAGCCCCAGTGTCCACTAAAGCTTCAACCCAAACGCCTTCAATGAAAACCGTTAATGTGTTCGATGGTGACTCAGGGGGACTTTGAGATTTTTCCTGTGATGCAGTTTCCCCCCAGAAAACTGCTGCTTTCAGTTTTCCGGGTGTCTATCAAAAACTTGTGATGCGGGTCGGAGAGGGGACGAAGACCGGCGGAAAGGCGAAGGCGAACGGTGTCTGGGAGAACGTGGACTCCGGGGCCGGTCATCTGAATCAACTGGGGGCGTAGCGCGAGGCGGAGGAGGCGAGTACGCACGCTGGCGAGGGGCGTAGTTGAAGCGGTTATCTCGCTCGTATGGGGCGTAGCCGCGCCGCTCGTCCATCTGTCGTCGACGGCAAAAACGAGAAATGTGCCCTCTGATGCCACAGTAGTAGCAGACGGACCGGTCGCTAATAGGGCGCGGTGCTCGCCAAGTTGAATGGAAAGGCGGTGCGGCAGGAGGTGCAGAAAGGGCGGTCAAGTGGCCGTGCGAGGGTGGGGACACGATATGCTCCATGGGAACAGGTGATCGGGATACGGTCTCGGAGTAAGTTGGCATGTGAAGAGGAGCACTATGACATGGCTGAGGAAGAGTTGTCATGGACACCAGCTCCTCTCTGATCATGTCACGCAGCCCAGGCGCGCGAACGTGGGTGTTCTGAGCGCAGGGTGTGTCACGATGATGCAACTCTTCACGGATGATGTCGCGAATCAGAGTACGGAGCTCGGCATAGCCAGAGGGGCAGGAAGGCAAAGTGTCGTGTTGAATGCGGATGGACTGGAGATGGTCGAGCCGCTGGCAGATCGCTCGCACATCAGCAATGGTAGTGGGGTTCTGAATCGCCATAGCATTAAAGGCAAAATGAGCGATCCCTTTCAGGATGTGGCGTACCTTCTCCGTTTCAGGCATGTCCTTGTTGAACCGGCGGCATAGCGCGAGGACATCTTCAATGTATGAAGCGTAAGTCTCCTCCGGGCCTTGCACACGGGCATCAAGCTTCTTTTTGGCTGCATCCGAGCAAGCAGAGGACGTTCCGAAGATCTTACGTATGTCGTCCTTGAAGTTCGACCAATTAGAGAAACTGTCCTGGTTAAGGAACCACGTCTTCGCCACTTCATTTAGGGACCAGCCAACATTCTTCAGTTTGAATGCGTCGTCCCATCGGTTGAACGCGCTCACTCGCTCAAACTGGTCCAGCCATTCCTCAACGTCTTCGCCCCGAAGGCCAGCGAAAAAGGGCGGTTCGCGTTGGGGGGTGGTGATAGCAAAGGTGGGCTGGACGGGAACTGCAGCGTTGCTGCCCCCATTGCTGCTCTCGCGATCCATGGGGCTAGTTGCTAAGCGCTGACCTGACCGAAGCTCCAGCTGTGCGATTTGGAGAGGTAGACGGCAGGATCGAAGGCACCCTCCACCACTTGAGAGAGTCGAGGACTCGTGAAGGAGAGCGGTTTATTCTGAGAGCCGATAACCGAGGAAGACCCCGTCAGGAAGCGGTGATGATGATGACAGAAGCCAAGATGATGAAGATGAAGCGATGACGATAGGGCATCCTATCGGAGCACGGCGATTGTCCCAGCACAGTAGATTGGCCCAAGACTGTAGATTCTCCTTGTGCTCACAATATATATATATATATATATATATATATATATATATATTGTAATGAATCAGACGTCCGATGCCTACGACGCCATGTTTATTCTCCGGCCGAACGAGCTCCGCGCTTCTTCTTCCTTCGCTTCCAGTCGGCAGCCGTCCTCGTCGCTCTGATGGAGGATTGGCCGCTGACTGCGCTTGCAGCTTTTCTTCCGCAAAGCTTCGTGCCTTTACACTCGGCCACACTGCGATGGCGAGCACCAGTGATCTCTTGGCGTGGGTCCTTGACTTTCACACCAGGGTCGTTGTACATCTGTGCTCGGTGGACATGTCTCACGTTCCGCTTCGTGTCTTCCTTTCTAGCTTGCACCAGGGATATGATTTCCCTTGTTGCAAAGGAAACCACGGCGGCTTCAGGGATGGTCATTATCTGTGGGCTTGCGCCGCGGCTATTGTCTAGTTCTGTTTTCTCCTTGGTGAGTGATTCGGCATTTGCTTCAGCGTTCTTGCCTTCTAGAAGTTCGTCGTCATCGGCTTCAGCAACTGTCGCTGAAACGTGCTGGTTTTTGAGAGGTGCATCCTTCGGTGCTTCATTCTTTTCTTCATCCAGTTGGATCTTTCGCTGCTTCGTAGGTTTCCCTGGCATGTCTGTTTGTTCAGCTTCATCGGGTTGAGCCATTTCGATCGTCTTGTCGCGTTCTTGTGGGGACAACAAGAGCTCAGTGAGGCTGTTGGAGTAGCACGTAGTTGTGGATGCAAGGTGATCTTCCGCCGTCACCAGGGTGCTGTTGAAGTGCTCCAGGGAACTTCCGGGCGTCATGTTGTCCTCGTTCGAGGGTGGGAGCGTCGAGATGCCCGCAAAGTGGTAGGATCCGGCCTCGCATACTGGACTCGAGGAGACGGACGTGAGTATCGACGCAATGCGCCGCTGCTCCAGCGGACTGGGGTTGAGCGACGGTGGTGATTGGCTCTCTGGGATCGAACACTTTTCCGACCCGGCGCAAGTCGAAGGTGGCTCACGGAGAAGACCCGCCTGCTGATGCGCGCAGGAAACCATCGGCTGGTTACAGGCCTGGTACGGAGACTCGGCACACGTGGCTCCTTCACCAGTCACAATTGGGGTCACCTTGGTGGTTGCCTCCTGCTCCTCCACTATCGTATCATTCAGTTCGGGACCAGGGCCACGATACTCCTCCGGGGTCTGCAGCGATGCCTGTAGGTCAGGTTCCTGTGCCTGCCGGGTTGCACTCTGCTGCAGTTCTACGGCGAGGCCGATAAAATCTTGCAGGCTCAAATCTGATGGCTGCAACGTGAGGATTGCAGCTTGGGCAGGGTCAGCAAGGCCATCTATGACGTACTGCCTCGCTGCAGGAGACAGCCAAGGGAGGCCACAGTCTACGAGCAGGCGGAGCTTGTCATAGATGTAGGCCTTGATGTCCTCTCTGTGGCCTTGGTACCGGCTGCGCATCTTCATGTAGCGGGCGTTGTAGGTTACCAAACGCTGCGATCAACGCCCCGCTCCAGCTTGCCCAGGTAAAATGAGTATTTCCCTCGTACAGATGCCACGACAGAGCAGCGACGCGCTGGCGTTCTTCAGCGACTGACCGCTTGATATTCTCAGGCCACGCATGGTATGCGGCAAGGCTGTCAATGAGCTGTACCCAGCGAACAGCGTCGTCCTGGAATCCATGAAATGCCGGTACGTCCGCAAGGGCAGGCGATGAAAACGCGCTGCCACGGACCGCGTATTCAGGGGCAGGCACGACGTCGGCAAGCCGCCGGCACACCTCTGTCAGGGCCTGGGCAGCCCAAGAAGGGTAGCCGCCACGCGCGGCACTGGTCGCCATCGGGAAAGGTCGGTCACTCTCGGTGGAGAATCCAAAGGGTAGAAATTACGGGCGAACGGCGGACGCAGCGGCGAGTCAAGAAGACGTCAGCCGCTTGGGAATGTCGCGCCCACGGCTGGCTCGCCTGGGGGGCTGTCCTTGCGTTCGGCGCTCGTGCTGGGACCGCGGCCCCACCGATGAACTCGGGCAGCAGGGCTGGAAGGCGTACCAGGCTTTGGCCGCTGCTGAGGGGCGTCCCTGCGGCTGGATCGCCGCGAGGGAGAGCAGGTCCGGAGGCTGGGTCGCCTCGGTGTTCAAGACTTGTCGGCTGCGCCACTTGTAATGAATCAGACGTCCGATGCCTACGACGCCATGTTTATTCTCCGGCCGAACGAGCTTCGCGCTTCTTCTTCCTTCGCTTCTAGTCCGCAGCCGTCCTCGTCGCTCTGATGGAGGATTGGCCGCTGACTGCGCTTGCAGCTTTTCTTCCGCAAAGCTGCTTATCTTCACAATATATATATCTATATATATATATAGTGAATTAAGACAGAATAAGTGTTGACATTCAAAAAAAACCTCGGAGAGCAAAGGGGAGTGCGTTAGGTCATAGAAACAGATGAATAATTTTTTGAGTCAGACAGAAAGTGGTGAAAAAATGCCCGCCGGGTGTCATCCGAACCCATGACCTCCAGAATACCGGTCTGGTGCGATAAGCCCTACGATAAGACCGAATAAGGGTTTCACCACTTTCTTTCTGACTCAAAAAATTATTCATCTCTTTCTACGACCTAACGCATTCCCGCCTTTGCTTTCCGATACTTTCTTGACTGCCAACCCTTACTTTGACTTAATTCACTGAGCCCCTCATTTACCATTTCTGATTGGCTACATGCATAGCGAGGGCCTCTGTTCTGGCAGTCTTGGTGCCAAAGGTAGCTTAAGAGGGTTCAACGCTGGTCGACCACTCTCGACATGTCATAGGCACTGGAGTCACGGCCCGGGGGTTAAAAAGAAGGTCCGCTTCACCTCGAGTAGGGTGAGTGGCGCTGGCTACCACCCCCAAGTGCAGGAAACAAAAAAATACCTTAACATAAATACCCGAGAAAGTGGTGGGGAAACAGCCCCACCGGTAGCGTAGTGGTTATCGCACCAGACCGGTATACTGGAGGGCGTGGGTTCGGATCCCACCCGGCGGGCAATTTTTTCACCACTTTCTTTTTATTCATCGCTTTTAATTATTCATCGCTTTCTATGACCTAACGCATCCCCCCCTTTGCTTTCCGAGGTTTTCTTAGCCGCCAACCCTTTATATATATATGTATATATATATATATATAAATCTAGAGAAAGATAAACTCACAAAGCGCGCAGAAATAGTATAGGTAAAGAGTCGGATACACAGCAAGAACAATAACAAACAATGTTTACTTACGTAGCGGCAACGGGACGTGCCTTCATCAGAGTAAAGTTACATGATTTTGCTGTCGCAAACATTTTGAACACATTTCTTATATAGGTTTGCATAAAACTGTGAGAAAGAGCGGAAAATGTTTCGGAAATGGGGAGTGTGCATACAGTCAGGCTACGCCTATGTTACAACATCAACAAACAAACAAGAAAAATAAAAAGGGGGGGGGGGAGCGAGAGAGAGAAAAAGGGGTCGTGTTAACAATGCAGCGTTCAAGGTTGCACCATGACGGGTCAACGTGTGCCGCGCGGGCTGCAAGTTCAGACAATGGGGGAAACTGGACAACCGCGGTTTGAAAAGAAAGGGAAGAGTATACACTGAGGTATTCAGTGACTGCTGAGACTGGTTCGGGGGGAAGCGAAGATGGGTGTGCCCCCCGCGGGTCAAGAGAATAGATAGGGGGCACAAAAGAGCATTTCACAGAAGCTAGCAATTGAACAGGAAATAGGGAGGGTCACAAAAGGTTAAACATGAATAGATCACAAAGAGTTAAACATTCTTAAGTGATGGTGGGAACGAGGCCTCCCTCCCCAGGACAAATTGCATTGTTGAGCCGCATTAGGCTAATAAAGCTGCTGTATTAGGAGCGTTTCTGCGAATTCTGATGGCAAACTCGAGGATAGGAATAATGAACATAGTTATAAAAATTATGAAGCCGCTAATTTTAATCGAGGGATAAGCACGTTAGTTTTCTGTAACTTTCATTATTTCCAAACGTGGCTGACCCAAACTTATAAATGAGATAAGATTCCCGAACCTCGCGGTCGTGGTGCGTTTTGAAGGCGGATTCTAAAATCGTTGCTTTAAGATGTTCAAATGCATGCCCGGGACTGTTCACATGTCTTGACAGGGGCAAATAAGGACAGCTTTTTGCATGAGAGCGGTGATTATTGAACCATATTCGGAAGGACGTTTCAGTTTGGCCGATATATTGTTGCCCACAATCAGTGCACTCTAGAAGATATACGACATTAGCGGAGTCACAGTTAAAGTTACCTTTTATATTTAAGTAGTAGTCTGAAGCCGGGCTGGTGGCGCGCTGTGTAGCGGTCATGTGTGGGCATACTTTACATCGGGGTTTATTGCAGGGCATGCAGCCAGTAGTTGCCGGTCGGTTGATACGAGAGTTAGTAAGAAAGTCACCTAAATTCTTATTACGCCGGTACACAACGCGTGGTGGTTCGGGGAATATGCTTTTTAAGCGGTCACTTTGCATTAGGATATTGTGATGTTTTTTGAGCACGGTTGACACTCTTGGAGCGGAGGATGAGTGGGTTAAAACTAAGTTAGTTTGGGGGTTCCCGTTGGGGGCTTTTTTCTTACAGATTTTGTTACGCTCTAATTGGTTGGCTCGCACAATAGCGTCGTCGATAACTTTTTTCGGGTATTTTTTATTCAGGAGGGCGGTCGTGAGTTCTCAACAGTTTGAGTCAAAGTCGGCTTGGTTTGGGCAAATTCTCCTAAATCGGTGGGCTTGGCTGTAAGGTATTGCTGTCTTGCAGTGTCTGACATGGCTGCTTCGGAAGTGCAAATACTGCCGCGTGTCTGTCGGTTTTCTATACAGTTTAGTTTGAAGCCGACCTTGGAAGGTAGTAACGGTGACGTCCAGAAAGTTTACACTGTGTTCCGAATAGGAATGAGCAAGGGAAATACTAGGATGGGCTAGGTTAAATGCCTCAATGAAGGTGAGGAGCTCCGCCTCACCGTGTTGCCAGATCATGAATATGTCATCAATATACCTTTTATAGTACATTGGCTTTAAATTTTGGGTGTCAAGAAAGTTTGATTCGAGCTGAGCCATAAAGATATTAGCGTAGTTAGGTCCGATTCGAGTTCCCATTGACGTTCCGCTGACTTGCACGTAATGAACTCCGTCGAACTCAAAATTGTTAAGTTCAAGAGTAAGCCTAAGGAATGTTTGGAGAGCAGAAGAATCGATAGGTTTGTCGCACGATGACTGCTCATACGCAAGGGATACAGCGGCGATGCCATCTTCATGGGGGATGTTAGTATACAGTGACGCAACATCAAGGGTGACTAGAAAACAGTTTTCAGGAATTTCAATTTTTGAGATGTCTGAGAGAAAGTCATTGGTATCCTTAATGAAGGAGGGAAAGCTGGGCGGAATGTCGCAAATGAGATCATCCACATAGCGCGAGAGGTTTTCGGTAACAGTGCCAATGCCAGAAACAATGGGGCGCCCTGGGTTGTTCACCTTGTGAATCTTTGGGAGAAGATAGAATTTACCGGCTACTGGGCTTAAGGGGATCAGGGAACGAGCCGTGGTTTCATTTATTGTTTTATTTTTAACAAGCTTAGCAAGTTTATCTTTGACAATTTGCTTATAATCTTGAGTGGGATCATTGGGTAGTGCTTTATAGAACGTCGACACTGATAGTAGCTTATTGGCCTCGTTAACATAGTCGGTTTTGTCAAGGATTGCGATTGCGCCTCCCTTGTCGGCAGGTTTAATAATTATGTCGGGACAGCTTGCGAGTTCCTCTAGGGCTTTCTTTACGTTGGTAGTCATGTTGTGGTGGAACGAAATTTGTGTTTGGTAAGCTTTTCGCACATCGCGTTCGACAGCTTTGATGTACATGCCGAGGCAGCTATCACGCTGTGTGGGAGGGGTCCAGTGCTTATAGCCAGGTAGGGTTCTGCGGGCTTCTTCCGTCGGGGGGTGCTCGTAGAAGTATTCTCGTAGTCTCATGTTTCTGGCGAAGTTATCTATGTCCTTAAAAAGTTGAAATTCATCAAAACCACCAGTAGCCGGGCAAAAGTTTAGGCCCTTTGACAAGACGTTCATCTGAGCTGGGGAGAGGGTTATACTTGAAAGGTTCATTACATTCCCGGTAAGGTTTTCTTTTGTGACGGCAGGCGAGGGAAAAATATTAGTACAGGGATTTAACTGAACTGTTTGGGGTGCAGTAGTCGAAGCATTTATTACAGTCGTAGTGACATTATCGGCCGTATTGTCAGAGTAGTGGCAGTTACTAGTGCCGGAGCTTGTTAGGTTCTTACGCATGTGGCCAGTATTAGAAATCTTATCTCGGTTAAACTTTCGGTCTTTTGTTCGGGATATGGCGGAGGCCGTCTTAGATTCGTAGTTGCTTAAAAGGTTCAACTCTGTTTTGCTTAGTTCCTGACTAAGTTGTTCCTCTTTCTTTCGGAGAGAATGGGCCGTAGTTTCGTAGTGATTGAGGATTATTTCAGTTAATTGTAAGGATGCTTTATCGAGTACCTGTTTCCACTTATTCATGTTGGATGGGGAGAGTTCGGTAGTAGCAGGTTTTATTCTAATCCTAAGACCCCTGGGAGCGACCGCGGCAGTCAAGTACTGTGCAAGAGCGGAAACGTGCAATTCGGAACGTATGCGCTTTTCGGTGATTTTTCTTAGCTTTAAAAACTGTCTTGAAACGGGGAAGGAGGCCGCGTTACCTGTTTTTTTGTGTTGTAGTCAGTTGCTGCTATGCCGATTCTTTCGAAGGTTGTAAGGGCATGTGGCACGGAGGGCTGGATTTTGGACCCCGGAAGGTCCGGCGGACGCGCTGCTGTTGGTTTTCGTGGGCTCGGTGGTCGCTGAAGATGCGGAGGTTGGGCGTGGCATGCTGTTGGTGCGGCGCCGGTCAGGGAGCTTCTTAGTGTAGCCGCGAGCGTTCCCTCGGGGTGTTGTGGCCGCTGCAGGTTTAACAGCAGGGGTTGGCATGTCGCTGGCGCGACGCTCGTCCGTGGACTTCGGGGTTGGGGCGCTGGCGCTCGCCCGGGGCGCCGTGGTTGTGGTGGATCTGGGGGGCGGTGGCGGTGGGCTGCTGGCACGACACTGCTCCGGGGTCCTTACACTGGATAGAATTGGAGGCAGTGGTGGAAAGTCGCTGTCATTTGGCAATATAGCCGGGGCTGCAACTGGGTCGGCGGTGCATGCGAAGTCGCGCCAGCCCAGAGGATTGCAGCGCTGTTGCATGAAGCAGAGTGCACGAATGTGGCCGGCCAGCAAGGCCACACCCTCGAAGCTCGGGTGTAAGCCGTCCGCAGCGAGTACTCGGCAGGCTGGAAGGTGCTCAAAGCCATGATCGACGAAGCGGACAAAGCGTGAGTGGCGGCAAAATTCGCGGAGAAGTGAGTTGAAACGGGAATCTTATCTCGTTTATAAGTTTGGGTCAGCCACGGTTGGAATTAATGAAAGGTACGGAAAAATAACGTGCTTATCCCTCGATTAAAATTAGCGGCTTCATAATTTTTATAACTATGTTCATTATTCCTACCCTCGAGTTTGCCATCAGAATTCGCAGGAACTCTCCTGATACAGCAGCTTTATTAGCCTAATGCGGCTCAACAATGCCATTTGTCCTGGGGAGGGAGGCCTCGTTCCCACCATCACTTAAGAATGTTTAACTCTTTGTGATCTATTCATGTTTAACCTTTTGTGACCCTCCCTATTTCCTGTTGAATTGCTAGCTTCTGTGAAATGCTCTTTTGTGCCCCCTATCTATTCTCTTGACCCGCGGGGGGCACACCCATCTTCGCTTCCCCCCGAACCAGTCTCAGCAGTCACTGAATACCTCAGTGTATACTCTTCCCTTTCTTTTCAAACCGGGGTTGTCCAGTTTCCCCCATTGTCTGAACTTGCAGCCCGCGCGGCATACGTTGACCCGTCATGGTGCAACCTTGAACGGTGCATTGTTAACACGACCCCTTTTTCTTTCTCTCGCTCCCCCCCCCCCTTTTTATTTTTCTTGTTTGTCTGTTGATGTTATAACATAGGCGTAGCCTGACTGTATGCACACTCCCCATTTCCGAAACATTTTCCGCTCTTTCTCACAGTTTTATGCAAACCTATATAAGAAATGTGTTCAAAATTTTTGCGAACGCAAAATCATGTAACTTTACTCTGATGAAGGCAAGTCCCGTTGCCGCTACGTAAGTAAACATTGTTTGTTATTGTTCTTGCTGTGTATCCGACTCTTTACCTATACTATATATATATATATATATATATATATATATATATATATACGTAGGTGTGGATTTCATGGTATGCATGTTTTGCGCCTTTTTTATCCCATTTTGCGCATGTACTTGTTGTACAAGTCTTTGTTAGCCCCTTTACTCAATGCCCTAGCCTGTAAATTATGCGCACCCGGCTTTCTCCTGTTTTCTCGAGCATTCTTCAAGCCCATTGTCGCCTATATTTGTTCAGTTACACCAATAATTTGGCCGGTGAATTTCGTGAAAACGGGGCATAAATTTTCCGCATAGTTAGCGAAATACATTTGGGTTTGGTACAGCGTAAATAGGACGCAACTGGTAAAGCTGCCCGGTAAAGTGCCGTGCGGGATTGTGCGTGGGTATGAGTGGACTTTTCCTTACTGTGTTTGTTTTATGCTGAAGTTTTTTGTTGATCTCACTGTGAGAGCTTTACGTTGTTCATTTTGCAGAAATCTCACCGTCACCGGAAGGCACAGCAGTCAGATTGCGCCATGCTATTTCAGAAAAAAAAAGTGGCCGCAGTAAGGACCAGATCCTAGACCCCAGCATTTTGCTAGTGTCTTGTAACGGGGCTCTATAAGCCCTGCGCCACCGCTGTGTTGAATCATTGACGCAACAGCTGACGGTAATGTGGCTGGTTGCGAATTGCCCCTAAAACGATTTGCAAACTGGTCAAGGTACAAGGCAAAGCGAAGTTGTCCTAAAGAAGCACAACGATACGCATAAGAGTTCACCATGTCCTTGAATTCAGAGATATTACTCATTAACCCGCTAGGCGAGATATCATAATATATAATCTCACGCGGGCCAATTTTACTGGTTTGGTGTTATCAATTCAGCTCACCCAACTCGCCAAAATTTGATTAACCCTTGTCGGATTCTACCCGAACAAGACGAAGCCACCCCAATAAGATCCGAGCCGTTTTTTTTCTTATTTGACATGGTCTAAATACATAAATGTAAGGGTTTCTGTGGAGTTCATGAATTCACCTTTTTTTAGACTAGTTAAGATAGGAATTCGGCTTTAACATTTCTTTTAAGGGTTCATTGAACAGAAAATCTGAAGTCTGGGCCAGCTGTTATTCAATTCGTAATTTCTGCAGCCCTTTGAGCGGCAAATGCAAGGAGAAAAACCACAATGGCCCGCCCGCTTGATTTTAATGTCACGCATATTCACACGTAAAACGAAGGATGGAATGGAATCATCAGTTTCGTCACTTAACTGGAAACGCGAACTCAAGAACATTTCAAAAGACGTGTAGACCGGGCTAATTACACAGACGCTGTGAAAACAAAATGTCAGTAAACCAAGATTGTATATCTGATGCACTTTAGGTATAGTACAAGCCGAAGGGCTATTTGTGCGCGTGCGCCAATATTTCGATCGAAATTTTCTCACACTTTATAATGAGTCAAACTTCTACAGAAGAATAGGTTTGACCATTTGCATGAACTTGTAAGGGCGGCTGTTGGACAGTTGGTACACCATTTTGCTTATGAAATCCAGAACTGCCGATAAAGATAAGAAACAGAAGACCATAACGAAGAATGTTTTGTGTCATCCTCCTCTTTGTGTTCTCTTTGGTAGTTCGCACTTTCTAGAAGCAAGGTGTAGAAATTTCTTTAAACGTTTGCAGTTAGAATAACTACAACAACCTAATAATACAAACATATGTAGAGGTATGCAAAAAAATTATCTTTTAAAACTCTTTGGTTGGAAGGAAAAAAAAACGAAGCCCCTTTCTTCCCAAAAAGATTGTTAAAATGAGAAGCTTTCTTCCATGCAACCTCAGTCAAAGCCAAAGTCTAAAATACAAACTGTTTCGGCCATGTTGAATGGTGCAGTCGAATAGACATCGGCTTCATAATGCGAGTGACAGAGGTTTGATTTCAACCACGGGAAAAGTTTTTTTTTGTTTGAGGCGCTGCATGTGCCTTTGTGAAAGCACATAGTGTGGGTTGGTTTTGCTGCAGTGTGTTTACGGCGTAACGAATAGAATTTTAGACTTTGACGCCTTTAGGTTTTGACAAGAGACAGCTTCGCGATTCAAGCATCATTTATTTCACCAACATCATTATATACGTCACAGAAAGTTGCCTTTTGTGCAGTGCATTAGGTGCAACAGCACCAACAGTCAGGAATAAAAAGCTTCGCTTTAATACCTCTGTTATCTAGTATCTTTTCATGCAAAGTACGCACCCCCAAGCTTCAATTCTCCAGTTTAAAATTGAGATTGGTTGTATTGAGGGAGTGAATGCGGGGAAAAAATTGAAGTTTTCGCCGCGGCATGACAGATGACGCGTCGGGAGCATTGTGATTGTTTGCATGTTGTGTAGAAGCGACGCACAAAAATTGTGAAATCATTGCGGATATTGCAAATTTGCCCACAGTTCATTCTGTAACAATACTGAATAGAGGAAGAGGACATTTTAGCAGCGGATAATAATGAATACTGTCCTAATTTTTTGCCGCACTGCGCTTCAATAAGTTAATACATTATTCCTGAAGCAGACGACGTCTTCTGACGCCACTGCTACACTTCGTTTCCAATTCATTTCAAAAGGGGCACTTCGGGTGTGATGCAAAACTTTACTTAAACTTGGTCAAAGGCTCTTTCACACACCTCAATCAACGTGAACGATATTTAAACAATCTTATTTACGAAAACAATGCGCAGAATTGATGTCAAGAGACCGTGCAACATGCTCTCATCAGTGCAAATAAACCTGTACGACGTTAGGGTACACTTCCCGGATTACCTGCGCCAAATACTACACTTGAATGTGAAGCGATAAGCACGCTAATCGTTGTGGCAGACGCGGAAATATGAACAGCGCTCTCTTCAATTTCCCTCCTAATGTACCCCTGTCAAAGGCACTACTATTACCTTCCGGCTGCTTTTTCTGATTTATATTTAAAGCGCAGACAGACGATACACAAGAAGAGAACAACACTAGCGCTTTCTATCAACTGTTTATTCAAAGCACACACACACACACAGACACACACGCACGCACGCACGCATTTATACTCGATAATTCCAACACAACACACGCGCAAAGAACATGAAGGTAGATTTTGCTCTTTGCGTTACCATCCGGCGTGACCCTCGATTGCTGGATCGAAAAATTTAACTTCATTCGCCTGTAGTGTCATCGACGGGTGGGCGACGCGTGTGTCTTTTGATTTTCTTATTTTGTAGGCTTCCACGATGAGTCGGCACATCTCATCTTCGTGCGCATATTTTACTGTCACACTCCCGCAAGCTGGTTGGCACCCTTTGGACGGTTTACATTGAACTGCGAGGTTAGAGCTCGGCGTTTCTTTCCTAGAATTCTTATGCTCGCACATACTCACATTTAAGCAGCGACCGGTTTGACCTATGTAGTGCTTCCCGCAGTCCTATGGAATGTTGTGCGCAACACCTTTTCTACACTTTACATACGGACCCCCGCGCTTGACGACGCATTCGTCAGAATCTTTCCACTCACCACCTATTCTCCTGGCAACGCTTCCGCAGATACTCCCAAACTTGTTCCGAGCCGTAAACAGAACGTCGACACCATAGCGCGCAGCGACCTTTTTTTCAGGCAGCGCGATACGTTTTGTAAAGCAGCAACGTCATCTTCCTTCTACCCCTCCGCTCCTCTATGCAAAGTGGGCCCTTACTCGATCGCTTCAATTGCCCCAGCAGTCGTACTGATATTGAAGCGAGCAAGGCCACAGGAAAGGTCCCGAGCAAGGTCACAGAAGGAATAACGCCGAACTCAAACCTCGCACTTCACTGTAAAAGATGCAAATGGTGCCAACGAACTTGGGGAGTGCGTAGCAGAGAATGGGCACAAAGATGAGATGTGCCGACTCATCGTGGAAGCCTACAAAATAGGAAAATTAGGAGACAAGTGCGTCGCCCAACCGTCGATAACACTGCAGGCGAGTGAAGTTAAATTTTTGGATGCAACAATCGAGGGCCACGTGGATGGTAACGCAAAAGAACAAAAGCAATCTTCTTGTTCTTTGCGCATGTGTTGGGATGGAACGATCAAGTAATAATGTGTCTGTGTGTGTTTTCTTTGAATAAACACATGATAGAAAGTGCTCGTGTTGTCTTCTTGTTGTGCATCGTCTGTCTGCGCTTTCATATGTTTATCTTTGTATCGTCTGTCTGCGCATGGTCAAAAGACTGGAACGTAGTATGTTGACTACAGGAAACGTGTCTGTATAACAACTTGAATGGATTTTTACACCGTTGGAAACAATAAAGAATTGAAAAAAATAAATTTAAAATAAAAAATAAAAAACAACAAAATGAATCAGATCCAACTAGCTAAACTTTCCGTTCTGCTCTGCCTGCTTTCTGCACAATTTCGAGTAGGTGTAGAGTACCGGATTTTCGCAGCGAGGGTGTTAAACGAGTGCTCCGCGTCCGCTTGATAAAGATAAGTTATTCGTGACACGTCGCTTGTTGCAAAGCCAGCGACTAGAGTGGTGTGGAAATGAGGCTTTCTCTACCAAAAGATCCGCTCTTGCGAGTGGTTTGGCTGGAGCGCATCGGCTTCCCCGAATTGGTGGCGCCCAGAAGTGCTCGCGTTTGTGGCAGGCACAGGTCAGCAGGCTCACTCACGAGTGCATTCACACCCCCCACATCTAACACTAAGTGAGTGCTGAGTGAGCCTCGCCATCGTTTTGGACGGGTGAGTGCGAGCACCACTCTCAGTAAACCCCACTCACCACTCGCTAGTGCGAGCGCCGTGTCCGGTAATTGAGTCCAACATCATGAAAACAGGAAAAATTGCTGTATTTTTTCTTAGACCTAATTCAAACTATTGGCTGCTGCAATGGCGTCCGCTGACCCTTGTTTTCTTCTTTCAAGCCGACCACGGTTCCCTCGGGGACCTTTCGTCGTCTTCGTCTAGATGGTTTTTTCGATGCAACAAATGTAATATCCTCCCCTCCCGGCAAAAGATGCACCTTTGTCAACAAGCTCGGTTGGGTACAGCAGCTGCACATCTGTTCTAATCGTTGCTCCGTTGGGTAACTTGACCATGCAGGTTCTGACCACATTGTCACGACCCGGGTACACCTCCAAGACTCTGCCAATCTTCCACATATGCCAGGAACCTTGTCTTGTTTTGCAAGGAAAGCGTATCCAACGCGCACATGACTTGACTGGCTGCTGTTCTAAGAGTGGGCGGAACGTAGAGATAAGAGGTATTCTTTGCGCCACCGATTCCGAAAGTGGTCAAGCCTCTTTTGCTTGTGCTTCCATCTACGTATTACCCCATGAATAGGTGACGTAGCCGAATGTGGAGAAGGCAGAGAAGTTAGTCGCTTCCCAACAAGGAAGTGCCCAGGCGTAAGTACATTCCATTCCTTTGGTGTTGGAGCCAGGTGGGTTAAGAGTAGAGAGTTCACAACACTTGGAACTTCACTTAGTAGAGCTGTTAAGTCATCAAAGGAGAGTTTGGCTGCAGATAGTACTTTTCTAAGACCCACTTTGACGGTTCTTATAATTCTCTCCCAAACTCCACCCCACCACGCTGCTCTTTCAACTATAAATTTCCATTTGATTCGCAGGTCGGAACAGTGTCCTTGAAACATCCTATCGAACAGTATCTTTTCCCACGCCCTAATTTTGCGGAACGTCTGGGCGCTGTCCGTGTAAGTGACGGGTGGTATACCGCGTCGCGAGGTGAATCGTCGAAATGCTAATAAAAATATCTGTGTTGATAAACCTGAAAAAAGCTCAAAATGCACAGCCCTGGTTACCGCAGAAGTGAAGAGAGCCACATGTGGCTTAGCAAAAGACGTTTCCTGGTTCACAAACAATGGTTCCGCAAACTCTATTCCACCAACCTGAAACGGTTCAGAGTGCCACACTCTTCCAGAAGGCGAAGGAGCAGTAGGAGCTGTGGCTGGTCGTAAACGAGCTCTCATACAAATCGTGCATCTGTTGAAAACTCTTTTGACGAGTTGTCTACCTCTAGGAATGCAGTATCTCTCTCCCAGCTCGGTGAGCGCGTCATTTGTACCACCGTGCAAAGTCCGCAGATGTGCATCCGTGATTACCAGATCTGTGAACGGATGTTGGGAAGGTAGAAAAATCGGGTTCTTCACGTCTGGTGTCTCTTCTGGTGGAGTCCAACATCTGGTGGAGTCCAGCATGGGGTCAAATTTTGATGTTTTATACTGTTTGTCAAGGTGATCTCAAAGCCGCAATTCAGCAATTTCCCCGCCGTTAGCTTCCTCCTGCCCCATCTTAATCCAGTACTGTTCTGCTGTGATTATTCCTTTAGCTTTAATTGTAGAAAGCGTCGTAGTGGTAGCTCCTCTAGCCTTGGCTATAAATCGAAACACCTACGCCGTTACACGTAAAATGCGCCGGAGTCGGCTGTATAGTGACAACTCCAGCATGTGTTTTAAGACCGCCACATGCAAAATTTTCACGGCTTTCTTTAGTTCCAGGTCACCTCACTTGGAAACAAAACGGTGATTTGAGCGTCAGCCGGCCAGTCATGACTGTATTTTACAAGGCATAATGGCGCAGACCACCAAAAATTATCTGTTGACTGGTAGTTGATGGATGTTCCCCGTGTAAGACAATCAGCCGGGTTCGCATATCCAGGGCAATGCCTCCACTCTGTCTTGCCCATGCAACACTGAACCTCTGCGACTCGATTTCGGACAAACAACGATTGTTCCACTGTGCCAGATTTCCACGCAACCAATAAATGGTAATTGAAGAGTTCGTCTAGTACACTACTTGGTTAGCCTCATGCAATCCATAAAAAAGTCTTTTAGAAATGTGGCGATCCTGGATCCAAGAAGTGCTGCCGTGGTAAATTCATAGTCCTTAATGGTGCGATTCTTGTTTTGGAGGACACCAATGTGCTGTGAAAGCGACCTTTTGAATCATCAACTCTCAGGTACGCACAAGCCCCATAAGCGCGTTGGCCGGCGTCGCAAAATATATGGAGCTGTACAGATTTGGGGTGTTGGTCTACCACAACGCACCTGTCGACAGCTATACCTCCAAGCAGGGGCAACTCACATCGCCAATTCTTCCACTGTTTCTCTAAATCCCTTTGTAAATCATCGTCCCAACCCACACCTCGTTGCCATAACTCTTAGAAAATAAAATTTGCTGCAATCGTGAAAGGAGCAAGCAAGCATAGCGGATCAAATAATCGGTCTACGACTTGAAGAACATAAATTTTACAATCACTTTTCATGTCGGAGAGTCCTTGTATACCCTTTGTTGCAACTGTTATGACGTCCTTCGCTGGATTCCACAGAAGAGCAAGAATTTTGAGTTTCCGAAGAGAGGCATCCTTCACGCGGCAGGAAGAGCTTACGTAAGTACTGCGAGTTGGAATCCCACTTCCTTAACTTCATGCCAGCAGCTTCCATCATGTCGTTTGCTTCATAAAATGGGTTAACAGCTTTTCTCTGCCCTTGGGCGCTCTAACCAGAAGGACGTCCACATAAAATGACTGTGGCAGTAGGTCGGCTATCCCAGCAAGTGGTCCTTTGACTGTCTTCAAATGATGTTGAAGCGTCGCATTGAGAATGAACGGACAAGCCTTTGTACCGAATGGGACTCTGATCATCCTACAGTCTTCTATTTCAGGTTTGGGTTCGTCTTTTTTTGGTAGCCTCCCAAACCACAGGAACCTGAGAGTATCCCTGTCCTCTTCCCGGACACTGATCTGCAGAAAAGCCTTTTCAATGTCGGCTGTCGTAGCTACTTGATACAAGCGGAAACGAATTAGAAGCTTGACCAGGTCTGGAGCAAGCTTCGGTCCCTTTTCCAAATGATTGTTTCAGGACGTAGCCCCTGGCCGATGAGAAGAGGCGTCGAAAACGACGTGTACCTTTGTTGTGGTAAAGTCGCTACGTATTACGGCATAATGCGGCAAGTAGTAAACGTTGTTGGCATTACTTTCACGTGGAACCTTTTCTGCATGACCCATGTTCATGTAATTTCTGATCGTTGTGTCATACTCCACTGAGAACTCTGGATTATGGGGCAGCCTTAACCCCAGACATTTGAGTCTCTTGATTGCTTGTGAGCAGTTGTGTTCCAGTGTCTCAGTTCTCAATTTCCAAGGTACAGCGACTTCCTATCGGCTTTTCACGAAAGTCAGGTTTCGCTCAAATTGTGCAATACAGTTTGCACCTCATCAGCGGGTCTCTGCTTCTGATCAGAAGCGCCTGTACTTTCAAGACTCCAAAATCATTTAAGCTCTTCGCCCACCGGTTCGTGCGTGGAGTTCAATCGAAGGACGCAGATATTATATGTCACATCCAGCAAGCTGACCAAGGGCAGGGGCCGCTGAAACAACCAACTGCATGTTGAGTTGAGGGCAACTGGCGATTGTTTCGGGGATGACGACGCATCTCTGCCGTCATGACTTTCAAGAGATGGTCAGCTCCAAGCAGGAGGGTAATCCCAGGAACCGACGCCATGCTGGGCCAAAACAGCTTGTCAGCAATAGGCTGACCGCTAGCTTCGAGAGATAAAACAAAGTCACTATCCAGGGGCATTTGCATGATGTCCTTGCAAACGAAAGGAACTTACATGGTTTCCACAGAAAAAAGTTCGTCACTGTACTGACTGCGGACGACCACTTCTACTAAACGACATTCCTTTGTTGATTACGTATTCTGACCGAAGATGTTGAGTTGCAGGTTGGTCTTCCCATGCTCCTGTAAGCGAAGGGTACGGGAGACATATTCTCAAATAAAAGAGCGCTAGCTTCCCCCATCCATGACTCCACTGATGTACGCACACTGCTGGCTTCCCTGAATCCGGAGCCTACAAGTCTGCAGCAGAATTTCCGTATCTATAATAGGCTGGATTGAGGGCTACTGTCATCCAACTTCCCTACGCTCTCTGTTCTCTCAGTTGCTCTGCGCAGCCAGATAGGATCGCCCACTGATGCAACATGTGGCCCTTTGCACCTCCTGCACTTGACAGTGCGGCGACACTCTTTGGAAAATGTCCTTTCCTTTCAAAGTACACCGAAAGCATCGTCTTTCAGCGGCTAACTTCTTCATTCGATCCTTATAAGGGAGGTTTCCGTCGCACAGAGGCGTGGAATGTAGATGGGAGTAGCAGAACAGGCGCCTGGACTCGCCTAAGGCGCTAGAATTCATCACCGCATCCGTTGGCGGCATGACCAAACTTTCCTTTCCATCCTGTGCTTTAACCCGAGCTTGTTCCTTTTTGCTTTCAACCCCACTCCGTTCTCGGTATTCTACTTCAATCATAGGGTGGGTTAAAAGAGCGCCAGGCTCACTGTCAAAGGATGCCTGTGGCGCAGCTTTTCCGCCGACGGAGGACTCTCCCTCTCAAAGGCTTGCCTGTGCGAACTATGTGCTATCTGTCGGTGATAAGCAACGACGATGTCTGATTGCAAGGCCCTCAGTAACACATCAGTCATCATCGTCGAGTACGTGATAGAAGAAACCTGCAGAACCGCGAGTCCACGCACATGTATGACACTGCACGTGGTCCAGCAGTTGTCGCAGTCCACCGGCATCATTCGAGGACGCTACGGAAGGAAGCACTCGAAACTGGGATACATGCTCCTGCACTAGCGGCGGGTGTCACCGAAGCGTCGCGAAAGAATTTCCACGCCGTCTGTGTAATAATCTTCCGTTGCAGCCCGGCAATGGAAAAAGCAGCTGACCCACCCAGCAGGGGCCGAAAGTAATGGAAATTCTCTCCATTGTTCAGGCTGGGGTTTTTGTGAATGGCTGCCTTGAACTGCGTCCAAAAACTCAGCCACTGGCACAACTCGCTGTTGAAAGTTTGCAGCTGCAGCGGCGGGAGCTTCACGGAGCCTCCATGCCGATGATGCTCGTCAATGTGAGACTCCACCGCCGTAGCTAGGGCTGTCGGTCCAGGCAGACGTGGACCACTCCGAAGTGATTTATCCTTGTCTTTAAGCTGGCCCGGCATGATTTTGCCGGTGTCCTCAGCCATGAACTCTTCGTCGGGTATAGCGTCTTCCAGCTCGGCATGCAGCCCACTCAACTCATCATTGTTCGACTGCAGCCGCTCTATGAGGGAACCCAACGTTTCCACATACACTGTACCTAGTACCGACTTAGCTTCATTTATGAGCTTGCTGTTTTGCTGCCAACCAGCCGTTCTTTTTTATTTCAGCTTGTGCATGCTGCGTTACTTGCCTCTATTTGGTAGACACATCCACCGCTTTCACTCCGTTTGGTTCTTGATTTACCGACCTCGTATCTTCACTTCATTCCCGGGTTTCGAGGCACCAAAAAAATGTCCGATAATTGAGTCCAACACCATGAAAACAGGAATAAATGCTGTATTTTACATTAGACTGAATTCGAACTATTGGCTACTACAATGGCGTCCGCTGATCCTTGTCTTCTTATTTCAGGCCGACTACGATTCTCGCGGAGACCTTTCGTCGTCTTCCTCTAGATGATTTTTTCGATGCAACAAATGTAACACGCCACTCGCGATGAGCCCCGCTCACCAATCGAGAGCGCGAGGGCACTAGTGGCGAGCAGCGCTCATCACTCGTGAATACTGAGCCCCAATCGCCACTCGAGAGTGCTGAGCCTCGCTCACTACTTATGAGTGGCGATTGCACTCACGCGATTTGCCGATCTTATCATGGTGAGCGACCCCTTGCGCTTCTAGTCGCCGTCGGCGGATTGTCGCAAGAGCCGCTCGCTGTGGTGGTTGTTAATTGTTGCGATTGCGCTTACCTTCGGGAATACGTTGTGACGACACTCCTGCTATCGGGCACCGTGGAATCGACACTCCGGTGGCATGTTTATTTACGAATACGATTGGACGGGCTTCTGATGTGGTAATTCACTGATAATTTTCCTTTTCATTAATCATGAATGGGCTGCTGCGCACACTTACCTGCCAGTGGTGACGACGAGCGGTGAGCGCGAGTGAGTGCGAGTGGTGAGGGCGATCGGTGAGCGTTAGTATGAGTGAGCGCGTGAAAAAAAATATTTTTCTGAGTGAATGTGAGTAAGGAGGGCCCAACTTTGCCGAGGTATGGTGGCAGACATTTCCCGCTCGAAGCATACATCTACAACCAGGAGTTTGTGCTAAAGAGCGTAGTGGGCATGAAATGTCTTCTTTTGAATAAAAATGCTGAATCGACTTTGCTTATTCCCAAAACACCGGCACGTCTTTCCCAGTGGCCTCCGAACGAGGAAAACGCACTCAGGTTAACATTAATTATCGAGATAGATTAACGGCTGTTACACTGCTAATGTACTACATCTTTCACCTGCAAACAATATCAGTACGGCCGTGCTCCTTGCGTGGGCTGGACGGCGAACATACATGTACAGCACACAGGCTTGTATGTACAGTAGCTAAGGTCCTACCAAACTCGCAAGAACCCTCCCGTGACATTGAAAAGCAAGCGCATTTTACTCTGAACTCAGGAGAGGGGGATCAAATGCTTGTTTATAAGATTTCGTCAAGGACACTGAAGTCAAAACCAAAGTTTGTCTAAATAGATATATTAATATCCCCAGAAAACGAATACACCATTCATGGGGCAGTACATAGTACCTGAAAATAATCGCGAAAATACCAAAAAGAGAAGCTAAAGTCGTCCAGCAGAGATGACGTAAACGGCGACTGAGCGGATGTGACAAGAGTCACGCGACGAACAACAGAACGAGAACTGCGCACACAAGCTCTCAAAGAAACACGTAAAGTCTTTCTTTGCACGTTAACTTTGACAAGCCATAAACAATTGTAAATGTGCCAGTTTAATTCAAACCATGGCGAGAAGTGTTTTGCTCTCACTGGCGCTGTATGCCCGAAGTTTTGCACCCAGGCCGGCGGCCGAAGCTGTATGTGTGTTATGGTAATGTTCACTTCGTGATAACATGCGACGGTGAGCTGCCGCGGTTTTACTGTGCCTACTATGTTGGAATTATCACTAGGCACGATTCAACTAGACCGGATGTGTAGAGTGGGCGCGGTTGTTTTGAAACCTTCTCGGCTTGCACAGAAGTGAAGTCACTTGCCCCCGTAAGTTGTAATATGCGAGTGCTACCGTTACGATGAACAAGATGCAATCGACCACCTGTTGATTTTGCTCTTACGTCTTATAGCGCATGCTGTGACGATGTGTTCATTCGAAACCATTCCTTCATTGTCTTGAGGTTGAACAAAATGTGTGCGTCAAAGCGGGTCTTTCTGTTCAGGGCATTGTGTGCTTCTATGCTTCCACTACGGTGCGTACATAGGTAAAATGTTCTTAGTGTCATGTTATGCACGTTTTTCCTTTCATACTGCTGTCAAGGCGTTTGGTAGTAGTGGTTTGGACGCTCCTGAAAGCTCTAGGCACACGTGTCGCGCATGGGGTAATAGACAACTTGCTTCACAAAACATTCAGTTGATGGATTGATTTATTGTAGGGTTTAACGCGCCGACGCAACGCAGGCGATCAGGCGCCCCGCAGTGGAGGGCTCCGGATTAATTTTGACGATCTTTAAGCTGCACCGAAATCTCGTACACACGGGCTTTTTGGTTTTCACCCCCATCAGAAAAGCGGCCGCCGCGGCAGGAAATCGAACCGGCGTCTTCGTGCTCAGCAGCGCAACGCTTTAGCCAATGAGCACAAAACATTAAACAGATGGCAAAATAGGCGTTACCATATCGCGACAGAAAAAATTTAGCGTTGCATGCTGTTACAAGAGATGGCGCACGTTTTTAAGTCGAGTACATCGAAGTGACTAAAACCCGACTATCCACGACGAGAATGCAAATCAAAAGAACGACCCTGTCGTCCTTCTCGGTGTGGTTGCGCTGTCGGATAGACGTTTTGTAGGTAAAGTAAAAGGCCGGGCAGCACGTTCACACTGTTTAACCACGATCTCATGTCCCGTGCGGCACCAAGATTGACGTACGGAGAGTGGCAGGTAACGGAAATGCAGGCGGGCAGGTTGTTTGGCCGTATGCTTAAAAATAACAAACACTTTAGTTACAGAGATATATACTAGATCACATCAGATGATTGCAGGGTATTCGTCGTGCACAATGGTAGCTTCACGCATGCAGAAAAATAGGCGCTTACGGCCTCTACACTAGCATGGCGTAAGCATGTTCTGCCGGCAACTGTGAGCTAGTGGCATCGTAATGCTGGCCCAGCCGCAGAGTTAGGGCGGCAATTACACCAGCACGAACGTTATTGAATGGATGACGGTGCCTTTTGTTCACCGCTTGAAGGCAATGGGATGGGAGCGGAGGGAGGGGAAGGGGTTCTGGGCAAGCAGAGGTCAGCAGGAGTGTTTCCCGGTCCTAGCCATCAAATTGAGTCCCATCTCCTCCGCTCCTTCACCTTAAATTCTGAAAGGACACGCGAACCCTGCGCCAGTGCATCACGCAACTCGGAGTCTGAGTCAGGCCCGTCAAGGGCAGCCACTGCCCACTGCGCCTTCTGGACAAAATGCCTCCACGCCGACCGAGGGTGTTCAGCGCATTCGACAGCATCCACCCTTGCCCTCCAAAGCGAGTGGAGTCCCATGACGTGGATGCAATCTCGGAGGTGTGGGAGTTCTTTGTCTGCATCGAAGAACCTTAAGTTGGTCCAGGTGAGCTGCCATTGTGTGCCAAAGGAGCACTGCAGCTCCTCCCAGAAATACGATGCCGTATTGCACTCTAAGAATACATGCTAGCCCGCCTCCCGCCTTCCGCACAGCGGGCAGTTGGCCCCTCCAGGGAGGAAGAAACCCCGCTCTTCCTGCCTTGGCTTAGTTGTGAGTATCCCTGCGTGCAGACGGAAGAAGAAATCTTTCGAACTTGTTGGGACGGGGAGCTTCCGCACACGTCGTAGGACGTCACTTTTTAGGCGGCCTAAAGGTGGGGAGAGGTACAAGGGCGGTGGGAGGGTCTGTTCCACTAAATCTCAGTAGATCTTCCTCGGCTTCACTGCGCACAAACCCCCGCACGGGGCACCTTGAGTAATCTTGGTGACGGTGAGTGGCGACACCGCGTACCCCGAGCCCCCTTACTTAAGCTGTTACCTACCGTGGCGAGAAGTTCAAAGGTGAAAGGTTAGAAGCCGTGAAAGGTGGCCGTCGGAGCCCTGGTCAAGCTCCGGCCGATTGGCTCCCTATCTGTCTATCAGGCTGAGAGAGCTCCGGGACCTCCTTGATCATCAGGGTAACGTCAAAGAAGAAAGTACCCCAGTTGCCTGCTTTATACTATGTCGCATGGTATTATCGAAACCCTCTCTTCCAAAAGATCGGGCCCCGAAAAGGGTCCGCACCGAAGCAACTAAGCTACTGTCCAACAGCCAAACATTTTGTGTACCACATAATTTTCCCAAATTCCTCGTGATTCACTCTCCTGAAGCTGAAATTGCACTCGCAAGCAAGTCCGTGTTCAAAGTGGTACGATCCCTTGAATCTATTGTCGGTAGCAATTATAAGGCAAAGAAACTGTCATCAGGTGATGTACTTGTCGAAGTATTCACCAAGCACCAGTCAGACAAGCTTCTAAACCAGACTGATATGTGTGACCTCAAAGTAGCTGTCTCAGCGCACCGCACCCTGAACTCTTCGCAGGGGGTAATCTCTGAAATAGAACTTTTGAATGAAACAGAGGAAGATCTTCTTGAAGGCCTGCGTGATCAAGGTGTAACAGCTGTAAAACGAATTACTGTGAGACGCGACGGCAAAGAAATCAAGACTAAACATGTTGTACTAACCTTTGACAGAAGCTCTCTTCCTCAGACCATCAATGCTGCTTTCATTCGCTGGCAGGTTCGCCCTTACATTCCAAATCCTCGTAGATGCTTCAAGTGTCAGCGTTATGGGCATGGTACCATCACATGCAGAGGTAGGCTGACATGCGGAAAATGTGCTCAGCATGACCACCCAACCGAAAATTGTCCCAGCAACATATTCAAATGCTCTAACTGCGGAAATCCCCACGCAGCCTATTCCCGGTCTTGTGACGTCTTCAAAAACGAAAAGCAAATCATACACTTGAAAGTCACTGAAAACATCACTTTTGCCGAAACCCGCAAAAAGCACGCTATGTTCTCGTCTAGAGCATATGGCGACGCAGCTCGCCGGGTGGGCGGAGCGGCGTCTTGTCTCGGCAGCGACCCAGTACTGCAGTGCAGACATGGGCCTGCCCCCGCCCCCCTCCGGGTTGCCCCAAGCAGCCCAGGACACTGCTCCACCGGTTGGGGAACCACCGGTGGTAGTGGCGTCCACCACCACTGCCGTGAGAGAGTCTGCACTCCCCAGTCCTGTTCCACTGGCCCCTGAAAGCCTGACGGGCAAGGACGTGGGAGTCGCTGGCTCTTCTTCTGCGAACGCTGCGCTGCTGCAGCCTTCTGTGGCACGCACATCCAGCACTCCTAAGGGTGTGCGGGTGAAGGAGCCTGCCCCGTCAGCTACTCCTTTGCCATCAGATGAAGAGATGGAGGTGACGCAGGCCTCGCCGGCTTCACAAACGTACAAAGAAAGGCGCCATTCCCTGGAGCGCCAGAAAAAGCCCCCTCCAAGGGTTCAACCACCCAAAAATAAATGATACTCCAGAAACACAACACACTAAACTTCCTCTTCTAGTAAATAAAATATGAAAGAAAGCCTAATTCACTGGAATCGTAGGGGCCTAATCAAAAATCTTGACGATATATATGAAATTCTTACAGAGTACCAGCCAAGCATATTATGTCTTCAAGAAACACATTTGAATAGTCAACAATCTAACTTTCTTAGGCAAAACACTATCGTTCGAAAAGACAGAGCCGACTGCACTAATTCATCAGGTGGTGTAGCTTTAGTTGTTAAAAAGTCGGTGGCCTGCCAAAAACTAAACCTACAGACTAATATAGAGGCTGTAGCAATGAGGGCCATTATTTGTGGTAGGCTAACAACTATATGTTCAACATACATTGCTCCCGGCTATCACCTAACAACAACAGAGTTTGAAAGTTTAATAGATCAACTTCCAGCACCATTCTTATTAGTAGGGGACTTGAATGCTCACCACCCGCTCTGGGGTTCAGCACGGGCTGACCCTCGAGGGCGACTCCTAGAAAAATTCTTGTTGTCCTCTGGCACCTGTCTGTTCAATAAGAAACAAGCAACTTTTTTCAGCGTAATACACAATACATTTTTTTCTATTGACCTAGCGCTGGGGTCTGCCACTCTACTTCCTCTAGTTGAATGGAGCGTCGCTCCAAATCCATAATACAGTGATCACTTTCCTGTCATACTTAAATTAGCTCACAACCCTGTAATTTCAACCATCCCAACAAGGTTTAAAGAAGAGGGAGCAAACTGGAAGAAGTTCAAAGAATTATCTGAGCTTTCTTACACATCCATACAGCATCTAGACATTGACCAAGCCACATACATTATTACTGCGCATATTATTGATGCCGCACATTCTTGCATCCCTCGAGCTTCAACAAACACAAAAAACAGGCCCAGACCATGGTGGAACGAGGAGTGTAGGACTGCACGCAAAGAACAAAATAAAGCTTGGGGAACCTTCAGAAGATATCCAACAGTTGAAAACCTCATTGCATTTAAACGAGCAAAAGCCAAAGGGATACGAATTCGACGTGCTGCGAAAACAGAGAGCTGGAGAACATTCCTGACCTCTATAAACTCATTCACTGATACACACAAGGTATGGAAACGAATAAGAACACTTCAGGGTCAGAACACGAACACCCTCCCACTTATTAGCACAACAGGTGACACACTAGAGGATCAGGCCAACGCGCTCGGCAAGCATTTAGAACATATCTCCAGCTCTACCCACTATTCAACAGAATTTCTTCGTCATAAAAAGATTGCAGAACGTAAGCCTCTTCACAACAAGAAAACATCAAGCGACGGTTATAATTCTCCACTCACAAAACAGGAATTTTCCATTGCACTTTCATCATGTAGGAAAACAGCTCCAGGGGCAGACAACATAACATACGAGATGATAAAACATTTACACCAAGACATGCTTGAAGCAATTCTTTACCTTTTTAACTTGATATGGCAAACAGGACGACTGCCAAAGTCATGAAAAGAGGCAATTGTCATTCCTGTGCTGAAGCAAGGGAGAGACCCAGGTCTGCCTAGCAGCTACAGGCCAGTAGCCCTTACAAGCTGCTTGTGTAAATTGTTAGAAAAGATGATAAACCGGCGTTTACTGCATTTCTGGGAGTTTCATGGTGTGCTGGATAATCACCAATCAAGTTTTCGAGTACATCGTTCCACAAACGATAATCTTGTTACCTTTGAATCTTATGTACGAGACGCTTTTGTTCACAAACAAACTTGCATATCGGTATTCTTTGACTTAGACAAGGCGTATGGTACCACGTGGCGCCACGGAATTTCACTGGACTTAGACTCGCTTGGAATCTGCGGAAATATGTTAAATTTCATTACAAGTTACTTAACCCACCGTATTTTCATAGTTCGTGTAGGCTCCTCGCTGTCGCAAATCTTTACCCAAGAAAATGGCGTTCCTCAGGGGGGTGTCTTGAGTTGTACGCTTTTTATTGTCAAAATGAATTCCCTGAAAAATGTCTTGCCACGCTCTTTATTCTATTCTGTTTATGTGGATGACATCCAGATAAGTTTCAAATCATGTAATGTAGCAGTTTGCGAAAGACAGGTACAATTAGGAGTAAACAGGCTGTCAAAAAGGGCAACCGAAAATGGCTTTCGGTTCAACGCCGACAAAAGCTCCTGTGTGTTGTTTTCTAGGGAGCGAGGCAACATAGTGGAGCTGTGCATTACGCTCAATGGAAACCAAGTCCCCGTGAAGGATAGACAGAAGTTCTTGGGCATTTTGCTTGACAAAAAGCTCACTTTTATTCCACATATTCAGCAACTCAAAATGAAGTGCATGCAATCTTTAAACATACTTAAAGTTTTATCACACCAGTCCTATGGCACTGACAAGACATGCTTACTGAGAATATTCGGTAGCCTAATTATCTCCAGAATTGACTATGGAAGCATTGTGTATCATTCGGCATCAACAACAGCCCTCAAGATGCTCAATGCTGTTCACCACCTAGGACTCCGGCTAGCTACAGGTGCTTTCCGTACGAGTCCCGTTTTAAGTCTTTATGTGGAGTCTGACATGCCGTCCCTAGATCACCAGCGTAAATTCAGTGCACTCTTGTATGCCGTTAAAGTGGCCTCGCTACCTAAGCATCCCTGTAACGCACTACTAAGCGATCACACTACCGCAAACTTGTTTTTAAAATGCCCCTCACTGGCCCAACCTTTTTCTTTTACAGCCAGGTCTGAGGCCTCTGAGTTGGGAATATTTTTCACGGACACTCAGAAAACTATTTTTACGGATTTCATTGCCCCTTGGAAACTTCTACTCGTGTCATGCGACTTGTGATTTGTTAAAGGAGCCATGAAGAGAAAACACAAGTTTGGTTCATTCAAAAGATTGCCTCGTTTCGAATCATACTGACACCACTCTTAACGTAAACTTCGCTCAAATAAGCTACATAATTAAGAAAAAAGGGAATGGCCATGCGACCCCTCCGCTCATTTTCTGCAACAGAACCTATGATGCCATTCGAGCCAGCTCTGCGATTGGTGGAGGCCGGCACAAGCAGACGGAAATTAGGTAGAGCTTAGAAGCTAGCCGAACGAGCGATTTGCGCTTAAATTTAGGGCACATTCTTTACAAAGCAATAAGAATGGTGGGACAAACAGTGGAAGTTACGAAAGCACATGTAAACATAGAAGTACTGATGCGTACTGCTGTTGGTACTGCGTGCTCTATGCTTGGTTTAGCTGCACAGCACTACGGGGCTTGGGGTTGTCTACGACACTGGCCGATTGACGCACGTAGCGGTGTCTTACGTGACCATATTTGTCGAGCCACGGCCTCCGCGATCGGCTGCCGGCGGCGCGCCGTTGCTCCGGCCGTCCCATTCGGCCGGAGAGAGCGTAATTTTGAAGGGGCCGTTTCGGCGCTTTCCGCCGCACCGCGGCGCGCGGAGCCGATGGTCGAAAGCAACAGCCGTCCCTGCTGCGCCGGTCCGCGAAATGGCTTTTGACAGCTTTTGCGCTCCGTATCGCAAAAATAAACGGCCATAGCTGCTTTTAGGAATGGAAAGTAATATTAAAGCACCTGGTGATGCCTTTATGTCAGCTACGGTGGCGACAAGACGGGGTTATTTCACATGCGCTGTCCCGCACTACGCTCCACGGAAGCGACTAGCACTTTCCGATAATACCGCGGTAGCTAAACTTCCCGCGTTTAAATGATGTTCAAATCATAAACAGGTATTGTTATTTCTTATGCTGGCGTACGGTCTTAATTCAAATCTGTACAGCCAAGGCTATTGACTTGAGACAACGGGTGGCCGCTGTTTTTTCTGTCATTCGAATCAATCTTTATAAGTCGTAATGCCGGTTGAGACTGAAAAACGCTGGAAGTGAATTATGTTGAGCGACATCGTAATCTCCGTGGCACATCTGCGTTATGCTATTACGTTTTCGTTTTCAGCGGCAGCAAACAGAAAATAAGTTTAACTTCGATGTACTCCGTTTTTATTTCGTTCTTAAAGGTATCTCGGTGCCTACTGGGAAGCGCAATAAGCACTGTGATTGGTATGAATACCTAAAATACATGAACTTTTCGTTACTGATTTCAGGTCCCATCTGAGAAGTAACTTAGCTTTTATATGTTTGGTTTGAATGTTAGCAATTTCTGTTCACCCTAAACAGTTACCTACCACAGCGCACAAGCGAGTCCAGGGGCCGCATGGCTTTTTTTACATCATCACTGCGGAAGCATTAAATACTCAATTACGCAAAAATATGGAGTTTGGGGTCAGTGCGAGCGAGATACGGTTCCAAAAATTGCACGCTTCGCAAAGAAAATAAAATGGAAGAAAACACGATGTATTTGGATCAGGAAATGAAATTCGGATCCGACGGAGTGCCAGCTGTCAAACACGCTATAAGCCTGCAAAATGGCCAGTGAGTGCGCTGTGGCCTAATAGACCGGTAGTCAGGTCCGCAGTTCTCAGCGGGAGCTGTGAAACGTGGGCGACCACGGAGGGGGGGCTCGCAAGAAGACGCCAACGAACAAAAAATTAGGCAAGGCATACAAAGACGCAAGTTCTCGCTGCCGATAGAACGATTCCTAATCGACGCCTCCTCAACCGTTACGACACGTAGATTATACGTCAGGCGTATTCCTGTGATGACTAAGATATTGTCGAAATAGGAGGTGACACAACCACGACGGACCTACATTGAGGATCGCACAGCTTAAAATAAAATGCATTCGCATTCCTGCAAGTAAGCAAAGTGTCTCTGTGAACGTTTTTAAGGGGAAGTGTTACAGGCTAGGTTCCGATGAGTAGCTGCGAACGCCGACAGGGTGCGTAGAAAAAGTCGCGTTGACAGCATGTATCTTGCGGCAAAGCCAACTTTCTGGCGTTTGCTCTGTATATGTCGATCTCATCTCGGTCCTAAAAAAATCATAAAGAAATTAGTCGCCAGGGTGGTGTCATCATTACGCTTTGCTTCATTTAATTGTCATAATTAGTTTACAGTGACGTTATAAATTACTTTATATAAACCTTTGCTAAACCTTTGGTTATAAACCTTTGCTTCATTTAAATAAGTTTCTCTTAAGCTGCTGAGACAAGCCGACTTCATAAAATCTTTTTCAAGTCTTATTTCATCTAAACAAAACGCCCGCAGGGGAGGCAAGAGGAATTACGACAGCGAAGACACCCCGCCGCGCAATGTCCGCCAAGCCATTCAGATTTTCGAGTGGAAATTTGAGCGCAAAAATTCCACAAAGACACAGAAAGACCAGACGGGACTAGCGCTCACTTACAACTGTGTCTATTTTGCAGAAAGCATCGAAGTATAAAGGTACGTCCTCACTTGCGGCGCCGCGCGCGCGCAGGGCCGCGCGCGCAAAAACGCCGCCGCTTTTTGGAGACCACACTACTGGGAGCGCGCGCGCGCAAAAGCGGCGGCGGCGGCTCTGCAAACCGGTCCTCACCCACTACTAACGGGGGAGCAGGGAAGAACGGATCTGAGGCCTCACCGTCTCTCCACGCCGGCCAACCTCCCCGAGGAGAGCACTGACCTCGCAGCTCACGTGACCCGGCGCTGATTGGCTCGCCGAGTTTGCCGCAAAGCGCCTTGCCGCAAAAAATGGGGTCCTGCGCTATTTTTTTGCGGCAGAGGAATCTTGCCGCAAACAGGTTTTTGCGGCGCCGCTTTTTGCGCGCGCGGCGCTGCGCGCGCGCGGCGCCGCAAGTGAGGACGTACCTTAAGCCATTCGAAGTATAAGCCATTCAGAGGAGCTGGTGCGAGCGGCCGAACCATCGGCTAACACCGCCACCTCGCGGCACGTTGCGGAGTGAGCCGCATTACATTTTTTTGCTGGGGGACGCGCCGCATGGGACGGCCGGAGCAACGGCGCGCCGCCGGCAGCCGATCGCGGAGGCCGTGGTAGAGCGAGCACTGTTTTAGGGAACGATTATTTTCTCCCAGAACAAAAACAAGCCAGGTTTAAATACGGCCAGAAATAAACCAAAGGCTTGCCACGGTATGGTGGCGCCATCTAGGTTCGGGTAACGTAAAAAAACGCGGCAACTGCCGTACAGGGTGGAGACACCCTTTGAACGCCCTCTCACCGCCGCAATTGGGCCAACGTGCTCAACGCGTTGTTCTTTTTGTTTCCCACGCGACCTAGCAACGCGAAACAGGTAATATGATTCAAACTTCGCCAGTAAACCGCGTTGCGGCGATAGTTTTAGCGCGGTTTTGACACCATGACTTGTTTCGGCGGTGAGCGAGCGACCCAAAATGGCGGCGCCAGCGTATACGTGTCTCTACCTTGTACGGCGGACGCATGCATGAAGGCACTCTAGGCTGCAGAGTGGTCGGTTCCTGTGATGTCATTGCAGACCCCGAAAACAAATGATTTAGCGGGAAAATCAAAATTTTAACTTAAATTGAATATTTTTCTCAGTGAATAAAGCATCGTTTGTATCCCAACAAGCGCTGGGGGCACTATAAAACACGAAATCTTTCGAATAAAACAAACTTGCATTTTCTCTTCATGGCTCCTTTAAAATTGATAAGAACCGAGCCCCTCAGGCCCTCATACAACAACACTTCCTAAGTCTGCAACACAAATATCAATGCACAGAATTCTACACTGATGCATCCAAAACTCGCTCTGCAGTAGCATGTGCGGCACTTAGACCAAACTTCTCCTGCTCAAAAACAATGAACCTAAACGCAAGCATATTCACTGCAGAAGCATACAGTATTACTATGGCTGTTGAACACATCATACAAAGCGTAATACCTATGTCAATTATATACACAGACTCACTTAGTGTTGTAATGGCTTTATTGTCGGGCAAAAGCCACAAAAATACATATATTAACCAGCTTCTAAAGACTATTATGTGTGCATACAACATGGGGCTCCAAATTACAATCTGCTGGGTCCCCGGCCATTGCGGAATAGTTGGCAATGAGTCTGCTGACAGACAAGCAGCTGCCGCCACCCACCGTGATGAGGTTGACGTGACATTAATACCTTACACTGATCTAAAGCCCCTCATCAGACGCAAACTCCGCAAGCAATGGCAAGAAGAATGGGACACACAGACAGAGAACAAACTTCATATAATTAAGCAAAAATAGGCAAATACATAACAGACAAACGGAACAGAATCATTGAAGTTACACTTTGCAGATTACGTATAGGACACACACATGGCACACATTCTTACCTTTTAAATGGCACACAAAGACCACAATGTTCGAGATGCGGACAAGCACTTACCGTTATTCACATCCTTGTTGAATGCAAAGAACACGATGCTGACAGACGCAAACACTTTGCAGAACTCTACACGCACCACATCCCGATTCACCCAGCACATTTCCTTGCAGACAATCCCATGTTTGCGTGCAGTCGTGTCCTGGAGTATTTATTTAGCGTCGGATTTTTACAAACAATTTCATATCGACCATAATTGTTTCACCGATTTCCCTCTGACGAGGACTGCATAATCACTGAAAGCTGAACTGCATTTCCACTCACCGCTTATAGTTCTTAGCAGTATGGATCTCTACACCAATAGGTTGCTTTTAATGAAATGGCCCCCTACACCATTTTTTAACCCTTTTACTTAAAGAAGTATACCCCCAAAGAAATATAAAAGACCCTGGTATTTGGCGCTCTTTGGCCAAGCTGCCCTTGCGCTAATAAACTACACATACAAAAATTGCGCACAAATACTCCCAGGAGAACAGTTCCTGCAAGAGGGCAAGTGCCCTCGCCACTTCCCTGTAAAAGCCTGTTGCGCGGGCGCCATGTGCGAGCTCTGCTGTTGTAACGAGCCAAGGGGCCAGGTGTAGGGCGCCTACAGTTTGGAGAACCGCCTGGAGAAAGCCATCACTGCGATCTCGGAAGTACACAAATCTCTGTACAATCAGTTTAAGGTCCATGTTGACGAGCCCAAGACCCCCGGCTTCGGCACTCCAGAAAATGTTAGTGCGGCGCATGGGTTCATACGTGGATCTCCAGACGAAAACCGCAAACAACCGGTGTAGCTTGGCCACTGAGCCTGCATCAATAGTCGAGACACGGGCCGCGTACAAGATGGCCGGATATGCCACGGCGTTGCAAACATGTGCGCTAGAAAAGAGGGCAATAATTCGTGCTCTCCATGGCTCCAAGTTCCTTCCAGCAGCTGCCAGTTTCGTCTGCCACCGGGGGGCGATGGCTGCGCCGGTATCTAGGTTTACCCCAAGGTAGCGGGTGATGGCCCCCCTCCATCGAACTCCGTAGAGTTGTTGGGGTTTGGTGAGCCATTCGCCTAGCCATGCTCCCTCTGACTTCGAAAGGTTGAGCTGTGCCCCGGAGAATCGACAAAATTCCTCGGCCAGTGCAACAACCTCCCCCGCCTGCTCTCTCGATGTGCACACAAAGGCGACGTCGTCCGCATAGGCCAGGACCTTTAGTTCTTCGTCTCCGAGAACCAAGCCTCGGATCGATTTGGACGCTATTGCCATCCTGCAGAGAGGTTCTATGTACAGTGCGAATAGAATAGGGGACATGGGGCAGCCCTGCCTGACCGACCGTCCGATGTTGATTGGCGGCCCCAATTCCCCATTCATGATGATGCTGGTAGTCATTTCTGTGTAGCAGATCTTAATCCAATCTACCATTGCATCTCCTATCCCACATTGACTAAGGAGCATAAACAGAAAGGTGTGGTCTACCTGGTCGAAGGCCTTTCTAAGGTCGAGTTGTAGGACAGCTAAGGGGTAAGTACCTGACTCTGCCACCTCACAGACCATCCGAATGCGATGCAAATTGGTGTTAATGGAGGGGCCCGTAAATCCGTATGTCTGATGTGGGCCCACCACACCACTGAGGGCCATCTCGAGTCGTCGGGCCAGGATACGTGCTAGGATTTTATAGTCTGTCGACAGTAAACTGATGGGCCTGAAATCTTCCACATTCGGTACCATATCTTGGACGGATTGTTTGGGTATGAGGACCAAATTAATGTTCCGCATTGAAGGTGGCAGCACTTTTGTGGTTTGGATATTGTCAAAGACAGATACCAGAACAGGGCTGATCTCTTCACGGAATACCTGGTAGAATTCAGAAACAATCCCGTCAGGCCCCGGTGACCTATTTTTTGACAGTTTTTTTATGGCGTGTCTTAACTCTTCGACCGTTATCGGGCTGTTTATTATGACGCTAACGTCCTCTGGCACCATGGGCAGCTCACCAAGAACGTCCGGGGGGGGGGGGGGGGATCGTCAAGCTTCGAGCGCACGGAAAACAGCTTACCGTAGTACTCACAGAAGGCGTTCGCCACCTCCCCGCTCCCACTAGCGATGCTACCGGAGTGGTTCACCTCGGAAATTGTTTTAGAGGCGGTCCTTGCTCTCTCGAAAGCACCGAGAAGCTTCGATGGCTGTGCCTCGGACACTACTCGCTGCTCCCTGCTCCGCCCAAGAGCCCCCCAGTATCGTTTTTTGAGCTCAGACCGGATTTCTTCCTTGACGCTGCGAATATCCTCAGCGAACTCTCCCGGTCTCTCCTCATCCGCTTCTACGAGAGAGCGCAGACATTCTACTAGTCGACTTAATTTCGCCTTTTTGTCTCGCGCCTCCTGTTGCCCGACTGCAATGGCTGCTCCTTTGACGCGTTTTTTAAAACGCTCCCACGCAATCGCGTCGACGGTTGAAGCGTTAAGCGCTTCTATCTCCCCTCTTATGCGGTCGACGAAGGCAGCGTTGTCAAGGACCATAGCGTTCATCAGCCAACGACTGCCGACCTTTTTTTTTTTTATTTCAGGCCTGAGTTTGAGGGAGCATGCGACCGTGGCCGCGATATTTTCTTCGGTAGGTTTTAGTTTTTCTGCTAGACCACATCGCTGTCTCACCCTTTGCCGGCAACCGTTAACGTCACGCGAAACGTCATGAAATGGCGCAAGGAATGAAATGCATTTTTAATTGCTAATTTTTCGGCATGTAAAGAAGCTTTTGTCGCAGAATAAACGCTGGCAGGGCTTCTGGGCAGTTGAACTTTCGTCGGGGCCCAACTTACTATTTGCCTTCAATGTCCCTTTAATTGGCATAAACCGTACGAGTTGTATTTGCGGGAGACATCTGTATGGCTGATTGCGGGAACGTGTCGCGTAAAGCGATCACACGAAAGATCTTTTTGAAACGGAAATACTGCTTTTACGGACCTGGAAAAATTCAAAAGCTGCCGCGGAGCACGTGCCACAAATTTGTTGCAGTCGTTAAACTAGTGGGGTGCGAGCACGTACTGCAGATAAAGATTGCTCGATGTTGATTAGATTTGCAAGCTACACATATGCATCAGGCAAGCAAGGACTGTCAGAGCACTTAGATTCCCGCATCATTAAAGCTTCATATTATGCTGAATAACACAGCGTCTGAAATACCATTGAACGACTGCAAACTTGCCTGACATTTTCATAAAAGTTTTATATGCTTTTATGGCGCGCCGGTGTTTTTTCTTCCGTTTTTTTTCAGTATGTAGAGGGAGAAGAACTTCAACCTCGCGAATGCTACTCCCAGTTTTTTCTTTCTTTTTTGAGCGTGTAGAGTTTATGAATACACCGCTTCCAAGGAGACAGCCGAATTCCGGCTAAAAGTATAGGCTAACCATTACTCCAGGCCAGGTCCTGCTTGAAAGATGTACATGGGCAAAAACTATTAGGCAGAGCACAATGGATCTCTACGACTGCACACACCAAAATGGAAGATTCTTTATTTCAGATGGGGCAATTTGTTACTGGTGCCATGCAAAAACAGACGTGTAGCTGGCAGGACCGTAGAGAATTGCAATCTGGGTCTTCATGTCGTACGTCGACGAATACAGGTAATACTTGCTCATTGACTTGATCCTTCTCACAACCACCTTGGCATCGTTTTCAATACAGTTGGCTCACCCGCACAGTGAAACGCCAGCTGATGTGGCGACCCAAGATAATACCTGTCAGGTAAGAAGTTGACATTTGCTGCATGTAACTTGAGTGTGCTTTCAGAAGAACTTCCACACAGCACCTTGCATTTTACTCAAAACAGGGATACCTCCCCAGGAGAATCAAGGGCCAGCTGTAATGATGACCCGTCATTCTACCTCTGAGGGAGGAAGTATACAGGCTTTAAATAGTTGCATATAGATGGTGTGTGTAGTTAGAGAAAAGCACAAATAATAATGTTGTGTTACCTCATTAAATACCACTGTGTTTTTTTGTATTGCTATGCAGATTCAAGGGCTGGTGACGCAAATGGCTGGAGCAAGTGCAAGCACCGCTGCAATAGGCCCTGACCAGGTGAAAGAAACTTCTGTGATGCCGCTACCCTTACTGTCCTGACTTGTTCTTTTCGATTTTGTACCCACGAGCCCACCCTCCCCCTTCATTGTTCCTTCAACTTACCCAATCTAGCATTTCATTTTCTTCGACTAGTATGCTTCTGAAGTACGTTCTTTAAATGGAGGACAGTGTTCGGTGTGTGTACTAGTGCCTTGTTAATCATAGGGGCACTCACGTATGCCCAATGGTTTGCAGGGACCCTTGCTCACATGCACATGCTTTGCTGAGAGGCACCGTGTGGGCATCCAGACAACACTACAGCGTCGAGTCATCGGTAAGATAAAAATCACAAGAAGTCTTCCGGCAAAAATGTCATGTATTGAGGTAGAACTTTTAGCTTGCATTATACAACAATAACAGCACCCATTAGGGCCTATAATGGCATGTAAGAACTAGCAGCATGAAATTCTAGGGATATTTTATGCTATGAAAAAGCTTCGGACCAGAACCACAAAGTGTTTACAGCTGAATGCAAACGTTTGCGATGAGCTTAATTACGCAAGGTAATTCACGCCGTGTGCTAATGCACGACTGCTGAATATTGACGGAGACATTTTGCAGCCACACAGGCCAACACCATCTTGTGGCTGCGCATATTGGCCAAGAACATAGACTGATGCCCCTGGTGTGGAGGCAGTTCTTGAAGAAGCTGAGACAAATTTCGAACCTGCCAGAACTCTACAAGTGGCTGCAGCAGTGGCTGTCACTCCTCTGCCGGCGAGCTTCGGGCCAGCCCATCGTTCGTCACCTCTAACAGTGGATGAAGCGACGCAAGGCATTAGAGGACGAGACATGTCGGGTGACACTACGTTGGCATTTGGAGGCAATGAGATGAGGCGAACAGACGGCCCAACGTGCAACCTATCGAACTTCTCTTTGGATGCCGCCTTCAGCAGGTAGACAAGATGCTACTTTTGGCTACTAACAGCGCACGCAGATGACGGAGGAAGAAAGAAGCAAGAGGAAAAGTGTTTTCTTACAACTAACACTATTGAAGAGCACATTGATTTTATACTAACGCGAACCGAGCTGTGCGTGGCAGGGGACTGCAAAAGAGCAGGAGCAGGGCCTTATGTTTTATTTAACTACATGTTCCATTTCTTGTTTGGTCAGCGTAGCCGATGGGTAGTTTACGCACATGGTTCATAGCTTCATAATATGGAATGCCTCAACAACCTCATGCGTTGTCCTGTTTCTGAGCACTTTCGTTTTATAAAATTATGATTGCAGCAACAGTTCCGGCAGCGCAGTAAAAAATGCACCCGCATGATTTCCCTAGGCTACTCCTGTGCCGCATCAGGCGCACATTCAAACAACAACCCATCTGGCCTACGTATTGACCACGGAACATCAAGTGAGCACTGTAAACCACACTTGTTTTGCACTGCAAAAATCGTGCTTTGCGACTTAACTGGCAGCCCTGACACCTGCTTTCTGCTGGCATTTTTCTCTTACACAGTTCAATAAAAACCTTAGCTCAATGGACACTCAAAGCACCAGATGAATGCTTTATTGCACCGAAAAGTCTTTATTCCGTGCAACCTTCGAGGCGCACAGGGGACCATAGCCAGGTTTTTTCGTTCTGTAGTGGTTTTTGTAACGGCGGCTCATCATACGTAGCACATAGATTTGTGTTCAAGGTGGTTCTATTCAATGTGGTCATCAATGCATTTTTGTTGTGAGTCAGTGCTCGTATTGGTGCTTCTTTCTTCAACCCGCATCTATGCGTGCTGTTGGTAGCCATGAGCCAATACGCACTCCCCCAGTTGTCCATTTTTATGCTCGTTTAGTTTGCATTGTTACTGTGGGCTTGTACCCCGCTTAATGTTTTGAAAGTAAATGCTAGGTAGTGCTGTTTAGACTGTCATCTTCCCACCATTTTGTGCACCTGGATTGAACATGATACGTGCAGAAATAGATACTTGTTGCTATCAATATTATTTTGATCTATGAATAGATCATTAACCAATACCCCAATACCCCAATAGATCATTAGCCAAAGTGTGTGCCAATGAGCTTGTATGCTTGTCCTTGTTAACAAAAAGAGACCTTGGTTACATTGGTAGGCAAGACATTGTGTCGGTGTGAAAGATCTCTTCTGCAAGCATTCGTGCTTTTTATGCATTGCATTTCATGCCGAAATGCGATTGGTGAAGAAATCGCTGCTTTTCGACATTCTGAAAATTATGTATTTTTTGATGCAACTTTCGCTCCTAATTAAACAACTGAAGGCTTTTTTTCTGTTCCAGCACATTTTACTTCCACAGTACCACTTTCAGTTGTTCAAAACAGCTAAGGCAATGTAAAGGATTAGGAACAAAGAACTAGCACATTTGTGTATCGTAGCATTTGCAGCGGAAATGAGCGGAGTACGGGTAGGATCGAAAGGCACTAAAGTTGCTATGCATTTTCATGCAGCAACCAGCGCAAGGAGCCTTCTACGCACGCGGAATGGAAATTTCGTGTATTCGAAAGGTGCCTGGAGAAGCTTTTTGTACACTGATGTGCCTGCTGCGAGAACTGCACATTGTACACTGCACACTGTACACTGATGTGCCTGCTGCGAGAACAGCAACGCCGGCAGCATGTTCACGCATCGTCTGCTTTTTGCGCAGTTTCTTCACTTCATCACTGCACCAGCCTCCCGGAATGCCGCCGTGCCATCAACGAAAGCATCGTGGCTGCCCCTTCATAATCAACAGTGCTGGCTCGTGTCTGATTGAAACGGTGCTCACCGGGACTGGTCTGGTGCGCATGCCTGCGATAGCAACGGCGCGTACTTGGACAACCCTACGGCTCCCCAACTGGACTCCTGGTACAGCATCACCTGCGCAGATAAAGTCTACACCGATGCCAGCTGGACCGTGACGTCATTCGCAATGGGTATAAAAGCCCAGCGCCCGGCATCTCTCGTCAGTGGGCTAGGCGGCAGCAACGCCGGCAGCATGTTCACGCATCGTCTGCTTTTTGCGCAGGTATGTTACTATCAAAACGCTACATGCGTGCGATCTGACAACCGCTTTTTGTTGCTGCTTCCTCGCCCACTTGACGTTGTTTCGTTATGCTCGAACGTTTTATTTTGCATCAGTCGTCTTTTGCTGAGCGGGGATATTGAACAGAACCCTGGACCCCCTAAACCCGACCCATCATCGAATTTACAACCCGCAGAGGTAATTAATTCTGGCCCAATAACTCGCTCCCAAACTGATTCAAACCCCGCTCGGCAAACTGCTGCTGCAACACAGCCTTCTGAAATCTCAACGGTCATTGAAATGTTCAATCAACTTATGGTGGGACAGAAGAAAATGGCCGAAGATATTGCTTGTATAAAATCTTTTCAGGAGTCGGTTCTCTCACGATTTGACAAACTCGAATCCCGTGTGACAGTGCTTAAATCGTCTATCCCTGTTTTGGAAGACGGAGGGCTTCAGGAACACTTGCGCTCCCAAATCGACAACCTTTCCGGTATTGTGACAGAGCTGATTTCGAAAAACGACGATCTAGAAAACCGGTCAAGGCGGAACAACATTATCTTTCATGGTTTGGCAGAGCAGTCTAAAGAAACTAGTGCTGATCTCTTAGCCAATATTTCTCGGCTGATAACTGCCACACTTAAGATTGAATGTCCTCAAATCGAGCGCTGTCACCGTATTGGAAGGGTACGCGAAGGCCATCCTCGACCCGTGATACTGAAACTACTTAACTTTAATAGCAAATTTTCAGTCCTTAAAAATGCGTTCAAACTGAAAGACCTGGGTTTGCACGTAACAGAAGATTTCTCAGCTAGGGTTCGCTCCATCCGTAAGAACTTATGGGATGCATCCACCTGTTTTCGAAACAATGGTTCCACTGTAAAATTGAGGTTTGACCACGTATTCATCGATGACGTTCGGCATGACTGGGATGAGGCGTCTAATTGTATGAAAAAACGGCGTGGAAAACCTCGTGAGCAGCAGAGGTCTTCTGCTAATGATGCTACCTTACTTAGCAACGGTGCTCCTTCGTCGTCTGCCCTGGTCACACCGCCTGAATGACTGAATAAACTTTCAATAATGAACATTAATGCCAGAAGTATCATAAACAAGTTTCCTAGTTTCTTGTCAGTCGTTTCTTCGTATGAGCCTCATGTCATGGGAATCACAGAGACCTGGTTGAGTGAGGACGTACATGATTCAAAATTCACTCCTCCAGGCTACATTGCTGTTCGGGGAGACCGGGAGCATGGGAGAGGTGGCGGTGTCGCCTTGCTATTCCGTGCAGATCTAAAATTTTCAGTATTACCCGCACCTGTTCAGACAGAGTCACTTTTTTGTAAACTGTACCTAGATGGCCGAACTTTCGTGATTGCTGTGTTTTATCGTCCGCCGGGATCTTCAGTTGAGTTATTGCATAATGTTCTCCAGCACATTTATGATCACAGTCTGTTTTCTTCTGAATTTATTTTTATGGGTGATTTCAACGCTCCCGGTATACACTGGCCAGCCTTAACGTACTCTGCTCGCGATTCATGTGTTAGCCGAGAAATCATTAACTTTTCTTTGGCTTTCGACCTTACTCAAATTGTCCGCGATTTCACTAGAGAGCAAGCCATTTTGGACTTGGTATTCCTCAGTTCTAGTATCATTGAGAGAGGCTACAAATATGAGATAATTGACGGTATTTCAGATCACAGGGCAGTTATCGTTTATTTAAACTCATCAGTTTCAAAAGCACGCTTCTCGTTCACCACATTTCCGGATATTAGCAATGCTGACGATGTTTCAATTACTGACTATTTGTCAGATAATTTCGACGCGTTCAATGAGCTCGCCGCAACCAGTGAGGTAGATTTACTGGTTGATCGTTTTGAACACATTGTTAAAACTTGCATTAGGCGTTTCATTCCTCTTAAAACCAAAAAGAAAAATGTTAGAATTCCTTGGATCTCGCGAGATATCCTGCATCTATCACGCCGTGTTTCCAGATTAAGGCGAAAGAGGAGACTGAATAAGCCGGAAAGCATATCCCGATTTAACGAAGCAAAGGAAGAACTTCGAACTAAAACTAGCACAGCTAAGGATTTCTTTTTTCGCGTAGAATTAAAGAACTTACTAGCAAACAATCCTCGTAAATTTTGGAGTTCAGTTTTGCCACGGGACTCGTCCTCTACATCAATTATAGTCGGTAGTGAGGCCACAAATGATCCAGTAACCATAGCAAATGCTTTTAACTCTTATTTTCAGTCAGTGTTCTCCTGCGACAGTAATGCTGGTCCCCCCTTTACGGCGCTCAAGCATTCTTCAATCACTAATATAAACATTAGTGAGGATGGAGTATTAAACCTTGTTTTGAACCTAAACGTAAAAAATCCGCTGGCCCAGACGGCATTCCTAACCAGTTCTTAGTTCGTTACGCCTTATGGATGTCTCAATACTTAACAATTATATTCAGGAAATCATTGGCCACGGGTGTTGTTCCAAAATCTTGGAAACGTGCTAAAATAATTCCATTGTTTAAGTCGGGGGACAAACAGCTGTTGAACAATTACCGGCCGATTTCCTTAACGCCCTATTCATGCAAACTCCTAGAGCACATCATACACAAACACATAATGGAATTCCTCGAAGAAAACAACATTTTGACTAATGCTCAGCATGGTTTCAGACATGGCTTTAGCACTTTAACACAATTAAGTGAATTCGTACACGATATCGCCTCTGCATTAGATTCCGGAAATCGGGTTGACGCCATATTCATTGACTTTGCTAAAGCCTTTGATTGTGTGCCCCACAAAAAACTTCTGTCCAAACTGGATGCTATTTTAAAAAACCCGTTTCTTGTTTCATGGATCGCCAGTTTCCTTTCCGATCGTTCCCAGTACGTATCATATAGCACAGAAAACTCTAGCACTGTTACTGTAACCTCTGGAGTACCACAGGGCTCAGTCCTGGGACCATTACTGTTTTTAATATTCAATAATGACCTGCCATCTGCCTTCGATTGTAAAATTCGCCTTTACGCTGATGATTCCGTTCTATACCACACAATCACTTCACCTGCGGATCACGGCCATTTACAGGAGTCATTCGCATTGTTTTGCAGGTGGTGTGATAGCTGGGGCATGAAAATTAACTTCCGCAAGACTGTTATACTCTCCTTCCATAAGAGCACTTTTCCCTCCAATTTCGATTACAGAATTGACCAGGAAACTTTACAGAGGGTCTCAAAATATAAGTATTTGGGTGTCATAATTGCGCATAATTTATCTTGGTCGTCACACATTGACTACATCTGCAATAAATCATTAAAAAAGTTAGGTTACCTCCGCCGTACACTAAGGAACTCTCCTAAAGAAACTAAATTAATGCTCTACAAGTCTCTAATCCGGCCTGTTCTCGAATACGCCTCCCCAGTCTGGAGCCCTTACAAACATACGGAAATAAATCAAATTGAGGGCATTCAAAAGAAAGCGGTTCGATTTATTTGTCGCCGCTACGACCGTTATTTTTCGCCGTGATCAACACTGTCTTCATTGAATTTGACACCACTCTCAGATCGCAGGCGCGTTGATGCGCTAAAATTTATGCATTGCATCATAAATGGCTCCTGTCGCCTTTCTCAAAATACCCTAATAAGTTACGCCGAACCACGTACGACTAGAAGCCAATCAAAATTAAACCTGGTCCCCTACTTCGCCCGCACCAACACTTTCAAATATAGTTTTTTTCCACTTGCCGTAGAACAATGGAACTTGATGCCCTATTCTACCCGCTGTCTTCCTTTGACTGAATTCCTGTCCGCGCTTTCCTCGTCCTAATACGTATTAAAGTGTTCATGCCAGTGCTCGTGTTCCATTACAATACATATATGGGGTATTTGCTTTTTTCTTTTTTTTTCTGTGATTTTTTTGTACTTTTTCCTTTTGTACTTTTTCCTCTGGTCATCTCCCCTCCCTCTTTTTGTTGTCATGTGCCTCGGTCTGTTGGTAGTTAGCTCTGGATGTATGCTTTCTGTACCCCCCACTCCTGCTATAGCCCCATGGGGCTGCAGTATGTACAAATAAATAAATAAATAAATAAATAAATAAAAGTGCACACACAAGTTCACTGCCACTGACACGCAGCTGGAGGTCATGAATCTGTGTTCTGTGGCTCACACGGCAACCTGGGAGAGCCAGCTAAGTGTGAGGGGCAGCGCCGCCGCAAAACCTCCTCTTGGCGTCAGGCATCTTCTCGGGCGGCCTCACAGCCCCAGTGCTCTGCTTGCTGGCGTCCATCAACGGGCAGATTTTCACGGAGAGGATGTTTTATAACTACCAGCGAGCGCACTACGTGCCTGTTGTGAATGAATTAACTGAGGCCCTTAGGTCTGGCGAAATTAAATTGATAGCATTTTTGAGGCGACCCTCCCTCCCACTATGTGCGAGAAATACAAAGTACAGTAAATCCCCATTATTCCGAATATTGGTTAATTTAAACAAGTCATCTGGTAACATCTAAACTCTGCATTGTACTATTTCTGAAAACTCTGATTTATGTGCACAGATTCAGCCACAATGCGATTTATTTTGGCTCCCCGCGGTTCAGCTATTTCGGCTGCGCAGGAGAAATCAAACGCGCACCTAACATACTTCGAGATGGGAACGGGAATTGATCAAGCTTGCGTATATCTTGGAGGCAGAAAAAATGCTTAGTACTGGTTCGCAACCAAGTGAAAGCCAGACTACCCAACCCTGTGGCAATTAGTCTAATCATTAACGATGAATTTATTTTTTTCTTTTCTTTCGAATACTTCTGTGTCATTCTTAACATCGTCACCTCTGCGAAGCAATCGAGTCACTGACATTCTAAAATAATAAAAAATTTTTATGTTAAAAGCATTTGTCAGTTGTTATGACCGTACTTGCGATAATTCGAACACTCAATCAATTCGGAAATTCTCTCTGATGCATCTACAGATATTTTTGGGCCAGTTGCTTGATCCCTTGCTCATGGCACGAACAGTAAGTGGCGGTTATTGTAGCTTGTGTCTCCGCAAAAGCTAACTGTCGGAGAAATATGTCAGGGCTGGTAGTCGCTTGGTCAGACTTGTGTGTGTCAGGCCCTTGAATGCAGGTCTTCCAAGAGGACAAGTCCAGGCTCATAGATGACCTGGCGGAGACTGAGGTGGAGCTGGCACGTGACGGCCACTTTGACTCCCCCAGCTTCAGGGCAACGTACATGGCGTACAGTGTGCTAGCTACACAGGTTGGCCGTATCATCCTCAGCGAGCAGGTCTTCGTTGGCCAGGTAAGCCGTCCACAAACGCACAGGAAAACGTACCTCTAAACTCGGTCACTATTTCCCTCCAGTCAAGCGCTGCGACCACCAGCCTCTCCATGGAAAAGGAGGACTGGAGAGTCCCTTCAGAAGTTTGATGCCAGTAAAGTGATGGTGCAGTGACTTACCACAGGTAGCTTGCGCACTACCTCCTGTGTTACAGCAATATGCGATGAAAAATGAAAAAAAAACACGGGGGTCTAGTGCCAGATTTGTTATAAAGTGTGTGACCTAAAAACCTTGGTACATCACAGCAGAACTAAATGTGCCTAGGGCAGCTTAATGGAAGCTAGTGAACTGGAAGAAAGTGAATGACATTAGAAAGGGGGACAGATGATACATGGGTTTGCAACTTAGGTGGTTACAGCAGAATGCAGAATCAAGAATGCCAGTGTGGTAAAAAACAACGCTTCATGGTCAGTACAAGTTAAATACAGCAAAAGCCGAAGTCACAAAGTGATCTCCAACAGCTAACCACTCCAGTTTGGTTGTCTTATAGAAGCACCCGAGCCACATTAGGTTAGCAGCTGTTGTGTAGTGGTTGCAGACGGCTGGCACATTTATGGGGCAACGAGTTCCAACTACAGCAGCATACTTGTGTGACTTAGTATCGGTATTTTGGAAATAAGTCTAAGCTTAAATAAAGCCTTAGAAGGTGTATTTGTAACTGTATGGTAAGGGCTAAGTCTGCTGACAACGTGATTGGCACTTCGAACAAGTGTTGAATGGTGCATGGCTTTAGTGAGCATGGTGCAGTGGCTCATCATCATTGTGGGTACTAATGACAGGAGCTGCAGTGAAGATGATGGGTGGCCTAAAGGCAGGAATAGGCAATCTGTCTGATGACGCATATACTGTGCGTTGAAGGGATAAGTAATGAGTAATACTCATCCTTCACAGGGACTAACACATCAATATAGCCAGGCTTCCTTTTCATTCGGGCATGCTTGGCTTGACAAACAAGCGCCGGGGACGCTGGGCGGTCACCTCGAGGCACGCGGTCACGTTCACTCGGCATGTTCTTGGTATTTTTAACTTCGGACACCAAACTCTAACAATTTTCTAAACAGCGTCACTACTAAACAGCTGTCAGCCACATTCGGGAACTGTGATTTTTCGTGCAGCGCTGAGAACGAGTGCGGGATTCGTTGCCGGCCGCTAAAGCCTTTTTTGGTGGATGCTGAAAAACGATAGAGGTCAGCGCACGTTAAAAACCCTAAGTGGGCTAAATTTTTAGCCATTGACTATGATACGTTTCATAATCATGTCATAGTCGCACTTCGGCCCACCATGGCCCTTTACAATATAAAAAAATACAGCACCAAGGGCAGGTATCAATAATCTCATTTATCCTTACCCCTCCCGTTTGGTATCACGTTTCGCCAAACAGAAAACCTGCAGTTTGGGGAAGTTTTACCAGTGTGTTATAACAGTCCCCGGTGCGGTTATGTCTGCTTACGTGCTTTCAAGGAGAAAGTATTACAATTTTTCCTTGCAACGCTTACCAAAGACTTCAGTACGGCTACATCACGTTGGCGTCTCCTTGTTCATTTGTGTTTTTTTTGGCGCAAATTATTCAAACAGGCAGAGTGGCGACATTTCAAGCCACAGCTACCCAGAATCAGGGTTCTCCGTAGTTCATGCGCACCTGTTTTACCCAAGTGCCGTAATGTTCACTTACGAAACGTTACACTCCATGTAACTGCTGTACTGCCACTGGCCATGTGCAGACGTAGCGGCATGGTAACCTACTCGCCGCCTACTGCGGAGGCCAGGGTTCTGATAGACCATACGTACTTAATGCCACTGAAAAGCGTAAGTCGGGCATTTTGTGAATGACAGCGGTTGAACCTCTGCTATCAAAGAAACTTTACCCCCACCTGTCCTCCCGCAGTTAGCGTAAGATTGCACGTTCAACGTATCTGGTTTTCGTTTATTTCAGATGGGCCAGCCGAGCCAGGAGACAACCTGAGGAAACATGGGCTGCGAGAGCACTAGACAAAAGCCTGCTATCGGAGACACTTTAGGGTCCAAGTCCGGTGGCGTCAGCTACAGCTTCCGCATCGGACAGTAGCAATTACAGTGATGCATCAGCCGCTGGTACGAACTGCGCACGGCAACCGAGGGTCCGTATGGCTCTCCTCAAGCGAAACATCGGGACGTAGAATACCACGAGGGTTTAGCTCCTTCAAGAGGAGCACAACCTGCACCTTCAACTAATGAGTGAACAGTACCAGGTCAAACTCAAGAAAATACAGCGAGAGGCTCAGCTGATAAAAAAGAGCTTGAGAACCCGGTCTTGAGAATAAAATAAAACGTGAGAAAGCTTTGTCCACAAGCCATTGCAGTGAAAATTGAAGTGAAGAAACTCCAGGGCTTAGTTGACAAGTTTATATTATTTAAAGCAATTTACAAAGATAATAGAGGGTATTTGACATGGGAAGGACAGAAATGCACAGAGAAGGTCAACAGTCATTGTGGACTGAAACAGGGACGCCCTTTGAGCCAAATACCGTTTCTGTTTTACATGGAAGCGTCGAAACTGGAAGAAGGTCAATCAGGGTTCAACCGAACGCGCATGTGGAAAGGCTAAGTGGTAGACAAGCGTATTCCGGGAATGTTATACACAGACGACATTGTTCTTTTTCCCGATAACCAGAAAATATGCAACGGCTTATAAATCTTATAGGACAAGAAGCCACAGACGTTGGGTTGAATTTCAGTACTGAGAAATCGGGAGCAATGGTTTTTAACGACACTAGCCCTGACGCAGTGTCAATCCAGCATGGCTTATTTCCCAGAGTCAAGGAATACAAATATCTGGAAGTGTCGATAAACAAAGGCACGAGGAACAGCTTCAGAATAAAGGCAAGCCAAACGCAGCTAAAATGAAGCATATGCTCTCTGGGGGTATGAGAATTACGAAGTAGTCAGACGAAGTTGGAAATGGCTAATGGTTTAGGGCCTCATATTTGCGAATTGAGTACTTTGCTTAAAATCGGGTGCTCTATCACACTTTCAAGTGAACCAGGTAACGGTGGGCCGTTTGGCATTAGGAGTGTATCGTAAAACAACTAACGAAGCAGTGCAGGCAAATATGCGTTGGGCGTAGTTAGAAGCTCTAGAAGCTCACAGCAAAGTATGTTCTGAGTGAAGGTTGAGAGAATGGGTCCAGGTAAGTGTGAGGAAGACGACGAAGAGTGCATCTGGTTCGTTCTCATCAGCTCTGCAATGAAACAAATATTCGCAAAAATGTCACTGAGCATCCCCTATAAAGTGTTACCATCGGGTTACAGAAGTCACCCGGATCACGCCAATATCAGACGTTTGGCCATAAGTTAAATTTTCACCAGTATACGGCCTTTTTACCCTTTGAGGCGTTGGGCACCGCCTTGGCTGTGCCTCGCCTATGGATGCCACGTCGTCTCACGTCGTGATCCCTGAGGCATCGTCGCCCGTCATTCTAGGCCAAACACTCTTGCCTGACGGCGGAGACGATGACATGGACGAGAAACCTTCGCACGCATCTTCCTGCTCCGCATAAGACAACGAAGACGCCACAGCAACATGGATAGATGTCACCAGGCGAGCTCAACGCAAGAATGAGCACCCGACCACGACTGCGCTTGGCCTAAGCCCACTCAGACCGGCAATCACGCAACCAGGAATTTCAAGCTACCTTCAAACAAGCCGGAACCACCCCGACTACCGGAGAATGATTACAAGATGGCTATTCGCCCGCGCAACGGCCTATAACTGCGAAAACTCAGCCCGTACACGCATGCCAGCTGCATTTTGCATGAAGCAAAGCTCACGTGGAGAGAAGCGGACCTAAAGATCAGAATTAATGAAGCTCGACGCATGCTCGTCGTGAGCACTCCGTTTTTAGCGGCGGAGAAAGAACTTAGTAAAATTCAAGGACTGAAGATAGAAGGCACCATTTTCGCGGTCATCGCATACGGAATATCACCCGACAACTCCTGCAAAAGGGTTATTCACAATATCTATATCGGCGTCACCACGGAGCAAGTAATGGCGGTCCTTTCTGGTCCCGGCTATGAGCTTCTCACGTGTAGAAGACTTGGCGAGTCAGGAACCGTGCTAATAACATTCGCCGAAAAGAAAGACCCGTTCTTCGTGCACATCGGAGTAGTAGAAACAAGGTGCTACCTCTACAACCGGACCCACGCCTATTGCCACTTGTGCCCTGCTACAGGTCACAGAGCCGATGTCTGCCCTTAGCCTACCACGCTTACAGACGCCCACTGCAAGCGCTGCGGCCAGCAGACTAAACAGAGCGCTCATTACGACTTCAAGCCCATGTGTGCACGCTGCAGCGGGGACCACGTCACGGCTAGCAAGGAATGCCTACAACCGTTTCTTCCGCCAGTGAACCGGAGGTAAAAGCAGCGCGGATCCAGCCAGGGTCACCGGGAGTCAAGATCCCGCTCCAGATCCAGGGCACCCTTCAGAGACGGGAGCAAAACACGATCAACTTCCAGGTCCCGCAGAAGAAGACCCAGCGCCAAGCGAATAACTGCAGAAGATGCGACGGGAGTACAGGTGAGCTGAGCTCAGATGCTCTCTCCAGGTGCTCAGACCGCTCCACCTACTCCCTCGAATTCCCTCAAGCGTGACAAGCTGCTGGAACTTAAACGACTAAACACGCTGCTTCTTGCTGAGATTAAACAACAACGTCAGGAAAACAGACAACTCCATAGTGAGCTTCTCGCACTCAAGCCAGAAATTAGAGAAGGGTCAAACACTACGCCAGAGAAACGCAAAAAAAACACCATGCCCCGCACCAACACCCCCCAAAACACCGAGTTCAAAACCAACCTACCAATCTGCCACCACGATAGAAGTCCCGCTTGCTCAAGATAATACCCAAATCGCTGAAATCGTAAAGCAAATGATGGTCGTGTTAAAACAAATCACGCAACGATTAGATAAATTAGAAGCACAGGGACAGACAACTGCTGCTCGTCACTCTCGCCGACACCTCAAGCCCTACAGCAGGCCATCACACCTTGCAGAGGATGCCACTCCCCAAGATGGCAACTCCCAACAATAGGCGTCCTACGCAGGGGTCAAAACTCACCATATGACAGTGGAATTGTAGGGGCTACAAGAACAAGGTCAGCTCATTGGCTCAGTACATTGCCTAGGCTCAGGAGTCACCAGATGTCATTACTTTTCAGAAAACAAACTCCCCGGCAAAACTTCCTGGCTTTATCTCATTTGAATACGGACGCTCAAGTTCTCTCGCCACGCTAATAAGCAAACGAATCCCAGCTATACAGCATCCCCTCCAGCAGTCAGAAAAAACGGAATACTAACGGAAATTTTCCCGAAAAAAGTTAAAGTGGCGCAGAGCCTTTACTTACTAAACATATATTGCCGTCCAAGAGGCAAAGATGCAAATCATTCTTTTGTCATCAAGCAAGCAAAACACCTTGCACTGTCTGACCCACTCATCATCTTGGGAGATTTTAACGCGGCAACCCTTTATGGTGATACAGCTACACCAACAAGAGAGGAACCGCTTTGCATTCCATCTTTGAAGAAAAAGACTTGATCCTGATGTCGGACCCGCATACTCCCACATGCATGGGCAACAACCTCTCCAAACACACGTCCCCTGATCTCTCCATCACTACGGAGAACATCACGGCTATGTGGTCTCACACTGGGGATAACTTGGAAAGTGACCATTCGGTCCTAGCCACGACAATACTTGGAGTAGAATACATAATCATTCTGGGCAGAGCGAGCCTCACGAACTGGCCTAACTTTCGTGAGCGAAGCGAACAAGCCCGGCTCGACAGTGCAAACACCCCACTGCTCACTCTACAGGAATATACCATCAAATTCCGCAAGGATATAAATTCTTTCACAAGAGAGAGAGAGAGAGAGAGAGAGAGAGAGAGAGATACGTTTTATTCCTGGCCAGGCTAAGTTAGTTCGGACGGTGGAGCCGCGGAAGCGCAGCTCTCTCTGTAGGCCCGAGCCCTGTCGACGAGGGTGCACTGGGACTGGGCGTCCGAGCGCGCGAGGGCAGACAGCCAGGAGTCGGGGGTGGGGGGTAGAGGAAGAGGAAGTAGGTCGGAGCAGTGCCAGATGGCGGGGGGGTGTCTTCGTAGTTCCCGCAGTGTGGACAAGCGGGGGTGGGAAAGAGTGATGACGATATGTGGGTGACAATGGATCGAGTGGGGAGGGAATGGGTTTGGATCCGTCTCCAGAGGGATGATTCAACGGGGGATAACGAGGGGTGAGGGGGTGGAAGGGTGGTGCGTGAAAGCCTGTGATGGCGGGTGATTTCGCGGATGGTGAGCAGTGGCTCTAGGTGAGGAGGGGGATGTGAAGCGAGGAGGGGGCTCTGCTGGGGCCGCCTCGTGTGCCTTATCCACGCTGCCAAAGCCCACATGGCCACGAGTCCACAAAAGGGAGATGGTGCGGTCAGGAGGGGGGTGGGAGCAGAGAATTTTGTGGGCGAGGGGCGAACTGATGCCCCAGCAGAAATTTCTAACGACCGTTTGTGAATCCGTTAAAGGGACACTGAAGTGAATTTTTCAAGCTCCCGTTTTTGCTTGCACTGAAATTAGCACACTTTTCATCGTTTATCCGGTTGACTAATCGATAATTATTTTACAAAGCGCGAAAGAAGAAAAAGTACCATGCGCGGCTTGCGGCGGCCGCACCAACTAAGCTGTGACGTTGGCAGGAGGGAGCACCGTGATTGGACGATGCCCAAGGTTAGCAATCAAACAAGTTTCGGTTTCGGTTTCGGTTCTGTAAAACAACATGTTTGCCATCCGATGGCATAGTTGGATGGGCATATATCACAGTAATCGTAGTACCGCGCTTCTGCCATGTTGTCGACTGTAAAATGCATAAGATAAGCCTCCCAGGACGGCTTGGAATTGTAGCATTCATTGGCTGATCCCTACGCAGTGCATGAACGCCCTCCGCGTCCCCGCAGACGCTCCAATGCATGCGCTTGCCTGTATCGTAAAATGCATGCCTGTATCGTAAAAAGCGTGTTCGCACCAGCCCAAGGGTCTGTTGATTCTGGCCTGGGCCCGCGGCCTGCATGCAGTCGGTGCATATGGCAACAGCCAACAGCACGCCAACGAGAACTCGCTAGCGCGCCAGTGCCAGCCTGCGCGAGTTCTGTGGACTAGTTCGTGGAGCAATGAACGTTGCGGCCCCAAAAAAGGTGAACCCAGTATAGAAAACATCGGCGAAAAACGAAAAAGTGAACTTAAAAGCATGTACCCGCGGGGATTCGAACTTGTGACTGGCAATACTATCCAGGTGATATACCTAGCGCTCCAGACTACTAGACTACAAGGACGGGCGATGCTGATGATGGAAATATAAGCTATATAATGTATAACCAGTTTACAGTTTTATTACTTTTAGTATTTCAAGCAGCTTCGGTGACTATTTGTTGTATTGCGCAAGTGCAGTAAGCGTCCCCCGAGTTTCCACAATAGCTCACATCTAGCAATAGACCCTATGCAAAATGCGCCCCGCCATCTCACGTCAACTCCGGTAACTAGGTCGGCCATTTTGGTACGGTCGTTTGAAACCGAAACCAATTAGCAAAACATAGAAGGCGGGCATTGACCGCTCTTGGTGATGGACTACAATGCCGGAGCATTGCTTCGTGCCGCAGAGCACGCAATGCAGAATTACCGGTTCAAAAGGAGAAAAGGTACGTGAAGTTCCACGCTTTTGAACGAACTTTATGACGCGAACTGTGCCGGCGCGAGCAACCTTTGTGACACGCTGGGCGCGGTGCGCTTGGAGCGAATATTTGTCGTTGGTTCGCTAAGCGCGGGGTTCCGTAGTCGCTGTCCGTATGAAAAATACAGCTGCGTTGGAGTTCTCTTGTCCAGCCTTTGTATTCTAAATGAAGCCTGAGCGTGCGCCGCCTATTCACGCGACTGACAGCGGCGCTCGACCGGGAAAACAGTACCACACGTTGCCAAAATTAGGCTGTTTCTTTACTCGTCCCTGTGGCTCTGCGCCCGCTTCATTTCATTGTTAAATGGTACCGCTTAGCCCGTACACGAGCCTTTATCTTACCTAGGGCTGTAAACAAACTTTTCTTGCCGCACTACGCCGTCGAAAATTTCCTCTGTGGCGGGCGCGCACGGTATGGGAGTGTGTTGTTGGTTTCTTTACGTTGCATTTAGCCGCGTGTCGTTGCAGAAGTGGCGAACGCTGTTTTATGATGATCTAACGGTGGAAAATTCGAGCTTTTGCACTTGGTTCCCGATTTTCCGGGCTGAAAGGTTTGTTGTTACGTCAAGTTAACTTGGTGCCCATTGTCATTCCAGCAACGATATATTTACTGTCGAATATTTTGCGACTAAAATACACACTCACTCCTCTAGTTTGTCACACGCTGCACGCATGACTCCGACGTAATGATAGTGGACATTGATGTAGGTACCTGAGACAATTTTCAAGTTTTATTCAAAAAGAAAACGGCCACAGTTGCATCAGGCTGCCGCGCATCAGCTTGAGAGCTTTTGCATTAATTTTTTGTATCCACAGTGAAAATCCCAGTAAATTAAACTGCTTCGCTGATTTATAACGCGTGCAGTATAGCAAACTGTGGATATAAATGGAACAAAAAGAAGCATTCGCGCACCCCTGCATGTCGCGGTCTAGTAAACACGACGTTGCCCAGCCTCTGCGTGCTCTGCGTGCTCCTGAGTGCTTGCTGGTAGCTCATAGGTGACCCTTCAGGTGCCATGCCAGTCCTTGTTTCTGTCACTAGCGGGGGGGGGGGGGGGGAGGAGCGGGAGGCCAGCACAACTGGGGCAAAAAACTCATTCCCAAGGCTACCAAGTTTTCTCCCAAGCGCCAGCACGGCACTTTGTTGCTGCTCGCATTGCTCCTGTACTCGACGTGCATCGAACAGACGCATTGGCGAGGGAAGGGAGGGGCCATTTTATCGCGGGCTTCTCCAGTCAATGTTTTGGACACTCGCTGGCTTGATGCCCTGCTGTCTCGGGCGTCCCCACTGTTGTGGCAGCTCAGTGCACGCAAGCTTTGGTGGCGCCTCTTAAAACCTTCGGCTTGCAAGAGGGCGAGTAGGTGCACAGCAGCCAGGATGTGACTCCATGCTCCACTGCAACCCGCCGGGCACTCGCACGATGCCTCCCCAATCGCCCCACTGTCCATCTCAAAGGTGAGGCACACAACTTAGGGCCGGCCACTTTTCTTCTGGGAGCGAAAGAAGCTGCTGAGCACATGGATGAGGCCCAACCTGCAAGAACAGACCGAGTATCAGTAAATAACACTCAGTGAAGAACAGGACTAGTCCGCTACAGTTTATGGTAAAGGGACAGAGCAGAAAGAAGTGGCCGCAAGGAACAGACTCAAAATGACCAGATTTTGTGTCTTCCTTAACACTGTTGCAAGGCCAATAATCTACACCTCAAACAGCAATGATGTCAAAATTGTTTGTCAAGTTCGAGCGTGCAAGTATCTCTGCATGCTTTGTTAATGCATTTTTCAAGAGAAGGAAGTTTAACATTTAAAAACCTCAGCGTGGGTACCCGCTGAGGTTTTTACCAGTACCCGCATAATCGTGTTCGGCATAACTTAAGCAAGCAATAATATGATTATCTGGGACTCACTTCCAGAATCTTTCGAGATAAACAGGTAAACATTCGGGCTATACCGATGGCCCATCGAATTAAAAAAAAACTTCTAGTTCAGTGAGTTCGGGCTAACGAGGTTTTACTGTATTATCTATTCGTGCACACCAAAAACATGCGCTTTAGAAACAAACACAACCACCCCACCGCCAAAAAAGGAGAAGAAAGACACACAAACAGATTTTTGCGCAGAACATGCGCAATAAATAATGAAAACACACAAAAAAAGAAAATTCAAGGCGTATGTGCGCTTTTGTAGTTGACTTCGCCGCAAAGCACGATTGCTTTGCGGCAAACGCGCGGGCAGACGACCGTCACGGAAAACGGCCGCAACCTTTCCGTAAACATCTTCGCCAAAAATCATCCCGTAAATTCGATGTACAGCATTTGAAAATACCTAATCCACCCACTAGCGGTATGGTCTGGCGATTGTCGCTTTCCTCTTTCAGAGTTACTGCAACAGGGTCGCCGCTGCGCATTTGCATGGTAAACAACGGTGAACAAAGTGCCATACAAATGCTCATACCGGTTAACTCGCGTCAAGTAAAAAACAAAGAAATATTTACGTACAGCGAGTCACACGTGTTTGTCCGCACCGATGAAGGCGAGCAATGCGCCTCGGTGGCTAGGCGGCATGCCCTGCTCCGCTGCCGCTCGGATGGGTCTTTGGCGCGGCACCCCGAGTGGTATGAGTCTTCGGACACAGTCGGCAGCGCAGACAAGTCCTTCGTCCACAATCCGCGGTCGGGAGCCGGGAAACGCCGTCCAGTTTGAGCCATACCGCGTTACCGTCACCTGCTCTTCCACAGTAAACAATACGAGACTTCCCGATCGGCGCCCGTACCAATATGGCCGACGGTCTCGTTTACATCAGTGTTGCTAGATCACCAAGCAATTTCGCATAGGGTCTATTGCATTTCGTAGACGGAAAAGCGTTCGCAGATGCGTAGTCGTGCTGCTGACCACTGTGCTTGTTCGCGCAGCGCAAAAAAGTGCTTCCCGCACCCTAGTTTTACGCTGTACGGTAAAAATATCAGTTGATTTTATTTCCTTAGTACCTATATTGACTTCGCTGACTCTTCTCCCCCTTCAAGAGGCCTTATATTTTCCTACTGGCGTGCCAGTCAGCGAAGCGCCGCATGTGCGCTTGTGCAGCGCTTGTGTGAAGCGACCTTCACTTGGAGCTAGATACAGTGTACAAACTAATGAAGTAAAGAAAGGCACATTCGTCCATTCCCAAACGTGTTGTGGCTTAGTTTCAACTGATCGAGCGAATTGCGACGACCCGTCGGCGGCCGGCGGACTAAACGCTGGGCTGACTGACTCGGTCGCGGAAGGTCGGCAAGCCGTGCAGTAGCGCAGCCAATTGCCAGCTCCTCTCCTGCTGACGTCACGCGAAAACGCCACAGAAAATGGGCGAGCGTAAAGAGTGGAGGACAGCATTTTCGAATTGATTTTTATACTAAATAAATTCGCGTAAAAGCGCTCAGAGTGGTCGAAACAGGGCCTAGGGACTCCGGACTACAATTTGCGTTCGTAATCCCGCATTGTTTACAAATCACTTCAGTGTCCCTTTAATATGAGGCTAGGGGTGGGGTGGAGGGTGGTGGTCAGGGCAATTGCAGCTTCCTCCACCTCGTGGGGATGGGCAGCGCGGATGGTGGCTGAGGTAGAGGGGGTTGGGGTGTGGTTCACTGCTGCTATAATGTATCTATGGCAGGGTTGCTGTTCTGCAGCATCAACGTACACCGTGTCCGAGGAGGGAGGGAAGTGTTGGGCATGGTATCGCGCCCGCGCCAGGCGACGGTTTGTGTGATAAGTGGGGTGCATTTTGCGGGGGATAGGGAGGGGATAGAGGACCTCTCGATATTCTGGAGGGATGAGGAGGGTGGGGAGTAATTAAGACAAGCACTAAAACCCCCTATGTAGGCCCTCACATTCTCCACTTATGGGAAGCTAAAAGAAGCCTCATCAAACGCTGGAAACGACAGCGCCTAAATCGTCGTTTGAAAAGGAGGATAGCCCTTCTAACAGAAGAAGCAGCCTGCTATGCGGCTCACCTGTGCAAAAAAAAAAAAAAAAACTGGCTATCCCTTTGCGGCAGTCTCCGGGGCCAACTCAGTACATCAAAGACACGGAGACGGCTCAGATATCCTTTGTACCCTTGAAAAAGCAAGACCGAGTCAAAACAAACAATGCAAAAAATAATGTAGTTGCACCCAGGATATTCCAGTGCCCTCATGAAGTCCCTCCTTGACAAGCACCTCCCCGTTCACTCGAAAACGCCACTATCGCCGTACTCGGGACAGCTAAAACTCAAACTGAATGAAGATCCACATCTATGAAGTAAAAGCGGCCCTGCAGACCATCAGACGCAACACAGCCCGTGGGGTGGACGGCATAACTAGCAAGCTTCTAGCGAACTTGGATGATTATTCCACCATTAAACTCGCCGCCCACCTGAACACGGTATGGAGGTCGGGCCAACTTCCGGAAGAATGGAAGACGGCAGAGGGGCGCCTTATTCTGAAGCCTGGAAGGCCACAGAGCACCGAGAACCTGCGCCCGAGATCACTAACCTCGTGTTTGGGAAACCGTATAGAGCACGCCATCTACAAAAGGCTACAGCAGTACCTATAACAAAATAGCCTGTTCCCACATACCATGTGGGGATTTCGCAATCCCCTCTCCACGCAGGACATCCTTCTTCAACTGAAGGAAGAGGTTATGCTGAAATTCTCGAGGGATAACGCGAAATCCAACTTAGCCTTGGATTTAAAACGTGCGTTTGACAATGTCAGTCATACGGCCATACTTAAACAACTGAATGGCTTTAACTGCGGGGAACAAACCTAAAAATACATTCGAGACTTCCTCGACAGCCGAAAAGCCAGTCTGAAGGTGGGAAATGTAGAGTCCAATACAGTTTATCTCGGCATCAAGGACACATCCCAGGGTGCGGTCCTTTCCCTCTTGCTGTATAATATAGCCATCGTAGGCCATACCAGGCATACGCCATGGATTATACGTGGATGACATCACCATATGGGCCACTTATGGGTCACTGGGGGAAATGGAGACCAACCTACAGCAGGCAGCCGACATTGTCTGTGAATACGCACGACAATGTTGCCAAGCGTGTGCGCCGCAAAAATCTGATGTGCTTATCGTCTTACCACGTAAAAACACTCCTTTCGGGTCGCCAACCATCTCCCGAGAACGGGATGGCCACCCTATTGTTACAACTCAGGAGGTGTGATTCTTAGGCATGCTTCTACAAGAGCATCGCTCCAATACCAAACTGCTGAACCGACTTAAGCACACCACGGAGCAAGTCTCCCACATGATCCGCAGGGTCAGCACATAAACGAAAGGTATGCTAGAGGCGGATGTGCTAAGGCTAGTCGAAGCCTTAGTCATCTCTAGGGTTACTTATGCCATCACATACGCTGTGCTCTCAAAGGCTGAAAAGGACAAGGTAGAGATTATTATACGCAAGGCATACAAGCTGGCGTTGGGACTACCTGTCAGCACCTCGACTCAGAAACTACTAAACTTGGGAGTTTATAATACCTTTGATGTAATGCGAAGGCATGATAACCGCTGGTCATTAAGGGTAACGCAGTGGATCCCTAGAGAAGGCAAGCGTTGCAGGGGGCGGTAGAAAGTTAGATAGGCAGAAGAGATTAATACGTTTGCTGGGATAAATTGGTCACAGTTGGCACAGGACCGATGTAATTGGCGAATAATGGGAGAGGCCTTTGCCCTGCAGTGGGCGTAGATAGGCTGATGATGATGATGGTGATGATGATGAATACCTTTGATGAACTCCTCGAAGCTCATCATATGAACCAATAATTACGTCTGAGCTCCGCCTCCACCGGCAGAAAAATTCTGAACCAGCTGTGCCTGCGCTCACCGCTTCAACCATCCCTGGCCGATGGGACTCAGCTTCCCGATGAGATTCGCCAATTCATTGATGTGGCCCCACTGCCCCGGGACATGCATCAGACACACCTCCAGGATCGCAGAGACGCCAGATCGAAAGCAATCTTGAAAGAGTACGGCCAAAACTCTACCACAGTATACACGGACGCAGCCTCCTATCCCGGGAGGAGAGCTATGAGCGCTGTTATGACTACAGCTCAAGCCCTCCTCACACGTGCATCAATTCCTACCATCCATGCACTACAGGCAGAAGAAGTGGCCATAGCCCTAGCAATTTCTCTAACCCCTGCACAAATCATCATTACCGACTGCCAACAAGCACGCAGAACATTCTCAAACGGCTTCGTCTCACCCTGCGCCACACATATTCTACTGGAGCACCCTCCACAATACCGTGTAAGGATTATTTGGGCTCCCGCCCATGCGGACGTGCCCGGAACGAAGCTGCCCATCAGTGTGCCCGCGACCTGACACACCGGGCTAGTCAGGAGTTCGGCGAGCAGTGGCGTGTCTGTCACCTCTTGTCCTACACAGAAATCACGCAGCACTAGCGCCTGCAGCGAACCATGTACCCTCCTCCACACAAAAACCCCACAAGAGAACAAGAACACAAACTTTGAGGCGTTCAAACCAACACTTTCCCCACCCAACTAGAGCCCACATTCTGGCCCCCACCCTCTACTCTTCGGAATGCCTCTTCTGTCAGGCTCCGGGCACGCTTAACCATATTGTGTGGGGCTGCGATAAGAACCCCAACCTACCCCTCCTGCCCTTCCCCTCCCCTGAGCACTGAGACAGAGCACTGTGCAGCTCGGACCCTGACGACCAGCTTGGATGGTGAAGAGATCCAAAGAAGCCGGACGGTCTCAAGGGGTCCTGGAATAAGGACTGTTCCCCAAGGCGAACTGCTTCACAGGGACGTTTATTCCTTCTCCTCCAGGTAAGTAGACAGGTTAGGTATTTGAAGCCTGGACACGCAGTGTGTAAGGAAGACTAGAAAGCTAACGAATAAATATGGGAAGAACAGTGAATAATCAGACAGCCAAAGTAACCATAAAAGAACAAAGGCAGACTTAAGCAAATAAATGGAGAGAAAAACTGGACGCCAAAACGTACTTAGAGATGTACAGAGAAGACAAATTCGGCATAAGAAATGAACATTTTTACGACAATTCCAAGTTCAGTGCGTCATTTCTGAAGGTATAGAGCAGGTCTTTTGATAACTAAGAGGTTTATAAGGAAGTACACACAAAATGATGGGATATGCGTGGTCTGCGGAAAGAATTTATGCGGCACATAGTGTTGGAATGTGAGTGTATCTATCCAAAGCTACTTGAGGGAAATCTTGTCATTCGCGAAGCACTCGGATTTAAAAGTAGCACAGAGGGAGTTAACTTCAAGCCTACTGAGGCGACGGAATGAAGATTGGAATGCTGGTGGAAGAGCAGCCAGGAGAGAAATGTTGCCTTGCCCAGCTACAACCAGTAATGGATAAAATGTATTTTGAGTCTGCAGCAGCGCTAGCATTGAACCAGTAGCACAATATAGATGTATTGTATTAATTTGGTGAGATGACACGTACTCACCCTGTTGCAAAGGGGATATCATTATCAAGCAAATCAATCACTCAGTCAATCACACACACACACACACACACACACACACGCACACACACACACACGCACATGCACGCACACACACACAGACAAACCAATCAACCAACAAACTATAAATAAATAAATAAATAAATAAATAAATAAATAAATAAATAAATAAATAAATAAATAAATAAATAAATAAATAAATAAAAATATATCAAGCACTGCCAGATAAACTTGCTCCGAGTATTATAGTGATTGGCCACCGAACGGCCTTGAACCGGAAACGGTGAGCCTCTGTGGACACACGGCGCGCGCGTTTTGCTTTTGCCCCGACTCGCGAGAGAAGGTGCGCAGGCGCCATACCCGACGCAGCGAGTTTTTTGGACAACCTAATCCAGCCCTAACCACCTCACTTGTATCCACCTGAAGGTCGAATGCCTGCTCTATGCCCTATTTTATGACACCAGAGTGGACATGCGAGCAGCGCCAACGGCGTTGCATTTGCCCGTGTTGTTTTATAAAGGCAATCTTTGCTTGCATTGCTTGTGCCATGGTTGCTCATGGTGTCCTAGGGTTCCGCCTGCTCGTGCACACTGTCGCAAAAAGTTATTGGGAACATCCCCGACAATAGAGTGAATTAGAACCGACAATAGAGTGAATTAGAATTATAGAGTGGTTCAAACGGGCCCCAAAATGTGAGAAAAAAATAGGGGTCGAACCGTTTAGGGCCGCTGCGAACGTTACCCCTCCATCGTAGCGCAGCGGGTACAGTACTGAGCTCCTACGCAAAAGACCCGAGTTCAAGTCCCGGCTAAGCCATCCTTTTTCTCTTTTACATTGGGCATAAAAAAGCGCCTAGATTCCACCGTGAACTGTGGCTGTGCATTAAATTATTGAATTTGTCTATGTTGTGTGGTTGTAAGTGGAGGAGGCGAGCATTTAAAACAACCAACACATAACACATTTTAAAAATAGCTACAGAGCGAACAGAAACAAGGACACATATATTAACACATCGCCCGCCTAAAAGATAAATGCGTAAGCATGCCCTCTCTGACCCTCTCCCAAAAAGAATTACATTTTTTGACCCCAGGTTAGTGCAGCACGTCTTTTTGCGGCGCAGAGCGAGTGGTGATGTGTGACGAGCAATGGGGATAAGAGACACTATCGTGTTAGTCTTGCTTTTCCTTGTATTTTTAAACCGTGGTGATATATATGTGCCCGAGCGGTAAAGAATAAACTGTTGTAAGTCAGCGCTGTGCGTGTCGTCTCCTTCTTCTCGTGTCTGTCAATTTGCGCTGTTCCCCTCCTTCAACTAACACATCGGCCATGAAATGGCTGGAAGCACTTCTGTAGCTTCCCTGCCTACTCCAAACGCGTACATAACCGGACACATATATTTCAGGGAGCCATCGGGGCAGCCACAGGCTAAGCAATGGGTCTGAGTTATTGCCATAAAGCGAAGAAAAACCACAAGGAGCACATGCAGCATCAAGGAAAGGTCCCGTCGTAGGCGAGGGCATGACAACAAAGTTTTAATCACCGCGAATAAAAGGCTTCAATTGCCAGAGATCGAAGTAACATCACACACTTCTGCTGTTACATGTAAGCCGAATCAGGCTGTAACTAAAAATAAACAAAACAATATTCTGGTGATTGTTCATCATTGCTTTGAAAAATTCTCTGTGAGGAATTTTTTTGAAGCCAATAATGTGATTAAACTAAATGGAACATGTCTCGTTACGATGTAACGTTTGCATGTATTGTGCTTCAGCGTGACGCAGCCGTGAACTCGTCGTCTGCGAGGAATGTATACCGTTGTATGTGCTTCTTCGCTTACGCAGACGACACGTATTCTCGGCAAAAAATGCTTCTAATATTATTGCGCTGTCTCCGGTCGCTTTCTAAAATTTTAATTTACACAAGCCGTTTTGGTGAGTATAGAGATGCAGCTTAATCATGCACATATAGAAACCGTGGCAGATATCGTTTCACAGAAACAACACCATCATTAAATTCTGTTTTTATTTAAATTTTTGAATACCGTGACCTTCATTGCAAACGACGTGCATAGTTGTGTTACACCTTTAAAATGGCATCATGTTTCGCTACAGCACACTCGTTTTATGGCCAACTTAACCACGGTGCACACAAAAAGGTTGTTTGGTGTGTTTTGTATAGATAAAAAAAAAAAAACAGAAAGGCTAGTTTTTGATTTGCACAAGGGGTTAGCTTATGCTATCTTTTTCCGCAGCAAAATAAAAGGCACTGGCTACATCACAGCTCCAAAAGTGTAACCAACAAAAGAGAAAAAGAACTGTCTCCTAGGGGGATTTGAACCCAAGTCTTTCGCGCATTAGCCGAGTACTGTATCTGTTGCGCGGCCATAGAGGGGTAACGCTCGCAGCGCCCCTAAATGGTTCCAATCCCTTTCTTGCCTCAATTTTAATGCATGGGCCTATGGGGCGTTTGAACGCCTCTATCTTCTAGTTCATTCTACCGACAGTAAGATGCGTACGACGCGGAAGTGCAACGAACAGTCCCATGTTTGTCCGCTGTAATAAAGCTGCAGTACTTCCAAGTTTTAATAAGCGAATTGCCTGCGATAGGGAGAGAAAATAAATTTAATGAGCAACGGTGATGTTAGCTTAGCTGTCGCTCTGCCTTGCTGCGCCATATGATGAAAGAATAAAAAAAAATTACAAAAATGTAAAGACGCCGAATGGCGCGCACATAGGTCTCAGTAAGATACAGAAAAATACGTTTTCACAATACTCTGTTTATTCTTGTCTGAAGGAACGCCAAAAAAGATTTATTTGCACGTACCCTGACTGGGACCCGACACAGGACGCAAAAGATACCCCAGAAAGTATGCTCAATCGCAAACTGTAGACAAACGTGCTTTGTTTCGTGCACTCCATTGGCTGAGCTCAGCCTCGCTGGTCATCCTTTTTTACTAAGTGCAAGGCGTATTTATAAAAAGGTTCGGTCATCCCAAAGTAACCTTGTGTGTGTGCTGCCGCATCGCATTTTCCATATCGTATTTTGTTAGACCATTGCAGGACGCAGTCAAGATTCTTATTGTTCGATTTTTATCATATCTATTGTTCGCTCTTGCGATTTTAACTTCCCAAGCATCAATTGATATACGGTTTTGGGGCAGGTTTTATCAGATTTTCAGAGCTTTCTAAAGTTTTTTTGTTCTGTCATCTCACAATCACAGTTAGTTACGAATCCTACCAGAGTGTCGCCTAACGCTACAAATAGAGTAGCTTCGGCAGTAATACCCATCGAAGTAATACTCCCATCCTCTTTTTACCAGAATGCGTCGCTTGAACTGCAGTGCACTCCCGTTAAGACGAACTCGGTAATGCGAATTATCGCGTATGCCGAACAACGTGGGGAAGTTTGGATTCCATAGTCCCAGTGCATCGAAAATCCGCTTAATATAAACAGCCTTGCATGTACTCTTCGTTTGAGACGAACAACTTTCGGAGTGACCACCACTGCAGGCGATTCTGGGAAGCGAACATGACAGTCTCGGCGAGGTGTGGCGGGGGCAATCACTCAACTGACGGTAAAGAAAAGTAAAAGGAGAGCGTAGCACCGAGCGAATTCGCGCAACGGAGGAAGGGGGGAGTGAGGAAAAAAGACACGCGGATAAAGGTTCCACTTCTCCCACCCTTGAACCCGCGAAACCAGCGGGAAAGCAGAAGGAAAAAATGAGCGAGGGCACGTTTTGTGGTGGCTCTGCTCTGGAGGAGAGAGACGAAAAATAGGAAGATCGAAAAGTAAAAAAAAGCGACAACGGAGACTTCGTGTTCGCGAACACAGCAGCTCTCCTGACCGATGCCGTTTCTCAGCGGGGCAATTTGAGTTCGCCTCAGTTGGCGTCGCGCGTCCAACCATGTCACACTCGCTACGCTGTCTCTGCTGCGTTGTCGCTTGAGGAGCAGATGTACGCTCTCCGTCGCAGCTTTTACTGGGTATAACGAGGCAAAAACACTTGAGACGTTTTTTTAAATGAGCCAGACACACCTAACACAAACTTTAGAAACAAGCAGAAGTTAGATACCGGACCCAAATGCAGCGTCATCAATACTACTATATGATGTATTTTACATGACAGCTAGGGGACGTTTATGGCCCCAAGTAATTAAAAATAATGCCGTGAATTTGATGAATATTTCGATGATGAGTTTGAATTTGGCTCATATAGAATTCAAACACGCCAGTTGGTGTGGCTTCTTATGAAAACTTTATATAAATTGACTATCAAGCATGGTGCGATTCAGTTTGGTGGAAAAGGCTACAAAAATATGCAACAGGAACTCAAGAACACTAGAAGTACCGCAGGAGATAAGGTGAGTCCTCTGGGCACCGTTAGCAGCTCTTTCAAAATTTTCCTCTAGAATAATTTTCGCGAGGGTGCCTGAAGGCACTCATAAAGTAAGCAAGCTCTTCATTGCGTTGTCATGACTTTCCAAAACGCTTCACAGGAAGGCTGCTCATGTCTTGTTCTTTACCTTAATGAAGTGGTTCGTACTCTCAGAGGGAGGGGGGATTTGCCAGTGCTTGTAAGCGGCGGCTATTTTGTTAGGTACTAAAATGGTAAACGTGGAAGTAAAAATAATATAACTATAGTTACTTCGGAAGGTTGGGTAAGACGACATGAAATCATTGTTTGACATTTCTGAGTTTCATTTCGTTCACTTTTTCTTCTGTACACTATGTCATTGACATCTGCGGTAAATCATTTCGGCCACCTCCTAATTGCCGTCTGAATTCATAATCAGCCAGCTCCGAAAAGCAATGAAAAAAATACTACCGGAAACACCCACAAAACACTCCAAACAGTCAATCTAAAAGGAAACTCTCATTGGGCAAATGGATTTGGCTCATTTTGATTCGTCAAACCGCAGGCTCTGGCTCAATTCCGATACGAACTACGATCTGCGTACGCGTTTTCAGGGCGTTATCTCAACTAATTTTTTGCAACCTCTTTTTTAGGGGAAAGTTGACGAATTTTTCTTGTCACTGCAGTTTTATCTGATTCAGTTTCGGTTTCTGGATATGGCTCATTTCGAAAAAAACCGCCTCACTTGAAGACAGTCGTCTGTAAAGTTGCGCACTGAAATTATTTTTTTTACTCTTCCTTCATTATAAGTCTACTTCATTCGCCTTTTCGCCGTCTTAAAACAAGATATTTGCACGTACCTGGCCGTGTTGCCGATTCTTTTTTTCGAGGGCTTCTGATAAGACGCACATCTCAAAAGACGAACAAACTATCATGGTACCTTCGAGTTCGTCTTAACGGCAGGTCACTCTAGTTCTGAACTACCAAGGCGCTGTACTGGGCTAGTTGGTACATGTTTGATTGGAATAAAAACCAGCGGAAAACACAGGACACAGAAGAAAACGACGGGGCAAGCTCGCACTAACAACTGAAACAAACAAGGCTCTTGAACACCTAGAAATACCCTACCGGCAACATCATGTGTATGTGTGAATAACAATGTGTCCCATGAACGAAATGTTAACAATCAACCACCACGTTTAAAAAGTTCAGCTCTTAGATAGACAGGAGCAATGACGTGTCACTGACGCAATTGTTTCTCCCTTTCATTAAATAGAAAGATTCCGGAATATCCCTTTGGGTTCTTGTACTTGCCCAGCCTAATATGGTAGCGTTGCTACCATATTACTACTATTTTACACATTTACATTGCTACTATGTTACACATTTTATATTTTCACACTACGAATGAGCTGCCTGTAAATCTGCAATAAAAGCTAGTCTGTATCATCCTAATCGGTCATCTCGTGGAAAAGTGCACCGTTTAACAACTCTTCATAAACTGTAACACCATGTAATCTTCGTCACGAACCTATACTACAGGCACAATAATTCCCTCATCGCATCGATAACCATCCCAAGGAGGGGGGGGGGCTATTACTTATAACACTAATACAGCTGTCCAGCCGGTCTAACGTTTTTTCCTGTGCATGTTATCATCACCTTCTTTCCAAAATTTTGGCTGGTATTGATGGCTCTATTTTTCCGGACACTCCAGATAACACGGTACACTCAAAAATAATAATGTATTTTTTGTTTCTTCGCACGGGGTTGTTTTTTTTGTGATCGTACTAAGGCTGCATTTTATTTGTTTTTCTTTGTGTTCTTAACCCATGATCTGCTATAAAATGTTCTCCCCTTTTCTGCAGTTATACTTGGCCTTAACATGGAAAAACAAACAAAATGCAATGAAATATATGCCCATCCAAACGAAAGTCCTGAAACACAACCATTGAGTTAAGCGATAGTCACTGATTGTCGTATGGTCGTGTCATATTCATAGAAGAAAGACATAATACTAGTCTTGCCTGAGAGCGCAGTCGTCACCGTGAATAAGTACTCTTTAAATAAATTTTATACCTACCTTTTATTAACACATGAATACCAAACGGGCGGATTGTATAAGGTGGTCCAGAAAGGCATACATAGGTCAAGCACAAGTCTAGTAAGAACGCTTAGGTGATAAAAAATCCTTTAGTAGCAGAGTAATCCTCTCCTTCTTGAATTACGTGAAAATATAAAGTTAAGTATTGTGGCTGTCATTTGGAAGCAGTATTTTCTTGTTACGTCAACCGAGTACTCAGAATCTCCTTTTAGGTAACTCAAGTTGCATACGAAAGTACAGATTGATAGTTTAAAGCATGCGTCAGAGATATGTGAAAGGGTCTAGTGTCAACGACACAAAGAAGAAGCCTTGTTCAGAGGTACGGGGCAAGCACAGCAACGTATTTTGTTATTTTATCAAATTCATAACCCAGCACATTTCATTATAACGTCAAGTTACTTGTTTGGGTATATATACCAAGTACCTACTTGACCGCTGTGCAGCTTAGGTTTCCAAAAAGGGTTCGGAGGCTGGTGAGCTGTCTTTTTATACATAGGCAAGAATCAACATTATGCTTTACGAGCGATTTTCATCATAATTTTCGCAAATGTCGAGTTTTGCTTGAGATGCATTTTTGTTCAAGAAAATATTGAACAAGTTGTAGGTGTCGGTATTAAGAACTGATACCGTCTACTCGTTAGCTTATTTTCTATTACGAGGTTGGACCAAGGTATGTTATAAGTTCACCTTCATAAGAAAATGTTTGCAAGTATCTTTCGAACACCCAATAGTTTCTTCAAGTTGTTGTAGAAAGGATAACGTGTATTACATATTGGGAGAAGGTCAGCGGGGTTGAACTGTATTTGAAGGGTATTGAATTCTAAATACTGTGCTGAGACGTAGCAACAGTTGATTACATAAAAGTAAACCACTTTTAATACGAAGTGTTGTCATCAATAAAATTTGTAGGCTTTTCCTAAAACGACCACTATGGTGGTACGGTATACAGAAGAAAAATCTGCGAACCTAATTAAAATAGAAGAGTAATATAACCAAGTCGACTACCCAGACTACAACAGGAGAAGCTTACAAAAACGCGGGTAATAAATGTTGTAGCAAATAAATATTGCAAGTTCTACCGGTTAGACAAAAAATGCAGCTTAGGTAGTCTGTGTGTATTCTTGGACTGAAATAAATTTTTGCTAGTCATAGAAGTCTGCGGGCAAACGGCGTTTTTTATTTTTATGATATTCAATTCCAAGCGGAAGCGGCTTGAAACCATGGTGTTATTTTCTTCATATTTGTTTTGTTGTGTTGGCAGGTATAAGTGAATGGTGTCTTTATTACGACACTAAAAGCTAAATGAAATGCTGTTTTAACTGAAAGATCATACGTTTAGTTGCTCTCTAGGCTTTTGTTAGACGAGCAACGATGCGTTATTTGCAGCGAAATAAATAAATAAAGCTGCCATTTTTCTCTACCCTTTCCTTTTCACTTTTCGTGACGTAGCCATTGCTTTACAAAGTTTGAAGCGAGGCACCGGTGCGGTATAGGTGCCCTCATTCTGGAAAAAAGTAGCTTTTACGTCGGCAAGCCATGGCCGACGCCGACAGCGTTTGTCTGGCCTAAGGGGCTAGCTTGGACTTCTATGATTTGACCTTGACGAATCGAGAAATGCTTTTAAATGCAGAGCATTTCTTTAATTAACGATGTCACCCGGCGTTGTCGGCGTGCCTCGGCGTCCGCAACAGCCGTTCCAGGTGCGCCCTCTCCTACACTCCTCCCCTCCCGCATCCCGCTACCCTCCTCGCTCTCAACAACAGGTCCGCACCCCTCCCCCTACACTATATAAAAAAATACTTACCGGCGCCTGGTTTCGATTCCACGACCCTGCGGGCGGAACGCAAGGTACATGGTGCCCTACCCACTGCGCCACAAAGCCGACACAGAATGAAAGGCTACGAACGCGCCTTATATCGTTGACTCAAGCTGCTGATACAACGCATTCACTACCTGTGGGGGGAACGCGAGGTACATGGTGCTCTTCCTATTGCGCCACAAAACCGACACAGAATGAAAGGCTACGAACGCGCCTTATATCCTTGACTCATTCAAACTACGTCAACAAGCTGCTGATACAATGCATTCACTACCACCAACTCCCCAAACACTAAACGTTAACGCAATACACCCACCCCCTATGCGACGCATTTACTCGAGTCCCCCTGCGGGGATATGGGCCCTTTCTTTTTTTAACATATTAGTGATGCCATGGCAGTGACACCGCATCATCGTCATCATCACCAGCCTATCTAAGCCCACTGTAGGGAAAAGGCCTCTCCCATTATTCTCCAATTATCTCGGTCCTGTGCCAACTGTGACCAATTTATCCCCGCAAACTTCTTGATCTCATCTGCCCATCTAACTTTCTTCCACCCCCTGAAACGCTTGCCTTCTCTAGGGATCCACTCTGTTACCCTTAATGACCAGCGGTTATCTTGCCTTCGCATTACATGCCCTGCCCACGTCCATTTCATCTTCTTAATTTCTACTAATATGTCTTTAACACCAGTTTGCTCCCTGACCCACTCCGCTCTCTTCTTGTCCCTTAATGTTACACCTATCATTTTCCGCTCCATTTCCCGCTGAGTCGTTCTCAATTTAAGTTGAACCCTCTTAGTGAGCCTCCAAGTTTTTTCGCCGTAGGTGAGTACCGGTAAGATGCAGCTGTCATACACTTTCTTCTTCAGCGACAATGGTAGGCTGCTATTCATTATCTGAGAATGTCTGCCATATGCACCCCACCCCATTCTGATCCTTCTAATTATCTCTGCCTCATGGTTGGGATCTGGGGTCACAACATGGCCTAAGTAGATATATTCGCTTCCACTTCCACTGCCTCGCCACCTATCTCAAACTGCTGTGCTGTCCCGAGGTTATTGATCATTAGTTTAGTTTTCTGCATATTATTTTCAGGCCCACGGTTCTACTCTGTTCGCCCAGTGCGGAAAGCATGCTTTGCAATTCGTCCCCCGAGTTACTTAGCAAGGCAAGGTCATCAGCAAATCTGAGATTACTGAGGTATTCTCCATTAACCCTTACTCCCACCTGTTCCCAATCCAACGTTCTGAATAGTTCTTGTAAGCATGCTGTGAACAACAATGGAGAGATTGTGTCTCCTTGTCTGACACCCTTCCTTATTGGTATTTTACTGCTCTCCCTATGGAGGATGATGGTAGCTGTAGACCCATTGTAGATATCCTCTAGTATTCTTACATAATGCTCTGTGTGTCGTCATCTGTGTTCCTGTCCTCGTCTTTGCTGCGCTTTAATACGCCAGATGTACCAATTCGCCCAAACCAATACACTCCTGAGCTCATCTACCCCTTGGTTCCGTAATGCCTGAATGACTGCTAGGGTTTCGACCGAGTCAAATGCTTTCTCATAATCTATGAAGGCTATATATAGGGGTTCAGTATACTCAGCGCACTTTTCTATTACCTGATTGATCGTGTGAATATGGTCCATTGTTGAATAATCTTTACGGAACCCTGCTTGTTCTTTAGGTTGACTGAAATCTAAGGTTGCAGAGATTCGGTTAGCGATTACCTTGGTAAATACCTTGTAGACGACTGACAGTAAGCTGATCGGCCTATAAATTTTCAAATCCTTCATGTCGCCTTTCTTATGAATTAGGATAATGTTCGCGTTCGTCCAAGATTCCGGTACCATTGCGGTCATTAGTCATTGCGTATACATGTTTGCCAGTTTTTCAAGTACAATGTCTCCGCCATCCTTCAAGAGGTGTGCTGTTATCTGATCCTCACCAGGTGCTTTGCCCCCTTTCATTTCTTTCAAAGCCTTCCTTACGTCTTCGGTCCTTACTGGTGGGATGTCTATCTCCTCTGAACTACTGTCTCGTTCGGCATTATCCTGTATGTCCCGGCTACTGTACAGATCCCTATAGAGCTCCTCGGCCACTTTGACTATTTTATCCCTATTTGCCTTGCTTATGCCTAAGTGCATACATCTGATTTTTCCCCACGCCAAGACGTCTCTTCACTGCTTTCAGGCTACCTCCGTTCTTTACAGCGTATTCGATCCTCTCCATATTAAACTTCCGTATGTCAGCTCTCTTACGCTAATTGATTAGCTTCGACAGCTCGGCTAGTTCTATTCTGTCAGCTGCGGTAGAGATTCTCGTGGTTTGCCGTTTCCTGATTAGATCTTTCGTCTCCTGTGAAGGTTTACCAGTATCCTGTCTAGCCATAGTGCCCCCGACTTCTACTGGACACTCTGTGATGATGCGTGTAAGGTTTTCGCTCGCTTCCTGTGTCGTAGGCTCGGCTTTCTCGTTAAGAGCGGAATATCGGTTCTGCAGCGCGATCCTGAATTCTTCTACTTTACGTCTTACTGTTAGCTCATTTATCGGCTTCTTTCGTGCTAGCTTGTTGCGGTCCCTCCTCAAATGTAGCCTAATTCGAGATCTTACCATACGGTGGTCACTACACCTTACCTTTCCCAGCACTTCCGCATCCTGCACGACGCCAGGGTTATCGCATATATGAAGTGTATTTCATTTTTGTGCTCCCCATTCGGGCTCCTCCAGGTCCACTTCCGACTCTCCCGTTTACAGAAGAAGGTATTCATTATGCGCAGGTTATTCCGTTCTGCAAAGTCAACTAGTAAGTCCCCCCTGCTATTTCTACAGCCCAGACCATTGTTCCCAACTGCCTTGTCTCCAGCCTGATTCTTGCCTACTTTAGCATCGAAGTCCCCCATAACTACGGTATACTGTGTTTTTACTTTAGCCATTGCAGATTCCACATCTTCATAGAGGAGTTCCACTGCTTGGTCGTCGTGGCTGGATGTGGGCGCGTAGCCCTGCACCACCTTGAGCTTGTACCTCTTGTTGAGCCTAATTACAAGACGTGCTGCCCTTTTGTTAATGCTATAGTGCTCGTCTATGTTGCCAGCTCTGCTTTTATTGACTAGAAATCCCACTCACAGCTCTCTTCTGTCCTCTAGACCACAGTAACATATGACGTGTCCATTTTTCAGCACCGTGAGGGTCTCGCCTGCCCTCCTAGCCTCGCTAAGCCCTATTACATCCCATTTGATGCGCTTTAATTCCTCGAACAACACCTCGAGACTTGCTTTGCTAGATAAGGTTCGCGCGTTAAACGTTGCTAGGTTCAGATTCCATTGGCGGCCTGTCCAGATCCAGGGATTCTTAGCACCCTTTGTTGCGTCACAGGTCTCACCGCCGCCGTGGTCAGTTGCTTCTCAGCCGCTGGGGACTGAGGGCCGAGGGTTAATTGGCGTATTCAGGGGAGGTTGTGGCCGGTACTACACCAGGGTGACCAATCCTGGTCTGGTGAGGGAGTGCATTACCGGCAATGGTCGCCGGGGTCAGGCCACACCCCAAGCCCCTTTGTGAAACTCCATCAATACGCGGATTTTTTTTTAATCCGGTGGGAATTGTCCGGCACCGGGATTCGAACCACGGTCCTTCTGCACGCGAGGCGGGGGTTCTACCTCTACGCCATCGCTGCACCCGCATCAACCGCATCAACCGCTGCCAAAGGTAACACGACTACGAGGTGACACGTGAAACGGGTACGACGCGCGAGCCTTCTCGGAGGCCGCTCTAGCGAGTTCCCGCAGTGGCGCGCTACCGGCACGGTAAACAGTGCCTAAGTGAAATGCAATCAGTCGCGACCGCGCTAACCTCTTCCACCAGCTGACAACGAAGGTGCTTTTTGTACGCTCTTTGAATAAACCGCCGGACAGATATTACGGACTGCAAAGAGTAGTCCTTCCGGGCTCCCCCGGGCCCAAGCGTAGAGCTTTATGACACTTACTGATTATCAACAGCAGCTTCCGGCGAACGGAAGAACACACAATAATTACCCATTTACCCTTCACGGCTGATAAAGCTCGATCCGGGCGTGGGCACCCTTTACCGATAGTAATTTCCGCGCGTTGAGAACCGAAGGTTAGAAGCATAGGTGGGTCGGTTAAACACCTTGTTCCTTTTGCTGACCCACTCCCGGGGTAATTGCTTGCAGAAGCTCGGGGGTCCTTTGTCGCAGATTGTTGACTTCGCTGATTGCGCACCAATGTAGAGCACGTCGTTTGCAAAACAAAACTGTATACAAAGTGGCCAATTCTGAAGTATGAGGGCAGAAACTTGTGTCGCAATGTATAAAGGCTGTATTCTGTGTTTTGTTAAATAAAATGAGCTCACTAAAATCATTTATTCATGTTTATTTTACGCGCTCAACCCCTTACGAACTGTTTGTGTTAGGAAAAAATTTATAGATGCTTCTTCAATGATCTCTCGCCGTTCACTTTTGTGACGTCACAAACCATAGTACCCAAAATCGCACGGGGCGTCGACACCCGTTTTCATTTTTCTGGGGTTCTCTGCTTTGTTAAACAAATGCTAATCGCGAGAATGGTGTATTTAGATTCTCGGAACCATAATCTGTCGATAGAGGCAAACTTGTTTTAACCCTTTAGTGTCCTTTTAATTTTGAGCTTGGTCTGCTGGCGTTCGAAAAAAAATCCAAGAAGAAAACTTCTCCGGCGCGAGGCTCCTCGCACAACCTTCGCCCAGCTGTGTAGGAGGTGCAAAGCATCGCGAAGCTATGACGTCATCGCGCGTGCCGGCACCTCTCGACCTTCGAGAACGCACATCCCATAGTTTGTGGCGTGTTCTTTCGGTTGATATTTTCCTCGCCAGTTGACGTGAGTTTGCGCCTGAAGTTGTGGCATACTACAGCTCGCGACGCCGAGTTCGCGAAGCTGGTTCTTGCCGGTGCTGGTGATGCGAACCCGTTCACTTTGGGAGAGATGTGAATGCCTGCGGACAAACTATCCGGAGCTTTTAGTGATGGAGAACTTTCAGCGCAAATTTCGACAATTCATGTGAGGTAGAATAGCCAGATCTCCGCCAGCCCGGCTGTTTTTCCAGCCGTGCACCGCCAGTGCAAGGTGCGCTAATTTGTTTTCGATATCCCCTACGTACTCCAGCCGTGGCCTATCTCTGCACCCGCGTCCTTTGGCTTCAGTGTGTAACAATATTTACCGTTTTTACTGCAAAGCCCGTCCTTCCCTCCCCCAGTTTTTATTCCGGTGTCATCGATTTACTCGGCGTCGCTCCGGGGCTCCTCATCACCACCGCTGACACCTCTTTCACGACTATTTTCGCCCTAGGCTTCCCCGATGCCCCTTTGGCAAGTTGCGCAGTCGGCAGGTAACGGCGGTAGTGCGGTTATCAGACGATTGCAAAAAATAAAGGGAAGCACGGATTGGCGTAAAAAATGACTGATGATTACAGCACGTCCTAATCTGAAATTCCTGCGCAGCGCGAGCTGCAGCCTTCTCGTTCACGGCGCATTTCTGCTGCGTCGCAGGAAGTGTTCGCGTGATCTGCGAACGCACGGCGGCGTGCGCTACTCTGCTTCTCCTTCTGCTACTGCTACTCTGCTTCTACCTTGCAGTGCGGCGCCGCCACCGGTCAGCATATTGCTAGAGAGAGAGAGAGAGAGAGAATAGTCTTTAATGATACTGGTGAGGTTAGCCTGGCCAAGGCGCCTAGCTTGCTACACCAGATGTATCAAAAAATGAAATCGATGAAGAGATGATGATAATGAATGTGATGAAGATGATTCGCTCGTTAATAGAGTCTTGTTTAATGAGTCTGATCAAGTCCTGTGCTTCGCAGAAAAGACAACAGATCTTTTGTCACTTGAGATGCTCATTTAGAGTTCGACCAAGGGCCAGCATATTGCAAATCTTGTTTGAACCTCGTGTCTCGTGGTTCGGATTATCCCCGCACAAGGGAGCAGCGAGCGTGTTGTTGGATATCGTGTTTGAACCTCCCGCGCAAACGTCTCGTGGTTTGGATTAGCGGAGAATGGAACAGCGCTTGGGAGTGTCAGGGGGAGGTCGCTCCTCGGTGGCGACACATGAGACATGTGTGGGAAATGCAGTGAGTGTTATGATGCCGTAGCCGCACGTGTCGTAATCTACTTCACCTTTTGTTAGACGCTTCTCTCCGTTTTCTTTCTTTCGTAGCTGCTGCGTTCGCTCGCTCGGTTAGGCGGACATAAACTGATGCTGCTCCCGCGAAGCCCTGGTAACGGATGCCAAAGGGCTGTCTCCTAAACTGACCGAAACCCACCGTCACCATTTCCGCTCAAATTCTCTTCATCAAGTAGCGACGAATTCCTCCAGGTACAAGAGAAACTTCCCCAGTTGGAACGCCGGCTTCAGTCCATATTTTTTTTTTCAGCTTGGAAGGTCTTCCGAGCGACATTTTCGCAGGTGTGTGTGGGCCATCACTGGTTGGTGGTTTATGCGTACACGGTTAGCGGGTAGAAAAAGGGGGCGCGCCCGCCGAGCTAGGCGTCATACCGCTACCGATGTAAGGGTGGATGGGATGTTGGGAATTTAGATGTCTAATTACATGGCTCAATGCGGTTAGTCGGCTGTCCTTAATCGAGTGCTTCGGGTGTGGGTTGATGTGTTACAAAGACATCTCACACCCAGAGTAAGGTGCATACGAGGGAAAGCAAAGGGACAGCAACATGTTTGAACGCGAGAATAGAGCTCAAAGGCTTCCACGTTTTACATCGTTATGGCACGGACGCATGGCGTTCGTTTGGAAGAAGAAGAGCCAGAATTGAAGCGTTGGCCCGACCAGAACGGCGCATGGGCGCAAAAGCAACGGAAAGCTACTGGCGCCGCCGTTACCGCCTCAAATTCAGCTCGTCGAGTAGCGGCGAATCTCTGCCGGATGAACAGCTACTTGCCCACTGGGAACGCCGGCGTGAGCCAATATCACTCCTTAAGAGGGCTGTCAGGGGACATTTTCGACGGCGTCTGTCACTTCTAAGTACGCGCACATGACCGGTTAACGGTTTATGCGTGCGCAGGGGAGAATACTGGCAGGGAGGATGAGGTTTGCACGCGCAGCTATAGGTTTTGTGCCCGTACGGATGAATGGCATGTCCGTTGTGCTGGTGCAAGGTTTAAACGCGGACGTTAAACTGCCCAATGGGACCTATATGAAGTCCTTAGTGGTAGAGCGGATTGGGTTTGTGTGATAGGCTATGTTCAAACTACCGACGCAAGCGCCGTATCGTGATCTACGGACATAACGAAATGGCATGACACTCAGTTTGGTTGGCTGAGACTTGAAATGACGTCATTCTTTAAAGTTATTACGACAGTTGCGGATACGGTCTGAACCCGTCCTTGCACAAACAGTAAGATGCCCACGACGCGGGAGGGACACAGGCAGTTCCATGTTTATCCGCAAGAACAAAGCTTGCATCTCCTTGAGAGGTTCATTCAGATAATGAGCTAGGAAGCATACTGCTTCGCAAATTACAATAAACGTCTTTTGTTTGGTGCACTCCGTGGACTGCGTCCAGCTTTGCAGGTCATCCTTATTCGGAGTGGAAAGGCACTAATGTTTGTTTAATTTAACGCTTTTTTCGGAAACGTTATAACTGTTATAACGATGGGAATTCCTTAGTCAGGGGCTGCTAAAAATGCAATAAAAAAAGAAACCGAAATACGTTTTGTTCAGAGTATACAATAAATAGTTTAACTGCTCTACAATGCGGCGATTTCGCCAGAAAAAGAAGAACACAGAAATAAAAGCCCAATACCTTCTTGAAAGCATTAAAAACCGCTCGAGAAAGCTCTGGGAGCGAAACATGAAAAGACAGCCTGTGCCAAGCCTTTCTCGAGGAACTATTTTCAACCGTTGAAAAAATGAAATCAGAATAAAAAGTGAAATGAATTTTCTCACAGGAAGCAAAAAATAACGAAACCAGTGTGTAAAAAGAGTGGTAAACTAGCGTGATCCAGAGTAAACGCAATAAATTTATTTCTTGTGTTATTATGTGCAGCGCAGAGCGACAACAGGATATAGAATATGAAAGCACGAAGACGGCATTACACGCCTTTCTTGACGAGCCGAACTGGGCACAAGGCTGGGCCAATTTGGAAGCAGATAATTTAACTGCAGCTGGTAACTTGCGGGTCACGCGAAATCAGGATGTCAGTTGAGCTAGTGTTGCACACGACACGTCCAGTGCGCTCGCAAAAGGGTGAACTTCTTTGATCCCTGCTCAGTCAGCTTGATTTCGTCGTTCCACGTATTGTGCATGTTGCTGTTTTCCTCATACGCTACTTATTAATTTTTCTCGTGTAGAAAAATGCAGGCGCTCACGAATAAAAAAGCGAATCAGTTCAGCCGACGTTCCCAGAAAGCAGTGCAGCAGCCGAAAGCAGCTGACACTACGGTTATCAAGCAAACCTTGTTTAACAATGTCCATTTAGAACCGAGCAAAAGCAGTTTTTTGGCTTTCAAATGTGTCATGAGCTTTCGACAATTTGGGGCGCGCTTGGATATGTAGTCTTCTCGGTGGTCTTGTCCGCGCCCGAGATCGCGGTTTGAAGGATGGAAACAGGCTGCAACGCCGTTTGCGACATCGTCAGGCTTGTGGCCCTCCAGTGACAAAGCATCAAATTTGACAGCAAATTAATCGAAACGATTGATGTAGGTGGTGTCAAAATGCTTCTCGGATGCACGCGCACTCCTGGAGTCGGAGCTGAAGTCACGCATTTCTTGCCGGGGAATGGCTTCCTTACATTTCTGACGCTTTCTCCGTCGTTGTGTAAACACAACAGTGAAACGTTTTCCGTTGTGCCCTGATAGGACACAACACTTGTATATGTATATATACATATTCTTTTTTGATGCATTAAATTGGAAACGCGGTAGAGGGGTGTAGAATCGTGGTTTCTGGATGTCGGCGCTTCGGCAGCTCCCCCGAAGGACACGTAGACATGGGAGGAACTATACTACTGCCTCAGACTCTGTTGAGTGGTGTCTTGTATCCAACGGCCTGATAGGACACAACACTTGTTGACATCATTCTTTACGCGTACTATTTGGTCGCATAATAATGCACAGTGTGAGAAGCTCGCTGCGCGTTTATTCTCGCCCCAAGAACTCTGAAGAGACCGCGTTCCAGTCTCTGGGGGGAGCCCTACTCCACGAAGTGAGTGCCCCCATGCAGACGGCAGTGACACCACGCGGAAGCCAAAGGCAGCATACTGTTACGGGAATCAGAAAAAGAACAGTTGCACGTAGGTGCAGGGGATATACGCTGAGGGCGATGAAGGAGTGCGTGGCGCGGGCTTAGCTCTAGTTGTCATGGCCGTTTGTACATAGTTCATACATGTAAATACAACGCTGCTCCATCGTCAAATATTCGTTTCATGTTTACCTTGTCGCTACATAACAATGTGAAACTAGCCCATAGAGGTACTGGGCAGTTTCGTGACCAGTAGGCATTGCGAAAACTCTGATGATACTGTGATCGCGGAGCGGCAACAAAGGTCCACTAGGGCATTGTAAACATGGGTTGCTATTATATGTTCGATAAACTTGCAGCAAATGCAGGTCAATTAAATGGGGCTGTAATTTTCCGGGCTATTTCTATTACCAGATTTAAATACGGGGACCACTTTACCTATTTTACAGTCACTGGGCAGCTGTCCAGAGGAGAGCTACTGTTTGAATATGGTTTGAATGGATGGAATAAACCTTAGTTAAGACGAGCTTTAGGTGCTGATGTTAGGGGCACATGCCCTTGGGGGGGGGGGGGGGGCGGTCTTGTTTAGTCTGGAAAACCCAGGTCCTTGCTGGCTCCTCTTCCTCTTCGTACCAGGTCTCGCTGGTCGGAGAGGTCTGAGCTGGTCAGCCGGGCCGCCCACTGCTCGTAGGTGGGGTTGGGGTTTGGGGGGAGGCTAAGGGTTTGTGAGCACTCCCATACCATATGGTATAGTTTGCTGGGCTGGGTGCAGAATTTGCAGGTTCGGGGATGGAGGGTCGTGTGGATTGAGTGTAGAATGTTGCCATGCGGGTATGAGTTTGTAATTTGCGCAGAGCGGTGGCTTCGGTGCGGGTCAGTTCTGGGTGAGGCGCAGGGAAACTTCTGCGCTCGTGGCGGTAGTGAGCCAAGATGGCTGTGTAGTTTAACAGCGGCTCAGGTCTTGAAGCGTTGCGTTCTGGAGAAATGGCCCGGAGTGTACGTTCGCGGGCCGCGGCGTGCGCCGCTTCATTTCCCTCGAGGGACTCGTGTCCGGGGGTACAGACAAGTTGTATTTGCGGTAGCGTCTTTGCAGAGCGTAGGATGTTAAGTGCGGAGGTACATATTCGACCAATAGTGGAGATTTATGCTGCTTGGGAATATTTAATTATCGTGAGGAATTCCTCTTCATCCTTGTGGGGGGCAGCAGTTGCGGCCAATGCGATGGCTAGTTCTTCAGCAGTTTCTGTGCTTGTAGTGCCTATCGTTACTGCTGTTAGTTCGGTTCCACGGGAGTCAATTACACTGATTGCATGAGCGGGTTTGTGCGGGGACGCGAAGGCGTCGCTATGCCGGGTGTCAGCTTGCCCAGCATACTCATTTTGGAGGGCTCTGACGCGGGCGCGTCATGCATGATTGTAGATGGGATTCATGTTGCGTGGTATTCATGTTGCGTAGATTCATGTTGCTTGGTATTGGAGCGAATCTCATGGCTTTCCGGATGTTGAGAGGGATGCGCTGTTTTTGGTCCTGTGGTGGCGGGACCGTATATCCCAAGCGGGCGAGGGTAGGGCGTCCAGTTTTGGTGAGTTTGAGGCGTGAAAGCTGGGCGACATTGTGGGCTTTTTGTAATTCTTACCATGTGTTGTGAAGTCCAAGTTGGAGTAGTTTGAGTGTGGCCGTTTTCGGGGGTAGACCCAGTGCAGTTTCTTAGGCCTGCCTAATCATAATGTTTAGCTTCTGTTTTTCAGCATTTTTTAGGGATAGGTATGGCGCACCATAAGTCATTCGACTAATCAATATAGCTTTGATTATGCGCGTGGTGTCGGCGGCATTAAGGCTGTATTGGAGATTAGAGACCCGCGAATGATGCTGACCAACTGATTCAGAGTTTGTTGAAGACGAATAATGGTGTGAGAGCCGGAGCCGTCCTTCGGGATGTTGAGGCCTAGAATTCGGAGGTGAGATACTTTAGGTACTGGTTGGGCATTTAGGTGCAGGTCAGGATCCGGGATTGCTTGTTCCTGGTTTTTGCGAGTTCTTTTACATAGCGTGAGAAGTGCGGATTTTTTCAGCGGCGCATTCTAATTCTAAACCACGAGATTCCAAGTATCGTTGGGCAGTTTGTATTGCTTCTTGGCGAGCGTCTTGTTGGGTGCCTGTGGAGCCCATGGGGGTCCACATAGTCAGGTCATCCGCGTATATTGCATGCTTGAGGTTTGGGATGCGTTGAAGGAGAGGTGGCAGATCCTTCCTGGCAATGTTGAATAATAGGGGTATATGACTGAGCCCTGTGGGGTTACCTTTGGTATTGTTGAGAAAATGGGGGAGCGAAGGGGCCCGATGCCTATTGTTGCAGTGCGGTCATTGAGGAAAGAGGATACGTAGTCGTAGGTCCGTTGGCCACAGTTTGTTGAAGCCAGGCCAGCGTAGAGAGCGTCGTGGGAGATGTTGTCGAAAGCTCCCTTGACGTCTAAAGCCAATATCGATTACTTGGTTTGATTGCTGAGGTTGTCTATGATGTCTTCTTTTAGTTGGAGTAAGATGTCCTGTGTTGATAGGTGTGGTCGGAAGCCGTATACCGTGTCGGGGAAGTTGTCATTCTCTTCTATGTGTGAAAGTAGTCGGTTGTGAACTAGATGCTCAAAAACCTTTCCGATGCAAGAAGTTAGTAATATTGGGCGAAGGTGTTTGGGGGTGAGTGGCTTGCCTGGTTTTAGAATTAGCGTAATGTCGGCATGGTTCCATTGTGGAGGTAGGGTGGCGGCTATCCAATGTTCGTTGATATAGTTGAGGAGGTTTTCCAGGGCTATGTAATTCAGGTTGCAAAGTGATTTGTTACGTATCTCGTCTCTTCCCGGGGTGGTGTTGCAGGTAAGTTTTCTGATCACCGCTTCGATCTCAGCCATTGTAAAGGGCTCGTCCATGGCAGGATTCGCTTGACCAGTGTGCAGCGGGGCCTTATAAGTCTTGGGGGAGGTGGTCGGCTTTAATTCAATGGGGTTTCGGAGTTCGTTGAGCAGGTAGTCCTCTGTTCCCTGGTAGTTGTGCATAAGCCGTTGAAGCTGCTGTGCTGTGGCTTGCTTGGACGTACCAGTCCCCATAAGGGAGCGTAGCAGATGCCATGTGCGTGGAGTTCCCAGTGTTCCTGGCAATTTATCGCATGATTGTGTCCAGTTTTGCTGGCTGAGCCGTTGCGCGTATGCTGCAGCTTTTGCGGTTAGCTTCGCGATGCGAATCTTTAGACGGCTGTTAGTGCGGTGTTTTTCCCATATTTTGCGTAAGCCTCGGCAGGCGTCCCATAGGTGCGCGTCCACTGCGGGGTGATCTTCAGTCTGAGTCAATTCTTTGGTGTGTTGCTGAGACTATTCGAGTAGTTTGGAGGTCCATTCTTCTAGGTTGGTGGTGGGGTATACGGGTGTTGCCTCACGTAAGCTCTTCCAATTAGTGAGACGGGCTTTGTCAATTTTACACTTCAGGTTCGGATTATGTGGTAGTTGAAGTTGGATGATTTAGTGGTCGCTATCCAGTGTCTCGTCGAGCCTTGTTCATGTAGCTTCTTTGATGTTATGCCTTAGCGTCAAGTCTGGTGTCGTGTCCCGAGATATACTGGTGCCGATGCGGGTAGTAACTTGGGGAGTATTGCAAAGATGCAGCTGATTTTGTTGTATGGAATCGTACAGGGAGGTGCCTTTTTTATTGGAGCGGATATAGCCCCACGTAGTATGGTGGGCGTTGAAGTCTCCCATGATTAATAATTTGTGGCCTTTCGTTCTTTGTCGGATGGTTCTGACTAGTTGGTCTATTCCGGGTAGGGCGTGATCAGGGGGGCTGTATATATTTAGCACAAATAGGCTGGTTTGCTGTTTGCGTCGTGGTGTGACTTCTACGAAGGTATAGTCCAGTTGCGTGGGTGCAGTGAGTTGTTGAGCTGTTAGGGAGGATTTAACCAGGATGGGGGTGCGAGATGTCGGATCAGATACAAATGTTGTGTATCGAATGAAAGATATATTATCAGTCTCCGTTTCTTGTAGCGCGGTTAGGTCTGGTGCATGTTGGCCCGCAAAAAGGGCCAACATTGGGCCGCAAAGGGATGCACAATCGATTTCTTGCCACGTAGTGAGCGACAGTTCCATTGCCAGATAGTCAGGGATTTACGCAGTGTCGGGGTCTGTGTACAAAGAGCGGTCATTGTTATTAGAAAAGTGTATTAGTGATCGTCGGAAGGGTGTATTTTTTGGGTTTCTTGTGCTGCGTCTGCTTTTGCCAATCTTCTTCCAGGGCAGCAACCCGGGTATCCAATGAAGTGGTGGGTTGGGCAATGTTGGCGAAATTGGTCTTTATTTGCTCGCAAAGTCGTTCCAGTCGAGTTTCCATGGCTGTGAGTCGAGCGTCTGTAGTATCCGCCGGGGAAGGGAGTTCTGGATTTGACTCATTGCGTGGGGCAGTGGCCAGGCTTGGTTGTTGTGTATTTTGATTCTGTAAAATAGTTGCCATCTGGGTTGCAAGTTGATCTATTTGCGTTTTCATGTTGACGAGTTGTTGTTGTAGTTTGGAATTCTGCTGTCTGAGCTGCGTGTCTTCGTGATGTAATTCCTGGAGGCGGGGGTCGGGGGGTGGTTGGATGGGGGTTGTGTTAGGAAGGGGGGGGATTGGGTTTGAGCAGTGGGCGGGGCTTTAAAAAGGGTTGACCAGCTTACCTGCGGCTCCCGTGCTGGTCCTAATGGTGTGGCGGCTTATCGTTGGGTGGTCTGCGGGATCAGGTGCTGCTGGTTCATTTGAGCAGTGCGCTGCGGGGTCTTCGAAGGCGGTGGGGAGGGCCTGAACCTTTTCGTGCAGGCTTTGTCCGTGGTAGGATGATCCAGGCCGCACAGCAGGCATTTGGAAGTGCATTCGTGGTCGGGTGTGGGTTCGTGCACGTTGCACGTTGCACGTGTGGGTTCGCGCACACAGTTTTGTCCGGTTCGGGGAACACGTCTCGGCGGTGTCCGAGCTCACCACACAGGAAGCAGTGTTGCACTGTTTGACGGTAGGGACGGCATCGGTAAAGAGTTCCGTAGGCTTTCACGTAAAAAGGGACGTGCTTGCCTTGCAAAGTGCTCAGTGCCGAAGTTGTCGTGCTGAGCATTCTTGCATCGATGATGGAGGCGCCATTGATGCGGGTTGGAGCTAATATGTGTGCCAGTTTTTCTGTGGTAATGTCCTGGTCAAGGCCGTGAATGACCCCGCGTACCGTACCCGGGAAGGGTTTCAAGTATGGTTGCAGTTCGTACGTTGTTGCTCCAAGGTGCACGAGCATGGTGCTGCTTAGAGCCCGAGGGCAGCGTCCGTCGGGAGTGCTTGCGATGATGAGGTTCTGAATTGGCTGGGATTGGACCGTCACCGTGCACATTAAAGATTTCTTCTGGTATTCCACTAGTCAGTTGTAGGCCTTAGGCTATTTGGCGGTGAGTACATGCAGATATTCTGAGGCCGGTACGAGGTCGGAAGATTACATTGTAGTCGGCGTCGGGTAGTCGGGGCGCTATATCGCTGGGGCTGGTCGGTTGACGTGGCGTTCGCGGCGGGCGTGTGGGTTGTGCAGCGGCAGTTTCCTGGGTGATTTTTCTGTCAAGCATAATCTGCCAAGGGCCAGGTTTCGGCAGAGTGCGGCCGCTGAGGGCATCGTACTCCATGCCGTCTTCGTCGGCGTTAGGCATAGCGAGGCGGGGCTTCGGCGCTGGGGCGGCGGCGAGGCCAACCGCGTTAGGGTTAGCAGCATCACCGGCGTGGTCCAGCCTTTCAGGGGTCACTTTGTCAAAACGATGGAGTTGTCGGGGCCAAGGGGGGTGTCGACGTGAAGCTCTCGTCGTTAGGAGTTCAGTGACACTATTTGCAGGTCGATGTAGTCAACAGGTGAACAAAAATCGGCCGTTAAAATGGAGCCCATGCCAGGTGCGTGTTTACTATTCGGCCCCCTAGACCATCTGCTTGAATATCAGACAAAAGTTTTTACTAGACACAGATGTGGTGTTTGTTGAGTATTTTGGAACTGATATTATCTTCACCGGATGAAGTAGATAACTTCAGATGAAACATGCAACGCCCTCCGGTGTGACTTCAATACTTTCCATGTACTCCCAGTCATAATCATCCACATTAGATAAAGGGCCATGATCCTCTCGGGTGAAAACCGATGAAAAAATGCGTTACATGCAGAGGTACAATCATTATCTGAAAGGGAGGCGTCGGTGTCATAATTTAAAGATATCCCGTTTGAGTCGCGGTTAGGGGGTATTACTTGCCAGACCTTTTTGGGGTTCGTTTGAGGAAGAGAAGGTAAATCTTTAGGAAAGTATTTATTTTTAGCTTCAGTTAAAGCAGAACAGTAGGTTTTCAAACTAAACCTTTCCCATGCAGGGGAACTGCTAATACGTTTAGCTGCATTGTAAAGACGTTTCTTTTTGTTCCTAAACTTGCGCAGCGCTTTAGTGAACACAGGGTATTGGATTTGTAGTTTGTTATTGATATCAACGGAATATATTGGTTAATTAGGTCCGAAATTTTATTCTTGAACCAAACCCAGTTATCTTCAACAGAGCGGTTAATAAAAGACGGAAGTAGCGTATCATTAAAAAAATATATTTCGAGTTCTTCGTTTCTTTTAGAGAAGTTAGCTTTATTATAATTACGTACAATTTTCTTTGAGACTCCTGAAAATGGTAATTGAACATTAATGGCTCTTTGAAGTAAATAGTGGTCGCTAAAGCCGTTAGGTGCGTTACGGGTCCGATTGTTCTGGAGCACTGGTAAGTAAAAGATGGAGAATGTTATTACCACGGGTAGGTTGGTGAATAGTCTGAAACAGGTTAAGATCTGGAGTAACATTTACAAATTCAACTCTATTTCGACAAGTAAATGATAGATTACCCCAATTTATGAGCGGAAACTTGAAATTTCCAAACAAATAGAATTTGTTGAACAGAGCTGGACAGCCGTGGTTAAACTGTTGCGTAGTTCGGAAACGAATGATGAGCTGGCGTGAGGTGGACGGCAGCAAGCACCTAGTAGTAGTTTGGTTGTATTTATTATTACAGCCACCCACACAATTTCGAGGGATTAATTTGTGTCGATGATAAAGGATGGTAAGGATTTCCTCATGGCTAAAAGAACGCCACCACCTCTTTGTCCACTTCAACCTTTGCGATAAACACTATAATACTGGGTATGCGGTAAACTTTGATTGTCGGTTATGTCAGAATTAAGCCATGTTTCAGTGAGAACAAGAATATTCGATTGGCTATCTTCAAGTAGAGAACAGACTAAGCCGCGTTGAGGCAGAATGCTGAGAATATTTGCAAAAGATACTGCTAACGATGTCCCAGATATGGGTGGTTTCTGCTGACAACTTGTTCCTGGACACGTGCTGATACCTAGCTATCTATGTGACAAGACAACTGTAGAAGTCACTTTGTTGTACAGTGGGGTCCACTGTTAAATGGAAATAGCGAGCGAGTGGCCACTGCGCTCCGCGAACCGCTGCCGCTAGGCGGCTACGGCGTGAAAGCGCTCTTCACACCGGCTCCGTATTTTCGCTTCGATGTCTGCGAAATGTGCCCATGGATTGACAAAGTTTTGTTCTCCAGAGGTCGTTAACATCCTTCAGATCATCGCGTGTGCTTCATGTGAGAAAGAAATCGCTTATCTTTGCTTCATAAACTCTGTAAGTCACGCTTACCTGCAACTCGCTGTGCTCAGCCGAGTTAGGCTAAGCTCGACCTGGGAGCCCGCCGAACGTCACCGCCACCACGCCGACGTACAGCTAAGCCTACCAACAAGGTGAGCGCCCGCTGTGCGCTACCGTAATCTCTCGAAGCCTTCAGAGATGGAAAGCATGGTGGAAGGCGAAGATATCGACCCGGCGGAATTGGAACAGCCAGGCTGGCTCACCACCCGGCGCAAAATGCAAAATAAAGCGTCCAGAGATCTCGTCGGAGTTCCCGACAAAGGCTCACCCGCAGCGACCGCCGGTACCGGAGGCACGTCGGAGCGAAGGCGCCGCAAACAGATAGCAAATAATCCTCCCATTATTCCGCTACCAGAGACGGATATCAAGATCGTTCTCAGGCCTAGAGCTGGACTGGCTCTTACATCGGTACCCGTTGCCACGTTGGCAGACCTCATAATGAAGGCCGCATGCTTAACACCCAACGACACAGACCAAGTCCGGATACAACCGAAAGCGAACTTCATCACCGTTAGTACTCCCGATGAAGAACGTGCCAGGAGATACACCAGGGTCACTGACCTCGAACTCAGCGGGCAGCAGTTTCCGATCGCAACGCACGTTTCAGCCCCGGCGAACACTGCGCTCATTGTAATCTTCAATATCCCCAGCACAGACACGGCTGATTATCCATAGCCTTATGCACTACAACCCCGACATAGGGATTCTGGAGGCAAGAAGGCTCAATACCTCGAACATCGTCCAAATCCTCTTCGAAGGAACGAAGGTGCCTTTCTGGGTTCGTTACCGCGCAGCTACGTACGGATGCAAGCCATTCAGACGAAAGACGGAAGCCTGTACAACATGCTGGCGTACTGGCCAACGCCAAGACGTCTGCCCTGAAAATCAGCCACAGCCACGCTGCTCACTGTGTGGGCTCACCAATCCTATAGACAACCACCCGTGCATTCCGAAGTGTATAGAGTGTGAAGGAGCCCACCCCACAGTCTCTGCGGACTGCCCCCGCCGTTTCCAACCACGGAGGCAATCGCCCACGTACGCGCAAGTGGCCGCCAACACTCTGCTTTCCACAGTGGGGACCCAACAGGGACCAAAAAAGGTCCCAAAGACCTCTTCCACAGGAAGCTCAACCAAACAAGCCCTGAAGAGCAAGCCCGACCGGGCGTCTCAATCTCTCAACTCAACAGCAAAGGTGAGCACCCAACGATTTCCTCTTGCTGGCTCGCTGCAATCTCCCCTCCCTCCCCTGCAAATTCCAGAAACGTTTCTAAACGAGCTGAGAACTATTCGCAGAGAACTGACTTAGCTTCGCATGGAGAACGAAAGGCTCATGGAAGAAAACCAGGCTCTTAAGCGTGCTGCCCAATTGCCAGCCAAGCAGGTCAATCAAGCCCCCCTTACCTCCCGTCTACAATCATCTCCAACGCCTCCGCCCCCTAAGAGACGTGCAAAACAGGGTCAGAGCCGTCTGGTGAGAGTATCCCATTCTCGAAGACAGACTCGTAAATGTCGAGCGCACTTGCAAACGCGAACTCGAGGAGCAAAAAGCTGAATATACCCATTTCCATCAAACACTCCTGAATAACCAAGCCTCTATGCAAGCAATGGTAGAGGCCTTGAAAACAGAGGTCGCTAAGCTAACGGTTACCATGGGTGTAATAATGGCCCCTCCCGCAATCTCGCAACCTCTCCCTGATCTCCCTATGGCCCCTCACGCAATCTCGCAACCTCTCCCTGATCTCTCTGATGGCGCTGAACAAGATTTCTAACACTCTTCGAGTTTGGCAGTGGAATTGCCGGGGGTACAGAAGGAAAAGGGACGCCGTTCGGCTGCTTCATGTCCAATCCAGATCTAAAATTCCAGATATCATAGCCATCCAAGAGGCAGGCACAAAAATCAAATTGCCAGGTTACAAAAGCTTCCAAAGCTCCGATTCAGACCTAACTGCTGTCTTGGTTCAACGTAATCTCACTGCGGATCTTGTGGAGCTAGCGGAAACGGAAATTCCGTACAACTCCATAGAAGTCATACGCCGCAGTAAAGCGGACAGCAGTATTTTTATCTTGAATGTATACAGCAGCCACCGAGTTCAGCATCATAGGTTTGGCTCCCTGCTCGAGGCGGCTAAACAGAAAGCAGCGCGAAATTCTCTCTTAATAGTTGGGGACTTCAACGCTCCTCACACGTCTTGGGGCTACTCATATACGACCAGAAAGGGAAGGCTACTATGGGAGCAGATTCAGAAGTGTCACCTCACTCCTGAGTCTGACCCGTACACGGCCACCAGAATCGGCACTAGCGTGCAAAGAGACACCTCCCCAGACCTCACGCTATCTGTCGGAATCTCACAAATGCAGTGGACGTGCACGGAGCATACGCTGCGTAGTGACCACTACATTATCCAGTCTGACATCCTTTCCGTTAAACAATACACAGCTCCGATCAGACACACCCACATCACGGACTGGGACAAATTTCGCAGAATCAGAGATCAGGAAACATCCGAAGACCCCTCAGAGCAGATGGATTTAGAGAGCTGGACGCAACAGTTAATTAAGGATGCTAAAGCAGCCAGTAGTAAAATTGATCCCGAAGTACCGTCAGAAAGAATGGACTCTCGCCTGCAGCATCTATGGATGGCCTACCGCAGCATGCAAAAGAGATGGCGGCGAAACATACGCAACAGAATCCTCCGACGAAAGATCGCTGAATTGGAAATTACCATACAAAATTACATTAAACAGTTGGCCAGAGAGCAATGACACCACATCTGTGACCAGCTCAAGGGCGCGCTAAGTATGAGGAAAACATGGACTTTCCTGCGACACCTCCTCAACCACCAAAACAATAAAACAGATCAGACCCACAACATACAAAAACTCGTCCATCAAAACCCCGGCACAATCTCTCAACTCATGGATCGCCTTAGGTCAATCTACATTCCAGATGGTGCACGAGTGGTTCTCCCGGACTACAAGGGATATGAAAACGAAGCCCTAGATGCGGACATAACCGAAGCGGAAGTCAGAAGCGCCCTACAAAATGTCAAAACAGGCTCGGCCCCTGGTCCAGATTCTGTCACTAATAAAATGCCGAGGAACCTAGACGATAAATCTGTCGCCAAATTAACTGAGTATTACAATCACTATTGGCGAATGGGCACCCTACCCAAGCAGTGGCGCACAGCCAAAATATCGTTCATTCCCAAGCCGGGTAAGCGTGTGGCTCTAGAACATCTCAGACCAATATCCCTTACGTCCTGCGTTGGCAAAGTCCTCGAACATATCATTCTAGCTCGGCTTACCCGGCACATCAACAAGGCGGATGCACTACCATGTGAAATGGTAAGTTTTCGCCCTAAGTTGTCGACGCAAGACCTGTTGCTGCAATTCTCGAATGAAGTCATACAGGCAACCAGTCAAGTTGATAGCACAGCACTGCTTGCACTAGACTTAGAAAAGGTCTTTGATACGGTAGACCACACGGCCATTATGATCGGTCTAACCTCCATCAACCCGGGTCGCAGGGTCTACAATTATGTCAGGCCGTTTCTGACCGACCGCACCGTTACTATCCGAATGGGCCAAAATGAGGGTGGACCGTATGACTTGGCTAGTAGGGGCACTCCTCAAGGGGCGGTCATTTCCCCTCGTCTCTTTAACTTGGCCCTCCTGCCGGTCACCCATGCACTAAGGCGGATCCCGCATCTCCGTTTTGGTATATACGCGGACGACATCACCCTCTGGGTGGCTGGGAGAAGCGATGGACACATTGAGAGCACCCTCCAAGCAGGAGAAGATGTGGTATCACAACAGGCAGCCCTGGCTGGCCTTAAGTGCTCACCCACCAAATCCGAGTTACTGGTGCTTCCACCAAAGAAAAGAACGGCTACGACACCCCAAATCACCATCCAGGTGCAGGGCCACACGGTCCCGCCGGTCCCCAAAATTAAAGTCTTGGGCCTTACCATGCAGCAGAACAGGTCTAACTCGGAGCTCATTAAGCAGCTGAGCTCCCACGTGGACCAGCTCATTGCTCTCCTCAAAAGGATCACAAATCGAAATCGTGGGATGGACGAAAGTGACCGACTTCGGCTTATCCAAGCCTTCTTTTTTAGCCGACTTCTCTACACTTTACCTTACATTAGAGACAGTAAAAGTGAACTGGATAAAATTAATGGCCTCATTTGGAAAGCATACAGGGCTGCCCTTCAACTTCGCCCCAACGCGTCCACCGACAAGCTTAACAAACTCGGAGTGTATAATACCGCTAAAGAGCTCATTGAAGCTCACCTGTGCTCTCAGAGAACACGCTTAGAGCTCACTCGACCGGGACAACAGATTCTCTCGCGGCAAAACATTGCGGTTTCGCAACAGACTCAGGAGTCATTACCTATCCCTGCTGATATAATCCAGCAAATAATCGTAAAGCCTCTACATAGGCACATGCATCCTATTCACAATTCGGCACGACGCAAAGCAAGAGCTCGGTCTCTCGCTAGGCAGCTCAGAAATATTTCGGAAGTAGTATACTCTGACGCAGCGGAGTACAGGCATCACGGGGCATACGCTATAGCGATCACCGGTCAAAAAAGCACTGCTCCACTCAACGCCCTCACAGTCATAACCACCTCCCCTACTGTGGCGGAAGAGGCGGCAGTTGCCTTAACCCTCACACATAGGCCACATCCGGTAATTATAATCATAGATTCGAAAATGGCCGTTCAAAAGTTTGCCCGGGGGCATATCTCTCCCACGGCGCTCAGAATTCCCAAGCAAAATCCACCAGAGGACTCAGTGGAACTCATATGGACCCCAGCCCACACTGGCATGGAGGGAAATGAAACTGCACACGCTATGGCTCGCGAACTCACACACCGAGCCGGCGTGAGTATCGTTCCTCCGCCAGAGACCGACTGATCACATTTAATGACATAACAGAGCACTACCGCCTCTCTCGTCGACAATTTTCCCCGCCTCATCCATCCCTTATGATAAGCCAGGTGCGTATTTGGCGGCTCTTGCAAACGGACACCTTCCCAAGCAGAGCTCGCCTCTACCACATCCATCCGACAGAATTCCCTTCGTCAGCATGCCCCCTGTGCGGGGAGCACGCCTCACTAAGTCATTCCGTATGGCAGTGCCCCCAAGACCCCTTCCCTCTAATCACCAGCAGCGAGCAGTGGAGGGAGGCGTTGGGTAGCTCCGACCGGGCTACACAAGAAGTCCTGGACAAAAGAGCCACCGAAGTCGCTACCAGCCTTAGGCCGGTGGCCACCGTGCTTCTCTGACCACTTGCTGCAATAAAGGTTTCTCCTTCTCCTCCTCCTCCGCTGGCGCCTAGAAGTGCGAGAATCGGAGACAGCCGGCACATGTGCACTGACCGCACGAGGCGGGAGAAGCCGCTGTGTCGTCTGCTACGGTTCTCCACTGTGCCGCTCAGCTTTCTACAGCTGAGGGATTGCGCACTCGAAGGATATCATCGGCCGGGCGAAGCGCCGTAGCAGATGACACAGCGGCATCTCCCGCCTCGTGTGGTCAGTGCGCATGTGCCGGCTGTCTCCGATTCTCGCCACTTCTCGGCGCCGGCGCTTCGCGTAGCGCAGTGGCCACTAGCTCGCCGTTTCCCTCTAACAGTGGACCCCACTGTACATGTATGTTTTGTTATTGATGAGCAGGCGATCAACCGACTGCTCGAAAGGCACTTTTTGAAGGATCGCAAATTCAAGCAGCTTCCTAGTAGCTTGTCGCGTAGCCGGCAAGAAGAGTTCACCAATTGAATATTCTAAGCCAATTACCGTGTTCCCAGATAATAGGATGCGTTCTTGTCTCTAAAAAAGGTCAGTTTCGCTATGATAGGTCTGTTTGTTTCTTCTTGGTGTTTCTCTAGCCTATGTACTTGCTCTAACTGCGAACTGTTCGTTTCAATTTGCAGTTTTTTCGAGCACAACTTAATTACCTCTTTTTCATTTGCAGTCCAGTCCTCTTTAGGCTCATCCTGCATCCCGAAAAAGAGCAAGTTTCTGTGTCTGAGCCTATTTTCAGCGTCCTTGCACCTCAATGTAATCGTTGATAGCGGATCTGAGACATCCCGCAAGTCGTTGTTTCAGTTACTTCATCGTTGGAAACAGCTGTTTTTTCTAAGGTCAAGGCCAACTCAAGCGCCATAACCCTAGCAGTTAAAGCAACGATTTCGTTGTTAGTGGTAGGTTGTTTACTCTTTACGCTTTCTAGTTCTGCTAACAGCTCCGCTTCTACCACCCGAAGATTCTCTGTGGTCTCAAGAGCTCCAGCCAACTCCTTCGACTCAGCTTTGTACATCGGACCCGGGTTAGATTCAACGTGCCCAGATAGCAAGAGGAGCATGTCGAACATTGCAGATCAGAAAGAATTCAAAAGTGAATCAGAGTGCTTTAACAAGTCAATACACTCAACTGGGCACGACGGCATGATCAAACAGCAGTTTTTGCTCCTCATGCACGCAGCGCCTCATAGGTAACTAACCTGCAAAATCAGTAGTTGATTTCACTGCATACTCGATGCGGTGCCGTGCCCAAAGTGGAAGCTTGATGGCTGGTAGTTCAAACTTTTTCGCTCGTGGCCGTCGTTGTCCCAGAGTGCTGTTGCCAGATATGCGCAAAGGTAAATTGGCTGTTCTGCGCTGAATGTTCCCAGGCTGGCCAAGGTGGCGTCACATCATCGGGGCGCAGTCTGCACGTGCCGGGAAGCGCTGTGCAAACAGCCGACGTGACTGCCACCTGCAAAACCAGTAGTTGATTTTGCTGCAGTTCATTTCGATGCGGTGCCATGTCGGAAGGTAATGACAATAGGAACAAGATGTACTGCAGGTGGTTAGGCTACCCTACTGTAATTCAATACCTCGTTCTCGGCGTGTGGTTGGAGCTATCGGTAAAGCGTGCCCGCCCCAGGTTCGAACTGTATCGGCCGTAAAAGGTATGGGGTACTTACTCAAGTGGTAAGCCAACCGACTTTAATCCTACCTTGTGCCCTTCCGCTCGCCGCGACCCGCTGTTGACAAACAATCCGCAAAGCGTGCGTGCTTAGTTCTACCCTTGTTGTTATGTTTGGGCCCGGGAAGCGAGAACTGCTCAAAACGGGTGCGGGGAAAAGAGTTTATTTCATGATAGGTTCATGCGAGGAAAGAGAATAGGAGACAGCCGTGATAGCCAGACGAAGGGAGGTAAAGGCGCCTGCCTGAGCGTCACGGCCGCCTAGCCGGGCTCAGCACACCGAAAGCCAGAGAACAGAGTTGTCACTTGTCGCTTCAGAAGGGGCTCCAATTGTGACCCGGTCATTGTGGTGTAAGGGGTCGATGTAGTCAACCAGACCAGCCGCTCGAGTATTTAAGCGCATTTCGCATTCCGTTGGGCACAAATCTTAAAAGTACCATCCGGTCTCCTCGGCCAGAGAAGTTGTCGAGGTCGTCCATGGCTTGGACACCTAAAAGCTACCATTGCCAGGGTGAGAGCGCCTAGCACCAGCTTTTTCTCCTCAAAACTTCACCGGTGCCTTACAGTTTGACCCAATCGCTAAATCACCAAAAAAGGAAAGGTAAAGCAGAGAGAAAAATGCCAGATTTTATTTACTTATTCCTCAGAAAATACCCCATCGTTTATCGTCGACCAAAAGCCGAGAGAGCTACAAAACGTATGATTTTTCAAAAAAAAAGCACGGTTAAATCAGCTTTTAGTGTCCCTTCAATATACAGCAATTGAAATAACGGCAGCGATAAAATCATCCTTTGTCGTATTTCTCTACTTCATCTGTATTGATTACCAACTGTTCTACGAAAATTTGTTGTGGAACTTCAATTACACTCTTCCTAAACCCTCACTTGCTACTTGTTGCATGTGGTGCTTGCTGCGAACAAAAAACGCTCGGCGTGGGCAGTCTACAGTGGTAATTTTAGGACACTTGAAGGAGTAAACCTTGAATTGATCAATGAATTACAATGTTTGCAATGGGCTGACTAGAAACTATTTGACGCTCAGTGCTCAAATCGAACGTTTAGAACAAGATTTTTGCATAATACACGGCTCAGTAAATTGGTCCAACCAAAAATTCGAATTTCCAGGGAATGGCAAGTGTATAACCTGAATAAAATCAATTCCTTAGGGATTGTAAATTTAAGCAGATGTTGTCTTTACTTAATTGCCACTGGTGGCATATTTTGCAGAGGCCTTACGAGAGCACCGCACTTGAAAGAACTCATGACATTGAGAACGAGCCATTCGATGGGAAACCTCAGCTGCGGCATTTCATCGTTGTCGTCGTACATCGTCACGCTGGGCATACTACTGAGCTGGACCTCTTTCACTCCTGTTTCTGGCGCAAATCAAACGAATAACTGTTCAGACTACTCCCTCATATACGAAGTAAGTTTATTCAATTCATGCTGTTTCACGTATTTGTCATTTTGACTGCGGATGAAGCAGAAATATTTCAACCAGAAGGTTTATTTATTTATTTATTTATGTTTACCCTGAGGGCTTACAAGAAGCGTTCTAGAGGGGAGAGGCTACATCAATAGTGGAATACAAGGCACGTAAAATAAGAGAACTCAAAGAAATAAACCAAGAGCAAGAAGGCATGAGCCTAGACCCGCATGTTACGCTACACTACCAAATATAAAGTGAATATGATAAAAAACTGAAAAACACACTGCTCAGCCAGAATGCAAGTAGAAAGTGAACATAAGCAAGAACTAACAAATAGATTGCTGTGCGAAAATTCAGAGTTGATGTTAGTGCGTGCGCTTTCACATCACCAACATTAAAGAAAAGAAAGATAAGCAGATAGGGCGTAGGGGTGCATGTTTTAGATAAGGCTTGTAAGTGCAACATGAAAAGGTGAGTGTCTGTGATAGTAACCAATATGGCAGGCCGATGAGTCCAATCAGTGCACGTTTAGGAAGAAAGGAGTTACGGCATGATGTAGTGCGCTGGAATGGAATGCGAACTTTATGATGGTGGTCTTAACGGGTACAAGTATAGGAACGGGATGCGATGAAACGTGATTGAAGCAGATGATTGTGATAATAAATCTTGTGAAAGAGGTATAGTCGAGAAACCTTTCTGCGAGAGGCAAGAGAGGGAATGTTAAGTGTCGCTTTCATGTTAGTAACGCTTGCTGTGCGGTGGTAGTCGGAAAGAATGAAGTGCACAGAGCGGTTCTTGGCACTTTTTAAACTATTTATTAAGGTGACGTAACCGGGGTCCCAAACAGAAGAGGCGTATTTTAGGTAGGTTAGACCTAGTGTAAGCGAAATAAAATTTTTTTTGAGTGAGGTAGTGCCAGGTGGAAGTTTCGTTTCAGGTATCCAAGCATACGGTTCAATTTTGAAACATTATACTCGGTATTCCGTTTCCAGGATATATTCTTAGATATATGTATACCACGGTATTTGTATAAAACTGCGGAGTCAAGGGAATATTGTTGAGATAATAGTTTGGACAGGATGATTGGTGGCGCGAAATTCTCATTGATTTGCATTTAGAAATGTTCAGGTGCATATGTCAGAGCGTACACCAAGCAGTGATATTATCGAGGTCAGCCTGCAGCGCTGCAATATCTGAGTTAGTAGTTTGCTTGCAGTACACAACACAATCACCTGCGAAAACAAAGATAGAACTAGATATATTACTAGGAAGCTCATTGATGTAGATGAGGAAGAGCAATGGTGCTAAAACAAAGCCTTGAGGCACACCAGAACAGACGGGAGTTGGAGGTTAGTTTATTTCATTAGCGAGCACATACTGAGTTTGGTTAGTTAGGAAGGCCATAATCCATTGCAAGACTTGAGTATCAGTGTTTAACCGACTGAGTTTTAGTATTAGAAGTTGATGGTTAACCGTGTCGAAAGCTTTAGTAAAGTCTAAAAACACACAATTGGTTTCGAATTCGGAGTCGAGAGATGAGTGCAAATCGTTAGTGAATGTGACAAGTTGCGTTTCACGCCAACAATGTTTTCCAAATACATGCTGAGATGGATGGAAAAATTATTCGATTTAAGGAAGTTAACGAGGTGCGAAAAAATGATATGTTGAAGAATTTTGCATGGCACAGATGTGAGTGAGATTGGCCGGGAGTTAGATATGTTTTGCGTGTTTCCTGATTTGTGAAGCGAAACTACTTTGCCTGCTTTCCAATCAGTAGTCAAGCATCCATCGTTAAGAGATTTGTTGAAGATGCCATGCAGTATTATTGAACTGTATTCTAAAGTGCTTTCAGGAAATTAAGAAGTAATCCCATCAGTGCCGCAGGAAGATTAGCGCTTAAGCTCCGTAATCATAGTTCTTATCCCAGCATAGTCAACCGCATTAAATCCATGTAGAATTCATAAATGAACATTGTATAATTGGTATGTGTTTCTCCCCGATATTAAGAATATGCATTTATTCTATTGCAAATACAATAGAGTCTCTGGGCTTAGAAGCGTGCGTTGATGACATAACGAATGCGAAACGTGTGCATGAAAAAGGCTTTGGTTAGTGCCGCCGATACACAGGAAATTTCTATTCGATTGCTTCTGATGGAAGTAAAAAATAAGTGTTCGTACTAACAGTTGCATTTCGAATGGAAGCACAAGCAGGAAAATGGACGTAAGATAGAGTTGTATTCGTTACCAGTAAACAATTTTAGGTCAGCAGGTTAGCAACTGTAACCTTTCAATCCTGGAGTGGCAAAATATAAATCTAAACTAAAATGTGTGCAAGGTACAGCTGTATTGAACAATAAATACTTTAGAGCAATAAATTGGTAATTCTTGCTTTGAAACGTAAGTAGTAAGACATAAAGGAATCCTCAAAATGTAAAAAATGTTCCCTCGAAAATACAAATTTTCTGGCAGCTGTCCTGCTAGAAGTTTTGTGTAAAGTTTTGTTTTCTGTCTTTTATGTTTCTGATATTTCTCAAGCATTTTCTCTTTTTAAAACACAAAATTTATCTAGGCAAAACAGCGCAAAAAAGACAAGGACAGAGAGAGATACACGTAAGGGACCTCGCTGAACTATCAACTGGTTTTATTTGGAAGGAGAGACAATTTATATACCCCTCCAACCTCTGATGTTTTGTGGCGGTGGCACAAAACATCGGCGACTTTTTGCTGAATGTGCATAAGGGGTAGTTGCCAAATTACCTTAACGTGCGGAAAAGTTCACGTTAGCCAAATGGAGAGATGCGTCAACGATAGGCTAAGGAAGCACGCGAACAATGTAAAGAATTCGAGGGAGGGGAAAGATGCGGATGGCTGCCTGGCAAGCGATTGTTCGAATTGCAAGGACTGTTTGCCAGAATTACAATACACCTCCATCATTAGACAGTCAAAATCACGGCTATCACGTGAAAGGGTAGAATCAGAACGGATGCTAACGTTTGGTGAAACATATAGCCCGTAACACGGTGTCTGAGAAAGAACTAATTTTCTACGCATGCGCGCATAAACCTTACGTTGGGCGTTTATATATATTGTCTCTCTTTCACAGTAAAACCGATTGATAGTTCACCGCAGTCCCTTGCGTGTATCTCTCTCGGTCGTTGTCTTTTTTTGCGCTGTTTTGCCTAGATTATGTACCAACACGGCCAGTTTTTCACGTTAATCACGAAATTTATGTGAACTGCCGGTTTTCGGTTTTCATTTTCCTACTTTTTTACAAAATGATTCTGTTATCTTACACACTATCTGTTTTCCAGAGCAGATAATTTCAGTTACCTTTGTGCTTTCTTTTCTTGCCTTCCCGCTTTTTTACCAAATTGCTCTGTTATCTTACACATTATCTGTTTTCCAGAGCAGATAATTTCAGTTAAATACCCGCCGCGGTGGCTCAGTGGCTAAGACGTTGCGCTGCTGAGCACGAGGTCGCGGATTCGATTCGATCAGAACGTGGGGGCATTCGCAGAAACTGCCGGCGCCGCGGATTCGCCAGTGCTACGGCAGCTGTGCTGTGTGATATCCCTCCGATGGTCACGTGGTCAGCTTTGTTCACAAAAAATCCATCGTTTCGCGGCACCCGCTGAAACGGAAACTGTGACTGGCCGCATTGAAAATGCCTCTAATTAAACAACCGTCGCACGCTGAAGGAAATTAGGTTTCTACAGGTGATAAATAGGTCACTAGCTACTTATCGCAACAAAGAAAACAACATGCAAAATTTTTGTGTCAGTGCCCCTTTAACACGTGGAGCGCCAAACAAAGCCTGATCACCTACCTATTGACGCATCACAGCTGCCGAGTCGCCACTTTCAGACGCGTGGCGAACGGAAACTTCGCCCAGTAACTTTGAGCAGTGCAACTGTCATAGACGGAACGTCTGGTGCCCTCTTCCTGTCCTTAAAGGAGCCATGAAGAGAAAACAAAAGTTTGTTTTATTCGAAAGATTAGGTGTTTCTTAGTACCCCAAGCGCTTTCCCGGAAGCAAATGATGCTTTATTCACTGAGAAATACGGCAATTTAAGCCAAAATTTTAAATCTCCCGCTAAAATTGCACATTTGGTGACGTGAGCAATGGTGTCACACGGGCCGGTCCATGAAACAGATACTTAGTATGTCGACTCCATATAGCACCCACACGCGGGAGTCGACCGAGACGGCGGCCATTTTAAAAATGCTAGTAAAACCTAGTGCACCCGCAGCCCTAGTCATGGAATCGCCTGATCCGGAGAACAAAACTCTCGCCGAGGAGCTCCGGCTTGCATTTAACAACCTCACACCACTTGAACGCTCAACGCTTCTAAGTGCACGAGCGGCAAGAGTTGTGGGATACGCGGTGGACGGGAAAGCGACCATTCCGCGATAGCCACAACAGACGAACGCCCTGCCGTCGGCACCGCTGCCTCGTCAGCGCCGTCGCCACGGACGAATACAGACTGGTACGTATGTGCCGTATTTTTATTACGGTTAATAATAGTTCAACTTCAGTAGCAGTATCGCTTATGCCAGTTGGCCGGTGTCGTGTATGGAAAGCCGTTCGCGCGAGCTCTCTGCTTCGACCAGAAAGATACGAGCGCCAATGCGCGGTGTTTACGGCATTTTTCCTCCAAGGTCAGAGCGCCTCGAACCCGAAAATTCGTCTGCGCGACGGCGAGATGTCGAGCTCGGCCAGGCGGTTGTTTCGTACGCATTGGCGCACACGCTTGCGTGTTCGTTCGGAACTTCAACCGTTTACTCCACCGTTCTTTGTCATAAAAAGAATGTGCAGTATGTTTCACGGGCATTTAGCTCGCTATGCAAACTGTAAGCCCTGCCTAACATGCGTTTGCTTTTGCCGGCCTCCGCCAATCGCAGAGCTTAGCCCATGTGACGGCATAGGTTCTGTTGCGGGAAATGAGCTGGTGGGTCGCATGACCATTCCCGTTTTTCCTAATTATGTAGCTTATTTGAGCGAAGTTTGCGTTATAAGTGGTGTCGTTATGGTTCTAACGAGGCAATCTTTCGAATGAACCAAACTTGTGTTTTTCTCTTCATGGCTCCTTTAACCCCATAACAGACCTTCAGCTCCTGTCCGGTTCGGGAAACCTCGCGGCGGTAATCGCGGCCGTTAAAATGTCAACGGTCCCCATCTGCCGGCTTCTCACACGAACGCAAGGAAATCCATCTAAAGCCTACATCGCTTTCAGCTATTATGGAGTGACTGATGCGTTTGTATGCGTCGTCTCCGAGCCCGCTCGTCGGGTGGACACAAAAGCGCAGCGAATAACAAAGAAGCCTCCGCGGTTTTCCTCACGCCCCGCACGCCAACTCAGCTCGGCTGGCGGGGAAACAAACACAATACAGGTAAGCAAGCTAACCCAAGCGGAAGATATCTATTTGCCCGCAGGTTTTAATTATTAAGTGAGGGGCCCGAACTTAACACTAGGGTTATTTTGTTTTCCGGTAGAATATAAAATCGACAGCAAAACGTCGCATGCAAGAAGTTGGAAGATAAGGCAAGTCATTATAAATATTAGGAAAGTAAGGGGCCGAGAACGCTGCCTTCAGGCACGCCGGAGGTGAGAGGGGAAAGAAAAGTATAACCATTAACTACCGTAAACTGTTCACGTATAGAAAGGAAGTTACGAAGCCGAAATACAATAATTAGCTCTGGTTATTGCTCTGGCTATTAGCTTTGGTTAATAGCCGAACGAACAATGTCGTCTGCGTATGAAATTCCCGGAATACGCTTCTGAATTACTTCGCCTTGCAGCATATGCGTTAGGTTGAACCCCGAATTGGCTTTCTTCTAGTTTGTTTTCTAAGCCTGCTATGTAAAGCAGAAACAGTACTGGACTTAAAGGGCATCCATGTTTCATTTATGAGTGGGGTTTGACCTACTGTTCGTATTTCTGCCCTTCCCATGTCAGGTGCCCACTATTATTTTTACATATTCATATCACGAACTGTAATAAACTCATCTAAGCACAGGAATTTCAGCATTCTCCACAGCAGTTCTCTGTTTCCGCTATCATATGCCCCTTTAATGTCCAAGAACATAATCTACAATGGTCTATTCGGAGCTTTCGCAATTTCAGTGCACTGTGCTATTTATTTATTTATTTATTTATTTATTTTTATTTATTTCGGAGTTCCCACCAACAGCCCTAGGCCTTCCTTGGGTTATGCACTGGAAGTACAGGTCGACACAGAATAAAGAAACAATGAAGTAGGGATACTGGTTGCGAAGTGCAGTGACTCACGGAGTACAGTGTAGCGCCGCGCGCGTGCACGCGCGCACGCATGCACGCAGCTCACACACACACACACACACACACACACACACACACACACACACACACACACACACACACACACACACACACACACACACACACACACACACACACACACACACACACACACACACACACACACACACACACACACACACACACGCACGCACGCACGCACACGCACGCAGGCACGCACGCACACACACACACATATACACACGCACGCACGCACACGCACGCAGGCACGCGCACGCAAACACACACACACACACACATACATACACACGCCCGTGCGCGCGCCCGCACGCACACCGAAACACACATACATAAACACACAAGCAGACCCCGCCGGGGGCACCTTGTGTACTCAAGGTGTTTTGGTGAGTAGCGCCACCACGGTCCCGCGCTCCGCAGGGGTGCCTACTGCCGTAGGCACTTGGTGTCTTGCAACACCACGGACCCGAGCACATGTGGGTTGGGCCCACCCACGTCCCGGCTGTGCGTGGCTTTGCCGTGTCCGGGGAAAAGGGTAACCTGGTGGCTGAGCCAAAGTTGGGGTTGTTTTGTACCTTTACGGCCCCCCAGCAGCGGCAACACTCCACTTTGGCCCCCGCTTCTCGCAGACGGTACCCCGGTCTGACCCGCCCGGGGGAATCAGCCAGTCGCCTTTTCCTCTCTTTCTCTCCACTCTTTCACTTTCCTATCTCCTCTCCTACCCTTGTCCTGTCATCTCCTTCCTTCCTGATTTCTACATTTCTCCTGGCGGCAAGGGTTAACCCTGCGCAAGCATATCAACCTTGGTACCAAGTATAGGGTTATAGCGGCAGGGTAACGGTTAGCGTGTACTTTAACGTCACGTTCCCTTGTCGGGCTCGGTGGTGGGCGACCGGCTCTGCCACCGAATTGATTCCATGCTCATATGGCTTTTTCTATCGTCCCCCAAAAGACTGATCGGCCTTCTAAAAGGGGCCGCACCGAGGTAACACAACTGAAACCAGTCTCCCAAGGTGAAACTTTCACAAAATACCTGGTTATCCACTCTGAAGACGACAATGCACCACTTGCTAAAAGATCCGTCTTCCTCATTGCAAAGTGCCTTGAGAGCGTTGTCTGCCGGGATTACCAAGCTAAGAAACTAGCCTCTGGTGATCTGCTGGTAGAGGTGCAACGAAAAAACCAAAGTCAGAACCTACTAAAACAGAACACCCTAGCTGAACTCAAAGTAACGGTCACACCACATCGTAGCCTGAATACAACGCAAGGCGTGATCTCTGAGAGGGAACTGCTTCACGAGACAGATGAGGATTTGCTTGAAGGAGTGAGGGACCAGGGCGTCGTGGCTGTGCGGCGGATCATCATGCGTCGCGCAGGTGAGGAAATTCGAACTAAGCATGTTGTTCTGACCTTCAACCGTCCAACGCTTCCTGAATCCGTCCATGCTGTTCAGTCCAGTACGCCCCTACATACCTAGTCCTCGAAGGTGTTTCAAGTGCCAGAAGTATGGCCACGGAACTCAGTCTTGTCGTGGCCGACCCACCTGTGCTCACTGTGCACGTGCTGACCACACCAGTGATGGATGACTGCAAAAAAGAACAAGTGAAATGTCCAAATTGTGGGAAACCACACGCTGCGTATTCACGTGCATGTCCCGCATTCAAAAAGGAAAAAAAATATTTCAACTCAAAGTCACTGAAAACCTAACCTTTGCACAAGCACCCCTGAAGCATGCCCTGCTTTCAGGCAGAAGTTACGCAGACGCTGCTCGCCGGGGGGTGGAGCGTCGTCTGGTGGATGCGGGCACCCAGTGCAACCTGGTCCCGCCACAGCCCCCCGCTCAGCAGCAGAAAGTTGCTCCCGTGGCTTCTGCTGCTACACCCTGCTCTAGTGCTGTGCCTAAGGCTTCCAGCGCGACCACCTGTGCTGCGCCTAAGGCCTCTAGCACGAGCTCTGGTGCTGTGCCCAAGGGCTCAAGCACGAGCTCAGTCCAGATGAGTGATGATCTGGCTCCATCCCGGGCATCTGCAAAACAGCAGAAGGCTGCTCCTGCTGTCACTGCTGTTGCAGCAATGTGCAGTGCTGTGGCTGCGGCCTCTAGCACAAACAGTGTCTCCACTGACACTTCTCCTTCGGAAACCTTGGATGAGGCCATGGATGTCTCTCCAAGCACACCCGCTTCTGAAACACAACAGAAGCGCCGCAGTTCCGCTGGTCGGGGTAAATCAAACAAACCGAAGTCGTCCAAGATCACTACACCGGGAACTAACTCGGCGATTTAGGTAAACTACTCAAAGGGCCCCAAAAACAAAACTCCCTCACTAATGATCCTTTTAATGGAAAAAGAACGTCTCGTGATCTGTATTTCTCTTCTCTTGGTATTTATGGCTGCTGAAAGTGTTATCCAGTGGAATTGTAGGGGGCTGTTGAACAACCTTGACGATATATATGATATACTCTGAAATCACACACCAAACATACTGTGCCTCCAAGAAACACACTTACGCCCATCTCAGACAAACTTTTTAACACAATACACTATATTTCGTAAAGACAGACTGAACTACCACCATCCGCCTGGTGGTGTGGCAATAATAGTACAAAAATCTGTTGCTTGTCAACAATTGCAGCTACAAACTTCACTTGAAGCAGTTGCCGTTAGAGCCATAATTTTTGATAGACTAATAACAGTGTGTTCTCTTTAAATTCCACCGGACTATCGTCTATCCAGCGTCGAATTCAAAAACCTCACCAATGAGCTACCTGCACCCTACTTAATTATTGGGGATTTTAATGGCCACAACCCTCTCTGGGCATCTGCGCGAGCTGATGCGCGAAGGCGGCTAATTGAAAAATTCATCACATCATCCGGCAGTTGCATCTTTAATAAGAAACATCCAACATACTACAACACGGCCCACAACACATATTCTGCAATAGACCTGGAAATTGGCTCCGCAATTTTACTGCCCACCTGTGAGTGGAAAGTAATTAACAACTCCTATGGCAGCGACCATTTCCCCGTGAAACTACTAGCTATAAGCAATAACTCCCAAGACACCGATTCGCCTCGAACTTTTAAACAACATGCAGCTGACTGGAAAACATTCCAAGAACTTTCCAGATTAACCCCTTCACTAATAAGTCATTTAGATGTTGAGGCAGCCAGCTCACTTATTACGGCCCATATTCTTGACTGTGCTCAAAAGAGCATTCCAGAGACCACTCCTAAAACCCTCCCCAGACCTAGACCATGGTGGAATGAGGAGTGCAAGCGTGCACGATGCGAGCAGAATAAAGCATGGGCACTCTTACGCCGCTATCCTACGGCAGACAACGTGCTTAACTTTAAACGGGCAAAAGCCAAAGGAAAGCGGACACGGCGCTTAGCAAAAAACGAAAGTTTGACAAGGTTTATATCGTCTATAAACTCTTACACAGATTCTCGCAAAGCACGGACTAGGATAAAGAAATTAAAAGGCTACAAGACCAACCCTACTTCTCTTGTAAATAGTGTGGGTGACACAATAAAAGACCAAGCAGATGCTCTCGGCAAACATTTTGAACACGTATTCAGTTCCTCTCATTACACACAAACATTTTTACAGCACAAGAAAGGAGCTGAGCGCCAGCCCCTTTGTGTGAACCAACGCTCAAATGAAGGATACAATGCACCATTTACGATGCCAGAAGTAATTACTGCATTGTCCACATGTGGTAAGTCAGCCCCTGGAGCTGACAGAATCAGCTATGAGATGATCAGGCACTTACACATTGACACACTTTACACAATACTATCTCTCTTCAACAAAATATGGCAGAAAGGCCGCTTTCCAAAACCATGGAAAGAGGCAATCGTTGTATCTCTTCTGAAAGAGGGGAAAGAACCATCCTTTGCTGCTAGTTACAGGCCTATTGCCCTGACCAGCTGTTTGTGTAAGCTCCTGGAAAAAATGATAAACCGGCGACTTTTTTACTTTCTGGAGTTTCACGGTGTTCTAGACAAAAATCAGGCAGGGTTTAGGTCTGGGAGGTCAACTACAGATAATCTGGTTGCGTTTGAATCGTATGTTAAAGACGCTTTTGTCCATAAACAGCACTGCTTCTCTGTATTTTTTGATATGAAGAAAGCCTACGATAGAACGTGGCGATATGGCATTCTATTGGACTTGCAGTCGTTTGGCCTTAGTGGCAATATACTCAATGTTATTCAAGACTATTTGTCTGATCGCACATTTCGTGTCCGTGTGGGGACTGCCCTGTCTAGAACATTTGTTCAAGAAAATGGCGTACCCCAGGGAGGAGTGCTGAGCTGTGCATTGTTCATTGTTAAAATGTGTTCTCTTAAAACTGTGCTCCCTCGGACTGTTTCATACTCTGCCTACGTTGACGATATCCGAGTTAGCTTTAAATCCTGCAATCTGTCGATATGTGAACGTCAAATCCAATTAGGTGTCAACAGGCTGGTTACATGGGCTGAAAGAAATGGTTTTAAGTTTAACGCTGATAAAAGTGCTGTTGTTGTCTTTTCTAGGATACGCGGTGTACAACCTCTTCGTTGTATCACGTTAGGAGGTCAGCCCATACCAGTGAAAAAGGAACACAGCTTTCTAGGTATTTTTCTCGACCACAAGCTCACATTCATACTACAACATTAAATTACTAAAAGTAGAATGCCTGAAAACAATGAACATTTTAAAGGCACTATCTCATCAGTCCTGGGGTACGGATACAAAATGTCTGCTAGCACTTCTTAATAGTGTTCTTAGGTCAAGAATAGACTACGCCTGCATTGTATACCAGTCTGCAACCAAAACAGCACTCAAAATGTTGGACCCAGTATACAACTTGGGGCTTCGCTTGGCCACAGGGGCATATCGAACAAGTCCTATTCCATCCCTTCATGTCGAATCAAACCAGTGGTCTCTAGGGTACCAGCGTGCCTACACTGCTCTGATGTATGCCGCAAATATGACTTCTTTGAAGGAACACCCTTTGAATACCATAATGAAAAATAATACAACTGATCATATCTTTGAAAACCGACCATCCATAGCTCCACCTTTCCCGCTCGCCTTTTCACACCTCGTCAGCGAGTTCCAAGTTCCTCTCACTGATGTATACTGTACCTCAGTTTATGACTTGGTCCCTCCGTGGGACACTTTCCCAATTCAATGTGAGTTGTCCTTTAGAGAAATTCAAAAGAAAAATGTACCAAACTTTCTCATCACTCAGCATTTTCTGTTCCTCCGTGACAAATACAAGGCAGCTGAATTTTACACAGATGCTTCAAAAACTACCACAACCGTATCCTGTGCTGCAAATGGTCCCCAACTTAATATATCCAAAACAATGAACAGGAACACAAGTATATTCACTGCAGAGGCGCACGGTATTCTACTGGCTTTGAACCACATTCTTCGAAACAAAGTTAAGAAGTCAGTTATATACACAGACTCTCAGTGTTGTCTCAAATCTTTCATCTGGGTAGGTCAGTAGAAACCCTACTTTTATTTGTGTTTTAAGAGCTCTCCACTCTGCTTATGGCCTGAAACTCGTTGTCACAGTCTGCTGGGTTCCTGGCCACTGCGGCATTCCTGGAAACGAAGCTGCTGACCGTAGTGCTGCAGCTGCCGCCCTTCGAAGCAGCATAGACATAAACAAGGTCCCATATCAAGATCTGAAACCTTTTGTAAAAAGGAAGCTGCGGGACCACTGGCAGCAACAATGGGACAGAGAAGCAGAGAATAAACTACATGCTGTTAAACCTAAAATAGAAAAGCCTCCTGATGAAAAACATGGCAGATTTGTGGAGGTAGCCTTATGCAGATTGAGAATTGGCCACACACACATTACACACTCATACCTTTTAACAGACGCAAACAAGCCACACTGTCATCGGTGTGGGGGGCAGGTCTCAGTTCTTCATATGCGCTTTGAATGCGAGATGTGCAACATAGAAAGAAAACTTCACTTTCATGAAATATATACTCATTGCATACCCTTGCACCCTTCATTATTTTTATCAGATAGTCCCATGTTTTCTTACAGAAGAGTCTTTAATTACCTTACCGATGTTAACATCTTAAAGTACATAACTCACTCCCCATGATCTCACTTGTCCTCATGTTCCGCCACAAAACAATGGCGGTATTGTGGGGTTTTTAACAACTTGCACACCTATATTTGTTACTTTTAATTATGGCCCTATACACCAACTTCCATAGTTTAATTTTAATGTAGTGGATTTTTCAGATTCCATTTTATTATTGCCTCATAGTACCCCACCATTGTCATGGCGCTCTTTGCCCTCGTCGGCCTTGCGCCATAAAACCCTAAATCATCAAACACACAAGCAGAAACTACACGAGAAAGATATGAACATTTCGGTCGGGTACGTCAGCAAGGAGGAACAGACGGACAATGAAAAAGTAAAGGCATCTGCAAACACTCATGTTCTAAACTCTCAAATTGACGTATCATATCGGAGAAAACAAATAACACGAAATACATGTAAAGTGCGTTGAAATGTATGGACAAAACATACGGCCACATATGCCAACAAAAACGTTAACGCGCAGTCCCTTGTATACCATACTCCCGCATCACAAATAGCTTCAGGTACTTGCATTTTGAAGAGCGTGTTTTAAATATCTAATATTGCGTGAAAAAATGCCTAAGAATACATGAAAATCATCATTATCGAGGTGTTGCAGACGACATACACGGTGAAAGCATCTCTGTGGTCGTTACATGAAACCACAAGTGGGGACGGAGTGCTCGCTTTGGCTCCCTTACCAGAACAGAGCTCACCAGTTTGGGGCTGTCGAATTTACCTGAACAGAAAAAATAAATCGCGGTTCGTTCGTCTACGTTGTAATTCTTCCAGGTTAAGACGCTTTAGGACGTGGTTGTGGTCGTATTTTACATGCGGGGTGTAGCAGTGAGAGAAGATGCGAGTGAACCTTTTTGCACCCTCTCTAGGCGCAGTGATGACGAAGCACTCACACAGTTCCATACTGCCGCTGCAAACTCCACCGTTGGGATAACAAGGGCTTTCTACAAGGCTAGAAAACACGATTCACTTGAGAACTATATTGTTGCACGAGAGATCGCACCCAGAGTCGGAAGAGATGTGCGTGCTAGGTGGTTGACAAGAGGTGTAAGTAAAAAATTCATGAAAACACTCAACTCGCGTGTTACGGTTGCTCTTTTGAGCGTCTGAGAGCCGAAGTGATACAAAAAGGCCAAAGGAGAATTTTTTCGAATGTATGCAATAGCACAGGTATTAAGAGCATTTCGGTCTAAGTATTTAGTTTTGCACCAAAGGGAAATCGCGTGTACGTCGCTCTGAAGCTGGGCGTAATCTTCCTCTGATACCACTGCAAGGTAAAGTTTCATGTCGTCTGCAAACCGCAAGAAAGAGGAATGCTTTACAAGAACTGTACATCATTCACAAATACGTTAAACAGTAAAGGGTCGAGGATGGAGCCTTGGGGAGCGCTGGACGGTACAGCGAAGCTGCAGCCAGCGTACTGAACGAAGTTTCTTCTATGTTTGAGGCAAGTAGACAACCACACGCAAAAAGCAAGAAACAGGCGGTACGCAGACAGCTTGCGAAGGAGCATATCATGGTTTCCGTTGTCGAAGGCCTTGCTGCAGTCGAAGTAGATGACGTTCATTTGAAAACATTAAAGTATGCAGTTGCTGGCGTCACTAAAAAAGAAGGCAAGGTTAGACTCGACATACCGGGCAAGCATAAATCCGTGCTGATTACTGTGAATAAACGAATCCTCATCTTAGCGCCTGTCTTGTATAAATCCATTATGAAGTTGCCGAAAAATTTTATTTTCTTCCTTCGATGCTAGAAATTATGACTTTATCGTCTGCGATACGAACCTATACACCACTGACGTTACTGTAAGTGGTCTCTATTGATAAGTACTGGCTTTGTTGCCTCTGACCTTACATATTAAATTCCTCCTGCTTCCTAGCCAATCCTCCTAGATTTGCTTCGTTTGTACCACCTTATTTATCGCCCTATTAACGACGTTTTTTTTGTCCAAGCAGGTTTATCAGCTGCATTGGTATTCCGTCCGGGCCCACTGCTGTTTGGGGGAAAATCTTCTGCTCTGCTTTTTTTCAAACAAGGTTGCACAAACTTATTTTCCTTTCCGCAGTCTTCTGTGGCGTTGATGGTATTGGTGCAGGCTTTCCTACCTCTATTTCCCTGATCTTCTCACTAATCCCTCCATGGAAATGCACCAACGCCAGCTCTCCTTCGAAATGTTTCGCCCCCTCATCAATCAAGAATTTTCGATTGATGTCGTTTTTGAGCCTAGAGATTTCACATAGTTCGTAAACTTCTTGGATGCGGTTTTGTTCTTCTTCCGTATTCCTTCCATTCATTGTTCGCTTTTTTCTTTGATCTTTGCTTGCAGCATTTTCTGCACTTCTAGTTTTTTGTCCAGAATAGCTACCCCATTCTTCCTTCACTACTTACGCGTCCATACTATTTCTTTTGCCTCTCTCTGTCCTCTCGGCGCGTTCTTTCGCTGATAAATAGCCTCTTTTTTTCTATATGTCACGAGCTTTTCGGCTTTTTCTTGCCTTTCCGTCGGTTTCGTGGCTTCGCTGCGTCCATCTTATGTTTTATGAACGCGATCATTTAATCGTAATTTCAATTTCGTCTGGGTACTTATTGATTTTGCCTTTCATCGTATCAGCGATGATATTCAACTGTTTATCGTTCAAATTAGTTCCTCCGGTGGAACCAATTTCTGAATTTGTCCGGGTTTCACCTCGAGAATATAAGGTAAGTCGCTTGTGGTCGCTTCCTAAGGTGTCTGTTCCGTTTTCATCTGTCGTTTTTCCCACAACCTTTGGTATACTGTCTCGGAGACCAGACTATAGTATATGCTGAAATATCTGTTGCAGTATTCCCACGTTATTGGCCCATAATGCTTCGTTTGTGTTTATATTATTAGCCGGCTCTCCTGACATAGATGTATTACTAGAGAAGCACTGTGGTCTGTGTATCTATCCAAATATTCTATGTTGGCATTCATATCTCCAATTAGGATTATTTAACGCGAAACATTGAACAGGTTTATATCTCTTTTCAAGAAGTTGCCATATCCACTTGCTTTTAAACGGGGTGAACTAGGTTAGTTTACACTTGCAAAATGACAATTATACAACGGCAATCAATAAGAAACAGCAGCTCTCCGATAACTAGCCTGTTGGAAACTGAAAAACTGACTCAGGAAGCGAGGGCAATAGTTGCAAAACTTAAGAACATGAAAGCCTTGAGTACGGCGGGCGAAATTGTGTTAGCCGAGCTGTCGAAGTTTATTAACAGAAGCAGATCTAACAAAAGTATTGGGTACAACATGAAAGTGATGGAGGGAACGCTAGAAATTGGAGGAAGCTGAAGAGTAGAACGAAGCTCGTTAGGTGCAACGACAGAATGTACGCAATCAAAGATGAGTAGGGTACATGACATGGACGAGAGATTAAAAGTATCAGAACGGTTTTACAGCACCCTATACGCCAGCACTGTTAGAGCAGGGGAAACTACTGAGTCAAAAGGGTAGCTCGTGATGTCCAACTAGTAACCAAAGACAAAGTAGAAAAGCCTCTCAAGTGCATGCCAACAGAAAAGCTGCCGGTGACGACGCCATAACCGCGGATATTTTAAAGAAGGAAGGAGATATTTTGCTGGAGTATCTTGCTGCGCTATTTTCAGAATATTAAAGAATCTAAAAGCGCCCATAGCATGAAAAAATGCCAACAATTTTGATTCACCAGAAGGGGACACTAAAGACATTAAGAACTACAGACACATCCGCCTACTTTCAGTTGTGGACAAGATGTTCACCAAAGTAAAAGTAACCTAATCAGAAATCGCAGAGATCCTCAACAACCGAGAGAGCAGGCTGGGTTGAGGAATGAGTACTCAACAATGAATCACATCTATGTTGTCAATCAAGTGATAGAAAATCCTAGAGGCTATAATAAACCCCTTGACATGGCATTTATAAACTCCGAGAAAGCGTTTGGTTCAGTAAGCACTGCAGCAGTGGTGGAGACGTTGAAAGATAAGCAAACCGGGAAGATCTACATGAGACTCCCAGACGACATATAAAAATGATGTACGGGCAGGATAACACTTTACAAGCAAAGCGACAAATTCGCCATTGCAGAGGGCGTAGGACAGGATGATACTATCTGCCCAAGCATGGCTTAAGGTTGTATTCAGGAAATTGGTACGGCACTTTCATGTTATATATATTTTTTTGCGATAGTCTGGAATAGGTTGGGCATGTGGGGTCTTGGGCCAGTCTTTTTTATAAAAGTCCTTTTCTCATGCTTTGCGCGAAAGCCTTCTGCGCGAAGTTTGTAGCTTGGAAGTGACTGGATTCCCACGTGGCTCTTGCATGTGTGTAGCAATGATTTTGCAAAACAGTACAATAATAGCAAAATGAACGGCTGAGTGTCGTAGGAATGATCTCAGATACGCGAAGAAAAATCGCCGTTATTTTTTCTTGCTATTTTTGTCACACCACTTTAAAAAGGTCACCGGTGATTAAGACTAGGATGTTGTCTCCGAAAGGGACAGAAAGATTGACACAACCGTAAAAAATAAAAGTTCCATTTGAAGCACTCTACGTGGTTCACTAACTCTTCTCGTGGAATGAAACACTTCATTTCATTTTTAGCATGTGGTTTGTATACTTACCAATAGTGCTACTGAATACCTGATTAAAATTGTACGGTGGGTGCTATGATACCGAACAGTGGTCTTTCAGGTAGGAAAACTATTCTAAAAAAGTGTAACTGTTCACGTGCGTTGGTCATACCTTCGTTTTCAACTGCGTGCGAAGCTCTTGCGGGTCTTCTTGTTCCCCGCCCTCAAGCGGCGCTTACGTTCCTGCCTAAATTTCTTGTTCGGTGTTCCAAGCGTTTGCCTCTCCAGTTTTTCTGCGACCCCTCGGTGCGGTGGTCTTATCACAAGGAAAATCTCCCTGCTGTGTTTTCAATTTCACTTCTCATGTGTTCTCGTAATGGGGGGGCCTTGTAGTGTCCTGGATCAAGCGTGGCCGATCACACACCTTCACACAGTGAAATGGTTTGTAATTTTTCAGGGTGGCGATTTCGGGCGGTTTTTATATGGCCAGATCTTGTTGCTAACGTTTTTCATCTCTCACGAAATGTTTTGGCCTCTGATTTGAAAGTATTGGACACCCATTTGAAAGTATTGAACGTGGAGAAAACATTTCTGTAGTACAATAGAACCTCGTTGATACACTTTCAAAAAGGAAAGAACCAAAGAGAGAAAAGTACAATCCGGGAAAACGTATTATGCGGTAACAAACGTAATATAGGGAATTGTTATGTGCTCACGATGGAGAGCTTAGTAACCGGGAAGTCGTATTACCCGAGAACGTATCAGTGCGGTTCTACTGTAACTTCCTCGTCCCTGAGGTTGCATATTTGGTAAAATACAGGCCTGAAAGAAGAAAAAGGATATATTGTTCTTACTTCAATTTCCTTTTACCTGGGAAGATAATGATAATTAGAAACTAGTTTTTTGCTGGTATACGTGACACATACAAATAAGAAAATGTTGCTCAGTGCTTAGCGATTCCTAAACCTGTTGGTCCAATGAGATCTTGGGCGTAATTGCGTGTTTTGGGATTTCCGAAACAATTTGTCAGCTCGCATAATTGTTGTTGATGGTGGGGTCACTAATTTAACCTTCACAAGCTAAAAACCAAATTTAAAAGTTTCTCTTAGCAGGCCTTCGAAATCGCTTTGGAAGCATTCTGAAGTCAAAGCTCGAGGAAATGAAAACGCCTAACAGGACATTTCGACAACTACACCACATCAAGGAAAACGAAAGTCTGAAAAATACTGAAATCTTCGGAGTACATTCTAATTATGGCATAGAAGCTGAAATGTTTGAAACGGAACCAAAAGGGCAGTGAATTGCGCTAAATTTTTTCTCAAGACATTCTCATTTTCATTCATTGCGGTGAAGAAATAACAACCATTGCTGACAAACACCACATGAAAATGTTTTAGCACTTTTTTACCCGGTATCGCCCAATTATCATCCAGTAGGACAAAGTTGAATTTAGGTTCTCTTAGAGGCGGTTAAAAAGTGCCTAATATAAGTTGAGCTATCTACATAACCTGTCGACTATTTCTTGAAAGTATAAAGGCCCCTACGGAAAACCGAAACTGATATTTAGAGTTTCGTGCTAGAAAACAGTATAATTGTAGCGGGATTTCTAAGCTTACACAACTAATCCAGTGAAAGTGATTGTGACCACGTCAACTCTCTAGACAACATGTTGGAGCTAGAAACTTGACATCTGGAGAGTATATTGCTACTAATACCATACAGCTGAGTAATGGTACTATTTTTTTAATTACTCATGTTTTTGTTTCGGACATCCTTCATTATCTTACACCAGTCGTAATATAAGAAGCAAGTTCTTGCTCGCATGAAAAGCTCCCACACCATTGCCTAAAAAGTTATTTCAATAGTTGCCCAACTCGAACGTAATGTAGAATCTGAATTTTCAGCAAAATTACAGCACTCCTTAATATGCATCAGCTGTGCAAATGCACGTGCATCTTATAACGCCGGTGAAATGAACAGTGTTACTCCTCTTGGCGCGTACAGTTCATGTCTCTGCGAAAGCCAGGTTTCCAAGTGTTTGAAGTTACGCATCCAATGGAAGCAGTGGCCAAAACGTGTAGGTGCATATCTTACTGAGTGTTCATCCATGGGACCTAAGCATTTGCTAGATCCATTTTATCGGTTCTCGCCACAGGTCACTGAACAAGTTTGACTGTGCAGATTACGCTTCGCAGTCCAAACTTTACGACTGCTTCACGGTCAAACTATATGAATGTGAAGCTTATGCTTCACGGTCATATAGTATATGGGGCATAACGTGCCGAGCAACCCCTGGCTAAGACGCACGCCGTAATTGAATGTAGGGATTAATTTTGGCCCCCTGAGCATCTTTAACATGTGCTGAAATCTTACATGCGATTTGGCGTTTCGCCTCACCAAAAAAAGCAGCCATTGATGCCGGGATTGACCCACGACCTTGGGCACCGCAGCGCAATGCCTCAGCCACTGCGCCACCGCGGCGGTTATGCTCAAGGTTTCATGATATTCTTTGTTTCTTTGAAGGAAGCATGGTCGTGTAAATTGTCGTTCTTTTGGCTTGTATATTGATACTGTTGTTGGAAAAAAAAATTTAAGGAAAAAAAAATATCTGTGCACCACAAAAAGCAACTTGTTTACACTGTGCTGGTAGATAAAAGAAGATGCGGTCCAGAGAGAAATATCTCAGATCTCCGAAACTTTTGAGTCAACAATGCCGGACCCAAACGGTGGCCTCTTCTCATTGCTTTCTTTTCCAATTTTGATTGTATACAGAAGTAATATTTTCCCACCGTCCTCTTTCAAACAGCTTCGTCAATGTAACACCTACTTTTCGGAAGTGGTTACGTTGTACATCAACAGAGTTCTGGATGGTTCAATAGAAAAAAAAACGTGTATTGCTAGCTGGCCAAGGACAAGCAACAACGCATCACAATTTGTCAATGATACTGTAAGAATCTAGCCTCACAGCACAATAAAAGTGTGAAATATATCTATTGGAAATAAACTACAGAACACCAAACTAAAATTTGAAAGCACCGCGCTACTTTTATCTACAGTGTACTGCGGCTGCGAAGGACCATGCAGGTGGGAAGCAGATTAGAGCAATACATAAAACAATACCTGTAATATATTTCAATAGATACAAAGCAGGGATATGAGAAAAGGAACACTCCCTTAGAAGTATGCCGCGAGCCCCAATTCAGTGCGTGCTAATTATGAAATAACACTGATCAGTAAAATGACAAATATAACAAAATACAGACAAAAAAGTGACATGAGCTTTTATTGAATTCCTAAATCAATAAGTAGCGCAGTTTAAAAGCATTTCCAGATTGCGATAACACACTTTTTTTCCTCAGTGAATTCCAGACAGCAATAGATTGCGGCGAAAATGAGTTCCTGAAAACTTTAGTGCGCGTTTGATAGGGAACTGGAGTATATGCAAGCCGACTGCTCGATGTGCTTGACAAAAACGGGTGAACATATGCGGGCGCATTCACATTCAGTTTGTTGGGATAGAGCAAAAATGAAAATTTAGTGTCGCAATTTTTTTGCGAGGATCTAATTTTTGAATCTTCTTTACCAGCATTATAGACGCTGTGAATCTGTTCTATTATACTTGCTAAATATAAAGCGATCTGCCCACCGCTGTACAACCTCAAGCCTATGCGCATCTTCTTGATAGTATGGGCAGGAAACTACACGTACATATTTATGTTAGGCAAAACAAAAGTCCTGTAGGAAAAAACTTTCAATCAAATGGAGCGTTTTGTTAAATTTTGTGCAAGTAAGCCGAGTTTTCGGGTTGCTGCTGTAAACATTTTTTCGATGTGCGAGGACGACATGGGATTGTTCGTAATTGTCAATCGCAAATATTTGTGTTCTGCAGCTTCCACTACGGTTTTGTTATTTTTTGTACGTGATTAAAAGCGGTTCTCAGTTATTGGTGATTTGAAGCAGCACAGCCTTCTCGGAATTCATAGACATCGACTGGGTTGTGCCTTGTTCGTGAAATCTCGCCAGACTACTATATGATGAAATGTCGTTCTGGCTAGTCCCTTTCTTTAAAATTGAACAATCGTCAGCGAATGACCTAATTTGAGCATTAGGACACACAGCAGTGGTTATATAGATTACGTACATGAGAAAAAGCATGGGTCTCAAGACGCTCCACCGAGGCACGCCCGGCGTAAGCGGCAAGCCCTTGGGCGGGTACGCATCGTCATCCACAGATTCAGTTTGGTAGGACAAGTACTGCTTTACCTCAGTATTAATAAAAGAGGGAAGGCGAAATCTCTGGAGTTTGTTTCGAAGTTTACTGTGGGATACATGATCTAACGCTTGGGTAAAAAAAAAACTAAAACAGTCTTCCCGGCGGAATCAAGCGTTGAAGCGATCTCATGAATAATAGAGCTGGGTGGTTGTGGAGAGGTTTTTGCGAAATCCGTGCTGGTGGTTTGATATCAGTTATAACGTGCAAAGGAATGTACCAGGATGTGTTCAAGTATTTTACTGCAGAATGAAGTCAGGGATATCGGGAGGTAGTTTACTTTTCGTAGGATTCTTATTTTTTGGTAACTGCGACTAACCGGGCGACACATCAATCATCTGGAATGATAGCCAGTTATAAACAATGACGAAAAATTGCAGTACGGATATACGACACGGGCTCGGCACACCGGTGCATGAAAGCACTGGAATAATATCCAGGCCGACTGAAGGTGTTTCTTTAAGGTTCAATAAGACAGAAAAAAGACCTTCAAAAGAGCATCATCAAATGATTGTCATGGAATATGCAAGGTCTCAATAACTGGTTGTCGTGTTCATTTGGAGAGAATCTGGAATAGAACTGTTTATTTGACACGTCAGCTCACCCCCTCGACTCTCTTACAAGCCCATCCGCGTTATATCTTGAGCCGAGAACGCGCCAGAACTTCTGAGGGTTTGTTTTAATAAACCTACGCGAAGTAACGTGAAAATATTTACTTTTCTTTCAAAAAATATATCTTAAAAAAACTCAGGGGGCTGACTAATATGCCCCAGTATTTCAGTAATAAGTATTTTTGTGCAAAAAGGTAGCTTAATGCTGCTCTTTATGCGGGGCAAAGTTTTTCGCGCCTGTTTCCTCAAATTCTGTCAGAGATACATAGACATTTTTTCACACTGAAGCTTTAGTGAAATATTTATCTTCAATGATTGCAGCTTAGTTTCAGGGCACTCAATGAAAGAAGCAAGCCACACACACACGAAGAAGCTTAGTCGCTGTTTGCTTTTTTTCATTTGTGCCTTGTGAAACGCCGAGTTGTTCTGAAAATATCGTAAGTATTGAAGTCCAGGACAAATACAACACGAAAATAAGTTCCCTCAGTAGTGTGCCGTTTATGTTTCTCCTCGTTGCGCATATTGTCATGGCGCAGCAACTGATCAAAAAACACAGCGAACAGGAAAGATGACGTACGTAGGCGAACTTGTGCCTGTTGCCTGGCTGCAGACACGCAAGAAATATGCTCTTACGGAAGTGCTTGGTCATTGTCTTCTTCCGGGCTGCGCGTTTATGATAATGGTTTTCTTAAGATAGCAATGATGATTACAATGAAGGCTTACATATGAATGGCGCGCACCTACTCGGGATGATGGCCCATAACGAAAGGAAATGCTGCATGAGAGTTGTATGCGCTCCGGCACAGATTACACACGTAGCACTATCCGTCCTTCGAAGGAACATCGTCTTAATGCGGAAGAATATATATGCATCAACAGGGTCCGAAAACAAGATGGTTGTTCGGTCGCCTTACCAGAAAACGTACGGTTCCATAGAACCGATGTGAAGCGTTTAGGATGATATCGACAACGTCCGGCTACACTTGCAGTGTCGTGTACCTCCTCGTAGGTTACCTCGCTGAGATAATGAAGTACTTGACCCGACACCATTGCGTAGAAGCTTAGTTTGTTGTCCTCGACGTCGGATAAGTATCTAAACCCAAACTAGGTAACCCGCGTAAAGGCCGCGTGGCGGCGGCCGAGGTCGTACAGGAAGGCGTGCTCGCGCTCGTGTTCCCTGATGAGGAGGCGGGCAAGTTCCCACGCTTCTACGGAGCGCTGTACAAACTCCTTCGCGGTGATGTAATCTCCGTTTTAGATGTCATAAAGCAGCATACCGTCGAACATTGCTGTAGCTTTTCTGCCGCAGAGGATGGTGAAGGGTGTCGATCGAGTCGTCTTGCTGGGCCGTGTTATACGCAAACGGGAGGTAGCAGCGAACTGCATCCCAAGCCGGTGTCGAGGTTAGCGAATAATGTGAGCATGTCAGCGGTAGCTCTGTTTAGCCGTTTTTTTTTTCAAACTATTCGGGTGAGGGTGGTACGCACAAGCTTGTCGTTAAGATGAGTCACTCCGAGTGAACACTTCCTCAGCAGTTTCGCCTGAATGCGGTTCCACGATCCGTACTGACTTTTGGAGCCCCTTGATGGAAAAGTATTCGTCTGAAAAAAATCCCCCGCTACTCCAAGTGCCATTTCTTTGTGAAGTGCCTTTGTTTTTGCTTACTTAGGTAGTCAGTGACGACTACTATCCACCTTTTCCCCATTTTGTTGGGGAAGAGGTCCAGCAAGCGCATGCCAAACTGCGAAAATGGCCCGTCTAGAATTAGAACCAGTCGGAGAAATTGGTCCGGTCCGACAGGCTGGGCTTTACCTTTTTGGCAGTCATTGCAGTTCCAGGCGTGACCCGCCGAGGTGGTTCAATAGGCTAAGGCGTTGTGCTGTTGAGCAGGAGGTCACGGGTTCGACTGCCGGCCGCGGCGGCCGCCTTTCTGATGGAGGCTAAAAGCAAAAACGTCCGTGTGTACTAGATTTGGGCGCACGTTAAGGATCCCCAGGTGGTCGAAATTAATCCGGAGCCCTCCACTACGGCGCGCCTCATCGCCTGCGTTGTGTCGGCGTGTTAAACCATACAATCAATCAATCAAGCAATTCCAGGCGTACTGCCTCACGTTTTCTCAGAGGTCCGGCCAGTAATGCGCCCTTTTGATTTTAGCAAGCGTACGCGCGTAACCGATGTGGTCCGCTTGGCGCTCATCATGGCACGCCTACAAGCTATCGTTTAGTCGAGGTTAAGAGCGTACACAAGATTAGCTCCGGCCGTTTGGTGTGAACTTTTATGCATGCCGCTGGGAAGGCAAGACGTTGTGGGCCTTTAAAAAACGGCTTGGGTGGGACTGTGGCGTGGCCTTTCATGAAACAAATTATTGGCAGGAGTTCCAGGTCTCCCTGAAATGGTGACCACATTTAAAACTCCACTCAATGGCTCATCTGTGCTGTCGTCGTCAACCACTGGCAGATTACATACTGGCGCTCTCGAGAGGCACGCTGCATCGGGATGAGGCGTACCGGATTCGTAGACAATGGTCATGTCATACTCTTAGAATCTGACTCCATCGTTGCAAGAAACCAGACTAGTTTTAGGCTTCGCAGGCCAACTCAGAAAATGATGGTTGTCCTTGCAAGCTCAACCATAAAGGTACGGTCGAAATTTCAAAAACGCTCAGTCAACAGCTAAAAACGTCTTTTCCTTTCACGCGTAATTGTTTTCCGCTCGCGACTGCGTTCGGTTTGAGTGGGCAATGTCTCTTTTTACACCGTGTAACGTGTCTAGCCTGAGAAGGTTGGCTCTCTATTTACCATATTTGGTGCTTCTTCATCGAGGTGGCCTGAAACAGGTGGTGCCTGCAGGCAGGGCCGTAGATGTTCGAAAGCTACTTGGTGTTTAGCGGACCAAACAAAAATGATGTCATTACGAGTGAGGCACATGACAGTGGCTGGAATGTGGGTGAATTTTGCAATGAATCGCTGATAGTACGACGAAAGGCTCTTAAAACACCGAACTAGTTTATGTTAGTAGATTAAAAAAAATTGAAAACGGCTTCTAACTTGTCCAGGTCGACACCGATGCCAGCGCTGCTGACGACTTAGCCGAAGAAGAGAAGCACCTCATAGCCGAACTGACACTTTTATGACTTGGGCGTGAGCCAAGCTGACAGCATGACCGGTAGGACGAATGAAAGCAGTCCTAGTTGTACTTCAGATGCCTTGGAAATTTCGACAGCGCCAGGTTGGTTCACAAGGCAAGTTTGCCCTTTAAGACGTGATAGTACAGTTTTCATAATGTGTGGAAAAGTTGCGGGAGCTGAGTGCAGGCCAAACGGCGGACTTTAAACTCGCATAATCTATTGGAAGGGGCGAAGGCGGTCTTTTCACGGCTGCATTCATCAACCTTTATTGTGGTAATTGTGGTAACCACTCTTCAAATCCACAGACAAGAAGTACCAAGCGTCAACTTAAAGCAATACATATACGTCCTTTATTTTCTCCCGATTGTGTTTGCGATAGTCGGCACAGAATCAGGCGGTGCCACCTTCGTTTTCAACAAACCAACTGGCGACGCAGAGGGGCTTTCCGAAGGATGAATGTCGTCATCAGCAAACCCCTCTTGTGCCTGCCGCTTTAACGTGTCTTGTTCTTTGAGGACACGCGTTAGCGATGCTCGTAAAGAGGTCGCTCAGATTAATCTGCGATGATGCGGTGTTTGGTCCGCGGAGGTATTCGGATACGTGTCGTTGACGAGAAGGAGTTCCTGAACTTTCCCCGCAGTTCCACAAGCTGCTCTTGCTTTGTCTGCGGCAAGCTCAGGTTAGCGTCAAGCAAAAACGTCTGTCATCATTTTAGGAGTCAAAACACTTTGAAGCCGAAAGCAATCCATCCTATCGGGCATTGTCCCCTTAATTCCCTATGGTGCCATGGGCCATTGCACAGCCATGTTCCGCTACAATATTTCCTTTCATTGTGCCACTAACAAAATCAGAACGTTTTTGCGTCTCCTACCATATTTTCACAGCGAAAAGTTTGTGGGACAATTAAGGGTCACTACACGTTTTTCTCGATATCTCATCAATTCAGTTGCCTTAAATGCCTACTTCTTTATTATTTAGTTTATGGCCGTACCGGATTTTGTTTGGACTGCGTATGGAAACTACACACCCAAAATGCACTGCAAAGTGGACGCAGTTTTAACGGATTACAACAACGGAACGTTTAACTTCTCAAGATACACGGGCCCATACTACAACAGGTAAACACCTAACTGTTTTCAGGTATTCTAGATTCCGTTTGGTCGTATTCAATAGTAACGTTTCTGTGCTTTTTTCAGGGAAGTCAAGCTTCTTATGGCGAAAATAACTGGTAATATGGGCCGCGGAAATGAAACAATGGTTATTACTGACCCAGGTGACGTCAATGCGTTCTATTCGAACCACATTATTTCCGCAAAATTACGCACTGTGACATATCAATATTTACATATTTCGAGGATAATGTTGATTTGTTCACAGTCGTAATATACTGCAAATGCTATTTTTGTGTTTTCGAACGCAACAGCAAACTAACAAAAAAAGATAAAAAGGTAAATGCCAGTTACTCGGTCACTACCATTTCCCCAGGTAGCGCTTTGTTTATAACCCTACACAAGAGCCTCACTAATTACACCTAAAGCTGCTATTTAAATAAACGAGAAGACAAAGTTTAAGCAGGGGGTGACCGCAGAGGAGATAAGTTTGTTACGGTTTGCAGTAACGTCACCTGGTAGTTTTTTTCTGCCAATCTTTTTGTCCTTGTGTCGGGCCTGTCTTAGGCTTCAAATTATTGGAATGACATCTTTTTATCTGTTCACCGTATTTTCCTGAACTTGCACTATATCTCACGTAAAAAAGTTTTCTCTCTCTCTCTCTCTCTCTCTCTCTCTCTCTCTCTCACACACACAAAAAAAAACAAGCCGGTTGAGTCAGGTTCCCACGACAGTGAAAACACTCCGAAACACTGACACTGTCGGTTTTTGGCGCAAAGTGACAAGCACCCCACAGCCGCAACTTTTCACGCCCTCATTTTAGGCAGCATAAGCGTGAATGCCATCTTCCCTTAAAACACTTCCACCCGTCTTCGCTGAGCTGAAACACATGTAGGGGAAATATCAAATCTTCGTTCCAAAGCGCTATCTTGATGTTGTCGTAACGCCATAACGACGTGCATCTTACGAATTGCACTTAGATGTCACCTTCAACTTTCTTCGACCCCTAGAAAATTCAACGGCGTGTTGCGCAACTTAGGGTATTTCTATGACAGCGGCTGACTTATATTCATTTTTTCGTTGTGTTTTTATTAGGTGGTACCCTATAGTAATTCGACAGTTGTTTTCCTTCTTCAGTTATCTTTTTAGGCTCGTGGAACCTGTTTTGGGCTAAGGAATTCTGAGAATACTTTTGCTAGCTATCTTGATACAACCCCACCATGCATTAGTAAAGCTGTGGTTGTTTCGGCAGTCGCTCGGCTTTATTTACTTGAGCTTTATTTACACATTTTATTTTTGTTCTTCGCGTACCGCGCAATCCAAGTCATACCATAGTTTTGGTTTGCTCTTTCGCACCTGACTCATTCACAAACCACAGCGTCTTGAGAAGTTTTATCTCTGTCTTAACCATTCCCACACTTTGCTGTCCAAGTCGTCGTCCTGCCACGGCTACTGCTTAGTCAGCCGTTATCTTATTTTTGTTATCATTGAGTAGGGCAACACTTCCTGCCAGTACGGTTAAGCCGAAAATTCATCTTAGGCGTTGTTTGGAACACCTGTAGCAAAGGGTTTACTGGCATCAGGATTGGTTTTGATTTCTGCACTAGTTGGTTTATTGTATTTTTATATTCAACGTATTTTCCCGCCTTATCAACCTGTGAATAGGGTTCTTGACCGTGCCTATCACCCCTTACTTTGATTGTCACATGGAATAACGTCATTTTTGCCTTCACAGTTTAGATTTTCTAATCTCATTGCGCATTGATCGTATGCATCAAAATGTGTTGATCAGCGTCATATGGTTTCTTGCAAAACGAATTCCCGCGGGTATGTCGACAACTTATTCAAAAGCTTCCCACACGAGTTTGATTGACTGAAGGGTTTAACGCGCCGACGCAACTCATGCGATGAAGCGCGCCGTAGTGGAGGGCTCCGGATTAATTTTGACCACCTGGGGATCTTTAACGTGCGCCAAAATCTCGTATACACGAGCGTTTTTGCTTTTCACCTCCAACAGAAAAGTGGCCGCCGCGGCCGGAAATCGAACCCGCGACCTCGTGCTCAGCAGCGCAACGCCTTAGTTCACAAACGAGTTAGCCTTCATGCTGCTTTCCTAAATGAGCATAAAAGTCTCCCATCAGTCTAATGTTTTTAGTGTTTACTTTTTCATTCCTCTTTGAAACATTTAACTCTGTAACCTGCGGAGCCGTGCGTTGGCGCATAGGCCTACAACAACCTATCAACCGTAGGTACTTTAGCTTGATCACAAAGCCCGCGACACTATTGCTAATTTTGTAGAACGTTTTCACATTGGCTGATATCTCTTCGTGGAAAAAGAAACTGCCTCTTCAGTAATTGCGACGCTCGGCAGCGTGAAAATATTTTCTACGCAATAAATACGAGCGTACACCCATTTAATACCTGAGTTTAATATTATCAGATTGATTTCCCGGATGGTCTTGCAGTATCACAGCTAAGCAGTCCTCAGTCTACAGACCTGAATTCAGGTTTTGCCAGGTTCAGGTTTCAGTGGAGGACTGTGCCTACTCGGAGCTTCTTGAAAAATGTTTTGTCGCTCCCATGACTACCGCATTTGTACCTTGCCGCACAGCAACGGAAGGCTGGTGGGTGTGATGGCGGCTTTCGGTTCATAGATCTCTGGCAGAATACTAAATCACAGTAGCCAGAGGCGTTTTCGTAGGACAGTGTTAAGGGTATACCATAGAGCTTTCCTTCAGTAGTACCGCCCCCTTGGCATGGCCCTACTAATATTTCGGCGATTTTATAAAGAAACCAGACAACTCTCAAAACCTGCTGCGAAGCAGCCCGATGCCAAGAATTGAACCCTGGCCTGCTGGGGAAAACTCAGAATACATTTTCATTCAGACAAACTTCAGCAGGGCTGGTGAAAATACGCATTTTCCTTCCTGCAGAAAACAAGACATGGAACGAGACGTTAGTAGCGATTGGACCTGCGGAGGTGTGCGCTGTGTTCATTACCAGATATCCCCATCATGGTAAGGAAATCTACCTACCCATGCGTAATCTTTGTCTTACTGCCTCATAGTTGCAGCACAGTAAAGTAAGCTATTGAGCACAAAATCACTGCATTTTAATGTTTTTGCTTTCGTGCTTCTTTGCCAAAACGTATGGGGAAATACGCTCGTGAGTGAAAAGTTTTCCTTGCTTGACACTCTGTTTTTATGCTCGCAGAACAAAAAGACAGAAACAATTATTTTATAAAAATATGGTTTAAAATGCTGGACTTTGCAGGCAGATGGCGTGGCACATGTTTGTGTTTTTTACAACTAGCATGATGCGCCCATGACCGGATTTTGTGAAATATACACACTTCAATGGTTTGCTTGAAAGCTGGCTACAACTACCCGAATTCAAATTGCTAACATGTGAAAAAAAACAGTTTTTTATCATCCGGCTGCAGCCTACTCTTTGGAGTTTCGCCTATATACACTGTATTATTAAGCAAAATTTTCGGTACACAGCACCTTGCGGAATCATATTATCTCCTATCGCTATTAAAGATTCTAATCAGACTTGGCCAATTCACAAAGTGCGCTCCCCAGACGCCCTAATCTGTAGCTTAAGAATATTGCGCCGCGTTTGTCGAATTCATGACTCAGCTTAGCTTTTATCGTGTTTATTGTTATAACGATAATCGTGGTGTGTGTTTTCTATAATGCACAGCAATAACTTACAGATGGTATTAGACATTGGTATTGATGGTATTAGACATTGGCGCATATGGTATTAGATTTAGACATGCCAGAATTCAGAAACTATTTCGTAAGCTATTTGCAGAACACCGACTGCCGATATCGTCTTGTGCTTGCGAATACAATCAAAAGTGTTTGGCCCCTCTCATCAGCATCATAATCACCAGCACCAGCCCCACCAGCACCACCAGCACCAGCACCACCACCACCACCACCACTACCACAATCTTTCATCACCATCACCATAATCATCAACATCACCACCACCACCACCATCATCATCATCATCATATTTGGGTCCACTGCAGGACGAAGACCTCCTCCATTGACCTCCACCCGTTTCCGTCCTGTGCTGCCCGTGTCCATTCCTTGCCTCCGAATTTTCTTATTTCATAGTCCCCATAGAGGTAATGGACTTCCCTTTCTAGTTCCGTCTAGCGGTGTCTATTCTGTTGTCCTTGTGGTCCAGCTGTTGTCCGTTCGTCGTACCACATGTCCAGCCCAAGTCCATTTCTTTATGTTAACCTGGACTATGATATCATCTATCCAAGTTTGTTCCCTTATCCAGGTAGCTAGTTTTCTGTCCTCAAGCGTTACTCCTAACAATATTCTCTCCATGGCACGTAGGGAGTGCCCAAGCTTGCTTTGCAATTGTTTAGTAAGTCGCCAAGTTTCAGCTCCCTATGTTATCAACGGCCGGACGCATTGGTTAAATACCTTTTTTTAGGGTTAGAGACATCTTGCTTTTCATTATGTGCGAGTGTTTGCCGAATGCACCTCATCCCAGTCCTATTCTGCGCCTAATTTTTTTCCCGTGGTTTGGGTCCGCACTCACGATCTGGCCAAGGTAGTTATATCCTTCTACTTGTTCCAGTGTTTCATCTCCTAGTATAAAAAAGGCGCCTTCAGCATGTTTACTTATCATCCCTTTAGTCTTATTCACGTTTCTGTTTAGCCTTACAGCGAAGCCCTGTGATTTCTGTTCCTCAATCATGTTTTGAAGTTGCTCTGCAGATCCACTGAGCAAGACTATGCCACCTGCACACCTTAAACGGCTCAAGTATTCGGCGTTTATCCGTAAGCCTAAGTTTTCCCAGTCACGCCTCCTGAAGACACTCTCCAGGCATGCTGCGAACAATTTTGGTGAGATAGTATCTCCATGTCGCCCTCCCCTTCGGATCGGGAATTTATCACTTTGCTTGGGAAACGTAATTCTGCCGGTGCATTCCTCATATATGTTGTCTAGGAGCCGTAGGTAGGTCTTCTCTATTCCTTGGTCTGTTAAGGCGTCCATCACTGCTGCGTGCTTGCTGAATCGAACGCTTTTTGATGGTCTATAAATATCATGTAAAGTGGCTTATTACACTCTTCGCATTTTTCTATTACTAGGTTGATGACATAGATGTGATTGTAGAGTAACTTTTTATGAACCCATCCTGTTCCCTGGGTTGTTGGAAGTTTAGGCAGGTGGTAATGCGGCTAAGTACTATATTGGTAAATAGGTTGTATACAAACGCCAGAACGCTGATGGGTCTGTAGTTCTTAAGATCTTTGTTATCTCTCTTCATGTGAATTAAAACTATGTTAGCGTTTTTTCAGGCTTTTGTACTTTTAAAGTCCTTAAACATACTGATAATAGTTCAAGAAGTTTTTCAAGAATTATATCTCCACCCTCTTGTAGAAGGTCTATGGTTATGCCGTCGTCGCCTGCCGCTTTCCCTCTTTTCATGCCCATAAGTGCCTTTTATACTTCCTCTTTCATTACTGGTGGAACATCGAAGGCAACGCTTGCAGGGTCAGTACTTTGTCTCCCTCCAGCGTCACTGGGGTATATCCTGGTGTAGAACCGTTCTGCGATTTTTATTATCCCTTCCATATTGTGCGTAACGTTACCCTGTTCATCTCTAAGTGCGTACATTCTGTCTCGGCCAATAGCCAGCTTCCACCTTGTTGCCTTCAAGGTTCTCCTCTTTTTAAAGTTTCCTCGATGTCCGCCATGCTGTACGCACAATTGTCATTTGTTTTACTTTTGTTTATCAATGTTGACAGCTCCGCTAGTTCAGTTTGATCCACCGTACTCGACAATATCATCTTCTGGCGCTGTAAAATAAGTTCCTTTGTTTGCGTAGTAGGTTTTCCAGTTTGCTTACTACATGTTGCTTCTCCAGCAGCCACTGCTGACTCCGTGATAGCCAATGTTAGGTATCATTTAGAGTGTCCACACTGTACTCGTTCTGACCGTCTAGAAGTGCGAACCTGTTCTGAAGGGTTATTTTAAATCCATGCGTCCTGTATCTTACTGACCTGACGTTGGGCTTCTTACTTCTTACGAGCTTTATTCTTTTTTTTTGAGATTTAGCCTTACTTTGCACCTACCCATCCTAGGATCACGGCACCGAATCTTGCTTAGTACCTCCATGTCTTGCACAACACCTTGGTTGTCACTCTGAATGTACTCAATTGCGTTTTTTGTAATCCCGTCATGGTTTTCCCAAGTCCATTTCCTACTCTTGCATTTCCGGAAGAATGTGTTCAGTAGTTTGAGTTTATTCCTCTCAGAAAATCCAACGAGTGTGTCACCTCGACAGCTGCCAGTGCCTATTCCAAACTTTCCAACTAATTTTTCTACTACTCTCTATGCACCTACTTTTGTGTTAAAGCCTCCATTACAATTGTGAACTGTGCGGTTCCCTTATTCATTGCTGACTCGACGTATTCGTAAAAACTATCTACGGCCTCGTCCTCGTAGCTACCTGTTGGCGCATACGCTTGCATTATCTTTAACCTGTACCGCTTGGAAGCTTGATCACAACGACTGCGACCCTTTCATTAACACTGTAGAATTCTTCCACATTTCGTGATAGTTCCCTATTTTATCAAAAATTCTATCTCGTGCTCTTTCTTTTCGTGAGGCCCCCGATAGCGCAGAATATGCCCGCTAGTCTGCTCTATGCAGCCTTCTCCTGTTCTCCTAACTTCACTTCACCCAATAATATCTCACTTAACGTCTTTGAGTTCCTTCTATAGCATAGCTAAGCTACCCTCGCTAGAGAGGGTTCGTGCATTGAACGTTGCCAAGTTCAAGATCCATAGGCGGCCTGTCCGGATTCAGGGATTCTTAGCACCCTCCGCTGTATCACTTGCCTGACCACCGCCGTGCCTGACCACCGCCGTCCCCAAGAGCCTTCCTAGCATGGTTGAACCTTTCTAGTGTAGCCTCCAAGGTATCCGGGCTGGTGTTTTACTTCCGGACGAGGCTGCACTCCATACCTTGGATATTTCGGCATAAAAAAAAGAAAATAGGAAAAGAAAGGAGAAAAAAGAAAACGAGAAACCGTCGCACGCGTGTTTTCGTAATAAATCTGCTCCTAGGCGGCACGTTAAATTCTCATACGGTGCTGTGGAAAACATTCTGCGTCTATCTAGAAAAGTCGAAGTTGTTTGGTCGTTGTAGCTTTTAGGGTCTTGCATGGTGTCGGGTGATTCTTAGTGCGGCTGGGCGAGTGAGCAAATAAAGAGCGTCCAGAGCGTCCGCAGAGCGTCCGCAGAAGAAACAGCCATGCGTGTGGCGCTTTGGAAAAAAATATATCTGATTACTTTTAAAATATTCCGAGAGGTATTTCAGGTTTTCTAATGTGACAAAATGTGCTGCGGCGAACCATGCTTTACAACCTCTTTTATCACCAGCGGCGCCCGCAGTCCTATACGGTTTTTGGATGATAGCGCGCTTTGTTGCTATTGGCGGCACCGCGAAAGACAATATTGTTGGATAGAAAAAGGATGTGACTCGCTGAACACAAACCTGTGTGGACGCAGCTGTACGTCACGAACTTGGAATATCTGTAGCAAGTGCTGGTATGAACCTTCTTGTTCCATGCATTTGCGGGGAGTCGACGAGAAAACTAAACTTGTCCCAGCTGAAGACACCAAGGTGTTAAACTCGAGTCTGTACAACTAGCGTAGGAACCGAAGAAATACCAAAAAATTCCACCATCTTCAAGTAGGGGAACCCTGAGTAGTATGGGGTCGACTCAAGTAGCCATTAGGTTTCAGCTCGATCATGGCTTTGCGGGAGGAGAATGAAGGGAGCGGAGCGCGCTGGCGTCATTTATACCGCGGAGCTACAGTGGCACCCCAGCGGAGTATACAGCGGCTACCGTGGCGTCTCTAACACTAAGCTGCTTCGCATTATCGCGCGCGGAGCCGCAGGTGTTGCCATTCGTTGCACAATCCAGGAGAGGAGAAGAGGAATGTCGGAGAGGAGAGGAGTGTCGGAGAGGATAGGAGGAATACCTCGCATACTACTCAGGGTTCCCCTACAAGAAGATGGCGACGGTGGTTGAACGCGAAGCTATCGTGATGGATTGTTTGGTTGGCCAATCACTAAGGGCATCCCCGAGCATGAGATGCTTCGCTTCTAAAAGGAAGTTTTAACCATTATAATATACAGAGCAGTCACCCTGCCGTACGATACCGGAACTCTTGTAGTGCCTGAGCAGCCCCTCGAACCACCATTAATCCATGGGTCTCCATCAGGCGATTGTGAAGCACGGCTCGAGCCACTAGAGCGCATCGGAACGTTTAACCACTGACAACGAGTAAGTTTTCAGCAATCGGTTTTCTATCCAGATGAGTCTTCTCGCATTTGATATTAGGACCAGGAGAGCTCCCTGGGAACCTAGATTCCATTCCGCTCAAAATTGCTAGATACATTTTGTAGGGTAGTGTGCAAGAAAAGGGCCTAGCTGCCGCTGCCGATTGGCATGCAAAACCGGAAAGGTTCTTCGGTGAGATGAAGCAGCCGTTATGGTGCGAACTCCATAACTGAAAAGTATTAATCGGTTTTTGCGAAGGCAGCCCGACTAGAACTTTTCGCTGTCCTCATTCGCAGCTAGACTAAAAAAAACTGCAGGTGAATTTCTGTTCGAAGTAGCTATAATGAAGAATACAGAGTGTTCTCCTTTGTAGCTCGGTACCAGTGCGAGTGACAGGTTTTCGAGTAATTATGGAAACAAACGCTATACCGCGAACCATCTGCCCCACAGTTAGCGAGAAACTAAAAACGCTTTCCAACAGCGGTTAAATCTCAATTCAGAGCGCTACGTTTGGGGATATGGGAGAAAACTCGACATGGACTAAATACTTTCACATTACCGGAAGCATTCCGTTAGGTGCATGCTATATTTTACTGGGAGTCGGTTCGTCGTCCTCCCCTCACCAATTAAAGGGACTCTGCAACACTTCGGATAAACGCTTTCACTTTTTTCTTGGCGTCTGCAAGCACTGCGAGAGATGTAGTTATTGTGATCACGGACCATGACTGCGTGATGGGCTCGTTGCAGCAGTAATGCCTTCCGTTTCTACTTTGCTTTTATGGCTTTCTTTTTAAGTGGCTATAGAAGGCGTTTATTATTTCAACTGAATGAAAGCAGGCCAATAGCTTCTACACCATTGAGATCATGAAATTCCAGCGGTAGAGGAACGACAAGACGGGGAAAACGAGAAAAAATATTTTGAGGAGGTTTCGAAGTTATCTGATGGGCCTAGAGTATAATTGTTTGGCTAAGATACTTTGCGACCCCCTTATCTAAGTACTGGAGGTGTTGCTTGACTACGTTCTCCAAGCATTTAGGATGTTGAAAAAAGATGACAAAGGTGTTGCAGGGTAGTTTAATTTGTCAAGAAAATACACCGTTCATTTTCGCCTGCCCCAAAGTCCACAGTTTTACAACGCACACCCAAACACCCAAGAAGACCGACGTTTGGCTAACTCCCGATCGTCGTTCACTGTGTTGCAACTGTGGAGAAGCCGGCAACATACATTATAGCGCTTGTCCTGTGTTCCCTTTCTTCGTCTTGCGTTTTTTCAGTGTTGCACTTTCTGAAGGATTCGAAAAAAAATTTCACCAAGTAGCCCAACTCGCCATTCCGCTCCGGAACATATATTATCGATTGAACTACAAGTGACCCGCCGTGGTGGCTCAGGGGCTAAGCAGCGCTGAGCACGAAGACGCGGGTTCGATTCCCAGCCCCGGCGGCCGCTTTTCTGATGGGAGCGAAAATCACTGACACCCAGGGGTACGCGATTTCGGCGCACGTTAAAGATCACCAGGTGGTCAAAATTCTTCCGCAGCCCTCCACTACGGCGCGTCTCATCACCGGCGTTGTGTCGGCGCTTTAAACTCTAAAATCAATCAATGGAAGCACAAGTGGTCTGTTCAGCAAAGTTTTCTCATAGACGCATCCCGCCGTTGCCCGGGAAGCGGGTAAACAAAATCAAGAAATTGCTGTCCCACACCACGCAGGCGTAATGCGTTTTACCTGTTCGCCTTCGCTGTATTCGTCTGGATCGCAGCGCCGAAGCAGAAACGCTAACGTCGTGGGTGGGCAATGGCCTAGACCATGCAGCAAAACTGGACGCAGCCGCTTCTGTTTGTAAGGTTGCTCTAGGACAAAAGAACGCAATCCTTCCAACCTTTGGAAAAACTCCGACACTTTGCCAAACCCGTGGCTCTTGGCGCATCAAATTTCTTTACGCTTGTAAGAAGCCCAAAATTGAGCATTCACCGTTATCAAATAACGAATACTAATCCCGCCTTTGCTCCTCCAATGCTCCTCCAGACTTAACGCTGACTCATCACAGAAGAACTCTGTGTAAGATGTTGTGCTTGGTGAAGACGTGTGAGTGGCGGAGTGACCGAGTAAGAGTCAACTGGCTGCCGAGATATGTGGTGCGCAATTAGTCACTGCCTTAAGTTGCGGGTCACGATTGCCACATTGAATAACGGACATCGCCGTGACGATGGGTTTTCAGCGGAAATTGTTTGCATTCTTCCTCGAAAACTACGTCCTCATATTAAATGCTTCAGCGCAAGACCAAAAAGAATGATCCTGTCAGCACAACCGCGACCTTAATGGAAAAATTATTCGAAGCACGCTACCAGACCCACCTTCGGTGAATCTCAGAGCCGTTTGTGGACATGAAAAACACAAAGTGAAATACTATTTCCGCGCTTTACACACCCTATCACCCTTTAAATCATAAGCTGCCGTAATTGCGGGCGACGGAAGCCGCCGGAGACGAGGCCCAGCACCCTTCTACAGCCAGTCGGCGTACAATCAAGGGCGTTCCAGCGGAATGAAATTCGACTTCTATAGGCCCGTTATAAGCGTCACGATTCCCAAGAGCAAATGCACCGTCGCACGCCTAGAGTATACATACTCGAGACATAAATACCGCCCTTCTTCATGAGAAAACTGCCCAAAAAGTAGTAAAATCCTTTGCCCACTAGGTTGCTCTTCGAGATGGAGCACCTATACACCAATTCACGTACCGCGGAACAGTCCTCATTGCAGAGCTCATACAGAGAGTCTTACTCTGCAGCAACAGAGGTAAACGAGTACCATTGCGACCCACCCCCAAATGAACCGCCTAATAAAACTCCTGAAAAAAATCGCGATACGCTGCATCGATGTTGAACGTTGAACTATAGACTCTGTACGAAATTCTCTGTTGCTTGTCGTGTGCGTTCGATACAGCTACCTAGAAATTCAAGATGACTCCATTCGAGCTTATCTAATCAAGGCAGCCGAGTACTATGCTCGAAGGCGTGCCGCTGCTCGTAGAAAAAGAATGACCTAAGCGCTGTCCACAACGTGCGGATGAGTCCTGCTAGATTGCTGAGTATCATCCACAGGACCACCAGCTCGTCGACACCAGTGGTCCTGCAACCTCTGAAGCCGAGACCAGCATTATAACCTAGGGAATATAGCGCGAGTTGGGACCACAATCCAACACAGCGGCCTCAGCGAGTGCTTCTGCGACGGTTGTCAGATCATCAAAGACGTGTTGGGTAATTTGTTTATTAGGCTGTTTACTGCGGGGCCAACGAAGCATCGCGACGACGCAGCTGCTCGACATTTTTTGTGTGATTCGCCTTCAGCTTTACTAGGTGAGATGAAAACCTTTGTATTGTTGGAACAACTGTTGTAGAATGCGCTCATGCAACCTTGGGGGGCTGGAAATGCCACCGAAAATGGCTTTTGATTTGCTTACTGATGTTTTGCTACCATCACCTGGCCACGCCAAGCTATCATGTTCTGTTTTAAGCAAACCACGCGTTTTTTCGTTTCTAGTGTACAACGAGCTCTTGCTTGATATAGAAAAGGTTTTGTTTTGCAGTTATTATACTAGGCTGTTCCGCTTTGTTGGTACTTTTTTCTTCTAAATCAATGTTTTTTGAAGCAATAGCACTCAAGATAAATGCATGCAGAGCAGACCCCGCTTAATTTCATCCTTCGATGCTGATTTCTGCACATAACTGTGCTGAATGCTTCACGACGTTTGTGTTTCCTTCATATTTGTTCCTAGGAACGAGTTAGCCTAAACAAGCTTTTATCCTTCGAACACACATCCGTTGCCATTGGCTACATGAAAACGAATGGCTCGTGGTATTAACAAATCGGGTTGAACGATTCGGTATGTACATCAGAGGAGAAGCGGACATGATATGGAAGCTAAAAATAAAGGCATAATGTTAACCGCAGGAATAACAGGACACATGCGGGAAAAAAATAAACGAAGCAAGGAGTATTGAAAATGACATAACGATAAAATGAGAAAGATAGCGTGAAAAACAGTCTTATAAAATCCTCGAGTGCAAATAACACTCCTGGTAGGGTCACGACAGCTGAAGAAAAGGAATGAAATCGGCTCCCAATTAGAGGCTCTTTTGGCATGGTACGTATTATCCCGGTCGCGGGTGATGTTCAGCTCTTCGCAGAAGGGCTGAGCATGACCTACATTGGCCGTAAAAGTAGGTAAACCGTCGCGTGAGCACGGGTGCAGCGCAAGGTCCAGCAGGAGCACCGGCTTGGATATCAGCAAGTACGGCAAGTAGCCGTGCGCAGCAAGCGTAGGCGACTCCCAAAACACAGCAGAGGCACTGCACCACAGCCAGGTTTCCCCGACGGCTAGCACACTCGAGGACGTGGTGGCACCCGCGTGGATTGCTCGATGACTAGGTGGCCGGTGCAGAGCACGGACGCCCGGTGTGGTAACAGAAGAAGATGGCCGACGCAATGGAGCTGGGGCCCATAAGCCGGCAGGAGGTCCAGGAGAGGTAGCACGGGCTCGATGGATGGATGGGACAGTTCTTTCTACGAAGCCGCGAGGGCTGCTTCGTCGTGCCCTTGTTTAATTATATCATGACGGAGCACTCCCCACATTTACCACCTTAGCCTTTGTGATAGTGTTTGGGTATTGCAGCCACAGGCGTTAAAAACAGCCGATGACGATACACAACCATATTCTGACATTTATTTATATTCGGGCCCTAATTCATAGTAAGGGTCTTCTTTATCGTAGTGTGTCTACATTGTAGACCGGCAGTACAGTGTTTTGCTCTCTGTATTTGTAGGCAGTCTATTTATCCCTTGTTTTCCCTCCTTTGCACAGCAAATTATGGCCTAAAGGAATACGACATCACTAATCAACATCGATTTGCTTAGTAATGTTGCCAGGTATAGCGTTTCTGTAAACTTTGGTTTTTCCTCTCTTCTACCATTGGCTCCATTTGCGAAAACCCACGAAGTTGAGCGATTAACCTCCGAGCATATAACTACTTTGCGAAGGTGTCTGGAAAGATTGAGGATTGTTTTAGATAAAAGCAAAGCTTGCGTTAAAAACGTTGTGCATAAATGCTTATGATGTACAGCAATCTCTGTTACAGGTCATCACGATGAAGACGCAAATTATACAGGGACTTGTTCAGCCGGTAAGTGGGTCAAATAAACTTCAGATGATGAGTTACAATTCCAAAGCATTCATTGCCAAAACCGAAAAGCATATAGAAGGCACTCAATTTCTTGATATGAAAAAGAACTTAAAAATTCCCTATTTGATAACATTAAAAAGGAATTGTTTAAATGTAAGGGCTTTAAAACGACTCAGACGACCGATAGAGGCCGATACTATTCAATCCGAGTAGAATTAACAGCTTGGTCTAAAAAGTTTGGATTGATGGCTGTGGGCCCTGCAATAGCCGGGTAAAAAATTTATTATCGCTTAAAGGGCTGCACCGCCGACTTCCTTTACTTCCGGTAATGTCGATTCCCATCACCAGCGCTAAAATTGCCAGAATTCGCGCCTACCACTTAAGCCAGGCTCAATGCGATGGAGCTCACGAGGTGTTCATTACTTATACGGCTAACTAGATTGATGTTCTTCGGTTGTGGAGGCTGAGCGTTGATGATGCGGGTATTGGAGATTACGTAGACAGAAAGGAATGTTCAGGGGTGTTGTCTCTGCTAGAATTTCCTGTTTTCAAGGCTCTTAAATCGGTTGCTTGTTGTTAGGTAACAACAGGCTTTGTGCTGAGGTTTGCTGTTGCAAGTCGTCTAAATTGTCTTGGGTAAAAACAATGTTCGTGGTTAAACAAATAAAGCCCCGAAATAAAAGAGCCTCCACAAATAAATGCGGAATTTTTGCATGATGTGTAAAAGTAATTATATTTTTACGATCCATAAGGAATTCTTCGTATTTAGGCTGTAGCGTTGACTGCCTATGACGAGCTCCAAAGCCCCGAAGCACCGTACGATATCCTGTCTGCAATCTCGAGACTCTGGCGCATAGCTCTGCTCCGGAGACAGCTGGATGTGACAGATTTATTCTATGGTCATTAATCAGCTTGGGCTTAGCAGACCTACAAACAGTCAAGTGCGTGCGATTCCGCCACTTGCGTTTGAAATAACGTTTCGATGTCGCTACCAGATTCAATAACCTGTTTCATCTCTGCTTTTAATTCCGCAAGCCGCTGTCAAAGCTGGAGCGTGTGCTTTTCAATTTCCTGACACTCCTTGTTCATTTGGCAGCCTGCATTTGCTCACCCGGTAATCTCTTTCAGCACTTGGTCCCCAACTGACTTTGTCCATTGCTCTAAAGATATTTTTAGCGCTAGCAATTTCGCTGGGCGAGTACCCAATTTCCAAGTTTTTCGCCGCACAAGCCTAACTGTTCCTTAATGCCTAATGCATTTTTATGGGTAGTACAAAACGCGGTAGTCGCGTCCTTGCGGAGATCACAGTTACTGCCAGGCTCAGGGAAATAATTATTCATAGAGGAAAGTCAGTGAACAAACGAGGGCGTTTATATAACGCAAATCCCAAAATAAACACGCAACAGAGATAGGCAAACTAAAGAATAGTGGGGAAGTGCGACAAAGCGTGTCGCTGTGCGAAATTGCTAAAACTCTGAAACGGGAGCGTAAAAGTACTATGGTGCTGCCGCGGGAAACCTGGAGGTGATAGAACTTGGGAAGAACAGTTCCACGCAGAACTCTGTCGGGGAGCTGTGGAGTGTGCCAGTAAGCTTGGCGAAGTAATTCGCGTTGAAAGGCCAAAAACTATACGCAATGAAAGAGACGCGTTAATATTGTCGTACAAAAGAAGCCTGTTCAAGTTATTCATGCCAAAAGACGGAGAAATAAAAGCGATAAAAGAAATGCAAAAACAATGTATTAGTAATACCTAATGCCAGACTTTCGCCTTTAAAGCCAATAAGCAGAATTAAAGGCGCCATGAAGACAAAATGAAAGTTTTGTTCATTGGAAATATTGCCTCGTTAAAATAACACTGACACCGTTTTTTGACGTGAACGTCCCTGAAGTACGCCATATAATAAAAAATAGAGAATAAGCACGCACCTCACCAGCTGCTTTCCGCACTAACTGATGGCGTATTATGGGCAGCTCGTTAGAGATTGGCTCAGGCCGGCCAAATCAACGAAAATTAAGCAAGGCCTGTAATCTTGCTAAACGAGCTTTCAACATCTATTTAGTGCGTATTCTTTTATAGCAGTTAGAGTGGTGAAGTAGACACTGACAGTTATGAGCAAACACGTAAACATGGAATAAGGCTGTGCTGTGGTTTTCGGGCCGACATTACCTGACACCCATCAAGCGTGTAGGGCTTCTGTGACACGACGCTGTCCTACTGATATTATCGGCACGGTTACATACGTGGCCGTGTTTGTCGACTCACAACTGATATTTTAATAAAGTATTTATATCAACAGAAACAAAACTATGCCTGATATACAGATCCGGTCAGAAGTAATGTGCGAAATGGGGTGTTTGAGCACTTTTTGTACGCCATCTTCAAACGCAAAGGTTAACAAGGACAAAAGGGGTCCCTGTGGAATAGTCGAAACCCTGGTCGACGCACTATCTTTGATTTTAGGTACCTGCCGTAGATACAACGTTACTCATGTCACGAAACATACGACACGGCGCGAGAATAGAAGTGTGGTGTTACTCTGTTTAATTTATTTTTTAACACGGCGTATTTTGCTGTCGCAAAGGCGCTTAGGGTACCGTAAGACACCAAATCTTTTGAATTAAAAAAACAAGAACGAAACGTACATTTTCTCTTCATGGCCCCTTCACGTTTTGAGAGATTTTTTTCTAGTTTGCTCAGACGTGACAGAATCAAACACTCTAAAAAGCACGAAATTGTCTTTTAGATGGAATATCTTGAGCCTGTCTAGTGCAATTTGTATGTTAAACATATTTGAGCCTATAATTGCTCGTATGTTAAATCGCGATATCTTGACAACAGCCCATTATTCTGATAATGACAAATCTTTGTCAGACTTTTATGTGCAATTTCGTATTACAAAATGTATAGTTATTCATGTTGAGTTTATTGAATATAATTCGATATTCTGGATTATGAATACGCTGTTTTATACCTTCACGTGTTGAAATATCCATTGAACAAGCAATTTTGGTGGGCATGGTGCCCAGTTGTCCGTGAGTTTCTTTTCCTTGTTTTATTAGGGCCAATGATAGCATCGAGCATTTTGCAGTCCCAAATATTTTGTTTAAAAGCCAGTCATAAAAAGCAGAATTGTATGTTTAGACTCTCTACAAATTGAACCATGGCCCCATTTATCAAGCAATTCAGAGTTATTTCAGTACTTTTCAGATAAGTAACTGAGGTTTAAATAGTTTAAAACATTCCTGTTTGTTTCTCAATGAAACAGGAAATCGACAAAATTAAATCTCGTGCATAAGTGTATATAAAATAATTCAATCTGTACTGCAGGTAATCAAAGCGAAGTCCACAATGGTACGCAAGCCTGCAATGCAAGTGAGTATTGGACCAGAACACAGCAAGCTATAATTACTGTCTCATTGATCTAAGTCACAACTTTGTAATAAGTGAGCTTAGTGATTCCCATTTATACCGATTTGAACTAGTTAGTTTAGTAAGTTTGAAAATTTCGAGAAAGCTGAAGGAACGTTTGTAATCACTATTTGTCAGAATCAGTTGCTCATTTCGCTTTTTGTAATGCCTGTTAAAACAAAACCGAATCGGTATTTACCAATTTAGAAAACGGAGTTCCAGTCGTGGCAAGCAGTGCGCAGAAGGTTGCGTTTCCCTAGCGGCCATGTATCTGTATGTGATCCCACATTTTGGTTTCCCATCCCGCAAAGCAATCCCTAACGTATATGGGCCGTAAGACCATTTATTTTTTTTGGTGTCCGGGTTACCTTTGAGGTACTGTCGAACAATTAAATCATCAAGCCGTGCGAAGGAAGCGCGCAATAAACTCGAAGCTGCGCGAAAACAGGCCCAAAACAACCATTGCTAAAGCAGACGACAAAGCCGATGGAAAGGTCCCGCCGACGGCCCCGCCGGAGAGCGCACGGGGAATGCCGAGTAATAGCGCCAATTCGCCGCGCCATCTACACTGTGATAGGTGAGTGAAAAGCGCCCTTCCCTTCGTCAGCCGCGTTGGCAGTTTCTTGTCGCGCACGCCCCGACGAAGCCGTTGCTTGGTAGAGCTAGAAATCTTTGCTTGCAAACGCTCGTATTGGTGAGTGATTTATTGAAATAGAAGGTAGAAAAGAAGTGGACTGGGGATATTTTGAATTCCTTTGTGAGTTCATTTGAATTCATTTGTGAGCATAAAACCCAGTCCGGGGGAAGGAAAGAAGGAAAATTAAAGGGGACAGGTGAAAACAAATGGGCACAGAGAAAGAGGGAGAGAAAGAAAGATAAGAAGTGCGTAAGGCCAGCCGGCAGGCATTGCGCTACAGCCGTTTGATGAGGTCGGTCTCCTCGAGGAAGACCAGGACAAGACGGAAGGCTTCCCGCCGGATGGAGTTGGGGCCCGTCAGGAAAAGCAGATCCCTCAGGGTGTGGCTTGGCAGCTCGAGACTGCGGAGTGCGGCCCAAAGCTCTGCTCTCGGGGCGTCGTGCTGGCGGCAGTAGCAGAGCAGGTGCTCAAGCTTCTCGGGATGATAAGAACCACTGCTAAACCGAGTCAGCATTCTCGAGCTCATGCCCTTCACAGTCTCTCCTCCACGCTCCAGTCTGAAAATGCCTTCCTTCGTCCTCGTGTCCGTGGCGCCGATTTGTGTCTTTTATTTATTTATTGATACTGCAATCCCTATTACAGAGATTTTAGCAGGGTGGTTACAGACACAACTTTTCCACAATGTTTGCGCTCAAGAATATACACATCAAAACAAACCAAAACAAAAACAACAGCAAAATATGAATAATCAGGTCAAATGTGCTGCAAATAACAATAAAACGGCTCTCAGGCTTGGTTGATAGTTGATTCCACTTAGTTACGGTATGCGGGAAAAAGGCATATTTGAAGCAGTTATTTCGCAAACCAGAACGGGTTATTGTTAGTTGATGCCTTTCGGGGCTAGCGTACCCAGATGAAACTAAAATGATATCGGAAACGCCAAGCTTGTAATGCACTTTAATTATTTGGTGAAGATATTTATTCTTAATAAACGATGTCTTGGGGCAATTAAAGTTTCTTTGGCACATTCTAAGAGTTCAGTTGTAGAGTTGCGCCTAATGCTGTTTAAAATATAGCGAACTGCCTTTCTATGCACGTTTTCCGATTTTGTTATGTTAGCTTTAATGAAGGGGTCCGAAACACATATTCTAACACTGCGGGAATAATATTTTTTAGGCTAGAGTCCTCATCGCGGAATTAGAAGGCTCTAAAGCTTTTCCAAGAAAAACTAGCTTTCGGTTAGCATTTCTAATTACGGAGTAAATGTGTTCAGTCCAGTTAAGGTCATTTGTAATCCAAAGGCCAAGTTGCTTTATGTAAGTTACCTACGAAAGGGTGAAGCTTGCGGTGGAAAACTAAATAGTAAGGGTTTTTCTTGCGGGGTATTCGCATAAATACTGGTTTAGCGAGCTTAATCGACATCTGCCATAAATCATACCAATCAACAATTTTCTCAAAAGCACTGTTTAAAACATTTTGATCAGTGACACTGGATGTCTCAGAATATGTGACACAGTCATCAGCGCACAACTTAATTTTTACAGGAACTTCATTCACATTACCACTGATAAAAACGAGAAAAAAGGGGTCCCCGAACAGTACCCTGTGGAGCGCCACAGTTAACGGCTGCCTCGTCCGAACAGTATTAGTTAAAAAGAACAAATTCTTTCATCATAACCATCACCACCAGCCTATCTACGCCCACTGCAGGGCAAAGGCCTCTCCCATTAATCTCCAATTACCCTGGTCCGGCGCTAAATGCGACCAATTTATCCCTGCAAACTTCTTGATCTCATCTGCCCATCTAACTTTCGGCCGCCACCTTTCACGCTTGCCTTTTCTGGGGATCCACTCTGTTACCCTTAATGACCAACGATTATCTTCCTTCGCATTAGATGCCCTGCCCACGCCCATTTCTTCTTCTTATTTTCACCTAATATGTCCTTAACACGCGTTTGTTTCCAGACCCACTCCGCTCTCTTTTTGTCCCTTAATGTTACACCTATCATCTTCCCTTCCATTGCGCGCTGAGTCGACCTCAATTTAAGTTGAAGCCTCTTTGTGAGCCTCGGAGTTTCTGCCCTGTAGGTTCTGGTAAGATGCAGCTGTCGTACACTTTCTTCTTCAGGGACAATGCCAGGCTGCCATTCATTATCTGAGAATGTCTGCCGAATGCACTCTGCCTCATGGTTGGGATCCTGGGTCACAACTTGGCCTAAGTAGATATATTCGCTTACCACTTCCACGGCCTCGGAACCTATCTCAAACCGATGTGCGGTCCCGAGGTTATTGATCAATACTTAGGTTTCTGCATATTAATGTTTAGGCTCATATGCTTTGAAATTCCTCCCCCGAGTTACTTAACAAGGCGACGTCATCAGCAAATCTGAGGTTACTGAGGTATTCTCCATTAAGACGTACTGCCAGCTGTTCTCAATCCAATGTTCTGAATACTTCTTTAAACATGCTGTGGATAACATCGGACCGATCGTGTCTCCTTGCCTGACGCCCTTCCTTATAGGTATTTTACTTCTGTCCTTATGGAGGATGATGGTAGCTGTGGACTCACTGTTAATATCCTCTGGTATTTTTACATAATGCTCGCCTACACCCTGGTTCCGTAATGCCTGAATGAGAACTTGTTCACGGTTGACGAAATAGTCTTTATCCCTTTTATTAATCGCGGATTTCTAAGCGTTTTCTCTAATTTAAAACGTAATTTTTTGTGTGTGACTTCCTCAAACGCTTTTGCAAAGCCAATAAAATGGCATCAGCTTGCGTCCCATTGTTACACACTAAACTTTTTAACACCCTTTAAGGTGCTAGAAGGGTGCACTCAACATTTTGCACCCTTTTTGCACCTTTTAGGGACCAAAACATTGCTCCGGCACCCAATCATGAGGGTGCAACAAATTAAGGGGTGTAAATCTTAACATTTGTGCACCCTTTAAGGTGCTAGAAGGGTGTACTGAACATTTTGCACCCTTTTTGCACCTTTCAAGCGCCCAAATATTGCTCGGGCACCCCACATCGAGGGTGCCAAAATTCAGGGGTGTAATCAACAGTTTCAAAGGGTGCTACGACCGTTAAAGGGGTGCTAAAAAGTATTTCTTCTCGATTGGGGTGTTATCACGGCACCCTATCATTAGGGTGCCTAAAAGAATGGTGTGTGAATACAAGCATGCAAAATTGCACAAAAACAGGCTGAATGTTTAAACCACACATTGCACTATTTCACCTCCCGTTGAGAGGTTTAAATATGAACTCTCCACATAGACCAGGGGAAATGCTCTAAAATTTCTGTTCGTATTTTAACAAAACGTGCTGAATGTTTAAATTCCACTCTGCACTAATCTACTTCTTCGAGTGTATCACAAGGTTCGTTTCGATGTCTGGGTGCACGGGAAGGGAAGGCTAGAAAATGCCTCTTGTAGTCCTATAAATAAAACTTTTACGTGAGGCATTGGTGTCCTCAACGAAATCGAATTTACCTAAGAATTTGTTCCCGTATTAGTATGCCTCGGGCAAAAAGTCCAACAAGACTTTCTTGTTGGGCTCTCAGCGCGCCTGTGGGGCCAATACGAAGTTCTGTCGGCACTCTATCGTTCCAATAGCCTAGTCTTCCAACAGGGAGTTTAACCTTGATGGCGTTTGTGGGGACAATAAGAAGCTCTGTCGGCACTCTATCGTCCCAACAGCGTAGTCTTCCAACAGGGAGTTTAACCGTGATGGCGTTTACCGGCTCGCCAACACGATCAGTGAACGCCAACAGACGCCTTGTTCGTAATCAGAGGCGCGAGCGCGCCATCAGACAGAACCGACAGACGCCCTGAAGGTGGTTTTTAAGGCCTAAACAGCAGCGTCTATGTCGGGCATAGACACTAGACGTCAACATTTGTGTTCTGGATTTTCCCTTCAATAAGTAACAGTCAGACGGACGATAACATAACGATGTGCAGATATGCTTTGGTTCATACCACAGGCAAGCACAATCGTTTGTGGCTGCAGCCGATCGGTTGCTCTTCGTCCACAACAAACTGAATCGGCTGTACAGCTTTCTTCGAGGGCGTGTATGCAGGGGTTCTATCTTCCTTTTTTGCCCAGGCCGACGGGGGCGGTCGTGTAAAATCATTTTCGCTCGTCGCTGCCGTTCTGCCTACCTGTTTGCTGTACCTATTACGTCGCCGCCACCGCATGCTTCGGTCGCTTTCTAATAATCCCCACTTGTTACAAACTCAGAGGTTTTCGCACTGTTAGCAGTCGTTTTACACGACGGGTTTGATGCGCCTGACATGCCAGGAGTGACATCGCTTGTAGTATAAGCGCGACGTTGCTTGTCTGCAAGACGGTGCCGTACAAACAAGCGTTATCAACGCCATAATTCTAACGCACATTCCATTTATTTCGTCGCTACCGTGGCTTGCGCAGGAAAGGTCGGGTTGACTGCAATAGCTTTTCTTGAGTCAAATAAGGGAGCTTTGGCTCAATCGCTTGATGCGCAAGCAATGCGGCCGCGTCTGCAAGACCGGTGCGTGAGAAACAAGCGTTAGGACAACCAGAATTTCAAAAATGCAGCATAAACTAAACACAAGCGACAATATTTGTTGACAACTTACTTACGCCATGCTAGCGTAAAGGCAGTAAGCGCCTATTTTTCTGCATGCGTAGAGCTGCTATTGTGTACGACGAATACCCTGCAATCATCTGATGTGATCCTGTATATATCTCTGTAAATAAAGTTTTTTGTTTATCCAGAACAAAAAAAAGAAACCGCCCGCCAACATAGCTGAGTGTTAACGCGTCCGTTTACTGTTTTGTAGGTCAATGGTTCGATTCCTCGTCGAACGTGTTTTTTTTAGGTGAGGGTTTTATTAGCTCTTTTTTTACGACCAGGGTGAGCGCCTGTTCCTTGCTTTCTATCACGCCGACATTTACCGCCCTCTTCCTAAACCCAAAGTAGCTCGTTTCCTCGCGCCTTCTCTCTTGAGAAGCCCGCCGTGAAAACTAACCAAAACAAACGTGAAAACCTCTTTTCAATATCAGTATATATGTCAGTTACTTTATGTGTATTCAATTTTTGTGTTTAAACACCTTAATTTTAAGTTATAAACACATTTCAGACTTTGAAAGCAGAAGGATAATTACCAACATTACAGTACTAACACAATTTTCGTCAAACATAGAGGTGCTGCATTTGAAGTCTGGCAACTATCTCTCACTTTTTGTGTGTTTTTTCATGGCGTTTTGTGCCGAGTGGTAGCTGGCGTCATTTGATTAGTTTTATCTATTTCATGCTTAAATCATAGTTATAAAAGCTTTATGGGTGATGTCTACCCTTCCAACCTACGCGTGTGTTGAACATGGGGACCCCGGAAGAACGATCATCGCCGGATAAAATACTGCGGGTAAAAAGTGGATGACATTGCATCAGAACAAAGCGTGTTCGTGTGTCCGCGAGATGAAGAATTGTAGAATTGTACGTTGGAAACATCGTTTTTGCTCGGGTAAGTACGCATTTTTTGTGATTCTGTATTTGGTTGGAACGAGTTCTGGTGTTTATGGGTCAGTAATTCGCTAGACCCCCATCTCGTTTGCTCTGAGAGCCTACGTGAGTTAGTATACTTGTGTGGCGCCCAGTCCACCGTTTCCGCAGAAGTCAGCATCAATTTACGCTGAAGCTAGACCTTGGCTACGATGCTCGCGCTGTGGTACACGGCTGCTAATAATTTCACATCACGCAAGGCTCTTTAACACCGGGGCGTTTGTTTATGTGTCTCTCAAACAGTGCCTTTGCGGTTGCAGATCGCAGTCGCAATTTCGCGTGAGTGGCACAACGCTGTGATTAGTCCTCCCTCGTGAATACCCGCGGTATACCAAGAAATAACATGCACAGGAGGTTCCCTGGAAGTGCAGGTGAAAAAGCGTACACTTGATTCCTTGGCTGGCGTCTCGTAGGTGCTGTGAAATCCCCCCCCCCCTACACGAATTCCGTGCAGTGCGCTTCGCAGCTATTGCGCTCGCGAGACCGGCGACCGTACGCCTCGCGGTCTTCGGGCAGCGAAAAATTCACATACGTGCAATTTGAAGGTGAAATGCGCGCATGTGGCCTCGCAGGGAGTTAGCATAGTCTCGGGGTAGTGGGGGAGATTTCACAACGCCTACAAGGCGCCTGCCGATTCCGTCAGAGTGGCTCTCGGGAAGTCTGGGGCATGATATCAGAGGCATATGTATTGTTTAAATTAGTGCAGAAAATTGAGCGAATTCGCAAGTTCTCATTTTCGCAAAAGCGCAGGCCATACAGAGACTAACAAGAAAGCTGGTGGCACTCACTCAACTCGATTTACATTGGAGAATTGAACGTGCAGATACAAGTCAGACATTGAAATAGAGGAGCCTCAATCACACACCAGTTCCGATTGAAAGCAAGGAATGAGCTGCTAGCATGCGTTCCATGCAAATTAGCTCAGCAGTGAGCTTTGCATATATCATGCATACCGCACTCACAGTACCTGCGGGTCTAATAAATACATTCTTACTGTGACCTAAATTTCACTTGGGGTGTTTTGGGAATGTTCTTATTAGTGCCTTGGAGGTTACTGTCTTTAAATGAATAAAAATCTACTTGATGTAAGCATTCGTGCTTTGTGTGTGCTCTTCTTGTATTTCAACAAGTGTCAGCACACTCACAGATTATGCACCTGCAGGTGCTGCTGCTGGCTGTCCTGGGTCAGCTGCCTTCCAGTCCAGTTTCAAAGGCTTGGCCAGGGCCTCCCTTGGCCAACCGACACTGCACCTGCTGTACCCAAGTACTGCCTGGCCTTTTGTTCGTGCTCCGTATGCTTTGCCGCTAGGAATGGTCATTCATCCAATATCTGTCCGCTTGGACCACCCGTTCAGAAGTCAGCGCATTTGCTCGACACATCGGTCCAGGCACTGGTGCCATATCGGTGCACCCACCGATTATGTACTTTCAGGTTAGTTATTGCATGTTGTGGAACCTGCCATGATGTATACCTGTTAGCAGTGCTGTGGCCTCTGATTATTTGAAACATTTTCATGAAGCAGTGCTGTGCGTTTGGAGAGTGTCATTGCTTAGCAGAGATATTGAAGAGAATCTGGGGCCGATGATTAAAGGGCAAGAAGAGAAATTGAGCTGACTTTGAAGCAAGTATTCGTATGTAATCAAGCCAAGCAAACATTAAGGATCTTTTGATATGGTTTTGAACTTGCAATACAAACTGGTCTACTTCAGATCATACAGGTATTAATCATACTATACCGAAAAGTACATCCCGCAGTCTGTAGAATTCCGACAGCGCTTTTTTCGCAGTCTCTCATGACAGGCACTATTCTCAATGTTTGGAAGATAGTCGAGGTAGCACCAATCTTTAAATCAGGAGACGGTACTTTACCATTAAATTTCCCTAACAAGCACCATATGCAAGGTCGGGAAACATTTCATCCACTCCCAGGTCGCTAATTATTTATAAAATCACAATATCACATTCGAATATCACCGGGGTTTTCACAAGGGTTACTTGAGAAACACAACTTTCAGGATTTGTTCACGATCTACATTGATCCATTGACGCAGGCTTACAAACTGCGGTACTTTTTCTCGATTTTGCTAAAGCATTCAATCGCATTGCACACCACAGACTACGTCTCAAACTTCACCCTAATGTCCTCACTTGAGTGAAAGATTTTCATTCTTATCAAATGCAGTTTACTTCTAATAACTATATACTTCTTTTGCTCGTGCCACTTTGTTGTCTCCCCAGGCAGGTTGCTTGGTCCTGTCTATCTTCCATGTTGCATATCCTCCCATGTAGGTCTATTTGCAGATAATGTTGTAATTTATCACACAATTTCTTGCAACTACTACCGTCAATGCTTTCAATCTGATCTTAACACAATTAACTCCTGGTGCTGCAAATGGCTAATGTCGCTTATCTCTAAAACAAAAGTGCTTGACTTTAACGGTGGCAAGTCTCGAATTGTAAACACTTACTTCATTAACAACAGCCTGATTACCTCTTGAGACAAAGGTGTTTTGGGAGGCCGGTAGGGGAGGGGGGATTGCATGGTGGATTTCAAAAGGTAGATCGATTGGGAAAATAAGACGTGTGAATAATATTTTCATTTGCACTCCAAAACTCGCTTTATTTCATATGTTTAACCCACTGCAGTATCTAGGGTGGTGCGCTGTGGAGGCGAATGTCGGTTAGATACCGCTTGGTGTGGCCGCTTTTCAGATAGAGGCAACACGTAAAGACGCCCGTGTTTTGAGATTTCGGTGCGCAAAAAAATACCCAGGTGGTCAAAATTATTGCGAAGCCTTCCCCTACAGTGCTCCCTATATACCAACTGTAGCTTTGGCGTGTTAAACCACAGTTTTTTTTCATATTTTTGGTATATTACCAGCTGCTGTAGCAGGTGCAACATAAAAGTGAAATTATACATGTTTCCAGGAGCTAAATATAAAGGTCATATTGAAGTGCGTTTATGGGTCTATCTCATAGCAGTAGTGAAAGGTTATATAGTCTGGTGCAGGTTAAGAACGGCAATGGCTCATGTAGTGTAGTCCAGTGTTTGATGGAATGCCGTGTAGGCAGGTAAAAGCATTATTGCAATGATGAAACGTAGGTCACTGACCAAGTCAAAAAAGGCATTTAACGGTTTGGTGCTTACTCATGGTGAGCATGTGTCATGGAAAACGAAGCTATATATTGGGCATTACGCGGCGCAATGAGTTTGCATGGATATGGTGCAGATTTCCATCCATTATGTTGATAACGTTGGGAGTCGTCTGAACGATGAGGGACTCGAGCAGTAATCAAGAAGAGATAGATTGCACTCAGATGTCAGTAATTTTGTCTTGTTCCAGTCGACCACGTGTCCCGTCCTCTCACGGTGCTCTGCCAGTGGATTTGTTTTTGCATGGCCCTTGTTCACTTCGTTCCAGTGCTGCGTTAATCTTCTGTGCAGATTGCCCGTTTCGCCAATGTACACTGATTTGCATTCAGCGCATGGAATCTAATAAACAATACCCGGAAGCTTGGAGCGTGAGATGGGGGTCTTTCACGCTGACAATGTCAGAACGCAGCTTGCTAGTGGGCAAATGCACGATGTATGCACTGGGTTTCTTGAAAATGTTTGCGAGAGTTTCACCGATGTGTGGGACGTAGGTAATTGCTGCACGTTTTGATGCAGTCCTTGTGGCTGCCTAAAGCATTATATTCAGAAAGAAGCGAAGAGGGCGACTAGCAGGAATCCGCATTGACATTAGCAGGCAGAAGCGTCCACAAGGCCTGTGTCAAAACGTGCTGCAATTCTCGTCCTACACATCAATCAAGCTTTTGCACGCATTTTCCAGAAACACATTGTGCACATCGTGCACGTGCCCACTAGCAAGCTATGTTCTGACATTGTAAGCATGAAAGACGCCCTTTCACGCTTCAAGCTTCCAGGTGTTATTTATGTTTTGAACGAAAAAAGTGCCATTTAAAGGTGTCACCCGCTTCCTTGCCGATTTCTGATGCCTGATTGTTAAGTTTGTGGGGATAAGTTTAGCAGATTGCTCACATGTCTAACCTGTATTTGTGCTTGAGCAGTCAAACGCTGATGTTAGCAGTGAAGTAGGTGAAAATTGCAGTTTGATTGTAGTTGTGTGCAGATTACCTACATTGTGTTAATTCGTAGAAAAGCAAAATTGAGGTAACCCTGCTAACTGTTCCGCATTGCAGCATTTTATTATGCGAACGTTACGGAGTTCAGCTGCTTGTTAAAGGTGAAATAAACAGTGGTACAAAAGAAGAGCATCTACTAAACAGAAATATTTTCACAATCGCAGGATGCCAACGGTCCGCCTACCAACTTGTGCCCTGCATCGTTTCTGCTGGCTGGAGCGGCTCATGAAACATTTTCCAGCTTCTCAAAGTTTGTAGTCAAGCGCTTCTCTAAGTGAAAGATGCCGTTGAGAGATCTTTTGTTTTAATGCCACAATTTCACGTGATCAGCAGCAAATTTACTCGTAAGGCTTTTTAAATATTCATCACCCAAGAGGGCATGTTACCTTCGTCTTCGGTGGAATGTGTCTGCACTCAGGTTATTTGTGACAGAAACAAGTGGACCACGTCGTCAGAGTCATTGAGGCCTTGTTGATTGTGCATGCTTCTGAAATGACATTTTCATTCGGCTGAATACTTTCCAAATATTACGATTTGTCAACAAATTATGGTAAAAGTCATGATTAGTTGTACTACAGTGCAGGAAGGCAATGCCAACATACGTTTTAAGAGCCTCTGATATTTCAGATCGTTGGCTGGTGAGCAATAAAACAAAACTGAATTTTTTTAAAAGTAAAATCAAATATTTGTTGTCACCAGTGCATGACCTAGTAAAAGCTATCTAGTCACCAAATTTAGAATTAGACACGAAATGCCAAGAAAAATAGGGAAATAAACTAGACAGCTCACTACAATAAACCAATTCGTAAAATTCCTCAATGTCTATAAAGTGATGATTCAGGCTGGTTAGTTAAGATACCAGTGGGTTTGCACCCAACTTGCAGGGAAGCACATGAGCTCTCAATATTAACATGTTTTTAGTGAAGACCGTCTTCCTTCATTAATGTGCTTTGTACATTGATGCCAGTCTGATAAATGTAGTCCTGAATTTTTGTTATGATCAATCTTTGTATGGGAACCATATATTTTTATATGATGTCGCTGTGTATTTCTGAAGCTGTATCTAGTCACTAATTCCAATTTGTTGTGGTCAGGTTTTTTCAACTAATTCGTAGCTTTTTTAACCTATATGGTATATTTTGTGTTCCTAAAGGAATGCCTCATTGCATGTTTAGCCTATGTAGTGTTGAAAGCGGACATTTTGCTTCAAAGTGGAATGTCGGGCTAGCAACAAGGTACTTCGCGTGCTGCTCACTTTCATTCATTCCATTATTTTTTATATTATAATTTAATATTAAAAGCCAATCAATTTGCTGTCGTTTTAAATTTGTCACCTACTTCATACTTTTTTTTCTACTTTCTGGAAGGATTGACTATCCATATTTTTATGATACCAGGGCGTTGGACTGGGCTAGCTGGTACATGTTTGAATGGACGAAAAACCATAGGAAAACCCAGGACACAGAAGAGAACGACGGGACAAACTTGTGCCGTCATTCTGTTTAACTGTTTCCTGTGTTTACCACTGTTTTTTTATGCATTCAAACATTTTTTATGAGTTTGTTGAACAGTGATTAGTTTAGGTGCTCAAACAATTTTTGGCTGCGAAGGCTCCCTGTAGCATTCATATAAGTGCTCTCTGCTCTATTTTTGAGCCAATACCTCATCACCAGTCTTCATAAGGTGGTCTTTTGTAGAAATGAAGTTGAAATAAATATTTGTTTGCATTGCTTTACATGTTTTGAAAGAAGTTCTTGTTCATTCTTGTTTCTTTCAACCCTGTTTCGGAATCCTGCTTAAGGCATTTCCTCTGTTATTTTTTTCAGAACCAGGAAGGGTGCTCATCCTCGGTTCTTGCAGAAGCAGCAGTATCCATACTTCACACGTGAGCTCTGAACATACAGTAATTATGGTATGAAACATTCTGCCAGTATAAGCTTGCTTTGTAGACGTCATTGTAGATGTCAAAGCTCTTGACAGTGTAGTCCAATGTCTGGTGTAACGGGCAATGTCTACAACTTGTAAAAATAATTGTGTGGCTATAATGTTTGAGATCATTTTAAAATGCACGTCAACTACTTAGAATCGCTGTCTAAATTGGCAGCCATTTTCCTGGTGGATGCAGAAAGTGAAAAAGCGCATGTGTTGAGATTTCAGTGCACCTTAAATGTCCCAAATTTGCTAAAGCTAATCCAAAGCCATCCTTGTGGTGCACTTCATATCCCATGTACAGTTTTGCGTAAAAACAGCTAAAAATTTATGATCAATTTAAACTTATTTTAATGTTTTTAAATGCAAATATTCTCAGTTTAAGCTGCCGTATTTAGAGAAAAATATTTTGTAACAATTATATAGCTGCCAAAGGTTTACAGAAAAGCTTTTTCTTTTGGTTATGCACCTTCTTATCAAAAGAAAAATGTTGTTAAGAAAGGCAGAAGAAACCCAAATATGGAAATTAGCCAACCTTAAAGCTGCGGATAGACTGAATGTTTTGTTGAGAATCTTTTGCTGATTTAAGTTCTAGTCAACTCTAAAAAAGTCTATCGACGTAGAATGCTTGCCGTGAGGCACCTCGTAATACTAGCCAAAACTAATGGACCCTGGCTGTTGGCTTTTCATTTGCAACAGTGACAAATGACCCCACATCCTTCGGCAGGGACATAATGCAACGCACCATGTACAAGCTAGCCTCATGATGAAATAATGTTTTCTGAACAATGACATTACATTTCAACCATGGGCTTCACCAGGGAACTTGTATGCATTGTTCTGTGATGTTTGCAGTTCTTGTAATTGCTATGTGGGGTCATTTAGTCTAAAGGTATGCTTATAAAACTCCATATACCACCAAACCTTGCAAGGCACCTGTCTTCTGTGGTGCTTCACAAAGGGTGCTCCTGCGGCGACAAAATTCAAGCACCCTAAAGGGCGTAAAATATTCAGTTTTTAGGGTGCTCCTGCGGCGACAAGCTGAAGCACCCTTTTGGGCGTAAAAATGTTTAGTGTGTAATAGAAGTTACGAAATGGCATATTGTCTCGACAAGTGGAGTGCAGGTTGAATAACGTTTTCTAAAACCGTGCTGGTGTTTTGTTAGGGTGTTATGTTTACTAAGCAATTCAGATACATGAATATAAACCATGTTCTCTAGCAGCTGACAGGTAGTTGACGTTAATAAAATAGGGGGATAATAGGAGATGTGCTGCTCTTTACCAGACTTAAAGCGACTTGACTCGCCTGGCCCTCCAATCATCTGGTACTCGGCCTTCATGTAGTGATTTTGAAAATAAGACATGCGGATATTTGGCGATCAACTCGGCATATCGCTTTAAAAATATGTTTGGTATGTTGTCTGGTCCGGGTGTCTTTGTAATACAGAGTTGAAGAAGCACCTTGAAAAATGCCTCGCTCACAGACAACAGCGTCATGTATAGCTGGATAATCTGCCTTAAACATTCGAAGAACTCTATTTTCAATGGTGTAATACCCCGCCATCATGAACATCAATTTCATCAATTTCAAACAGCATTACATTCAGAAGATGTAGTCCTAATGGTCCGCGAAAATCTCTCGGGACACGTTTAAATGAAGTTTGGTGCCGATTCGCCAATATACAGCTCTTTGTCAATATAGTTGTGCTTTTTAAGCTCAGGTGCAATCTTCGGAATTTTTTTCGCTTACACCAGTGATATCCCCAAGATTACGATGCTTTTTGATCCTTTTAACTGCCTTTTGAGATTTAAAGTGTCTCGAGAAATCTAGGGGTTACTTCTTTTATTTTTTTAAGAGCACATGGAACAAAGCGATCAATACATTCAATAACCAAATGCTTAAAGGAGTCCCTATGGTATTGCACATCAGCAGTACTATTTAAAAAGGAGTCAAAGGAAAGGAACCACTTCACAGCTGGCTGAAGCCTTATTACACCAACTAACAAAGAACAGATCAAGAACTGATTTTGAACTTCCCTGCACCCTAGTGAAATCGTCAACAACTTGTAACAAATGAAAATTAAAGGCACGTCAAGCGTTGCTTCTCCCAGGATATCGTTCTGCTTAGTTGTTGAAAGAGAGGCCCAATCTGTATCTGGTAGCTTGAAATCTCCTGATAACATAATCCAATCTACTCACTTTGCATGAGTGCACACTAAAAATTTTTACGCCCAAAAGGGTGCTTCAGCTCGTCGCCGCAGGAGCACCTTAAAAACTGAATATTTTACGCCCTTTAGGGTGCTTGGATTTTGCCGCCGCAGGAGCACCCTTTGTGAAGCACCCCAGAAGACAGGTGCCTTATAACATCCTTTTCCGCCTAAAAGTATCCTAGGGTGCTACTTAGCACCCCAGTCTGTAGGAGCATCTTCTGCAAAAGAACCCACCTAAAGGGGTACAAATAGGGTGTGTCATCCTCGGTTCACAAATGGTGCAGCAGGTGTGAGACCACATATTGCACAATATCACACACGATTATGGTATGAAACATTCGTGCTTTCCAAGCTCGGTTCTGTGAGACATTCCATTGAAGCTCAACGTCAGCTGATAATTTCCTTGAACTTGTGTCACCGATTGTTAAAACATCAATTTAAAGAGTCAGGAGCCACATCTCAGTACAGAGTTATAACTTTAGAGGTAGTTGATTATCCAAAACTTCGTAAAAAACCATTTATACGCTCATTTTGCCGAACTGCAGTACACATCCTTCGAGCTTCACTGCACAGCCTAACCATGCTGTGCCGTGAAAGCAATTAGGTGTGCAACACTTCAACCACACAAAACTTCCTTGAACCTTAAAACCCTTGGCTTCTCTGTATTGCATCAAACTTCCAATCAAGGTAGCTACCTGCAATGTTTAGTGCCTTATTCTTGAGCTGAGCAGAAAGGTTCAATATGAAGGAAGACCAAATGCAAAAGGTATAGTTTCCTCCGTAATGCGGCTCATAATAAAGTTCCTTAACACAGGAAACAGTTAAAACAGAATGACGGCACAAGTTTGTCCCGTCGTTCTCTTCTGTGTCCTGGGTTTTCCTATGGTTTTTCATCCATTCAAACATGTACCAGCTAGCCCAGTCCAACGCCTTGGTATCATAAAAATATGGATAGTCAATCCTTACAGAAAGTTGAAAAAAAAGTATAAAGTAGGCGACAAATTTAAAACGACAGCTAATTGGTTGGCTTTTAATTTTAAATAATATAAAAAATAATGGCATGAATAAAAGTGAGCAGCACGCGAAGTACCTTGTTGCTAGCCCGACATTCCACTTTGAAGCAAAATGTCCGCTTTCAACACTACATAGGCAAACATGCAATGAGGCATTCCTTTCGGAACACAAAATATACCATAATTGTTAAAAAAGCTACGAATTAGTTGAAAAAACCCGACCACAACAAATTGGAATTAGTGACTAGATACTGTTTCAGAAATACACAGCGACATCATATAAAAATATATGGTTCCCATACAAAGATTGATCATTATAAAATTCAGGACTATATTTATCAGACTGGCATCAACGTGCAAAGCAGCTTAATGAAGGAAGACGGTCTTCACTAAAAATATGTTAATATTGAGAGCTCATGTGCTTGTGTGTAAACCCACTGACATCTTAACTAACCTGCCTGAATCATCACTTTATAGACATTGAGGAATTTTACGAATTGGTTTATTGTAGTGAGTTGTCTATTTTCTTTCCCTATTTTTCTTGCCATTTCGTGTCTAATTCTAAATTTGGTGACTAGATAGCTTTTACTATGGTCATGCACTGGTGACAACGAATATTTGATTTTACTTTAAAAAAAATCAGTTTTGTTTTATTGCTCACCAGCCAACGATCTGAAATATCAGAGGTGCTTAAAACGTATGTTGGCTTTTCCTTCCTGCACTGTAGTACAACTAATCATGACTTTTACCATAATTTGTTCACAAATCGTAATATTTGGAAAGTATTCAGCCGAATGAAAATGTCATTTCAGAAGCATGCACAATAAACAAGGCCTGAATGACTCTGACGACGTGGTCCACTTGTTTCTGTCACAAATAACCTGAGTGCAGACACATTCCACCGAAGACGAAGGTAACATGCCCTCTTGGGTGATGAATATTTAAAAAGCCTTACGAGTAAATTTGCTGCTGAGCACGTGAAATTGTGGCAATAAAACAAAAGATCACTCTGCGGCATCTTTCACTTGGAGAAGCGCTTGACCACAAACTTTGAGAAGCTGGAAAATGCTTCATGAGCCGCTGCAGCCAGCAGAAACGATGCAGGACACAAGTTGGTAGGTGGACCGTTGGCATCCTGCGATTGTGAAAATATTTCTGTTTAGTAGATGCTCTTCTTTTTGTACCACTGTTTATTTCACCTTTAACAAGCAGCTGAACTCCGTAACGTTCGCATAATAAAATGCTGCAATGCGGAACAGTTAGCAGGGTTACCTCAGTTTTGCTTTTCTACGAATTAACACAATGTAGGTAATCTGCACACAACTACAATCAAACTGCAATTTTCACCTACTTCACTGCTAACATCAGCGTTTGACTGCTCAAGCACAAATACAGGTTAGACATGTGAGCAATCTGCTAAACTTATCCCCACAAACTGAACAATCAGGCATCAGAAATCGGCAAGGTAGGACGTGTCACCTTTAAATGGCACTTTTTTCGTTCAAAACATAAACAACACCTGGAAGCTTGAAGCGTGAAAGGGGGTCTTTCATGCTGACAATGTCAGAACATAGCTTGCTTGTGGGCACGTGCACGATGTGCACAATGTGTTTCTTGAAAATGCGTGCAAAAGCTTTATTGAGGTGAGGGATAAGAATTGCAGCACGTTTTGACACAGGCCTTGTGGACGCTTCTGCCTGCTAATGTCAATGCGGATTCCTGCTAGTCGCCCTCTTCGCTTCTTTCTGAATATAATGATTTAGGCAGCCACAAGGACTGCATCAAAACGTGCAGCAATTACCTATGTCCCACACATCGGTAAAACTCTTGCACACATTTTCAAGAAACGCAGTGCATACATCGTGCATTTGCCCACTAGCAAGCTGCGTTCTGACATTGTCAGCGTGAAAGACCCCCTCTCACGCTCCAAGCTTCCGGGTGTTGTTTATTAGATTCCATGCGCTGAATGCAAATTAGTGTACATTGGCGAAACGGGCAATCTGCACAGAAGATTAACGCAGCACTGGAACGAAGTGAACAAGGGCCATGCAAAAACAAATCCAGTGGCAGAGCACCCTGAGAGGATGGGAAACGTGGTCGACTGGAACAAAACAAAATTACTGACAACTGAGTGCAATCTATCTCTTCTCGATTCCTGCTCGAGTCCCTCATCGTTCAGACGACGCCCAACATTATCAACATAATGGATGGCAATCTGCACCATATCCATGCAAACTCCTTGCGCCGCGTAATGCCTAATATATAGCTTCGTTTTCCATGACACATGCTCACCGTGAACAAGCACGAAACCGTTAAATGGCTTTTTTGACTTGGTCAGTGACCTACGTTTCATCATTGCAATAATGCTTTTACCTGCCTACACGGCATTCCGTCAAACACTGGACTACACCACATGAGCCGTTGCCGTTCTTAACCTGCACCAGAGTATATAACCTTTCACTACTGCTATGAGATAGACCCATAAACGCACTTCAATAAGACCTTTATATTTAGCTCTTGGAAACATGTATAATTTCACTTTGATGTTGCACCTGCTACAGCAGCTGGTAATATACCAAAAACATAAAAAAAACTGTGGTTTAACACGCCAAAGCTACAGTTGGTATATGGGGAGCACTGTAGGGGAAGGCTTCGCATTAATTTTGACCACCTGGGTATTTTTGTGCGCACCGAAATCTCAAAACACGTTCGTCTTAACGTGTTGCCTCCACCTGAAAAGCGGCCACACCAAGCGGTATCTAACCGACATTCGCCTCCACAGCACACCACCCTAGCCACTGCAGTGGGTTAAACATATCAAATAAAGCAAGTTTTGGAGTGCAAATGAAAATATTAATCACACGTCGTATTTTCCCAATCGATCTACCTTTTGAAATCCACTATGCAATCCCCCCTCCCCTACCGGCCTACCAAAACACCTTTGTCTCAAGAGGTAATCAGGCTGTTGGTAATGAAGTAAGTATTTACAATTCGAGACTTGCCACCGTTAAAGTCATGCACTTTGTTTTAGAGATAAGTGACATTAGCCATTTGCAGCACCAGGAGTTAATTGTGTTAAGATCAGATTGAAAGCATTGACAGTAGTAGTTGAAAGAAATTGTGTGATAAATTACAACATCATCTGCAAATAGACCTACATGGGAGGATATGCAACATGGAAGATAGACAAGACCAAGCAACCTGCCTGGGGAGACTACAAAGTGGCACGAGCAAAAGAAGTTTATAGTTATTAGAAGTAAACTGCATTTCAGAAGAATGAAAATCTTTCACTCAAGTGAGGACATTAGGGTGAAGTTTGAGAAGTAGTCTGTGGTGTGCAATGCGATTGAATGCTTTAGAAAAATCGAGAAAAACTACCGCAGTTTGTAAGCCTGCGTCAATGGATCAATGTAGATCGGGAACAAATCCTGAAAGTTGTGTTTCTCAAGTAACCCTTGTGTAAACCGTGCTGATATTCGAATGTGATATTGTGATTTTATAAATAATTAGCGACCTGGGAGTGGATGAAATGTTTCCCGACCTTGCATATGGTACTTGTTAGGGAAATTTAATGGTGAAGTACCGTCTCCTGATTTAAAGATTGGTGCTACCTCGACTTATTTCAATCATTGAGAGTAGTACCTTTCATGAGAGACTGCGAAAAAAGCGCTGCCGAAATTCTATAGACTGCGGGATGTACTTTTCGGTATAGTATGATTATAACAGTATGATCTGAAGTAGACCAGTTTGTATTGCAAGTTCAAAACCATATCAAAAGATCCTTAATGTTTGCTTGGCTTGATTACATACGAATACTTGCTTCAAAGTCAGCTCAATTTCTCTTCTTGCCCTTTAGTAATCGGCCCCAGAATATCTTCAATATCTCTGCTAAGCAATGACACGCTCCAAACGCACAGCACTGCTTCATGAAAATGTTTCAGATAATAAGAGGCCACAGCACTCCTAACAGGTATACATCATGGCAGGTTCCACAACATGCAATAACTAACCTGGAAGTACATAATCGGTGGGTGCACCGAATGGCAGCAGTGCCTGGACCGATGTGTCGAGCAAATTTCGCTGCCTTCTGAATGGGTGGTCCAAGCGGCCAGATGATGGATGAATGACCATTCCTGGCAGCAAAGCGTACGGAGCACCAACAAAAGGCCAGGCAGTACTTGGGTACAGCAGGTGCAGTGTCTGTTGGCCAAGGGAGGCCCTGGCAAAGCCTTTGAAACTGGACTGGAAGGCAGCTGACCCATGACAGCTAGCAGCAGCACCTGCAGGTGCATAATCTGTGAGTGTGCTGACACTTGTTGAAATACAAGAAGAGCACACACAAAGCACGAATGCCTACATCAAGTAGTTTTTTAATCGTTTAAAGACAGTAACCTCCAAGGCACTAATAAGAACCTTCCCAGAACACCCCAAGTGAAATTTAGGTCACAGTAAGAATGTATTTATTAGACCCGCAGATACTGTGAATGGGGTATGCGTGATATATGGAAAACTCACTGCTGAGCTAATTTGCATGGAACGCATGCTAGCAGCTCATCTCTTGCTTTCAATCGGAACTGGTGTGTGATTGAGGCTCCTCCATTTCAATGTCTGACTTGTATCTGCACGTTCAATTCTCCAATGTAAATCGAGTTGAGTGAGTGCCTACAGCTTTCTTGTTAGTCTCTGTATGGCCTGCACTTTTGCGAAAATGAGAACTTGCGAATTCGCTCAATTTTCTGCACTAATTTGAAACAATACATATGCCTCTGATATCATGCCCCAGACTTCCCGAGAGCCACTCTGACGGAATCGGCAGGCGCCTTGTAGGCGTTGTGAAATTTCCCCCACTACCCCGAGACTAGCTAACTCCCTGCGAGGCCACATGCGTGCATTTCACCTAAAATTTGCACGTATGTGAATTCCTCGCTGCCCGAAGACCGCGAGGCGTACGGTCGCCGGTCTTGCGAGCACAATAGCTGCGAAGCGCACTGCACGGAATTCGTGTAGAGGGGGGGGGGGAATTTCACAACACCTACGAGACGCCAGCCAAGGAATCAAGTGTACGCTTTTTCACATGCACTTCCAGGGAACCTCCTGTTCAAGTTATTTCTTGGTATACCGCGAGTATTCACGAGGGAGGATTAATCACAGCGTTGTGCCACTCACGCGAAATCGCGACTGCGATCTGCAACCGCAAAGGCACTGTTTAAGAGACACATAAACAAACGCCCCGGTGTTAAAGAGCCTTGCGTGATATGAAATTATTAGCAGCCGTGTACCACAGCGCGAGCATCGTAGCCAGGGTTTAGCTTCAGCGTAAATTGATGCTGACTTCTGCGGAAACGGTGGACTGGGCGCCACACAAGTATACTAACTCACGTAGGCTCTCAGAGCAAGCGAGATGGGGGTCTAGCGAATTACTGACCCATAAACACCAGAACTCGTTCCAACCAAATACAGAATAATAAAAAATGCGTACTTACCCGAGCAAAACCGATGTTTCCAACGTACAATTCTCCTTCACTGTCGTCTTCATCTCGCGGACACACGAATACGCTTTGTTCTGATGCAATGTCATCACTTTTGACGCGCAGTATTTTATCCGGCGATGATCGTTCTTCCGGGGTCCCCATGTTCAACACACGCGTAGGTTGGAAGGGTAGACATCACCCATAAAGCTTTTATAACTATGATTTAAGCTTGAAATAGGTAAAACTAATCAAATGACTCCAGCAACCACTAGGCACAAAACGCCATGAAAAAACACACAAAAAGTGAGAGATAGTTGCCAGACTTCAAATGCAGCACCTCTATGTTTGACGAAAATTGTGTTAGTACTGTAATGTTGGTAATTATCCTTCTGCTTTCAAAGTATGGAATGTGTTTATAACTTATTATTAAGGTTTTTAAACACAAAAATTGAATACACATAAAGTAATTGACATATATACTGATATTGAAAAGAGGTTTTGACGTTTGTTTTGGTTTGGTTTTCACGGCGGGCTTCTCAAGAGAGAAGGTGCGAGAAAACGAGCTACTTTGGGTTTATGAAGAGGGCGGTAAATGTCGGCGTGATAGAAAGCAAGGAACAGGCGCTCACCCTGGTCGTAAGAAAAACAAAAAGCTAATAAAACCCTGACGTAAAAAAAAAACAGGTTCGACGAGGAATCGAACCATTGACCTACAAAACAGTAAACGGACGCGTTAACACTCAGCTATGTCGGCGGGCGGTTTTTTTTTTGATAAACAAAAAAACTTTATTTACAGAGATATATACAGGATCACATCAGATGATTGCAGGGTATTCGTCGTACACAATACCAGCTCAACGCATGCAGAAAAATAGGCGCTTACTGCCTTCCCGCTAGCATGGCGTACGTAAGTTGTCAACAAATATTGTCGCTTGTGTTTAGTTTATGCTGCATTTTTGAAATTCTGGATGTCCTAACGCTTGTTTCTCACGCACCGGTCTTGCAGACGAGGCCGCGTTGCTAGCGCTGCAAGCGATTGAGCCAAAGCTCCCTTATTTGACTCAAGAAAAGCTATCGCAGTCAACCCGACCTTTCCTGCGCAAGCCACGGTAGCGACGAAATAAATGGAATGTGCTTTAGAATTATGGCGTTGATAACGCTTGTTTGTACGGCACCGTCTTGCAGACAAGCAACGTCGCGCTTATACTACAAGCGATGTCACTCCTGGCATGTCAGGCGCATCAAACCCGTCGTGTAAAACGACTGCTAACAGTGCGAAAACCTCTGAGTTTGTAACAAGTGGGGATTATTAGAAAGCGACCGAAGCATGCGGTGGCGGCGACGTAATAGGTACAGCAAACAGGTAGGCAGAACGGCAGCGACGAGCGAAAATGATTTTACACGACCGCCCCCGTCGGCCTGCGCAAAAAAGGAAGATAGAACCCCTGCATACACGCCCTCGAAGAAAGCTGTACGGCCGATTCAGTTTGTTGTGGACGAAGAGCAACCAATCGGCTGCAGCCACAAACGATTGTGCTTGCCGTGGTATGAACCAAAGCATATCTTCAAATCGTTATGTTATCGTCCGTCTGACTGTTACTTATTGAAGGGAAAATTCAGAACACAAACGTTGACGTCTAGCGTCTATGCCCGACATAAACGCTGCTGTTTAGGCCTTAAAAACCACCTTCAGGGCGTCTGTCGGTTGTGTCTGATGGCGCGCTCGCGCCGCTGATTACGAACAAGGCGTCTGTTGGCGTTCACTGATCGTGTTGGCGAGCCGGTAAACGCCATCACGGTTAAACTCCCTGTTGGAAGACTACGCTGTGGGACGATAGAGTGCCGACAGAGCTTCATATTGGCCCCACAAACGCCATCAAGGTTAAACTCCCTGTTGGAAGACTAGGCTATTGGAATGATAGAGTGCCGACAGAACTTTGTATTGGCCCCACAGGCGTGCTGTGATCCCAACAAGAAAGTCTTGTTGGACTTTTTGCCTGGGGAATAATAATACGGGAACAAATTCTTAGGTAAATTCGATTTCGTTGAGGACACCGATGCCTCGCGTAAAAGTTTTATTTATAGGACTACAAGAGGCATTTTGTAGCTTTCTCTTCCCGTGCACCCAGACATCGAAACGAACCTTGTGATACATTCGAAGAAGTGGATTAGTGCAGAGTGGAATTTAAACATTCAGCACGTTTTGTGCAAATTACGAGCAGCAATGTTAGAGCATTTCCCCTGGTCTATGTGGAGAGTTCATATTTAAACCTCTCAATGGGAGGTGAAATAGTGCAATGTGCGGTTTAAACATTCAGCCTGTTTTTGTGCAATTTTGCATGCTTGTATTCACACACCGTTCTTTTAGGCACCCTAACGATAGGGTGCCGTGATAACACCCCAATCGAGAAGAAATACTGTTTAGCACCCCTTTAACGGTCGTAGCACCCTTTGAAACTGTTGATTACACCCCTGAAGTTTGGCACCCTCGATGTGGGGTGCCCGAGCAATATTTGGGCGCTTGAAAGGTGCAAAAAGGGTGCAAAATGTTCAGTACACCCTTCTAGCACCTTAAAGGGTGCAAAAATGTTAAGATTTACATCCCTTAATTTGTTGCACCCTCATCATTGGGTGCTGGAGCAATGTTTTGGTCCCTAAAAGGTGCAAAATGGGTGCAAAATGTTGAGTGCACCCTTCTAGAACCTTAAAGGGTGTTAAAAAGTTTAGTGTGAGCCCATATATTTTAAATTAATCGATGACTTCAATAGACGATGTCGGGAGTCTGTATGTGGGAGCTACAATACACTGTAGATTATTGTTGTACATTTTGCACAATAAGCTTACCACTTGAGCAATTTCTGGCATTCTAATCACCATTAGGAATTTCTTATAACGCAACTGCAACGCCTCCTGCCTTGCCTTCAGGCTCTGGTCTTAATATATTGTGACCAGGTGGGATTATTTCACTGTCAAACATCATTAGATCATGTTTTCGTGAGTGGTATTATATCTGGATTTTCAGTAAGGAGCAAAGTGTTTTATTCAGTTGCTTTGTTCAAGCCACTTCGTCCATATGCATTCAGGATTCTGAATGGTTCAGACCCAGGAGCACGGCGTCAGTTACCGGTGTTCTTGTGAAGTTTAAAACGCGATTTTTCGGTTTCATTCCAATGGTAAAGAGTGTAATCAATGCTCAACTTGTCGTACAATGTCTTAACTTTTGCACCAATTTCTGTTTCCCGAGCTCCGCTTTCCCGCTAATGTTTCCGTATCACCCACACCCTGCTAGAAAACTCCTCAGAGGTAGACATCGTAGTTCTCTTTAGTTTAAATGCCTGCTGTATACACAAGCCTTTTCCCGATAATTTAGAAATTTGATGATTACTGGACATGACTGATTTCCAATTTACGGTCAAGCCTACGGCATCGTTCAATGCCGGTCGTAGTTTTCTCTAGCTTCTTCCCCAAATTTCTTCTCTTACATCATTCATTAGTTCCTCGCTATATTCCTTATCAGGGTCTTCTACCCCAACTATAAGTGGGTTAGTTCTGTGGCCTCTGTTTTCCGAATCATTATCTTTTGATACAAGCACAGAAATTTGTTCATGTCGATTAGCAATGTGCATCTCAATGCTTTGTACTTTGCTCCTCAGGGTGGTTAAACCGGCCCGGCCACTGTGCTTTAACCACTTCTGCGCGCTGAGTTAACGGGGAATTTTTTTTCCCTCAATTCCTTTTTGAGAGCTCCTTATTGCTTCAAATGAGGCAGTAATGTGTGCCTGTCCGGCTAACAGTTGTGTCATCTTTGTAGGACTGGGGTTCGCCTCTACCCCCGCATGCCAACAGATTAGCGACACGAAACAAACAACAGAAAGGAGATATCTTAAACGTAGTGGGCAGGGAAGCAGCACCAGAAAACGGTCGTCACTACGATAACACTGAATGGAGGAATAATTACCAACCTGCAGCACGGAGTGACAAGGGTTGAGCGTCATGCCAGGTATGCTGCTGCTGCTACGCCCACTGCCGAAAGCGCGTTCCGTTGGCGCTCCTATTGGCGGTGAGCGCGAACACAGGCGGCGCTTGAAGCCCGCCTCCGCGACGTCAGCTTAGGGATTCTCGCATTTGTCGTCTGCTTCACTCAGGCTCGCTCTCCCTGCTGTTTCTTTGCGCTCGGTCAATGTCTGATGCTTGTCCGCACCAGAATTGGCGCGTGGGTAACTTTTTATTATAAAAATAGGCTTAAAATCGCATACACTAACTCATGGTGTCAATTAAAGTATAGTTTTGGATACCGCTACGGGGGAAACATTGACGGCGCCAACCCATTCCTTGTGAAGCCGGTCCTGAGCGGAGCGCGAAGAGTCGGAGCTAGGCGTCAGCTTCTCAAGTAAGCATTCGAACAAAAGGAACAGTCAGCTGCTAATAACCGATAACAGCGAAAATGGAAGACCAAAACAAATTCTAGGCCTTCAGGGCTGAAGGCTTTGGCAGAAGGCATTACAATTCCCGGTAATCATATGTAAGGTAAGACAGTTTTTGCAACCTTGCCGAGCGCTCGAACGTATTTTGTCACATCACTTTACGTTGTCAAGGCATGAAAATTTGCCGACATGCACTATAGAGTGCAAAAACTGTAGGTTGAGTTCCAAATAACCAAGTGTGTATATACGCGCGTGCTGATTCTATACCACGCATCTAACGAGTATGGAGGTTTATTGAGCACAACGAGTCACGTCTTCGTTAAATTTATAGTAACACATATATATTTTTTAAGACCTGGCGGGATATTTCGGAACATTTTGCACAGCCATATCTTCCCGATATTCGGATATGCGTTATAGGAAAACTGCACTCAAGAGGAGGAGGATTAGGAAGGAGAGAAGGGGAAAACCTTATTTAACAATTAAATCGATCTGGTTAGTGGGACGGGTCCTCAGTCCAGGACAAGAGAGTAAAAGTATAATTTTCTTCAAATCATAGAACGCCATCCCGAGTAGAATAGGATTTGTTCTTCGCGCCTGGAAGGGTTGAAAAGCAATAAAGAGCTACTTGGAATTCGTCTTCGGTTTCGATTCTTGTAATATATGCAGATATACTATTTATTACGTTAGTTAGCGAGTATATCATGCCTTCAACACCGTAATCATGTCATCATTGTTCAAGTTCAGAGTCAGTTCGTTATGATAACGATATAATTACGATAGAAATTCGGAGCACAAAAGCCGCCTTCGAGTACTGTGGACCACGTCATTTAGGGCGGATCGCGGGGGCGTAGCACAAACCTTCTCATTGTATTTGCATGTGAATAAACAAAGCACGTTGCGGATATGCACCTTCTTGCACGCAGCCGTAATGGAAGCCAATTTGTGAAGTAGGGAATGTATGACATACAACATGAAGGAAGTATTCACACGACCTTTGTGAGCCTCCCAAACATCCCGAAACCTCCTTATAAGGTGTTGGTGACGGCGCAGAAAAATTAATGCGTTGGGCAGAAAAAAAGCAAGAAACATTATTCTGATACAAGACAACAACGAAAGAAATAGAAGAAAGCCGCTTTATTTCCTGCTGTGCGATGCGCGTGTAGAGGCCGCTGCTTGGTACGTAGCATTAAACTGTTGAGTCTTCATAGGAGCATCTCAAAAATACTGCAGGGAAGCCTACGCATTTTGAATACTTATCGAAAAGCTCTGATCGCTGATGCTCGCGAATAAGCAAGAAAGGACGAGTTACACACGATCTTCTGACCGATATTCTCAAGAAAGATGTTCTCTATCTCTTCGTGTGTTGCAAACTTGGGGGGATACAGCTTCAAATTATTCAGATGCGTCAGAAGCTGGCAAAATAAGTTAGTCGCTAGAAATACGTTTTTTAACGCACTACAGCAACGAAGCTGGTGATTTCTTGCCCAGGCACTGCTGCCCCTCACAAGCGGAGTGTAGCAGACGACAGCGGCGCGAGTCCCTAAGCCGACGTCAGAGCCAGGGGGCGCCACTCAAACATCTCACCGCCAATAGTCCGCGATGCTCCCACGTGAGGTAACGTCACCGATTATAGCAGCCATGTTGAGTCAATGAAGTGCGGCAGACATGGTCCATCGAGGGCGACGTTATCACCTCGTTAAGATGACACGGAGCCGAATCCTACGAGTCTGTGCGCATGCGTCGTCTGCGAAGCGTAGTAGTACGGCCATGAAAAGGATCCAAGTAGAAGGGTGACCTCCTGCAGCACGAAGCGAAAGGGTTGAGCGTCATGCCGGAAATGCTGCTGCCTAGCCCACTCCGGTTTTATCGTGAGAGTACTATTTTTGGTTTTAGGTACGTGTGCTAGGCACGTCATTACTGACATAACGAAACATACGACGGCGCGGGTGAATTAAATTTTTTACTAAATGTGCCTAATTTCTTTGTTAATATTGCGTATTTCGCTTCTGCACTAGGGCTTAAGGTGCTACAAAACACCAAATATTCTGAATATTAACAAAAAAAAAAAAAGAAACGCGCATCCTGTCTTTATGGCCCTTCACGTACCCCGAGAGATTTTTTCCTCATTTACGGAGACTTGGTAGAATAAAACGCTCGAAAAGCACAAAACTGCTTTTAGATTGGGTATCTTGAACCTTTCCTGTTCAAAAGTATTTCGAACGTTCTTAAGCCTGTACAGACTTGTATTTTATTTAGCGATAGCTTGACGAACATCCAGTATTCTGAGGATAAGGCATCTTTCTGATACCTCTCGCTGTAATTTGGTATTACAAGGTTTATCGGTATTCCTGTTTAGGGTATTGTATACGTTATAAAATTCTGCATTATGAAGCAGGATTTCTATAGTTTACACGTGCTGAAGTATAAATTGCACACGTAATCATGTATCAGGGTGCCAGTTATTCATGAGACTTTTAACCTTTTTTTCGTTACTCAATTTTAGCAACAATAATTTTGCGGTCTCGAATACTTCCTATTTTGTTCAAAAGGCAACCATAAAGATGCAACAGTTTACGTTTTGGGCCTCCACAAATTCAACCATGGGTACAATTCGACAAACCAATCAATGGTGATTTCACCAATGTTCGGATCAGTAACTCATGTGTTAATTATTTTGAACATTCTAGTTCGTTTTAATAAAACTGTAAACGGAGAATGTTAAATCTCTCCTATAAGTGCATATCAAATTATACAATCTGTATTTCAGGTAGTACAAGCGGAAGCAACTACTATACGAAAGCCTGCAATATCAGTAAGTGTCGCACCAAAGCACAGTGCTCAGTTAATTATTACTGAATTTTTGATACGCGTCACAACTTCGCGATAAAGAATCAGAATAAAAAATTCCTTATACACCATTATATACCCGTCGTATTTCAGTATTCTAAAGAACGCACTAAATGATTTCTCTGTAAAATATCCTATTTCGCAACGGAACTGCCGACCAGCGTGCTAGTATGGCCTCAATCTGCAGTGTCGTACTAATTCTATGGTACCATGTAAGGAAACAAAAAATGTGAGCACAAGAGCTCTTTGAGCTTTTAGTTCTACCATCAAGCGTTACCAGGTAGAAATACCAAGTAAACATACCGAGCGCACGTGAGCGTGCACTTCGTGAGGCGCACCCGGCGTCGCCCAGGCTTACATGTGGGATTGCGCCAGGGGAGGAGCTCGCAAAAAATACCAGGAAAAAATAACACCCCGCTGCATTTTTAGAGACGCGCAAGAAGAGCGCCTGGCGTAAGCCAGCTGGACATTCGGGAACACTCCACGCAATGTTCGCTGCGTGATCTCTCGCGTGCTGTGGTCGTCGCCAGTTCAGCTGCGTTCGCGCCTGAAGTAGGGAACACAGACGCCGCGTTCGCCTTAAGGACACCAAGTTAGGGCGTCCGATTTCCATGGGTTATAACGCGTGCTCACTGTCCACTTTGGGAGAGATGTGAAGGCTTGTGGACAAAACCATCCGGGCCTGCCAGTCATGGAGAACTTTCAGCGGCACGTCCAGAAATCCGTGTGAGGTTCTACAGCCAGGTCTCCGACGAAGGAAGCGGGGTCGCCAGCTCTGCTGTTTCTCCAGCTTTCCATACACAAGTTCAAGCTGCGGAAAATTTTGAAAACAAAACAAAACATATGTGCCTGTTCTAAACAAGCGATAAAAAAATGAGTGTATGCTATACACAAAAACTAAACCCGTCCAAAGCAACGCCTAGTAGCCGCATAGAATATCCTAACCTGAATCCCAATCAGCACAAAATTTTATTTTGCGGCAAATGCGAAACCGGCTTTAAATTCGCTTTCACTTAATGGGTTTCAAAGCCTGGGACGGCTGGAAACGGTGAAATTTGGATAAAGTCCATATTTGTAGGTTTCGTTAAGAAAAATCTGAGGACACCTAATGATTCTTATGGCTTGTGAACGCGAAAACACGAATTTCTTGTCGAATGCCCGAGACGCCTTGTTCCTGCCGCATGTTATCGAAGGGTATCGTAATCTTGTCGCTTCGAACGAGAAACATTGCAGTCTGCCTCGGCACTTTCAAATGGCTTTGATCTTTTTAGGGCGCGTTGCAACGCGGTCGATTGTAGGTAGCGTAAAATGATACCAAGGGGAGAATTGTACTTATGGTGAACCACGTGACGCCGTGACATGACTATGACGTGCCGCTAGGTCACTGCAGTCATCATCATCGACTTGGCGCACTGCATGCAGGGACCTGCGCGGGAATTTTAAACCGGGGTGTGGCCAATCATGATCATCAGTTCCGGGTGGCGCCATCTATGATCTAGAAGGAGAGGCGCACCATTCGGAGCGACCTCTTTTTTTGGAAGTGGCCCCATCTGTCCAAGTGTCGCCGAGATGCAGTTTTTGATGAACCCCGTCTTAACTAAGTGACTACTTACTCGTTTACGTGGTCGATGACGTTGTGGTCCTGCTCAGCACGAGCAGAGGCAGAGGAAAGAATATCGCTTTCTCGCTGGCCAGGAAACTTCACTGGCCAGGAAGCTGGCCAGGGACTGAAATTTATCAAAAACAATTGGAAAACGCTTTTGTTTCAACGAAGACATACAAAACAGTTTTCGATTGCGGATGCCAGTCGTCCAATAAACTGAAAAAAAGAAAACGTTTTGAAGGCTTCGTTTAGTACGAACCATCCAAGTAATTGCACGGGGAGCACAGAGGCCCCAAAACTGCTTTCCAATTTGCCTCTTGAACGATAACACGCGTGGGAAACTTCAGGCTTCTTGTTCATATCATCAACAAAAGCAACCATCACTGCTTCTAAAACTCTTGTGCTTTGAATGCATGAACCTTAATTTGCGGTAAGGTCGATAAAGCTATCTCAGACAGTAACGTGGCTGATTTGTTATCTCCACCTCCTTAGTACGACCATTTTGTGTCCTTCCATCGTTACGGTCTACAGTTTCTGAGAAAATTACACCTTCGCGGGGAATGAAAATCAGGATTTTCTTTCCTCTGCCACCGAAGGAGACCTTTGAATTTACGTCTATGAAAGAAAACTTGGATTCATCTTATCGCATCTTGGATTCGTCTTAAGTTGCGCCACGAGGCCCTTTTGAGATATCCCATTACTTGTTTTTTTTTTACATTCAGCCCCTTCGCCTTGACCGCCTGGCCAGATCATTTTTGTGCGTTGAAACCCTGCAACCTCGACACATCGTTTTCTCGGGTGAGACATTGCAATACAAAGACACCTCTTCCACCCTCCCACGACGAGTCGCACTGTGTTTCCAATAAGATGGAGAAGAACGCTACTACACTGCTGATTGGTCTCAAAGAGGCCGCCTTGTTACACTGCCTCAAATCGGCGTGCCTCGAAACTCCACCCAACCCCGTTCAGAAGTAGCCAGCTGAACCGCTCATCTGCCTACTTCCACAATCAAAGCACCCCTCCCTCGAAGCCGCGTGCAATTTCATGTTCCGTCAGGGTGGGGGCCATCAGGGGCGGTATTCTCGTAACTGTCCCTTTTGAAAACGTCCCTTTTGTGCCCCTTCCTCCTGACGTACTTCCGGTTAAGCAATGAGCGTTAACAGTAGCTTTGCCGCGCTTGCGTTACGTTACTTCCGGTTGTTTGCTTTTAGCCAATAAGGGCTTGCCAAAAGGGACACTTTTGAAAGGGACGCAAAAGGGACAAAACTCGAGAATACCGCCCCAGAGCTCTTTCCGTGAGGGCGCACAGCCGGCGCTTTAGCGTCTTCTATATATGACGAAAAGAATAAATAAAACGAGGAGCTCGTGCTCCGTTCGCCACTACTGCACGGGCATTTCTGTTCTGAAAACCTACCCCACTAGGCATGTTGCTCTGGCGTTGCGCTACGCCCCGCGGTTCGCGACATACTTATTGTAGTCTGGGCACTTTAGTCTGCGTTTGTTCGTTTACGAAATGAGACATAAAGGCGTTATGCTAAGCCTAAGAAGTGAAGCTTTAGGGCAGTTGCTATTTCTGTTCTAAAAAACTGTCACCTACCTACCCAATTCACTGGTGCACGTACCTGCACCAGTGAATTACAAAACGAAATATCCCAAAGTAAAAGATGAAGTTTTTTACCATAGTGTATTCCCGATGTTTTCTTCTCCAAGTCCAGCAAGGCCTACCAAACCCACAGAATTGCCAATAAGAGCATAGTTGAATTATAATTTGAACTGCATTCTGCTTTCGCACAATATACGTTGGTTGGAGCGTTGAAATCGTTCGTATACATTATGTTTACGCGTCTCAATATTTGCCGTCTTCTCCTTTTCTCTTCTCTTCCAGATAGAGAAAGAATACTGTGTGAACTACGTGTTCAAGGAATGGCACGAAACAGGCCCCCTCCAGAATGCGATCAGATGTATTGCAAACACTGCTACTGTTCTAAATGCCAAATAGATTTTTCGGATTGTCCCGATCAAGACCCAGCAAGAAAATACCGGCACCCCCCTCTCTTTCTTAATGCTACAAATGTGTGCCCAACGAAGAAACTCCCCAGGCGATGCCGCTTATGATAGTTTGGAGCCGCGACACTGATAATTTTGTTGCAACGTTACTTACAGGACGCAATAGCACCATGTTGCTTAATATTTTCACATTGTGAAATCACCCGTATGTTCTATATGCATGAGGAGCAATGTTTTATGTTGACTGCGAAGTGCACTGCCAAGCGGATGACAAAGCGTATATAGGAACGTGTTACGCAGCCCTGGCTTTCCACCCATCAATTTGTATTCTACGTGTCTTTTAAATCGCACCTTACCATTTGTTACGCCCTTAGCATAATGTAGTGTACGCTACGAAGCCTCACCAAGAAGAATGAGAATCTTTGTTTCAAATTAAAAAAAAGAGCTGTGAAGCAAAAAAAATCTTTGATTATTCGGTATAAGAAATATCCCTTGTTACAATGCAAAAGCGAAAATGGGACATAATAAATAGCTATTTTCTGGTGCTTCTGCTCTTTCCAAGACAGTGAAAAGCGCTATAGTGTGTAGACTTTCAGGACACACTGACTATATAGCTCCCAAACACTGCTAAGGACTGCTGTGACTGCCGGCTGAATTGACTGCAGTAGCTTTGCGACTGGAGCGCTGTCTTGGTGGGTGCTATTTAGACGTTATTGGAAAAAGCAAAGGCCATGCATACCGGAGACCGGACCTGTTCAAGGAGAAACCAGTAGTACTTCGCTATGTACCTAGGGCTACGCACAACTTGAAGAAGGTGGCAGAAAGATGAAGAGAAGCAGTTGTGTTCTGCCCCTCGCAAAGTTTGCCGTCTGTGAGCGCAAATTTCTTGGAAGCGAATACATAAAAAGCGCTAAAAGAATCATGCCAAGACATTTATGCCTTGCAACTTTGCATGGCCTACGAGATACCCATATCGTTGGGCGATGCCTTTGCCGTTCACACGGCCAGATGCGTGAAAAAAAAGGGCACGCGAGCATAATTCCTCTCTAAAGAGCATGCACGACGCGCGGGGATATAAATGCGCAGTGTGAAACGTGCGAGTGCGAACATTTTTTTGAACAGATAAAAAATCTTAGCCGAAGCGAAAACACTACGTCTGGGTATACGGCATCTTATATTATGAAGAATGCGGAATAATGCATTATTCCCACTTCTGTGCCTTTATGCGGCAAGGAAATTGCGTTTTGAAAAGGTTTTCTCTGAATATGCCTACCCTATTGTTTTATATCTGGGTCGAACTGCGCATGCACCCTCCAATAAAAGAATGTGTTTATATGTGACGACGCTTGCAATAAATTGAGTTTAGAGTGCGCACTTGTCTCGTCCTCCTTACTTCTAGGGTAGCTGTGTTTATTGCGCTCAAATGTTTCAGTTATGCATGCACCACGTGGCCGAAAAGTTGTTTTAGTGCAGTTTGGCGTCACTGCTAAACCTTGTGTTTTGTGACTTGCCATGGCCTAAATTTTTTACGTATGATTGGGGATTTTGAGTTACCTGGAAGTGAAAGCGTAACAGCTGCCTTTGAAATGCAAAGACATGCTCTATTGCCTTTTACGATAGCAAAAAAAATAAAACGAATGCGGGTAAAAAACGGTGTTAAGGAGCCGCGTGACCCCAGTAGATGGTTAGCGAGCACTGCGAGCGAGCTCTGGCATGCAGGAATATGTAATTGCCTACAACGAAACTATATCAATTCATATCGTAGCTTCGGAAGAGGAGGGGAATGGAGGAAGGGTTAAGAAAAAAAGCGGTAGTTACGCGGCAGGGGCGGCAGAAGACTACAATTGACGTCATTTGGTTTCAAAGCAAGCGGATACGTGTCCAGTGGTTTTCTTTGCTTGAGGGCTGCATAAAAATAAATAAAGCTTATTTGAGCTCCTACATTGTCATTGCAATGTAGTTCTGGAAATGCAAGTTGGAATAAGGTCCAGCATATTGTGCTGGGCGATGATATCTTAGCCATACTCACTGCGTTGAGGCGCAACTTCAAAAGATCGCGTCCATCGTTTTACCTGTTTATAAGACAAAACGCCTAAATTGGGTGAACGGGCATTTGTGTCGACCCCGTTTGAAGTAAAAACCAATGGGATATATGAACGGGTTGATCTTTTTTGAGAGCTTCCCAAGAACACGTTATTTACCAAAATTCAAACTAGTCCCTGTAGTGATTGGTTAGAGAAAATCTCGTAAAACAGCCTTTTGACATTCGTACTGGTTGCGTGTACGAGCAAACATCGGAACAATATTTCAATGGTTGTGTGATGTAATAAGAAATTACTGAAAAATATATTTCGAAAATGTTTCTGCATCCGGTCTGCAATTTCGAAGAACGTCAGCTAGGTCAGGCTGCTACATCTTGACAAAAGTTGGGCGTGTATTTTGAAATAAGGTCCTCCTCACCCTTTTAGCCTAGTCTTCGGGACAACAATCTTACATAGATATCTTACGTATATTGTGAGTAATATTTACCAACAAGACAAAAGCCCAACTATAAAGACCCGAAAAAAAAACATTGACGTAGCCATAGGCACCTTCAAGAATCCGTAAAAACGCCCAGTTTAGTCCCCAAACCAGCATTTTACCAGCAAGCGTCGGCTGGGGCGTAAGCGTGAAACTGGCTCTTGGATACTCTTACGAGTAACATCTATCATACAAAACCAGTTTGATAGCCCCACGGTTGAAGAGTAATATACATAATTATCAGAATACAATTGTTGTTTTTGCCGTCTCAGGGGTGTTATTCCTAAGCATTACTTTTAGTATGTCCCTACGCCTTGATAGGAATCTACTCCCGAAATCTGCAATCTCTACGTCCAACAGTTTTAGTCGGGTCTTGATGAGTCTGTTAGTCAGTCACTTGCGTTAATGGCGCTCGTCAGGTAGTTGCCATTATTGTACTAGGTTAGAGAATAAAAAAAATGACTAGACTGAAGGTAATAATACCGACGGGAGAGGCTCCGAATATCGGCTAATAGTTTCCAGAACCGAGTATTCGGGTTTGGATATTCGAAATGGCCCAATTATAGCCTATCAAATTAGGATGGCAAACTTCTCTCCAACATATTTGAGTTCTTTCATAAACACATCTAGCAAACGGCCTAAAACCGGGTTTTAGCTTCCTTTAATTTTATAAAAAAACGTTTCCGCTCATGTGCTTCGGCAAAACAACTCAACCAACCACCGTTGATGAACCATGCATTGATTTAATCTTAGGAAAGAATATCTCTTTGAAGTAATGAAGGCTCTGGTTAGGTTTCCGGTTTCACTTATTCTAGAGCCACGTTTGTCAATTAAAGTGAAGTCGCATGGGTAATCGTTGTGGGTGTCGTTTACAGCTTCGCTTCCCAACCACCTTCACAGGACGGATTGGCGCGCTTTTTTTGTTCATGTTTTTATCGACGTCTTATCATTCCCGGTAAACTTTTGTGTTTTTATCCTTCGTTTATGTCTTGCTGACCTCATTTCTTATACCTTAATCTATCGGCTTTTTCAGTTTTGCTTATTTTTCTGCTGATGACAGCGATTGCTTTGTTTGATTGTATACAAGACCAAGTGTCGGCTGATATAAAATATGTTAAACATTTGCTAACGTTGCCATGCTGCTGACACAGTTTGTAGGGGGCTGAGGACGTCAGGGGCTGAGGAGCGAGAATTTGAAGAATTGGGCTCTCCAGCGCAATGTGAAGCTTTGTTTCTCAGCGCCATACCACCCTGAAGCGAACGGGTTATCTGAGAGAGCTATACGTGACATCAAGCAGTTCATTTCCCTCTATCCAGATTTTAAAAGGGGCGGGAAATGTGCTCTAGAAGCCGCTGTTGCGCACCACAACCACTCGCACACAGAAGCTTTAGGATGTAGTCCATACTTTGCATATCATGGGAAATCTAAGTGGCTGCATGCCGATCACCTCCTGGGGATTACTGATTCAATAGTACTCCGTGAACAAGAAAGGCCAAGGGGGAAAATGAAAGGTACCGGTTCGCAATGAAGAAGCATTACGACCGTATTCACACGGGCAAGGTTCCGAAAATTAACGTTGGAGATTATGTCGTTGTCCGGAAAAGCTTGCAGGGTTCAAAGGCTCCTTTTTCAGGGCCCTACATGGTTGTGAAGACTGCTCGCAAACAAGGAATTTTGAAGTACATATACTACAATGGACCTAATAACATCGTGGAAGCTGCGTCTATGTGCAACGTAGTGCCGTATCAACCCAGGAGGGTTGACAACAGATGAGCGGCCCCTGTGTAACAGGAAGGGGAATAGGTCGACGGAGAGCCGGACAGCTGCCAGAGGAGGAGGAAGAAGGGGTGAAAGGACGAGAACCGAACTGTTGTTTGTCTACTTAGTGAACACGTTACCTATATATATATATATGTTTATATATAGCTATATATATATATATATATATATATATATATATATATATATATATATAGCACCGCACGCGTTATGCGGAGATGTGGGTTCGAGGTTCGACTCCCGCTCCCGGAAAAAAGGCGGATTTTTTCTCGACTTATATTTTCGCCAATTTAGCACTCTATTAAAGAAACATGACAAACACACGTCATTCGGCACTATTAAATATCTCGGAAACAGCCGAATAGCACTGGCAATGACGACTGCAACCTTGATATGTGTCCTTACTGAGTCCCTCGTCCCGTATCTTTCTGTTCTGCTACATGCATTACGAGGACTCTGGCTCCAGCAGTTCGGATATGCCAACTACTAACCCCGACCTCCGACAACGTCTTACGTGGCGGCCGCTGGGAAAAAAGACGTTCTACGTCTCCCGCGGTAGTCGAGGGGTGGCGCTAGTTGTCCGGCCTCAGAGCACTTGTAAATATAAACCCCCCCGGTAAAAGTCGAGAGGGGAGTCGCTGCGGGGTAGCGTAATTGGTTAACGCACCGCACGCGTTATGCGGAGATGTTGGTTCGACTCCCGCTGCCAGAAAAACGGCGGATTTTTTCTCGACTTATATTTTCGCCAATTTAGCACTGTATTAAAGACAAACACGCGTCATTCGGCACTAATAAATATCTCGGAAACAGCCGAATAGCACTGGCGATGACGACTGCAACCTTGATATGTATATATGTATATATATCTATATATATATATATATATATATATATATATATATATATATATATATATATATATATATATATATATATATATATATATTGTTACAGCGCAGTTTCTACGAAGGACATTGTCTTTGGGGTTTCTGATGGAAAGGGATTGACCAAGCCCCATGTGGTTTGGTAGAAGAGGAGGTTGAGGTGGTGAGTGTGCCGGGATGTTTGTTCTGCTCTTCTGCGCTTCATAGAAAATTCCAAAAGATTTACAACCTAATTCGCATCTTCTTCTGGCACCTCACCTGAGCCCTCCAAAAGCATTCATTTGTGATTTTTGATTATATTTTATTATTATTATTATTATTCTCCTCCTCCTCTCCCTTTCTTGTTCTTCTTCTTGTCCTTGTTCTTCTTATTTTTCTTTATTTAGTTATTTATTTATTTATTTCCTTTTTTTTGTTTCAATATTGACCAAATTCCAAACTCAATTACTCCAACGCAACAAAAAAAAGCTTCCAATTTTTTCTAATTTCTTTGAATCATCCACCTAGGCAGTAATCTCATTCGAATTAACGACTGATATTTGGCCGATCCCCTGATTGGGTATGCGCCAATAATATCAAGGAACAACAACAACAACAACAACAACAACAGCCGGCCGTTTCCCGATCTGTACGCTTGGCCCTTCCCGGTTCACACAACTGTAAATAAACCCATTCCATCCATCAAGACCGTGTCACGTGGTGGAGGTGCGGGGTACTTGAAGGCAAGGCTCGTGAACGGCGCGCTGGTGGAACACGCAATTTGCAGGAGGCCCCGAATAGGCAGGCGGACCGGCGGTGTACGCTTGAACTTGATACCCTAGTTCTTCCCGTGTAATACGGCGAACCAAGGATTGCATATCCCCAGATGGACCACTGTCCACGCTAGCGACAGTGGGAACGTTTGGAAGACGGCCAAATTTGGGGCAAATCCGCCGAAGCTTGAGAGCTTCAAATGCGCGGCAGTAGCTGGCCACGTCTGCTGCAGAGGCTAGGTTTTCCTTTGCAATCAAGAAGTGGTATACGTCTTCCGCTATACCTTTTAGCAAATGGCCCACCTTGTCCTCCCCAGTCATGTTCGGGTTTACAAGAGAGCAGAGTTTAAGGACCTCTTCTATGTATGCCGTACAAGTCTCGCCCAGTACCTGTGCTCGCTGCGCGAGCGTCTGCTCGGCCTTTTAGCGGCGGGAAATGGGGTCGCCAAAAGATTTCCTCAGCTCCTCGACAAAGCTCGCCGATGTCGTGAGCTTTGCTTTTTCAAACCAGGTCAAAGCTATTTCGACGAGATACACCACTACATAGGCTAGTTGCGCGGCTGTGTCCCAGCGATTGTATTTGCTCACCCTTTCGTAGTGTTTGAGCCAATCCTCGACATCGTCGTCATCGTTCCCAGAGAACGAGCGTGGTTCCTTGTGGTGCCAACCGTTGACCACCACTGGGGAAGGGTGTTCACCATTCCGGGGCGGCGCCATGCAAGCCGGGTCCACGGGCAAGTCGGCGATTCGCCTACTCCGACGGAGAACGCAGGATTCCGCTGAGTCCGCAGGGTCCAGGACGTTGCTACCCCGCACTTCTACCACGTGACACGGTCTTGATGGATGGAATGGGTTTATTTACAGTAGTGTGGGCCGGGAAGGGCCAAGCGAGCAGATCGGGAAGCGGCCGGCACAGTCACCACCTCAACCTCCTCTTCTACCAAACCACAAGGGGCTCGGTCAATCCCTTTCCATTAGAAACCCCAAAGAATGTACTTCGTAGAAACTGCGCTGTAACAATATATATATATATATATATATATATACAGAAAGAAATCCCGGCAGCGTTGTAGACTGCCGGCATTTCTTTCTGTATTTCCTAACGAGCCCCTCATTTCTAAACCCTATTATCGTGCGAAAGCTTAGCGAGGGCCTCGGTTCTGGCAGCCTTGATGCCAAGGTAGCATAAGAGGGTTTCCCGCCAGTTGCCCGCTTATGACAGGCTGTAGACGTTCGCGTCACGCCCCGGGGGTTGAAAAGAAGGTACCCTTCTCCCCGTGTAGTCTGAGTGGCGCTGGCTACCACCCTCAAGCGTCAGATACAGTTGTAGTAAATATAAGTACCCCAGAAAGTGAAGGAGCACATAGTCGCCCAGATAGCCGAGTTGGTAAGGCATTCGAGATCTAATCGAAAGGCGTGGGTTCAGTCCCCACTCTGGGCGCGTGTTTTTCTTTCTTTGTTTATTATGTAATTAATAAAAAATAATAATAACGTAACGTCACTAACAGTAACAAATAGTCCAACCATTCCCCCCTATGTCTTCTTTGGCGTTGTAGACTGCCGGCATTTCTTTCTGTATTTCCTAACGAGCCCCTCATTTCTAAACCCTATATATATATATATATATATATATATATATATATATATATATATATATATATATATATATATATATATAGAAAATAAGGGTTGGCAGTCAAGAAAACCTCGGAAAGCAAAGGGGAGGTTGTGGTGGGTCATAGAAAGAGATGAAGAATTTTTTGAGTCGAAAAGAAAGTGGTGAAAAAATGCCCGCCGGGTGGGATCCGAACCCACGACCTCCAGAATACCGGTCTGGTGCGATAACCACTACGCTACCAGCGGGGCTGTTTCCCCAGCACTTTCTCGGGTATTTATGTTCAGGTATTTTTGTTTCCTGCACTTGGGGGTGTTAGCCAGCGCCACTCGGACTATACGGGGTGAAGGGGACCTTCTTTTTAACCCCCGGGCCGTGACTCGAGTGTCTACGGCTTGTCGAGAGTGGTCGACCAGCGTTGAACCCTCTTAAGCTCCCTTTGGCACCAAGACTGCCAGAACAGAGGCCCTCGCTAAGCATGTAGCGAATCAGAAAATTGGAAATGAGGGGCTCCGTGAAATAAGACAGAAAATAAGGGTTGGCAGTCAAGAAAACCTCGGAAAGCAAAGGAGATGTTGTGGTGGGTCATAGAAAGAGATGAAGAATTTTTTGAGTCGAAAAAAAAGTGGTGAAAAAATGCCCGCCTGGTGGGATCCGAACCCACGACCTCCAGAATACCGGTCTGGTGCGATAACCACTACGCTACCAGCGGGGCTGTTCCCCAGCACTTTCTCGGGTAGTTATGTTCAGGTATTTTTGTTTCCTGCACTTGGGGGTGTTAGCCAGCGCCACTCGGACTACTCGGGGTGAAGGGGACCTTCTTTTTAACCCCCGGGCCGTGACTCGAGTGTCTACGGCTTGTTGAGAGTGGTCGACCAGCGTTGAACCCTCTTAAGCTCCCTTTGGCACCAAGACTGCCAGAACAGAGGCCCTCGCTAAGCATGTAGCGAATCAGAAAATTGGAAATGAGGGGCTCCGTGAAATAAGACAGAAAATAAGGGTTTGCAGTCAAGAAAACCTCGGAAAGCAAAGGGGAGGTTGTGGTGAGTCATAGAAAGAGATGAATTTTTTGTCGAAAAGAAAGTGGTGAAAAAAAACGCTGGTCGACCACTCTCGACAAGCCGTAGACAAGCCATCTGTCCAAGTGTCACCGAGAAGCAGTTTTTGATTAACTCTGTCTTAACTAATAGGTTAGTTACCTGTTTACGAGACCGATGGCGTAGTTGGCCTGCTCGGCACGAGCAGAGGCCGAGGAAAGACATTCGCTTTCCAGCTGGCAAGGGAATTGAACAGGAACTCTGGGCTTACTAGTCTGACGTTCTAACCCAGTGCTCCACGCAGACAGGCTGTTGTTCTATGCAAATAGTTTGGGGTGATCTTTGCGCTGACCCGTTGGCATGGGCGCTGTCGTTGTTAGGACGTGCTGCATGCTTGGTTATGAGCCGCTAATTCGAAAGTTGCGGGGTGGCGTTTCAGACACGCGTTATGTAGTACCGCTTTGCTGTAGCTTTGGACGCTGCGGTTGTTAGGTTGCATGCTGAGATTTCAGCGTCTGTTTAGAAACGGCGGAGTTTGGGTTTTGAGACCGCTGCACACACTTGTTTACCGCTGGGCCGTCGCAATGTCTACGCTGTCGTCATTCGGCCACGCTACATGCAGGGAAATCACCCCTTAATTTGGAAGTTGCGGGGTGGCGTTGCATGGACACGCACTATTTACAGCAGCTGCGGGGCACGCCGGCAAATCAGCGGGTAATTTGAAATTGCTGAGGTTGGATTTTGGCATCGTTGGAGGCACGCGTCCTTGTTTACGCATCGTTGCCATAGCCCACACTGCATGCCGGGAAATGAGCTGCAAATTGAAAAGTGATTTGCACTTGTATTGTATACGAACAGAGTCAGCAAAATGCCTCGCCAATTGCTGAAGCGGGAGCTTCCCGTAAACGTATGATGGCCTAGATTCGGTTAAGGAATGCTTGTAATATCTACGTGTGGGAAAAATCCCAAGATTGAGGCACATGCAATAAATTCCGTGGTCTTGTCGCGAAATTCGCGAAAGTTGTCGCGAAATTCTACAAGTGTGACGGTCACCCCCGAGGGCAAGTTGATGCCATCCCCTCTAGTGCGATTAGTTCTTGCATTGCCCTCCTTAGCTTTGCGAATGCTGAGATGTGAACGCGCAGAAACGTGGGATACTTAAAAACTAGGGCAGATTTGGCATTCACCTCGAACGATAAATGTTCGCTCTTCAATATGCTTCTAAATATCTTATACAAAGCTGTGGTTGGGTTGCGTTGAGTGTGCGAGGAATATTTTGTGAGCAGGAGCGATACTCCCCAAATGCTTAAAAAAATTTGCGGTAGCGTTCAATCATGCTAGAAATTCTAGCTTATTGAAAAATTCGCTTTCACGCCCTTCGCGTTTACGCAGTGTAGATGAATTACCCAAACCAGTCGAGCGGGCATGGGTACACATTCTGCACTCACCCTTTCCCCGAAATCTTGTCAAACGTTTCATGTTTCGCAAAACGTTATAGCAGTTATCGGGAACGTCCCCTTCCCTTACTCGCAGAGCGGGTAAAATCAATCCTGCATCATTTCAGAATTAGGGAAGGAAACTTTTCTTTTCGCATCTACTATGAAATGGCATGTTCGGCATTCGAGTTCCACAAAAGGTTTACAGCGTAGGGTATTCCTGACCGAAGGTTCTTAGATGCGAAATAGAATATCATTTTTCTTGGCTTCGGCGCAGTGTATTTGTAATCATCAACAGTGCCGGAAGCATTAATACCTTTACTTCCGCAATTTTCTGGCGTCATCTAGTTCGGATGAATAGTTTTAGAATGTTTCGCGGCGTGCATTTTCGGAGATTGCTTTTTTTGCGAATGTTGAGATGTTATTGCACATAAAAACACAAAGCAACAAATGCTCTCCATGATAAAAGGCCCCTGACATTCATAAAGTTTGCGAAAGGAAGGGCTTTCGCCAAACCCAATCCTAACGACTATGATACAAAAAGTTGCAAGATTGATCCGCAAGCTGTCATCGCACTCGCTCTGCCCTTCCCTTAAGGTGGGTCATAGGGGTATAATTCTCCCAAGCTCACCAATGGCGAACGCCAGCAGTGGCAAACCTAGTCAAAATGCTCATTACAGTAAAATAGACAGTTGGGCTAGTTGGTGTTGATACATCCTTAAGTAGCGCTTAAAACGGGATGACAGTAGAGAAGACACACATGACGGCGCCATGACACACACAGCGCCGCCGTGTGTGTCTTCTCGACTGTCGTCCCGTTTCAAGCGCTACTTAACGATGCTCTTTACAGCCCAAAGAGGTAAAGAGGCAGCTCGAAGATTGACAAAAAACTCCCTCCTCCCCTCGCGGGAACCCCTGTGTAGATGCGACGCGTTGGCGGAGCGGCGAAGGGACCGCGTTTAATAGCGCGCATAACGTTGAGGGGACTGCGTAAGCCGGTCCCAGTCGATGACGACGTTGGCGTACTTGTAAAGCGGCGTGGACTCTTGGTGTTTGAGCCAAGCGTGGATGTTGCTTCGCCCGAGAACGGCACACCGGTTATATGCGCAGTGCGCCCATAGGAGAGGAAATCGCGGAAGAGAGAGTACTGCACATGCGCTGGCCCCAGCGCGTCTGCCGCGGCTATGACGCAACGTGCCGCGGCTATGACGCAACACAATCCAACACAATCCACTTTAATCCGATCCAATCCAATTCAAGCCAAGCCAAGCCAAGCCAATCCAATCAAACCCAATCCAATCCAATCCAATGCCCCTCGCGAGAGAGTGTTCGCTATCGGAGAGGAGAGGGGGTGAGCGGCGGAGAGCGCAGCTGGCGCGGCGAGGATAATGGGGGAGGGGCGGACAACGCCGCCGCCGCCGACGACGACGCCGGAGGGACAAGGCGAGTGAATCAGATGCTCTGCATCTAAAATGACGCTTACGGGAAGCAGTGGTAGCAGCAAGAGAGTCAACCAACTTGTGCAGAGCAAACCAACGCAGTTTATTACCGTTACGGCACAGACTTTTTTCGCGTCAATCGGACTCCAGGCGCAACGCCTTTGAGCTCCTCCAGGGCGAGCGCTCTCTCCGTTGCAACTGCCGCCGCCTCCAACGCCAGTCGTCAAAGTTCCTGGTCTGGTTACCCGCCGTGGTGGCTGAGTGGCTAAGGGGTTGCGCTGCTGAGCACGAGGTCGCGCGTTCGATTCCCAGCCGCGGCGGCCGCTTTCTGATGTAAGCGAGAAGCAAAAACGCCCGTGTGCCAGAGATTTCGGCGCATGTTAAAGATCCCCAGGGGCTCAAAATTAATCCGGAGCCTTCCACTACGGCGCGCCTCATCGCCAGTTGCTCCGGCGCGTTAAACCCAACAATCAATCAAAATCAATATATCCTTGTCTGGTTGACGTGCGCGCACAGATCACCACGAAACCAGGGCGGGGCACAATTTTAAGTTTCGTTGCGCATCAGTTAGACGATATTAGTTCCCGAATATCACTTATCCGCGCACAATCACGCTCCCGTCCTCTCGATATCTAGAACACCACACAGATGGTGCAGTATTGAGTCGGTCTTCTTTTGTTGCCTCTGAAGAGAGTGGCTAAGGAGGAACTCGTCGTCGTGGTTGTCTTGTGCGATTTCCTTTTTCAAATTTTAGTGGAGATGCGACGTGCCAGCCACCTGTCGCCAGAGCGACGCTGCGGATAACGGCCGATCGTTATTTTATCTGTCCACATCTACACACGAGACATTACACACCACGACCGGCTTTATAGACAGCGACCTGCCGATCGCCGCCAGAAATAATGGGAGCCGGCGTGCCAAAAGACTGCTGCGTAGGGACTGAGGGCTCCATCAGATGGGGCTAATTTTAATCCCCAAACTCGCAGCTTCGGTTGGCTCGCAGTGCGGCCGGACATTCCTCGCATAAAAAGTAGCGGTAATACTAATCGGTGCCGATTGTAAAGATCGCTACCTATATACCAGCCAGCAACGAGAAATAATAGTTAGATCAATAGATCCGTTTCTTTGTTTTGCCAACATCAACGGATACAAGTAAACTACACTGCTATTATTGCCGCCTGCGCGACTGGAATTTATGCATTTCGAGCATTTCAGTTCGGCTAGGTATGCGGAAACATTATCGACTTTCTGTTTACATCGAGGCACTTTCAGTTGACGTGAATCTCGTCTATGCACGTGCAAAAGTGGACAGGGGAGGCGCGGATTTGTGTGAACACTCCGACAGGGCCTCTCCGTGGGTGGAAGTGCTTCATTCTTACCGGGAAATATGCTTTTCCAGCGAAAGCAGCGCTAATCGACGCCACCTATTCAGCGGCTGCGGCGCTTTCACCATAACCGAGCGCTGTCCAACAAATGGCAAACTTGGTATGACAACCGTCCCCGCTAAATGCTTGCTGTGAGAATCATGGTTATCTTCGGGAAATATTTTTGAGCCACTGCCATCGTACCTAAGCGATCGGAACCTTTAATTCTGGCTAGGTTTGCCGCAGAGCTGGATGAAGGGCGCACTCACGTTCCCATCCAGCGGCCGTGCTCTTGCTTAAGTCGACTATAACCTACCTTAGTTTAAGACTCACATGCAGCCACTTTTTCAAAAAATCGCTGCTCGTGGTATTGCTACACTGCCTGCATATAAGCTGAAGGTCTACCAAGACTGCGGGGAGAATTTCTGACGCACACAGTATTGTTCTTGTTGTATACTCTAGCTATGCGTTGTAAGGCAATGCGAATCGACCACGAGCTGAGTGTTTCTTCCCGTGTTTTTGTTTTGTTGCACTATTTGAAACATTGCGCGCAGAGTGCTTCCTCTTGTTAATTTTGTATAATTTCTTTCTCTTGAAAGGCGCTGAATATTTTAAGATGGTTTATACTTTCATATTTCAAAGGCGTTGAACGCCATGAAAGGCGTTAGCAAATGGTTAGCAGCTGTGGACACTTCATTGCGGATGATATCCGAGTCGGAGCGCGTTCAGTGTACGCCGGCCGTGTGCGTGCTTTCGCCTGCCTAGCCAAGTAATAATCTCGCGTCAAAAACCCTCATTTGGGCACATCGACGAGGCCACAGTAGTTGTGCACGTGCCCAAGTGGGAATCGGCAAAAGCTGACCGCAACGGACCGAGAAAACGACGAAGTAGCAACGATGGAATGGGGATAAAACGCGTATGCAACGGGAAATTGGGAGTAATGCAGCGCCAACTGGTGCAGTGGCGTCCAAAAGAACAAAAAAAAAACTAAACAAGCAATAAGAAATTCGGCACGCAGGATCGGCGAGCATGGACAGGTCGCTAACTGCAAAGCCAGTCGTATTACGCACGATCGTTTCTGCCGCGCGCCAGAGATAAGAAACTGCCACAGCAACAGCACATGAACCATCCCTACGAAGTTTTTGTTATTTCAATGTGTGATATCAGGTTCCAACATCCACGAATTCGCAGAATAACTATTACCATGATTTCAAAGTTCTCAGAAAATACCCTCCCAAAATTTTGTTTCTTGCAACAGTGCCCACTCTTCCACGCCTACGCCTTTACGCTCCTTAATAAAAAAGGATCTATTCTGCCGTGATAGTAGCAGCTCTCCAATTTTTATGTTCCAACGAGCAAAGCAAGAAAATACGTACTTACGTAACGCCGACCCCAATTTATTGTCATAACAACTGGGATTAGCACTATAAAGAACAGGACACACGTAAGAAAAAACGGACAGGACTGGCGCTTCCTGTTCGTTTTTTCTTACGTGTGTCCTGTTCTTTATAGCGCCAATCCCAGTTGTTATGATCATGAACCAACTAGCCCAGCAACAAGTTGTATAACCCGAATTTAGTGATTTAGCAAACCCTTTGTCTGAACTTTGTTAAAAACAATGGGAAAACGGTTGTGTTTCAACGAAGAAATACAAAGCAGTCTTCGATTGAGAATGTCAGTCCTCCGATAAACTGAAAAAAAAGTGCACATTTCTCCTGCTTCATTGCTCTGAATATAATTTCTGAAGGCTCCATTGAGTAAGAACCATTCAAGTAATTAGACAGGGAGCTCAGAGGCCTCAAAACTATTTTCCTATGTGCCCCTTGAATGTACAGATGCGTCGGAAACTTGCAACTCCTTGTTCAGATCATCAAGAAAAGCAACCATCACTGCTTCTAAAACTCTTGTGCTTTGAATGCCTGAATCTTAAGTTGCGCTAATGTCGATAAAGCTACCTCAGACAGTAACGTGGAGGATGTTTCATCTACACCTCCTTAGCACGACCATTTTCTGTCCTTTCCATCGTTACCGTCTACAACAATTTCTGAAAAAAATTACACCTTTGCGGGGAATCAGAATAAGGATTTCCTTTCTTCTGCCACCGAAGTAGACCTTTGAGCTCGCGTCTATCGAGGAAAAGTTCGATTATTCTTAACTCATCTTGGATCCGTCTTAAGTTGCGGCACGAGGCCGTTCTGAGATTTCCCATTAATTTTTTTTACATACAGCACCTGCGCCCAGTCTTACCTTGATCACGTGGCCGCAGCATTTTTGTGCGTTGAAACCCTGCAACCTCGACACATGGTTTTCTCGGGTGAGACGTCGCAATGCAAAGACACGTCTTCTACCCTCCTACGATGAGCCGCGCCGTGTCCCAAATAAGATGGTGAAGTCCGCTACCACCCTGATTGGTCTCGAAGAAGCCGCCTTCTTGCACGGCCTCAAGCCGGCGTGCCTCGAAACTCCACCCAACAAACCCCGTTCAGAAGTAGCCAGCTCAACCGTTCGTCTGCCTACTTCCAGATTCAACACAAAGCCCTGTGGAATTCCATGTTTCGTTAGGGCGGGGGTCATCAGAGCTCTTTCCGTGAGCGCGAACCGTCGGCGCTTTATGGTCGTCTACATATAATGAAAAGCATAAATAAAACGAGGAGCTCGTGCTTCGTTTTCCACTACCGCACGGGCATTTCTGTACTGAAAGCCTACCGCAGTAGGCATGTTGCTCTGGCGTTGCGCTACGCCCCGTGGTTCCGGACATACGTATTGTAGTAAGGGCATTTATTCTATGGTTATCCGTTCACGAAATGAGACATAAAGGCGTTATGCTAAGCCAAAGCAGTGGCGTATTCTAAAAAACTGTCACCTACCCAAATGCTGCTTGTACCCGCACCAGTGGGTCACAAAACGCAATATTTCAAAGTAAAAGGTGAAGTTTTTGACAAGAGTGTATTCCCGATGGCTTCTTCCGCTAGGCCAGCAAGTACTACCATACCCCAGAATTGCCCAGAAGAACATAGTTGAATAAACGACGCTTTATAAATTGAACTGCATGCTGCTTTCGCACAATATACGGTGGTTGAAGCGTCGAAATCGTTCTTATGTATTATGTTTACGCTTCTAAATATTTACCGCCTTGTTCCTTTATCTTCTGTTCCAGATAGAGAGAAAATACTCTGTGAACTACGTGTTCAAGGAATGGCACGAGCCAGGCCCCCTGCAGAATGCGATCAGCTGTATTGCGAACACTGCTACTGTTCTAAATGCCGAATAGATTATCCGGATTGTCCCGATCAAGGCCTAGCAAGAGAACACGGGCACCCCCCTATCTTTCCTAATGCTACAAATGTGTGCAGAGAAACACGCCCCAGGCAATGTCGCTTTTGAAAGTTTGTAGCCGCAACACTCATAATTTTGTTACAACGTTACTTGCAGAATACCATAGCACCATGTTTGCTGAATATTTTAACATTGTCTAATCACCCGTATGTTCAATATGCAAAAGAGGAGCAGTGTTGTGTGTTGACTGCGAAGTGCACTGCCAAGCGGAAGAGCAAGCATATGTAGGAGCGTGCCAGTCGGCAATCGGCGTTCTACGTAACTTTTAAATTGTGTCCTAATATTTGTTAGGCCCTTAGCATACTGTAGTGTATATGAAGCCTTACCAAGAAAGAGCACCCTCGTTTCAAATTCGAAAAAAAATCTTCAAAGCAAAAAAAAGCATCTTTGATTCTTACGTATAAGAAATATACATTGTCACAATGCAAAAGTGACAATCGGCCATAATGAACAGCTATTTCCCGATGCTCCTGCTATTTATATGGCAGGGAAAGTAGCTATAGTATCTCTGGCTTTTGAGTATGCACTGACTACGTAATGCCTACACACTGCTCAAGACAGCCCTGACTATGATCTCGATTAACTGCAGTCGGTTTGCGACTGACATGCTGTCTTGGTGGATGCTGTTGAGGCCTTAGTGCCTAAAGCCAAAGGCCATGTATACCGTAGACCACCAGACCTGTTGAAGAAGAAACCAGTAGTACTTCGCCATGTACATAGGGGTACGCACAACTTGAAGAAGGTGGCAGAAAGATGAAAATTAGCTATAATGTTTTCCGCCCATCGCAAACTTTGCCGTCTGTGAAGCAAATTTTTTGGAAGCCAAGACATTAAATATGCTAAAAGAATCATGCCAAGACACTTATGCCTGTTTAAAAGATGGCCTACAAGATTCCCCTATCTTGCGGCAATGCCTATGCCGCTAGTACGGGCAGTTGTGTGAAAAAAAGGGCACACAAGCATAATCCCTGTCTGAATAGCAAGACGTGCGCGCGTATACTTGCGCAGTGCGAAACGTGCGAGTGCGAGCCTTTCTTGGAGCAGAGAAAAAATCTTAGCAGAAGCCAGGACACGAGGACAGTGACCTGGGTTCTGTTAGAAGCATTTTATATCATGAAAAAGGTGGAACTGTGCGTTCGCCCGAATTCTGTGGCTTCACGCGGGCAATAAAATGGCGTTTCCAGACGCTTCGCTTTGAATGTGCCTATTTATTTTTGTCGCTTCTGGGTCGACCTTCCCATGCGGCCTCCAATTAACGAATGTGTTTAAATGTGACGACGCTTGCAATAAATTGAGTGGAGGGTAGGCGTTTGTCCTGTCCTCCTTATATCCAGGGTTGCTGTGTTAACGCACTCACTTTTTACAGACGATTTGGTTGTTTGGGCTACCTGCAAGTGAAAGCGTAACAGTTGTCTTTTGAATTCATATGTACGCTCTATTGCCATCTACGACAGCGAAAGAAAAAACAACGCGTTAAGAAAACAGGGTTATGGAGCCGCGTGACGCCAATAGATGGCGCGCGAGCACTGCGAGCGAGGTCGAGCTCGAGGTGTGCGGACGTCGAGCTGTCGAGCTGTCGAGGTGTGCGGACGTACAGAGCGCGGCGGAGGCATCGACGACGAAAACGGATAAGTGTTTCAAATTTATTATTCCTTTTTTAGAGTGACCATGTTTTAGAGAGAGATGTAGGTTAGACTAGTTGAAAGGGGCGGTAGTTAGCGTAGGGAAGTGACCGAACCAGAGGTGTCGCGCGGTTGTTGCACGTGGCGGTTTGTAAGCGTTGGTAATTCGTGAAAGAAGAATTGATGCTGTAGGAGAGAATCGCACGTTGCGGCTTACTTTTAGATTGGAAGGGAGCGCGCGAGAACGCGGCACTGAAGTAAGCCAGAGTTGGGCACGCCTTGGACGGACAGTACCATGCCTCAGAGGAAGAAGCCGGGTGTGATGTGCACGGGATGCGAGCACGAATACCCGCTCGAGGAGACGAGATTCGAGTCGGTCGAGGACGCGGAAGGACAGGACTTCATGTGCAGAGTGTGTGTGCTAGCGTCGCGCCTCGACCGGCTCGAGGAAGAAAAGGAGCAGCTCAGAGTTCAGGTAGGCGAGCTACAGGAGGAGTTGAAGCATGAAAAAGAGCAGAAGAAGGCACTCGAAGCGAGGTTGGCGCAAATGGAGGTCAAAATGGCGACGAAGGGTGACATCCAAACAAAGGATGAAGCAGGTCACCAGGCAGATGCGTCGGCAGTGCTTGATCCCGAGAAGGGAAAGGAGGAGAACAAAGACGCCACGCCGGAAGACGATCCCGGACTGGCGCTGACTCAGCCGGTGCCGGAGCAGGTGGCCGCGCCGGGGGGCAGCCAGGAAAAGGAAGAAAGGCGCATGGTGATAGTGGCGGGGGACTCCAACATGCGGTACTCAGAAATGGAGATTAGAGGCCGGGTGAGAGAGGACGAGAGAGTGCAGGTTGGCGTGTTCCCGGGGCAGACGGTCAGGGTAGTGTTAGAAAAAGCAAAGGATAAAATGTGGGAAAATATGCAGGGGCAGAACCTAGTGATTATCGCAGGAGGAACCAATGACGTTCTGCAGGGAAGGGGTGCGGGAGTGCGCAAGCAGCTAGAAAAGGGGGTGAAGGAACTTCGGGAGCTGTGCCCACATGTGCAGGTCGTCGTGAGCACAGTACCAGAGATAATTGGGAGAGGGGTACATGTGGAAAGGGAAGTTGTGGCGGTAAACCGAGACATACGGGAGCTGGGCAAGGAGCTGAGTTTCGCTGTCGTAGACATCAACAGGGATGTCCGATGGATGGGCCGACAAAGGGCGTTCCAGCGTGACGGAGTGCATTTCAGCGGGCAGGTGGGAGCAGCCATCGGAAGACGACACGCGGCGCGAACTGTGGCTTTTTTAGGGGGCCCACAGGCCTTTGCGAAGATGGCGTAGACAAATGCAAGGAGCAAAGGGAGATAGCGGGGCCGGTGCAGATCGGTGCAGACAAACGAAAGGGACGATGACGGCGTGTAAAGAAGAGAGGGGGAAAACTGAATATCGCGTACATAAACATGCAGGGTGGCAGGAAAAGAGAGAAGTGGATGGAGATTACTAGGCAGCTAGAAGAGGAAGATATCCAGGTATACGCTGTGACCGAGACGCACCTGAGGGACTTGGAGGAACCTCCGGTAATCGGAGAGTATGTATGGGAAGGTTGTAACAGGACGGCTGGATTGAGAAAAGGCGGAGGAGTAGGTATGCTGGTACGGCAGGGGACTAATTGGAAGAGAGTGAAAGAAGACTGTAAAGACCATGTGTGGATGAAAGGGATAGTGGAGGGTAGAGAGATGGCTTTAGGGGTGTCTTACCTGTGGACGGGTAAGGATAGCAAAGAACAAAACGAAAAACTGGTGGCGTGTCTGAAAAAGGACATCGAAGATTTGAAGCGTTCTGGGGAGGTACTATTGGTAGGGGACATGAACGCCCACATTGAAGATCTAGACGGGTACACCGACTTCAACGGAAATCTAATGCTAGATATGTGTGAGTACCAGAAGCTGATCATAGTAAATAGGGAACAAAAATGCGAGGGTCAAATAACGTGGGAGTGTGGTAGGAGACAGTCGAGTATTGACTACTGCCTTATTTCAGAGGGACTTTATGAATGGTTGGATGGCATGACCATAGATGAGGAAGGGGGCCACAGTCTGGGCAGTGACCACAAGCGCATAAACCTGAGTTTTGGGAAACTGGGGGGCGAAAAAACGGGTCGACGGGAGCAGCGCACAAAGTTAAACAGCAAACAAATTGCGGATATAGCCAAAAGCATTGAGGCTGACATAGAAAGAAATCCTGGAGAAGAGTGGGAATATGACAGGCTCATCAAGACTATGCAGGAAAAAATAGTCAAGGCAGAGGGGTCCAACCGATGGAGAGGAAAAAAAACACCCAAAAGCTGGTGGAACAAAGAAATAAAGGCGGCGATAGAGAGGCGTAAACAGGCGTCTAGAGAGCACAAGCAGGCCAAGAGGATGGGGAGACATCAGGAGGAGGTGGACCTAAAATGGGAGCAGTATAAGCAAATGAAACAGGAAGTGCAGCAATTAGTGCAGGCGAAAATAAAGGGGGACAGCGAGCGATGGGTAACGCAAATACGAGGAAGGGGTAGAGACGCGCCGAGAAGGTTTTGGAACCATGTGCAGGCATTAGGGAAACGTACGAGTCCCACAGAAGGCGGTACTATAGAAAACGAGCAGGGACAGATGCTCAAGGGAGAGGAAGCATTAGCATACCTGCACAAAATCATCACGGAGAAGTTCGGTAAGGTGGATGAAGAGGCCCCGCAGCGACACAGAGATGTCGCGGCGGGTAGGCCGAAAGGTCTGGAGATAGATGGGGACAAGCTGAAATGGAAAAGAGCAGAGGAAAAGGTCCCCAAGAATACCGCGGCAGGCACGGATGGGATACCGATGGAGTTGATTAACCAGTTTGGACCAAAGAGCAAGGGAAAGCTACTGCAAGCCATCAGAACAAGGATAGAAGAAAAGGCAATACCAGCCGCGTGGCAAATGAGCAGGATGAACTTAGTGTACAAGGGCAAAGGAGTCAGGAAAAACCCAAGCTCGTATAGGCCAGTAACCGTCACGTCAGTGCTGTACAGGTTAGCAATGCAGGCAGTGAAGTTCGAACTAGAGCAGTGGGTGGAAGAAAATAGGATATTAGGGGAGCTTCAAAATGGGTTTCGAAAGGACAGAAGACTAGACGACAACTTATTCGTGGTAAGCCAATGCATAGAGGTGGCGAAAATGCAAAACCGACCTTTGTGGTTAGCCTTTCTGGACATTAAAGCGGCTTATGATAATGTAGACAGGGAGCGGCTTTGGAGTATCCTGGAGGACGAGGGAGTTGGGGCAGAATTCATTAGCTTACTCAGGGAGCTATACCGGGAGAACCAAGTGCAAATAGTGTGGGAGGGGGTAACATACAATAGGCCTGTATACACCTACAAGGGTCTGAAACAAGGATGTCCTCTCTCTCCGCTGCTGTTCATGATCTACATGACGGGGTTAGAAAGGAAGCTAGAAGTCAGCACGATGGGGTTCGACTTATCCTACATGAAAAACGGGCAGGTGGCGGAACAACGGGTTCCGGGACTAATGTATGCAGACGACATATTGTTGATGGCGGACAACCGGATAAGTATGCAGGGCTTGATGGATATATGCGGTGAAGAAGCGACGCACCTAGGGCTATCCTTTAGCAGAGAAAAATCGGGGATCATGGTCTTTAATGACGGCGAGGAGCACAAAACAGTATCAGTACAGCAAGTAGAAATACCATTGGTGAAAGAGTATAAATATTTAGGAGTATGGCTGAACAACAGCGAAGACTACACGCAGGCGCATGAGGCTCACCTTAAGACGAAAGGAAGACGGAACGCGGCTATAATGAAGCATAGAGCCCTCTGGGGATACAGCAAATACGAGGTGGTAAGGGGAGTCTGGAAAGGGGTCATGGTACCAGGATTAACTTTCGCTAATTCGGTTCTGTGCATGAAGTCAGAGACCCAAGCGGGCCTGGAAGTAAATCAGAGGGCGGTAGGCAGATTGGCCCTAGGGGCCCACAGTAAAACTACAAATGAAGCGGTACAAGGGGATATGGGCTGGTCGTCTTTCGAGGCGAGGGAGGCGCAGAGCAAGATAAAGTTTGAGGAGCGACTTCGTGACATGGAGGACGAAAGATGGGCCGCGAGGGTGTTTAAGTACCTGTATTTGAGGAGCGTGGACACGCGGTGGAGACGGAGGACCAGACAGCTGACCAAGCGGTACGGAAAGTCGGTAGGGGAAAGCGGGGTTTACACAACAGTTAAAAAGCAGGTAAAGGCAGCAGAGACGACGAAGTGGGCAGAGAGAATGGAAGCGAAAAAAACCCTGGAGACTTATAGGACAGAGAAACGGGAAATTAAGAAGGAGGGATTCTATGGCAATACGAGAGGCAGTGCGTTGCTCTTCGAGGCACGGGCAGGGTGCCTGAGAACCCGGGCATACACGGGTAGCTACAGGCAGCAGGATGAAACGTGTGCATGCTGCGGCAGTGATCGAGAAACTATAGAACATATTGTCAGGAGCTGCACAGAGATACGGCCACCGTGGGGTGAGGGGGAAACGACGCTGGCGGAGGCTTTGGGATTTGGGGCGAGGGGGAACCTCAACTTCAAGGCCATAGAGGTGGCGAAGAGGCGACTGGAGTGGTGGTGGAGGAAAAGCAGGGAAGGGATGGGTACGCAGGTTGAGTAATCATGCGGACGAGAATTTAGAACAGCGAGGGGAGAAAAAAGGGGGGTGGGGGCGAGGAGTTTAAAACAGAAAAGAGGGAGAAATGGGAGGGAGGAAGCAAATCTATAGGTTAACCTGGGAGTAGGGCATGTAAACGTAATAAAACAGGCAAGTCGATTGCTGACAACCGACGCCCCGATTCAAAGGGAAAGCCACTAATCATCATCATCATCATCATCATCGAGGCGCATAGATACGCATAGACACGGGGTGGAGACGGAGGAGCATACAGCTGTCCAAGGAGTACGGAAATTTGGTAGGCAAAGGTGGGGTATAGACAACAATTAAAAAGCTGGTAAAAGCAGCAGACACAACGAATCGGGTACACAGAATGGTAGGGGGAAAAACCACCCTGTAGGCTTATAGAAACAGAAAAAGTAGAAATCCGGAAGGAAGGTTTCTATGGCAATACCACAGGCAGTGCATTGCTCTTTCCCCGCACGGGGCACCTTGAGCAATCTTGGTGACGGTACTGGCGATGCTGCGGACCCCGAGCCCCCAAACATACGCTGGATCCAACCGTGGCAATGTGTTTATAGGTGGAGGGTTAGAAACCACGAACGGTGGCCGTCGGAGCCCAGGTCAAGCTCCGGCGGATGGGCTCCCTGTCTGTTCACCAGGCAGGGAGCTCCGGGACCTCTTTGGCTACCAGGGTAAGGTCAAAGAAGAAAGTACCCCCGTCTCCCTGCTTTTATACTATGCTATATGGCATTTTCAAAACCCCCCCCAAACGTGATCGGCCCCCTAAAAGGGGCCGCACCGAAGTATCGTTTCCTCCATTGCCATCTTTGACATTTCCTGAACCAGATCATTACTCTCGATTTCTTGTCATGGAGTCCCTCAATCCAACCCACCCTCTTGCATCTCAGTCAGTCTTCTTGATCGCAAAATATCTTGAAGCCATAATAGGAAAATCATATAAGTCCAAAAAACAAAGGTCTGGTGAACTACTAATCGAGGTAAATGACAAGCAGCAGTCGACGAAGCTTCTAGCTCAGACTAGACTGGCTGATCTAGACATCAGGGTCACACCCCATCGGAGCCTCAACAGCTCGCAAGGTGTGATATCCGAGACGGATCTCTTGAACGAAACGGATGCGGATCTCCTTGCCGGCTTGAAGGATCAGGGCGTCACTGCCGTGAGACGCATCACCATCCGCAGAGACGACAAGGAGATTCCCACCAAACACATTATCTTGACTTTCGACCGCGCAATTCTTCCACAATACATAAATGCAGGTTTTATGCGTTGCTCCATCCGTCCGTACATCCCGAACCCGCGGCGCTGTTTTAAGTGCCAGCGGTTCGGGCATGGTACGAACTCTTGCCGTGGCCGAACGACGTGTGCAAAGTGCGCGGCGCACGATCATCCGAGCGAGAACTGCTCAGCCGAAACTCTCACTTGTGTAAACTGCGGGGGGCCGCATGCGGCATACTCCCGCAAGTGCGAAAAATTTCAACTAGAAAAGAAAATCATCAACATCAAAGTCACTGAAAACATCACCTTCCCAGAGGCGCGAAAGAGGTTCGCCTCTTTCCCCCTGGGGAGGTACGCCGACGCGGCTCGCCGGGGGGCGGAGCGGCGTCTCGTTTCCACAGGGACCCAGTTCAGCGAGTCTGACCTGGTCCCTCGCCCGCCCCCCCCTGGGTTGCCTCTGGCAGCCCAACCCGCCACCACGCCGCTTGCGGAGGCAGCAGCGGTTGTGGTGGCAATCTCTTCCGTCGGGACCGGTGCCGCTCCCGCCTCTGTTTCCCCGCCCTCCAGTGCGTTGGAGGGTACAGAGGTGATGGACACCACGGGTCCCGCACCGGTTCCCACCGCCACCGCACCGCCTGTGCCACCTCTGGCGCCCCGGACGCCCTCGGCGGTGGCGGCTCAAACGAAGGGCTCCCGAGGGGGGGCCAAGTCCAGGGGGCCCGGTCCGTCGGGCACCCCTCGGACATCCGACGACGAGATGGATGTCGGGCCGTTCCTGCCTGCAACGCAGCGCAAGGAACGCGTCCCGACGCCAAAGCCTCCCGACAAGCCAAAAAAGGCGAGAGTCACAGCCCCGAAAGACGACACATAAACAAACACACACACTCCAGTAGCTCTCACACTAAATAATGGGCAGAGAAAACATAATTCAATGGAACTGTAGAGGCCTTCTTAAAAATCTTGACGATGTATACGAAATACTGCATGCTAATCAGCCAAGTGTGATGTGTCTTCAGGAGAAGCATTTGAATTCCAAGCACACAAATTTCTTAAATAGGTACATGGTCTTCAGAAAGGACAGGGATGGCTGCACACACTCTTCGGGCGGTGTAGCCATAATAGCCCGGAAATCCCTAGCATGCCACCCTGTCGCTCTCAACACCGTCCTTGAGGCTGTAGCAATACGCACAATAATTTTTAATAGGTTGATAACGGTATGCTCCATATACATTCCTCCTGATGTCACACTTTTGAGCTCTGACTTCGAGGCGCTGGTCGACCAGCTGCCCGAACCGTACATGCTAACAGGCGACCTTAATGCACACAACTCTCTTTGGGGCTCCTCCAGAACGGATGCCCGAGGTCGCCTGATAGAGAAATTTCTTACATCTTCAGGAGCATGCCTTTTCAACCAAAAACAGCCTACATACCATAACTTGGGACATAATACGTACTCACATCTCGACTTGGCTATTGGTTCTGCAATTCTCTTTTCATGTCTTGAGTGGGGCGTGGGCACGGACCCATATGGTAGTGACCACTTCCCCACATCCCTAACATACATAGGTAAAGGCCCGTGCAGTCCATCTTCCCATAACAGGTTTAATGAATCAAAAGCAAACTGGAGTACATTCACAGAAACATCTAAACTACACCACACAACCATAAAACACCTACACGTTGAGGAAGCAGCCCAACTCGTCACGGCGCACATAGTCGACGCCGCCGAAAAGTCCATGCCCCAGGCCTCCAGTGCGTCCCGCAACCCAAGGAGGCCCTGGTGGAACGAGGACTGCAGGCGGGCGCGAGAGGCCCAGAACAAGGCGTGGGGTGTCCTTCGCCGGTACCCCACGTCAGATAACCTCATTTCGTTTAAACGGGCAAAGGCTCTTGGGAAGCGAGTGCGTCGTGAGGCGAAAAGGGAGAGTTGGCGCACCTTCCTCACTTCCATCAACTCATACACCGACACACACAAAGTCTGGACACGAATACGAAAACTAAAAGGACAACAGACACACAGCCTGCCCCTTGTTAGTACAACAGGAGACACACTGGAAGACCAGGCTAACACACTTGCGCAACACTTCGAACACGTGTCCAGTTCAGCACACTACACAAAAACTTTCATGAAACACAAGAAATCTGTAGAAAAGAAGTCCCTGCGTGATAACAACAAGTCGCACACTTCTTACAATTCTCCTTTTTCAATTCATGAGCTGAAGGTTGCTCTGAACGCATGTAGTAAGCCTTCAGCTCCAGGTGCAGACAAAATCACATACACCATGATACAACACCTACACCCAGACACCTTGAAACACTCCTACATCTATACAACAACATATGGCTTTCGGGGCACATTCCTCGCTCTTGGAGAGAGGCCATAGTAGTGGCTTTCCTGAAGGAAGGAAAGGACCCTTCCTCTCCCGCTAGCTATCGGCCCATCGCCCTCACAAGCTGCCTGTGCAAGCTCCTCGAGAAGATGATAAACAGGAGACGCATGTACTTTCTTGAGTACAATAGTCTTCTCGAGAGCTACCAGGCAGGCTTCAGGGCGGGGCGGTCCACCAACGACCAACTCGTCGCGCTCGAGTCCTATATAAAGGACGCCTTCTTTCACAAGCAGTTTTGCACAACGGTATTTTTTGACCTTGAGAAGGCCTATGACACCACTTGGCGTTACGGGATCCTCTGTGACCTAAAGTCTTTCGGTGTTTCGGGCCATATGCTCAACACCCTTGCTAGTTATTTGTCCGAAAGAACGTTTCGCGTGAGAGTAGGTAGCGCACTCTCAAGAGTTCATGTGCAAGAAAACGGCGTTCCGCAAGGTGGAGTGCTAAGCTGCACTCTGTTCATAGTTAAGATGAACTCCCTTGGGAAGGCACTGCCACCAACAATTTCTTATTCAATGTATGTAGACGACATCCAGGTATCTTTTAAATCATGTAATATGTCCATCTGTGAGCGTCAAGTCCAGCTCGGTGTCAAAAAACTTGCCAGCTGGGCAGACAAGAACGGTTTTAAACTTAACCCAGAAAAAAGCACCTGTGTTGTCTTCTCCAGGAGGCGTGGGATCCATCCGGACCCAGACATTATCCTTAATGGCGTATCGATTCCTGTGAGGAAGGAACACAAGTTTTTAGGTGTGGTGTTGGATGAAAGGCTTAAGTTCATCCCTCACATTAAACAATTGAAACATAAATGTCTAAAGGCTCTCAACATTCTTAAAATCTTGTCCCACCAGTCGTATGGAACGGATAAGCAACTCCTGTTACGTATTTTCAGAAGCCTAGTGGGGTCTAGATTGGACTATGGGAGTGTTGTGTATGGGTCAGCCACTAAAACAGTACTTAAAATGCTCGACCCAGTGCTTCACTTGGGGCTTCGCCTCTCTTGTGGCGCATTCCGTACGAGCCCTGTACAGAGTCTTTACGCAGAGTGTGACAAATGGTGCTTATCACACCAGCGAACCTATGTTGACTTGTTATATGCCTCTAAAATTTCATCAATGGACAACCATCCTTTTAAACCGGTTTTTAATGATACATCCACATCAAAGCTCTTTTTAAATCGCCCATCCATTCCTGTTCCCTTCTCGCTCAGAGTAAGGGACGAGGTCACTATTCATGAGGTCTCCTTTGTAGACACATTCAAGTCATCTATCACCGATCTTGTAGCACCATGGCATCTTCGTCCTGTTGCATGTGACTTGTCTTTCTTAAAATACAATAAGAACAGGACACCAAAAAGTGGGATTTTGCAGCATTTCATGTATATACAGGATAAATACAAGGCTGCAGAGTTTTACAGCGATGCATCTAAAACGTCCACTGCGGTTTCTTGTGCTGCACATGGGCCCAATTTTGAAGCATGTAGAACAATGAATGTTAATACAAGCATTTTTACGGCAGAAGGATATGGCATATTTCTTGCTGTAGTCCCATAGTTGAACATCGTATTCCTACATCCGTCATTTATACAGATTCGTTGAGCGTCGTCCGTGCATTATCATCCGGAAAGTCATCAAAAAACCATGTCAATAATCTTGTCTTCAAAACAATTATGGTAGCTTATTCCTCAAACCTTGGGGTGACTGTGTGTTGGGTGCCAGGCCATTCTGGCATTGGCGGTAATGAAGTGGCGGATGAAATGGCCGCCAATGCTGCACTCCGAAACACAGTAGACATGGCAACACTACCGTACACAGACCTCAAGCCACACATTAGACAACAACTCCGTAAAACTTGGCAAGCAGACTGGAGCGAACAGACAGACAACAAACTACACGTAATAAAACCACACTTGGGACAATACACAACTGACTCACACAACAGGCACATTGAAGTTACCTTAGCCAGATTACGGATAGGCCATACACATGTGACGCACTCGCACCTGCTCACGGGATCTCCAAGACCCCTGTGTAGCAGGTGTGGGGAGGGCCTATCCGTAGTCCACATACTCATACAATGCAAGGCACTTGACACAACACGACACAAACACTTCAGACAACTGTATAGACAACATATTCCCCTACACCCATCCCTGTTTCTAGGTGACGATGCCATGGTTTCTGTGAAACGCGTTTTTAAATATTTGTCAGATGTTAAGTTTTTAAACCTCATTTTCTATCACCCATCATGAAATCTGGCCCTATACACCAGCCATCATTATCATCTTTATTGATCTTACTATGTCCAGTTTACACGTTTTATACCTACCTTTTGTGGTAATCACTTCTTTTCATTAAATAACTTCTCTGGCGCTCTTTGCCCTCGTCGGCCTTGCGCCATTAAACGAAAAAAACCATCATCATCAACAATATGTTGGGTTCCTGGCCACTGTGGAATAGCCGGGAATGAAACCGCAGATCAAATGGCCACTGCTGGTACACTCATGAATACAGTGGACATAACAACAGTGCCGTACACAGACATGAAGCCACACATTAGACACCAACTTCGCAACGCATGGCAAACACATTGGAGTGAACAGACAGATAACAAGTTACATGTAATAAAACCACAACTGGGACAATACACTACTGACTCACACAACAGACACATTGAAGTTACCTTAGCTGAATACGGATAGGCCATACGCATGTAACGCACTCGCACCTGCTCACGGGATCTCCAAGACCCCTGTGTAGCGGGTGTGGGGAGGGCCTATCCGTAGTCCACATACTCATACAATGCAAGGCACTTGTCACAACACGACACAAACACTTCAGAGAACTCTACAGACAACATATTCCCCTACACCCATCTCTGTTTCTAGGTGACGATGCCATGGTTTCTGTGAAACGCGTTTTTAAATATTTGTCAGATGTTAAGTTTTTAAACCTCATTTCCTATCATGCGTAATCACATCTGGCCCTATACACCAGCCATCACCATTATCTTTATTGATCTTACTATGTCCAGTTTACACATTTTATACCCACCTTTTGTGGTAATCACTTCTTTTCATTAAATAACTTCTCTGGCGCTCTTTGCCCTCGTCGGCCTTGCGCCATTAAACACCAACCATCATCAAATTTTTACAGCTTATTTCCTATCACGCGTAATTCTTGCACGTAGTTTCATGCCCTGCACTATCACACCCTGGCCTTTTAAACCAGCCATCCTCATCGTCTCACTGATTTTACTATTTTAATCTCTGCTCTTATTGAGTAGTCTTAGGGATTACATCTTCAACCGTCATACATAACCATAGCTTTGGTGCTCTTTGCCCTAGTTGGCCTTGCGCCATAAACATCCAATCATCATCATCATCAGCAGCATTGCTCTTTGAAGCACGGGCGTGGTTCCTAGTTTAAGAAACTTCTGATCGCTGACCAAAGGTTTATAAAAAGGTAAAAAGACGTTTCGACTTCCATACGGAAGCTTTGTTCACTCTTTTACCCGACCAGACGAGATTTCGTCGAACCTTGGGCTTTAAGGGCGGGGTGTTTGTGAATACGGGCAGACACGGCTAACTACAGGCCGCAGGACGAAACTTGTGTATGCTGCGGCAGGGATCGGGAAACCGTAGAGCCTATAGTCATTGGCTGCACAGAAATACGACCACGGCGAGACGATGGGGAAGTGACGTTGACGGAGCCTTTGGGATTTGGTGTGAGGGGGAGCCTGAACATCCGTACCATAGAGGTGACGAAGAGGCGGCTGGAGTGGTGGTGGAAGAAAAGTAGGGAAGAGAGTCGGGCGTAGTCGGCCGAATTAGAATTTACGACAGTAGGGTGGAGGTAAACAGGGGTGCAAGGGCAGGAAGGCGGGGGGAAGCGATTGGAGTTTTAAATCGGGGCGAGGGAGAAAGGGATGCTAACCCATTAAGTTAGTTAAGGGTATGGCAAATGAGTAAAATAACACCAGCTAGTCGGTTGATGACAACAGACGTCCCGATACAAAGGTGGGCAATCTGATGATTATCACCATCGAGCGCTGCCAAACCAGACATATATAATTGCCTACAACGGAACCATATAGTTGCAATAGAGGAGGGGAATAAAGGAAGCGGAGAAACAAGTGGTAGTTAGTTACGCGGCAGGGGCGGCAGAAGACTCATTTGACGTCATTTGGTTCCAAAGCAAGCTGATACGCGTCGAGTGGTTGTCTCTCCCTTAGGGCTGCATAAAAATAAATACAGCTTAGTTGAACTCCCACGACGTAATCAAAATATAGTTGTGGAAATGCAAGTGTTCCGTTCCAGCACATTGTGCTGGGAGATGATATCTTAGCCATACTCACGGCGGACAGGCGCAACGTCAAAAGGTCGAGTCCACCATTTTACGTGTTTCAGAAGAAAAAAACCCTAAATTGGGGGTCTGTGCAATTTGGTCAGCCAGATTTGAAGTAAAAACCAATAAGATATATAGCGGGTTGAGCTTCTTTGAGAGCTTCCGAAGAACACGTTAGTTACCAAAGTTCCAAATAGTTCCTGTACGCATTGGTTAGAAAAAAACTCGTAAAACAGCCCTTTGACATTCGTACTCGTTGCGTCTACCAGCAAACGCCGGAACGACATTTCAATAGCTACGTGATGCTATACAAAATTACTGATAAATATATTAGGAATTTTTTTTGTTGCGCTTCGCGATTTCTAAGAATGTCCTCCATGTCAGGCTGCGACATCATGGCAAAAGTTGGGGGTGTGTTATAAAATAAAGCCTCTCTCGCCATTTTCGTCTAGTCTTAGGGACAATATTCTCACATCTGTTTTTTACTATTTTTGTAAGAAACATTTGCTAGCAAGACAAATTTCCAAATATTCAAAATCAAATAAAGATCGACGTGGCCGTAGAGACATTCAGGAATCCGAAAAGCACCCAATTTACGCCCCAAACCCGGATTTTAGAAACAAGCGTCGGTTGGTGCGAAAGCGTGAAACAAGTTTTTGGATACTCTTGCGGGTAACGTCTATCACCCAAAACGAGTTTGATAGCACTATGGGCAAGCGTTATATAAATAATTGACGGAATACCATTGCTATTTTACTCTATTACGGGTGTAATTCTCAAGCATTAACCCTTAGAATGTCTTTTCGCAATGATAGAAGTTTACTCCTAAAATCTGAAACTTCCGCTTCCAACAGTTTCAGTCGGCCCTGGATGAGTCAGTTGGTCAGTCACTTGCCTAGTGGCGCTAGTGAGGTATTTGCCTTTTAACGTGATAGAGTTATTAGATTCATTTTTCGATTTTCCCATGCCGGCTAGCCGTCTGATATCAGCCGTGCCCATCAAGTGTACACGGAAGTACTTCATTCATGCAAACAGGAAACTACAACTGAGGCAGCCAGATACAAGGGCTCGCCGTAATCGGGAGTACAGAAAACCGGAAATTCGATGGTGGAAAGGAGGAGAAGAATACTACGGCTGAGCCAAAAAGAATACACGCGATTTGAGCCGGCACCGCGCGCCTGCGCAGTGACGTTCATTGTACTAGCCCTGTGTAGCCGCATGCTGGGCAGGCACGGTCTCCAGCCGCGCTGCAACTTACGCCCCAGCCACCCGCGCTCTCCCCAAAGCGCCGTTCCGATGATGAAAACTGATGCCGCCACCAACACTGTGTCACCTATTTGAAAAGGTGAAAAGTAAAATGCCAGGCACTTAAAAAAACCAAGGACAGCCTAGACCATCACCAGAAATAAACTAAAATGCGTTCCAATAAGAAATAAAAGCGAGTATATGGCGTCCTATTCCACAAATTTTAAAATACCTTTTAGAATTTCTCGCGTCCCTGCCACCAATGCGAGCTCTGTTCGGCAAACGATGAATAATTAAAACCTCTTAAAACATGCCGCATGCATGGGATGTCACAGAACAGCAACGTAAGAATCCTTGGCATGGCCCCACATAGAATAGGAAAAGCAAACCTGACAATCACGACAGTACATAAAATTTTTGACCATTTTTCCCACATTGTAGAACATCTTTACAGGGGAAGAGTGGGAATGAAAGGAATGATGAAACTTACAAAGACACTAATCATGAGCCAGATATTGTACAGCCTCCCGTACAAGAAATTGTAGCTTACTGAAGAAGGCCAAGTAAACACAATCATCAGGGCAGTATATAGGCCAGGACTTACCTTCCTAAAAAGACGTAAAATGGGGCTAGTTGGTGATGTTTCATATCGAATTGTGCTACTTATACAAAGGTAAATGGGACGCTAACAAGACTGAGACAAAGCGCCTCGTCCCAGCCCTGTTAAAGCTCCTTTCGTCTTTGTATACGTAACGAAATTTAACATGAGACTCAACCTCTCAACATTTACGATAAGAGCAAGAATCTTTAAATTGTGTGTTACAATACGTTTGAAGAAACCGGAGAGGCCACTCTCCTATTAAAAAACGAGCGTCTGGGAAAAAAATTGCCTCCATCTCTCTGCGAGGGAACCCTGGTGTCATGCGCCGCATCTGGGGGTTCAATTGCCGTTTCCATTGGGTTGATTCTCTACATCGCGTGAAACGTATTGTGAACGCGTAGGATGCCTTCCATCATATACGGATGTTCTCATACACGGGACGATGGAGGCAATTTTACATTTTCATGCACATGCATACGCGAAATGAGAGAGTACACGTGTTTTAGCGGCCACCACCCAGCGCGATAGCCGCTTTATATTCACAGTGCTTTAAGGAGAGGAGACCGCGGAGGAGAGTCGCGCATGCGCGCACATGTGCACCGGAGCAGCTGTAAACGCAGCGTTAAGGCAGCGAAGCGCGCATTAATCAAGCGCGCCAGCTGTCGTTATGCTAATGCGCCGGAGTGAGTGTGTTGACAACAGCTGTGGGAGAGGCGAACGGGGGAGGGCTGCGGACGGACGCCGCCACCGCCGACGACGACTCAGGAGGGACATGCCTCAGAGCAAGAGATGCGCCGCATCTAAAACGAAATTGGGACCAGTCACCCTATCAAATATAGACACACTTCAGAGAAAGAGCGGGTGGATGCCATGACGCATTTGTTAGCGATCCAGGGACTTTACTTAAAAGCGCCCGCTTCAAAAAACATAGATCCAAGTCTAACGAAGGACGGGTGACAACCAGGGATCACATTCCTTTGAGGAAAAATGAAAAGCCATGAAAACACAGTCCACGCGGACACCGCGATGCCCGAAAGTACTAAGGCAACAATTACTAAGTACTAAGTATTATGTATTGCCTTAGTACTAAAGTACTCAGGCAATCGCTGCGACATTACTACCTACCCACACCCAGGAACTGAAATTGCGTAACTCGGAGCCATCCTCTTGGCCTTCCGCCTAGCGGAACTATGGAATAGATGTTTTAACATCGTTGCGCGCGTTGAAAAGCCCATTAGTCTTTCCTCTGCAGGCACTGTACCTAAGCATTTCAAAAAGGTCCTCCAATGCACAATGACGAAAGTTAGCATCACATTACCTCCCGAACACAAGGGTCTGGAAGGAAAGGAGGCAGCCAACCAAGATCCACGCGAACTGGCATACCATGCTTCTTGTTGAACGCAACTTCCCCGAGAAATACGGAAACGTCTCCTCATCCTACGCCTAAAAACACCGACACTCCTCATGACGCACGGTGAGTCTCAACACCAAGGAATCGCTAGTTCTACGCAAGATACGCACCACCACATATAACCACAAATCTTGATGGGCTATGAATTTTGGTAGGAAACGTCCGACATTGGCCTAAAGCGGTGGTAAATAGCGTGAAACACCCACTTTTTTTCGCGAAATCTGGTCATATCTAAAGGTATGCTCAGGGGCGAACAACTCAAACATTGCATACTCCTCTCATATCGGCATATGGCAGGATGCCCTGCACAGCTTGTAACCTCAAAATTAGCGTGAGCTCAGTCTCGGGTCCTGGACTTCGGCTACAACCCTTGAGGTCTACCATCTCGTTATCCCCCTTTGACTTTCACTCACTCTTACTCAGCAAAGATATATATATATATAGCAGAACAGAAAGATACGAGACAAGGGACTCGGTAAAGATACATATCAAGGTTGCAGTCAGCATTGCCAGTGCTATTCGGCTTTTTTTTCGAAATATCTAATAGGGCCGAATGACGTGTGTTTGTCACGTTTCTTTGATACATAGATAAATAACCGAAAATATAAGTCAAAAAAAAAATCCGCCGTTTTTCTGGGGGCGGGACGCGAACCCACATCTCCGCATAACCGGTGCGGTGCGTTCGCCAAGTCCCGCTCCCGGAAAAACGGCGGATTTTTTCTCGACTTATATTTTCGCTTATTTGTCAATGTATCAAAGAAACGTGACAAACACACGTCATTCGGCCCTATTAAATATTTCGAAAAACAAGCCGAATAGCACTGGCAATGCTGACTGCAACCTTGATATGTATCTTTACTGAGTCCCTCATCCCGTATCTTTCTGTTCTGCTACATGCATTACGAGGCAGTAGCTCCAGCAGTTCGGATATGCCAATTGCTAACCCCGACCTCCGACCACGGTCTACGTGGCGGCCGCTGGGAAAGAAGACGTGCTACGTCTCCGGTCGTCGAGGAGCGGCGCTAGTTGACCGGCCTCAGAGCTCTTGTAAATATAAACCCCCGCTTTAAAGTCGAGAGAGAAGCCGCTGCGGGATAGCGTAATGGCGAACGCACCGCACCGGTTATGCGGAGATGTGGGCTCGAGTCCGGCTCCCGGAAAAACGGCGGATTTTTTCTCGACTTATATTTTCGCTTATTTATCAATGTATCAAAGAAACGTGACAAACACACGTCATTCGGCCCTATTAAATATTTCGAAAAAAAAAGCCGAATAGCACTGGCAAGGCTGACTGCAACCTTGATATATATATATATATATATATATATATATATATATATATATATATATATATATATATATATATATATATATATATATATATATATATATATATGCATATAAGTATATATATCAGACAGAAATATGAATTGGCAGTCAAGAAGACCTAGGAAAGCAAAGGGGCTCAAGATAAAAAATTTAGAAAATAAGAAAGTGGAGAAAAAATGCCCGCCATGTGGGATCCGAACCCACGAACTCCAGAATACCGGTCTGGTGCGATGACCACTACGCTACCGGCGGGGCTACTTTAGCCTCCACTTTCTGGGGTATTTATGTCAATGTAATTTTTTTCCTGTGCTTCGGGGTGGTATCCAGCGCCACTCCGACTACTCGAGGTGAAGGGGACCTTCTTTTTAACCCCCGGGCCGTGACTCGGGCGTCTACGACATGTCGAGAGTGGTCGACCAGCGTTGAACCCTCTTAAGCTCCCTATGGCACCAAGACTGCCAGAACAGAAGCCCTCGCTATGCATGTAGCGAATCAGAATGGGAAATGAGGGGCTCGTTGAAAATAAGACAAATATGAATTGGCAGTCAAGAAGACCTCGTAAAGCAAAGGGGAGGATGTAGTAGCTCAAGATAAAAAATTTGGAAAATAAGAAAGTGGAAAAAATTTATATATATATATATATATATATATAAATATATATATACATATATATATATATACAGTTATATATAGCGAATCAGAATAAGAAATGAGGGCCTCGTCGAAAAGAACGCAGAAATAAGGGTTGGCAGAGAAGAAAACCTCGGAAAGCAAAGAAGAGGATGTGTTAGGTCATTGAAGCGGATAAAGAATTTGGAAAGAAAGTGGAGAAAAAGTGCCCACCGGGTGGGATCCGAACTCATGACCTCCAGAATGCCGGTCTGGTTCGATGACCACTACGTTACCAGCGGGGCTATTTTCCTCTCCCCTTTGTGGGGTATTTCTGTTAAGGTATTTTTGTTTCCTGTGCTTGGGGGTGGTAGCGAGCGCCACTCGGACTGCTCGTGGTGAAGGGGGCCTTCAAAACTGCCAAGAGCAGCTTTTTCTTTAGCCCCCTGATGAACTACGTGGAACATGAAATAAAGATTATCATTAGTATTATTAATATTATTATTAGGTCGTATGTTCGGATCCCAGCTGGCGGGCATTTTTTCTCCACTTTCTTTCTTTCAAAAGAAATATAATAAAAATATAAACATTAAGCAAGTAAAGTAAGTATAAAAATAAAAGTTTACTGACGTTTCCAGTTCCACGATTTCTCTTCCACTTCTCTCATTCTTTTGCTGCGCACCAACCATGATCCTATTGTACAAACTCTCCCTTCCCCTGCCGTGCACTCGCCCTGGCTACATTTTTCGTATATATATATAACCCTGAATCCAACTTATTCTGTACTATGAAGAAAAGAAGTCCTCTTGCTGAAACTTCAGTAAACTCTTATTTTTATTTTTAATTTCTTTCTCGTGTGTCTCTGTCTCTACTTACCTTATTTTTTCGCGCTCTGTGTGAGTTTTTGTGTTTCCAGACTATATTCTACCGTGAGCGCTGCCAGGACAACGAAGAAAGACGCCATCCGGAAGTTCCCGCAGACCGCACCGTCTAATATTGTTATCGGCGACTCTCAGACTAAGTACCTTTTTGAACATTTTTACACGCTCTGTGTTGGAACCACTGCTTTTATTTCGCAACCCGGCGCATGCATTTCTGACGCATGCTTACTCATTGATCCATACGTACTAACTCTAACACAGTTTTCCTACATGTTGGAACTAATGACCTGAGTTCTTCTGCTGAACGTGCTTTTTGTGACTACCGCTTGCTGAATGACTTTATTCCTCAATCTCGGCCTAACATCTCCACCATCTACGCCAGCTTGATTCTTCTGCGCTCCGCTAACCGCGGCCGTGACTACCGCATCTCCCGCTTTGCCATTGGCTGCAACGAAAAAGCACGATGCTTTAACTCTCTTCTGCGCGAATTCTGCCGCCACTCTCGCTGTGTCGGCTTCATTGACCACGGCTTCCAGCACCTTCCCGCCCGCCGAGTCCTTGCTGGTGATGGCCTGCACCCAGCTTCGAGGGTGTGGCTTTGCTTGCTAGCTACATGCGTGAGCTTTGCTTCACGCAAAAGCGCTGCAACTCTCCTGGATGGCGCGAGGTCGCATGCACCGCCACCCACGCTCCCGCAGTGTCCTCATACGACAGTAATTTCCCACCGCTGCCTCTGCTCCCCTCCAGCCCAACGCCCTCCACGACGTCCCCGGACACACGGGCCAACTGGGCAGCCCCGCATGCCGCCGTGACCACCGTGGCCTCGGACCTTCGGCTGAGCGCTAGGGACCTACACACGGAGTCACCGGACGCCCGCCGCAGCCTGCCACCCGTACGTGCTCCTGAGGCCACTGCCACGGAGCACCGACGCATCGCCTGCAGCCCAACCCCGAGAGTGCGCCGCGCCCAGAGCCTGCCGCGCCCGCCCTCGGGATCGACAGCAGCCACCGGAGCCCCAATCACAACCGAGCCACTGGAAAACGCCAGCAGCGAATCCGCACTGCCTTCGGGTGCCCCAAAGCCAGCCCATGTCCCGTACAACCTCTGCAAGAAAGTGCCTTCTGCGCCGACAAACTGACTAAGACTCAGAAAACCCGGTAATGCACCCTCCTACCCAGTGTCAAAACAGTTATTAAAATTAAGAAAGATTACTGAAAAACGCAGACGTTCCAAATTGCAAGTTTCCGCACTTTCCCAGTATTTGTCTGCTGAAGTAGCTCCTATGGGTTTGACGGTTAGGCTGAGACCTGCAACTGCCTAACTCTCCTCATCGAACATGAGGAAGTGGCAACAGGTACTAGACAACGCATCCTTGCAATTGACGCAGATAATTCCGATGATGATGATTATGGTTTAGGTTTATTGGCGCATGGGCAAAGAGTGCCAAACACAAAGTTATTTGATGAAAAGGGAAACCGAATAAAATCAGTAATGACTACGAGCACGGCTGGTGTAAAGGGCCAGGGTGAAGAACATGAGTGGTTAAAAGATAAATAAGGTGGCTGGTGTACAGGACCAGGGGTAAAACTATGGGTGGTATGAGATGAGTTGCAAGAAATGAACTTCTGATAGGAACTTAAATGTGCGCTGAACAGAAAACATGGCATCGCCTCCTAAGAAGTATGACGGGTGTGGTGGAATATGTCGTGTGTGTAGTTGTGGGAAGTGTTTGCGTCGTGTAATGTCGAGTGCCTTACATTGTATGAGGCTGTGGATCACGGATAGGGCCTCTCCGCAACTGCTGCACAGAGGTCTTGGAGATCCAGTGAGCTGGTGCGAGTGCGTTGCATGTGTGTGCCCTGTCCGTAATCTAGCCAAGGCAAGTTCAGTGTATCTATTACGTGTGTCGGTGGTGTATGGTCCTAAGTGTGGTTTTATTACGTGTAATATGTTGTCTGTTTGTTCGCTCCAGTGTGTTTGCCATGCTTTCCGAAGTTGTTGTCTGATGTGTGGTTTGACGTCGGTGTAGGGTAATGAGGTTATGTATACTGTATTCAAGAGTGTAGCAGAAGCAGCCATTCGATCCGCTGCGTCATTTCCGGCTATACCACAGTGGCCAGGGACCCAAAAAAGGACGAGTTCAAATTTGTGGACATACACAGACATAATACCTGTGATGATAAGATTTACAACGTGAATTTTTGAAGACTTTGTTGACGACAATTCCCGCGTAACATTGAGGGAATCTGTATATACAATGGATTGTGGGATGTGGCTTTGAAGTATATGATTAACAACGAGAAGTAGACCATAGGCCTCTGCCATAAAGATACTTGTACTACTGTTAAGAGTTCTCGGGACACTAGGGCCGGGCCCATGCGCCGCGCAGGACACCGAGGTGTAGGTTTTAGAGGCATCCGTATAAAATTCAGAACACTGATACTTCTGCTGCAAATACAAGAAGTGCTGCAGAATTGCGCAAGTGGGAGCTCGGTTTTTATCTACATGTGTGAAAGATGTGTCGCATGATACAGGGCGGAGATGCCATTGTGCTATAAAATCCGTTAGAGAGCTTTGGATTTTTTCTAAAAATGAGACAGCAAGCTCTGACGCTTCCTCTCTAACTCTGTAAGAGAACGGCGCAGAGAACGGTGGTCGATTTAAAAGGAGTTCAGTCATCGATGTATCATGAAAAGGTGATTTAAAAGGATGGCGAGGCATCAATGAAATTTTAAAAGCATAAAGGAGATCTGTGTATGCTCGCTGACGTTGTAGGACCATTTGTTGCACTCTACATACGGGGAACACGGAATTAATAAAGGAACAAAGGCTTTCAACTGGACTAGTCCGGAAGGCACCACACGCCAAGCGGAGCCTTAGATGACGCACAGGGTGCGGCATTCTGAGGGATGTTTTAGTGGCTGACCCATAGACAACGCTACCATAGTCCAATCGTGAACTTATCAAGCTAGTAAAAACACGTGAAAGAAGTTGTTTGTCGGCACCAAAAGAGATGTGCGAGACAACCTTCAGGCTATTCATTGTTTTTAAGCATTTATGTTTTAGTTGTTTTATGTGTAGGATGAATGTGAGCTTTTCGTCAATGATCATACCTAAAAATGTGTGTTCCTTTTTGACAGGAATCGAGACACCATGGAGTTGAATGTCAGGATCCGGCCGGATGCAACTCCTCTTGGAAAACAAAACACAAGTGCACTTCCCTGGATTAAATAAAAAACTATGGCTATCTGCCCAGACAGCTAGCTTGTTAACACCAAACTGGACTTAGCGCTCGCAGACACAATTGTACGTCGTCTACATAATTTGAGCAGGAAATCGGCGGTGGCAATGCCTTCCTAAGGGAAATAATTTTCACAATAAAAAGGGTGCAACTTAAAACTCCACCTTGTGGCACTCCATTTTCCTGCACATGAATCCTAGAGAGTGCAGTTCCAACTCGCACGCGAAACGTTCTTTCGGACATGTAACTGGCAAGCGTGTTCATTATGTTACCTGATATGCCAAGGGACTTCAAATCGATGAGGATATCATACCTACAAGCAGTATCATACGCCTTTTCTAGATCAAAGAATACTGTCATACAATACTGCTTATGGAGGAAAGCATCTTTTATATACGCCTCTAATGCAACGAGTTGATCATTGGTATATCGCCCCGCCCTTAAGCCTGCCTGGCAGCTGTCGAGAAGACCATTGTACTTGCAGAAGTACACGATTCTCCTGTTTATCATCATCTGAAAGAGCTTACACAGGCAGCTTGTCAGGGCAACGGGACGATAACTGGCAGGAGAGGAAGGGTCCTTCCCTTCCTTTAAGAAAGCCACTACTATGGCCTCCCTCCAAGAGCGTGGAATGTGCCCCGAAACCATATTTTGTTGTATAAGTGTAGGAGTGTTTCAAGGGTGTCTGAGTGTAAGTGTTGTTTCATGGTGTATGTAATCTTATCTGCACCTGGAGCTGAATGTTTACATGTGGTCAAAGCTGCCTTCAGCTCATAAATAGAAAATGGAGAATTGTGGGAACTTTGCGACTTCTTGGTATCACGCAGGAACTTCTTTTCTGCAGATTTTTTGTGTTTCATGAAAGTGTTTGTGTAGTGTGCTGAACTGGACACGTGGTCGAAGTATTGTGCAAGTGTGTTAGCCTGGTCTTGAAGTGTGTCCCCTGTTGTGCTAACCAGGAGCAGGCTGTGTGTCTGTTGTCCTTTGAGCTTGCGTACACGTGTCCAGACTTTGTGTGTGTCCGTGTATGAATTAATGGATGTCAAGAAGTTGTGCCAACTCTCTCGTTTTGCGTCACGGCGCACACGTTTCCGAACGCCTTGGCCCGTTTGAACAAAATAGGGTTACCCGACGTGGGGTACCGACGAAGGATACCCCACGCCTTGTTTTGGGCCTCTCCCGCCCGCCTAGAGTCCTCATTCCACCACGGCCTCCTCTGGTTGCACGGGGCACCAGAGGCGTGGGGCATGGACTTTTCGGCGGCGTCGAGGATGTGCGCCGTGAGGATTTGGGTAGCTTCTTTAACGTGTAGGTGGTCGTATGGATGTATGGTGTAGTTTCGATGTCTCTGTAAATGTGTTCCTGTCAGCTCGTGCTTCATTGAACCTATTATGTTAGTGAAGTGGGGAAGTGGTCACTGCCATATGGGTCAGTGCCCACACCCCACTCAAGACATGGAAAGAGAATTGCCGAACGAATAGCAAGTCAAGATTTGAGTATGTATTGTGTGTTATGTTATGGTATGTAGGCTGTTTCTTGTTGAAAAGGCATGCTCCAGAAGATGTTAAAAAGTTCTGTATCATGCGACCTCGGGCATCCGTGCGAGAAGAGCCCCCCAAAAAATTGTGTGCATTGAAGTCGCCTGTTAGGATGTATGGTTTAGGCAGCTGGTCGACCAGCGCCTCAAAGTCAGAGCTCAGAAGTGCAAGATCAGGAGAGATGTAGATGGAGCATACCATTATCAACCTATTAAATATTATTGTGCGGACGGCTACAAACTCAAATGGTGTTCAAGGTGACAGGGTGGCATGCTAAGGATTTGCGGGCGATTATGGCCACACCACCAGAAGAGTGTGTACAGCCAACCTTGTCCTTTCTTTATACCTGGTAAAATTCAAGAAATTTGTGTGCTTGGAATTCAGATGCGTTTCCTGGACACACATTAAACTTGGCTGATTGGCATGCAGAATCTCATGCACGTCGTCAAGATTATTAAGAAGGCCTCTGCAGTTCTATTGAACTATGTTTTCTCTTCCCATTATGATGTGTTAGAGCTACTGGTGTGTGAATATTTATGTAAGGTCTTTCGGGGCTTGCACTCTTGGGAGGGGCTTTTTTGCCTTCTCTGGATGTTTGGATAGAGAGACCCGCCCCTTCCTCTGCAAGGCAGACAGGAAAAGTCGCACATCCATCTCATCATCAGATTTGGAAGGGGTAATACCGGACCCCGCAGACTTGGGACCATTTCTTGTGCCCTTCGTTTGAGCCGCGACCACCGAGGGCGTCAGGAGCGCCCCGGGTGGCACAGGCGGTGCGGCGGATGTGGGAATTGCTGCAGTTTCCTACGTCTCCATCTTCTCCGGGCCCTTGCATGTGCTTTGGGCCGGTGGAGAGGAGGAAACGGTGGGTGCAGCAGCATCCCTACCGGACGTGGATACCACCACAGCCGCTGCTGGCTCAGCGAGTGGTGCGGAGGCGGGTTGGGCTGCAAGAGGCAACCCAGGGGAGGGAGTGGAGCCGCGGGACCAAGTCCGACTCTCGGTACTGAGTCCCCGCCGAAACAAGACACCGCTGCACCCCCCCGGCGAGCTGCGTCGGCGTACCTCCCCAGGGGGAAAGCGGCGAACCTGTTTCGCGCCTCTGGGAAGGTGATGTTTTCGGTTACCTTCACGTTAACGATTTTTTTGTCAAGATGAAACTTTTCACAAGCGCGAAAGTATGCTGCGTGTGGACCCTGGCAATTCGGGCAGGTGACGTTATTTGCAGTGCAGTTGTTGGAGAGATGACATGCTGGCCGCATTTGGCACATGTTGTTCTGCCGCGACAGGAGTTGGTACCATGCCCGAACCTCTGGCACTTGAAACAGCGCCGCGGGTTCGGGATGTACGGCCGGACATAACAACGGATGAAACCTGCGTTGACATGCTCGGTCAGTGTGCAGCGGTAAAAGGTAAGTATCAGGTGCTTTGTGGCTATTTCTTTCTTTTCTCACCTTATGACCACGCGCCTTACTGCTGTCACGCCTTGATCTTTTAGGCCTTCGAGCAGATCAGTCTCTTTCTCGGTTAGGAGGTCTGGCTCTGATATCACACCCTGGGAGCTGTTGAGACTGCGGTGGGGTGTGACTGTGATATCTAGGTCTACCATGCGGGTTTGGCTCAGGAGAGTTGTGGCTTGCTGCTGTGTGTTAACCTCAACTAAGACCTCACCAGTTCCCTTTTTTTAGTATTGTATGTCTTACGAAGGATAGATTAAAGAAACGTGGATACAAGGAATACAGACTGTGAGGAAAGAGGCTTGGATTTGTCAACCGATTCAACTATCAAAAGACGTGGGTAGCAGTCGGGTTTCGGGGAGTTGATGGCAGGAAGAGGTGGAAAAGATTCTTCGGTGCGGACCCGTTTCAGGGTCCGATCAGGTTTAAAAGGGGGTTTTTTGATCTACCTTGTGGCATAGGAAAAAGCAGGGGACGGGGGTACTTCCTTCGCTCGGGTTTACCGTGATACCGAGAGAGGCCCCGGAGCTCCCTGCCTGGTAAACAGACAGGGAGCCCATCCGCCGAAGCTTGACCTGGGCTCTGACGGCCACGGTTTGAGGTTTCTACCTTCACCTTAAAACACATCGCCACGGTTGGATCCAGCTTATGTATGGGGGCTCGGGGTCCGCGGTGTCGCCAGCACTGTCACGAAGATTGCTCAAAGTGCCCCGTGCGGGGACGCAGCTAATTTTAAATAACTACAATACTATGTCCCATTCCCTGCGACAGGAAGAAGAAATTCTTAGTAAGGAGCTAAAGGAAAGAGAATCAGGCCTTCTACGCCGCTTCAAATACAAACAGGCATCCGCCATATCCAAATCAAAAAGTTCGTAAATTTTCCCGAGATAATATTCCTAGCAATGACTACACCCGTCAGAATAAAGTTAGCCCCACTACTAATGGTCGTTCATTATCTGGGAATGCACATGAAAATCGCTTGTTTAACGCAAATAACCCGCCAAATACTGAACATTCACCAGGTCACATTAGCGCCGGTACTAGTCAGTCTGCCAACTCAAACCCAAATTTTTATCCCCCTTCGGTCAGCTCTCTCCAGGCTATCAACGCTAACGAAATTCTCACTGGAAATATGATGAACCTCTCTAGTATTACCCTGTCCCAAGATCAGATGAGCGCCCTGTGAAAAGGTCTGAAGGTTTGCCAGAGAACTGGCGGTTTCGACGAATTTAAACTTTTTATGGACATAGATGACTTCGCCAGAAATATGAGACTGCGAGAGTGCTTCCATGACCATGCTCCAACCAAGGAAGCCGGAACTGCATTACCTAGCCCTAAGCACTAGACCACTCCCACGCAGCGCGATACATGCCTCGACACGTACATTAAAGCCGTTCATCGCGATGTACGAGCAGCATACCAAAAGCAACTCTCTTTTCATCGTAACATCACAAACAACGAAAAGAAAGCAGTTGAGGAACTCGCAGGTTGCATCGAAATAGTAATCAAACCGGCGGATGAAGGAGGCGCCATCGTGATCCTCGGCACAGCTGACAATGTCAACGAGGCTCATAGACAACTATCAGGATCTACGTTCTACACAGTACTTCCGTGTGATCCAACTAATGATTGTAAGCTAATTGTCAAAGGCAATTTCGCTGAGCTTGTTCAAAATCAAAAAATAACTGAAACAACTGCTCGTTCTCTCATCCCCTTAAGCCCAGTAGCCGGTAGATTCTACCTTCTCCCTAAGATTCATAAAAACAACAGCCCAGGTTGCCCCGTTGTTTCTCGCATTGGTACTGTCACCGGCAACCTCTCGCGCTATGTCGACTCTCTCATTCGCGCCATTCCCCCCAGCTTTCCATCCTTCATTAAGGATACAAATGATTTTCTCCCGGATATCATGAAGGTAGAAATTCCTAACTGTTTACTTCTTACCCTGAATGTCGTGTCACTATACACTAATATTCCGCATGCGGATGGAATCACCGCTGTACCATGTGCGTATGAGCGGTCGGCGGGTGACAAACGTATCGATTCTCTCACCCTTGAAAGTTTCCTTCACCTTATCCTTGAAATTAACAATTTTGAGTTTGATGGTGTCAATTACGTGCAAGTCAGCGGAACGCCAATAGGAACCAAAATCGGGCCCAACTACGCGAACATCTTTATGGGATGTCTAGAGTCAAACTTCCTCGCAACCCAAATTTTGAAGCTACTCTACTAGAAAAAGTATATAGATGATATATTCATGACATGGCAGCATGGTGAAATGGAACTTCTTGCGTTTAGTGAGGCTTTTAACCTTGCGCATCCTACTATCTCCATCTCTCATTCCTACTCTACGCACAGCTTAAATTTCCTGGATGCTACCGTCACAGTTTCTGAAGGCAGGCTGCAGACTAATCTATATAGGAAACCTACGGACACGCGGCAGTATTCGCACTTACACAGTAGCCATGTCAGGCACTGCAAGACTGCAATACCTTATAGCCAATCTCACCGTTTTAGACTAATCTGCACAAGCCAGGTGGATATCGGTTCTAACTGCAGATAACTTAAAACCGCGCTCTTGAATAAAAAATACCCAGAGCAGCTGATTGATGACGCGATTACACGAGCTAACCAGTTGAACCGCACCGACGTTCTCCGTAAAGAAGCTCCAAAACCCAATCCACAAACAAACATCGTTAGGACCCATTCGGCCTGTTCTCCGAAATTTGCATCCATACTAAGAAAACATCACAATATCCTTGCTCAAGGGGAACGGCTAAAAAGAATACTCCCTGAGCCGCCACGCGTTGTTTATAGACGCACCAAAAATTTGGGCGACATTCTCACCAAATCGAGCATCAGCCGACTACAGTCTACTGGTTGCATGTCCTGTAACAAACCACGGTGTAAGGTATGCCCACAAATGACCACCACACAGCGCGCTGCCACCACAGCTTCAAACTATTATGTTAATGTAAAAGGGAACTTTAACTGTGATTCCTCCAACGTCGTATACCTGCTGGAATGCACCCTCTGCGGCAAACAATACATCGACCTGACTGAAACACCCTTTCGTTTGAGGTTTAACAATCACCGCTCTCATTCAAAAACCTGCCCTTCTTTGCCTCTATCAAAGCATGTTAACACTCCTGGTCATTCTTTTTAACAACTGAAGGCAACAAGTCTTGAATATAGTTTTAAAATGCACCACGATCACGAGGTTCATGAGTCGTGCCTCATGTATAAGTTTAAGTCAGCGTCGTTTGGCATCAATTAAAGTTATGAGAAATTGACGTGTCTTTCCTCGGATTAACATTCCGGCTGCAATTCTCAGGCTAGTGTTATGCCTGTTCATTTCTTTCCCTCGATAATATTCTCCAATCAGTTGTCGAGCACCCGTAGATGGTTATAGTTCCGTACTAGCGCCGCGTTTTTTAGCACAATGACCTCACTAAACCAAATTTTCAAGCAAGTCTGGACAATATGTTGTGGGTAGAAGGCTGCGGTACTATTGTTAGCTTTGACACTATCACCTTGTAATCAATTTGTGCTCGCGAGTGTGTGTGATTGCTTTCGTCTCTCGTTTCTTTTTGTGTTGCTGTTTTCTAATATTCGTTGCTGACCGCCTCGGCGTTCCCTGAACTGGTACCATACGCCGGCCAGATGCATACCGCCCAGTGCCGCGTCGTATGCGTGCACCTGCCTCCTGTTTTCTTTCTGTTTTGACTTCTTTGATGGTGTCTTCTTTTTTTTGCTGCTCTTTGTATAGGAATGTACACTCATTTCCTGTCGAAACTGCCTGTCCTACTGCTTTTGGGCGCGACCCTCGCCTCCAACCAACACAAGCCAAGTGGCACATGTTTCAATCACCTGACCCTGATTGTTAGAATGGGCGTGTATGGGCAGATGTTTGCCCTTCGTGTGCATGGACAGATCTTCTTTGGACCTTCCTCGTTCCGCGTGACTGATTTTTTTGCCGATGTCAAACACGTGCATGGGCATATCTTGTTTTGACCGCTCTTTCACCCCTGTTGGCACCAGGGAGGGGGAATTACCTTGTTAATTTTTTCTCGTTGTTTCTTTTCTTGTGTGGCTAATTTTTCTCATGTTCGCACCACGTGACTGTGGGTTCTTGTTATCCTTTTTATATTTTTTTATTTTTATTTATTTTGCCCTCCCTCTTCCAGTTATCTCATTCTTTTGCTGCCCACCAACCATGGTGCCATTGTACAAACTCTCCCTTCACTTGCCCTGCCCTCGCCCTTGCTACATTTTCTGTATATACATAAACCTGAAGCCAACCTATGCTGTACTCTGAAGAAAGGAAGTCCTCTGCCCTCTTCCTGAAACGTCAGTAAACTTCACGTTTCTTTTTAATGTCTTTGTCGTGTGTCTCTGTCTCTACTTACCTATTTATATATATATATATATATATATATATATATATATATATATATATATATATATATATATATATATATATATATTGTAGCGACGAACTTGTAGGCGGCCGATGAGGCGGAGTGGCCGAGCCCACGTTTATTGCGGTTGCGCTGGCTGCGCCATGGTCGGAATCGAGCGAGTAGAACCAGAGTGCCGTTCCCGAGGGGTGCCGTGTGCCCAGTGTCGCGTGTCCCTCCGAGCCAGCTGACCAATCTGTTGATGATGATGGTGGCGCTGAAGACGATGATGATAGTGGCGCTACAGGGCTCCCCCCCTAGCGCGTAGCGCGTTATGAGAAATGTGTGAAAACTATGTACAGTTATGTACAACACCGGTGATCAGTAATATTTGTCCGCGGTCAATGTCCTTACACTGTCCTAGTCGGTCCAGGGAGGGCGTTCGGTGTGTGCATGTCTCTCGGGGGGCCTTGCCTGGGAATGGCGCAGAGGTCGCCGGCAGCAACGGGCGTCCGGCGGTGCGTAAACTGCCAGGGGCGGCCAGAGGTACAATAGATGTCCCATGCAGCTTGAGTGCGCTGTCTTCTCCATGAAGCAAGCCAATGAGCCGGGAGAACACTGCGTACAAGTGTAGGATGGCTCCATCGCGTAGGCAGCTTTGTCGTTGCACGGAGCACGATAACGTGTGCGGCGGAAGCGGCGCACTTCACGTCGCTGTCCGGCACGTGCAGGGTGGTGCAGAGACTGCGTTCGCGGCCCATGTGGATCGCACCAGTCTCGCGCGAGTCGCTTGTGGGTCCGACGGTGGCTGGGAATCGGAAGGGTAGTCAAACGTGCGCGCTGAGCATACTGGCTAGGTCGGCGTGTACGTATCCTTGTTGGGCGTCGTCCGAGTGCCGACGAGGAAAGGCGTTTGCGCGGTTATTGTTTTTGGCGTCGCCTACGATGTCGCCTGCGGTGGCGAAGCTGGACTGCAGGAATGAGTGCTAAATCCAAGCTCGAGCCGGCGAAAAGGGCGTCTTGGGCACATGTGCTGAGGTATCGCCCTTGCGATAGTGTGCCGACGTCCGTACGTAGCGCTGTTGGGAACGCCCTTGGCTCGAGGTCACTTGAGGTAGTGGTGCCTGTGCCGGCAAGCGAATGTGCCGCTGGAGGTAAAACCCCGTTGGAGTCTACCCCGGGTTTAGATGGCGGTTGTGTAGGCGACTGAGGCGGAAGGGAGGTCGCCGCCACGGTAGTGGGTGGCTCACCGGTGCCTGCGCGTAGGGTGGTAGCAGCGGGCGTGGCGGGTGGTGGTTGGGGGGCGCCTGTGAGGTCGTTGGCCACCAGTCGTCTCGTGGAAGGTGCGGCTGGGAGCTCGAGATACGCGCCCATGATCGCAGACCCGTCCCCTAGTGAGGGTTCGGGTACATGGGACGAGGGCGGTGTCGAAGGAGGATTGATGGTGGTAACGGCACCAGGTTCTGCCGAGATTGTCGTCTGCCGGGTTTTCAGTCCGTAGTGGCTGAGCACAGTGTCTTTTAAGTTGTCATACGCACTGGGTCCTGGGGTCGGCAGCTGAATCTGCTCAAGGAGGTCGGCAGGCAGCTTCTGTAGTGCCACGAGGTAACTGATTTCCGAGGACCAGATGTCATTTACACAGAAATGGCTCTTTAGGATGACGAACCATGCGGCGTGGTTTGAGATGGAGTCAAACGGAATAAGGCCGGGTAGCTCTGGAAGGGCGATGGACGTTCGTCGCGTGCCGTTGTCCGCATTGTAGCTGGGGAAGCAGTGGTGCGATTCCATGGCGAAGCCGCTAGTCCGGGTCACCAAATTGTAGGCGACCGATGAGGCGGAGCGGCCGAGCCCACGTTTATTGCGGTTGCGCTGGCTGCGCCATGGTCGGAATCGAGCGAGTAGAACCAGAGTGCCGTTCCCGAGGGGTGCCGTGTGCCCAGTGTCGCGTGTCCCTCCGAGCCAGCTGACCAATCTGTTGATGATGATGGTGGCGCTGAAGACGATGATGATAGTGGCGCTACAAACTCCAGTAAGGCGAGAAGGAGAGTAAACGCGTTTATTAACAGGGCGAACCTGTGCCGGCAAACACTGGTGATCCGCAGCTAGGGCCAGCGAACGTGGACTTCATTCTCCTCTGTCCACCACTGAGCACATACCCATATCAGGCAACAGCCCTGTTAGCCGGTCGGGGATCGCACCCGCAATAATAAAGACGCGATCCACTTTTCCCCCGACCCCGATGTTGGAAAAGGCTCAAGAAGATGTATCTCAACCTGCCAGAACGGTGCGTCGGAAGTATCCACTGGGTGAAGGAATCCCGGTGGCCTGACAGGAGGTTTCTTGCGTCATCGGCAATCTCGGCAAGTGCTCACGTAGTGTAGTACTGATGGAAGAAGGTTGGGCCAGTAATACCGTTCATGAATCCGGGCGAAGGTGCGGCTTACGCCTAGGTTCCCGGCGGAAGTCTCGTCATGACAGGCTCGTAAAATTTTGCTTCACTGAGCAGATGGCACGACCGAAGAATTTTCTTCTTGCTGCCGTAGCTTCGTTTGTAGAGCACGTTGTTTCGGAGGGAATACGAAGCCAAACGTCGAAGAAAGACGCGTGGTGGCGTAGTGTTTTGGCCGCGAAGGTTCTCGATTAGTGGCCGTAGGTCTGCGTCTTGCTGCTGATAAAGGGCCATGTCAGCAGCATGGACGACCCCGAGGAACGGGAAATCCTCTTCCGTTTCATGTCCGTCATTGAGAATTTGTGCCCGCGACAAACACTCGGCATCGCTGTGCTCCTTTCCAGATTTATACATGACCGTTACGTCGTACTCCTGCACCCATAGGCTCCATCGAGCAAGTCTACCGGAAGGGTCCTTGAAGTTGGCAAGCCAACACAACGAATGGTGATCGCTGACGGCTCTGAAGGGCCTTTCATTCAAATATGCCCTAAATTTAGTTATAGCCCATATCACGGCAAGACACTCTTTTTCTGTCGCCGAATAGTTGCGTTCAGCTTTAGACAGTGTGCGACAGGCATAGGCATAACGTCCTCGGCACCCTGCTGCCACTAGGAGAGGATAGCACCGATACCGACGTTATTGGTGTCAGTTCTGATTTCTCTGTCATTATCGTCATCAAATTGTGCCAAGGTTGGGGCCGTTTGCAGGCGGCTAAGGAGTTCATCAAATGCCATTTTCTGCTCTTCGGTCAAATGAAGGGTACCTCTTCTCTTGTAAGGCGCTAGAGTGGCTCCGCAATTCCGGAGAACCCTTCAACAAAGCGTCTGTAGGAGGCGCAGGGACCTAGAAAGCATCCGACAGCTTTTTTGTCGGTTGGTACTGGAAAAAAGCTCACGGTCGCTGTTTTTTCTGGGTGTGGGCGGATGCCCCGAGCATTAAACATTTCTCCAAGAAATGGTAGCTCCTGGAACCCAAGGTGGCATTTTGAGGTTTAATAGTCAGCTCGGCAGAGCGGATTGCTTCCAAATCGCTTTGCACTCGTTTCAAATGTTCTTCAAAAGAACTAGAAAACAAGACGACATCGTTCAAGTAAACGAGGCAAGTCTACCACTTAAGTCCAGCGAGTACGGTGCCCATCGTACGCTGGAATGTGGGGGGGGGGGGGGGCAGAACAGAGGCCAAATGGGAGGACTTTAAATTCGTATAGGCCATCGGGTGTTACGAATGTTGCTTTCTCACGGTCTCTTTCACCTACTTCGATTTGCCAACAACCAGATTGTAAGTCCAGAGATGTGAAGAATTTAGCTTTACGCAAACGGTCTAACGTATCATCTATTCGTGGAAGTGGATAAACATCGCGTTTAGTGACACTGTTCAGTTTGCGATAGTCCACCCAAAGGGTAGCGTGTTGTCTTTTTTCTTTACAAGTAAAACTAGTGCGGCCCACGGACTTTTGGATAGTTGGATAACGTCATCGGCGAGCATTTCTTTGCCCTGTGTTTTGATGGCCTCCCTCTCTTGAGGCGACATGCGATAGGGGTGTTGACGCCTAGGTCTGGTGGATTCATCAGTCACGATGTGATGCTTCGCGATGGGTGTACGGCGTACTTTGGAAGAGGGGACGAAACAGTCGGCAAATTCCTGCACTAGACGTTTTAGGGCTTCTATCTGAGTGGTCAGGAGGTCGCTGTTTATTTCAACTGGTATATCGGTGTCACCTGTCAGCGAATCAAGAGGTACCTGCCTGAGTGCGCCCACGTACGTAACGTCAGCGACCTCGTCACTGAATGCGATTGTAGTGCCTTTCGCAAGATGTCGACGTTCGTTAGAAAAATTGGAGACCAGAACTTGAGTGCATCCTTTGTGCAAATTCACAAACTTCTAGCTAAAGAAATACCCCTATCCAGCAATAACTGAATTTTACTTCAGCGATGCTTTCACAATCCGCGAATGTGTCATTTTTGACCATTAAAAGATGCTAGAACGGGCAGGCAGCGTGACGTCATCGTCAATAATGCGTAGCGCTCCGTCGTGCTTGTCTTCGATGTTGCTTGCTATGGCTCCCTTTGTCGAGAAGGGAATTTTCGATTTTTGCAGGTCGATGACTGCCCCGTTTGTCGGCAGAAGTCCATGCCGAGAATTGAGTCCTTGAAAGAATGAGAGAACACAGGTGTAGAGTAGCTGTAGATTGATTGATTCTTGGGTTTAAAGCGTCGACTCTTCACAGGCAAGTAGGCGCGCCGTAGCGAAGGGCTCCCGATTAATTTAGACCACCTGGAGATCTCTTATGTGCGCCGAAATCTCGAACACACGGGCGCTTTTCGTTTTCGTCTCCACCAGAAAAGCGGCTGCCCCGGCAGGGAATCGAACCCTCGGGCTAAGCAGCAGGACGGCTTAGCCTCTGAGCTACCGCAGCTGGTATTTAGCTGAAGCCGATGGTGCAACTTGTACATAGGCTGCTGTGTTGTCTTAGAAAGATGAAGAAGACAGTACTGCTTTTAGCAAAGAAGAAATGTGGCCTTTCGGAGACTTTGATGGCTTCTCAAGGTTTTCCAACCATTGTGTACTAGCTCGTGCACTGTTGTATACATCATTGTTCAGAGCATTTGTAAACACCGAGATGAGTTTGCCCTTATCTCGAACATTGTTTTAAGCACAGTGGAGTTTGTTTCACTCAGTCAAATTAATGCCACTGATGACCTGTCCAGCACCTTCCCTCTTCCTGGGTACATGGAACACTTCCTCGCACGCAAAAAAGCAGGGGTAGTGGTACTGCCGTGTTCGTTAAGCAAATTTTGGAAGTGTAAAACTATAAAATTGTATTTTCCTCTTCAAAAGCTCTCGCTTTTGAGTTAACCAGAAGTGATCTTTTAAAAATGCGCTTTGTTTTATCGAAGAAGTACGACAGGTGCGGGATAAATGTTTCAGCTCAGGCAACTTGTGCACAATCCGGAACATCCGCATTTTTTGCTACAAAGCCTGCGGTCAGTGTTAAATATTACTTGAATGCACTTTCCCATTTTGGTATTGATCCACTGGTCTCCGACCCCACAAGAGAGGAGTTACGGGTGACCTTTATGCGACCTTTATTGTACAGATGGTACTGCCATTGTAAAGAAACTATCAAATCACAACTTCGTTTTGGGTCAGGTAACTAAGACCAACTCTTTACCATCGGCTCACGCTTGCACTATCATCGCGTGAGATAAGATATGTTTGAAAAACAAATTGCTAGCTTTGACCGGAACCTTTCATTTGAGATTATAAGAGCGCCACTGCATATGAAAATTTGGTTCGCATTTTAGGCAATAATAAAAAAACGTAGCGCTGAGCGTCAATGCCTTATCCCTGATGTTTTGGCGCTGATGAGAAAATATGCAATGGGCGAGGTGTCACCGAGTCCCTGATAACGCCGTGTTACCCGACGGTTTTTGTATGCCAAGAAATAGAGCGATCGCCCAAGTTCGTTTATAAAATAGGAAATTCTGCGCCGAATCATTAAAAGTGTGTAGTCGCAATAAGACTACAACTTGGTCCATAGAAATTCAATTACGAGGTAACAAACACCTGTCTACAAAAACGTGATACAACGCAAATTTGGTTCTCCTACTCCCGACCTAGCCAAAAATAATTAAAACATTTTCATTACAACAAACGAAACACTTCAGTGTGCAAGTCACAGTTTAGTACGAAATCTAGTGTCTTCTACCCAATCAGATGTATTCGTCCGCAGGTATTCCGTTTTTTAGAGAGCCTGATTTCGTTGCATTAGTCGGTAGGTTATGCAGCAGCGATTCATCAGGGCTTGATAATATACACATATAAGATATCTTCTTTATTCTTCAGCCTGGCTTAAATACCGTACATGTCTCAAAGCTTACCGCTCTGCCCTTTGTTCCTGCAAAGATTAATAGTTCAATAAAGACTTTGGCTTAGTACTTAAAACCAATCCGCAGAAATTTTTGCAAAGCCTACCAACCGACTATGGCAATAATATTTCCCTACGTGACGCAAACCAGGTACCTCTTTCTGATCATAAATGTTCGCCAGAATTTAACAAATTTTTCTTGTCTGTACTCACGTCGGAATATCATTCCACAGTCCCGTTCGTACCTGACCTCGATTGCACCTACATGGAACCCATTAATATCACTGTCGAAGGTACCTCTAATGTTATTGACAACCTGAAGACATCTATATCTCCCGACGTTGAAAAAATGAATTCCGAAATACTCAGGAACGCTGCACTTATATCACGCCCTTTTTGTTCCAAATATTTCGTCAATCGTTGTCATCTGGTTACCTCCCCGAAGACTGCAAGATCGGAAAGATAGTTCCCATATTTCACGTCGCAACAGAAATTCCCTGATAAGTACTGGCCAACATCACAGACAAGCACATGTGGGGAACTTCCTGAATGCCTTATCGTTTTGAATATTTTCTGTCACCTAGAGTCAAATCACTTTTTCTTTCCTCCTCAGCATGGCTTCAGAATAAGCTTATCATGCGACACACAGCTATTTGAATTTCCAACTGACTTGCATTCAGGCATGATTAACAACGAACAAATAAAGTGCATTTTCTTGGACTTTTCGAAAGCATTTGACCGTGTAGCCCATATCTTTTTGATCTGGAAATTATGTGCTCTACTCTTGGATTCGCTAACCTTATCATGGCTGCGTAACTTTCTAACACTTTGCAAAGAGTTTACCTACGTCAATAATGCTTCATCTTCCTGCTGCTGCGTACCGTCGGGCGTCCCGCAAGGCATTGTTTTTGGGCCGTTATTGTTTGTTATTTACATTAACGACTTGCCCACTAGCACGTTATCTTTCATCCGTCTATTTGTGATGACTGCATCTTTTACCGGACCATTAACAGCCCTGATGATCACCTCACCTTACAAAATGATCTTAACCTTAGCTACAATTGGTGTAAGAAGTGGCACAGGACCCTCAATATATCCAAGTGCAAAATATTGTCTTTTAGGCACAAAAAACAAATACTCACTTTTCCTGCGTCCTAAACAATGAACAGATTTCGCGGCCATCATCGTAGAAATATCTTGGTCTACATCTACCACCCAATCTATCCTGGTCTTTTCATATCACAACCAGCGGGGCGAAAGAATTTCAAACTTTAGGATATTTGCGTAGAAATTTGCGCAAAACTCGCTCTGACATTCGGAAATTAGCCTATTTAACATTTCTGCACCCACAGATTGAGTTTGTCTCCCCAGTATGGTCCCCATTTCAAAACTACCTATCCACGATGTTAGAGTCTGTGCAAAACCGAGCGGCTGGTTTGATTTCAGGCACTTTTGATCGTTATTAAAGCGTGATAAAAATAAATCTGAATAATTCACTTGTGCCCCTCGATAAACTCTGGTCTATTGTTCTCCTGTGCCCATTTAAAAATGTTTGTAATAGTGGGCTGCCGCCGTTACCACTAGTAACACCAGTGCGCATGTAAGACAACTTCGTAATCATTTTAGTTTTTCTCGCAATTATGGCAACACACGTTAACTCGCTTTTATGGCAACACACATCAGCACTGCCTAGGCCCATTTCAATGTAAAATGATCTTCCAGATACTATTGCTTCCATAGCTGACAGCAAAAGATTTCGAGAACATGTGTGTCGGCATTTCTTATGTTAGTGGCGCACAAAACAACTACTGCAAGCTTGTCACACTTTGTGTGCCTTGTCTGTTTTTGAGTGTGTTTGCTTTTTCTTTGCGGAAAAGGCTGTCAACATTTCTGATTGAGCGCCGTTTCGTTTCTTGAATGAATGGTAGAACTCTCCGTTTTCTTTTTGTGTATATTACTTCGTGTTAATTGCATGCATCCGCTCTATCAATGTACATAGCGATGTATGTCCTCTTGTTTTTCGGTATAACATCGTCTTCAACCTTTGATTTTACTGCAATGCGCCAACCGCGGTGGTTCAGTGGCTAAGGCGTTCGTCTGCGGAGCACAAGAACGCGGGTTTGATTCCCGGCCGTGGCGGCCGCTTTTCTGGTGGAGGCGAAAAGCAAAAACGCCCGTGTGTACGAAATTTCCGCGCCCGTTGAAGATCCTCTGGTGGTGAAAATTATTCCGGAGCACTCCACTATGGCGCGCCTCATCGCCTCCACTGCGTCGGCGTGTTAAACCCTACAATGAATTGATGTTACTCCAATGCTCTTGTAAATAGTTTGTATTTACCCCCCACCCGCTACTCTAGGAGCGTGTAAGAATTTGTTAATAAATCAATTGATGTTGGCCAACAGTCTAAAGTGCGCCCGCGGGATTCCCCTGTTTAGAAGTAATAAAAACAAGGACTTTTCCAACTACCCCCCTATATCGGTTGTATTACGTTTATCGCAAATTCTTGCAGTTCGGTTCCCGGCCGCGGCGGCCGCTTTTATGATGGAGGCGAAAAGCAAAAACGCCCGTGTGTACGAGATTTCGGCGCACGATAAAGATCCACAGGTGGTCAAAATTAATCCGGAGCCCTCCACTACCGCGCGCCTGATCGCCTGCGTTGCGTCGGCGCGATAAACCCCACAACCAATCAATCAATCAATCAAATTCTTGCAAAACCCATATTGGATGTTTTCACTCCCTTTGTAACAAAACAGGGGGTAACTAAGTGAACATCAATACAGAATTATCTCCGCTGTGGGCACGTGGTATTACATGAAAAGTCGCCCGCTTCCCTTCGTAGCAGCATACATGAGAACGAGGCTTCGTTTGGGCTATTTCTTGATGTTAAAAAAGGGTTTGATACAGTGAACCATGATATGATGTACTCGACGATAAATGACACCCTTATGGATTCCGCGTACCCATTATATCTCTGCTTTAAAGTTACGTTTGAGATCGATCTCGAGTGGTATCACTTTTTCATCAATTTTATCAGGTACAAACCTCATGATTGTGTCTACCCAGATGGTTTGTGTAAACGGTTTATGCGGGAAGCGTCATTGGGAGGTGAACTGGTTTATGGTCACTCATTCAGCGCACCAGAACACTGCCACCAGAGCGCCTCATCATATTTCGTACACCTCAAGATTGTTGCGTGCAGCAGGCCTGGGTGGCACAGTAAAGCCAGCGCCTCCTCGCCCATGCCACCGCCACATAAAAAATCTTCATACCGTCGCAGCCTTTGGTGGAGAATTCGTCGTAACGCGAGGCGGGGTCGTTTGAACCTTCGCAAGAAATGAGGAAATGAAATGAGCACGAAACAACAGCGCACATTATAAACTGACCATGAGGGGGATTGCTTACACATGCCTCAATTCGGCCTTAATCATGTCTTGTGAGCATAATTTGGTTACGGTTGTCAGTAACCAGCTCAGTCGCCTTCAAGAAGCACGATTCTCTTCCACCATCATTAGGAGTGTGTGCGAAAGCCTTTTACAGCGGAAAAACATGGCAGAAAGATGCACGAGCAAACTATAAACATGAAACAAGCACCAAGAATCACGCTACTCGCTACACAGATTGTGCTAGCAATGTCGTGTAGAGTATTCCATTGAACTGCGGGAAAGGTGTACATTGGCCAAACGGGCCGCTGCTTGAACGACGGGGCATGAGAGCACCGGCTGGCTGTTAGAAGCAACAGCGGCGGGCACTTGGCGGATCACTAATCGATGCGGTTGCACGCCATTCCTGGACCAGACTACCTTCTTGAAAAAAGCAGGAAACAAGACGGAAAGTGAGATTTAAAGGGTTACTTCATCAAAAAAGAGGGGAATGACTGAGTCAGCACGCCGTCACTATAACTTAGTGATAAAGAGCTGTATTTTATTAAAGACAGCTTATAATCACCCAGAATAGAATGTGCGTTAGTAGTCATGTTTATGCGTAGGCAGTGTCAGTAGTGCATGTGTGTGGCGTCATGTCAAATGATGTTAATATTTTATCACATAGCCGTCAGCAAATGTTCATTCGTGGCAGTAATCTTGATTCTGTCCTGTGTAAAAGTAAGCGTGGTTTTCATGAATAAAAACTTGGAAGTTGGCGCTTGTATATGGTGTATGTTTCTACTTTGTCTTTGTCTTCGTCTGCTTAGGGCCGCTTTTATTATTTCCAATTCCATTTAGGAAATGAGCGCAGCGAGATGACACGGACTACGCAATAATTCCTACTAGCTAATATTAACAGAAACAAAGCTACAGAAGTGTCGAAGCACGCCCTAGATGTTGAGATGTCAAGCGAGTGCTTCGTCTCTTCTGCAGCTTTGTCCCTGTAATCGCTAGTACACTGGTACGATAGAAGGCTACTACATATGTTGGCTTGTACGATAAATTCTCGAGCTAGCCACCAACTGCGCCAACATTCCGCCTTCGATAACACTGAGCTAGTGCGTAGCAATACGCGTTATCCCCGCCGGTGTCCGCGTGCCATTCCACCCGCACAAATGGAGTCGGCACCGCTATGTAGGCAACACCCCCGTGCGGTAGAATTACCAGTGCATACACCCTATAGACCGTACTGTCCCTTTTGGCGTTGCCCTCTCCGATAGCAGGGGCTCCTGCTTCTCTTGAGCCGTCCTTGAGTGATGCAGAGCCATCTTTTAGCCCGCGCGAATACCTCGAGTCTTTTCGCGCGCCGCGCTAGGTACGTCCTTCACCCCATCGTACACTCACAAGGCGGCAGTCCGTCCTCCTCCGACCGATTCAGACAAACACATTACCCACTGAACATCTCACACATCGCTTTCGAAATTTACCCGGCGCCCCTACTTGCTCGTTCTGCGGAGGTTACCCAAACATATTCCACACAATATGGGCCTGGGATCGACATACTAAGTTGACCCCATCCCAAATCCAACTCTAGCATCCTGGGAGGCAAGTCTGGCTGACCCCAGCGCTGCGAAACAGCTCCTGCTGACGTCCAGAGCGGAGGAAGCCAATGCCACGGCTTCCCAAGACGGCGCCCTGGACTAAGGGTGCTCAAAAAAATAAAGTTTACTTCCTTCTTGTGCCTGCATGCTGTAGTGAATACAAGTTGCGCGGTTTTGGGTGCTACTGCAACGAGGAACAATCAGTAAGGAAACATTTCGTGTTGTATTGTATCTGCTGGTAACAGGTTTTTCAGAAAAAGAGTTTTATGTGTATTGGTTAACTTGGGATTCTCATTATTGGAAATGAACGATTTTTGTATTTTTCCTAATTCACATAGTTTTGTCTCTCTGTATTGGTGGATCTTATTGCTAAGCACGCATATTTGATTTAAACATGTCCTCTGCTGTGAACTCCTCTGTTGTGAACTCCAGAGAGTCAGGAGCCCTCGTAAGGCACTCAGTGCCTTTAGCTCCTGCCCCTTCAGCAGGAATTGTAACAACGTCTGCTGAAAAATAAAGTCTTCTTATTCTTCTATTCTCTGAAAAGTTGATCGCAATATCCCAACACTGCTTCTCTTTAGGGGACGTCATTCATAGTCTGATTAGGAGGTTTCTTCAGAGTGAGAGTTTACAATTATCTTTGGCGCTTCAATAACAGATAAGCCTCAGTTATCTCCGCCACTCAGTTGTGGATGCCCAGCTTTAAACGTTTTTCACTCTATATTCCTATGAGAAGCACCAGAGCCAGCTTATATACCTGTCTGACTTGTGAGTCCCATTCAGGTGTTTCCGTCTGATGGAATACGGCATATGGAATGGTACAAACAAGCCGGGACATCACATGGGCCTCAAAAAGTTGAAGTGTGTCCTCGTCACTCATGTTAGTAGCCTTTTCTTTGTCGTTATTTTTCGGAGCTACGCGTGACTTCTCCAGCAGTGGGGTTGTGCCGGCTCATAAGCGCTGCGTCTCTGCAGTCTGCCTGGGTTGTTACTTGTAGGATCTTGGTGTGATGGGCCAACATGATGGTAAAACCGTGCATGACGACCTCGATGCTTGGGTCTCGCCTTTTTCTCTTGTGCGCTGAAAGAAGCTTTGATTTTTGAGGCGAGCAAGAACTACCACAGCTCTTGGCCTATTCATTGACTGCAGGGGTCCTGCATTCCTCCCACGGAGTCGTTGCCGGTCGACACCACTATATCGTCTGCGTGCAAGAAATGGTACTCGAATCGAAATATAAAAGGGGGGAGACTTTTCTGAAGGCAAGGTGAATGGAAAGCGGCGTTACTACTTAGCGCACTGTGGTACATCCACTGGCTACAACGTGCAAGCCACTAAACATCCTCCTCCTGAAACTTGTGGATTTGCCACGAAACGTGGCAGCTGTTTGTAGTCCTATACCGTTATTGCTTGTAACAATAAAATACCTAATAAAGAAGGCGCCGAGCTAAAGAGAAAATAAAACCTTGACGTTTCGGCCCCCGGAACGGGAGCCTTGTTCACACTTAAAGCCAAGACAGAAAGCTAGGAATTTATGTAGGACAAATCACATGACCTAGATACTTTGCGTAGGCGGGGTGAAGATTGCCGACAGTCCGGTTCAGTGTGTTATTGTTCATCTGTATCATTAAAGATTCAAGATACATCCTAGAGGGGAAGTCCTTCTCGTTGGCGACAACACGTTCCTTGCCCCAGCCTATCTCAGGGTTACACGATTGTCCATGTTGCGCGAGGGCATTAGTGAACACTTTTCCTGTTCTTACTTCACTACAATGGTCTTTTAACCACCTTTCAAAATTCCCAGATTCCGCTATGTATACTCTATCGCAGTCCGCACATGGCACTTCTTGCACAACACCGGGAATCCACCGGGAACACCGGTGCTTGTAACAATCTCATACGTCCAGGTCTGACGCAGCGCATGCTTTTCTTGTGGGTGAAATTCAGGTTCAGGAAACATTCGTCAGTATACCTGCGTGGGCTATTACAGGCACGGAATTGACATTTTTCTTCTCTGGCCTAAAAACTACATTTGCAGAACGAACGTATGGTGGAGCTATGCACGAAAACAAGAAAAGAAGCTTCGTCTGTCACTGGACCCTAGCTCATTTATTCCATTGCCGTGAAGCCGCACTTGCGTTGAGCTATGCCTTGAGGTGGTCGTAACCACCGCATTGACGGCACTTTAAAAAGCAAATAGAACGTCTGCATTTGGCAGGCTTCGCTACCGACATCCTTCTGATGGTATGCAAGAAGCGTTGCCGGTGAAAGCGCCCCCACACGTATTAAAGCACCTCACAGTAATTAATATATTATAGCGGTTACTCTCCATACCCATGGAATTAGCCACAAGCATTTGTAGGTGCCTAGTATGAGGAGGAGTTGATCAATTATTCACGAATTCTAGTAAACAAGAAAAGATGTGCTCTGTAGTAATAAGCAATGCGTTTATTCATTGAAAGTGTGGTGAAAAAAATGTACGAACCTACCTACATTCAGTGCAGAACTGGAGTATTGCCTTCCTTTGCCAAGTAGCGTGCATAAGGAGGCAAATCTCTTTCTTCTGCTCAGTCGCAAAATCGTTTTTTAGGTGCGGAGTAATTTAGGACCGCACAATGTCCGTGCGAGTCCGTGGGCATAACATTTACAATTTCAAAAAATCACACAGACACCGACAGGATTTCAGCCTGTGTCAGTAGAACAGAGAGTCTTACCCATTGGGCTAGGACCGTGACTTATGTAGCAGGACGGAATGTCGGCTTCTGAAGGAGGTGGGAAAGCAGACGTGGAGCTGGTTTGCAGTTTCAAGACAAGACTGTTTATTTTCGAGAGATACCAACGCCGAGAGCGTCCCCCGACGAGGGAAAGAAGGGGAACCCCTGCGTCCTTCAAAAGAGAAAGAGAAAAGGCCCCCCAAGCAAGCAGATGGCAACGGCGCTAGGAATAATGCCAGGAGTCGGTGATGATGATGATTATTCCTATTGGTTTCCCCTTTGAAGCGCGGTGATGACATGCCATCTTACCAACAGGACTTGTTGTCGGCCGGACAACAAGTTAAGCTTTCCCCCGAAAGGCGGCCGTTGAATAGGATGGGGAGTGACCCCCAGAAAAGGCGTACGCTCGACGAGCTGGCGGCAGACCGGAGAGAAAGGGAAAACGCCGTCTCGCGGGGTGCCGCTTGCCGCTTGCGCCGCAACACGCCGCTTGCGCTGGGGTGCCGACGGCTTCCGCTACAGAGCCCTCCCCCCCCCCCCCTAGATGGTGGAGCTTTTATGAAAGACACAAGTTACCGGCTGAATTGCGAAAGGTCAGAGTCCACTGGTTATCACTAAATAAAAATTCCCCCGCATTTCCCCGAGGGGGAGAATGTGAAAGTGCGAATGCACGGTTGTCGGCCCGCTTGCGGCGCTTGCGCTCGGCCCCCGCAGCCCACCGCCTCGCCGCCTTCTCTTCTATCTCTTCCATCGGGTTTGTAGTATCACGTGTACACCACGCAGTTATCAAGCCGCTATAACGCCGCTGAGTCGCCAACGCACGCCGCTGACGACGTAGTTTGAATGCGTTAAAGATATAAGGCGCGTACTAACATTGATATCAGCGTCGCGTCCGTGGCTTGGTCGGTAGAGCGTCGCGCTTCGGCCGCAAAGTCCTCGGATCGAAACCTGGCCCGGGATGCTGTTTCTTTTTTTTAAACATAGAGGAGCACTGCGGACGCCGACGCCGCCGCCGCCGCCGGCGGTGGATGGTTTGGGGTCGCTTATAAAGTGCATTCGCACTTAAAACGTACGTCAGAGGCTGCATGAACAGAAACCTCAGTATGAGCAGGCTTGGCGTGGTCGACGGCGTCGACTTCTTGTTTGCCCCGCACGTGAATTGTGATGGTCTTGTTATTACGTCCCAAAACGGTGAAAGGGCCGTCGTGCGATGGAGTGAGGGGCGGCTTCTTTGCGTCGTTTCACACGAATACATGTGAGAGAGAGAGAGAGAGAGAGAGAATAGTCTCTCTGATACTGGTGAGGTTAGCCTGGCCAAGGCGCCTAGCTGGCTACATCAGATGTATGAAAAGATGAAATCCATGAACAGATGATGATAATGACTGTGATGAAGATGACGCGCTCATTAAGAGAGTCCTGTTTAAAGACTCTGATCAAGTCCTGTGCTTCGCAGGAAAGACAATATAGCTTTTGTCACCCGAGATGCTCATTTAGCGTTCGACCAAGGGCATACATGTGTAGCTGAGTCCATGTCGGGAAAAGTGAAAACATTTCTGTTGCGGGCAATGCGAGGTGGTGTTGGCCTCAGTTTCGCAAGCCATGCGCGCAGCTTCTCGATGTGGTGGGAGGCTGCTGGGGCGGAAAGTGTCTGGTCGGAGAAAAATTCTCCCGGGAGGCGCTCTGTTGAGCCGTACACCATTTCCGCTGCGCTGAAGTCGAGGTCTCCCTTCAACGTTGAGCGTAGGCCAAGAAGAACTAGCGGGAGCTTCTCCACCCAGTGCGAGTGATCGAGTTTCGCTGCAAGTGCATCTTTCAGTTGCCTGTGCAAGTGCTCAACCATTCCGCTGCTGGCGGGGTGTTAGGTGGTTGTATGCTGCAGCTTCGTGCCAAGGAGAGTCGCAAGCACGGAAAAAAGGTTGCTCTGGAATTGCCTTTCCGGTCAGTTGGTATGCGGGCGGGGCAGCCAAAGTGGGACACCCATGTCTGAATAAAGGCCTGCGAGATGGTCTCAGCTGATATGTCCGCAATTGGTATAGCTTCACGTTCAAGTTCAAGTTCAAGTTTTTTTATTTACATCATAGAGATGGGGGTTGGCTCGAGCGGAAAGTGAAAGGAGTTTCACTTGAAAAAGCCCGAGCCCCCCTTGTACAAGGCATCAATGCAACGAGGGCAGATAAAACAGTTCTTCACACCACAGTTTACAGCATCAAAACAATTCTACTTAATGTTCGTATAACTTAAGTGTGACACCACAAAATACACACGATATTTCTGTCAGTTGATTATTCAAAGAAGCAACAACAAAATTAGCAATATAATACACAGTGAAGGTACACTGTTAATGTGTAAAAAAATATAGTGAAACGAAGTAAACTTAACAATTTTTAGTGTTCACATTCTAGACTATGAAAGTAATGTTAAGAACGAAAAAAATTGACGAAGGTTACACAAAGCCTACCATTCTGAAATTTGATTCTGACGAATTAACCTGTTCAATAGGTGAGGAACAGCGTGACAAAGCATTTGTTGGCCATATTCAGTGCGACAAAATAGAATGTGCCAGTACTCTTGGTTCCTTTTACTATACATGGGAATGTTTAGTTTTAATTGCAATAACTTTATGAAAGAAGATTGTTTATTATGAATGGAGATTTTGTACCGAAGTGCTGGGAAATAGTCATACAGTTTGTGAATAGGTAACAAATTAAAACGTACGAACAGTGGTTCCGTATGTGCGAAATATTCTGCATTGGCTATATGACGAACTGCTTTCTATTGCAGCAGGTGTAATATGTTACTATTGGTGTAGGCGGTGGAACCCGAAACCAAAAAGCAGTAATTAACGTGAGACATAATGAGTGCATTGTAAATTATGAGTTTTACCCGCACAGGAAGGAAATAGAGACAGTTAGCAAGAATGCCTACGCACTTTGACACAGGTTATAAGATAATTTACGTGCGGGTCCGACGACATTTTTTGTGTAAGAAAACTCCTAATGTTTTTATCGTGTCAACGATTTCAATATCCGAGTCGCCAATGTTAGGTGATATATATCGGGGGCAGACATGCCCCTTTAGATGAAAAATGACGGCTTTGGTTTTACGAGAATCGAGGAGTGAATTTCCTTCGCTCCATGTTTGCAATGACTCAAGTGCTTTGTTGATGACTGGGTGTAGGAGTCGTACGTCCTTGCCTTGAAAAAATAAACTTGTATCATCTGTGTATATGATGTGTTTAGGATTTTTGTCAATTGTAATAATGTCATTAATATAGAAAAAAAATAATAATGGACCTTATATGCTGCCTTGAGGCACGCCTGTTGTAATTTTCTGAAATGACGAAAAGAAATTTTCTATTGTAACCCATTCAAGGCGGTGCTCTAAATACGAGTTGAATAGCTGTAGTGGTAAGCCGCGAATGCCATATAATTCCAATTTTTGGAGAAGTGCTTGATGATTGATACGATCGAAAGCCTTTGAAAAGTCAATGAATACTCCGACGCATGTTTGCAAAGGCTTTCCGTATGATTTCTTTCTGGGCGAGCAGAGCAGTGTCAGTCAAATTTGTGCCCACGGGAAAAATTTTCCATCCTATTGTACATAATCTTTTCTAGGCCCTTTGAGAAAACCGGGAGAATCGAAGTTGGTCTATAGTTTCACATGCCATCCCCATCCCCACCTTTAAACAACAAGATAACTTTCCAATTTTCCATGCATTTTCGAAATTGGCCAGTGGAAAGGGAAATGTTATACACGTAAGCAAGCACGGGTGCTATGACCTTTACTACATATTTGATTGGCGTAATTTGAATGTCGTCGATGTCATGCGGTCAACTGTTCCTAAAGGAAGAGTAAATTGTGCAAATTTCGCTTTCATTTGTTGTTTCTAGAAATATGCTATGATTGTTAGGCTGATAGCTGAACAAAAATGATTCTGATTTTGAGGTTTTCCTTTCACGACATCCTTTAAAAATATGCTGAAGTGTTCGGCCAATTATTTCTTGCGGATACAGCGACCATTTATATTCAGTTCCGTAACACAAGGCGAGGTTTGTCCCCGATTAAGCAGAGTGTTCAGCTTTTTCCCCATGTGCGCACTGCAATCGCAGTGTTTTGTCTGAAATTGCTGCAGAAAGAACGCATTTCTTTCACTTTTTAAAGAATAATATGTTGTTTCTATGTTGTCTAAATATAGCAAGATCATCCATCGACTTTGTTTTAAGAAATTTTTCTCAAAAGTTTCTTCTTGCTTTTCATCATTTTCAACAGTCACTTTTTATCCAGGGTTTACGGGTTTTGTTAAAGCGCTTTATAATTGTTTCTTTGAAATGACGATTGTATATGCGCTTAAAAATGACCATGAATTCCTCGTATGCCTCATTTGCCGTTTCAGCAGAAAATACACTTCCCATGTGTAGCTAGAAATTCAGCAGTGAAAAGCGTCTGAGGCAGATGGTGTAACACGCTGGGTTTTTATCGGAAAGATTGTTTTAAATTTTCTCCTAAGCGTACTTCTGACAAGCATGTAAATGGGAAAGTGGTCACTGATATCGCAGTATAGTACACCTGATGGCGTGTTGCTCCCCATTTTGTTAGATATAAAGAAATCAATAAGAGTTGCAGTGTGCGCAGTTACACGCGTCGCTGTGGTTGTTGCAATCTTCTAGCCATTTGCACTAACCGCTTATAGAAGCTAAATTTGCGTGGTAGGTGACTTCGAAACTTCAATGTTGAAATCCCCTCCTAGAATTAATTTCGATTGGTTGTCATTTGCGTAACTTAAAAAATTATCAATGTGGCAAAGAAAGGATTTATACTAGAATCTGGGGATCTGTACTTAACAGCAAAAACGTGGTTCTTGATTATAATGTTAAACATTCTATGTCAACGGATAAGAAAAATCTGAGGTATAATGTCACAGCTTAGGTTATTTTGCATCAACGTAGCGACACCACCACCTCGCTTGTTTGATCGGTTTAAGAAAAACAGTTTGATAGCCATCGCGCTTGAATACTTCAAAATCATTTGTGTACCATGTCTCTGTCAGCCTTATGGCGTCGAATTCAAAAGCGAATTCATTCACGAAAATAGTTAGCTCATCATCTTTGTTCCTTGCGGATCGAATGTTTAAGTGAAAGCAGGTCAAATTTAAGTTTTTCTCACAAGTAACTAAATTTCTAACAACGTTAGGAGAGACTGCCATCACGGAGAGCACCCGGCAACGAAGGCGTTACCACCTTTTACACGATCCGGTCAACGTCCTGGGCATTTCGAATGCGTAAGATAGGCGCCGATTCACCCTTCCTTGCCACAATCTTTCCTACATTAGTCCAGACAAAGCGCCAGTTCTTGGACTTCTTCTGGGCAATGGCCATGCCAAGCAGTTGTTTCATAGGCGGGCAAAGGTGTTCATTTCTAAACACCGAAGTAGTGGACGGGTGACCAAGATAGCGAGTTGAGATGCGCGCCTTCCTTGCCTTTTGCAGCACTCCGTCACGTTTCGCGCGTCTCTGAAATTGGGCACTTATGTTCGGAATGGCGTTGGCCTTCTTCACCGGAACTCAGTGGGAAACTTCTACGTCACTTTCCTCAATGTTTTCCTCTAGCTGCTCGCCGATCTGCTGGAGCGTCTGAAGGAGGTTTTGCTTTTTTCCATGACTGGTATTCCTTTGATTTCCAGGTTACAATTTCGTGAGTATTGCTCTTAAGCCGTGATTCACTGGTCGTGCTCGGATACCTGTTTTTTCAAGTTTCACGCTCAGTCACAATTTTTTTGTTATCTGCCTTTAAAGTGTTATTATCCTTGGCTAGTTCAGCCCGCTCTAGCTTCGCCTCCTCGAACTTCTCACTCAGGAATTCGCAGGTCGTTTTCAGCTCTCTCAATTCGCATCCCATGTCCCGCTCAAACTGCGCTTTGAATTCACACATTTCGTTTATCATTTCATCACGGAATTCAGCAGTTTTTTGCATTTTGGTCACAAAGGCAACAGAAAAAGCGCACAAAAGACTGGCAGCAGCCGAGGCAGTAGTTCCAAAAGAAACCTCTTGTTCTTACAAATATAACAAAAATATAAGCGAAAAATATTTCAGACCTGTGGAGATAAGGCGCAGCTTTTACAGCGATGCGGCGCACTGCTGCCCCTGCCGCTGCCAAGTGGACGACGATCGCAGTGGCTGCTGCTTTTGTAGAACGATCCCCTGGTGTCTGCGCCGCTTTGGGATTTCCAGAGCGGCTCAGTCAGGGCTTTTCACCCGACGATCAGCAGACTGGGATGCGTGCCACTTCGTCTTTGAACCTGTGGAGATAAGGCGTAGCTTTTACAGCAATGCTGCGCACTGCTGTTCCTGCAACTGCGAAGTGATTATTGAACATTGCTTTGATTTTCTGCATATTAATTTTCAGGCCCACGGTTCTACTCTGTTGGTTTAGTGCGGAAAGCATGCTTTTCAATTCGTCCCTCGAGTTACTTAGCAACGCAACGTCATTAACAATTCTGAGGTTACTGAGGTATTCTTCATTAACCCTTACTCCCACCTGTTCCCAATCCAACGTTCGGTATACATCTTGTAAACATGCTGTGAATAACATTGGAGAGATTGTGTCTCCTTGCCTGACGCCCTTCTTTATATGTATTTTACTGCTCTCCTTATGAAAGATGATGGTAGCTGTGGACCCATTGTAGATATCCTCTAGTATTCTTACATAATTCTCATCAACCCCCTGGTTCCGTAATGCTCATGCTTTGACCGAATCAAATGCTTTCTCATAATCTATGAAGGCTATATATAGGGGTTCCGTATACTCAGCGCGCTCCTCTATCACCTGATTGATCGTGTGAATATGATCCATTCTTGAATAGCCTTTACGGAACCCTGGCTTGTTCTTTAGGTTGACTGAAATCCAAGGTTGCAGAAATTCTGTTAGCGATTACCTTGGTAAGTACTCCGTAGACGACTGACAGTAAGCTGATCGGCCTGTAATTTTTCAAGTGCTTCATGTCGCCTTTCTTATGGATTAGGATGATATTCGCGTTCTTTTAAGATTCCGGGACACTTGCGGTTATTAGGCATTGCGTATACAGGTTTGCCAGTTTTTCAGCTACAATTTCTCCGCCATCCTTCAAGAGATCTGCTGTTATCTGATCCTCACCAGGTGCTTTAGCCCGTTTCATTTCTTTCAAAGCCTTCCTTATTTATTCGGTCGTTACTGGTGGGATGTCTATCTCCTCTGAACTACTGTCTAGTTCGGCATTATCCCGGATGTCCTGGCTACTGTACAGATCCCTATAGAACTCCTCGTCTACTGTGACTATTTTATCCCGATTTGTAAAGACATTGCCTTGCTTGTCTTTAAGTGCATACGTCTGATTTTTCCCATCGCAAAGACGTGTCTTCACTGCTTTCAGGCTACCTCTGTTTTTTACAGCGTATTCGATCCTCTCCATATTATAATTCCGTATGTCAGCTGTCTTACGCTCATTGATTAACTTCGAAAGCTCCGCTAGTTTTATTCTCGAGGGTGCTGCTTTGGGCCTGTTGGTATGACATGACGGAATCTTGAATCTTGCAAGACTGGACAAGGTCGTCTCATCTTCTCTTGAAGGGACGTCGGTTGTTAGGATCTTTAGGTTTGTTGATGATTATTTAATTGTTCTTAATTGCAAGCGTGACATGTTTGAGTCGGAGGCTTTCAATGTATTAACAAAAGTTAGGCAGTGCCTCGCACCGCTAGAACTAACTCATGAACTTCCCGACAATGGGTCCATCCGGTTTTTAGATTTATGTATTTCATTTAAAGATAAGCATGTCTGCTGGTGCTACGCACCACGAGCAAATAAGCCGCTCCTCCCCTACAACTCTGCGCATTCCAAGCTTGTGAAAAGGGGAATCGTAAAATTATGCTTCGGAAATGCCTTAAAAAAATCTTGTCCTCATTTAATGAGTCAGAGCCTTGGCAATCAAGATGCGCGCCTGTCTCAGGCAGGGTACCCCAAACATGTGTTAGTTTCAGTAGCGGAATCATTGCTCAAGGAAAAGAAAAAAAGAGGCAACGGTGAGTTTGAGGCAACGCCCATCGAAAAGCAAAAAACGGCGGTTATACCCTATGTGCACAAACTTTCTCACAATTTGAAAAAGATAGCCGAGCGGTCAAAAGTAAGGGTCGTTTTTTCGGCTCCCAACAAATTGGGCAAGCTATGCAGACTGACTGACCCCAGCCTTCCCACGAGACCGAGGTGCAACAAAAAGCACTTAAATCGCTTTGTGGCTTGCGCAGAAGGCGTTGTTTACAGCCTTCCGTTGGACTGTGGGAAAAGGTATATCGGCCACACAGGGCGGTGCCTAAATGATCGTCTCCGTGAACACGGCAATAATGTAAAAAACAACACCGGGGGATGGCTTGCGTCACACTGTAAGCAGCATGGTTGCAAGCCCCTGTTCGACAAGTGCGCAGTTGTCGCCAAGCATAAGAGTCAGCTTACGCGAGAAATAATAGAAGCTGACATGATAGCGAAAGCGGGCCGCGATTGTGTTAGTACTGCGTCTGTCGCCTTATCCAAGAAAGAGCGTGATTTTCTGAATGGAGTGTGACGTGTACGATTGTATCATGACGTGGGCCAGTGGTCATGTGTATATATATGTGTTTTCGTCTGCTAATAAAACTGTTGGAAGTAGCGCCTTGTGTTGTCCCACTCGCTTGTCCCTGTGTCCTAGCGCTTCAAGATTCCATCAGTTTTATTCTGTCAGCTGGGGTGGAGATAGCAGTGGTTTGCCGTTTCCTAATTCGATCTTTCGTCTTTTGCGAACGTTTACCAGTATCCTGTCTGGCCATTGTGCCCCCGACTTGTACTGCACACTCTGTGATAATGTGTGTAAGGTTATCGCTCTCTTCCTGTGTCGTAAACTCTGCTTCCTCGGTAAAAGCTGAATATCAGTTCTGCAGAGCGATCCTGAATTCTTCTACTTTACTTCTTACTGTTAGCTCATTAATCGGCTTCTTTAGTAATAGCCTGGTACGGTCCCTCCTCAAATTCAGCTTAATTCTAGATCTTACCATATGGTGGTCGCAACACCTTACCCTTCCGAGCACTTTCACATCCTTCACGACGCCAGGGTTATCGCATAATATGAAGTCTATTTCATTTTTATGCTCCTCATTCGGGCTCATCCACGTCCACTTCTCGCTATCCCATTTGCACAAGAAGGTATCCACTATGCGTAGGTTATTCCGTTAGGCCCCCCTGCTATTTCCAGAGCCCAGACCATAGTTCCCAACTGCCTTGTCTCGGGCCTGATTCTTGCCGAATTTAGCATTGAAGTCCCCCACGACCACGCTGTGCTGTCCCCCATAACTCGGGACAGCACGGCGGTTTGAGACAGGTGGCAAGGCAGTGGAAGTGGCAAGTGAATATATCTACTTAGGCCAAGTTGTGACCCCGGATCCCAACCATGAGGCAGAAGCAATAGAAGGATGAAAAAAGGGTGGAGCGTATACGGCAGACATTCCCAGGGGGCATACGGCAGACATTCTTAGATAATCAATGGCAGCCTACCATTCTCCCTCAAGAAGAACGTGTAGGACAGCTTCATCTTACCGGTACTCACCTACGGGGCAGAAACTTGGAGGCTAAGAGGGCTCAACATAACTTGAGAACGACTCAGCGGGCAATGGAGCGGAAGATGATAGGTGTGACATTACGGGACAAGAAGAGAGCGGAGTGGGTCAGGGAACAAATGCGTGTGAAGGACACCTTAGTAGAAATTAGGAAGAAATACGTGGGCAGGACATGTAATGCGAAGGCAAGATAACCGTTGGCAATTAAGAGTAACAGAGTGGGTCCCTAGAGAATGGTAGCGTTGCAGGGGATGGCAGAAAGGTAGATGGACAGATTATATGAAGACGTTTGCGGGGTTAAATTAGTCGGTGCTAGCACAGGACCGGGGTAATAGGAGATTAATAGGAGAGGCCTTTGCCCTGCATTGGGCGTAGATAGGCTGGGGATGAGGACGATGGTATAGCTTCTGGCCATCGGCTGTACCTGTCGATGCGTGTGAACAGGTACCTGAAACCTTGGTAGGGCGGTAGCGGTCCCACCAGGTCGAGGTGAACGTGGTCAAATCGCGACTCAGGAGTCCGAAATTCCTGTAGCGCAGCCCGAGTGCGGCGAGTCACCTTCACTTGCAGACACGTTTCACATGTCCGAGCCCAGCGTCGCACGTCCGCGTTGACTCTGGGCCAAACGAAGCGTTCTGTTATTAGCCGCTGGGTTGCTGATGGAGTGGAAAATGTTGAATACCACTCGGCGAAAGTGCAGTCGGACGTAAGGTCGTAGGATTGCCTGGGAAGTATAGCAGGTTATCGTACCGTGGAAGTAGGGAAGGGCAACCTCCGAAAGAACCAGTGAAGATCCCCCATCTTTCAGTCTCGTCAACTCATTGTCCTCCCGGTGAGCCGCGGCCACCGCCTCGAAGTCCAAGACTTTAGTGCCGGAAGCGTTGACGCGAGGCAAGGCGTCGGCTGCTTCGTTTTTGACCCCGGCAACGTGGTGGTGGTCTGTAGAAAACTCAGAGACGAATGAGAGCTGACGAATATCCCATTCTGAGTTGGAGGAACTGCTGTTGTTGAATACGTAGGTGAGGGGTTTGTGGTCTGTCAAGATGCAGAATTTACGACCTTCGAGGAAGTAGCGGAAATGCTTAATGACATAACAGATTGCGAGCATCTCCCTTCAAAAGTGCTGTACCGTACTTCGTCTGGCTTCAGTTGTTTCAAAAAGAAGCCCAGTGGCTTCCACTTTGCACCCTCCTGTGTTTGCAGCACTGCTCCGACCGACGTGCAGGGGGCATGCACCGTGAGGCGTGTAGGAGCTTCAGGCGGTGGATAAATGAAAAGGGTAGCCGCGGCCAGCTCGTCATTGGCTTTCTGGAAAGCGTTCTTGTGTTCGTGAGACCAACAATATTCTGGTGTCTTTTGTTCGTCTAGGCGTAGCAGGTCGGTAAATGGCTGGAGTACTTGAGCACAAGATGGAATTAACCGCCGGTGCAAGTTTAAAAGCCCGAGGAACTCTCTCAGCTTGTGGAAAGATGTTGGCGGGGGATACTTATTGACGGATTCTATCCTCGATTTCAATGGCATAATGCCCTTAGCAGTGCTGTGGTGGCCGATAAGGTGTAGAGCCTCGACGCCAAACACGCACGTTTGAGGTTTCAGCACCAGACCGTGCTCATCCAGGCGCTGAAAGAGGTGGCAGAGGTGCTCGGTAGGGGTTCTTCTGGCCACCAAACTGTCATCGAGGTAGACAAAGACGAAAGGAAGACCCCGGGTGGCGTCATCCATGAACCTTTTAAAGGTCTGTGCGGCATTTTTCAACCCGTAGGGCATACGGACAAACTCAAACAGACCGAACGGAGTTGTTATGGCTGTTTTTGGTATGTCCTCCGGTTCGACAGAGATTTAGTGGTATGACGCTACGAGGTCGATCATGCTGTATATTTTCGTACCTGCCAGCCGCACACTAAAATTGTGAATATGTGGCACAGGATACTGGTCTGGCGTTGTCGATGCGTTCAAGGCTCTGTAATCACCACACGGGCGCCAGTCCTCCCCGTCATCTTTAGTCACCATGTGCAGCGGCGATGAATGGTTGCTAGACGAAGGGCGAATAATTCCCCGCTCCAGCATACGCTCGAACTCACTGCGTGGCGTACAGCATGAACCCTGTTACTGGACAGCCGTTGTTGCCGGGCGGTGACTGGCGGCCAGGTGGTGGGTGATATGGTGAGTCACGTTATGTTTCACCGGCGGTTCCGTGTTGCGTGACTTGGTGAGAGAAGGGAATTCGGGCAGGAAATGGTGGTAGGCAGATATTGGCTTGAAGGCGCAGATGCCAGATGAGCAGATGTTTGACTCCAAACCACGTACTTTGAGGGATGTGTTGTTATCCTTGATGTAACGGTCACGTGTGCTCACATCTAGGTTGAAGTGGCTGAGAAAGTCTGTTCCGAGTATGGCGAAATTAACGTCCGCTACCACCAGGTGCCAGCGAAACAGGCGCCTGAGCCCGACGTCTATTGTCAGAGAGCGGCAGCCGTACGTAGCGATGGCAGTGTTGTTCACCGCCAGCAGCGGTGATATGTTCTTGCTACGTCGGCGATCACTGGAGGTTGCCGGGACAATAGAGATTTCGGTTCCCGCGTCGACTAGCAGGCGCGAGTTGCTTACGCGGTCGACTACGAACAAAACAGGCGGCTGGGTGGAGGGCCGATGTCGTAAGCCGCCGATAACGACTGGCCGGAGCGTTTCCTGGAAATGAGCAAGGTTGAGTGCATCGGCTAGCACCCGAGCCGACACGACGGTGGTACCAGCAAACTCCGTCCTGTCTATCTCGGGACTGGCTTCTTTGGGAAGAGGTTGGCTGTCTTGAAGGGGATCGGTTGCGTCGTTGCTGGCCCTGTTGGGGAGCGCCAGAGAGCAAAAGTTGCTGCATGGTCTCGGTAAGTGGTTGCTGCAGTCGATCTGGTTGTTCGTGTGTTCTTGCAGCAGCTCTAGGCGCGAAGTTTAGAGTAGAGTATTCCTTGATGCGGTCAGCAAGTTGCCCCAGTCAATCAAGGAACGTCTCACCTGAAACCGCGAGAACCACGCGAACCGACTGGGGCAGCCATTGCAGAAAAAATTCGCGAAGTGCGAGCTGGCCGTACTAACGTGCGTGCACACCGAGTAGTTGCCGCATCTGGTGCGGCAGTTGGGAAGGTCGTTGGTCGCCCAGCTCTTCCCGACATAAGAGCTGCTGAAGTCTGCTTTCTTCATGCGCCTCGAGGCGGTCCAGCACCATCTTTTTGAGGGTGTCATATTCCGGTTGTGTGGGGGTGAAACGAAAATGTTGTTGATGGCGTCGGTGATTTATGGGGGCCCGGCTGCGACGACGTGAAGGTACTTCGCCGACTGCGAGGTGATGTGCCGGGGCTGAAAACGGCCTCCACTTGGCCGAACAAACTCTTTGATGTTTAGGCCAAACATTTGGCACCTTCAGTTCTGTGGCGAAGAGTGCAGGCGGTGAGGCAGCAGGGATGTCGTCGGAGCTCATGGCGGCTTGTTTGTTAGGGCGCTGTTGGGGTCACCAGTCGTGTAGCAGCCCGGAATGTCGGCTCCTGAAGGAGGCGAGAAAGCAGACGTGGAGCTGGTTTGCAGTTTGAAGACAAGACAAACTCTGAGAGCGTCGCCTGACAAGGGAGAGAAGGGGAACCCCCGCGTCCTTCAAAAGAGGGAAGGAAAAAAGCCCCCCAAGGGAGCAGACAAAAACTGTGCCAGGACTAATGCCAGGAGTCGACCGGACAACAAGTTAAGCTTTCCCCTAAACTACTACTTTGAATAGGATGGGGAAATGACCCCCCCAAAAGGCGTACTGTTGACGAGCCGGGGGTAAACCGGAGGGAAATAAAAACCCCGTCTCGCGGGAGCCGCTTGCGCTGGGATGCCGAATGGCTTCCTCTACACTTAGTAGACGGCTTACTCCTTCGCCTGTAACGGTGCGGATTATCTTAGGATCTCCCAATGTCCGTCCACGTCTATCCGTGCGGAGACCACCATCAAGCGAAAATCAAGCGAAATTCTATTTGAGGTGTGATTTGCAGTTTCATTTCAGGAATAATCAAGGTGCAACTCAGGGCTAAAATCGAATGACGGTCCAGGCGCAAATTGGATGTCACTCGGGGCGCAACTTGGATGTCATTTCGTATCCCCGTACTCCGCACCCTCGCGGTCACTCACGAATTGGAGATGCTGCCATTTTTTGCTGCGTTATTCCGTGCGCAGGAAACACAGAGGCAGCAGGCTGTGCTATAAAAGGCTGTCCTGGGTCAGCCATCGCAAATCAAGCAATCAATACCTCGGATCACTGCAGCTATGAAGTGATAAAAGCTGTCAGGTTATTTAGGAGTGGCAAATGTAGTGCTACCATAACATGAGTAGCCTCGCTTTCATGTGCGACAGCGTGCGTAAAAGCTTGTTTTTTACGCTTGGTGTGGGAATCCTCCTTTTCCTTCGCTTCCTGAGCGTTCTTTTGCTCTCTTTACGAAACCTTTCGTGTAGAAGCACAGAAACAACACTCCGCCGCACTGCATTATCCTATACAAGTTACCTCAACGGGCATTTAACCTTGTGCTATCCGGCATCAAAGAATGTTTTTAAAGCCTGCCGCGCTACATGGTGGTAAAGAACCTGTATATTAGTTGCTCGGGGCCACTGCTTCGGCAGAGCTATCAAGAGGCGCGCCGTAGTGGAGGGCTCCGGAGTAATTTTGACCACCTGGGGATTTTTAAAGTGCGCCAAAATCTCGTATACAAGGGCGATTTGGCTTTTCGCCTCTATCAGAAAAGTGGCCGCCGCAGCCTGGTATCGAACCCGTGACCTCATGCTCAGCAGCGCAACGCCTTAGTCACTGAGTTGAAACATAAAGTTGTTGCCGGTCTAAAAAGATGAGGTTTTAAGAAGCTGAGGTTCAAATAAATGTAAACCTGACTTCTTCGTAGGCTATTCTATGCACAAAAATACCATTGGTTAAGATGTGTGAGTGGGTTTGTGAATGAGTCAGTGATCGCGTTGTGAAGCGAGTCACAATGCTTGTAACTGAACAAGTCCATTGCTGATCAATGTGGTGATAGACAACGTGGTGCCCCACTGGATTTGTAGCTAGAGCACCTGTTGTTGCTTAATAATGTTTTGTGAATCGGCCGAAGTTACGACAGCTGAAGACGTAGCAGTTATATAAGTAACGTTATCCTTATATCAGTTATATAAGTGACGTTATAAATAAGTAACGTTATATAAGTAACGTTATATAAGTAATCGGGCTCAGCGGGTTCTCAATAACAGCCTGGTGGGTGTTAAAGTAAAGCTTTACTACTTTCATTCAGCGGTTTCACCGCGGATGCGCAAATTCACCTTTTGACCTCAGACACTCTCCCTGCGACACACCCCTGCAAGCGCATCGCGTGATTCGCCGGGCCCTCTTTCAGCGCTGCGCACAAGGTCCCGTTTTCAGTCGTTCTGCTCAACTGATAACCTCAGCGGCGCGCGGTTGGGGGCGCTCGGCTGATTGGGAGTCCACAAGTCCCACCGCGTTCCACGCATGCGCAAATGGGACGTCTCGGGCTACATGAGTGAGAGGAACACCGTGTTCGCCGCGAATGAAGGCGAGGCGGGCCTCCTGCTTTTAGCGTTGCACGGGACCGTGATGGCATTGAGGCGTGGTCGGCAATACCTGCCGCTACATCCAAGGTTAACCAACCGAAACCAAAACCAAAACAGACTGAACCGAGCTTTTGCTTTGGATATCCAAGGTTAGCTGAGATAAGCCGCAGCCATTTTTTATCTCGACGGCGTGTTACAAGCTTTCGTAATCCACGTGCAACGTAATTATTTATTGAAGAACTGGTTGTTCAGTGCGTCTTAAGTTAATATTAGATGTAAATATGCATTTGCCAGATTCATAGACCTAAAAAAGTCCTGCAAACGTTTAAATGATCTCTCTTAGAACCTTGCGTTACACCTGCGTGAACACATTGCTCCCCACCTAATTCTTGAACTAAGTGACCGCATGGTTACCCTTCTCACCTGTACTTTGTTACCAATTGAAGGTTATGCATATCTATGTCTGTGACAAAAAAGAACACGCTTCAGAACTTCCCACTGAATGAATATACCATAGTGAGTAAAGATTTGGCCAACCAACAAATTTCCGCCTATGCACCTCGACGAGTGTCGCTGGAGATAGCACACTTGCGCTATCGACACCCTGCGTTCTGGAATTGTTGCATAAGGGGGGCAAGAGGCAAAATTGATCTTTGCACGGTAATTGCGGAAAATCGAAGTGGCTGCTGCGAAAACACCAGTTACACGACCACAGCAGCATACCATAACCACCTTTCGCCAGCAGGAAAAAAATGTGTTGACTCCAAGCCACACATAGCTACCAGGGAATCAGCCGACACACATTATTGCTGAAGAATTGAGTATCCGGAAGTTCTCAGGAACATGAAACACCTAGCAACATCCGTCGAGAATATCTCCGTCCTAAGCCACTATAAAGACGTTATTTCGACGGGAGTACACCAGGCTAGAAGCGGGACGTACAGTTAGGAGACCCAAGCAGAAGGCTAACAACCAAGATTTATTGCATATAAGTATATTAGGTGCTCAGCTGCAAGGCAACAGAACACCTCCGATATATTTTTAAACAGGCATCTCACATCCGCATTAAAGGTGCAGATTCAAGCACACAATATATAGTCTTTACTCTTGCGGACAAAAGCACCTTCCTTCATACCTTTTAAAACCCCAAGCATACGCTCCATTTGCAACACCTACAAGCTAGACAATATATCCTGGCACTTACCTCTACGAATGTTCATCCTGTACAACCCGTATCACGATGTATCACTTAGCATGGTCTTGTTCGCCTCGCAGAAACCCCTTCTCTTTTGCAAAGCAATTGCAAGCCGGCCAGCCACCTGCCAGTTATGCAGGTTAACCTTATTCTTTCCGTAATGAACTGCCATGGCTCGGGGCGTCCCGGAGTAGCCTCCTTAGTCCACGTGTACCAATTTCGGTACCATTGTTTCAAAGGTCGCAGCTCGCCTTGGTTTAAATTTCAGGCGTTCAAAATCGTCGTGCCGCAAGGGACACACCTGCTTTCATTAAATCCTTACCGATTGCGGCATATATTCAGTGATCTTCGAAGAGATACTAAACAAAATCCTAACATCCCAAATGAAGTACCGCTTGCAAGTATGTGGCGCGAAGTCAAGAGGCGGATGCCTGAAGTGTGATGTTTTTCTTTGCTTGCAGAACAGCAACTGGTTCCTTGCGTTTCCCACAAATTGAGAGACAGAGTCCCCAAATGGACCCCATAAAAGTTTGATGCTATTGGTTTTTTTTGTAACTCCGTTTGCGTTTCTTTCTATAGGCGCAGACCCAGAGTATCTAAATGGGTGCAATCAAATTTAGATACTTTTATTTAATTTTTCGCGTTTGTAATTTTTTGGTGTTTTTTTGGATAGGCAAGAAGCCAAATAAATCAGTGTTCCAAAAGATTTTTTCATTTGCGCCTTCTTAGGAAGGAAGAGGCTAGCAAGGCTACAGCACTCCGTATGATCCGTGGTTTAAGGATGTACCTTGTTGACCGGGGCCTGTCTATGAACTTGCCCATTTGTTTCGGTGGGGTGGACTAGCTCCGCGGTCGGCCCTCGCCATGCTCGCGCATTCGTTTTGATGGGGTGTGCCTTCGTCGCAGTGCCAGCGCGCAGTCGCAGTCAGGTCCCCGTCAATACTGTAATTACGGAACAGACGGAGCATATTTTTATTTATTTATTTTATTTAAAACCTACTGCAAGCCCATTGAAGGGCCCAAGCAGGAGGGGCATCAGAAGAAAAAAAATGACACCATCTTCCCGTGGGGAATCCTGATGAGGATGCGAAGCATCGTGGCGGTTCCGTGTGGTTCCATTGTGTTGCCGTTATGTTGAGTGATCTGGTTTTTACTAGCGCCAGAGGGAATTCCGCGTCCGGGTCCACACCGGTGGCAAAGGCACGCAAGTGCTGATGTGTTACGGTGAGTAGGCAATGGTTATCGAGGCGCCGAAACTCGTCCATCATGTTCTTGTCGATGTTGTCTCTGTGGTAGAATCGGTAGTCTCCGTCACCTTTGGTGAGGCAAAGGTTGTTGACATTGGTGCACCGGCTGAGAGCAATGTACACGCCCTCTTCTTTGCAGCTTTGTCTTCTCGTTATTCTTCTTCTTCGGTGGTTTCCCTACGGGAAGACGACGACGTTGGTTGAACTCGAACTTATCTCGTGATGGATTCTTTGGTTGGCTAATCCCTAGGGGCATCCTGCCACAATCAGCATCAGAGGCGCTGCGGACGGGGCAGGTTGAGCTGCAAGGCGCGTGGCGCTTCCCGCCACAGCTTTCCCACGAGAAATTCAGCATCCCCCTCTAAAGTTTTCAGTTCCTCGTTTCCGTTGACGTTCAGCTTCGCGTGCCTTCGTTGTATCAGTAGCTTCTTGACGTAGTTTGAATGAGTCAAGGACATAAGGCGCGTTCGTAGCACTTCCTCCTGTCCCGAATTTGTAGAGTAGTGTGGAGAGCACCACGTACCTCCCGTTGCGGCCAGAGAGTCGTGGGATCGGAACCTGGCGCCGCTAACTATTTCTTTTTTTTTATAGTGTATTATCGCGGAGCTGTGGGTGTAAGGAGGAGAGTTGCGCATGCGCAGTGAGCGTGTGGACGGCGCCGCCATCAACGACGCAGGACAATGCGAGCCTAAGAAAAGCTCCGCATTTAAAAAAAAAACATTTAGTCGCAATACACATGGTACACTGATCAAAATAGATTGAACAAATACAGGAATGCACCAAAGTTACAAAAATACGCAATACTCGTGGCACACTGTTGTAAATAGATTGTACACATACACAAGAATGCATCAAAAACGGAAAACAATGCCATTCAGTATTCCAATAGTCCAAGGGAGTAAATATTGGTCACAGCCGATTTAGTTATTTTATTCAAATCTGCAATTTAACGCGGGAAAAAGGAAAACCTAATAATGTTAGTTCGAACTCTGTACGGAGTCAGAGATTTGAAGTGTCTATGCCGCGTTTGTCGTGAAGTTAGTGGCTGAAGGAAATCCTCGGATTTAAGTGAAAGTTTGTTATTTTTCAGCAAGAATAGAAATTTTAACCTTTGAATTTGACGGCGTGCTTGAAGTGTTGGAATGTCATGCTCTTCCATGGGGCACTTATCGGCAAAAAGAATGCAACGTCTCTGTGAACCACTCTGAACTGTAAAACGCAGTGAAACAAAGTAGTATCATACTTACGCTCATAACTAATTACTGAATAAATAAATGGGACATTCGTAGTAAGAAGGAAAACTTCGCACAAGACAGTCATAAGTCTAAAACAAAGTCGTAGGCACGACACAGTCATAAAAAAGAGCAATGATAATTGTCATAACTCTACTCAACTACATGCTCATTCCACTAACATCATGTATGCACTATGCGAGCGCATATATAGATATATACCACATCCTGTCATGGGCATAGTCATAAAACTGTCTTAAATCGTACTACCAAGTCACAGTACAGTCATGAACAGAAATCGGAACTCATAACAACAATGTCGCGTGTTCGTAACATGATACCGAGTTACCTATGGGGTCTGTAATTTTACACGTATTGACACACGGATTGCTGCGGGTACAAAAAAAATAATACACTTTAAGAGGAAAAGTTTGTTGATGTGAGGTGATCGCCTAATTGCCTATAAATTTAAAAAATATGATGTCTAGCAAGCTGCATGGTATTTTTAAATGGAGCGGAATCCTTATGCCGAAAAGTCAATGACTTCACTTCTACGCAAAAAAAAATGTCGCAATATAAAATGTCAGCTTTGAAAAGTGTGTCATCATAAAGATATCACAAACTCAAAAAGCCTCAACATTCTAATGTTGCATGTTTTGCGCCACCTAGTAAGCAAAACAACCGTTTGTTCTAAGAAACACGACGAGAAATAATGGTATGTTCGCAATGAAATTGCTATGTAAAAGATTAATTATCTTTTGATATATAAATAACGAATACCGGCGTGGCGAATTGGCAGTGGCAGTCTCGATAGACCTTGTTGAGTCCGGTGAGTCATTTTTATATTTTACTCCAGACCATTATGAACAGGCTTGGGGCGATTTTTTCATAAAAAGTATCGGGACTCTGGCAGTGCTTTTGGCAAACGGAACAACCTACCGATGCAAATATGCATTTGAAGGCTTTCTTAAATGTCAAAGATATCTTTTTGTAATACATGGTTTAAATAAGGCGCTGCCGAAAATATTGTCACGTAACGAAAGACGACGTAGCTGTCTTGAAGCAAAAGCAAGTTTATTGAGGCGAACTTATCCTTACCTAACGATTCAAAGAATACGTGGGTAATGGAGCAGCAGTCGAAAAAATGTCGCGCACATGGGAGTGCCGCCGAATCGAATACTGCGGCGGCTGCTCTGGGAGCATTTATTGTTCCGCGCGATTGTTTCTCACGACGTCAAATTATAACGAGAACACTGGTAATTAACGACGATTATTCTAGGTTAGTGACGCCAGGGCAAAAACACTCCCCTTCACAAAATAAGATAGCACATGCGGCATTCAACAGAACAGAAAGGATACATGCACTTTGCTTGAAGCACTGATAACACAGCCGAGCCCCGTAGGATGGTAAAAGGAGATAAAAAGGCCCGGCGATAACAGCACCCTGCAAAATGACCTTAACACTATCGCATTATGGTGGAATACTTGGCTCATGCCCCTTAACTTATCAAAATGCAAACTAATCTAATTCTGTCGTAAACGCTCCATCACCCACCACAGTTACAATATAATTGCTGTTACCATATGTTCTGTAACATCGTATAAATACTTAGGCATTCACATGTCACCATCATTATCATGGGAATTACACATCGACACAATCTGTTCCGAAGCATCAAGGACTCTTGGTTACCTCCAACGAAATATAAAATCCGCGGCAAAAAAAAAATAAAAAATTTTGCTTATTTAACATTCATGAGACCAAAACTTGAATACGTGTCATCAATCTGGCATCCATCCCAAGCATATTTGACCACTAACCTAGAATCCATACAAAATCGCGCAGCTCACTTTATCACCTCCCAATACTCTTCCGTTACCAGCGTCACATCTTTAAATAAGTCCATTTCCCTTCCGTCTCTTGCATCGCGCCATCATGTCGCACGTTTATGCCTCCTTCATGGGGCCTACTATCATCCACAATCCAGGCATGAATTGTTAAAACCAGCCCAACGCACGTCAGCGCGCCTAAATCACACCCAGCCAATAGCACACTTACCCGGTCGAACTTCGGCATTCACAAGTTCATTCTTTCCCAATGCAAAACCCCCTTTGGAATTCGCTACCCGACAATATAGTATCATGCACTGATCGCGCATCTTTTCGAAAAAAATTAGACGACCATTATCACCACTCCGAACATAGATCCTTACTAGTTGGAACCTGCACAATTGCTCTTGCTTGTCTTTTATTTTTCTGTGCCTTTATGTCTTATAACTGAACATGTGTATTTGGTAATTTGGTATTGTTTTCTCTGATCTGCTTTTTTTTTGCTTTGTTGTTGTTGTTAGTTGTGCTGACTAATGCATGTCAGTCCCTATTGTTGTTGTTTTCTTTCTTTTTTGTTGTCTTCCCTGTATGTATTGCCCCCCCTTATGTATTGCCTTCGGGCCCTTAATGAACTAATAAATGACATGGAAATGAAACAGAAATATACAAGCGGAACGTACGATTCGCGGTGTTAACCCAATAAGCGTGCATCGACTCGACGCTAAAAAACAAGGAAAATCTAAACAGACAAAATTCCGCCATTTAGCGTAGTGAGGCTTGAGGCGAACCACGGGGACGATTTCGTGCCGCGTGCGTGGTCATGATGCGCCGGAATCACTGTCGGGAGATAAGTGTGCGAAGACATTGTTGGTTTCTCACCATCAGAAAGACAGCTTGCTTGCTGAAATATCTGCGTCACATTGAGGGTAAACGTGAAGCATCGTTTAAAAAATCGGTACTCGCTGCTTAGGCCTTCGAGGCTTCGAAGGGTGTAAAGTAGAACTTACTGTTTCGTGCACTCCTTAACACGTCTGTTTTATTTAAATATGACTTGCACGTTGTAATGAAAGTAGTGCATACTTGTACGTTATGAACTACTAAACAAGTCCATGTCATTTAAATAGGAGAAAATTTAAAAACGAAATAGACTTGACTTTAACTGGCCCTGCAGGCATGGTACACGACGTGTAAGTGATTGGCAGGGTTAAAACAAGCGACCACAGAATGGTCAGAAGTTGCCTCCGCTTGGATTTAGGAAAAGACAGAATCAGGATGCCAACGCGGAAGACGCCTAACCTGTCCGCTCTGGCAAGGAAAGTGGAAGAATTCAGATTGTTATTTGAGAACACATTCTTCGTGTTCAACGAAAGCAATGATCTGGACACTGCCTCTTTTCGGGCCAGGAATGGGCACCGCAAGAAGAGTGGGAGCGAACCTGGCAACCGCTCCTCACGTACGCCGACATACCCAACATTATTGACTAGCGAGACAACTCTATCCACCAGTCACTGATCAGGCCACGAAAGAACAGGAAGTCATCCTGAGACAACTACAGAATAATACCTACCCCCACCCAACACGACTCCAAGCCATCCACCATACTCTTTACGATCCCCTATGTACTCACTGCCAAGCACCAGGCACGCTGTACCATATTCTCTGGGAACTGGGAATGCCAACTGAACCCAGATCTTGCCCCCATCCCCAACCCCTCACGCGAGCAGTGGGAGAGTACGCTGGCCGGCTCTTGTCCTGAAACGCAGCTTTTTCCAGCGGAAAGGGCGAAGGCCGCCGGCGGTACCAACGGAGTCTTGGACTGAAGACCCCGACGACAAATATGCTCACTTCAACTATGATTAAAGTTTCTCTCTCTCTCTCTCTCTCTCTCTCTCTCTCTCTCTCTCTCTCTCTCTCTGCCTCATCTCGTTTCAAAAATGCGGTCATTCAGTCAGCACTAGCCGAATGAGGAAAATAGCCCAAGTTATATGAATCGAAGGTTTAACAGAAAACCAAGGACCTTATTGCCAAGCGCCAAAAAATGTTAGCCTGCTGTGCGTGGGACCGAACAGAACTGGCAGTCACCCAAATTGATCAACAAGAGCAAGACTCCCGACATCGGCGCATTCAATGGTGCCGAAGGTAAAGCAACATTGTTACACAGGGTATGTTTGAATTGAACTAGAAGAAAGCTGACTTTTGAAAAAATACAATGTACGCACTCCGGGGCGCCAACGGCAACATAAAAAATATTGCGAGCATTTTTCACCGCACTCTCTGTGATGGGTAATTCAGGACGACAATTCCCGCACTTCGTCATCATCTGTACATACTCATCAGCACCAGCCTATGCGCCATAGTTTCTTCATCAACTATATGCATGATCATGATCATCGTGTTTTGGGGGTTCTTGCTGCTAGAACGCTTCAGAAAACGCAGTTCCTGGCTCTCGTCACTCAATATTAATGATATATTCAACTGGGAACTAGCCACATTTCAAGCTTTGGATATAATAAAAATTACTGAGGAATTCTACACAGAGCTGTTCGCTTCTGCCCCCGACTCCACGCCAAGGTTTCAAGTAACTTATGTCGGTCAGGGTGTAAAGATTACCACAGATGAGGTCGCATCGACACTACAAGCTATGAATAAAGGCAAAGCTGCAGGAGATTATGGCGATGCCAATGGTATATTATGCCACGGAGGGCACGTTGTACTACTAAAGCTTGTCTCCCTATTCTCGCAGTGCTTGAGGTCTCACATGGTGCCAAAGAAGTGGAAATATGAGAAATTAGTTCTCCTACATAAGAAAGATCATGCCAAATAGCTAAAAATTACAGGCCCACTATCCTGCTGTTCCTTACCTGCAAATTATTTACAAACGTAAATCTCAATCGTATAAGCGCCACTTTGGACTTTTAACAGCATCGACAACAAGCCAGTTTCAGGAAAGGTTTTTCAACATACACCATATTCGCCCTATTAACCAGGTAATCAAAAAGTCCCCGGTGTATATTACTCCGTTCTTTATGGCATTAATAGATTGGCAAAAACCAGGTGACGCAGTGCCCACAACAGCAGCACTAATGGCGTTACGTGAACACAGAGTAGACGAGCCGTACATAGCACTCTTCAAAGACATATACAACGGGTGCACAAGAACTTTACAGCTCTATAAAGAAATTGTGTTTCCTATACAAAAGGGGGTCCGGCAAGCGGACACAAAATCCCTCTTAATATTCGAAGCTGGTCTGGGGAATGTTCTAGAAACCTTAGGGGGAGAAAATTAGGGGTGCGAATTATTGGGGAATATCTCAGCCACCTAAGGTTTGCAGACGACCTTGTCTTGTTCCGTCAAAGCAGGAGGGATTTGCAGCACATGTTCTGTCAGTTGTAACCCGAACGTTTGACAGCAAGCTTAAAAGTCAACACAAAAAAATCGAATGCAATGATCATTCAGCATGCAACAGCACGAGACTTTATAGAGATAACGAAGTCTTAGAAACAGTACGCCAGTACGTGTGTCTTGGACTAATCACATCTGCTGATCGAAACCATGAAACGAAAATTACCCTCCGAGTTACCATGCCATGGACTGCTTCCGCTAAGAATTAAGATATCCCAATTAGGGCGCTTCCGCTCTCCCTCAAAAAGCTGGTATTTAATCAGACCGTTCTCCAAGTAATGACGTTGTACGGGGCAGAAACTGGGGGTCTCGTTAAACGACTAAAACGGTTGGCTGAGGTCGGCCGCAAACCGCATTACCTGCGTAAAAAAATTAATCCTTGAAGCATTTGCGAACAGGCAAGTGTGTGTTGGAGTGTTCTTTGACTTCTCCAAAGCCGTCGATAGCCTTAATCACCAGATTTTACCGGATAAACTAGAACGTTATGGCATCAGAGGAACATCCCTATAGCTATTGCAATTGTAGTTAAAGTATCGTTCACAATGCGTAAGTATAGGGAAGCATATTTTATCTTTTGAAAAATATCCGCAGACATGCCACACAGAAGTATGTTGGGCCCGTTGCTGTTCGTGTTTAATACTAATGACATTACTAGAACTAACGACAAAATAAAGTTCATTATATATGCAACAACACAATATTATCATTCACATGTAATCACATACAATTGTTACAACCGGTCATAAATGACCCATTTGCGGCTTTGTAGCCATGGAGTTGCACAGACTCCTTTGTTATTAATTCAGCAAAAACAAAATCTGTCATTTTTCATCCAAAGCGCCACAGATTTGTGAACGACAATAGTTTAGTCCTAAAAGACTAATTATTGTTACAAGGTGGCGCGGACACGTCGTGCGACGATGTTGATGTATTTGCAAGATTGGAAACCGGTTAGAGCTAGCAGCGTAGCAAGCGTCTGGCCGAGCGGAGCAACGAGCATCTTCTTCGGCGTCGTTCACTAGCGATCACACTACGCGCTCCAAGGTTCCTTGTCCTCGTCGTCTGCGATTCTTCCTTCAAAAGGGTGCGTTACATTACCCCTCCGGCAGTGGGAGCACCGTCTCGGTGGCAGCCACATTCAGGAGGAGTGGTTGCAGCAGGGTATCCAGAGTAGTATGGCTTCAGGCATACGACGTGGACAATATCAGCAGTAAGGTGCGCAAGTTTAGGTCGGTTTCCAGCAGGAATAAATTCGTATGTCACGTCAGTTACTTGGCGAACGGTGCAATAAAGGCCAGCGTACCCGAAAGAGAAACTTCTCAGAGAGGCCAACACGTCACGAATGGTACCACACCAAGACAAGAGAACCAGAACAGAAGTGAGCAGGACGATGGTGGTGATTTTTTAGACAGCCTGCGAAGCAGAAAGCGTTGCTCGAACGACTTGGCAGGCCGCATCAGGTTTTGCTTTCTTATCACACGGGTACACAGTGGATGGTGCAGTTGATTCGGTGAACAAGGTGTCCATAGGCAATCTCTGTTCTCGGCCGAATAAAAGGTAAAACGGCGAGTAACCGACAGTACCTCGCACCGAAGAATTGTAAGCGAGTGTCACGTAAGGGAAGAGGAGCGTCCCAGTCCCGGTGATCGGTTGATACATACATTGATAGCATATCTTGTGCGTGCTTTTAAGCCTTTCTGTAAGTCAAATGGTTTGCGGATGGTAGGCGGTGGTCATTTTGTGTCTGACTGAACAGGATAGAAGAAGATCGCCGAAGACGCGAGACAGTAGGGAGCGGCCCCGATCCATAAGTAGCTGTCTGGGTGCACGGTGATGAAGATTGAGGTCGTATAGAAGAACGTCGGCAACGTCCGTGGTGCAGGCAGTCGGGAGCGCTCGCGTGATGGCATAACGAGTCACGTAATCTGTAGCTACAACAATCCAGCGATTTCCCAATGTTTCTAAAGGAAAGATTTCGAGAAGGTCCCAGCCAACGCGATAAAATGGTTTGAGTGGTACCTTGAGTGGTTGAAGCTGACTGGCGGGAAGGACGAGAGAGTCCTCCGATGTTGGCACAGGTCGCACGATGGAACAGGCGGCGAACAGTGTGATAATGGCTTGGCCAAAAAAAAAAAACGGTGAGGGACGCTGTCGTAAGTGTGAGGCACTCCTAAGTGGGCAGCCGCATGCTCGTCGTGAAGCTGATGGAGGATTTCGAGCCTCAGGTGTTCAGGAGCAGCGAGGAGTAAGGAGTCTCGTTGGGTCGGAAGTTTCGACGGTATAACAACGCGTTGTAGAGAACGAACGCTCTGTGGGTAGGGTGACGTGAATGGGCCTGGAGATGGTCAATTATCGACTGAACGCGGTGTCGGTGCTTTGTTCGGCGGCTATGTGGCGGAAGTCGGAAATTGCAAGCACTCAGGTTTCGGGGTCTTTGTCGGCATTGGTCCGTGGATCGACCGAGTGGTGAAACAAGCAGTGTGCGTCTCTGTGGAGCCGGCCTGACTTGTAGGCTTCAATGAAAATTGGAAAGTAATTTTACTTTCTTCGCGACAGTGCGCCATACAACAGTTGCCATTTTAACAGATTTACCCAAAATTTGGGTGATTCGGAAAAAAAGAACGGCCTGTAAGAAATGACAAACCAGCCGTGACAATGTTTTATGGCAAGAGGTTACCCTGTTTCAGTCGATATTTGTGTACAAAAAGAAGAACACTCAATGTCTACTGTCGGAGCGCCCCATGATAAACTTCCATCTGCAATGTCAATGTTTGCCACTCAGAACCTTCAGAGGTCGTTTTAGCACAGCGCATTGAGGACCTTTGAGACAAACGCCATGACAACAACGGGAGACAAGCCCTAAGTGGCGGTCTTCTGAAGCAAGATCACTAATAGGAGAACATGGAAGCGAAAAACAGCATAAAGAATTGTATAACTTAAAATGTATTGCCGCAAAAAAAGCCCATACAGGCACGAACCTCAGAATAGGCACTTATAAACGCACTAAAGCATTGCTTTAAATGTTTCATTTTCCTTTGTTCGTGGTTTTATGTCAATGACGCTTGATACAAACTCAAGAAAAAAAAATAGTGCCTTTTCACTCTGTGAAGAAGGATGACCTGCAAAGCTGGACGCAGTCCACGGAGCGCACGAAACAAAACACGTTTGTCGTAATTTCCTACGGAGCATATTTCCTAGGCCATTAGCTGAATGACTCTCTGACGGATCCAAGCTTTGCTCTTCCAGATTTGCCTCTGTCCCTTCCGCGTCGTAAGCGCCTTACTGCTTGTGTAAGGCCGGGTTCATACTGTTGCTACAACTGTCGCAATGACATAAAGAATGAAGTTACTTCACGTCTCAGCTAACCGAACTGCGTGATATGGCATTTTTTACGTCCATAGTTCACAGTACGAGTTTTGCGTCGGTAATCTGAACCTAGCCTAACACACATACCCAATCCCCTCTACCACTAAGGACTCCGGACAGGTCCCATTGGGCCGTTTAACGTCCGCGTTTAATTATTGTACCAGCACAACACACATAGCATCATCAGTACGGGTATGAAACCTATAGCTGCGCGTGGATGCCTTCCCTCCTATCTACCACTACACCATTTTTCACTACAAAATTGCGCACGCATAAACCAGGAACCGGTCATGTACGCGTGCTTAGAAGGGACATACGCCGCGACGGCGGGTTTTAGCCGTTTTAGGGGGCAGCCCTTTGGGAGCCGTTACCTAGGCTTCACGTGAGCGGCAGCGAGCGCAGCAGCGACGAAAGAAAACGGAGAGGAGCGTTTAGCGAAGGGTGAAGTGCAGTACGACACGTGCGGCTACCATGTCATCTCTCTGACTACATTTCTTTCACACATGTTTCATGTGTAGCCACCAAGGAGCGCCCTCCACCTACACGTTCACCAGACGCTGTTCCTTTCTCCGCTAATCCAAACTTCTTGACGTTTGCGCGGGAGGTTCAAACACAATATGCAACAACATGCTGGCTGTTCCCTGGCGGGAGGTAATCCGAACCCCTGGAAATTTTCGAGGAAGATTCGAAAACGATTTGGAACATGCTGGCCGGAACATGCTGAACAGGGTTGATCACGCGAACACTTTCTTAGACGCAGTCGATCTGCGCCGTGACCGAGAAGACTGCAGTTCCTGCTGCGCACAATCTGTAGTAATCGTCAGCATATTTTGTACGCCTATCCGTGCTTCAGGTTATTTTTCGCACTCATCTGATAGCCGCATACCGCCGTTGGCTGCATGTACGCAACTTTACAAGGGGGCATAGGTGGAGGCAAGAAGGAAAATAGTTCTGAAAGAGGTGCCAATGGTGGGGAGGAGGAGCCCCGGAACGGCTCCGAGTAAATTGATGACACCAGAATGAAAACTGGGGGGTTAGACATATACTGCTTTGCAGTAATAGGCATTTTGCCGAACGTTCCGGTCTCTACTGCTGAGCAACGTTCACACATGAGCACAAGAACAAAGCAATGCATAGTGAACGCGGCAGTTACACTAGGTAAGGATTACTACCCTACTTAATGAAAAGAGAACCTTAACTGCTTAACTCCGCGGCAAATACAAACGGTAGAAGGGTTTGTAACTGGCCAAGTTGGTTCATTGCATGAAATTGAACAGCGCAAGTACAAAGCTAAACGAAGAGGCGACAAACACGGGCAGCGCCCGTGTTTGTCGCCTCTGCTTTTAATCTCGTCCCTGCGCTGTTCAACTTCATGAAATACAAACCGTGTTACCGGCTGAAGCATGGCCGGCTGATGAGCGCATGAAGTGCGTGGGCCCGCTTTATTGTAGATGATGAAAAAGCTTACGTTGATGCCCTTGGTTATGCATGATGCTTTAAAACCTCCATGAAGAAGCGATGATGGTGCCATGTCCCGGTCTGATGCCTCCACGTAGAAAGGACATCCGGGGGATTATGCATGCACGTTAACTAATGCTAGGTGCATAATCCAAAGTGCTTGTGGAATTACTGCAGGCGTCGACGAAACTTATTTGAGCACGGACCTGCGTGATAAACACGAATGCGGTTATCAACTGAACCACGGCAAAGCTTCCGAGTCCTCAACGAACCGTAAATGCGAGCCAAAGATGCATCACGAAACAGGCGTATAACAAGATATAGATGCATCCAAAATTGCGGTGAAAGATGCCAGTCCTCCAACAATGCGCAAACACGTACCAATTAATCGGAACTATAGAAATACTGACTGGTGATAAAAACAACACTTACGCTATAATGGTGGCTATCAGGGAAAATATCTCTAGTTAAAGTTTTCACAACTAAGTAATTTAGCCTATACATTTTGCGTCTCAAGCTCAGAAGCAGGAGTAATGATGATGATTGGATGTTTATGGCGCAAGGCCAACTAGGGCAAAGAGCGCCAAAGCAATGGTTATGTATGACGGTTGAAGATGTAATCCCTAAGATTGCTCAACAAGAGCAGAGATTAAAATAGTAAAATCAGTGAGACAATGAGGATGGCTGGTGTAAAAGGCCAGGGTGTGATAGTGCAGGGCATGTGCAAGAATTACGCGTGATAGGAAATAAGCTGTAAAAATTTGATTTCGCTAAGAAACCTAAAAGTACGTTGTAGAGAAACTATGGGATCATCCGCTAAAAACAGTGCTGGATGTACTGGGATGTGTTGTCTGTATAGTCGTGGGAAATATTTGCGTCTTGTTCTGTGGAGTGCTCCGCATGTAATGAGAATGTCAATTACGGATAGGCCTCCCCACACCTCCTACACAAGGGTCTTGGAGAACCAGTGAGCAGATGGGAATGTGTTGCGTGTGTGTGGCCTATCCGCAATCTAGATAGTGCAACTTCAATGAATCTGTTGTGTGAGCTAGTAGTGTATGGTCCTAGGTGTGGTTTAATTAGGTGTAACTTGTTGTCTGTCTGTGTGCTCCAGTCGGCTTGCCAGGTTCTGCGAAGGTGTTCTCTTATGTATGGCTTGAGGTCGGTGTACGGTAATTTTGTAACGTCCACTGTGTTCGTGTGTGCGGCAGTAGCGGCCATTTGGTCTGCGGTCTCATTTCCTGCAATCCCACAGTGACCCGGTACCCAACATACAATCACTTCGAGATTTTTGGCATACGCTGACATTAAAGTCTTAAAAACTAGATTTATGACGAGATTTTTGGAACACTTTTGGGATGATAATGCACGTACAACGCTGAGAGAATCTGTGTAGATGATGGACTTTTGAATGTGATGTTGAACAATATGACCAGCACCAAGAAAAATGCCATACGCTTCCGCCGTGAAGATGCTCGAATTTACATGCATAGAGGCCGTAAAGTTGGGTCCGTGCGCAGCACAAGACACCGCGATGGAAGTTTTGGATACATCACTAAAAAATTCTGCAGTCTGGTATTTTTGCTGCAGATACTGAAAATGTTGTGAAATCGCGATTTGTGGTACCCTGCTTTTCTGTAATTGTGTAAACGACAGGTCACACGATACAGGGCGAAATTTCCAGGGGGCTATAAAGTCAATGGTAGATGTTCTGAACGTGTCCAAAAAGGAGATTGACAGTTCAGAAGCTTCCCTTCTCACCCTAAGTGAGAAAGGTAGAGACAGAGATGGGCGATTTAAAAACAGCTGTGACGTGGATGTATCCATAAAAACAGGTTTAAAAGGATGGCTGTCGATTGATGATATTTTACAAGCATATAAAAGATCAACATATATTCGCTGGTACTCCAGGCACCACTTGTCACACTCTACACACAGGCTTTGGACAGGGCTTGTACGGAAAGCACCACATGAGAGGCGAAGCCCCAGGTGCAGCACTGGGTCGAGCGTTTTTAGCGCTGTTTTTGTGGCCGACCCATAGACAACACTGCCGTAATCCAAACGAGACCCTGCCAAAGCGGTATAAAGGCGCAGCAGGAGTTGTTTATCTGCACCGTATGATTGGTGAGACAGGACTTTGAAAATATGCATAGTTTTTAGACATTTTTGGTTGAGTTGTTTGATGTGAGATATGAATGTGAGTTTTTCATCCATCACCACGCCCAAAAAACTTATGTTCCTTTTTAACAGGGATTGGGTCACCATTGAGGTTTATTTCAGGATCGGGCCTTACTCCACGTCTCCTTGAGAATACGACACAGGTACTTTTTGTGGGATTAAGTTTGAAACCATTTTCGTCTGCCCAGCGAGAGAGTTTCTTTACCCCAAGCAGGACTTGACGTTCACATATGGGTATGTTACAAGATTTAAAAGATAGTTGTACATCATCCACATACACTAAACAGAAGATCGATGGAGGCAATGCTTTCCGAAGCGAATTAATCTTGACGATAAACAGCGTGCAGCTCAAAACTCCGCCTTGAGGCACGCCATTTTCTTGAATGTGAACTCTGGACAGTGCCGACCCGACCCTCACACGAAATGTTCGTTTGGACAGGTAACTATCAAGAGTGTTCAACATATTACCTGTTACACCCTACGATTTTAAGTCTGCAAGGATGCCGTAACGCCATGCCGTATCGTACGCTTTTTCGATGTCAAAAAATACGGTCATGCAATACTGTCGGTGTATAAAGGCATCTTTGATGTATGATTCTAATGCAACAAGCTGATCATTTGTGGATCGCCCTGCCCGAAAGCCTGCCTGGCAGCCCTCGAGAAGACCATTGTACTCCAGAAAATACACGAGCCTACGGTTTATCATCTTCTCGAGGAGCTTACACAGGCAGCTTGTCAGGGCGATGGGACGATAACTTGCTGGAGAGGAAGGGTCCTTCCCCACCTGCAGAAAGGCCACAACTATGGCCTCCTTCCAAGGCACTGGAAGCTGCCCCGAAGGCCATATTCTGTTTTAGAGGTGTAGGAGTGTCTCAAGAGTGTCTGCGTGTAGGTGTTGTATCATGGTGTATGTCATGCTGTCTGCCCCTGGAGCTGAGGGCTTACAAGTGGCAAGAGCAACCTTCAGCTCATGAAGTGTGAATTCAGAGTTGTAAGCAGAATTCGACTTGTTCTTGTCTCGTAAGGGCTTCTTTTCTACAGATGTTTTGTGTTGCATGAAAGTATTAGTGTAGTCTGCTGAGCTGGACACGTGTTGGAAGTGTTGTGCGAGTGTGTTAGCCTGGTCTTCCAGTGTGTCCCCTGTTGTACTAACCAGGTGCAGGCTGTGTGTCTGTTGTCCTTTTAGTTTTCGTATACGTGTCCAGACTTTGTGTAATTCTGTGTACGAATTGATGGAAGTGAGGAAGGTGCGCCAACTCTCCCTTTTCGCCTCACTGCGCACTCGCCTCCCAAAAGCCTTGGTCCGCTTAAAAGAAATGAGATTATCTGATGTGGGGTACCGGCGAAGGACAGCCCACGCCTTGTTCTGGGCCTCTCGCGCCCGCCTGCAGTCCTCGTTCCACCAGGGCCTCCTTGGGGTGCAGGACCCGCTGTAGGCCTGGGGAATGGACTTTTCGGCGGCGTTGAGGATGTGCGCCGTGATAAGTTCGGCGGCTTCCTCCACGTGTAGGTGTTTTATGGATGTGTGGTGTAGTTGAGATGTTTGTGTGAATGTGCTCCAGTTTGCTTTTGATTCATTAAACATTTTATGGGAAGATGGACTGCATGGGCCTTTACCTATATATGTTAGGGAAGTGGGGAAGTGGTCACTACCATATGGGTCAGTGCCCACGCCCCACTCAAGACATGGAAAGAGAATTGCAGAACCAATAGCCAAGTCGAGATGCGAGTAGGTATTATGTCCTAAGTTATGGTATGTAGGCTGCTTTTTGTTGAAAAGGCATGCTCCTGAAGATGTAAGAAATTTCTCTATCAGGCGACCTCGGGCATCCGTTCTGGAGGAGCCCCAAAGGGAGTTGTGTGCATTAAGGTCGCCTGTTAGGATGTACGGTTCCGGCAGCTGGTCGACCAGCGCCTCAAAGTCAGAGATCGAAAGTGCACAATCTGGACGAATGTAAATGGAGCATACCGTTATCAACCTATTAAAAATTATTGTGGGTATTGCTACAGCCTCAAGGACGGTGTGTAGAGCGATAGGGTGGCATGCTAGGGATTTCCGGGCTATTATGGCTGCACCGGCCGAAGAGTGTGTGGACCCAACCCTATCCTTTCTGAATACCATGTACCTATTTAAAACTTTGTGTGATTGGGATTCAAATGCGTCTCCTGAAGACACATCACACTTGGCTGGTTCGAATGCAATATCTCATGGACATCATCAAGATTTTTAACGAGGCCTCTACATTTCCATTGAGTAATAGTTTCTCTTCCCATTATGGAGCTTTTGAAGCTACTGAAGTCTGTGTGTATGTGTGTTTATGTGTCTTTCGGGGCTGTTACTCTAGGATTTGGCATTTTGGGCCTTTCTACTGCGGACTTGGGCGTCGGAGGCCGCTCCTTGCGCTGTGTTGCAGGCAGGAACGGCCCGACATCCATCTCGTCGTCGGATGTCCGAGGGGTGCCCGACGGACAGGGCCCCCCGGACAGGGCCCCCCGGACTTGGGCCCACTTCGGGAGCCCTTCGTTTGAGACGCCACCGCCGCGGGCGTCGGGACCGCCAAAAGTGGCACGGGCGGTGCGGTGGCGGTGAGAGCCGATGCGAGGCCCGGGGTGTCCATCACCTCGGTACCCTCCAACGCACTGGAGGACGGGGAGGCGGAGGCGGGAGCAGCACCGGTCCCAACAGAAGTGGTTCGCACCACAACCGCTGCTGCCACAGCAAGCGGCGTGGTGCCGGGTTGGGCTGCATGAGGGAACCCAGCGGGGGGCGGAGGCGGGACCAGGTCAGACTCGCTGAACTGGGTCCCTGTGGACACCAGACACCGCTCCGCCCCCCGGCGAGCTGCGTCGGCGTACCTCCCCATGGGGAAAGAGGCGAACCTCTTTCGCGCCTGTGGGAAGGTAAGGTTCTCAGTGACTTTCACCTTGATGATCTCCTTCTCCTGTTTGAATTTCTCGCATATTCTAGAGTAGGCCCCGTGGGGCCCCTGGCAGTTAGCACACATGAGGGTTTGCGATGGGCAGTTGTCTGATGGATGATCGTGTTGTGCGCACTTGGCGCATGTTAGTCGACCACGGCAGGCGGTAGTGCCATGCCCAAACCGCTGGCATTTAAAACACCGGCGGGGGTTGGGGATGTATGGCCTGACGGGGCAATGAATGAATGAAACCTGCATTTACTGATTCAGTAACTGTGGAATGGTCGAAAGTCAGTATTACATCGTTTGTTAGGATTTTCTTGTTATCTCTACGAATCATGATACGCCTCACTGCTGTCACACCTTGGTCCTCAAGGCCTTCCAACAGATCGGTGTCAGTTTCATTAATCAGATCTGACTCAGAGATCACACCCTGGGAGCTATTAAGGCTGCTGTGGGGTGTGGCCCTGATGTCGAGATCTGCGATGCGAGTTTGAGTCAAGAAATTTGTAGCTTGTTGCTTGTTATTCACTTCTACAGGAACTTCTCCTGTTCTGAGTTTTTTGGCTTTGTAGGACTGACCAACAATGCCCTCAAGAAATTTGAAGATCAGGAAGACAGACTTTGTGGCAAGTGGGTTCGACGCATCAACAGATTCGATTACCAAAAACCTAGCATAGTTGTCCGGCTTTAAGAAACTCGTCGTTGGCAACGGAGGAAAGGATACTTCGGTGCGGCCCCTTTTAGGGGGCCGATCTTTGGATTTAGAAAATGTGGCAACCATATATCATAGTATAAAAGCAGGGAGACGGGGGTACTTTCTCCTTTGACCTTACCCTGGTAGTCAAAGAGGTCCCAGAGGCAGGGAGCCCATCGGCCGAGCTTGACCAAGGCTCCGACGGCCACCGTTCACGGCTTCTAACCCTTCACCTTTCAACTTCTACCATGGTAGGTGACAGCTTAAATATGGGGGGCTCGGGGTACGCGGTGTCGCCACTCACCGTCACCAAGATCACTCAAGGTGCCCCGTGCGGGGAGAAGCAGGAGTAGTGGACCATCAATGTAACATGTTGGGTTCCTAAAGATTATGCTGAAAATCAACCCTGCAATCATAGATCGGGCACGAAAATGTTTGCCCAGCCATTCGCGGTAAAGGATTACCTGAAAAGTGGAAACGGTAGTTTGAGATTCTGATTTAAGAGAAAGAGGAAGAGAGAGAGAGAGAGAGAGAGGGAGAGAGAGAGGGAGAGAGAGAAACAGAGAGAGAGAGAGAGAGAGAGAGAGAGAAACAGAGAGAGAGAGAGAAACAGAGAGAGAGAGAAACAGAGAGAGAGGGAGGGAGAGAGAGAGGGGGAGAGAGAGAAACAGAGAGAGAGAGGGAGATAGAGGGAGAGAGCACGATACTTTAATCTGGCCTATGCCAATGAGGTCGCGCTTGTAGCCGGTCGCATTCTGCACTCATCGGCAAGTTTCGCGGCCCTTTCAATTATCCGTATCTGAAGGTCCAGATCGGTGCTGCGTAGCGTGGCCTCCCACTGCTCCTCAGAAGTGCTTAGTGGGAACGGATCTTGGGGGCATGCTCATATTATGTAAGAGAGTGTGGCGCGATTTCCTTTCAGGCGGCATGCCGCGGTCTGGTAAAGACGTAAGTGTATGTGTGTCAACCTGGCTGGGTTGGGGAAGGTGTTTACAGTAAACGCCAAAATTAGGCTGTGTTGTTATCCTATTGCTGGTCCGCCGGTAAGTATTTCCGGCTGGAGAAGAGATTATTGTGTGGTGATGTCATGAACCATGACCAGGTCTCCCTCACAGACCGCGCACCGTGATAGGAATAGAGATTGCACCCTGGCCGGATCGTGAGCACTCGGTCGAGTTCGGGGGTCGTCTTATTTCCCTCGAGGCCGGAGTGCTCAGGGGCCACTTTCAGGCATGCTGTCTCATCTAGAAATACTGATCGGAAGATTTCCAGAATTTTGAGTGTAAATCGGGAGAAATAGAAACGTGGTATATGTACCCCAATCGTGTTGACATCAAAATTCGAATTTGCTGAAACATGCGCCGCAAACAGCCTAATCAAAAACGTCCGAAAGCAATGAGCAAAATTGATGCTTGATACCCTTGCAGCATGGCCTTGTTTGCTTGTTTCGCACACTTTGAAATAGAACAAATTACACCATCTTCCCGTAGGGGTACCCTGAGTAGTATGCGAAGCAGCCATGGGGTCGACTGAAGTTTCCGTTAGTTTTTAGTTCGTCCTTTCCGTTGACGTTCAGCTTCGCGTGCCTTCGTTGTATCAGTAGCTTCTTGACGTAGTTTGAATAAGTGAGGGACGTAAGGCGTGTTCGTAGCGCATCCTCCCGTCTTGGTTTGTAGTGCAGAGGGAAGAGCGCGGCGTACCTCCTCCCGTTGCGGCCAAATGCTTGTGGGATCGATACCGGGCGCCGTCTAACCATTTCTTTTTATAATTTACTGCGCTGAAGTCAGCCCAAATCCTTACGGGGCTGAAGAGACGCGCATGCGCAGTAAAGTGCGGAAGGTGGACAAGGGAAGGAGGTACACAGCCCCGAGCATGAGATGCTTCGCATTTAAAAATTGGCGGTCCATTCTGGCGCCTGTACCATCCGCATTGGTCTACTGTGTTCTCGTATTTTCGCTGTACGAAGCGTGCATAAGTGATTCTAGGACAAGTTACCCAACGTTGATCCATATTTATGGTTTGCCTGTGAACACAAGGCCAGTGCCACGTGGTACAATTCATTTGGTGCAGAAATGATTTACATAAGACATACCCAATATTGTTCTTAGAAGCGCAGATTCCAGAGTCAAGGAACACTGAATCATGCACCAAAATTCGTGTGAATATGCGAGCTTGTGTAAATGGCGAATATTTGTTTCAAAAGCTTGCAATATTTACTAAAAAAACTGTTTGGTGCAGAAATATTTTACATGCTTCATACCAAAAATAGTTCTTAGAAGCGCAGATTTCGAAGTCAAGGAGGACTCCATCATGCACCGATACTTCGTGTGAATTTGCGAGCTTCTGTAAACGGGCAATGATTTAATCCGAAAGCTTGCAATTTTGAAAGAATTCGATTAGTGAAGAAATGTTTTGCAGTAGTAATTTTCGAAATAGTTCTTAGAAGCGCCGACTGCAAATACCAAGAGGTCTCTATCATGCGCCAATACTTCGCGGGAATTTGTGAACTTCTATAATTGCAATCACGTCATGCAAAAGCTCGAATTTTCTAATAAAACGAATTTTTGAACTTTGCAATCATAAATTGTTGCTTCTGATTGCCATAATATGGTGCATAATTAGCTATCGTGCCCAATCTGCATATACGAATAATTTCATTCAGTGCTTGTGGCTGATTTGGATTTTAGTGCGTTGAAAATACTTAGTGCAGTAAAAGACTAATCCATGCCAATCCAAGGTGCACACTGCTGGAACTAGAACGTTTACATAGCATCTATATCAGATTTCGTTTTTCCACGCCAAAAGACTTTCGTTAAGATGCTACCAAGCAACTGTACAAAATACATATAAAAAGTTTTTATGCAAATGTTAATTGTTGCTCGCGTTATTCTCTGTTATTGAGGAGATGCTCAAGGCCCATTCACAATTTTTTGATGTTCCATTTTCTCCTTCAGTAGCGGTATTAGAAAGCATGAAAGAATCCTCCAAAGTGTATATGTTATCATCGCGCTATTTCTCTACCACTCTGCCTTTAGTGCATAAAAATCTTCTTAAAACGTGCGCGGGGTGCAGTATGATGTAAATGTAAACACTAAGGATGTCTGTTTATTTACAAATATGACTTTTTATAAAACAATTCAAATGTGTTCCTTCGTGTAGGGCAATGCGCACAGGCCCTCTAGAGCGGTTGCATGACACTGGTAACACATTTTTTTCAGAATCCAGGAGAAAATACTGCGATTCCAAGGTACTTGAAAAATTATTACCAAGTCAATAAATGGAGCACACTTCTGATAGTATCTCAAAGGTTTCGATGTACCCTCTCGCGGCCACAGTATTCCTAATCTGCAGCACTCTCACTCTTGTGTGTGGTTCCAATTCAACCAATTCGTCCTCAACTTACTCCCTTATATATGAGGTAAGTGTCACGTTTTTTTTCATTGTTGCTTGACCGAACTTTATATCTAGCGATTAGTACATACTTACTACTTGCCTATATTCTTTTATAATTGATATATGCTGATTGTTTAGCATTTATTGCGGAAATTGTGGAACCCCGCCATACCGACTCGGTAGGCGGAAAGCGCTCAGAGGCCGCGCAGCTCTTCGACTACGATGCGGCAAGCTTGCGCAATAGGATGACAACTACACGGACGTTCGCTTGCGCCTCGTGAAATGGCGCCACCGCTTCGTCGCACTTGGTAAAGGGGAGCTCGAGAGTAGCCTCGGCGTGGAGGTGGCTGCGGCGAGAAGGGACTTCGACAGCGGTGGCAGCGACGCTGGGAGGGACCGTTTGGTTGCGCCGAGTTGGGACAGCACGGCGTGCGGCAGCAGAGCGACCCGGCGACTTACCCTGAAGCCTGGTGACTTACCCTCAAGCGACTTACCCTCAAGTCGTTCGACACCGGTAGTGCCAGTGCCGAATGACTTCGGCCGCTCAAGCATTGCGGGACCAGTCGGCGACGAAGAAGATGGGAGCGCTTTTGAGTTTTGGAAATAAACCTCCTTTGGAGATTGGCATCGGTTGTCTTTGTCTCTTGACTGCCTCCCATGCCGGCTCCGTTGACACGGCAGCCACGGGTGGAGGATCGTCCTAGTCATAATCCCTAGCCACACTACAATCAAGTGCCTTGCTTTTATTTTGGTCGTAAGCTCTATTTAACTAATATGTTATCTAACACCGTACAATGTAGGTGTTTCTGATGTATTGTGTGTCAGCAGTGAACATTTTATGTTTTTGCTTTTTGTCGATTATTTCAGAAATAGTGGTTATTGTCTGATGATTTTGATGTCAGCGGTGGTCGCAAACATTGATGTTATATCGGCAACATGTCGTTTAAATTGCACTTTATACTTTTTATTGGTGCATGAGGACAATATTAGCCTAAACATTACTGACATGTAATGCACTGAAACTTCTCATTTTAAGACACATTTACATACGGCTTTTGATAGGTTTTAGATTGGAATGGATTAGGGTATAGTAAAGTACGTTGTTGGGCTGGTTGGCCGATCCTTATTACAGATGTATAGCGCAAAAAAAGACGAAGGGTTTTGCGCTAAGACGAAACACTTAGCGCTTCGTCCTCGCGCATTCTTTTTCCTTCGTCTTTTTTGCGCTATACATCTGTTATAATGAATTAGGGATTCAATAGCATCATTTTATACACTCTGTAAGGAAATAAAATAACTATATTGATTTTATTTTTTTGGAAGTTACTAGTGTTTTGGGGGAAAATTCTCTATGCTCACTTTGACCAGCAAGGGAGCTCATGGTATATAAAAATCACCTCCGCCCTGCAGGATGATAGTCTAGAAAATACAGTTAAAACATTGGGGTGGGGGGTGGGTTTCCTGCCACGCTTTTGTATAAATAGAAACGCAATACATTGTAGCGACAACATCATCATCACAAATGTCATCCCACAATCATAATCACCGGTGCCTGGCAAGGTCAGCAGTGCCACGCCCTACAAGTTGGAACACGACTGCGCTCCAGCGGCCGTCGCATGTCTACGCCGCTCTCTAAGTACTGACCGTATCTTACGCACCTAAATAAATGTAGGAGGCCAGAGCGCATCACCGAGTCCACGGCCCCTTTCCTACAAAATCTTCGATTTTCCCGACAACCCTGCATGTATTTGTGAAGGTTCTATTATCTTGGCATGGCATTGTCAGTCCTGTTCTGGATTGGTACTTCTTAAGACGTTGATCCTGAGTAGGTTTTGGTTGAAATACTACCTCATAGAGTGAATAAGTGACAGCTAGAGACCTGATTTTTTTTATCAAGAACTTTATAATTGTAGGTCTCCGGTGTTTCGAATTATTTTCGCACAGTTTTGAGCTTAGCAACGAGGTCCCCGAGTTTGAGTACGGTTTTACCTAAGAAAATTAGATTGGAATAAGGAAGTGTAAAAAGAGGATTTTCGGTCAGAAATAATTTTCTAGTGCCACAGGAAACTCTTCCACCTCTAGCCTTTCGAAGCTTTTATTCACACGAATAACAGACAGCCACCCCAAAATTTGTCGTTTGATAAATAAAGACATTATGGTACACTTTGTCTGAAAAGGTCACTGGATAAAGACAATTTTATGGATAAAAGTATTTACTTTATGTGCTACGTGCGAAATGACACCAAAAATGTAACAGCTGGTGGCTTGTTTTTTTTTTCATCTATTCGGTTAAAGAAACATCTGGTCCTCTTGAGTAAATACTCAAGTGTCTGAAAATACCATAAATCTCCAGTGACGAAAGCCACGCCAGCTACGGAAGAAGACCCTACAGAAGTGCAAAAAAAAAAATTTTCCCGCATTTTCCCGAGGGGAAGAATGTGAAAGTGCGAATGCAGGAGTTGAATTTGCGCGGTTCGGTAATGTTCGCGAAAGAGAGATCACACACACACACACACAACTACAAAGAAAGAAGGATGCATTTATTCACAGACACCTATTTGCGTTGTCGTTGTACTTGATTGCTAGAGCGGATCTCAGCTTTGAAATTTCGTGTCAGTACTCCTTTAAGCGGGTGCATTAGCCCTTCTCACGGCCGATTCCTGGCTAATCCCCCACGTGGGTATGTGCCATGCACAGACACCTATTTGTGTTGTCGTTGTACGTGATTGCTAGAGCGGATCGCAGCTTTGAAATTTCGTGTCAGTACTCCTTTAAGCGGAACATTAGCCCTTCTCACGCCCGATTCCTGGCCAA